>NC_085844.1:182323684-183813684 GCF_035594765.1 Anolis carolinensis | reverse complement strand
TCCATGGAGACGGGGAGGATGCACCGTACGGCGAAGGAGTGCGAAGTGCGGGGGCTACAGCAGGACCTGCGTTCAGATGGGTGGAAGGGCCGACAGCAGCAGCGGAATTCCGAGAACCGCGGGGAACGACCGCCGGGCTGGGACGCAGAGTGATCAAAGGGCCAGCTCAGGGGAACCTGATGCAACCCCTCCCCAGACCACCCATGCAAAGGCAGCGGGCCGCAGAATAGATGCCTAGGAGAGAGGAGCTCAAACTGGAATACGGAGGGGAATCATCCGAACTGAACTTTTTCCTCATTGGCATCAGAGGATACATGGAGGACAATGCACACACATTCCCCTCCGAAGGAAGCATGGTTCGGGCCATTGGTAATACTCTAAAGAGGGGAGCGGCCAGCTGGTATGTGCAATTACATGCCAGACGCGACCCGTGCTTGAGGTCAGTGCCCCAATTCCTCGCCGCACTGGAAAACCGATTTAGAGACCCGCTGGAGCAATTGAGAGCTCGAGACCAACTAAAAGGAATAAAGCAGAGGGACAAAACGGTACCCGAGTACGCAGAAGAATTCCTCCATCTCGCGGAAAGGGTACCAGAGTGGTCCGAAGTGACCAAAGTGGAGATATTCAAAGAGGGACTGCGCCCCGAGGTATTTAGTTGGGCGGCGCACAGAGATGACCCAGAGACACTACAGGGTTGGATTCAACTGGCAGGGCGCGTCGAATCCACCCTGTCCCAAGTAAAGCGCTTCCGGAGCGGCGGCGGCGGCGGCCAGCAGAGACCGGTGGCGAGGGGTCGGGGAGAAACGAGGAAGCAGGAGAGACCCGGAGGGAGGCCGGGGATCCCCTTCAAAGGAGACGACAACAGACCTAAGCCGGGATGCTTTGTATGTGGGAAGACGGGCCATCGGGTGGCAGAATGCTGGGCCCGAAAGGGAGAACCGCCCAAAGCCTCAAAACCCACGCCAGCAGCCGGGAGACGAGCGGAGGAGGAGGTGCAAGCCCCAGAACCTCCGGAGAGGCTGGTGAGTCAAGACAAACGCATGCTGGTAGTGCCGATCTGCTTGTCGGGGTTAGAGAATCGGGCCACCTGTAGAGCATTTGTGGATTGTGGTTGCTCTAGGAACATTATAACTCCGGAATTAGCAGGGGCGCTAAAATGCCAGCAAACGCTGCTTGACGCCCCAATTGCATTTTTGCAGCTAGATGGATCAGTTGCTGCTGGGGAAGTATCCACGAAAGAAATACAGGGGATCCCATGTAAAATAGGCAAATGGGAAGGAAGAATATCCTTTGTGATAGCCCCTATTGCCACATACAATATCATACTAGGGATTCCATGGCTAGAACAGGCAAACCCCGAAGTGGATTGGAGGGGAAAGAGCCTGGCATTTAAAGAGCAACAAACGCAATGGGAGATAAGCAAAATAGCAGAAGAAGAGAGCGAGGGAGATGAAGCGGGGGAAATAGACCAAGAACTATTGCCCCCTGAATACAGGGACTTTGTGGATGTGTTCAATCAGAAAGAGGCAAGTAAATTACCTCCCAAAAGGAATATAGAAGTAGAAATCGAAATAACCCCAGGAGCAAACTTACCAAAACCAAAAGTGTATCCCATGTCTGTTCAGGAGAAGGAGGAATTGAGGAAATACATTGATAAGAATCTGGCGCGAGGCTTCATTAAGCCGTCCAGCTCCCCTTTGGGAGCCCCAGTGTTATTTAGGAGAAAGAAAGACAACTCTTTAAGACTGTGCATTGACTATCGAAATTTAAATGCAATTACTAAGGATAATAAATACCCTATGCCCTTAGTAAAGGATCTGATTACCGTGTTAAAGAAAGGGAGCATGTTTACCAAACTTGATTTAATTGAAGCTTATCATAAATTAAGAATCAAACCCGAGGATACTTGGAAAACTGCATTTTCCTGCGCATTCGGACATTTTGAATACCAAATTTTGCCTTTTGGATTAAAAAACGGCGGCGCTTGCTTTATGCAGCTTATAAATGAAATTTTACATCCACTATTATATCGAGGAGTATTCATATTTTTGGATGATATCCTTATCGTAAGCGAGGACAGAGAGCAACACATTGAACTAGTCCGGGAAGTTTTGCAAAAACTGAGGGAAGCAAAACTGTATGCGAAACTTTCCAAATGTGAATTTAACAAAACGCAAATTGACTTCTTGGGGTATCGAATATCTCCGGAGGGGTTAGCTATGGACCCATCCAAAGTGTCGGACGTAAGAGAATGGGGAGTGCCTCAAACCAGGAGACAATTGCAATCGTTCCTAGGATTTGCAAATTTCTATAGATCATTCATAAAAGGCTTTGCACAAATAACCACACCCCTCACAGAACTTTTGAAAACAAAGGGGAAAGGGGAGACGGCGAAAGTGAAAGCCCCTGGCGCCAAGTTGAGTTGGACGCCAGAATGCCAAAAGGCTTTTGAAACCCTAAAAGAACACTTTACAGAAGAACCTGTCCTAAAGCACCCCGACATTCAAAGCCCTTTCATAATACATTGTGATGCTTCGGATTGTGCATACGGAGCAGTACTATTGCAAAAAGATCAAAATGGGAACTTAAAACCTTGCGGATATTTGTCTCGGAAGTTCAGTGAAACTGAGAAATGTTGGCCCATATGGGAAAAAGAAGCATTAGCTATATTAAAGGCCTTGGAATGCTGGCGACACTTCCTCGAAGGGAGTGGAATCCCATTTGAAATTTGGTCTGATCATAAGAACCTCCAGTACTTAAAATCTCCTCGAAAATTATCCCCCAAACAAATTAGATGGGCACAATACTTTAGCAGGTTCGATTTCCAATTAAAGTTCTTCCAAGGGAAACAGAATGTTTTGGCAGATGCTCTTTCACGCATGCCTCAGCACGAGGACATAACCACAGCAAAAGAGGGAACGTTATTTTCCGAAAGACAATGGGGTTTAGCTGTCAGTACAAGAGCGCAGGCTCAAAGGGAGAGCACTGCCACTGTCAAATTTGACGAAGAAGATAGTTGGGAAAAAGAACTGAGGCAGTCATATGAAGGAGATCAGTGGATCTTATCCAACGCGGAAAAAGGGGAGCAGAAGGGGGGATTTTGGTTTGTGAAAAAGAAACTGTATATCCCAGCGATATTGAGGATTAAGATTTTGCATCGTTTTCATAATAACCAGAGCGCTGGTCATATGGGGATTACAAAAACGACGAAGGCGATAGCAAAACACTGTTGGTGGCCAGGGATGAGAAAGGACATAAAAAATTATGTTATCCAATGTGATGATTGTGCCAGGAATAAATCGAGAGGAGGGAAGCCAATGGGACTATTACAAACGGTAGCAGAACCTACCAGGCCTTGGGAATGTGTAGCCATGGACTTTGTGGGAGAACTGCCTGTTAGCAGGGGACATCGCTACATATGGACAGTATTAGACCTGTTTTCTAAACAGGCCCACTTTATAGCACTGACGAAACTACCATCGGCAGAGAAACTGGCTGAATTATACATAAACCACATTTACAAACTTCATGGATGTCCTAGTAGAGTGGTCAGTGATAGGGGTGTTCAATTCACAGCAAAATTCTGGGAAAAATTCTTGGAAATGCTAGGAGCAGAAAGGAGCCTAAGTTCTGCTTTTCACCCCATGACAAACGGGGCGGTAGAACGTACTCAACAGACGCTTGGGCAGTTCCTTCGCATGTACTCTAATATGAGACAAAACGATTGGTCTAAGTGGCTAGCCTTCGCTGAACTAGCTTTTAATTCTACCATACATTCCGCAACAAATAAAACCCCCTTTGAAGTAGTTTACGGGTATGAGATTCAGCCTCTGCCCCTATTGCCAAGGTGGGCAGAGAATGAAGAAACAGGGGCAGGGAAATGGAAAACCCAAATGCTAGAATGTTGGAGTCAGGTGACTGCATCCTTAAAAGAAGCACACAAAAAGTATAAAACATTCGCAGACAGGAAAAGGGTGGAAGGCGATAAATTGGAGAAAGGGGACTTAGTGTGGCTAAGCACACAAAACATCAAATTGGGGCTACCTTCAAGAAAACTGGGCCCCAAATTTATTGGACCCTTTAGGATACAGGATGTGATAAACGAAGTGACTTTCCAATTGTCCTTGCCAAAAAGTTTGGGGAAAATACATCCAGTATTCCATCGCAGCTTATTAAAAAAGTATATGGGTACTTTGGACAAAATGGATACCTAGTGTTCTTGTTTGATTTATTTCAGAGTCGTGATAGAGGAAGCACAGAAGAGGAGGACGGAGAAAAGGGGGGTCATGGGACCAATTCCCAGGGCTGAATTTGCAAGCCCTGGAATTGGAGCCATAACATCAACACTCCTGAATGTCTCATGAAAACACCTGGCAGCAGAGCATGGGAACTCGGGGGTGAAAATCATAACAATTATAATGAGTAGTTTGTGTGGGAATAGTAGAAATGTGATACAGGGGGTGGGGTTTGGTGATGATATTTACGTGTGATGTTACGTTGCGACCAAGGTGATAAAATTGCTTGTATGTAAACATTATGTCATTCTCGACTTTTTCCAAGTCGTGTGTTCTTCAATAAAGATTGGTTTTGATAGCAGCTGTCTTTGATCTGCGTTCATGCTGGTCGTTTGAAGTGAGCGTGACAGTTTTTAGCTGCTGCATCACACTGTTGGCTCATGTTCAACTTGTTGTCTACAAGACTCTAAGATCTTTTTCACATGTACTATTGTCGAGCCAGGTATAATCCATCTTTATGTATCTATGCACTTCATTTTTTCTGCCGAAATGTAGTATCCTACTTTCTCGTTGTTGAAATTCATTTAGTTAGTTTTGCTAGTGGTGGATTCACAGATGGGGGCAGGAGGGAAAAGGTTTGCTAGAATATTACAATGTACTTGTTTGGAGAAATGGCATATCTGTATCATGTGTGCTTGATTATGTCTAATTTAATTACCTAATAAAAACTTTTACATTTTTTAAAAAAGAAATTCATTTTGTGAGTTTTAGACCAGGTCTATTATTTTTTAATGTTGTTTTGAATTTTGATCATGTCTTCTGGAGTTTCAGCTATCCCCACCAATCAACTGCAAACTTAATAAGCATGCTCTCTAAACCTTCATCAAGTCATTCATAAAGATGTTGAACAGCACTGGGTCTAGGACAGAGCCCTGCAGTACACTGCTGGTCACTTCTTTCCAGGATGAAGAGGAATAATTGGTGAGCACCTATAACCAATTGCAAATCCACCTAACAGTATTATCTAGTCCATGTTTCACTAATTTGTTTAACTTTTTAAAAATACAAGAATACCTCCTAAAATGGCAAACTTCAAATGGATGTGGGTAGTCAAGGAGACATCCTACTTCAATTACAGTCATAAAGATAGCAGGTGGCACTGAAAGTTTAAAGTCCTTGGACTCAAGTTTTGTACTGCTCCACTTTAAGACAAGTGACTTTTTCCTGAAAAACCATCATGGCTTGCATCACTGTCTTCTTCCATAAATTGATATTTGTCTTCTTCTCAGTGGGCGGTCTCCACTTCAGTTGAAACACCACAAGTTACAAATACAGGATGTATCAATAAGAGTCCATATGCAAGGTTATTTAGGGAGGGGAAGGATTCACAGATGGACAAAACAACACACAGACGAATAGAATGCAAATATATCCTTGTTATTAGTGAACAAGAAGGCACAACAGATATGATTGAAGAGAAATTAAAAACATATTATGCTTCTCTAACAAGGCACCAAAATTATTGTCTGAGTGTCATAATCACCTATCTTTTGCTGCTCCTGCTTTTGAGCATAGAGTTACAAGTGATATAAAAACACAGGCTCAAAGCTTTGGCTTTAATTTCAAGTGTCTACGCAACTTGTTTTAGTCTTCTCAATTAGAGTTAATTACCTGGCATTCATGTTGAATAAACTTGCTTCATATTTGATTTATTCCAGAGAACAGAAGTCCTATAGATGTTTCCCTGTTAACCCAAAGGAGTTCTATAACCTCCCTTCTTAATTTTGCTCATGTCAGCCAGGATTGTGAAATGTGAAATTCGGCAGCTCCTGAAAATTGTTTCATGCTGCATTTTTGAAAGAGAGCATAAGGTAAACCATAAGATTGTTTTGGACTACAGCTCCCAGAACCCACTAGCCAGCATAAGGAATTATGGAAGTTATAGTCATAAAGATAAGCTTTACAAGCTTTATTTTTAGTAACTCAGTGGCACACAAACTAGCACTGTGTCTCTTGCCCTCACTATCCCTCTCCAACTCAGTGTTAGCAAGGGGCATCGCCTGAACACTTGAGATGCAATTGCCTGTTGGGTGCGAGGGCACAACAACAGGGATACAAAGTTAGTTTTGGCTTTCTGCTTTTATCCAGGAAGATCAGGGCTTGCAGTTACAAGGACTGTGGAAAGAAACTTGTAAATAACACAGGTATGTCTTCTAAAGAAAAAGCCTTCCCTTACTGATACAGATGGCTGCTTTAGGGGCTGGGAAAAGTAGAAGATTGCATCTCATTTTTGCAAGTGCTGATACCCTCACCACATATTTCCTTTTTATCGCAAATGCCTTGAAATAATAATAAATACATAATAGTTTATTCCTCCGGTATGTTTTAGCACTGGTGCTACAGCCTTTCTTTCTATTAAGAAGTCCATTCCTCCGGTCTATTCTTTGATCCTGCTGTAGACCTTTTCCTTGCTAATATGGGGCTGGAAGATTAGCAAAGGACTGCCAAATGGTTTAGAAGAGACTATCTTGCAAAATGGAGATCATTGCATACAACATCCAGAAATAGATTCACAAAAGGTTTTGGTTTGGGATGTGGGAGCAGACATGTGCACATGGACCAAATGGGCAGAAAATACAGCAGAAATCCTACAATGCACTCTATGCAATGTCACACACCTTGTTAGAGAAATGCCTGTAGGATATTATGGAAATATATTCAAGTTCAGTTTCAGATCAAAGTATGTGTGATGATATTTGAAGCAAAAAAAATGAATGATTTTAAAACATATTAACTGTAGCAGAGAAAATTTGCAATGTGGATAATTAAAGTGCTTTAAAAGGTTCATGGGCTTAGGCCTCAGGCTCCTTTCCTTACCTGTTCTCTACAAGGAAGTCTACCACACTTTTCTTCAAGCAATACAGATGAGCATCCATCAGCCCTGTCCTAATGTGTATCCTAGGATGCCTGGAAGGGGAAGAAAAGAGAGTGAAGTCACCTGGCTCTGCATTCCACAGTCATTTAAAGAGCCCCACTTTAAAATCACTAGATGGTAAAAACTTTACAAGGGACATCTGTACTCCCAGACTCTTGACATCAGTGGTTCTCAACCTGTGGGTCCCCACATGTTTTGGCCTTCAACTCCCAGAAATCCTAACAGCTGGTAAACACCTAGGGACCCAAGGTTGAGAAGCACTGCTTTACATGGAATTAATAGTGAAGTGAATCATGATGACTTCCATACTTAGAATATGCCAAACAAACAAACACCTGTTGATCCAGTTTACCACTGACCTTGTTCCCTAAATGACAAAGGCTCCCCTCCATGGAAACTGATGCAACAAGAAATCTCATAAATGATTTCTAAAGATTGTAAGATGTAATAAAATTATTTGGGTGCGGTGCTACCCTGTTTCCCCTAAAATAAGACATCCCCAGAAAATAAGATCTAGTAGAGGTTTTGCTGAATTGCTAAATATAAGGCCTCCCCCAAAAGTAAGACCTAGCAAAGTTTTTGTTTGGAAGCATGCCCGCCGAACAGAACACCAGAGCATGCAGGATCGGTAAATGTACGTACCATAAAATGTTGTACATGGAAATCTTGGTAGTAACAAGAAATTCTTGATAGGATTCACAGTTTGTCTGGTTATGCTGGTTTATGATGACAACTACTGTACAGTATATAATAAATGTTCATTTTTTTGTTCAACAATAAATGTGAATTCTTCTTCATGGAAAAATAAGACATCCCCTGAAAATAAGACCTAGAGCATCTTTGGGAGCAAAAATTAATATAAGACACTGTCTTATTTTAGGGAAAACACAGTATCTTTAACCATGGGTCTTCTGCTGGAAGATTTTGCACCTGATTTGTATTTTATATTGAATAGAAAATTTGTTCAACCGAGTATGAATTGTAGTACTATTTTAAATTGAGGATGCCAAAGTCTCTTGGTTTGTTGAACAACTTATATTCTTGTCTATAGATACTTTATATACTTGACTGCATTTATATGTCAGCGTTTTCTAAGCATTAAAGATTATGAAATATCATTTTACTGCCTAGTCATGGTGGACAGTTGAAAAGTTTGTTTCAATTGATTGATTCATGCTCTAAACGGAGGTTTCTAGAACTTAAAAGAAAGTCAGCATTGGATATAGTAATATCCAACAATCTCTCAATGTGCTCTGAATAAATATTGATATTTGCAAGTGCTGATGCTGATGTTATATATATTCTGACGCATTCAGCCAAAGGATCTGATGAAGTATCATAGCTAATTTTTAAGCAAGCAGTTGCTCCATTTAAAAAAATAATTATCAGGGAAAAAACACCAGGAATTATCTTATACTAGGCATTAACTATAATTCTTCTGATTTCAGGATGGTTTGGCAGGCATTAGCTAACAGCAAACAACTGGAGGATACAGAAGGCTATCATTCATTGTGACCCTGACAGGTCTCTATTAAACAAGAATTGTATCCATGTGCTTATATGTTAGCTGTAATATCTTATAGTCACATTCATACTCACAGTCATTTTCCAAAGTAGACCAATTAAGAATTATCTGAGGCCAATATGCATCCATACTTAAACTTGATACTGGAATCTTAGGGAACAACCTTGGGGTGAACTTACTGCCACCCAAGAGGGAAGTTAGAGTTGGACACACTGGATCTAAAACTCTTTCTGCTTCACAATGAGGCTACAGAACTAGACCCATTGCCCACACCAGCAAAAGAGTGAAAAAAAGGTTAAAAAATAATAACAATGGCAAACTTAAAAAGCTGTCCCCACTTGAGTCATCCTCTGCCATGAGAACCTGGAAAGTGATGATTCATTAATTATTTCACTGGCTCTGAAATGCTATGCCCATTATAGCAATGTTGTGAACTAGATCGAGAAGTCTACAAAGAAAATCTTAAGAGCACCCTACACTGGGTAAAATCCTGAGTGCATGGTTTTATTATGTGATTTAAGAATAATGATCAGTCTAGTCTGACATCATGTCTTAGACCAGCATTAAGAAAATTATGAAATGCAATATTGAATATGGATGCTAAAAGTCCTTGAAGTTTTTATAGAACTTTCAAAGAAAGCCCATAGCAAAATCTATTTTTTTAAAAAAAATATAGACATTACTTTTTTAATTTCCTCCTTTGTCCAAGGTGTACTAAGGTATCTTGCATGGAAAATTGCCATAAAAACACATATTTGTACAAACAGACGGTCACAAAATATTCCAGGTTTACTCTAGCCAGTTTGACTTAAGGGAAATTAACTTTAGTTGTGAAACTAATGAAGTTGTTTGGCTCCACAACTGGTCTTGGAAGTTGAGATTCATCTTACTAACCAGAATTCTTTTTTTAATCCTGTGGCCAGATTCAATATATTTTTTTTCAATAGGCCCTCTCTTGAAAGCATGCTGCAAATTCCAGCCATAATGAGATGATCTGAAGGACTTCCTAAGTGGATACCTCATTTACTGCAATGCTGGCCCTTTGAGAAGACAAAGGTGCATTGTAAATGTTAAAGGTCTGCAAGTTTTTTCAATGCTTTAGATAAGTCCTATGATGACATTTGAGTATTCATATAAAAGACAAATTTTAATCAGGGACAAATTCAAATTATAAATTGATATATAATTAGTTATAACATTTTATAAAATGAAGCAAAATGTTTTCTTTCATTCATTCATTTTCTGTCTTTCTTTCTTTCTTTCTTTCTTTCTTTCTTTCTTTCTTTCTTTCTTTCTTTCTTTCTTTCTGACAATCTCAAGAATCTTTCATTTTTCAATACCTGTAGCAAACTAATTAAGAGTTTTAGTCACTTAGGGTTAGTCCATGCCTCTACTTTCTCTGATAATAAAAATGCCTAATCTGGGTAACTTAAACAGCATGGAGTGTAAAATACCAAAAAAAAAAAAAAAAAAGGGGGGGGGGAACCAGAATGGAATGGAACCTTACTCCGCTGCAGTTTATATACTAACTGAAAAAACTATGTCCAATGCCAAATTGTGCTCTTAAATAAGATATAAAGTGTAATTTCCCCTTTCACTCTGGCATAATGTCCCAAAGAGGGGGAGGAGAGAGAGCATACCTGCATAGAATACATTTAAGCACACATTTATGTCTATGCACATCAGTGATAGTGCTAATTTCCCTTCTTTCGGCTTTATTCTAAACTATATGCAAAATATCCCATAGTTTCGTCACACTAAATTTATATGCCTTAAGTGAAAGGAAACTCTTAGGCCTAAACTATTCCCCATGCACATTCCATAATTTAAAAATATATATAATTATATAATTTTGTACAAACAGATGGTCACAAAATATTTCAGGTTTACTCTACAGATTTCATCATTTCCACAGTGTGTCTTCCAATGTACATTTAATAATATAATATGTACTAACTTACAGGATTTTATATACTCTGTAACCTTCAACATGTGTTTTAGTCTCTACAAAAGTAACCAGTGTATTATGTATAGTTTTTATGAAGAATTTCTAGAAGTCAAGTTATTGACTGAGTGTGAATGTCTCACCTTCCCCAGTTTTTAAGATAGCATCTGAAGGTTCCGAACAGCTATGCACATACACAGTAGACCCCAATGTGCAATTTCACAGACACCACAAAGAAGGAAGGATCAAGCCTACGGTGGTCTTCTTATGGCTTGGACAATTATAGTTTATAGTATAGTGTTTTGAGAGTTAGAACATCATTCCTGGAGAACAGGAGTCAAATCCTCATTCTGCCACAGAATTCCACTGAGTGACATTCTTCCAGCCTAAGAGGAAGGCAATAGCAAATCTCCTCTCAACTAATCTTGCCAAAAAGCCCCTACAATAGCGTCAACATAAGTCAGAGTTGACTTGACTACACCAAACAACAACATTATGGGTAAATTATGGACTAAATACTATGAAACTGTTTTATTCAAATAAAGTTACTTCTATTTCCTTTACAATCACAAAGAGAACAGCTCTCTGTACAAATGACACCTGTCCTGTATTCCCAATTATATGTAAGATATTAAGTTTCAAATTGTTTGAGACATACATTTTCCTAATTTAAAGGAAGGACTACATTAAAATTCTGCACTCCCAATAAAGGAGCTCCCAGTGGTGCGGCAGTTAAACCACTGAGTTGCTGAACTGCTGACCAAAAGGTCGGCGGTTCGAATTCAGGGAGCGAGGTGAACTCCCACTATTAGTCCCAGCTTCTGTCAACCTAGAAATTCAAAAACATGCAAATGTGAGTAGATCAATAGGTAACGCTCCAGCAGAACGGTAACAGTACTCCATGCAGTCATGCTGGCCACATGGCCTTGGAAGTGTCTACAGACAATGCCGACTCTTCCGCTTAGAAATGGAGATGACATGACGAGACTTAATGTCAGGGGAAAACCTTTACCTTTACCTTATTCCCAATAACTATGCTAAATATATTATCCTATTTGCCTGTTGTTAATCTAAATAAAGTAAAAGAATAATGCCTTCATCTGTTTAATATCCAGCCCAGTTTTCTATCCATAATGGAAAAAGTGCATTGGAAAGAAAAATGGAATAATGGAATTCCAGCTTACTTTGGAAACAGCATACTTTGTATTGACACATAATTCAGAACAGAATTTGAGAATGGGGGCATAAAGCAGAAAAAGGAATCATGAGGCCCTTCAGATGTTGGTGGATAACACTGACTATGCTGGTAAGGACATGAGGCCCAACAACTGCTAGAGGGTCCAATTATCCCTACTTCTTCTATAACCTTCTGAAGTTAATAACACCTACTTCTGCATAGATATTTACAGGGCTTCATGGTCAATCAACAAGTCCCATGAAGACACCTCTAACTTATTTTAAAAGGGTTCATAAAAGGGTTCTTCTGTTCACTTCAATGACAGCGACAACTTGTATGTTTCTTCCACATGAGATGGGAGGTATCATGGAGCACCCAAGGAAGTCTTAATTGTAGCCAGAATGTTGCAGTTTTTCTTCTGTTAAAAAATAGGGTATATTTGTAATTAACTGTTGGACTGACACCCACAACATGTCCTTGGTTTAGTTTATTGACTGAACTAGATCTTGCTAGTAAGCACAGCAACTACCAACAATGAGTGACGTTTGGAAATACAGCATTTTTTTCCCTGCCTTGTAAACTAGACAAGATGTGCTGGGGAATCAGAAGTTCCCATATGCTGCCACCATATAAACTCTGCTCAAATCCAATACAGCTGGAAGTCTCATTTCAACAAACAACAAAAAAATCATATGCATTCCACTAACAGTATAAAACAGGAAACACCTCCCTCATTCAGGCTTGTATACCACAAAAAACAGCAAGATTTTTGTTTATATCTGAGCTTTAAGAGAGCAATTCCAGAAACAGCAAGTTCCTACATGGCAGTATTGCTTTAATTAGCCGGCACAGCACATTCTGTTTGTGTTAAAAGACCTCCAACACATTTATTAAAATGGAGTCATAAATGTTAACTGCTTGCTCAACTACTAAAAGATGACCAACTGTGGGGATGATACTTCAAACTCATTTCAGACCTTTTTACAAGCACATGCAACATGTTTTAAGTGAGTTCAAACTCTATTTAATTAAAAAAATTACCCAGTCAGTCAATCAGATCATACAAATCTTGCAACTCTGCCAACAATCAAATACAAATTAAAGTCATGAAAGAATTTCTGGAAGTATAAACCCTGCAGCAATGCAACTCTATTCCTGGCAACAACGACAATCTTTGCTGTTAAAACAAATCTAGGCAGCAATAGGATTAAAAGAGCATTGCCCCATGGAGTTCAAACAAGTATGGCTCCCCATTTTGGATTAAATGTTGCACAACCTAATAAATAAATATTAACTGGGCAGTATTCAAGACTCTTAACTACTCTGCAAATTATCACTTTCCTTCTTTGGTTTCACAGAGAAACTTAATGTGGGAGCCTCTGGCACTAAACATTTTAAAAAGTTAATTGCATGCTGAGTCTCCTTTATCCAAAACTCTTGAGACCACAGGTTTTTCAAGGTTTTAATTTTTTTTATTTTTGAATACCTGAATTTGAATATACAGTATAGATATATAATGAATGAGGGTTGGAGGATAAGTGAATGGTCACATGTCCAGCACTCGCTGAGTTTTTCCTCAAGGAGCCGTGAAAGAGACAGAAGGAGTCCTCCAGTTATACAAGGCCTCTGTAAAAAGCAGACATCTCAGACACTTCCCTATCTGCCAGCACACCTTAAGTAAAGCAGTTAGGAATAAAGGAGAAAATGATCTCCCTGTTCCCTTTGTGAGTCTTTTTCATTCTAACTGGACCACAGAGACAACGGCCAAAGAGGTTGATCGATGTTGGCTCTTGCCTTCATTTCTGGGACACCCATCTCATCGCACACTGTCACTGGCCAGATAGAAGTTGACTGTAGTTGTGCCAGGGACGTCTGCTTTTTATAAGCAAAGTTTAAGCAGAATCCTCTCCTCCTTCTCTTTCCCCTGTCAGGGCTCCCTGAGGAAAAACTCAACAGGCACTGAATGTGTGACTTTTCTCAAAGAGGGAAGTGAGTGGCTAGTGGCAAAAAATCTTTTTTTAATAACTTCAGATTTCTGGATAAGAGAGACTCAACTTACATGTAAATTCTCAAAATTTACAAAGCTGGTGAATGGAACACTAGAATACCATCACTCTCAAAAGAGAAAATAAACAATGGCAATCCAAGAAGAAAGTTATAATGTTGGATTACGTGATAAGATACCTAAACAACAACTCAGGGTTGGGATCATTTTGACAAACAGTGAAAATACATGTCCGTAGTAATGGAGTCTAAGCAGGCCAAGCAGACGTGCATGCAAAATTCATGACCCGTGGCTTGGCTTCTGTTGTAACTAATGGCACCTGATGATTTCCAAGTCAGCTGGATGGTACTCTGGATTTTAGTCCAAACTTTAAAACAGATATGCAGAGTCTTATTTATTTATTTATTACATCACTTCTACCCCGCCCTTCTCACCCATCAGGGGACTCAGGGCAGCTTACAATATAAACATACACATCAAAAAACAGTTTTCATCAAATTTAAAAATCCATCAGGATTAAAAATTACAATAAAATTAAGAATATACATTAAAAATATACATAATTATATATTTAAATATACATTTAAGGCGCTTTCCATGTCCAGGTGGGGTCTGTCAGTAGGTCATATATTCATATCTCATTTTTGCTGCTACTCATGCTCAAATGCCTGGTCCCATAATCACGTTTTTGTTCTCTTTCGGAAAGACAGGAGGGAGGGAGCCTGCCTGACTTCAATGTCTTGAACCCTACTTCCAAAACAAATTCAGCTAAACAGAGAATTCCATGAAAATTCAGGTGAAATTCTGGAGAAATTTCCTTGCCCTACTGAAATGGGAGCTATCTGCTGCCTCTTGTACTTAACATTGCCTTTATCAGGGGCTTAAATTACTAACTAATTAATGTTAGAGGACAGAAGTGAAACAAGGTATGACAATTTGAGAACGTAACTATATGAACCTACTCCCAATAAAGGGTTACAACTATTTAGCTTTGTCCTCTTTTTAAAAAGAGATATAAATTATGATCAGCTGCAACTGAGTGAATTTTTAAAGGCTGTTTAAATTATGCTATAAAAACACATGAAGAAAATGTAAGCACTTATTAAAATTACCATGTGCTCAAGCTACACTGACACAAAAAGCAAGATAGAAATGCATCAAGCACCAGCAATTGTTAGGCTGTGTAGCTGATTTCTACTCAACATTTCTGAGGTTACATTGTGAACACTTAGATTACATCCAAGAGTAATGCACAAATAAATTTGAAAGAAATCGTACCAATTATATTAGCATCAGTACGGAACATAGCAGTGTGAAAAATACAGAACTGTTAGAATGAAGCCTGAAGATGCTACTTTAAAAAGAAACATGTAATATAAATCAAAAAGATGTAGCAAATTCTTCAAATATTTTTAACAGTAATGTACTGCTGATAAATTGCAATAATGCCACAATACTTTGTTTCGGACTTGCAAAGAAGTCGATGCTTCTTTTGGTATTTCTGAACACCTGAAGACATCCTCAGAGGAGAAAACCAAAACTGAGGCTGCAGAATAGGGACTCGTGTTTACCTGATCACTGATTCACAGATTTTTTCCATTGTAGAATGGTTTTATTCATATACTTTATATGATATACTCTCACCCACCATAATAATTCAATGATTTATTGTCTAACAATAGAACTAGGGTTACAGCTGAATATTAATTAAGAAATAAAAATAATTACTTCAGATGAATTGTACAAATTCTGTTCAATTGCCTAACATTTATCTCATATTTTGTATACCACAGTAGTTTGATAACAACTATAGAACTGAATGGAAAGAAGATCCACATATGAATGAATGCTATGTTTTTCTATATAGAGACAGATACTATTCCAAATAATAATGAGGTGCCATGTGAAGCAATATCTATTAAATACATTGCAGGATTTTGTTGAAAGCAGAAATATAAATCTAGTTTTCAGCATTGTCTTTAAGACTATCTGGGCCTAATTAGGTGAGTAAAAGTATGGCTGAAACAGAAAAAATAAAATAATTTTGACACAGTCACATTTTCATTGGCTGGGCAATTAAGGCAAGAATGGAGCTGAATGTGGGAAGAATCCATTATTCTTTCAATAGAGTCTGGTGCAGCTAAATAGGTGTTCACATACTCTCCTTCCTAAAAGCTTTAAAAAATTCTATAGCTGCTTGGCCTGGGAAAGAGGTGCCCACTGAAATGCTAACACATGGGCCAAGCACAGAAGCACTACACTACCTGAGGAACAATATTTTCAAGTACCCCTAGAAGCAAAGGAAGAAAGAAGCCTGAAGGGGCCCAGTTCTCAGAGGCTTTTAAAAAAGGCATTCCATCTGATGGCTGCTCTTTGGGTGCAATTCTCCAACTCCAGATCTAGCCCTTTCTATTGCAAGAATTGTAAAATGGGGCCCCTCTGAAAATAATTAAAGTTGCTGAAAGGCTTTTCCTGCACAAATAATAGTGCAAACAGCAATTGGCATTTCTTCCACCTAGGCTTGTAACTAAAACTTATGGCTTAGATCATGTTATTATACCTAGTTGAAACTCAAAATTTCAAATGAAGAACTCAGTGATTTTAAACAAAGTTCACTTTATTTAGCCATAAGGAAGGAAAACCCAGCATCTCCAAAAGAATGTGGTACTCAACTTCTGATACTTTGGAAATCAGTGATATCTGCAGCAGAACCAATACATCTGATGATCTCTGGACTGCTATAATATTGGTTTATATGGCATTTTAAGGCAGATACAGTCAGTCATCCATATCCATGGGTTCTGAAACCATTTTATTACATCATTGTATATAATGGGACGTGGGCATGCACAGATGTTGATATCCACAGGACTCCTGAAACCAAACCCCAACAGATATTAGAGCTCACTGTATGAAGTTTTGCTACCTTTCTCTCATTTATTCCCACAACACAATATACACAGTGTCTTTCCATTATTCTTCAGCAAATTTTATATGATGTTTATGTTACCTGATACAATTATGTTTTTAGAACAGTTTTAGTATATTAAATATTATAATAAACTCCTGGTTTTTTTTTTAGCAACGATCTGAAGTCCCACCTTTTCTTTAGTTTGGTTTCCTATGGATCTCCTCCAGGTAGGATGAGCAATTTGACCAACCCACCCAAACTATCAGAAAGAAATAAGTTTTAGATTTTAATGACTGACAATACAAGCTCCCCAACACATGAAGATAATGGAAAACAAACAATATAGAAGGAGATTAAAAGATTTGTGCTTTATTAGTCCCCCTCTTCTCAAACATCTCCTTGGTAACCCTTTTGTCTTTCACTGCAATTAATTAGCAAAAGGAAGGTATATTTGGTCTCTCCCTCTTTTGCTACCACTTAATAATTACCAGAGCTATTCGACTCAAGGACAGCAATTGAGAACATAACTAAGTGGAATTTCCCCTAATACATTAAGGAAAATAATCACTAAAACAAAAGGCTTAAATGATTTCTCAGGTTGTGGGCCATACTCTAAATTCTGGTAATACAACTAGTGTAGACTTACCCAGTCAATGGGATTTACATAAATGTGGACTAAATACTCCGAATCAGTGGTTTTATCTTAGCTGAGACTCCTGAAAAAAAATCAGACCCATGTTTCTTGGTGATATTTCATTTGCTTTTCCAACTGGTGTTATTAAATTGCACTATTCCCACAGCAGTCAATGCAGTAAGTGTATCTAATCATCATTATGTACATTGTATTAGTTCAATTAATACCAAATGTAGCTAATTTTGGAAACAATGAGATCACATTTGTATATCCTTTTCAATTGCAAAGCATCTGGATTCTAGTGATGGTGTTAAATAACAGCTTTTTAAGGACTAATGCTAATCACTAGCGGAGTGATTTTCAAAAAAATCTCAGCAAGTAAATTAGTTCGAGTCAGCTGGAGAATCCCTGAGATTGCAAGCTGGGAAATGCAGCAATAGAAATAGCTCTGTACTACAGATAAATCTCACAAAAATTGGGACACTTAACACTGTGGGAAGAAGAGTGACATATCACACAGTATTCTTGCTGTGCTTTATGCCATTTTTTTCTCCATCCTGCTTCGTTACATTTGTCAATACATTTCCGACCAGGCCAGGGGTGTTAGCTCACTCTGCATTCCAGTCTGCTATGCGTCATGGAGTTCCACAAGCCATTGATGAGTAACATATGTCTAACATGTGGCCAAAAAGAGTCAGACCGTGTTCAAATAGGCATGGATAACTTTTCTGACCTCTGACTCAGCCTTCTGTTACATCCAAATGGCATAGTAAAATTTAGGAACAGTGAACCAAGAGACTACACAAATTCAAAATACAGTAGAGTCTCACTTATCTAACACTCGCTTAGCCAACGTTCTGGATTATCCAACACATTTTTGTAGTCAATGTTTTCAATACATTGTGATATTTTGGTGCTAAATTCGTAAATACAGTAATTACTACATAGCATTACTGCATATTGAACTACTTTTTTTCAAATTTGTTGTATAACATAATGTTTTGGTACTTAATTTGTAAAATCATAACCTAATTTGATGTTTAATAGGCTTTTCCTTAATCTCTCCTTATTATCCAATATATTCGCTTATCCAACGTTCTGCCGGCCCGTTTATGTTGGATAATTGAGACTCTACTGTACTACTTATTGTTTAGGGCACCACACAGAGAGAGACACTTAAAAATTAATCTAAAGGAACAATTAGACGTACTAGTGTTGAAGTTCTCATTAGATAATTATATAGTATGTTCTAGACCTTTCCATATAAAACATATGATTAACATTACAAGGTACAGATTCACATTCTTCTTTGGATGGTTTCACCTAGAAGACATCCAGACCAACTGCTCCACACTGAACCAAGATCCTTTATCTTTCAAATATTAGATCATCATTTTATTAGTATTTGGGTTACAGTAAGAGAGAGATGGGGCCCCTGATGGCACAGTGTGTTAAAGCGCTGAGCTGCTGAACTTGAGAACCAAAAGGTCCCAGGTTCAAAGCCCGCTGTTAGCCCCAGCTCCTGCCAACCTAGAAGTTCAAAAACATGCAAACGTGAGTAGATCAATAGGTACCGCTTCGCCGGGAAGGTAACGGCGCTCCATGCAGTCATGCCGGCCACATGACTTTGGAGGTGTCTATGGACAACGCCAGCTCTTCGGCTTAGAAATGGAGATGAGGACCAACCCTCAGAGTCAGACACGATTGGACTTAATGTCAGGGGAAACCTTTACCATTACCTTTTAAGAGAGAGATATCAAAGTATATCATCACAGCAGCCTAGTAAGAGACACAAATAATTCAAATGACCAAGCCAAATGAAATGCAGATTAAAAATCTGACACATAATCAGATTTGGGAGGAATTCCTTCCCAATTCTGTTATAAAGTTTCACTCCTTGTGAATGCGAACAACCACAGCAAACCCCACAAAAGTAATCATCATGTAAATATGTGCACACATATACACAATCAGAAAATATATTAAGAGAATGTCTTGTCAAATTTCATGGAATTATAATCCGCTTCTTTCTGTGCAAAATTGAGCACAAATTCCTTTTCTTCTCTTTATAGATGATGTGGTTCTGCAACTTTGGAACAAGTCCCCAGAGAACCAAGCATTGAAGCTGCAGGCAAAAATGAAGGCACAACTGCTCCACCTGGCCTTCATCTTCTTTAGGAGCTTAGTGCTAATTTGACCAATTTAATGAGCTTTTGACTCCTTTTACATAGTTTAGTTGAATTTACTGAAGCAGATATTAGCTATCAGAATATTGCTAGGCTTTTGTATACACAGAGCTGTATCTTAAGCAAAATGGGTTTTGGTATTTATTAATAATCTAGTCCCTAAAGAACAGGCTGACATACAGTTCAGTACACTCCCCCTCACTCTTCTCCAGGTATGCACAAATTTTAGACAGCAGACACAGCCTCCATGATGGCAAATGTAGTGCTATTCACACACACTAGAGAAAGGAGCCTATTTCTCTTTACTGTAATTACTTTGGCAGTATAGCTCTATAAAAGAAAGCTGGACTGCACTTAAATTTTGACACTTTGTTTTTCAAATTGTTAAGTGCCTCAAATGAATTTGGTATAGTAACTAACGAGAGAAAATGAATATAATGCTTTCAGTCTAGTATTTATAACTACCTAATTACATATTCATGATCAAGTTTTCCGAAGATATTGATTACATTTTAAGGATAAGACTTAATTTCCTCTTTGCAGCTACCTTTGTATTCAAATTAGATTTTGGTGAACAATTATTTGGTTGCTCCACTTTTCCCAATGATGTGTTTTTAAATTGAGTTTTTAATCGCCTTCTATTATACAGTACTTGTCAATTATAAGGGGTTGATTTTGTATTGTGTTTTCCTTGTATCCTTTTATCTAATATTACTGGAAACTTGACCCTCATTTTTGTGTGAAAACAGAAAGTAGATCAAATGAAAAAATTAAAAATTATCACAAAAATAAACCAACATATGAAAATGATCACATACAATGTGCTTTTCCTAGACACAAAAACAGACTTCCATAACTGCCTATACACAGAAATACATGGATTATGGACAACGAGTTATATCAGAAGATATCCCTTTTAAGAAACTGAAATGCAGACAGACTACAAAACAGTAGAAGAAAGAACTGAATTCCATTTGGGCTGGAGGCAGATAAAGGGGGGTAGCCAGTTTATGAACTGTAAGAGTTTCATTCCAGACTCGAGCCCTGGAGTTCCTTTCAACACTAGAGACAGAGTAAGGATCTATCATCGCCAGAGTAATTTGCAGAGTAATTTCAAAAGAAAAATATGTTCTAGATCATATACAAATTGCCTCCCTTACCATGCATACCATAACCAGTTCAAAGACATTTGACAGAAGAAGAAATAATTCAGATTTTCTAGCATTCACACAAACGTCACCCACTTAAGATTTCTTATAAATGTTTAGCTGAGCTGTGCAGAATCTTAGAAAGGAAAGACATTTGGAGATCAGGGCTTGTCAGAGATCAGCAAGTACCAGTAAGTCAAATCACAAGCAATTATTTAAACAATAATAAAATGCCTTCCCCCCTACAACAGGGAGCACAGGTATAGTATCTTTTCCCCTCTCTTACACATACACATACACACACACACACACACCGTTATATATACTGTTCACCCAGCAATTCCTCACAAATCCATACAACATTAGCTCTTTCTTTTTGCTTAAAAACTACCCAATAATAATTTTAAAAACTGCCCCAGGACATGTGCTGTGTATTTTCATCATTCTGTTTAACCAAAAAGAACATATAAATTAATTTGGGTAAAAATATTCACAGAATTGTTATTATTATTTGCTAATTTTCAAAGTATGCTGGAACTCAGGCACCTTTCCATTGTATTCCTCTTAAGAACAGTTCAGGGTCATGTAAGATAGAAACTATGCACAGGGTGCCTTCTACTGTGAAGTAGCTAACTTCCATTGTCACACATGTGGGGGGGGGGAGGGGGGATAAAAGTACCATGATGGACAACTTCTGTCAGTCTTTAATCAAAGAACCATATACTATGTTAAAAATAACTAAATAAAATTTAAAAACCCATGTTAGGAAGAGGTCAAGCACATAAAATTTGGGTATACATCAGACCATCAACCTAGGAAGAAAAGGTTAGGAAGAGATTTTAAAAAACCCTGAAACTGGAAACCCTTCCCCTTTCCAGAATGGCAAGCAGGAATAGAACCCTTTGAGCAACCCCAAACCAGGCTTTCACAACTTGACATCCTGTCCATCCACCTCAAGACAGAAGTTGTAGTTCAAAACATCTGGAGGTCAAAAAGTTGCTGTCTGATCTAAGTTCTGGTTTTCAGCATTGCATACCTGAGATTTATTTATTTATTTATTTCCATCATTTCTATCCCGCCCTTCTCACCTGAAGGGACTCAGGGCGGCTTACAAAACTGGCAGAATTCGATGCCAATACACAACAATACAAAAGAATAATAACAGAAGCAGTTAAATACAAATTTAAAACAATATAAAATGCTTGAGCCATTCATCCACAAAACCTTAGTCCAGACAGAGTTGAAGCCAACAAGACTTATTCTTTGAACACTTGTTCACATAGCCAGGTCTTCACTTTCTTTCTAAAAGTCAAAAGGGATGGAGCGTGCCGGATGTCACTAAGGAGGGAGATCTCCAAGCACTGCTCTGCCAAATTGAGCATCCTCTATGGTCTCTCCCCAGTCAATCTAAATGCCACTAAAATGAAGGCAGGCAAACACTACATATGGCCAAGATCATTCAAATCATGTCCTGGCCATTTTACTCCACACAGGGACTCTTTGGCCACATTTTCTGGGTTAGTGCCAACCACAGACATGAGAAATTCAAATCTGAATTTATTTGAAATGGGCATTTGAAAGGACACCCTTGCCAGAATATTTATTGTGAACTAGTGCCTGTCCTAGACCAAATGAGATGTATAAAAAAGTAAACTATGCATACATGAAATCCTTCAACTCAAGTAAAAATACAGACAAATTCTACTGACACACTTATCACAAACTACAATATTACAATGTGTGTATGAAAGCTGACAGTGAGGATCTGAACTGCCGAAAGAGAAAATTCTCTTACTTTACTTTACAAGCTCATCTTGTCGAATAGGCCTTTTCTAATCACAATGATTTACAGTGCCTCATAGGAAGCCATTAAAACTTCAACAGTGACATAAAATTCCAAATGAACCTGAAATACCTTACGGACAAATATTCTAAAGGTACAATAGGATACAAGTTGGAGTTTAGAGAGGGAAACAATAACAAACACAAAGTTGCATCTATACAAAAGCCACCAGAATTGGTTTTTAAAGTTATACGAACAGTTTTTGAAATGTTAAGAAAATGTTAAAAATTGCCTACATCAGAACTACTAGCGCCTAACCCTTCTGAAAGTATTTCCCTTTGCATTTAAAAATACTTTTTCCTGTAGTAAGGACTTCAAGAGGACAAATTTTTATTTGCATATCATAGAAGAAGAAAGAATGAAAACACCACCTTGTCATGTTTAAGAATAAACCTTTATAGACAAGACTGCAGTGTTACTTCAAAGCCATTCTTGCATTTATCCCATGCATTTATATGGAAGCTGTTCCTTTTTGTATGAGGTAATGAGTAGTCCAGATTGTCACTGTGATTTATTAGTACATCCTCTTGCAGCAGCCCTGCACCTGCATTTGCACAGATGGAACACCCACGAAGGCGGATGGTTTATTAGGGACGGCTCATCCTCCAATCACCCACAGCATTTCAAAAGGAAGTGCTCCAAATTTAGACTTGCTCCAACAGGTGTCTTTTACTGACTTTCTTTGTGCAACTATAAATGTCTAAGGTGAGGCAGACAATTCACTGCCTGTAGTAATCATTCTTTGGAAACAGCTCCATCACCACCTTTGAAGGAGGAGGGGTGAAGGGAGGCCAATGGAGTTCTCATTCTTTCCCCAAACTCCTGGCTTGCCAAATACTTAGGAAGACTGAGTATGATAAACTGAGGCTTCAAAGCACATATCAGATGTCCAGACCCAAACATCCATTTCACATCTCTCCCCAGGGTTTCATGCTGGGATAATGTAACACTTCCTCCTTTGGCACAAAGTACATGTTTACCCAACACTTAGGTCAGTTTACAGATAAGGATTTTCTTATCTCAGCCAAACTGGTATACATCTAAAACCTGGCAAATAACTATGGAAATGAACAGAGTCTGTGTATATATGGAGGCTTGCACTACAGTGCTCTCCAATACTAGCTCTCCCTTGCAGACAACTGGAGTCAAATAGGATACATTGGGAATGGAGTTTTTTCTCATTTACTTAGATCTGGTAAATTGAAATTCTGCCCCACCTATTTAAAAAGTAGGTTGGTTGATATATTAAATTTCATAGAATTATAGAGTTGGAAGAGATCACATGGGCCATCTAGACCAACTCCCTGCCATGCAGGAAAATCACAATCAAAGTACCCCTGACAGATGGCCATTCGGCTTCAAAGGAAGGAACTTCCATCACACTCTGAGGCAGAGAATTCCACTGCTGAACGGCTATTACAGTCAGGAAGCGCTTCCTAATGTTCAGGTGGAATCTCCTTTCCTGTAATATGAACCCATTGCTCTAAGTACTCGTTTCCAAAGCAGCAGAAAACAAGCCTGCTCCCTCTTCCTTATTACATCCTTTAACATGCATGGCTATTTGAGAATCTGAGATAGATAATTCAAAACTAGAAGAAGCAATGTAACTTAATGTTTGAACTATTTTGCAGTATTGGACTGGGCTGAATGATATTAGATAAGATACTTTCCTATTCAGGAAAGAAAGATAGTGAGGAAGCAGGTTTTACAGACCAGGGAACAGGAATTGACTCCAGAAAATATCAACATTTGGGATTAGGCTTTTCTCTGTGAAACTGGCATATGCATATAAGAAATCCCTTCCAGTTTTTCCCTTTATTTATAATTTCAGGGGGGGAAGGTGAACAGAAAGGATATCTTGTGAGTATAGGAGGGAATCTGTTCTATTAAAGCTTTTGGAACTCACTTCTGAGAAGACATTCATTGGACTGTACCTCTAGAAATATTTTTTTAATAAGACAGAGGAAAGGAAGAATTACTATTGCAATCACATAGAAAGCATGACAATAAAAATGGACAAAATTTTGATGAGACTGTAGTATGCCTTAATTTCAATTATGTAATGCACCTAAAACCAAAAAATTATTATTGTTGAGATGTCTATGGGATATGCATTTTCATGCATCTTGACCGTCTCCTAACAGTGACTTCAGTTTATAGTCAACTGTTAATAATAAAGCATTAGAATAAAATTAAAAAGTGAAAATTTAAAAAATCTGCTGTTAGCTTTCTTACAACAGTGGAAATGAGAAATCTGGATGAAGAAAGCAATGTAGTAGCAGGAATGGCTACTCTACTGAATGAACTATGTAGGAAAGGGGAGATGGCAGGGCAGTCTCCTAGATCTTTCAGCAGCTTTCAGTCCTGTCAATCATGTTATTCTTCTAGATTGGATGAATAGGGTGGGAACTAGAGACATCATATTGTTCCAGCATTCTTGCCCTTCCCATGACTAGAGAAAGCCAAATAAAGCATTAAAGGTAGGGGAAAAGAATGTGAGCTGAATAAATTTCTGACATCTATATATATAAAAGAGTGATGGCATCAGGGCAGCGGACAAAACAACAAAACTACAGGCCCCCCAACCTCGAAATTTAACAACACAACCCATCATCCACGCCTCTAGGTTGATACAACAAAAAGAAAAGAAAAATAAAGTCCTAATTAGAGAGAGAGAAATAATTGCTTTTATCCAATTGCTGCCAGTTAGGAAGGCTAAGCTCCTCCAACTTGGTCTCCTAGCAACCCAATAAAAAATAATAAAAAACACTAAAAATTAATACAATAAAATACTATAATAACAGAAAATAACTAAAAATAGAAGAAAATAATAAAATATAATAAATAAAAATATAACTTACAATAAAATTAATAAAAAATTGCAAATAACGTCAAATAAAAATTACACAACAATTTTTAACCAATACCACCACCACTTTGCCACAGCAACGCGTGGCCGGGCACAGCTAGTTCATTTATAAAATAGATACATATAGAAATAAAAAATGGTTGATGCTGCTCTAATTTATTTAAATGTGTCAGTGAGGTTTAGATTACAATGGTATGTTTTAAATATTTTACATATTGCTTCAAAACGTTCAGAGCTTTCTGGAGATTAGCAGAGATTTTTAAATACTTGAGCGCAGAATTAAGTCTTCATTGAGCACAAATTATGGACTCGAATTTTGCATACTACACACAGCAGATACCTATCAATTTTTCCTTGCCTTCCACTTTCTTTAGGAATCCTTGTTTTCAATATCTTTGATTATACTGCCTCAAATCAAATAATTTAACGATACAGTGCCCCCAAAGCTTACTTCTGAAGTATGGATCTCTTAACGACAATTTCTTCATCCAAGTCTGCTTCATTGGCCATGAAGAGCAACCGCTTTCCTGAGCCATCCACTCCAATAAAGTCACGCTGCTCCACTGAAACATAACATCAGAATGGAACCATTTTACAGTTGTGCTTTAATGCAATCTTATGACAGATGGACTGGTCACACATTATACTTCCAAACCAGAATACATAAGAAGCCAGCCATTTTGTCTTTCATCAAAGCTGAGGATATTTCTGAAATTCTGGCACACAAACGTCTTTTGGGGGAGGCTTCAAAGAAAGATCAACAAGCATCTTCTGTGGCCCTGCAGCTACCTGCATCAGTAATTTGAGAGAGACTTGCAAAGAGAACAAGCTACAAAATACTTGATGGTTTTTAAGGTTTGTGTCATATTTTTTCATTTCATCTGTATGACTATTTCAATAGAACCAATGTCAAAAAATGATATCATTCCAAAATACTTCCTCTCCTCACCAAAGTCCAGTTCGTTCCTATTCGTGATGTTATTGTTTCATAGAGGAATATTCATAAACTGCTAGAATCTTGGACAACTAGCATCAGAAGAAATTCCAAAACTAAATCATCTCTCTTTCAAAGTGACAGCAACAAGGTTAAAGCAGAAGACAAGACTGTACAAGCAAAAGACAGGAACAATTTCATTCAAGAAGAATGAAGAGGGAGGTATTTTTGTTATATTGGCACTACAAGCATCATGTTGGACAGGTTTTGGTTTTTTAAAATTCACAATTTATACTTGGTATTTTATCATTTATTTCTCCTGATTCTGGATAATTCAAATTTGATCCCAAATTAATTAACTTTGTTGCTACAAAAATGGAGTAGAAACCTCAGATTCTGATGCAAGAATATGCCACAAAAGTAAGTTATATGTAGCTGACGAAAGAAAATTCCATGATCACAGCTGATCATGGAATTTCTTTTTCTAACATGGGGATACTGCATAAGATAACACCATCAACAAAATGACTTTAGTAGATTCTGCCCTGAATAGTGTAATAACGATCATATTCTGCAACAGTTGCCAATCCCTGCAACAGTTAGAATTCTGAATAAAGCACATCCACTTGCCTAGCTTTTTCTTTCCTTTTTGTCCTGGCACAAGTTCTGTGGGTTCATAGGCTTTCTTCATCAGCATGGAGAGTGTAGCATCATGGGCACGAAACAAGTCAACTACTTCATGAAGAGCAACATCAGTAATCAGATCACAGCTCAGCACCAACACATCTGTCTGTCAAAATAGAAAAGAAATTATATAAAACACATGCATGCATAGACCCCTACCTGAAATCCCAGCATTATGGAATAAGCAACAAAGTGTCCCTGTGGTCTACAAGTACAAAACTAACATCAGTGGGACATAATACCTTTATTATCTAAGAAATGGATACTGTCTCACCATATAAGTTTTAAATATTTTATAATCTAACATTAGCAATGAGCACACATGTTTACAGCCCTGCATTGTCAAAATTCTGACACTTATTTACCATGACTATATATATATTACCTGCCAATAAACGTAGTAGGTCAGGTACGGGAAATCATAACAACCTCACCCTCTTAATCGTTCTGCATTTTAATTTTATTGGCTTTCTATTTCTTGTAGCATATTAAACGAGAAAAGCATTTAGCCAATTCCCCCTGCCACACCATCTCAATCAAGATTATAAATTTTCACTTATTCCCAAAGAAAGTAAACAGAAGAGTATACAGGTTTACAGCCTTAGTGAGTTTTTAAATGAGGTTTAGAAAATCACACTAGCATGCAGTGCAACCCTGTGATACAGCTGCATAGGGGCTAATTTGAAGGAGGTGGCAGAAGAAGCATTAGCTTATTTCGCAAACATCTCAAATGTTCTTTACCACACATGCATATACTCTGGGAATAAAGAGAAGAAGTAAAATATATAGCCAATGCAGGTTCTTTCAGGGTGTTGCTTAGAAGGACCTGGGATTATTTTGGCTGGGACTGATTTATTACGAAGGTTATCTGTGTGTGTGTGTGTGTATGCCGGTTCGTTTTAATGCCAGTTCGTTTAATTTGTTTATGTCTATTATAATTTTTTATTTTACTAAATATATATGGATGTACAGAACTGGGTTCCCCTGTTGCGAGCTAGTCATTGACCGTAATAAAAGTTTACTTACTTACTTACTTACTAACACACACACACACATATATATATATATAAATTTAGTAAAATAAAAAATTATAACAGACATAAATTAAACAAACTGGCATCAAAAGTTAAAATATTAGAATAGCAGAAAAACGTAATAAAAACAAAGACAGAAAAATATTCTGAGGACTGAATACCACTGGCTAAAGAAAGTTTCAGTCTGATGTTTATAGGTCACTAATGAAGAATCCAGGTCATTTTCCAAAGAAGGCATGCCATAGACCTGTTCCACTACTTAAAAGGCTCATTCTTTGATAGCTAGCAGCTACCCAATGCACCAATAGAAGTGACAGAACTCGGAGAAGATTCTCTAAATATGACCCCAGTAATAGGATGGAAACACACGGGAGCAAGGTTCTCCTTTAATAGATTGGTCCTAAGATGTTCAAGGCTATAAAGATAAGCACCTTTTACCAACATTTCTCTCCCTTTCACAAATATTCTTGGATTCTGAGAACTTCAATCCAAGAAAATAGGCTTTTCAAGCTCCGATGTCTCCTCTAATACTAAATAAAGCTATTATTCAGAGGGATGCTTTAATAATGACAACAGCATGCAAGTTTCTTACTCCAGAGTAACTCCACTAAAGCAAAACTGTTATTTGTAAAGCAAAAAACAAACCCAATTAAGACAATTGTGCATGTTTGTAAAGTGATCCTGTTAGGGCAAAGTCTTTAAAATAGTGAATGTCAAACCTGCCAATATCACTCTGATAGCATAAATAAATTCTGAAAAGAAAATTAACTGCTTTTATAGCATACACTATACATTTTCTCAAAGAGGACCTCTTTATTTTAAAGCTGAAAAGCATACTCGCCAGTGATCCAAGTCTATTAGATCTACAGACATGCTGTTAGAAACAGCTATCTGGACTTGTTAACTCCATCTTGTAATTATTTAATTAATATACTTTAATCTGTCACCCTAGTAAACTGCCAACAAGGCTTTCATAATTGTGAATGGGCTTCTCATTTTAGGATGAACTTTGGCAAAGACTGAATGCAAGCCCCCCTGAGGAGTGCAAGGGAACAGAACCACCAAATGTCTGGTTGCCATCTGTTCTACCCATTTACTCTCCCAATATGTAAATAAACGTCAGAGAGTACAGGGACCAGTGAAACATACGGTTGCTAAGGAAAGCCCACATTTCTGCTTCTCCTCCTGATGAGCAGAGCAGTGGCCTCAGATACATGCTGAGAGTACACCATGAAAGACTCTTTTGGGATTCAACAGCCTCCCCTTTGAAACACCACCACCCTCATAAATAAAGCTCTTACTGTCTGATGGATGCCCTTTTTCCAGTGTGGAACCCGTGAAAGAGTAAACTAATGGCTGAATGAAAAAATAAACCAGGCAAGCACCCTAGCAGAGGATTGCATTTTCCTATACTTTCTGTGGATGGTGCAGTAGAAAGAAAATAAATGCTACAATGCACACTATGTATACTATAAAATTCTAGCCCACCTTCGTGATAGGTCACTGACAATAGCACACAGAGAAGACAGCCATTTGGGAAGACAGGGTGGAAATGTAATTCCCACTTGATTTCCTGATTTCTACAATCATTAAATATATCAGTAAAGCAAGCCTTAAATCTGCCGTATTACTTACATTAACCTTCAGTTATTAAGAATACAGAGAGAAAGCAAATGGTAATTTATATCATTAATGTAATTAATACTAATTGATGTAAAGGCTTATTTATAAGCATGTTTATCACAAAATGAATTTGGACACCAGTTTAACACTTTACAAAATGTCCTACTTCTGCTCTGATTCAAAGCCAGCTGAATTGTGTCCTAAAATTGAGCCGAGATCTGGAAACTCAGAGTTCATGGGTTTTTTGGAATCATCTATGTCAGAATTGGATGAAATGTATATATACTGTACAGGCAGTCTCCGAGTTACAAACATCTGATTTACAAATGACTCATAATTAAGAACGGCGATAAAACAACAGGATGTGAGAGGAATCTATCTCTAGTTTCTATCTCCCAGTGAAAATTTGAACCCTGGCCTACCAGATTCCTAGCACAATACTCTGGCGTAGGAACATCAATTCGACACTGGTAGTCTTTGCTTCTTCCAGCATGCTGACATTTGTCCGCCTGTCTTCCCAAGAGATTTGCAAGATTTTTTTGGAGGCAACGCTGATGGAATTGTTCCAGGAGTTGAGTGTAACGTCTATAGACAGTCCACGTTTCGCCGGCGTATAACAGGGTTGAGAGGACAATAACTTTATAAACAAGCACCTTGGTATCACTACAGATGTCCCGATCCTCTGTATATATATGATGGCAAGCATGGTAGGTAGAACAACACAAAGAAGAGATTTCATCTCTTAGATGATGACTAATATTTTCAATCATGTTAAAGTTAAACACAGCAAAGGAAATAAATGCCTAATTCAGATGCTAGACCTGCTTGAGCAGATCTATGAAATCACTGGGATCCTGGCAAGTCAACATAGATCTGCTCTAGTGGGAACTATCAACCACTCCTCTAGTTTATTTTAAACAGCTGAGCTTTAAAGATCTTCACTAGATTTGATAGGACTAGACAACTGTGATTTTTCTAATGTCACCTTTCTATGCTTTAGCCACTGCTGATAGATAATCTGATTAATGAAATGTATCCCAGTGCAGCATTTTCATAAATCTTCCACTCAGGACCCAGCTCTTTTTGCTGTCCAGCATCTCATAAATTTATCTGGAGAGTGAAACCTTCAAGCAAAATGTTTCAGTTATTGTAATTTTCTTGGACTAGATAAGCCACAAATATCTCTTCCTGTTATTTAAACTCATTGCTGCCCATTAATTCCTGAAGTGAAAATTTAACCACATTCCTGAAATTGCCCACCAGTTTCAGCTGCTCTACATGACCAGCACTTATCTGTGTGTCTCTAGTTTTATGGCTTTTTGCAGACTTTCCTTGCTGAAAAAGCTATAAAACTGGAGACAAATAGGTAAGCCCTTTCTTCTCTCAAATCAACACTTTCTGCCACTTTTAATGATTCACTGTCCTGGATTTTTATACGCATCTTCAAGATTTTTAAGATAGGGCAATCTAAACATTTAAATATAGTAAATATTTGAGTCTTCTATGAAGCTTAAAGAGATCTTTTAAGAGCAAATATTTACCTTTGCCTTCTTCTACCATAGCAGTGAAAATTATACTTCTCTTTACACAGAACTAATCCCAACTGCTACTTTTCTCTTGGGTAACTTCAGATCAACAAGCCAAATCCTTTTAACTCTCCACAAGTGCAGACAGTATTATTTTAGAAAGGGGTAGAATTAAAAAAGCAGAAAAAAGGCATTAATTCTTAGATGGATAAGCAGCTGTGTACCCCTTCATACATGTACTGGGAATTTCTGAATCATTTCCAATGGCTCATGAAGGTACACTGTTTTACAATAAACTGAGTAGCATAACATCACTTAAACTTGACCTCCATATCTTTCAGAGCACTCCTCCCATCTACTAAAAGAAACCGCAGTGTCTGAGAATCCTTCCTAGATAGGATCAGCAAAGGTCTTCCCAGAGTCCTTTTAATTTTATTTACATCTCTTTCCTAGATACGTTGTATGATCAGAATTGGGCTGCTGCCGTGATGTGCTGTTACATATTCTGTTGCCATTCTTCTTGAATTTTTCCATTTTGCTGTACAATGTGTTATAATCACATCAATGGGGCTGTCAAGAGAGGTTAAGTGAGGAAAAGCATTTTTATTTGTATTTTAGAGAGCCATACAACACACTTAAAGTACAAGGAACATCTCCTCAGTAAAAGAATCTGGTGAAAGGCTTTCAAGAAAATAAAATGTTCTGTTTATTTATTTCAAAATTAACTTGTAAGCCAATGAGGTAAAAGTCCCATTTGTTTCTTCATAAATGAATTTCATGGCTCTCTTTTTCTTTTAATAAACCAGAAGTGCAAAACTATAGCTGTTATAAATTTGAAGTTTTTCTTTCCATGGTCACCAAGTTCTTGTCAACTGTACGAGAAAGATTCAGATTCCACCTCCCAGCTGTTACAGTGAGCTTTCTTACATCATGTGTTTGGAAATGGGATTTTTCAACAGAGGAAGTGAAGCGCTAAGCCGCTCTATCCAAGACTACACGGATCAGTGACTGTCAGCAGCATATAGACCATTGCTGTGACATCACACTTTCCACAGTGCAATGGCAAAAGATGTACATATCAAACAAATCTGGTCTCTCTCTGGGTGTCTTTGTTTAGCTATGCTGCGTAATGACTTTTCATTTTCTTCATTATGTATGGAAAGAGGCTGGATATGTATTTTTGGGAATTTCGCTTGAAGAATCCAGAAAAATTAGAGTGAAGCAGCTGATGCATCCTTATTTTATAGTCAGTCTTACCAACAATGATAGCTTACAGCATGATGACTGGTTCACTGTGTATTAGTCAAGTCTTCTAATAGCACAACTAAAGACTCATCAAGGAAGGAAAGTGTGAAACTGTTCCATTTCTGTTACACTGCTGGAACACTACACCAGAATATACTTGGTGACAGTATATACTTGGTCACCAGAATATACTTGGTGAGAGAAAGCAGACATCCTTAACAGCATGAAAATACTTAAGAGAAAACAAAATGTTGATGCAGCATACAAGCACATGCTCCAAAGTACTAGCTTAATTTTTCAAACTCCTTTCAAAAGAAGCAAGATGGGGACTTAAGTAAAGAAAAGTTAACAAATCCCGTCACAGAAGACAAAGCTACAATCCTGTATGGCTCAGAGTAGTATAGTTTGAAGGCATACCCATGACAGGCTGAATGATATACCAACTCTAATTAATTGAACATACTTAGAAGCACCTCACATGGCCATTCCATGTCTTGTGAGGAATGGGACGGATTGCAGAAATATTTAATACCTCATAGCCAGGCATGAAATTACTGCAGCAGTATTGAGACCCCAGATGACCATGGGAGACCTCAGTGCTGGTGTCATAATTTGCCATCTATCTATGGGGTGACCCTTCTGCCGACTTTGCATAAAATAGGGAATGGCCATGTGTGGGGCTGCAGAGGTTGCTCTGTAAATTGGGGGCATGGTTGAGGAAAGAAAAACAATTTTCACTGCATTCCAAAAAATGGACATACATGTATATATCCTGAACAGGATGCTGGGCAAAGGAAAGAGGAAAATCGTACATCATGTATGTGTATCAAGGGAGTATAGGACTTGATTAGATCTGTGGCTGTATGTAGCTTTGGATGATATTGCATAGGGATGTTCATTCGGGGAAAGACTTGTCCTGTTTCGTGTCTCGGCTTTTATTGGGGGCCCTCATCCATTTTTTGTAAGCCTCCCGAAATTGGGAGGGTTGTTTTCGGTTCTTTTGTTTCGGGGCCCGGAAATCGGACCATGGAGGGGGGCTTCCCACCCATTGGCTCCCCTTCTCGGCATGCGTTCTTCTTACCTGACATCTGCTGCATCTACTCTGGAGTAAGAAGCACTCAGCTGCAGGCAAGCACTGGGCATGCTTGCCCCACCGCCACACACCCCACCACCAGACTGCATATGTGGTAGGGCGCGCAGACAGGCCCGGAGCAAGCCTGCAGCCGAGTTCCGGGCCTGCCTGCACGCCCTGCCCTGCCACACATGCACTCTCTTTCCAAGGCAAGGAGGCATCACATGGTACAGGGAAATGAAAATCCCTCTGAAATCTTATAACCAATGCATCGGGGATCATTTCATAGTTGGAGGGAATTAATATTTTTCCTTATTGATAATATAGCATGAGCCCATTAACTATAGGATATAGTCTTTAAAATACCATTTTATCTTTTCTTGCGTTCACACTCACCATCAAATGAAACACAACTGATTCAAATGGGAAAATACAACCTTGTTTTTCATTGTTTTTCTTTCTACAACTGATAACCAACAAAAGACACTCAAAGTATAAGAGACCCTTATCTAATATTCTGACAGTGGCTGGGATGAGAAAGCCAATACATTAATAGGCCCTGAATGTTTCCGTAGCTGCTTCATAGCAGCTCCCCTCTGCCAATAGTAAGAAACCACTGACCCACCAGATGTTTTTGCCTACAACAAGGGACTGTGAGAGAAGCAGCCAACACAATTTGGACAGCCAAAGGTTCCCTACACCACAGATTTCTTATGTGCATGCATTTTATTAGATATTGGCCAGTCATGCACCTTCCTACACTTCCCATGTGGATTACAGATGCTATACAGAATAGTAAGCATGTAAGAAATTTGTGATTAGATGTGGGATTCCAGGAACCAGTATGGGCATGACTACACTACAAAAGCCCTAAGCATACAATATGAGTAGTTCATTTTCCTTAAATAAAAAAAAAAAAGAAGCCTTAATGGTTACAGAAATAAATGTAAAATATTTCTTAAAGAGACCAAAACTACAGATGGATAGGAGGCATGGAGTTTCTAATTAGTAATATGCACAATGTCTAGTCTCATCTATTGAAACTGACAACACATACATGCTAAATAAAGCAACCAGGTAACATATGGTTTACACAGATGAACAAGAACATTTTAAACATTCTAGAGACTACTTGAAGGCTTTTTCCAAGATGCAGCCGGGGATATTTTTTCCATTCACTAGCCCCCACATTTTTTGTGATTTTAATTTTGGTGGCCAAATTTACAAATCTATGCCTTCTTAACATCCTGGAAGTAGTTAGTAATGTAGGATTACATGTTTTGCCATATTCTCTGTTTTACTGTTGGCAGATGCTGTTTATTTTGTCTGTTATAGGCAGGCACATAGTTCTTTATCCCAGATTGAGGTTTATTGTATTGTATACTGCAGATATCCTGCTGTAACTAAGAATTGAATATCTGTTATTCTCAATATCTTGAATCAAAGTACCTGACAAAATATTGAGTATGAGATGACAAAAGTGTATATAGATTGGATTATAAAGCAAAACATCTATACAAAAAAGAAAAGGCAACTGAAAGATGAAATTATCTGATAAAATTTTATGTATAATCTGCTTTATCCACATTTAAACTTGAACTGCATTTTACAATGTGGTTTCACAGATATCTTACACCATGGGTAATATGCAAAGGCCTATAACTATGCAAACATTTTGAAAAAAAATAATTGAGGCTGAAAATCTATACACATATACCTGAAAGAGTATTTCAGTAAACAACCAAAATAGAACAGGCATGTAAGCACTGAACCATAATTTTCTTACAGAAAATATTTCACATCTGCAGTTAACTTGTATTTCTAGAGAAGGAGAGGGAGGTCCCTATGGGTGAACTGGAACTACAGTAGAGTCTCGCTTTTCCAACGTAAATGGGCCAGCAGAATGTTGAATAAGCGAATATGTTGGATAATAAAGAGAGATTAAGGAAAAGCCTATTAAACATCAAATTAGGTTATGATTTTACAAGTTAAACACCAAAACATCATGTTATACAACAAATTTTACAGAAAAAGTAGTTCAATACACAGTAATGTTATGTAGTAATTACTGTATTTACGAATTTAGCACCAAAATATTACAATATATTGAAAACATTGACTACAAAAATGCGTTGGATAATCCAGAACGTTGGATAAGCGAGTGTTGGATAAGTGAGACTCTACTGTAACAGCAAATCTATTCACAAAACCAAATCAGTGAGCATTAGAACTGAGAATTAAATATCCAAAAACATGGCTGACTTAATAAAGTTTGGCAGCTAAATAAAATGACAAAGCTGATTTTTTTCTCTTAGGGGACAAAACACAGACATACTCTGAATACATTTCAAGTTATAAGACATCTCTTTATTCAGTACTGGAAATTTAGGGACACCCTCATGTCTTAATTCTTTTACTCAGTACCATAATAATTCAGTTTCTTACATTTAGATTTTTCCTACTTTCTTCTATAAATATATACCTTACTGACATTTATTACAATCAAAATAGAGTAAAAATGTACATTTCTAAAGTGATGAAAATTATACCTTAATTTTCTCATGAATATGTCGTAAGGAGTCTGCAGTTCCCATATCTGCATCATCAGCAATACACACAATATCAAGCTTCATCTTCATCTCCAAATTTAGCATTTTCTGGATATCTTTTGTTGTAATCACAATGGCCTCTAAAGTTAGAAAAACAGATAAGTTTAATACAGGTCTCCTGATGTTTCTGGAATACAAGTCCTATTAATTCCAGAAATCTGAATTTGTGGTGAAGAATGATGGGTGTTTTACTCCAAATTTGTCTGGAATATTCAGACAAATAACACATTACAATGGCATTCTTTGCTCCTTCTCCCTACTAATTTTAAAACCTTAATAACTGGGCCTGGGAAACATAGAATGTCATGGGCATTCTCCATAACACAGTCTATTCTAACAAAGAAAATAGTCAACTATTTATGCCAGGTGAAGGAAATATAACAAGTTACCTACTCCAGTTTCCATAGTGACTTCATAGAAATTATGTGTTACATGTTATAGACAAGTGGAGTACTATCTGTAAGCAACCACTCCCAATAGTTAAAAAATGTTTACCAATAAGAGTTTGCAAAAATTTACCAAACAAGGCAACCAGGTACTGTAATACAACATCTGTTGTGACTGCGCCTTCGGGGATTATGGTTGATGGTGATGGGATTAGAAGAGGAAGGAAAAACCCTCGCGATGAGGGCTCATTGGAGGAGTTGCGCAGGAAATGTATTAGAGAGCTCAATGGGGAATCTTCTGAGGAAGATTCAGATGGGGAATTTGGGGAAGAAATGGATGCTGGGGAACAGGTGGTGGCTGGGGAAGTGGGCACTGAATGGGCACAGCCACCGGAGATGTCTGGGGATTTGGGGCCTATGAATACTACTGAACCTGGGGTGTCTTCAGGAGCGGATCCCACTTGGATGGTTCTTTAAGTGTTCATGGGGCTAAGTATGGGCAGGATGACTGGGACTCTGACGAATTATTAGGCACTCCTGATCCACGAGCCCTAGCTGTGTGGAGTTCGGACTCTGAGTAAGATCTGGGACACCTGGTGTTGGGTGTGAGTGTTTGGTCACCCAAGAGGAAGGGGAATAAAATGGGAATGTTTGGCCACTTCACTTTGCGTGTGGCAAGGTGTTGCTGAAGCGCCATTGGGATTTCTGTGCATCCATGAAGACTGGACTGGGACTGTGCTTCTGATGTAAGTTATCTGGGATTGCTCTGCAACGGAGGGCTGGAACTGTGTGGGTTTCCCTGGACTGCACTCTGATTACTATTTCTAGCTGCTGTTACCATCGTTGCTTGGCTCTTTGTGCCTTTTCATGGACCTGGTTTTGATGACTGCACCCTCTTCGGACCCTGGATTGGAATTTGACCTTGCTTCTGTTTTCGCCCTTTGATTGACGACTACTATCAGCTTTTGACTCCTGGCTTGCCCTTCGGACTCCGCTGCTGTTTCCTGACCTGACCTTGGATCCTCCTGACGACGTCTCTTCACCATCTTCTTGGAGCTCTTGGCTTTATCTGCACTGTGGAAGCAGTTCACTGCATTTCTAGTTTGTTTGTTTTCAGACCAGTTTGGTGTTTTCTTTTGGGAATTGTCCTTTTAAATCCACAGAGCCGGCTGGCTGCTGAAGAAAGGGCTTGGGCCCAAAAAGTGCCTTTTGCACTAAGTTTGTTTAGCTTTGTTTTTCCTGCTTGGAGTTCCGGATTTAAGCTACTCATTGCAGCTTTTAGAAGGTTTCAAGTTCTTGTTTATATTGCCTATTTTTTAGTAGTCAACTCAATTTGTTTTCTAAGCTGCACGGAAGCGTCTTTTTAGTTTTATTTGAATGTCTGTGTGGATAAATAGCTTGGCTTGCTAAGGCATTCTTTTGAGTTATATTTTTGTTCGAACTGTTCTTGAAACACTGATAGTGAAGTGTTTCAAGATATCTTCTGTGTTTATGTTTACTTTTTGGCTTATCTCCTGAATTAACTCTGTTTTGTTTGTTAATTGGCGTCTGACTCTTGACAACATCTCTACAATCTGAAACAAAACCTGACCAAAGCAGATCCCTAAGGCTGGATCTAAACTGTCATATAATCCAGTTTCAGAAGGCAGATTAACTACAATAAACGAAATTACATGGCAGTGTAAACTCATATAATCCAGTTCAATTCAGTTAATCTTCATACCCATCTCCTTACAGCACCCAAACACCCCAATACCTGACTTGAGCTGTTTTGGTGTGGTTCTGAGGGACATAAGTGAAAGCGAGTGCAAACAGAATGAAATAGAAGCAGAACCCAACTAACGAACAAGATACATTCTATAGGTTTGTTCTTAAGATGAATTTGTATGTAAATCAGAAAAGGTCCATTAATTTTAAGTGTAATTCCAGTAAAATATATATTTGGATAGCACAGGGAAGAGTTAACACTCCTGTGGTGTTTGTTTTGCTGTCTGTGCCCCTGTTCAGAAGAATTCACCTCACTTTCTGTCCTTGAAATAATTTGATTTTGAAGTATTTGGCTTGTTGTGAAAACAAGAATTGGTGAGAAAGCTTCAGTAGAGCTTTTCCCCATGATCTCTTTCAGGAGTGGATTTCCCTTTCAAAGGGTAGATTATTCCCATTTCCTGTTGCCTTACCCTCAATCTCAACTATGAGTCAGTTGTAAGTCAGATGTTTGTAACTTGGGGACTGCCTGTACTGTTATATTGGCTCTGCAATGCCAGTGCAACCATGGATTTAAGACCAGAATACATTCAGTAGTCCTAAAAACATATCTGCTAAGGGGGGAAATCCACAGAATTCAGTTGCTAAACAATTACTCTACCTCATATACTTATATATATGTTGGTCTCATATAAAAGGCAACAGCAGAATTTTGCATTTTGATATAACTCATGGATAAATTAAGGGTCTTGGTGGGGGATAAGTACTAATGTTGCCTCAGAGGCTAACCGTCCCGGGTCATAGTCATTTCCCCTTTCAGGCATTCAAAAGTCCAGAAATAGTGCCACAGTGGAGAGAGTAGAGGTGGTCAGTTTTTCTTTTAGGTTGTCCCGGGGTGGTCTAAGGTCTCATCTTTCACAACTCAGAAAAAAAGATAGTTCCTTTTTTGAAAAGTGTTAAGGTACAGTACACACCTTGACCCATGTATAAGTTAACCCAGGCTTTTGGCTTGATTTTTGACTAAACTTTCTAGACTTATACATGACTATACAGAGGAATTAGTTCCAGAAGAACTAAAATATTATTTACCCATTTTCACTTTGAATGTACGTGGTTTAATTTATGTCATAAACTGAAGTTAAATGTTTATGTCTATAATAGATTTCCTTATATGTTATTCTTATCCAGCTCTGGATGCAAAATCAAGAGGTTGAAATGCTTATAGAAGACTAGCATATTTTTCACATAGTGATCCCTCCATAAATTACATATAGGCCTTCCACACATTATATGGCACACAGCCTCAAATAAAGAGAAAATGGGATGTATGTAGCTCCTATATATATATTCAGTTTTTCTGAACATTCTTTCCAAGATTGCAGATTCCCTAAATGCCTATACTAAAGTAGATATGAATGTTACACTACATCCTTTACATTATTCCCTCCCTCCAACCCCAAAAAACAAACATCACAGTTGTAATTGGTTAGACTATTATCTGTGGGATCAAATTCAGCAGACTTTCCTTCCTTTTTGTGTTTTATTCCCCAACATGTTTACAATGTATCACAATGCCAACTTCTCTCTGATATTATGTATCATTTTACCACACTGCAGACTGCGTATTATTGGCTTTTAAAATGTTTGTTCTCACCTTCAAAACCAACCTGTTCCAGCAGGTTCAGCGGATACCATATCAAAGGCTTATTTCCAACAGGGAGGAGAGCTTTAGGGATGCTTGACGTCAAATCCATCATGCGGGATCCACCACCAACTGCCATCACCACTGCTTGAAACTCCATGACAAAAAACCTAGAGAATGAAACAAAGAATCTAGAATCAAGAATCAGCAATCAGTACACGCACTTCAGAGGAAGAAAGCATAGAGCTTAGCAGTTCATCTGCATCAGATGTGTGAACCATGTGGCCATCCTGAAGCTTTTTTTAAAAAATACTTTTTATTCAAACTTGCAAAATAAAAGAAATAGAAGTTTACAGAAGAAAAAAAAGAAAAAAATTAAGGATACAAAGAAAAACAGCAGAAACCATTACCATAAAAAACAAGAAACAAGAATAATGTTTCATTTTCATATATAACTAAACTACAGCAGGTAGCACACTTTTATCTACAACATACAAATTCAATATTCTAAACAGATATCTACTAAAATTAGTCCACAAGCCTCACACTCATTGCTTGCTGATTTTAACTTCCTACTTATTACTCCCTTTAAGTGTCACTTTATTTCTGTGCTTCTACTTTTAATCAGTCTTCTAGATCAGAAAATGAATTATTTAAGACTGTCCCCATCTTTGCTGTAAAAATGAGTCCCAGTCTTCATGAAATGTATTCAATGATTTATCCTTGATCAACACTGTTAATTTGTCCATCTCAGCTAATTCTCATATCTTCCAGATACTGTTGAGCTGCAGCTCCTATCATCCTTCACCATTGGCTATAATAGCTAGGGTTCCTGGGAATTTGCAGCCCAACAATTGAAGGGTCCCATGATTCCCAGTCCAAATCTATATCTAAAGACAAGCTTACAGCACCTAGAAGTAACTGGCTCCAAAGTTATCAATAGACTTTTGCACAGCATTGCAGCACAGACACATCTCTATCCTCATCCTTTCTGCGGCTGGCAATTCTCATTCATAGTCAAGTTTTGGCAAAGAACACCACTTTTGCACCTCAACCCAATATCTGAAACATGATGTTTCAATTTAAAAAACAAAGGAGGAGTGCTCTGGCCTGGGTTAGAGTGTACTGTGGCACAGACAGCAAAACCTACTCTGCTGACCGGAACCAGTATGGTGTCCTGAGTTGGTTTAAACAGCTGATTTTAGAGTAGATATAACTTATTTTAATGTTTAATGTTTGTGTATATTTACAATTATTTTATGTCCCGGCATGGAATGCTTGCCGTATATATGTTGTGCTCCGCCCTGAGTCCCCTTTGGGGTGTGAAGGGCAAAATATAAATGTTTTAAATAAATAAATAACTATCAATAACTTGAGAGCAAGACACTTTTCCACAATGTTCAGAGATTTGTTATGCTGATTTTTAAAACTGGCTTCCTACTGGCTTTCAGTACTGAATATGGGAAAAGAACAAGAAATTCAGACAAGTAAGCTGATTATGCTGCTGGAGGAAAGTTCTACAGAAGCAATGGGCTGCCAAAACAACAATAACCACAAATAGGCTGAGCACAAATCAAGACTAAACTATCTTTAATAGCCAAAGTGACTGAGGAGATGCTATTATACTTCAGTCACATCATGCGTTGACATGAGTCATAGGCACTGAATGGCAAGATGACTTCAGAATGATTTCTGTGTATGCTCTGCAACAGAGTGAACTAGCTGTACCTTTTTTTTCAGTAGATAAAAATAATCAATATATTTTCAGAAGACTAAACCCTGTGGATAAGGTTTAACATGACATGTTTTTAATGTTCAAATATGCAGATAGCCTGAATGAGCCTAATTAGAATTATAATGTCATCTAACCCCTGTGAAAGTGGTGAGACTAAGAGCCTCCAGCATCCACAAACAAGTCTCCTCCTCTTTCATGGTATGTTGGGTCCTCTGTGTCTACTGGGATTTGGTTTTAAAGACAGACTTTGAAGGTGTCAGGCTTTTCAATGCTAATCAAAGTGGCCAACTGCAACATTCACACTTGCCTCAAACAGACAAGGATTCTTTCTCCCACCCTGGACCTTTCACAGATATATAAGCCCCACTTGCCTAGTTTCCAACAGACCTCACAACCTCTGAGGATGCCTGCCATAGATGTGGGCAAAAGAACAGGAGAGAATGCTTCTGAAACATGGCCATATAGCCCGGAAAACTCACAGCAACCCAGTGATTCCGGCCATGAAAGCCTTTGACAACACATTCATGACTGTCATGGGGGGGGGGGGTGTCAAGGTGCAGCTACACTGTAGAATCAGTGCAGTTTGACACTTTACCTGCCATGTCTCAATGCTAGGGAATCATAGGATGTGAAGTTTGGTGAGACACCAGCACTCTTTGCCAGACAAGGCTCAAGATCTTGCAAAACTGCAGCTCCTGGGATTGCAGAGCACTGAGCCAGGGCAGTGAAAGTGATGTCAAGCTGCATTCGTTCTATAGCAGTGGTTCTCAACCTGTGGGTCCCCAGGTGTTTTGGCCTACTATTCCCAGAAATTCCAGCCAGTTTACCAGCAGAGACCCACAGGTTGAGAACCACTGCGCTAAGTGATGGCAACCGCCTCAAATCTGCCTAGTTCTTTTGAGGGAAAGATGCTGGGCCTTCACTTCCCAGCGCTCCACCTTCTTACCTGAAGCCCCAACCAAGACCTCTTTTCTGTCCCACTGAGAAGTAACCAATAGCAACAGCCTCCCCTCTGAGGCTCTTTCACGCATGCGCCGCCGCCGGCTCCTGCCTGCGTGCTTCTCCGTACGCCTCCCTTGCTTCGCTTGGGAAGGGCGCCGAGCGATCGCTCCCAATCCTTAGAAAGCTTGAAAATGTTGAAGAGGAGGGAAAAAAGCGCCGCTTCACTTATTCCGCAGATCTGGCCCTCCTCCCTTCTCCTGTGGTGGTTTCGCCCGGACAAAAGAAGGAAGGGACCGGGGGAAACAAGAACATGAGGCACACCGGAAGAAAGGCGGAGGAGGAGGAGGAACCAGATCCGCCAAGGGAATGGCATTGCTTCCGGTTTGCTGTCTGTTTGTTCCCTGCCTAGTCTCCTCTTTCTTTTGCCTGGGCAGAACAGAGGCTGCCTCTACACTGTAGAATTAATGCAGTTTGACACCACTTTAACTGCCATGGCTCCATGCTATGGAGTCCTGGGAGTTGTCTTTAGCCTTCTTTGCCAGAGAGTGCTGGTGCCTCACCAAACTACAAACCCCATGACTCCATAGCATGGAGCCATGACAGTTAAAGCAGTGTCAGACTGCATTAATTCTACAATGTAGATCCAGCCTTAGTATCACTAGGTCTTCAGCCTATGCTAAAGAGTGCTGGTGCCTCACCAAACTATATATCCCATGACTCCATAGAATTGAGCCATGGCAGTTAAAGCGGTGTAAAACTATTCTACAGTGTAGACACAGCCTTAGTATCACTAGGTCTTTAGTCTTCATTGCCAAAGAGTGCTGGTGCCTCACCAGACTTCACTAAACTACAAATCCCATGACTCAATAGCACGGAGCTATGGCAGTTAAGGTGGTGTCAAACTGCATTAATTCTACAGTGTAGATGCAGCCATAGTTTCACTAGGTCTTTAACCTTGGTGCCTCACCAAACTACAAATCCATAACTTCATAGCATTGACTCATGGCAGTTCAAACAGTGACAGACTGCAATAATTCTACAGTGTAGACACAGCCAGAGGTAGAAAGAGAAAAAGGTGGAATTTTTGCCATGAGCTGGGCTACAATGCTTCTGAATGTGGCCTCAGATGTTATTACTGAATACATGTCTTCATGGCTCCTCCTGCAGCTCCACATCTGGAAGTTTTCTGAGCAACGCAAAGTCTCCTGTGCAAGAGGACAGCCAAAAACAAAACCTCCCTCCCACACAGAGTCTGATGTTTCAAAATTCATTTTTATTTCTAGGGATGAGAAACTATTGAAACAGCAAAGCTCTGAGAAATCTTTGGGTCCAGGACACCACACACTTTAAAATCATCTTTTAGAATTTCAGGATCTCAGGGAGCACTCTGATATTTAAGATCCTCTGACTGAGGGGCTATAGCAGATGTGGGGAGTGTGCGGCCCCTGCCAGAGTTGTTTTGACTTCAATTCCCATCATCCTTAGCCAGCATCACCAATGGTGAGGGATGGCAGGAGCTGCAGTCTGAGTATACCTGCAGAGCTACACATTCCCCATCCCCGGGCAGCAGATTTACTATAGCAGGAGAATACAGGGTGTTTGAAAAAGAACTCCCTATTCACCATTTAATTTAAATGGTGAATAGGAAGTTCTTTTTCAAACACCTTGTACTTAGGGAGTGCATCTAGACCAGGCATGGGCAAACTTTGGCCATCCAGATGTCTTTAACTTCAACTCCCACAATTCCTAACAGCCTACCAGCTCTTAGGAATTGTGGGAGTTGAAGTCCAAAGCACCTGGAAGGCTGAAGTTTGCCTATGCCTGATCTACACTGTAGAATTAATGACATTCGATATCACTTTAACTGCCATGGCTCAATACTATTGAAGCCTTCAAATTATGGTTCGGTGAGGCCCCAGCAATCGTTGGCAGAGAAGGCTAAAGACTTTGTTATACTGCAGCTTCCATGATTCCTTAGCAATTGAGACATGGCCGTTCAAGCTGGGTTAAAATACAAGTGTAAATGCATCAAGAGGAATGCAACAAAAATGTATTTAAACTTGTTTCCAGGGCTTTCCTCTCAAATAATCACTGCTGAAATCTTCAAGTATTGCTTTGAAAACATCAGCAGAGGTTAGGAAATTTTGTCCATTCGAGTAATAACTGGGAAACCTTATGGCTATCCTGTGAGGCCAATTCTAACCAGCAAAGAACAAGGCTGGTAGCCCAATGCCCACCCGATGTATAAGGTTACTAATATATTTCATGTGGATGGAACAGACTTTCAGACACTGGATTGGCCCTACTGTTAGGCAGAATGATGCAGCCGCTTTAGTGTTAGTTTTCCCACAGTTTATTGTAAAATTTGTGGCTGTTCTCTTTTTGAAGTCCGTGCATGCAGCACAACCATTCTGGGCCCGCTAAATAACTCTCAAAGGTGATGAAGGACACTTTTCCAATGCCAATGTTGAAATAAAATTTCAGTTCTACCTGAACAACAACTGTCCATTTGGAAAGTGAAAGGGGGCATATTTTCCTTTATATCAAGCAACAAGCTTGTCAATGGCAATGCAGACAAATTAGAATAATACATTCCAGTTGTTAAATTAGTTCCTTTCAGTGAAATCACATAGAAGAATGCATGAAAAAATAGGCTGAAAGGCTATCCAGATGACTTTTTTTTTTATAACAGCTGGAAATAAAACTGGAATGTTGAAATAATTTTGTTTTAAGAATAGATGTAAGGTAGAATCTTGGAACAAACTGATAGGAGAAATGGGATTTGGAACAAGGAGAGCAGAACTGCTTACATGAGACCATGATTACAAAAAACTGTAACTAATTGGTTTTACTTTGAAATAGAGTAGACAAACAAAAGCAACATGTCGGACTAAAATGTTGCTTTTTCTTAAAAGATATACAAATATAAGAGAAGCCATTTTGCTTATATCTAATTTACCTTCTCACACATACATTCCTGCACCAAAAAATAACTGTTTTTCATCTGTGAGATTCAAAAGGAATTCCAGCTGACTTTCCATAGTATGTGGGTTATATGTTCTATACATAGGAGTGAATGTGACATAACTCTCATGGGTGGAGAAGGCTAAAATCCAATTAATCTGAATGGCCATTTGGACCATACAGATACCAAGTGATCCTTCCAAATGTAACATTTTTATTTAACTAGTTTTCTTAAGAGTGATCCCCTCTTGCTCCCATAAAATAGTAAAAAGGCAAAGCATTTAACATTTGGTTTGGTTTAAAAGTGTAGACTGGAAATGTTTCATAGCACAGGTTGAGTATCTATTATCCAGAATTCCAAAATACTCCAAAATCTCCACAGGAGTGGCTGAGGTGAAACTTTTGCTTTTTGATGATTCAATGTACACAGACTTTGTTTTATACATAATATTATTACAATATATTGTAACATTACCTTCAGCCTATCTGTATAAGGTGTATGTGAAACAGAAATGAATTTCATGTTTAGACTTCGGTCCCATAGACAAGATATTGCATTATGTACGTATATGCAAATATTCCTAAATCTGAAAAAATGCAAACCACTTCTAGGCCCAAACATTTTGGATAAAGGATACTGAATCTTGAATTTAAAAGATCATTTAGAAAACTGTTAATGATGTAATAAAAAAGTACTCATCAGAGATATAGACCCACTAATGCACTTTACCCATAGTAAATATATACCCATGCACTTTCCACCTAAAAAAAACATCAGAAAAGTAAAGAAGCAATGTTAATGGTATCTACATGTGTGGAGAATGAGCTCTTATTTTGTGTTTCTCAAAGAAGAGTTCATCTACGCTGTAGAATTAATTCAGATTGACGCAGCTTTAAATGCCATAGTTCAATGCTTTGGAATCCTAGTCTTTCTACTTTGGTAATGTGCCATCACTTTTTGGCAGACAATGCTAACAATCTCATAAAATTACAGCTCCCAAAATCCCATAGAATTGCGCCATGGCAGTTAAAGTGGTGTCAATCTGCATTAATTCTTCAGTGTAGATCAGTGGTTCTCAACCTTCCTAATGCTGCGACCCCTTATGTTGTGGTGACCCCCAACCATAAAATTATTTTCATTGCGACTTCATAACTGTAATTTTGCTACTGTTATGAATTGTAATGTAAATATCTGATATGCCTGATGTATTTTCATTCACTGGATCAAATTTGGCACAAATACCTGATACACCCAAATTTGAATACTGGTTAGGCTTTGGGCGGGGGGGGGGGGGGGTTAAGTTTGTCTTTTGCGGTTTGTTGCTGGGATGTATAGTTCACTTACAATCAAAGAGCCCCTTGAACCCCATAAATGATAGAATTGGGCCAAACTTCCCACACAGAACCCCCATGACCAAGAGAAAATACTTGAGAGATTTGGGTTCCTAAGACCATCAGAAATATGTGTTTTCTGATGGTCTTTGGTGACCCCTCAAGACCCCCCCTCCCCCTGGTTGAGAAATGCTGGTGTAGATTCAACCAAAGTTAAGTTGTGCAGTAAGAGTGGAAAAGATGAAACACTGGGAAAACACAGAAGAATGTCAAATGGATGACAATGACAGATAAAAAGTGAGTGAGTGAGGCATGTTAATTCTATAATAACTAGTTTGTAAACATGTGTTTATAATCCCCCCCCTTTTTTTTTTTTTGGACTATCACTATCAGGCTCTTTCTCCCAGTAATAATTATAATGACATTATTATTTCCAAAATAATTACCAAAGATGTGGCATGGATAAGTCTCGTCCCATCCTGTACTTAGTCCTGTACTTAAAAATGTATATAACAAAGTGTCCAGGAGTCCAAACTGCATACATTTCTGTTTTGACAGGTGAATACGTTATGAAACTACCAAGGGAGGGCAACTGAGGTTCTGGTGATCTCTTTTCAAGGGGCCAGCTTATTGATGTTTGGGTCTTGCTTTCCCGAATCAAAAGCTAATACTGCAACTACTTAGACAATCCATCTAAATAAGGCCATCTTTCTAAGTAGTGGCGGCAGCAGTAGCCACTGAAGCTTGATCAGTGAGGGGGACTATACAGCCTCCCCCCCCCAAAATGCGGGCTGCATCTCCTCGCCAAAAGCCCTTTCTTCTGATTAACCCAGGGATCCTGTATACACGCCAAAGAGAGAAAGAAGCCCCCTTTTCACTATTCTAATCCCCTTCCTCCTAATTAGGGTCTTCAGCCCCCTCCTCAAGTATGTTTCTCTTTTTATTAGGGAAACAGTTGCCAACTGAGGCAGGAAAACACCCGCCTACCCCTTTATCCCCTGGCTTGTTTGCCTCCGATTCATTCCTGGGGCCCGGTAGGCTGCAGGGGAAACATTCCTATTTCCCTCATTCTAAAGAAAAGTGGTTGCTAATTAGCGGGAATGAATAGCTCTGAACCAATCAATCCACCTAACCCCTTTACTCACCTGCTTGTGAGTAAAAGGCTTATCGGGCATCTAGGTGGAGATTATATATATATACATATACATGCACATATGTGCAACAACTGAAAGAATGTACTTAAAATGGGCATATTAGGCATATTAAATTGCTGGCGCAAATATTATTTTGTCATTGAAGGAGAGCATTCAAAGAAAAGACTAGATTGTTGTTTCACATAAATTTCACTGGTGTGAGATTCTTTGAGTATTATGCCCTCTTAATCATGGAGCAGAGGGAGAATGAGAAGAAAATAATGTTATCTCAGAGAGAGAAAGTTTAATGAAAGTAAAAGTCAACGCACACCATTGATATTGTTTTTTGAGACAATTTATGTGATGTGAACATTTTTAAAAGTTCTTTAGCCTTCCCTGCCAAAGAGTGCTGGTGCTTCATTGAACCGCAATTCCCAGGACTCCATAACATTGAGTCATGGCAGCTAAATTGGTGTCAAACTGCATTAATTCGACAGTGTTGATGCACTCAAAATAAACAAGTAATCAAATAAAGTAATCAAGGGAACAACGTTGGGGAAAGTCTCCTTTTGTCCTGCATATTGTAGAACTGTTACAACTGCATTCCGTGCATATGCTTCCTACAGGCAAAGCTGGGTAGGGGGTGTGAGTGTGTCTGTGAGTGATGCGTATCTGAAAGTATACATAAACATGGAGGCATGGCCTTGAGGCTGCACAGTGGGTGGCTTCATCCTGGAAAGGGAGAGCACATCTCTCCCTCACGCAGGCACGCACCTCACCTCCAGCATTTTACTCCAGAGTTGCTTACTCACCACTCCCTGTCTGTGTGGAGGAACTGGAAGTGTTTAGCTAAGCCAGACTCACTGGGGTGCCTCACCCACAAACCAGCTGACTTCCTCAGCAGCGCTTCAGTCTGCCAGATGGTTATCATGGGAATGCCTCATGGCTGCAGACGAATGGGGGTGTGGAGCAGGGGGAGGGGGTAGCTTAGAAGATGTAAACTCTTTTCCAAAGAGACTCAAAATTGCCATTCTTCTTCAGCAGCTTTTGAATGGCATGTGGGAGAGAAAGGAAAGAAGCACACCCTTCATCATGGTGATTCATCCAGCTGGTTGGTGCCTGCCTCTGCTCCTATCAATCAATCATTGATCAGCAGCCGACATGCCTGGTTGTGCCAAGTAGGACACGAGGGACCGGGTTTCTTCTGTCCTGTGTGCTCATCTGGAAACACAAGAACAATAGTTTTCGTGCCCTGTTCCTGGGTGAAACTTCATGCTGAGTTGTGAGCATGAGAGAAAGAGAGATGCCCATCAGCGCATCTCACATCTCAAACAGCCCAAATCAGGGTACTGTCCCAACATGCAGGAATTGTAATCATGCTTTCTATAAATATTGCCCGTCTTGGCAAGATGTGTGGATCCTTTAATGTGTAGACCCACCCCAATGGCAAGTCATGCCAAGAAGATTATTGGATTCACATGAAAAACATAATTAACACCAAAAAATGGCTTGGGGAGAAAAAGGGAGAGAGAGAATCAGGCAGTGTTTTAGGCACACATATTTGGAAGTAAATTCTATTTACTATAGTTGAATGCTCCCAATGTTTAGAAAGAAGAGAAGGACTGATGCAAAGAGAAGAAAATAAACTTTCCCCAACTTGATTTTTGCACGAGAGATGATTAATGAAAGAGAGTATTTTGTGTCAAAAATTAAAAGTATAGAACAGGGATAGCTGTTTACTTGGCTTGAAGGGAAATAAGCCCAAAGAAGATGACATGTTCCAAATGAGTTAAAGATGGTTTTGCACTGAAAACACTGAGCCTTTGGAACTGATTACTCCAGGATATGAGCAATGGTAGAAACCAAAACATAATAATAATAACAATACTTGGATAATGGTAACAGGTACTCATAAAAATATAGGAGACCCCAGAGAACATCATCTGATACTAATACATCTCAACATTTACGTATGTCAAATATAACACTCCTGTTGAAATTTGGATGAGATAGGGACCCCTAACTCTTTTATTAATCTGATGACAGACTGTAGGGGCTACTACAATTTACAGAGTGAAGCTGAGGAGTGAGAAAAGTCTCCCAGTGAGTTGCTTGGGCTTGAAATGAGAAGCACTTATTAGTATTGTTAGTTGAAGCATCTATGCCCCAGCGTGGTAGGCTGTCTGATATAATATAACGAATTGCATGACCTGCGCAGTTTCTTTAGTCTGGTTGATAATTCCTGCATCATAACAGAGTTTCCAGGGCAAAATGGGCACTAATTCTGGAGCATACATTCTCCGTCAAGGGATTTTATAATGAATATTAATACTGGAAAAGCTCCCCTCTCCAGTGAGGTTATAAGACATATTTAAGAAGTAGGGAGGAGAGAGAGACCAGAGAGGAAAAATATGCGAAAACATCCTGACAAGTGGCATTACTAGGGTTAGAACAAGGAATGGAGGTAGCCCCTGATGACTGGAAAACCCAACAAGCAACCTGATGATTTCTTTTTCCCAGAGTAGACCTGTCAAAAGTCAGTCAGGTGCCATGTGAGCAAGAGGAAAGGAAGATCTTGACCTAGATAGATGCCCCTTTCATGTGTGGCCCCAGCAGCAGACAGCCCACTAATGGATTTCATTTGAAAAATGGCATGCACTGGGCCAATGCTACATTTGACCTGCAGGAAGAAAAGAAACCACAACCAAGGGGAATTAGGGGCTCTTCTACACATGCACTAAAACCCAGAAGAAACCAGGACAAAGAGTGGTGTTTAAAAGGTGCACTTAAAACCTGATTCAGTGCATCTTGGAGAGAATTTTAACAAATATCTTCCACTGGATGTATCCTGTCATTCATCTTGTGGATTTGTAAAATCCGCTACAAAGGAAGGTGTCAGGGTGGCAAGAGACCATTTCCTGGGGCTAACAGGTCTGTGTCTGGACTTGCTGTTAAGGTCCCACGATTTTTAAACCCACATATTTAATTCAAATTTTGATGTTGTCTGGAAGTGTCCTAGGTCTGGTATTGGGAGAGATGGAAAGACAAAGGCAATACCGACCACTCTTGCCACCTGGAGCAGGGAAAGAGCCAAGGAGGGCACCCCCTTTGGTCAAGGCAATCATTTTAGTGTGATCCACACCCCTCTGTTCCCCTAGTGATGCCACTGACGCTTAAGAGGAGAAATTGATTAGTATAAGGAAAGGGGATGTGCAGCCTTTGAAAAGTTATTAGGCTGCAGGTCCCATCATCCCTCACTAGTTAACAATGTTGGCTAGGGCTTATGGGTACAGTTGAAAGCTGGCGCAAAATGTCCTGCTGCCTAAGAAAAAGGACAACATGTCAGCCCTACTGCTACAGTTTTTTCTATAGAATCTCACGCAACTTCATTTTAATTCACTCCTGGCTACTGATCATGATAGGGCAGTGCCCTCCACAATGCCAGAGCACAACAGGCTGGAGGGTGCAAAGCAAGGCATACAGCCCAGGGAGCTCTGTGCTTTGACAGAGGAAAGAGTTGGGGGGGGGGGGAGTCTAAGAAAGAATGGGTATAATGTAGCCACACTGCCATTGCCCCAAGCATCTTTGTCCTGGTGCAGTTGCTTCAGTCTGACTTATGAAATATTTGCCCAGTTGCAATCCAAAAACATCTGGAGAGCCACACATTTCCCTCTCTTCAGTTACGGACTTCAAGTCTCCTATTTCTTTGTCCCCTTGGAAAAATGTCCTGTCCACATGAGATTCCTTCCAACCCCAGAATGAACTCCCAGCCTGTTTCCTTGAGAGAGCATGGGGAGGAAACAGATTTTCCATTTTCCCAGGACATGTCCCAGGACACATAGCCACTACTTTGGACAGATCCCATCTGAAGGAAGATTTCCATAATGCTGCTTTGCTGTGTGCCTCTGCTTCTGTGAAGCGGGCACTCCCCTCACCCACTCTACCCCACCCTAAGTCTTTCCAGGCCGTCCTTTGGCTGAGCCAGCAGTTTGATCTCGATGGGGGATCAGGGAAGGGCTGCTCTGCCTCCCTGTGTGGCCCCAGTACTGACCAAATTACTTTAAGGTGGGTGCAAAACCAATTGACAGTTTGTTGTTTGCAAATGGTAAGTTAACTGTTCACTGCCAGCCTGGGAGGCCTGAACTAAATGAGCGGGTGTTGATCACAAATCTCTCCTGGACCACAGTTTCCCCTTTGCGACAACAACTGAGCAAGATGAGGTGCAGTTTACAGAAAAGCAAACCAACATCATAGTGATGCATCTGTCAGCCACTGAGGGTAGGCTGTAATCTATGAGTTGTTTGACAATAATTTTATTATCCAAGGAAAGACTTAATGTTGGGATATTTTCAAATCTATGGTACAAAATCAGCCAGGGGAATGTTGGCATTGAAAGGTGACATAAAACATTTAAGAAGTAAAAGTAAATAAATGACTACTAGGAAAGATTCAGGATGAGTGAGTACGCCACCGTGATTTATGGGCTTGTTAAAAAAGGTAAAGGTAAAGGTTTTCCCCTGATATTAAGTCTAATCGTGTCCGACTCTGGGAGTTGATACTCATCTCCATTTCTAAGCCAAAGAGCTGACATTATCCATAGACACCTCCAAGGTCTGGAGGCATGACTGCATGGAGCACCATTACCTTTCTGCCGGAGCAGTACCTATTAATCTACTCACATTTGCATGTTTTCTAACTGCTAGGTTGTCAGAAGCTGGGGCTAACATCGGGAGCTCACCCCACTCCCTGGATTCAAACCGCCAATTTTTTGGCCAGCAAGTTCAGCTGCGCCACTGGGGGCTCCCCATGGGCTAGTTATACAGAAGAAATGGCTACAGCATTCCCTACCTGTCTTCAATAAATGTATCTGTTGAAGCAGCATGGTGAGGATCTCTTCAAAGGTAGGGAGAAACTGATGGTGAGGATTGTTGATAGGACGCCTTTGCCTGGGCAAATCTACCTCTATCAACATGGTGTTCTCCAAATAGTTTGGACTCCTGCTCTGGGAAACCCAGCCTGCTGTCTGACAATTTGTGGAATTGTAGTCATAAATATCTGAAGGGCATCAAGTTAGACAAAATTAGTGAAGATATCCCAGCAATTGCTTAGTAGAGTATTTCCAAAAGTGGAATGCAAGAATTTAAAGGAAATCAAGGGTCATTGGTCACTATGCAGACAGAGATATAAGCGGAAGGGAATAAAAGTGAAGTGTGCATTAAAAAATATAGACCAAATCTCTTTACCTCTATACATATTAAAACAGTACCTCCATGGAGGCTCATCAGGAATGTGAGATCCAGGGTGTCAATTTGACATCCTTATTTTCAGGATAGGAAATAATGCTGGAAAACAAGCATTGTTTCAGACCAATAGTTGAGAAGAAAATGGAAATAGACAAAGAAGTATGAAGTCTTCTCCCACCTTTGTGGGATTCTTGCCTTGAGAGATATAGTATGATGTCTTCTGTATGGCAAACTCTGCTTTGCTCTTTCATGTTCTATACCTGGCTCCAAATAGAGTATAGAATTATGTAAACCTCCTACGTCTAATGTTTTGATCTGGTGTTTCATCTTTTGAAAATTATTCAGGTGCCCCATATATTCCTCCAGTTACGCATGTAATCTAGTGTTCAGTTTGGATCTTGGCTGTCCCAGAAATCCTGCTGCATCAGCTTTTGTTCTATTTTTGCAGGTGAAACCGTTTTCCTGCAGTTGGTGAGAGAAAATAGCCTGGGCATCATGAGGTCTAATGAGGCAACCATCTCTAATGGCCAGTGTGTGGGGCAGCAGTATTTTATTGCAACATTGCCTTGGCTGTCCCTTCTTAATCACACACTCACAATTTTTCTCTGTTAGAGGAGTATTTCCTATATGTGTTACACAGCTTGTCCTGTCAGTCAGAGCCTCGGTAGTGCAATGGGTTGTTGTGGAGTTCAGGTTATTTCAGCGACCGGACTGTGTTTTCCCATATAAGGCGGCATTTCTTCCTATTCTACCACCTCCACAGACACACTTTGTGGGAACATGGAAGAGGGCCTTCTCTAGATGCATCTACATTGTAGGATTGATTTATTTTAACTCCCAGAGCTCAAAGTTATGGAATCATATGAATTGTAGTTTTACAAGACCTTTAACCTTCTGTGCCAAACAATGCTGGTGCTTCACAAAACTACAATTCTCAGGATTCAATAGCACTGAGTCATGGCAATTAAAGTGAGATCAAACTGCATTAATTCTACAATATAGACGCACTGTAAGTGGCTACTGCCAAACTTGGGATTTCCCTCCCAAGGGAAGTTAGGATATCTCCTTCCTTGCAGTCCTTTCAGTGAAAAATTAAGACCTTTTAATTTCAAGAAACCCTTGGAAATCAGTTGCTAATGAGAGAGGGGTTTTAGGATCCTGTGCTGTTTTTAATCTTTGTTACAAAGTATTTTTCATGATTTTAATTTGGTACTATTAGCTTAATGCTGTTTTAATCTCTTCTTTTATGCTTTTATTGTATTGTTCTGCTTTTTGTAATATACCTTGATTCCCAGATTTGAATAAAAGTTGGACATAAATACAGTGATGATGATGATACAAATATATTGAATAACAAAGTCATATAAGTATACAATAGCGGTGCAGATGTAGCTGTTATGCAATGTCATGTGTGCAAGGAGGCTAAAATAATAGCATGCAATGCTGATTGAAAGTTCCATTATACTTCGGAAAGTTTTCTGCCTCTCTTCCTTGCGGGATTAAACTCAGAAAGGGCATTTAAATCCTGACCAGACAGCGCCACCTGCAGGACATCTACAGAACAACAGAAATCCAGATAAGAGTCTTCTATGGTGGCTGCAAGATAGCAATGTTTAGCCCCTGGTGGCGCAGCGGATTGGCAGTTCAGATTCGAGGAGCAGGATGAGCTCTCGCTGTTAGTTCCAGCTTCTGCCAACCTAGCAGTTCAAAAACATGCAAATATGAGTAGATCAATAGGTACCGCTCTGGCAAGAAGGTAAGGGCGCTCCATGCAGTCATACCAGCCACATGACCATGGAGGTGTCTATGGACACCTCCATGGTCATGTTGACTTAAACATTAAACCGCTATAGGGATGCCTGATTGTGGCAGTAGCAAGGCTTGCTGGGCCAGTGACTAAGGGATGCTGTGGCACTGTGTTGGCGGTTGCATGTGCCCCATTGATTGGGTGGAAAAGGTGCAACTCCCAATGAGTGGGGTCTGGTAGTGTTTCCAGAGGTGGCTGGAGAAACTAAATTTTTTAGTTATATTTACATTTTTTAATTTCCTGAACACAAATTGGTTACAGCAGCTGTTCTATTGTTCTACCCATGTTGTGGGGTGGCAATGTCTCTCATTGCCACAGTCATAGGAGCATAATATTTCTCTGTTATTAAGGCTAGCAACTTAGCAGTTCAAAAACATGTGAATGTGAGTAGATCAATAGGTACCACTCCAGCGGGAAGGTAACAGCGCTCCATGCAGTCATGCTGGCCACATGACCTTGGAGATGTCTACGGACAATGCTGGCTCTTCGGCTTAGAAATGGACATGAGCACCAAACCCCCGGAGTCGGACACGACTAGACTTAATGTCAGGGAAAACCTTTACCTTTACCTAACTTTTCCCTCTTAGGAAATAAAACCAAAGATGGAACTATGAGACTAATTTACATAATCTTATGAACATAATCTTATTTCTCTTTCCTTTCTTCCCTGTTTTCCTTGTGGATTGTATATGCTAAACTGTAAGCCATAGTCGAGACACTATGTTGCTTTTTAATATTTTCTATTATTTCCAGGAAACCTTACATGCAAAGTGCTCAAGTGAAACCAGCAATAACTAAGTAGATGCTTTTATGTATGATTTCTTTCCTTGTGAATTTTATTTTATGTAATTTTATTTTTATGTAAAAGCACTGATCTTGTGCAAGATGCATCATCTTACCTGAATGATAAAAAATGAAGTAGAGTTGAGTATGATGCTACTGGACCTCTTCTGCCTGGATTTCATACAGAGGTTGATACACATGTGAAACTGAATGAAACCCACAAGTCAAGTCTTATAGGCATGAATCTTATAGGGCCTTTTCAGACAGGCCCCAAAATGTGGGGCCTGTCAGGCTTTTACTGGAGGCGTCCAAAAGATGCCTCCGGTAAAAGCAAATTAGGAGAAAGCAGGAACACCAACCAGTCTAACCTGAAGGTGATGGCAGCAGGCATCATAGTAGAAAGAAGCAGCTTCTAGGAGCGTGTATAATTAAATTTAATGTGTAAGATACAGAGGACTGGTATGTGCCAAGAAGAAAGGCTGTCAGACTTTAGTGAAAAGAGGCCTAATACCTGCATCTGTTCGATAATGGCAGGTACCCCTTATTGGGATATAAGCAGCATTTTTTGGAATCCATTCCAATTGACCCAAAAGACCCCCATTCACCTCAGTGGAAACCACTCTTAACTAGATGAATCAAGATTTACAACATGACTACGATTCTATGTTTAGCAAAAATGAAAAGAATTTGCCAAAAAGAAAATGAAAGTATTAAGTCAATTAAGTCAATATATATATAGATAGATAGATTTTGTGTTGCAGTGTATATGATTATTTATTGTATTGTTTAATTGTATTGTGATATGTTGTTTTATATTTTGCTATATTGTACTGTTCTGGGCATGGCCCCATGTAAGCCGCCCCGAGTCCCCGTTGGGGAGATGGTGGCGGGGTATAAATAAAGTTTTATTATTTATTATTATTAATGTCCAGACTCCTGGCCGAATTCTCTGCTTTCCTGATGCTTTGTATTACAGAGAATATATTACAATGCAATCACAATGTGGATTCTCATACAAACCCACACATGTTGACACATTTTTGAAAAGCAAGGGTAATCTAGTCCAACCTGCCAAAATGACATGTTTTACTAAACTCAAAGCATTTGCAATGTTTTCAGAGGTGACCTAACAGACACCTGGGATAAAATATTTCTGTGCTTTCTAACAATAAGAAGAGCTTTGTGACATCCTTTCTAAATCTGCTTGAGTGCAACTCAGACCCCTTCTACACTGTCATATAAAATCCTGATTATCTGCTTTGAACTGGATTATACGGCAGTGTAGACTCAAATAATCCAGTTCAAATCAGATATTGTAGATTATCTGATTTGATAATCTGGATTATATGGCAGTATAGAAAGGGCCTCAACCTTGCTGCTTCTTGCTCTTTCCTCAGCAATTCTAATAATAAACAGCTATTCTTCCGCCTCATGTTAACCTGCTGAAAACTGCAATTATTCCATCCTCCCAACAGCTAATCTTTTCTCATAATCAGTTCCTGAATTGTTTTCTCATATTTGACGCAAATGGAATAAATAAATAAATAAGCAAAGAGCTATTTTAAAATTGAGTCACAGGGAACTTCCAAACAAGGAAGGTCTTTACTGCGTGTTCATCCTGCCTCAAACACAGAATTTTACTAATTTTACTATACTGTATGTGTACTTGTGTGTATGGAGTTCAGACTAACCCTACTGTGTTTTACTACTAGTAGTTGACCATTATTGTTATAATAAAAAATTCATCGAGGAAAGAAAAGATGGGACAGCTGCACAATGTCTTTTGAATGACAACATTTCCTTTGGTCTTGCTTGTCTCAGCAGTTTAAAAACAAACAAGAGAATTAACTTTCCTGAAAGCCAAATATATATTGCTTTCACACTTCATAGGCCATATTTACTAGGGCTGTGCACAGTTCCGTTTTCCCCCCCGGCATCCTCCTCCATCCCTTTCCGAAAGCCCTCCTCCCCTGCACCCACTTGAGGCAAATGGGAACTCGCTTTCCCAGCAGCACTTTGTGCCACACAAGCATTGAAGGAGCCTTGCACTCTCTCCCAAGGCATGATGGGAGCTGAAGTTTTTCTGTGTGTTTCTCACTTTTTTCTCAGTCAATCAGAGGCCTGGCTGGCTGTGTCCATTCTCGTCCCCTCTTGTGGTGTGCGGTTGGAACTTCAGTTCCCATAACCCCTTCTTGTGGGTTTTTTAAATGTTATAGTAAAAACTTTTTAAAATTAAAAGAAATAGTAGATTGGTGAAACATTCTGAAAGTTGGCAGGCTTGCAGAAGTAAATGCAGCCTATAAGTGAGGTAAGTTTCATGCTGATAGGCATTAAAATGATGGAGAAATGACCCTCTAAAGTTTCCCCATTGACAGCAATGAACCAAACCTTTTTGGCATGAAAACAAAAACCCCTTGTGAATTTTGGAAGTTCCCTAAAACAGAACAGGGGGGCAGCTGAATACCAGACACTGAAAACAGCATGGGTTTTTTGCTGTATTGCACACCCCTAATATCTACACTGACCATTTAATGCAATTCAAAGCTACCTTCAAAATTCCCACAAAAGCATGCAAAAGAAAGTCCTTAATGTGCATCAGTGCTCTGTGGTTTGTCTTGTCACCATCTGGGTCTCAAACTGGTTCCAGGATTTCCTATGGAACCACCTGCATAGTGAAACCATATTTCTGTTTTTTTTAAATAATTTTTATTAGAGCTTACTTTACACATTGTAAAATTAGAAAAAAAAGAAGAAGATGAGGAAATGATAGGAGGGGAGGAGAAGGTTTATATGGGAGGATACTTTAAAAAGGGTAAGGGTGGGGGAAGGTAAAAAAAAGGGGTAAAAATGTTGTGTCCTTCCAGTCTTCTCTATCACAGTTTAATTATGGTCCTTAATCTCATATTTTTCAGTCTATGTGCTTTACCCATTCACTCTTCTTCTTTGTGAGGCAAGTTTCTTTAGCTCAATGGAATTGACTATATTAATAAACTTCTATTTTCTTGGCCATAGATCAATAGGTACCGCTCCGGTGGGAAGGTAACGGCACTCCATGCAGTCATGTCAGCCACATGACCTTGGAGGTGTCTATGGACAACTCCGGTTCTTCACCTTAGAAATGGAGATGAGCGCCAGTCGGACACGACTAGACTTAATGTCAGGGAAAAACCTTTACGCTTTACCTTTATTCTCTTGCATCATATAGTCTTTAAAAGGTTGCCAATTCCACATTGAAACCAAAATTCTCAATACTGGTTTGAAACTACATTAAATGATTAGTGTGGATTAGTATGGATGGGTCCATAGATAATTATGTAATTGTTTATATTATTTGTATCTTGCTTTCTCTCACAAGAAGACTCAAAGCAGCTAACAGCCTAGAAAGCTTTAACATTAGCATAACATATTCTGAAATGAAGATTTAATTTAAAAAAACCAAAAAAGAGCAATGCTTATATTGGCCAACCAAAATGCACAAAAGATATCATCCAGTTGTTTGAAGCTCCGCTGGTTTCTTCATCATGTTAAAGATGTTTTAAAAACCAGAGAAAGAAAAAAAGGGGGAAAGAGACAGTGTTGGAGACATAGGTGTACATATTTGTCACAAATATTACAACTCTGCTGTAGTTCAGTTAATCTGGGAAAAAATTGATGCAGGCAGATACTACTTTCCTTTTTTACCATTGTAATAACTGTTATTTTCTAAACAGTACTGCACTTCATGCTGATTCCACACTTTCAGTGATATGGTTGTATTTATACTTAGTGCTCAGAATACTGTGGTTCATTGGTGCATTTGAGAAGCAGATTTTAATCTATTAAATATATGTCTTTAAAATGTTATAATATTATTTTATCCCTATGCCTGTTTATTTTATATGGAAACAGACTACTGCATTCCAAAAAGTAATACAGTACTGATACCAATTTTGGCTTCTACCACTAGAGGGCAGTAGACAAATATAAAAAAGATTCTTAGTCCCTAAAAATTATTGAAGGTTTTACTAACTTACTTATATGTCTCCTTCTTGTATTAAGTAGATCACCCATTCCATTCTGGACTGGACAACTGCTCACAGATCTGTTTGAATAATATTATATTCTAATTTATTGCTCTTCTAATTTGACAAACAGTCAAATTTCCCACAACACCATTCCTTTCTTTCCCAGCGACCCTACCATACAAATCCCTATCTATATTTAAGACCATTGCCATAAAGCGCAGTAGGATTTTTCTGAGTAAGGCACTACTGTCCAACCCAGTCTTCCTAGCAGGATTATTGTCAATAAGCCATCCAAGTTCTTTGAAATTGTAGAATAGGTGGAAAGAAGTTGGCACTCAAGCAAGTATGGACTACGTGTTTTCAGTGCATCTTTTCCTTAGAAGCACTGAAATTCGTTTTCCCTTCTATGAAGCATGTTTGACATTGTTCTGGTTTCATCCTGCATGCACTATCTGGAAGGGAACAATGAAAAAATCCTGTACATCAGTGATGAAACTGGTGTTCCTTTTCTACTGTGTTCAATTTGTGGCTTTTTTATGTGCTGTTGTTATTGCTGTTTGACCTCTTAATGGAAAACCCAGCCTCAAATTATATTATCACACATTTGACATATACCTGAATTAGAGGGCTAGAGGTTAGTTTGTTCTCTCGGTCCCATCACCATAAAGTGAGTGCTTGCAAATAACTCCCTTATATTACATCAGTGAATGAGATGTCTGACGTATTCAGTTTTGACAGAATCAAACTAAGTTGGTCAGATGAGAGATCCTGGTGTTGATGAAGGATTATGGCCATCACAAAACAGATGACAGACACCTATACATTCTTTTCCCCAGATACAGATGTTTTTAGCAATGGATTGCTGTGAGTTTTCCAGGCTGTATGGCCATGTTCCAGAAGCATTCTCTCCTGACATTTTACCCACATCTATGGCAGGCATCCTCAGAGGTTGTGAGGTCTGTTGGAAGTTAGGCAAGTGGGGTTTATATTTCTGTGGAATGTCCAAGGTGGGAGAAAGAACTCTTGTCTGTTTGAGGCAAATGTGAATGTGGCTATTGGCCACCTTGATTAGCATTGAATAGTCTTGCAACTTGAAATCCTGCCTGCTTCCTGCCTGGGGGAATCCTTTGTTGGGAGGTGTTAGCTGGCCCTGATTGTTTCCTATTTTTAGCACTGTTCAGCTGTCTTTTTTGGAAGATCTTTGATTTTGATGAGTAAGGTGACTTGTTGCTCTTATTGTGTGCCTTCTAGTCATTTCCCACTTATGGCAACACTGAGGTGAACCTATCACAGGGTTTCACTGGAACAATCTGTCTGGGGAAGGGATGGGGTACCATTACTTTTTTCTAACGTTGAGAATGTGACTCACCCAAGTTCACCCAATGGGTTTCCATGGCTGAGTGCAGATTTGAACCCTGACCTACAGTGTCAATGCTCAATGTTCAAACCATTAGACCAAACTGGCTCTCGAAAAGTACGGAAAAGAATATTAACCAAAGGAACATGGTGGCACCTTAGTGGGTATGTGCTTGGTACAGCCTCCAAATGTTTTGGATTATAATATGCATCAGCCCTTACCAGCAAAGCCAAAGGGGAGGAATGCTGGATGTTGTTCTCCAGCAACATCTAGAGCATTTGCATATCCCCACATTAAATAGAGTAACCTTGTTCTGCATACAACAAAAATTGCCTTCCTATAGTCTGTTTTTTAAAGAGATCTACATGAGTGGTACTAAAAGTAGTTGTCTGCAGACTAGTATTACTCTCTGAGTCACTGGTGAGCCTCCTGAAAACTATGCAGATATGATAAAATATGGTACAAAACTGATCCCTGGCATGATTGTGTGTAGGGAAGGGGAGGAAGATAGCCAGCCTGCCACATCAGATCATTTGAGAAGCGTTGACATATGAAATAAAGTAGTTTACATGTTTCAACAGAAGTTCAGCAAGTAAAAAGATATCTCTGTATCTGCATTGTATCTTGGGTATAGTAGCTGCTAAGATCAGGCAAAGAACTACTAGTGGGAAATGGCTGTGGAAAGAAGCATATTCTCCTCACAAGGGACAAAGAAACTGATTACACAGCAAAGCCAGGAAAAAAATGAATGATATCTGAATAGCATGAGCTCAGCTGAACTCATAAAGGACGGTCTATTGAGCCACCTTATTCCTGAGGATCATGGCAACATCTATACAAGCTGCATTCTTCATATCCAGATCTTGAAATCTTTCCCAGTCTCCGTGAGGCCAAAACAACTCCAAGACCAACCCATACAGCCTTCTGCTTTGAGAGGCAGTTGCAGCATCTGGAAAACCAATTCCTTTGAACTCTATGTATGTTTCACAGAGGTGATGTTTTACTTGATACAGGAAGTACTTGCTAGTGTACATATTTTGATTTTGCTTAATGTGAAAAGCATAGACATCTTGTCAAGAACTTTGCATTCCCAATTAAAATTATTTAATAGTATCCATTTTTTACTCCCCTTTTCTTGTGCATTCATATAAACACACATATCGGAGCCCCCGGTGGCACAGTGGGTTAAACCCCTGTGCTGGCAGGACTGCTGACTTGAAGGTTAGGTTGTTGACCTGAAAGTTGCCGGTTCGAATCCAAGCCTGGGAAGAGCACGGATGAGTTCTCTCTATCAGCTCCAGCTCCATGCGGGGACATGAGAAAAGCCACCCACAAGGGTGGTAAAAACATCCTGGGCAACGCCCTTGTTGACGGCCAATTCTCTCACACCAGAAGCAACTTGCAGTTTCTCAAGTCACTCCTGACACGGAAAAAAACCCACAATCAATTCCTGTCTTCTTTAATCAGATGTTTCCAGTGTGCACATTTTTTGAAAAACCAGAGAAAAAAGCACTTCTTTCCTAGCCATAATGATAATAATAATGCATTTATGCAACCCAAAAGCCTTAGCATCAAAGTGCATGGCAGCTGTAACAGGCTCCCCTGCCAGGGAAAGGAGTATCTGGTAGAGGAGGACTTCTTAAAATCTTCCACTTGGGACCCCTTTTGGCTGAGAAATTTTTATGTGACCCCATATATACAGGCATATAAAACTGGTATAAAAATAAAACATTTACTGATAACAGATCAACATTTGCAATGCTTGCTAAACAGGCTGATTTTCCTTTTTAAAAAGTTGTTTCTGAAGCCGTTTCTGTATAAACATTTAGATTTGTGTAAATGTCTAAAACAGTCACTAGGTGACATTCAGAAAATGTCTGCTGTTGCCAAATTGTTGGTACCCCAACACTGAGATAAGGTGACTCCATTTGGGGTCAGGACCCACAGTTTAAGAAGCAGTATGTTGGAGGTCAGGTGTGCATTTAGATCAACTTTTGCAACCTTGTTGTCCCCTCGGATCTGCTCTACCAAACTTCCATATCTCAAGTGTGGTCCTTAGTCTATTGCTTTAAACTGTTTGACCTCACAGATCGTATTTCCAATACAATCATCCATGATTGCCCAAAGGGCTCACATCAGAGTGGCTTATCTGTCTCAAGCTCTTTCTTTCACCTTATTGGAGATGCAGATAGTAAAAATGCCTAGATGCAGATGACTCAATATATTCCAGTAAGGTATACTCCCCAAAGCTCCTGCCTCCCTAGCAACCAGGTGCCCAAACAAATGGCGTCAGAAACGGCTGTATCTGAGTTTAGCGTAGTCTGATGGTGCTTCATAGGAAGGAGTGCCAGAAAAGCTGTATCAGTACGTACAATATAGCCAAGTTCCATTCATTATATCTTCTAGTTACATATTGACAGGGTCAGTCATTTCTTGACAAACATTACATTGATCCACCCAAATCCACACATTGTTTAGAGGAATTTATTGGAACCAATGTGGTAAGAACAGTTTGGAAAGGTTTCTTTTTCTAGAATCTCTGAAGTTGTATGGGCACTTTTTCGGAAAACTGCTTCTAATGACCAATTCTCCCTCCCTCTGGAAAATAAATGAAATCAATAGATCAGTTTGGAGCCAGGTGGCTTATATATGTGAACGTGAGAATTGTATCACATTCACATATATAAGCCACCTGGCTCCAAACAGGCAGATCTCATTCTTATACATGCCATTCCAAGAATATTGAGAGCAGTTGGACGTTTGACTTTCATTTTTAATTTAAAAAAAAAAAACTCCCTGAAGCTATGGGACAATGTGTTGACTGAATCTGCCAGAAAAAAGAGGCAGTTATGGAGAAATAACTGAGGATGCTAACTCTGACATTGCATAGAGAGCAAACTACATATTACAGTCATCCCTCCACTCATGATTGGGATTCATAGAATCATAGAATCATAGAATAGTAGAGTTGGAAGAGACCACATGGGCCATCTAGTCCAACCCCCTGCCAAGAAGCAGGAAATCGCATTCAAAGCACCCCCGACAGATGGCCATCCAGCCTCTGCTTAAAAGCCTCCAAGGAAGGAGCCTCCACCACGGCCCCGGGGAGAGAGTTCCACTGTCGAACAGCTCTCACAGTGAGGAAGTTCTTCTTGATGTTCAGGTGGAATCTCCTTTCCTGTAGTTTGAAGCCATTGTTCCGTGTCCTAGTCTGCAGGGCAGCAGAAAACAAGCTTGCTCCCTCCTCCCTATGACTTCCCCTCACGTATTTGTACATGGCTATCATGTCTCCTCTCAGCCTTCTCTTCTGCAGGCTAAACATGCCCAGCTCTTTAAGCCTCTCCTCATAGGGCTTGTTCTCCAGACCCTTAATCATTTTAGTCACCATCCTCTGGACGCTTTCCAGCTTGTCAACATCTCCCTTCATCTGCGGTGCCCAAAATTGGACACAGTATTCCAGGTGTGGTCTGACCAAGGCAGAATAGAGGGGGAGCATGACTTCCCTGGATCTAGACGCTATTCCCCTATTGATGCAGGCCAAAATCCCATTGGCTTTTTTAGCTGCCGCATCACATTGTAGGCTCATGTTTAACTTGTTGTCCACGAGGACTCCAATGTCTTTTTCGCACAAACTGCTGTCAAGCCAGGTGTCCCCCATTCTGTATCTTTGATTTCCATTTTTTCTGCCAAAGTGAAGTATCTTGCATTTGTCCCTGTTGAACTTCATTTTGTTAGTTTCGGCCCATCTCTCTAGTCTGTCAAGATCGTTTTGAATTCTGCTCCTGTCTTCTGGAGTGTTAGCTATCCCTCCCAGTTTGGTGTCGTCTGCAAACTTGATGATCGTGCCTTCTAACCCTTCATCTAAGTCGTTAATAAAGATGTTGAACAGAACCGGGCCCAGGACGGAGCCCTGCGGCACTCCACTTGTCACTTCTTTCCATGATGAAGACGACGCATTGGTGAGCACCCTTTGGGTTCGTTCATTTAGCCAATTACAGATCCACCTAACCGTAGTTTTGTCTAGCCCACATTTTACTAGTTTGTTTGCCAGAAGGTCGTGGGGGACTTTGTCGAAGGCTTTACTGAAATCCAGGTACACTACATCCACAGCATTCCCTGTATCAACCCAACTCATAACTCTATCAAAAAAAGAGATCAGATTAGTCTGGCATGACTTGTTTTTGGTAAATCCGTGTTGACTATTAGCAATGACCGCATTTGTTTCTAAGTGTTTGCAGACCACTTCCTTAATGATCTTTTCGAGAATCTTGCCTGGTATTGATGTGAGGCTGACCGGGCGGTAATTGTTTGGGTCGTTCTTTTTTCCCTTCTTGAAGATAGGGATAGGTAAGCATAACCTGTGTCTCTGTTTGCCTGGTACTTTCCTTTCCCTGCCAAGGCAAAACAGATACTTGTGGCATACAGGAAGAGGAGCTGGACCCATGCACTACTTCACTTACCTTTTTACTTGAATTTCACCCTGGCAAAGGAAGGGAGATACCTGGGGAAACAGAACCCCATGGCTCATAGAGAGAAGAAAAGATCCAGGATAACTGGATGGCAATCTGTTAGGAGTGTTTTGATCATGTGCCACTACATGGCAGGGGGACAGGATGGCCCTTGTGGCCTCTTCCAACTCTATGATTCTAAGTGAGGATCACTATTAAAACCCTATTAAAATCTCTGCCTCTTGATACTGCCTTCACATTGGGTCCCTAATAGAGATGCATTGATTTTCTTGTTCTTCTCCATCTCTTTCTTTCAGCCAAATTCATGCCACACAGAGCTCAACTGTTCCTGTCATAATCTATTTCGAGCACTGATCCATGGATATGTCGACCTAGAGGGTTTTTTTTGCTTGATTTTATGTCTACATTGTTTTACTTATACACAAGGATGTATGGTACATACAGCAAAATCCAGCTACCCTGGTCCATGTAAGGATGTATTTACATTAAATATGTTCTTTGGACTGTTTTCCCCATATTTTCCAGGACTAGTGTTTATTTGACAAACACTAAAGGTCACAAGAAGTCATGCTGATCACCTTTAACAAGTGCTAATTTTATTTGTGCTGAATATTTTATAACTACGGTAAATTATTGCCATCATTGTTGTTAGGTTTCCATTTAAAATGAATCAAAATATGATATAAAAATGTCCCTGGTGTTTTGCTAATAGTTCAGGCACTTTCAGCCAGGACTCAGGCTATTATAAAATAATTTCCCCTTAATTAGCATTTTCCTTCTAAAAGAAATGCCACATATAGCCTGTTTCCTGTGCTTTGGCAAGCCTATATAAGGTTTTTTTTTGTTTGCTTCAGCATAAAAAGAAAAAAGAGAGGGCGGGAGATCCTGTAGCACCTTTGAAAACGATTTATTTCAGCTTGAACTTTTGTGGGTGTAAATATACTTCTTGAAATGCAATAATATCAAACTGGCATGTCAATTTGTATTTTATCATGTTCTTTTCCACTCCTACAACTGTGCTGAAGTGCTTAATACCCATGCCTTTAATATCACTCCATCAATGAAATTCAGGCTAAAATAAAATGGTCTGAGCAGTGCTGCTATATTCTTCCATGCAGCATTCGCTATGGCATGCTTTTTTCTTTAGAGTGCCATGAGCACTGAACTCAGCACATGAGCTCTAAATACTCTTCTATTTCCAGGTTTACATCCAGTACGGACATTTCAAAGCACACAACTGTTACCACCCCAAATCCATGCATCATCCCTTCCCTGGAGTCTTCTGTGAATGTCCATAGCCATTGATGGATGGACCACAAGGACGAATGCACTGGTCCTTATTCAGAGATGTCTTGCTAACATTCCCGTATCTCCAAAATCAATCCATATCAGTAATGTAGATGAAAGGGTAGATGGAATCCTTATCAAACTTGCATTGATATAATACTTGGAGCTAACAAATTGGAAGACAGAAACAGAATTCAAAGAGACTTCAGTAAATTAGAAAACTGGGCTGAAATTAATAAAAAAATTCAAATACAAAATTCTACATTTAGGCCACAAAAAACCAATATACAGGTGCTACCTGCTAGGGATGCTCTGGCTGGAGATCCTGCAGTGAACAGAGAGTTGAACTCTATGATTCTATGAAATCCTTTTGGTGGGGAATTACTGCCAGGTGGGTGAGGGCAGATACCAGATGACTTTTGAACTCTAGGTTATTAATGCAGCAAGCACAAAATTTCTTCTCCTGTGTCCAAAACATAAGTAAGTCTCACAGAGCTGGTGGCGCAGTGGGTTAAACCCTTGTGCCAGCAGAACTGCTGACCTGAAGGTTGGATTGCCGACCTGAAGGTTGCCGGTTCAAATCCAGGAAGAGCATTGATGAGCTCCCTCTGTCAGCTCCAGCTCCCTATGCAGGGACATGCGAGAAGCCTCCCACAAGGACAGTAAAACATCAGAACATCAGGACATCCCCTGGGCAATGTCCTTATAGACGGACAATTCTCTCACACCAGAAGCAACTTGCAGCCTCTGAAGTTGCACCTGGCATGAAAAAAAAAGCGAAAGAAATTTATCCCGAAGCTGATCTGACTATTGAAAACTCACCTGGGACCATAGAAATGAGTTGGAATAAACAACAGAGATGGGGTCAAAATCCAGAGCATGAGATTCAATCCCAGCTTGGAGGGAAGAGGCCTAGTGCTGATAGATGCAAGACATTGTCTTTTTACATATTGTGAAATCTTCCTTTGCTTTTTTCCACTTGAACACTTTCTTAGCTGCAGCCAGGATGCTCCCATTCACACACACATAAGGCATTCCCATAGCAGTTCCCAGGTCTAACACCCAAGTTGGCTGCTTTGGCCACAGAAGTACCGGTACTTCTTTTGGTTCATAGGTCAAGTCTGTCACTTGTGCTGGGGATCAAGGCGGTGATGGTGTTCCCGAGAGAGTGTGCCACGGCGACGCCGGCACAAGGATGATCGTGTGCCACGCCTTTTGCAAAGGGCAAGGGTCTTCCAGGCCTCAGCTAAACTTTCTACCTAGATAGGGGCAGAAACAAATATATTATTTCCCAACCACTGGTGGGCAGGAATGGAACCAGGCAAGGAAACAAATGCAGGCAAACACAACAGGGTAGTAGAGGAATGGGGAAAATAGATGGCAGTCCTCCTCTTTCTTTTCAGATGCGGTGAAGCCCTCAACGACAAAATTCACACTCTTGGTCATACAGCACTCCATTTACAAGTGGGACCTGTTCTTGCAAGGGTATGTTGTGAAGTGGATCTCCCCAGTTCAGTGTTTTAGCTGGGCACCCACACCTTCTTTGAGATTGAATATCATCAAATTCATAATCAATGTACTACCTGTCTCTCCTTGTGACTCAAGACAAGGTTAAAACAGAGAGGTAAAACATAAGACTATTAAAATATTTATAACAGGATACACACAGTTAAAATGCAAGTTAAAATTCGGAAGTTAACACTGAATGGATAGGCCTGCTGAAAGAGATTTGTCATTTGTTAGTTAGCATTATATGGCCACAGAACGTTCCTATAATAGATTATAATAAATATATTCTTGTATCCTGCCATCATCTCCCCAAATGGACTTAGGGCGGCTTACACCCAGCACAAAGTGCCAAAACATAAAACAAGTACATCTAAAATAAAAGCACAAATCGAATAAAACAAATAAGCATATAAAACCATGACTTAGATCTTCTAGACCTCATTGGTTCGTTTGCATCCCCTCTTCATATTTTAGTTTAAATTATTGTGCAGGTGTTACTGTTTTTTTTTTAAAAAAAAAAACGGCATTTATTACACCTTATTAAATTAGTTGGGAGAACTTTATTAAATAGATAACATTGAACAAAACTGCAAAATCATACCACTAAGGATAGAGATGAAAACAGAAATGTATTCTTTCCATGAATTTCTGTTCTAGGAGTTTCACAAAGGACATTTTTGTTTGGATTATTACTTTGAGTAGAAGATGAAATGATGAGAAGGCAGTAAGAAGCCCTGTCCCCCTCTTCCTCTAAGGGGCAGCCTTACACAGTCCATCAGTGACAGGTAGATTCTCCAACTGGGACCTCATCCAGGTTTTCCCAGCTTTCCTGGGAAAACCCTGTGAACTCATGTATGAATGTTTTCTAAAATTCCTCTTTTGGAAAACAACTTTATTGACAATTATGTTAGCACCCAGGGTGTCAAGGCTGGGGGTACTGTCAGCAAACCTTAAGCTATGCATTTCCCACAATGACATCCTGATTGTGCTCCTTGATCCATCTTTCATTCTCACATTTTATATCCATTATCATAGTAAATTTCATTGGCTTGCTTTTTTAAAATCCTGTTCAACCTCGGGGTGAAATCAGTACGCTTCAAAGTTCTGTCGGACATTGAGGTTTTCTTAATATAGGATGGCCTGAATTCTAAGGAACACACTCCTTGTCCATTTATTTCAAAGCAGAGTTGTCAGATGGAATGCACAATAACAAAATTTTCACAGCTCTGCTTTCTTGTCCACAAGGGGGCGCACCAACACAACACCCACCTCATAATGAAAAAGAAATACCAAAGAACACAAAATTATCACCTACCAATAAGGAATTTTTGACTTTTGATGATGTATCTATAGTTTGCTTAAACACAAAAATTTTAACTGACATTGCCCTTCCAGCCCTAATTTTATTATTGTCCTTGCACCTTTTAACTAGCCCTGCCCGGAAGTTGTATGCACAAGCTCCTACCCTCTGAATTCCAGGATATATTACTGTTCAGGCTTTTGATTATTGATTATGTTGTTTTATGTGGTCATAAGGGTGTTAATTTTACTGATTTATGTTTTTAATCTATGTTTGATCGGGCTTATCCCCATGTGAGCTGCCCCGAGTCCCTTCAGGGAGATGGATGCAGGATACAAAAATAAAGTAGTAGTAGTAGTAGTAGTAGTAGTAGTAGTAGTAGTTGTTGTTGTTGTTGTTGTTATAAAGTGGACAACCACTGTGAGGCCAAAAAAAAAAACAAGAGAGGGGTCCTACAGAAAGCAAAATGACCTTGCAAGGAGCCATATAATTCTCATCCCAGCCTTAAGGAGAGAACATTTGTTTGGGACACATAATAGTTGAATTTGAAAAGCAGCAACAGGAGCTTGTCTCCAGTTTTGTTAAAAAAATAGACTTTAGAGTAAGAGAAAAATAGGAGTTTTATTTCAGATGAGCAAGGGGTGAAATTAAACTACTGGATTGTTCTGGTCCATCCTATGCTGGTTCACTACTCTGGTAAGTCTCAAAGCAAAGCAAGGAATGCCTGAAACAAGCAGAAATGTATTGCTGCTATGATTATCTGCCCAGAAGACTTTGTTCACCCCGTATTTTTCAGGTCAGGATCACCTCAATGCCTCTTGGCTCAGGGTTGTGTGGTGATGACTATCGTTTACAAGGGTACTATTCTCGTGACAAGTAGACAAACATTCCAGAGCATATATTCCTTCCTAACCCCGTGAACTTATTCCTTCTTGTTATGCTTTTTTGTTAACGATGCAATAAATTTGTCTGTTAAGGCTTTCAGGCACAGTCTTGTTTCCTTTTAAAGGCATTAAGGGGAGTAAAGGGCTATATCTCTCTGCCAAAGTATGAAGAAAGCAGGGTAACTCCTGCCACTTTGAAAGCCTCGTATTGGCTCTGGCTCCAGTTCAGAGGGAAATACAATTGTGAAGTAAGGAATGTCCTTTGTGGAGCTCCTGGGAACATACAATCTCTGCAAACTATGCAAGCTGTATGGGAATACATAAAGTCACAAGCATAGGCAAACATTCTATAGTCATTGTTGAAGCTGGTAACCTTCCATCTAACTCATCTCTCACCGGTATGAGCTGGTCCCTTCTGTTGTCCTCCTCCAATGTGGTCAGCTCACTTGGGGACAGCAGAGCCAGACGCAGGCCCGACACCACTGTCTCTGCCATTTCATGGACAGATTTGCCCAGGACTGCCTGCAAAAGGAAAGTCAGAGGTCAGCACAGGGTCCTCATTCCATGACATAGAATAATTCCCTTTTATTACATAAAATAACTTGTTTGCTGTGAGTATGGCCATATTCCAGAAGCATTCTCTCCTGCCATTTCAGCCAAAACTATGGCAGGCATCCTCAGAGGTGTGAGGTCTGTTGGAAACTAGGAAAGGGGTATATATATGTGTGGAAAGTCCAGGTTGGGAGAAAGAACTCTTGTCTGTTTGAGGCATGTGTGAATGTTGCAATTGAACATGGCCATATAGCCCGGAAAACTCACAGCAACCCAGTGATTCAGGCTTGGACAACACATAAAATAACTTTTTATGCTCATTCTACATTCCATTTCTTTTCCTGTCCATTCTATATCCACTCCATAGGAGCCTTATTTAAGGTAATTATGTTTGTCCATCTCTAGGAAACTGCTGCTGAAATTCCCTCTTCTGTGCAACCATTGAAAGTGCAGGGCTCTATCCAGATTCCTAGTGGTTCAAAGTTGAGAAACAACCAAACTTAGCACTGGGGGCAGGGAGAGACGGGGAAATGAAATATGGAAAACTGAAATGAACAGATAAGCAGCTATAGAAAAGCCCATGAGGAAGAGGAACGGCTTAAAGAGCTGGGCATGTTTAGCCTGCAGAAGAGAAGGTTGAGAGAAGACATGATAGCCATGTATAAATATGTGAGGGGAAGTCATAGGAAGGAGGGAGTTTTCTGCTGTCCTGGAGACTAGGATGCGGAACAATGGCTTCAAACTGCAGGAAAGGAGATTCCACCTGAACATTACGAAGAACTTCCTAACTATGAGAGCTGTTCAGCAGAGGAACTCTCTGCCCCGGAGTGTGGTGGAGGCTCCTCCTTTGGAGGCTTTTAAGCAGAAGTTGGATGGCCATCTGTCGGGGGTGTTTTGCTTGTGGTTTTCCTGCTTCTTGGCAGGGGGTTGGACTGGATAGCCCATTAGGTCTCTATGATTCTATGATTACTTTTTTTAAATTACAGTATGAACCTGACAAGAGAAAATCAGAGGTAGAACTCTCAAATCCTGACCCTTTCCTTTTTTCACCATCCCCCCATCCCAGTTAAAGAACACTTACAGATCCAACGTGAGCCCATTCGCGAACAGCATATATCAGTTTCAACTCATCAATAGCCAAGCAGTTGCTCCGTAGGATAATTTGCATTGCTGGTTCTGACAGCTCAAGGAAGCCACGTGTTTGAACCACTTCCTGGATATATGTGAAAAATGTATGATTATCTATAGGATAGACAGCACCCTTAAGGCATTAAAAGCTAGTGGCTATGAGAAGGGAAAGAACAACAGCTGGGAGATCCATATGGATCTTAGGATTGAGGCAGTTGGCTGGAAAGCTGCATTGCCACCCTCCCTTACACCAACACCATTACTGAACCTCCCTCTCCTAGTTTCCTATTGCACTATGGGACTGGGACTTTATTCAGGAAAGACATATCACAACATTTAAAGGACTGATGATAGGGGCATAGCTACAAGGAAATGAGGACTTTCCTGACCCAAATAAGAATTCTTTCCTCCTCCCATGAAATGTTCCCTCCATTCCCACAATTTAATCATTGTAAAGAATACGTTATGAAAATAATTTACACCAAGAACATTTGCACCAAGAATCTGCTGGGCACATATTCAGTTGGTTGTTGTGTCTGCTCCTTTCTTTGGATGCTTAAGCTGTATTTTTATATGCTCAACTGAAGTTTTTAATTACTGCAGTGTTAGAAGTATGCAGACTAGAGACTGAAGGAAAGTTTCATTAGAAATGTCAATACCCTCATTTTGCCCTCTCTGTAACACCCTTGATTAGTGATATCCTGTTCCCTTTACAATAAAACTATCCTTCTGCCTATATTGTCCCTGAACATGATCTGAAAGCAACTAATATAAAAAATTAGCTGCAATTAAGTTGGTCTATTCAATGCTGAGTGAGAGACTGCCTGGAAATCCTATATATGCTATCATGAGTTCCATGAAAGAAGGTCGGGCATAACTATAGCAAATACACAAAGTGAAACACAAGAAAGTCTGTACAGGTTTAGCATGAGGTCTGCTCTTCTCTGTGACTAGCTGTCTTGACATTCTTTATGCCTTAGAGAACCCCTTTACCAATCCCCAGGCTTACCTGAGTGCAATTCTCAATGAAAGTCAGGCAATATTTCTGCAAGTCTATTAGCTCATATGCAACTGCTGCCTGTCACAAAGAGAGCAATACACAAATTTATAAAAAGGTTGTGAATGCAAGAAGAATCACGTGATTGGAAGGGCATCAACAAAGCTGGGATCAAACTGCTATGGCCTAGATCTAAATGAAATAAGGCAAAAGTGGGTGTACAGAGATTCAGGAAGGAAGGGAAGAAGGAAGAAGGAAGTTTCCAGTTTTTTTAAAAATACACTATTTAATGTTCCAGGGGACCCTGCAACCTATTTCCTTTCCAGATGGGCTCCTTTCTGCTCTGGATACTTTCTGCTGCTTCATGCAGCTCTCTAGAATAGGGAAAGTCCAGGAAATGCAATTCACTTTTTTTTGGCCAAGAAAAGGTTGGCCCAGAGTGTCCAAAGGTGACAAGGGTTGTGAAAATAATCTTGGTATTGCATGTAAAAAAAAACTTTGTGAAAAGGGCCTACTTTATGTCTCTGCATTATTTGGCACTATCGTATACCCCCCCCCCCCCAAAGAGAATAGAGTTACTATGCATTGTTTTCCCAAGGGAACAGAACCACCAACTATATTACTAGACACTAACATCCTAGCTTTAACGGATGCAGGTTACAAGTGGGAGCTCAGAGGAGATAACTGTGCAGCCGGCATGAAATAAACAATTTCTATTGGTGTATATGTGTGAAAACAATCTAATTGCAGCAAAACCACATTAACCTTCAAGTCGCTTTCAAGACAAACCAGCCCTACCATATGGCCAAACACGCAGCTTAAAATAATTATTCCAATAACAGCACCTAATGACCACAGTAAACAGCAAACATTCGTCAAATCAAATGCGAACACAGTAATGTCATGTTTTTGCACAACTAGCAGGACTTGAGTAAGAGAGTAAGAGAAGATACAGCAAAAGGTATGGTTTCCAATCTGACTCCTACTGTGGGAGAATCCCAGGACATAAATAAGGCTAAATGAGTGTATACTATCTCAGTGATCTGCAAGTCTCTTAAAGGAACAGCTGCACATATGATAGGAGTTGCTTATGCAAGAATGGCTTGAGTAAGATGGAAAGGTGCCAATCCATGCTAAAAGGACTCTAAGTCTCTAAGACTTGAGAATCCAGTCAATAGTATCTCATCTGTGAACCTTGTGGGTATAATTCATCTTAAAGAGATATGAAGAAGGGGAGATTGATCAACCTGCCCCATGGCAGGTACTTTCTTTATCCTATCTTGGTAAGCCAGATAGCTACATCTGCAAACCTGCAGCAATAAGATTAGGATAGGAGAGGTTTAGTGCCTGTGCTATGACCTCAGGAATCATGAAAAACATGATGGAACCCAGAGCAGATCTATTGAGCTACAAACAGGCAACTAACCACAGCCATCTTTCTGGCAGGGAGAATGAAGGTTTCTGCTGGAAGAAAGACTAAGGAGTGAAGACATCTCACATGAGCTCCTGTGAAGAGATGAGTTCAGACTGCCAGGTTCTACTTTCCTTTCCAGGTAGGGTCCTTTCTGCTTTGGAGAATTTCTGTGGGTTCATTAAGCTCTCTAGAGCAGGGACAGTCCTGGCTTGGAACATATATGCACACAACCTCTTTAAAGTACAAAATGGATCTTATGACAGCTGCAATCCCTGCTGTTGCCAGTGACTAGCTTTGCTGCATAGAGGCTGTGGCTTCTTGAAAACTGCTTATGTTGAAACTCAAATGATTTATAAAATCATCCGTGTACCTCCTGGTGAGCCAGGGCATTCAATAAGGAATCAGCTCTACACAAAACAACCAGTCACTGACAGGAGCAGCTGTTGACATCACTTCTAACTCCTATGATGTTCTTCTGTTGGGTACTCTTTCTTGGTAAAGGCGATGGGCAGATGAACTATGAATCCTCCTACTGAATGGAGTTCATGGCTGGGCAGGGAACACACACTCATCTTCCTCCCTTTTGGGTGGCTGTGGAGGGAGCTACAGTTGCATGTAATTTGCAGCACATATGCTAAAATAGGCACAACAGATGCATTACTATTGCATTCAGCAGGTGGGGCACAATTTGTATAACTGCTGCTGGTGCGAGGTAAATAGGGCATTTCAACTTCCATCTTGGGTGGTGGAAGAGCTCAGGTTGTTCCTGAAGGGAAGAGACAGTTGGAAGGAAGAAAAAGGAGGCTACACCTTCTTTTGGAAGGGACTGTCTGAACAAAAACAAGGAATACGTGGAATTGGTTTTGCTATCCAAAACAATTTGGTGAAGCATCTGTCTGAAGCACCCATCAGCATTAACGAACGACTCTCATCCCTCCTAATTAATCTTGCCAAAAATCAGCAGGGAACTATCGTAAGTACCTATGCACCAATTCTAAACATGACAAAGACATCATGGAAATTTTTTACTGTCAGCTGGATGTCATTGTATCTGAGATACTTAAGAGGAACAACATTATCATTTTAATGCAAGAGTTGGACAAGATTTCAACCTATGGCCAGGAACTGTAGGGAAAGATGAGATTGAAAACAGCAACTTAAATGGCATCCTACTTCTAACCAAACATAACCTTGTCATTATCAACACACGATTCCTCCAGAAAAATAAGTTTAAAACATCATGGAAGCACATGGAAGTCAACGCACTGGCACCTCTTAGACAATTATATGTGCCAGAGATTGCTGTGATGTACTTCTCACAAGAGCCATGACAAATTCTGATAACTGCTGGACAGACAAACTATTAAGTTGATCCATGATGGCCATCAAGGTTGCTCCCAAACACAAACTACAAGGAAGAAAGATAAGGTGTAAAATGGGCACCCAAGCCTTTCAAGAGCCCTCTAAACAAGACCTTCTCTAAAGAACACTTAAGGACCATCTGCCCACAGAACACCATGAAAATGTTGAGGAACATTGGAATAAACTGAAGATCTCTATTGTTACAGCCTATGAACAAACCATTAGACATCAAACTAAGAAAAATCAAGACTGGTTTGATGAGAAGACCAAAAATATTATCCATAAGTATGGTAAAGAGACATCAGCTGTGCTGCTCTGAAAAACGTCTAGCTAGTGCAAAAGCTGAGGTTCAAAGAAGGACCAGAGAACTTAAGAACATCTGGTGGAGAAAACAGGCTCAAAAAAATCAAACACTGCAGATACATACAGACACATATGTTTGGATAAACTGATTATGTTTACGTGAGAACATTCTGTAGAGGAAGCTGAGAAGAAATGCCAGCATGTCACCTTGAATGAGAAATGGTTGAAACAGGCATCCCAATCACAGTTTGCCTCAATTGCTAGTAACTCCATCCTCAAATGTGTTGCTGCATTCCTTCTCCCCATGAACGCTTCTAAACTTTTCCTGGATGAGTGGGGATTTCCAGTTCTATAAAGTTTCTACATGACTAGGTATCTAAAAGTACAAGTTAGTGGAGTAATTTCTTAATATGTTACACTTTCATTGAAGGTTTTGAGGTTGAAACTGTATGCCTTAAAGGCATAAATATTAACAAAACAAGAGACTTGAAAGTCCCCTATTGAGGTCATTAAGAAGGAAGAAGTGTTTCTGGATGAGGTAATGCATAAAGAGCACTTGGTCACAAGTTAATCTACTGCTAGAAGTCTGCATTGTGTCAGAAAGCTTAACTTTGAAATACTTTTTAAATCTATGTTTTCTTAAGCCTTATTCTCTGATGCACAGAGATGACCTTCAGTGGCCAGCTACAGACTTGAAATATAACATCCTGGCTTTAATCTGTTCTTTATGATCCCTTTGTCAAACACTGAGGTTCTGACACAAATAGTTCCAACCCTGAGCAAGAATAGAATTGTTCCCAAAAGTCCCGAGACCTGGATACTTGAAGGACTCTTTCACAAACTTGCCTTGTCCATCCACTGAGCACTTTTTCTATATTCTGCTGCTCTCGCAGGAGATTTGATTGACACATGGCTTGTAACCAATTTGGTCAAGCATCTCTACTGTGGAACACCTTCTCATACATGTTTCAGTTATACTCCTCCCAAGACTCCTCATAGCTCTTACAAAAATCAATTTGTTCTACCTGTCTAGTAAAGACATAGTTTTTTTGTGATTTTTTTGGTGATTTAACTGCTTTTTATTAGTATGCGGGTTAAACCGCTGAGCTACTGAATTCGTTGACTGAAAGATCAGCGTTTTGAATCTGATGGGCAGAGTGAGCTCCTTCTGTCAGCTCCAGCTTCTGCCAACCTAGCAGTTCGAAAACATGTAAATGTGAGTAGATCAATAGGTGCCGCTGTGGCGGGAAGGTAATGGCACTCCATGCAGTCATGATCTTGAAGGTGTCTACAGACAATGCCAGCTCTTTAGCTTAGAAATGGAGATGAGCACCCACCCCCAGAGTTGGACACGGCTAAACTTAACGTCAGGGGAAAACCTTTACCTATCTTTATTGGTATGCATATTTTTACAATTCTAAAGTAACAGTTAGAGTGTTAGACTAGGACTTTGGGAGATGAGAGTTTGAATTCCAACATGGAAACCAACTGGGTGACCTTGGTCAAGTAGCACTCTCTCAACCTCAATGGCAGTGACAACCCCTTTCTGAACAAATAAAAAAAACATCTGATAGGTTCACCTTAGACTTATCATAAGTGGAAAAAATTAAAGGCACATAAACACAAAGTGTCTTGAGGCCATCTTGGACAATAAAAAAGAGAGTAAATTATTTTCACAAATTCACAAAACTAATGAAATGTTAAAGTGTTACCAAATATTGTGGTTTCTTGATTTGCAAACGAAGATGGGAAGAGAGGAGAATATAAAGGAGATTCCATTCTCAATTGTGTGGGAGAAGGTTACCTTGAGAGACATATATGGGGGGGTTTACCTCAGATCATAATTTCGATGACACTCTGGAAAATTTGGTTGGCCTTGGCCTCTGCATTCATCATCAGTGCACAAAGTGGCTTTCCTCTCTGTCTTGTTTTGTTTCAAGAAAAACAGGAAGAGAGAGGTGAATCTGTAAACCCACAGCGCTGTTTGTCTAATTACTTTCACTCCCTGTCCCAGAAGTGCTCTTCTTATGCCTGAGAGTAGAAACCAGTAAAAAAGTAAATCTGAACCCATGCTTGGAAGAAGTTTCATAGCAAACACCATTTACGTCAAGGATGAGGAGACTTGACACTTACAAAATCAGTTCTGGGATTGACATACAAACACTAGGTACAAAAATAGTGACTGAAGCAGAGGGACACAGGGGACACAAAAAATCATGGAAAAAGATGGTCCTGATCTGGTCAGGCCCAGGAAGCTGAAATTAGTATCAGAACCAAATTCACAAGTCCTTTCAGGCACAAAAATCAATTCCTAGCCCCTCTTACCAGCATGCTGTTTCACCAACCTAGTTTGTAAGTTGAGAAGCATTGCTACTGTCAGGCAAACAGAAACCAGAAACTTTTGGCAGCAAATCATCCAGAAGCAAACAACAGTTCCTAAGGTCCCTTCTGCCCACTCAAAACAATGTACGTAACTGCACTGTAATGTAACAATGGTTGAACCCAAATTATGACTGATGTGCAAAAATGCAGAGAGAAAAAATGGTACTGATGCATTTTGTGCATTTTAATTACTTTAAAAGCAAAAGCAGTTGATGAAAACTCGTAATTATAAACATCTATGACATGTCCATCCTGAGTTCCTTTTTTAGTTTAGCTAGAAATAACCTATTAAATCCTATATACAAAGAAATGTCACATGTAGAGTTAATGTGGAAGGGCTTGTGTTAATTCACATGCTAGCTTGATTTTAAATGCATATTGTCCTTAAATCTTTTAAAAGAAAAAGGCATCCAAGAAATAAAAATAACAGTAACAAGAAGGGAGAAATAAGACAGCAAAACACTTCACCCTGAAGATGCAGGCAAAACATAAAGAGAAAATGCTGATGGTACTCGGCCATACAGCCCAGAAACCATACAACACCCCATTTCATCCTGCTCAGTACCATGATATCCATGATATTCCTCAAGACTATAGTTCTTGGCTGTCAAGGAGCACTGTTAACTTCACCCTCAATAACAAGGGGAAAAGCAGTGTATCCTAATCTTTGTCTTGGTTATGGTGAATATCAGTGACACACAGAAGCCACATGAATATTCACTTCCTACCATTATTGCAGTGACAGCACTATGGGAGCACTCATCACTAATCTTCCTTTAGAATAGATGGAATGAGAATGGTTGCCTGAAGTTATTCCAGAACTGCCCTTCCTGTCTCTAATGAGCACTGTGATAGGATCAGCCTTTAGGCTACAAAGAAATGGGTAGGAAGTTCATTTAACAGCAACAATAACAACAGGTGGTTAGCCTACTTTTAGCTCCACCACCATTTCATAAATGCCCTTGAGAAAACTGCATCTACAAATGATACATCTGGATACAGTGTCCTTTGAAGTGATTGCCTCTCCTACCCACCAGATACACTCTCATATTTTCTCCCCATAATGGAAGTTGCAGATTATGCTTTTTGTGGTTTGCGGCACAAGCTAGCGATTCTGAGGACAAATTTTATAGCTGGGTGATGGTCCTACAATCAACATTGTTGCATGAGAAAACCAGCCCCGGGTCCTTGAGACATCTAGTTTACCTGGGCCAGGTCACCACTCACTTAAGTCTCCCTTTTTTCTCTTTTTCTCTCTCGCTGGCGCCTGCCGGAGCACTAACCCAATGAAAGGCAAAGAGCACTCCTTAGATGCCTTGTCATCATCTTCCTCTGAAGGTTTCTATGATGTGCCATGACAACCAGGGGTAGATTACCCCTGGCCATGACTTACTGGGGAGCCTGACTTGTTAAAGGTACTTTGGAAAACTATGTCTCTCATGTATATAATTTGCCCCAAACACTCCATGTTTTTCCTATGTGTTCCTATTTAGCCTATCTGTTGTGTTAACCTAATGTTTTATGCTCCTGAGATCCCCATTCCTTCCCTTTAAGGGAAACCATGTTCCTGAACCCAAAGATGTCTTGCATCCCACACAATTGTATAGCCTGGGGGAAAGAAACTAAGCTGGGAATTTCCTCATCAAGTTCCCAGTTTCACCTATATTTTTGGACTTTACCGAGACATTGCAACACAATACTTCTATTCAGGCGGGGAAAATCATCTCCCTCGCTCCTTGGGGAGAGAGCAATTCACCACCCATGCCTTTGAAGCCTAGGACCACTCATGTCGGAAGGAATCAGCATTTCTACAGCCAAAACCCATCCTCTGTCATTTTTGCATGATTGTATTAATATATGATATTTTGTTTCTCTGGGGTCTGGAATCGCCAGGCCAGCCCCTTTAAAGGGCCATGTCATGTTCATCCCTTAGAACAATAACCTTTCTGGGTAGGGCCAGAGATGCCCTCAATCATGTTATAGTTTTTCCTGTCAATAAAGAGGAACTTCACCTGTCGCCACTCAAATCACCCATTGTAAACAGCCATGCCAGCCGTGATTGGTCAGAATTAGAGGCTTGGCTGCAGCCTGTGCCAGCTTATGTATAAAAAGGGCTATGAAACTGTATTCTGTATGCTATCTACTTTGTGAATGAATCACTAGCTAGCATCTTATCTGCAGATAATAAAATCTTCCTTGGTTGAAAATCACCTTCTCTCCTTGCTTGCTGGTTAATTTCAATTGGGCCTGATCTGTATGCTTGCCACATCAGGGACTCACTCAAAATGAGCAGTTCAGGTTCATCATTTGCCTGGGTTTCTGCCAACAGGTTTCTCCCTAGTCTCACTGCCAGGAGTTGTCTCCTAAAATGGGGCCAACAACATTACTTGCAATGTGGAATGTTGCAAGTATAAAGTAGAGAAGGACACTATGGGACTAAAAAACAATATCAGCTAAAAGTGGGTCCACATGATGACCTAATGCACAGGGGCTAGAAAATACTGAATGTGCATTCAGGTCATCATGTGGACCCACTTCTAGTTGACGTTGGCTTAATGCCTACAATGTCACAGGGTCACACGGGCATCAGGGGCATATCATGTGTTGTCACAATGCAAGATGGGAAGTGGGCCTCAGAAAACTCTCAATTTGTGAGATCAGCTGTCAGTGGAAGCCAACAACATCCAAATTGTGTGAAAGCACAATTTCTTTAGAGGGAACAGATTATCCTGCAGCCCTCTATGGACCAGATGACTCTAGTAAGTCTGTACCAAAGCTATACAAGCTGATTCCATCAACTCTTCCAACTACAGAACCTAGAAAGGCACCACTGTGCACATTTTTATTAAAATTTGTCTTTTGTTCATTTATTTTAGAATAAGCAAATATACAGTCTTCAAGGAAAACTAAAGCAGTAGACTCTCCATTAACTAGCACCCATGGGGACTGGTAGGTGCCAGATAAGTGTGATTTCTGATTGCTTGAGAATTACCATTAAAACAAATCTAACTAATACTGTATCCCATACTATACCATACCATAAACTCTGTATTGACTTGATATTTATATTGAAATACAGTAATTAAAAATAAATACAGAAAAATTCAATTAATGTCAGATGTTGTAATGCTTTACTGCATTACAAAAATGGATTTGATTGTGTTATAAAATATTTAATTTTATTTTTTAAATATTTTTTTGCTGTACTTGTACTTGAGAGTTCCTGTTGCTTAACTTCCGGTTAACGGAGAGTCTACTGTATAAACAAGAAGGGCTATCATCAAAAATGTCTTCATACTGCTTGATCACAAAAATGCTTTCAGACGATTATACCAGACCTATTGTGTAATGGATCCCCCCATGCACTGCCCTCAGCCCTCTCCAGACAGCACAGTTGTCTCCTTCGTCTTCAATGTAACTGCAGCTGCACAGCACAAAAGACTGCCTGCTCCATGAAAAGAAGTCAGCACAGGCCTTTTGTTGCCGCAAATGCTCCTCATCCTCCAGCCGTCTCTATGACATATATGGGGCTGGGGGGTTGGGATGCATACAAAGAGGCCATGAAGAGGCATCTAGGCATCCACTGCGCAATTACGCTTCCTGCAATACAGAACAACCCAAGCAGGAACAAAGTAAACCAATTGAACCAAACAACGCAGGAGTCCCTTGTTTTACACATCTTAGTGTGGGTTTTGGTAGCTGCCACAGCCCTATATACCGGCTGCCTAATCCTGAATTTCAGCTGCTGGATTTGGCTTGTGTGCGTCAGCTGGCGTGAAATCAGCGAGTGGGGCTCTATGTGGGTCTTGGAGAGGGCAGGTGCCAGCAGAACAAAGACGATGTGGCACAATGGGAGGCCCTGGCCATGTCCCAGGATGAGCGCTCAGATGGAGGACAAGGGTGGACGGTGCAAAGTTCAAAGAAGGTGTGCTTTCCCCATTGCCCTGCTGAACAGGATAACATGACCTACAGTATAGGGAGGCAAATAAAGGAGGGTAGGAATCCCAGATATGACTGAGTCTGTTCTAAATTCTCCTTGCTCTGAATTAGAGTGCTAGAAACACTATTTTTTAAATAAATAAATAAAGCCACCAGAAATTAAAGGCAAACATGACTTTCTCTCGCATTCAGCACATCATTCTTTCAAATCTTCTCCCCCCAACTCATCTTCCCCAGTTTGAAAGCCTAAAAACATAATGGTTGTAATAAAAAACCACAAATATTGATAAAGGGACTTTTTGTTCACTCCAAGTAACCAGTGCGATGTAGTGGTTTGGGCACTGAACTACAACTTGGGAGATCAGGGTTCCAATCCCCACTCAGACATTAAACCTACTGGGGTGATTGTGTGCAAGTCACTCTCTCTCTCACGCTCAGAGGAAGGCAATGGCAAACCTCTTCTGAAAAAACTTACCAAGAAAACCCTGGAATAGGGTCACTTCAGGGTGCCATAAGTTGCAAATAACTTGAAGGCACGCAAAAACAACAGTAACAAGTGAGACATAAACCTCAGGTCCTGCAAATACAATTGGTCCCAGAAAAGGAAACTGAAGGCTTTTTGTTCTCCATCTCCAATAAAGGAGGAGTGAAATGTCTCACCCAATGAAACTCACAATTGGAGCTTTCGAACGTGGGTAAATAGTGATGAAAATGAACATTATAATAGCAATTGTCTTGATGCCAAGCTCTGTACAATGCATTACTTTTTATTTTTATAAGTAAAGAATAAAACATGCAAAATTAACAGGCAGGTTCTGTACAAGGGTATTGTCATGAAAGGGGGAGGGGACTAATTCACTGATATACCCAGAGATGAGCATTGCCAAAACAAAAGTAGAAATTATACTTTGTGAGTCAGTATAGTGTAGTGCTTTGAGCATTAGACTATAACTTTGGAGACCAAAGTTCGAATCCCCACTCAGGCATGGAAATTCATTCAGTGTATATCTACACTGTACAATTAATGCAGTTTGATGCCACTTGAACTAACATGGTTGAATGCTATGGAGTTATGGGAGTTGTAGTTTGGTAAGGCACCAGCACTCTTTGGCAGAGAAGGCTAAAGACTTTGTAAAACAGTAATTTCCATGATTACATAGCATTGAGCCATGGCAGTTATAATGCTGTCAGATTGAATTAATTACACAATGTAAATACAGCATAAGTGACCTTAGACAAGTCATACTCTCTCAGCCTCAGAGGAAGGCAAAGACCAACCCTTTCTGAGAAATGTTGCCAAGAAAACCCTGTGATAACTTTGCTTTAGAGTTGCCATAAGTCAAAAATGACTCGAAGGCACACAAAAATAAATATTGCTTTGCTTCCTCATTTCAGGGTGAGCTTCTGCTCCGGAAAATGCCTGAGAAACAGAGTCACATTGGACTATTGCAGAGCTGGGCAACCTATAGTCCAAATGCAGCTGCCCTGACTATTTTTGTGGTTTTCAGACCCTCACAGAATTGTGCATCAGAATTCAAAAGATTGAACAGCAAACCATGCCACCACTTTTCACAGAAAACTGGGGAAGAGCTCCAAAATGAGTATCTTCTGCTCAATTTAGAGAAAGTTCCATGATTTGCTGCAGAAATTTGGTGCCGTGGTTTGTTGGCAAATTTCAACAATGCAGCAGTGGACTGCAGTGAGTTCCTATGCTAGGATTCCTTTTTCATAGAGCAAGGCTTGAGGAAAATGAGTATTTTCAATTAAAGGAAGGGAGGAGTGTTCTGGTGAAAGGAAGAGTTTCATTTTGGTTAATTGTGGGCCAGGCTATTTATAAGGTCTTGCTAAGTGGCTTTTTTTGTTTTAGAAGCTCTGAGATTCTTATGTATGCATGCATTTATATTTAAATAAATCTGCTTTCACACCTCTCTGTCTAGCAGTTTTTTATTTGACAGTTCTGAATGCTATCGCCTGTATTTGTCACTTTCTGAAACTGGCTGCTGGTTCTACCATCTATTAAGATATGATTTCACTGGAAAGTTTTATTATCTTTAATTCTTGTTAATGTATTCTAATAAGTGCTAAATTATATCATTTCCTGTCTTTCTATTTTGTTTTGTTTTTTTTTTAAAAAATTGCAAGTGAACAGGCTTGGCAGAATCAGCAGAGAAAAAAGACTCTGTTGAGCCTGACTTTAGTCTGGCCCTGTGAAGAGATATAAGAGGTGTAGAATTAGTGGGAGGTCCACCCGTTGGACCAGGGCTGGTTGAAAGTTGAGGCCACTGAAGCGACCTCTTTGGGCGCACGGCGATAGGAGCGCTGTCGATGCCGCCGCCGTTGGCACAGGGCTTTGATCGCTCGTGCCCGCATGAGCGATCGAAGCCCCGTGACAAACTACACAGCACCATTGCCCAAAATGGCCGATGGTGCTGTACGCAGGTGCAGATCGCCCATTTTGGCGGAGGCTGCTCAACGCAGGCGCAGATTGCCGGCTGATCTGTGCCTGCGTTGAGCAGCCTGAGCCAAAATGGGTCGCCGTGGCCTGGAGGGACTTTCCTGCCACTTCCTGGCTGACTGGGCCAGGGCGCACGGGTGGGAGGCGGGGCCCCGTCTGGGTGGGGCCCCGCCTCCCACGCCACGCACCCTGGCCCCACCTCCCACGCTGCGCGAGAAGCGGGGTCAGGGCGAGCAGTATGGGGGGCAGGGCCAGGGCGCGGGAGGCGGGGTCAGATCTGGCCATGCCCTGCCTCCCGCAGCACATGGCCACGCCTCCCGCAGCGCGGGGGGAGCGCAATTTTACCCCCCCACTTAATACTTAAAATTATCTCGGGCCGGCCCTGCGTTGGACCGCCTATGAAATACCACTACTCAGATCATTGCAGTTCTACATCGTTTAATGGGATCCAGGACAGAGCAAAGAGAACTCGGGAAGCTTCCTAAGATGTCGTTGCCAGCAACGGGGTGAGTGCAGGTGGAAAGATGGGGAAGGCAGTGCTAAATGGGATAGGGAAGGTGGCGCTGCGAGCGCTGGACACTGTATTTTCCCACTATCCACCAGATTCACCATGCTGCCCGGCAAAGCCCCCCATTGTTGCCTGCATTGGGTGATGAGATTCCTTCATTCATCAAGGGGTCTAGGGTTGACAGACACCACAGCAGGCAAAGCAAAATTAAACTGGGAAAATGAAACTCACCTGAAAGGCTTCACAGACCTGTTCCACATTCAGTGTGTCTTTGATGAATTCAACACATATCTGAAAATAAAACAAATTGACAATAGGAATGTAGGAGATTAACACCTGAACATACTCGCAAGACTGGAAATACAGCCATTACAAAACCTGGGGACTACAAGAGTTCCATAGTAGTAACATCTCCAGTCCGGAATTGGAGGCTCAGATTCCTTCCTTGAAATCTCTGAACTTTGCCTGATTCTAGGTTGACCTTCAGTGAGATTTTTATCTTCAGTGAGATTTTCTAAAACACAATTATGCCAATGGCACTTTCTTTCTACAGTGATGGGTTTGAATGGGAGGTTACGCTGATGGTAGCAAAGTTGCTGGTAGAGTCTTCCATGTCAGACAGGCTTTTGTTGAGGAGGCAGACTAAACATGCCAAACAGCTACTGAACAACAGCAATAGTGATATGTGTGTGAGAGAGACACTGGCAGAGGACCATGCAAAGACAATACCAATGGCAACATAGCTAATATGCACAGAAAGAGGCACCACAAGCAGTAAGCCCCTTTTGATTTTTTTAAAATAATAGGAATCCTATCATGAGACAATCCAAAATGAAACAAGAGAGAATGCCAGAGGATGCAACTCCCAGTCTGAAAGGCAGCCAAAGAGCTACTAGGGTACATAGAAGATAAGTATGGTAGCACTGTGGCTGATGACACAACTGGCCTCAAAAGGACATTCAGATGTTGGCACGCACAGAGGTGAAAGGAATGTCCAAAGCTGCATAACACATACGTATTATCGCAACATGGAATACGAGACGTACGAATCAGAGGAAGCTAGATAAAGTAAAACAAGAAATGGAATGTATAATAGCAATACTCGAAGCGAGCGAAAGTGGACAAGAATGGGACATTTTGAGTCAGATAATTAATTCCACAGTGTTTTAGGAAATTAAAATCTAAGAAAAAATAGGGCTGCATTAAAGAGATGTAGCAAAAGTAGTTGAAAGATATAGTGCAAAGTCTGACCAAATAATATCAATGTCATTAAAATAAAACATTTTCATACCTTGGTCCAGTCATGAATTAGAATGGAGACATAGTCAAGAAGTCAGAAAAAGACTTTGACTTGGAAGGGCAGCTATGAAAGAACGAGACAAGATCCTCAAGGGTAAAGTTAGGCCACTGTATTACCTATTTCGATGTATGGTTGCGTAAGCTGGACAGTAAAGAAAGCTTATTTATTTATTGCGTCAGAAGCGAAGTGAAGAAAGCTGATAAGAAGAGAATCAGTTACTTTGAAATGTGATGCTGCAAAAGGGTTCTGTGGATGTCATGGACTGCCAAAAAGACAAATGTGTGGGTCCTTGAGTAAATCAAGCCTGAATGCTCCCTAGAAGGCAAGATGATTAAATTGTGGCTATTGTACTTTACACTTAATGAGAATGCATGACTCCCTAGAAAAGACAGTATTGAACTCTACTTGAGGATAGTTAACAACAACAACACAATTATTGCTAACTGAGAACTTCTCTACATGTTAGTACAAAAAAGAAAACTGACCAAAACATCAGCCTCTTTCTATGACTTACAAAACACAACTAAACCCCACTGTGGAGTCAGACATAAACAAAGATAGTAGCTCAATTCTTTTCCTTTCAATCTCCGATGTAAATAAATTACAAGAAGTGAGGTGTTTGGTTTACTGTCCAGATTTCAGTAAGGAGGAGGTGGTGAGAGAGACTAGAAATTCTTTTGGCCCTCAAGAAAAACCAGAAGACTGAATGGTGGAGTAGGGGTTGTGTGAAAGCAGTTATACCATATTTGTAGTTCCTTTTGCCTCAGAGTTTAACTCTTTCTTTCTTTCTTTCTTTCTTTCTTTCTTTCTTTCTTTCTTTCTTTCTTTCTTTCTTTCTTTCTTTCTTTTTTTTTTTTTTTGCAAAGAAAGATTCTAGAGTTGAACTGTGGATTCAAACAGCAGTCTAACTTAAGGTACTACAGGTATGGGTGGCACCTCCCATCTTTTACCTTGACAGTTGTTACAACAAAACCATATTACTGGCAAGAACTCTTAAGAGAGATTATAAGATTGAGGTTCTGGTGATGTCAACTACGCTTTTGATCACAGGTGACATATCATATATATAAAAACAAAGCCTCCATGATAGTGTAAATATAAATATATAATGTCTATCCCAATGTATAGGAGCCGCGCTGGCGAAGTGCGTTAAAGCACTGAGCTGGAGACCGAAAGGTCCCAGGTTCAAACCCCGGGAGCGGCAGGAGCGGCCGCTGTTAGCTCCAGCTCCTGCCAACCCAGCAGTTCAAAAACATGCCAATGTGAGTAGATCAATAGGTACCGCTCCGGCGGGAAGGTAACAGCGCTCCATGCAGTCATGCCGGCCACATGACCTTGGAGGTACTACGGACAACGCCGGCTCTTCGGCTTAGAAATGGAGATGAGCACCAACCCCCAGAGTCAGACATGACCGGACTTAACGTCAGGGGAAATCTTTACCTTACTATCCCAATATATAAATATACAAACTAGATTTACAAAATAAGCCAAAGCCTTTGAAATTTGTCAATGAGAAAAGGTGGGAAGAGAGGAAAATATGAAAGTCAAACAAAGGGGAGTGATGACATACATCTGACAAAAGGAAAAAAGGTCACCCTGACTAGAGAACAGCCACTCAGATCAAAATAACTCTTCCTGTGCTTGCAACTCAACAGTGATTTTCAAGTGCTAATGAATTCAGTCACACAGGATGTGCTGCTAAATGTCATTTCTCTTTGCTGACCTACCAGATGTACTCCCATTAGTCTTACACTCCATCACATATACACTGGAATTACATATCAGTGTGAATATATACTGCAAAGCAAAAGGGCAAATGTCTTGTTTTTAAAGGAAAAACAATCAAGACTAGCACTCTTTTTGTACCAAGAATGGAAAACATTTGGCCCTTCGGATGTTCTTGAACTGAATGTCTGAGCAGTCCTGATCAGCAGTCATAGCCAATGGTAAGCGATACTGGGAGTTGTTCATCATGGAGGGACACATGATTCCCACCTCATTCTATATTATTATCCAGGGTTTGACATGTTAGGTTCAAACTACAGATACCAGAATGCCCCATCCAGGAGATGAGGCCATGCTGAGTGGGTTTCCTGAAGCCTTACACTTTTCCAACCTTTGATAATTACAAATATCTAGGCTCCAGTTCTATGGACTATATGTTCTTTGTTAACTGCTAAAACAAAAATACAAGCCAAAAAACCCAAAAAAACCAAAAATACAAACCAAGCCCCCCAATCCCATTACAGAAGTCACAAATCTGGAAAAAAAAACCTTTTCATTTTCTGCATTGCCAAAGCAAGATGTAAGGCATTCCTCTTCCCATATTTTTAAAGAGTGTGTTGCTACTGATATTAGTTAGTGGCGGCATTACTAGTCTTGTCCTTCAGTTGTGAGCAAGGTGGTCTTGAAGACAGCTAGGGAGAAAGAGGTGTACCAATTATTAGCAGAGAAGAAGATTTTCTGTACAGTTAATTGTTACAAATAATATACTAGGTATTTTAAGGAGAACTACCCAAACCCAATGATGATAATAAGAACTGGAATAAGGATGGACAAATGTAATAGATTAGTACATTCCTTAAGGAAGACTTAGATCCTGTTTTTTCTTTCTACATGCAATTAACTACATGACTGAATCGCTTAAAGCTAAGTCAAGACTAAAGACTAGTGGTAATAAATCTAGAGATCTTTTGGCAAAATGAACATGAGGCTAATAGCAAGGCATTATCATATACTCACTCACCTTCTGGGCTATGCAATTAACTTCTACAGAAATTTATTTTATTTTCCACCACTAGTTGTAGTATTTGATTCCAGAGCTATGATTAGCTTCTTGGTAAAAATTAGAATATCAGCAGACTGGGAACAATAAGTGCAGTGGATTGTGAGGGATGCAGATTTTCCTCCTAAACATGACACATGACAGCTGAAGGGGGTGGGCCCTCTCCCTTTTTAGAGATTGTCCCATTCACTAGAACACGGAATAAGTCCAAATTAGCCTTCGTTGAATCACTCAGCTTCTGATTCATCATGCAGTGCTAGTGGGAAAAGAAGAGGTTTCTTCCAACAAATTCTCCTTGCCAACTTGCTGGCCCACGTGCTGCTGCCTCAGCCAAGAAAGCGGTATGACAAGTGTGACTAAAAAAAGTAATGACTTACAGCTTGAATTACAGTAAAAAAGTAATTTCTTAACTCTAAATAGTTTTAAAACATGCAGCCACATAGGACAAGGGGGCATTTCGATATTGTAGAAGTCACATATACATTCTGTAGGGATTAATTTAGAACCAAATTATCCATGAAACTGTTTTAAAAAAATACAGAATTCAATTTGCAGTGGAGCACCAACATGAAAGGACATGTTGAATCATTGTAGTATTCACAACCTTTTCCATCCACTCAATCTAAAGAGGCCCAAAATACATGTTCTTGTTGTGTTTTTATGCTGGTGTGCTCAGCATAATATTTTCACATTTCATCTTTTAATTCAATTCTGCCTCATTTGTAAGATTCATTATTATTATTATTATTATTATTATTATTATTATTATTATTATTAAGTTTATTTATACCCCACCTTTCTCCCTATGGGGACTCAAGGAGACTAATAATCCCACACTTTAGTCAAGTTTTAAAAACGCAATACAAAAGTTAAAAAAACAATTAAATAGTACAATATGGAAAAAACTGATTAAAATAAAATAAATATTCTCAAAATAGTCCTTAAAACTCACAGTTCCCCCCATCCCAGTCCTGATGCCAATCTCTTTTATGACCCTATAGATCAGAACTTTTAAACTGTGTGTCATGACACATTAGTATATCACCTGCAGTGCATAGGTGTGTCATGTGAACATTAATGAGAAACTGCTAAGTCTCTGTGAAATAAGTAATACCAACTTGCATTTATTTTTACTGGGCACAAGTGCTGATTAGTATTAGCAACATTATTAATATTAGTAACATGCCAAGCACATGCCAAGGTAAACTAAGACAGGAGCTGTCATGCAACAATAGCAGAAGGGTCACGAACTACCCATCTCTGCTCTGATAGATATCACGATACTGCTTGACTATAACAGAACTATGAATAATCAGTGACAGACAATAGAGACCACACATGGAGGAGAATAGAACAATCAAGTTCCAGTAAAAGATAAATGTGTTGATCTGGCATGAAGGAGAACTGGCTCCAAATCCAGCCTCATCCATTAACATCCTGGGTGGTTTTGGAAAAGCTCATTTCTTTCACCTTCCGTTATGTTCTTTGTTAAATGGAAATGGCAGCAATATTACAAGATGTGGAGGATCATAGCAATTGGGATAGATTGGAGGCAGTGAATAATGGCATATAAATTAGTAAACAATATTACTGGATACCAGCTGAAGAAAACAGCATGTCTCCAAAGCAGTTTCTTCTTGCAGGGTGCTTGTTTGCACTGCCCCGAGATCTGATCCACTTGGCTTGTGCCAGAACTCAAATTATCACATCATTTGTTTGATGAATTATCACATCATCAGGACTCTACATATCCTGAGCTTTTGCCTAATTAGGCAGGGCCCAGAAAAGACGACACACTGGTAGATGGTGGCATTAAAACTGCTCTCTAGTTTAAGGTCAAGAAATGTGTAGCATCTTGACCTGTATCATGCTCACGTCCCATCCTGTTACTATGCCTACTGCTTCCTGGTTTTCTTGATGCTCATACTAATTTTTCTCCTGAAATTTAAAGTAACCTTTCAATAATCCATTACGAGATTAAATAAGGAGGTAGCTACAGTCAGCTTTTTTTGAAACAGAATATTTTTGATGCATTGTAATCATCAGTACCAAATGATCTACTGGTATTAATCACTTTCTCTCCAAATTTCATTACATTTAGAGTCTGGCATGGGTTTTTACAGGCAAATGTAGGCATTTAAAAGTGAGTGGCATAAATGTTACCTTCTGGATATCAGTTCACTATAAACTGATCACATTTGCCTTTCATTTATGCACATCTATAAGAATAGCCAGAACTAGGAAATATAAAATACTCAATGTATCTCATAATTTCTGTCTCTTGGGGTCTTTTAAAATCAGACAGCTGATGTTTGAGTAAACACAATCGCACTAAATGGTGATGGTGGATAATTTTGATGTTAATAGTAATTGCATAGTGTTCAAAATGTGTTGCAAGCATTATCCAGTTATAATCCTTACAAAAAAATTGTAAGATAACAATGAGCCTTCTAGAACTCTTAGATCATCGGGGGAGGCCCTGCTCTCGGTCCCACCAGCCTCGCAGGTAAGGCTGGTGGGAACGAGGGACAGCCTGGCTTCTCGGTGGTGGCTCCTCGGCTGTGAAACACCCTCCCCAGCAACATACGGCAGATACCAACTTTCCTAGGCTTCAGGAAAGCCTTAAAGACATGGTTGTGCACGCAAGCTTTTAATGAATGAGAACATGGTCTTTACATGACCTGTACGAAGACTTGAGGATTCTGGATGAATGGATTTTAATCTTGGACATTCTTAAAATTTTATATAATGTGATTTTATTTTGTAATGGTTTTTTATGAACTGTTTTATATGAACTGTTGTTTTGTAGATTGTTTTATACGAATTGTTGTTTTTACATTGTTTTTAGGCATTGAATTTTTGCCTATTTACTGTAAGCCGCTTTGAGTCTCCTTGGAGAGAAAGGCGGGGTAAAAGTGATGTAAATAAATAATAAATAAATAACAAGTTCCAAAGGAAAAAGTATGTTAATCTGTAGCCTGAATCCAAACCGTATACCATATAAGTTTGCTCCTACAAGGGTCTTTTTTATGGGTGTAATATGGAATCCAGGCTAGATGATGGTCCAAATAAGTATTTGAAGTCCAACAGCATATGTGTCATGCTACACAGAGAAGCTATTGAAATCCACAAGCATGTGGACAATTTCAACAGAAAGGAGTAAGCCATGAAAATGAACAAAATCCTGCTACCAGTATTAAAAAAACCCTAAAATCAGGATGATAAAGAACAACCCTCTGAAAACAGAGGAACTCCAGACAAGAAACAATCTGGGCCAGCTAACACTTCCCAACAAAGCAGGAAGAAGCCAGGCCTTGAAGCCGCAGAACCATTAAATGCTAATCAATTGCAACATTCACACTTGCCTCCAACAGACAAGAGTTCTTTCTCCCACCCTGGGCCTTCCATGGATATATAAACCTCCCTTGCCTAGTTTCCAATATACCTCACAACCTCTGAGGATGCCTTCCATAGATGTTGTCCAAACATCAGAAGAGAATGCTTCTGGAGCATGGCCATAGAGCCCAAAAACACACACAGCAACCCAAGGAGTACATGGTTCCAACTCTGCTTTAAAGCAATTCTTAATATTTCCCAAGACAGCTCTGCCTCTTAAATTTGAAAACAAATTTTTTGGTAGTAATTATTTCCTCACATTTTCAATCCAAGAGAATGGTATCTTGTGGAAGCATCTAAGACAAAGGTATCTGAAACAGGAAACCAACATGTTGTCATGACTGCCTTGTACACATTTGACTGCTTGTAGGATAGAGAAGTGAGGGACACGGGAAGAACTCTACAACCCTTTGCATTGCATCATTCTTCTTGAAGAACAGATCACATTAGTCTGGCTTTCCCAAGGCATGTAGCACTTTGTTGTAAGTGGTTTCTTGTGATACGCAGTTGGCAGATCATCAGTCACGCTGGGCCATTCTTGGTTTTAAGCCAAATGGAGTGACTGCCCTTATCCCTGAGCACATCTTTATCCTGTTCACAGCTCCCTCCTTTTCTTCCTCCCTCCTTCTTTCCTTCCTTCCCTCACCCCATCTGCATGAGCAAAGCAAGCACACTGCAAGAGAAAGAGAAACCTAATGAATAAATGAGATAGTTGATTCCTTGACTTTCATGTCCACAGAGAGATTTTTGATCGTGTTCCAAAGAAACAAGCACAGCAGTAGCAACCATCACAGTTTATCACTGTTTCTCAACAAGTCTACAGATATTTGGTCTTTGAAAAGAAAGCACTGCCAGAGAAACAGGAGACAAGTGAAGATTGCAACACATCGCAAAACACATCTGAGGAATGCAGCAAAGTGTTTGGATGGGGAAGTGACAAGAAACGTCAAGCAGCATTAAGAAACTATATTAAATGGTGAAATATTAACCAGCAAAGCTACTATTCTGAATGAGCCCATACGCCCTACGTAGGCATTCAGCTTGCTCAAGCATGGGCAACAAGTACACTGAGGGCCCTTCTACACTGCCATATAATCCAGAATATCAAAACAGATAATCCACATTATCTGGATTATCTGAGTCTACAGTGCCATATAATCCAGTTTAAAGCAGATAACCTGGATTTTATACAGCTATGTAAAAGGTGCCTGAGTTTGGCGGGGGAAGGGGGTATTCAAAAGCCACACACACACTAACCTGGAGAACCCAGTATTTTTTGTCATTGTGTGAATCTATCACAGGGCTGTCTTGACAAGATTTGTTCAGAAGAGGTTTGCCATTGCCTGCCTTTGAGCCCAAAAGAGAATAATTTGCTTAAGGCTATCCAGTGGGTTTTATGGCCAAGCAGGCATTTGGACCCTTGTCTCCAGAGTTGTAGTCAAACCACTACACCATGCAAGCTCTCTAGCTCCGCTTTAGGTGGCCACATGTTTAGTTAGTGCTAAAGTTTGAGGGAGGATCATAAACATTTTCCCGCTACACAAGCTGATATAAGTTTCCCCATGATATTCCATTATATCCCCAGGTGCACCATAGAATCATTGCAGTTTGACGCTATTATAACTACTATGTCTCACTGCTATGGAATCCTGGAACTGCAGTTTTACAAGGTCTTTCAGGGAGATAGGGTGAGATATAAATAAAGATTATTACTATTGGTATCATTATTCTTTGTTAAAGACTGCTGGTGCCTCACCAAACTACAACTCACAATATTCAATTGCTTTGAGCCGTGGTAGTTAAAATGGTGTCAAATTGCATTAATTCTACAGTTGACTTGCACCCCTGTTTTTTTCCTTCACCAAGTAACCAATTATAGGTAACTGTTATTTATAACTATTTCAAATCCCAGATTGGGATGGGATGGCAGACAATGTAATATTTGAAAAGTAGGCAATGAAGTTTCTGAATTAAAAATGATCAATCCCACCAACTGCAGGAGCTATGACTATCTTTGAATGGGACTATAATATGCAGATAGGAGGAGGGTGTGTAAGAAGACCTTTCTCTTCGCTGCATCTTCTTCAGCTTGATAAAAGAAGGCTCTGTTCCTCCTTCCCAACTATGGATAGTGGGAATGTCTGGCAGACTCTGAAACTGTGGCCAGACTGAAGGAGAAGGAGCCCATAGAAGTCCACTGCTGTGGGACCTCCCCTTTTACCCAGCATTTGCAGATTTAAGAAAAACGCCTAGCTTCAGAACCTTCAATGTCACACCATTATGTTTAAACAAGAGTGCCTTTAGATAGGCAGAGATTGAGAAGGGAAGGATGGGCATTTGGAAACATCTCATCCTTCCTGTTTCTTTGTAATCTCTCCACTAGCACAAGGAAATTGCAAGAGAGCGCAGCACCCAAAATAGAACCAGCACTGATATTCTGAAGGCATTAGGTGTTACTCAAGACTTAGCTACATCCTGAAAGCAGCCACTTAAGCCACTTAGACATCCTGTAGATTTCAGCAAGAGATGCTCAGGAGTCCAACATGGAAGTAGTTCCTCACTGCACTCACCAGACTCCAATACACATCCAATCCTTAGCTTACATACATCTATACCCTTTTCCTATAGATATTGTATTGGCTGGCTGGCTGGCTATCTGTTGGGGGTGATTTCATTGTGTGATTCTGCATAGAAGGAAGTTAGACTGGATGGTCCTTAGAGTCTCTTACAAGCTCTATGTTTCAATGAGTTTATTATTCTATAGAGTTGAGTGCCTGTCAGAGAGCCAGTATATTAGAGTGGCTGGTATGATGAACTCAGAGTAGAGAAGCAGGTTCAGTTCCTCCTCAGCCTGGCTCTCATTAATAGTTTGGATTCTTTCCTACCTATTCAGCTTTCCATATTTCAAGTGGGATCCCTGTCATCTTTTTATCAATATATGCTAATTTATTTCATAACTTGCATTAAAAAAATACACTTTAACATATTAGTCAGGATAAAATTTAAGGATGTGAATATTTAAAAAAACCAAATGGGTCAATTTTATGAATGTGTCTTTTATATGTTTGTAATATTCTAACATTTAAAACAAAACATTAAAAATGTGTTTAGGAAATGGGCACCCATAAATAAAAATATTTTAAATTCTATTATGGGCTATTTTAAGCCATAGGCAGTGCCCTGGTCCTGAAAGAATGAGTCCCATAGAAGCCAGGTAACTAGTGCAGATGTTCATATTTTCTTGCTTCATTTCTATCTGGATCTTGAGTTTCAAATGTACATTCTGCACTCCCCCACTTCTGGTGTCTTACAGGTATGATCAATTAGAGTTCCCATTACCCTAGTCAGCATGATGGTTGAGGATGATGAGAAATCTAATCTATTAGATCTTGAAGATGATAGTGATGACCGTCACCCCGGCTTTCAAATTGATTTGGACCCGCAGCGGAGAGTTCCGCAGATCCATCACCAAAAGGAACGGAGCGGGACCGCAGCAGACTATTATTAAAAGACCTTTTTTTCTTCACTTTCCCCTTCCCTGAACTATGTAACAAATCCCCCAATAAAAGTAGCCTTCATTTTTAACAGTAACACTCTCTATCTGGTTATTTTGTGTCTTTCTCTGACTCCTTCCTTTGCATGCAATTTCTCTCTCTCTCTCTCTCTCTCACTAACCCGTCCGATCTTTAAACCCTGGCGGAGGCTTCGCCCGCCATAGATTAATACGGTGGGCGATACAAATTAGCTCATATCTTTATCAAAATTAGCCCTAGCACACTCTTCTTTTAGTCCTAACCCTTTCTAAGGCTCCTGACTCAAGGACCACCAGCGGAACCAAAATCGGTCCAGTTCTCGGCACCTCATCAGCTGACTGTCAAACGGGACCGACTGCTCTTTTCAAGCCAGACTGCTCTCTTCCAGCCTTAGCCCGGACTTTCCTCTCCCCGCGACCCGCAGAATGGTTTTAGGAGATCCCTGGTCCCTTTCTGTGAACTGGGGATGGGGGATCGCTCTCCCGCTGGGGAGACATAGTTCTCCAAGGACCCTCACCCTCCCTACAGCTGCCAGGAGGGTGCCTGGACGGGCGCACTCCACGTTTCATTCATACCTTCATAATTTTATGAAGGAGAAGAACACTCTTCCCCAGACCTATCCCTGAACTTATGAAATCTTACACTTCCAAGGACTGCAACCCACATGTGCCCCTTCCCCATGCCATCTCTATGAATTCCTTCCACCACAGATGAACTCTTTTCCTCATGTATCCGTGAATTTTCATATTCTATGTACCTGGACACCCTCATGAATCACTGTTGTATGAATTTCTAATCGTTGGGCTAACTTCATGAATTGTGAGATCATGCTGCTAAAACTCCACTTTTATGAATTTCCATATTGGGTTCCCCAGATGTTGTGAACTTCGTTCTTATCAAATGTTTTCAATTGTTTATATCATTCATGATTCCCCTTTATGCAATGTAACCCACCTTTATGGATTCTCCCTTATTTCCTCGAAATCTATCTATCTGCCTATATGTGTTTGTACTCTTTGGGATCCCCGGAAAACATGCATTTTTCCCAGCTGGGTTTATATTCCAACTTTATTTTATTTTTCATTTTATTTCATATAATTGCCAAGTCATGAAATCAGATAGGGAATATTTCGAACTCAACTTGAACCTCAGGACCTGCCCCATTTTCTATGACCCAGGCTTACCTTCCCAAAAACAAAAGGATAATCTGCCACAGTTTAACCCAATCTAATTCAGATTGCATGGACAATATAAGGCTTGAGTCACCAAATTCGGAGTATTGTCCAAAGGTGATTCGCCCCCAAGGCAAACATTGTCATATCTCATCTTAAGGAAATTCCAGGACACCTCAAGAAGGCGCCCTGTGGAGCCTGTCAATTTTGGCTCATCAACACCCATCACCACTTCCCCCTGACACCCCAAGGCATATCTAAAATCTGTATACGTGACAGGAACCCTTGATTGCTGTCATTAATCCCTTTAGAAATCGGCCGGGCAGGAATTAATCCGATCTTTCTTGCTCTGTCACTTCATTGTTTCAATAACTCCCGCCTTCTCCTCTCTGATTGGCCCGAGTGGGGACAAAAAGCAGCTCCCTATTGGGCCAGCAGAGCAAGGCGGGAAACGAAAGCCCGCCTCGTTCAACCCTCTAGCCTATCCGCGATCAGATGGGCGGGGGAGCGGGGCGGGAAATTCAAGGGGCTGTCAGACTGAAACATTGTATAAATATGGCTTTATTTTGGTTATATGGTACGCTAGTAGGCTGAATGATCGCTACTAGTGTCCTTTTCAGCTGAATCGCTCAATAAAGACTCCTTGGCGGATTTTCCTTCAACTTTGGCGGACCTTCTTCATTTCGGCTCCAGGTTGTATTGCGGCTCATATTCTCCTATTGGCTCCGCCAAGGTCCATTCTCTCAGGACCGGATCGGCTCTCTCCTTAAGGGGCCTGATCCCCTAGAAACGCGGTCAACAACAATAGGTTGGGGAAGTCTAGGGAAATTTAGGAAACACATGGGTATCATATTTCTAGAGCTAACCTATAACAGAACTAGTACTGGGATGCTGTGAGTTTTCCGGGCTGTATGGCCATGTTCCAGTAGCATTCTCTCCTGACGTTTTACCTACATTTATGGCAGGCATCCTCAGAGGTTGTGAGGTTGGTTGGAAACTAGGCAAAAACTGATACTGTTCTATTATCTGGGCAGAGGCCACTAGGGGACGCTAGAGTGAGAAGGACACTTCATTTTATGGGGGTGGATGGTGGGTTGAAGGAGTAAAATCCTTTCCCCCTTTTTTCCTGTTACTCCCCCCACCCATGTCCCTGTTGTGGAAACAATAATCCTTTATGATATGAGAAGGGGAAAAGGGGGAATGACCAGAAAAACGGGGGACATGGTTTTACTCATCACATTTGCATGTTTTCGAACTGCTAGGTTGGCAGAAGCTGGAGCTAACAATGGGCGCTCGCTCCGCTCTCTAGATTCGAACCAGTGACCTTTCGGTCTGCAAGTTCAGCAGCTCAGCGCTTTAACACACTGCACCATCAGGGAATCCACAAAGTGAAGAAGGCTATCCTTAATCCAAGGTCTCCTTTTCGAACTGATGTTATAGGTCACCAATACAGGACAGGATAGGAGTTACAAGCATCATGAACTGTTTGCTTATGTGGGGAATCAATTTGCCTATTAGTCACACTGAACCCACTCTTGTTTTTGCTTATACATAATGCTGCTACCATTATTCCATCCAAATTCAATTGCATGGTAGCAAAAAAGATAACTATATATATTGCTACCATGCTGATGCAATAGGACCAAAAAGAACCTCATTTGTAAGGGCGTAAACAGGAACAGTGACTTGTTTTTAAGCTAAATTGAGCTCTCTCAACTTTTTATGAACCAAGTGGTTTGGTTTCAGTCAACTTATTAACTCTTGCTCAAATATGTCCCAGTAAAACCACTGTCACATGAGTTGCAACCTTAAGTAAAGGTCCATATGCGATAGCTAATAATTAACAAGGCATGAAGATAGTCAAAGGGTGTCCAAGAAATGCATTCAGCAACACTAAAGATTTTGAACAGGTTGTGTTACAGAGTAGCATGATATGTTAGATGTCTTTGACGGTGAGAAGCTTTAGGAATGGCAGGATGGTGATAAATAGCCACACTCAACAACTTGTTCAAAAAGTTCTGTGAATAACATAATGCAAGAGTAAATACAGCAAGACCCTGTATCCAGATAGGGTATGTTCACAGCCATACTGTGGTTACCTGAAATCATGTATACAACTACATGATTAAATTACCTGATGCATGTTTCCAGCATATAACAGAGTTGTGCTGGAGAACCAAAGAATTCCCAGAGAGGTATGTTCTCTAAAAATTTGCTTGGTTCTTCAGTGCAATTCTATGGTATGGTTCCCCAGAAGTTACCATAGAAATACTCTGAAGGACCCACAAATTCCTAGAAAGTATACCTCCCTATTTTTTTGCCAGGCATGAGTAAGTGAAACCAGGGGTTCAGCAGTTACAGCGGTTTTACTGTAAGTCTGATCACAGCTATTTAGTATGTGAAATAATTCAAGAAAGCAGAATGGATTTTGTCCATTGCCTCCATTTCAACAGTTGTAACAGGAGTCTTACAAATCAATATGACAATACTGAGAGGTACCATTTCTTTAGGTTTAGGCCTAAATCATAGGCAACTCAGCTAAAGCATGGTTCCTGGACTATTAGCAGTTGTGTGGAAAGGCACTTTGAGAAGGCACTTTTATGCAAGCTGCACATGGTTTGGAAAAGGCAGCAAGTGCTCACCTTTGAAACCATAAGCTTCTTTTGCTTCAGCAATGGCATCTAATGCCTCCCCTGTCAATAGGGTAGGGAAGACCTTCTGAACCTTAAGTAAGATATCCAAGGTAATAAATATCAAACAGCTTAGATGCCTTGGATGCCTAGCACATTCAAAGTTCATGTTCAAACTCTACATGGATTCACCATCGCATCACTGAAAATTAATTCCCTACCATCTTTAACAACAATAAAAAGACTGCCAAACTATGGAAAAAGGTTCTTATGAGAGAGTGGTATGAATGTTGTCTGAAGTCATATTAGACTAAGTCAGCACTCAGGAATGCAGTTCAGGGGGTTTACTCAGACTGGCACATGGCAGCAGAGCATGGATGATCTCACCTTTCTTTCCCACCGCTTGTGGTCTGGGACTCAGCCAGATTCCAGGGGAAGAGCTGGCATGAACCCAGATGGCTCTAGCTATCCATTTCTAGACCCTGAGTCAGGTTTAGCTTTCCAGGGATATCCCTTTTCCAGTAGGTAATGTTTTGAGTTGGTTCTATTTCAGAACTCAGGAGTATTGACAGATGGATAGATGTATTGATTGACTGGCCTACAATTCCTAGAATCCCCCAGCAGCTGTGGCACTTTAAGTCAAAAAAATTAGTTTTTCCAAACTCTGGGACTTTTAACCTCCTCTACTGCCACCTACACTTCTTTTCCTCCTTCATACTCACATTCCTTTCCAATAACAAATGCTCCAACAGCATGTTTCTGTTAATACTCATGCCATCTGTTGTCTCTTCCTGGCTGTGAACTGGTTTCTCAAACTGGCCATCTTCCTTGGATACTTTCCCAAGAAGTGTGATCTATTATTAATTCAGTAGTTATCAGAGCAATGTAGCAGTCACTAAGAAAACCACACCAGCTAATGGTCTAGTTTTGTGTCACATTGGTATCAAATGGGAACCACAGTCCATACAAGTTGCTCAGATCAGATTTCTTCCTACACATACATGACTCCAATACCAAATGGCATTTTTAGCAGGAGCAAAGTCATAATCATGGCAATTCATATAACTGGAATTTCGGTTCTCCAATCCAATTTTTTTAACATGTCAGAAGAAACTTGAGAACATACTGCAAGTTGCTTCTGGTGTGAGAGAATGGGTTGTCTACAGAGACGTTGCCCAGGGGATGCCGGGATGTGTTACCATTCTGCTGGGAGGCTTCTAGCATGTCCCTGCAAGCTATTGCTGACAGAAGAGAGCTCACTCCATCTCACAGATTCAAACAGGCAACCTTCAGGTCAACAAACCAACCCTTCAGGTTGGCAGTTCAGCCGGCACAAGGGTTTAACCTATTGCACTACTGCAGCTTCCTCTCCAATCCAATGTGAAACTGGATTGCAGAGAGGTTGAAGGAAGAGGTGTTGAGTTGCTGTCACAATCCCTCAGGAACAGAACATTGGCCTCCATCATCCTTTGCAAAATAGTCTATATCAGGAGTCCTCAAATTTTTAAGCAGAGGGCCAGTTCATGGTCCCCCAGACTGTTGGGGAGGCAGACTATAGGTTGAAAAAAACATGAACAAATTCCGATGCACATTGCTCTGATTGGCAGTGCAAAAAAAAAAAAACCCATGAAAGAACAATATATTAACATGAAGAACGATTTTAACCAATATAAACTTAGGAGTATTTCAATAGGAAGGATGGGCGTGCTTTTGGCTAACGAGATATTAAAGTCAATTAAGATTTCTCTTATGGGCCTTCAAATCATTTCAAACAGGGTGACTCTAGGTCTAACGTTTAGGGCGCGGGCTGAGTAAATGACCTTGGAGGGCCGCATCTGGCCTGTGGGGACCCCTGGTCTATATATATGAACAGCAAGCACAGGTGATGAATTGAAAACAAAGTGATACAAGTTGAGCATCCCTTATCTGGAATTTCAAATTATCCATATGGGTGGTTGAGAGAGTTACACCTTTGTTTTATGATGGTTCAATGTACACAAACTTTGTTTCATGTACAACATTATTTAAAAATTTAGATATAAAATTACCTTAAAGCAATTTGTATAAGGTGTATATGAAACATAAATCAATTTCCTGTCCATTGGCTCTCATCTCCAAGATATCTCATAATGTACGTACATGCAAATACAGGCATTCCAAAATCCCAAAATATCCAAAATACTTCTGGCCCCAAGGATTTCAGATAAGGGATACTCAACCTGTGCAGTACTGAGAAACAAGAGGACAATATCAGCACAATTCGCAGAATATAAAGGAAATCCTCCCATTAGATAAAGTGAGGAATAAACATGTGTGATTATTGGGCAGTTTGGGGAGCAGAGAATAGAATGAAAACTGGATGAGATGGGGAACAGAATGAAATAGCATTAAATAGCTATGCCTGTTTGGCTGTCCAGCTGTTTGAAAAACTAAACAAGAGCATTCCAGACTCCAGAAGAGATACTTCTTCTAGAGGTGACCTTCTAGAACTCAAGATTCTGGAAACTGTAATTTTAAAAATTTCTGAACACTTCACATTGCCACTTTTTTGGTAGATCTTTCACCTGAATACCAGAGGTGCTGATGACTAAATACAAGGGAGGAATGCCTTAACTTGCACACTTCCCAGGAATATTTGGCAGGTCCAGATGGAGTATTGGGTTGAACAGCAAAACTTGTCTCATGTTCTTATCTTATTTTGAATTATTGCTAAAGAATCTGGGAGTATACAGATGTGTGTGGGTTAGGAGATTATGTGAATGTATAAACATGTGGGGAAGGGGGATGGGTTGTTCCATCTGCTGTTGGCATATGGCCCTTTGGAAAGTTTCCCAAAAAAAGATATGGCTCGTGGATTGAAAAGGTTTTGCTACCCTATTGAAAAATGTTGAGATGTAATATAATATAATAGGATATAATAAGATTATCATCTTATGACCACCTAAAATCAGTTTATGTAAGCAAGCCATGTGTTTGTGATCAAGTATCATGTGCATGGGGTCTAAATACCCTCAAGGCATCACCTCCATGTTTGATCTTGGAAGGATGCAGGATCAGCCCTGGTTAATACTTAGATGGGAGAATGTAAGATGATGTCACTTACTTTTAAAGGGGGGGGGCACTTATATTATGTATACCCCTTCACTGCAAAAAAAATAACTTGGTAAAACATGACTCAAGCCTCTGATTTCATATTTCATTGACTCATACCTTTCCTCTCACATAAACATCTCTAAAACGGGGCTTTTCTTAAAATCACGGGTTATCTATCTATCTATCTATCTATCTATCTATCTATATAGGTGGTACTAAAATAAGTGTGCATTTTAGAATTATTATTATTATATTTATTTATACCCCACTTTATCTCTCCTGCAGGAGACTCAAAGCAGCTTAACATAAAAGCATCAGCATACAATTTAAAATATACAAATATGCAAACATAAAAACAGGATTAAATATAAACAGTATTTTAAAAATTCCAGTTAAAAACCATTAAAACATGTTCAAAGTTGAAACCCACAGCACCCAATCAAGAGCATCTCAGAATCTAGGAATCAGTTTTCAGTGCTCCACTGCTAAGATATGCAAATGTAATCAAGTACAGACGATGGAAATAATTATACCCTGCCAAGACTGAATCAGCAACCATCAGAGCTAAATGTGTGAACCTCTTTAGAGTTTTCAAGTATATACGTAGCTGGCTTGTAAATCCTTAGTGCATCAGTTGCAGCAACCTTAATGGGTTTACCCTCCTAGCCTAGGAATGAAGCTTTGTTTATTTAGCTTCAGTTCCTGCAAGCTGGTTATACTACGATATTTTCTAAAAATAACAGCCAGATAACCCCATGGGTCTTCTGGGAATAGCAAGCTGTGCTCTTCTATGACAACTATCACTTTATTCTGGTTTGGGAATAGGAAGTAGTTGTATTGAAAGGCCAGGGAGCTGAAGAGGAGGAGGGATGGCTGTCAAGGAAGTCATCACAAAACACATGGGCTCCAGCCAGCTTTCTGCAGCTGCTGACCCACAGACAATGAGCAGCTTGGATTCATGGGGCCACGCCAAGGGGTCGTGTTTCCAAAAGCTGTTCTCCGGAATAGGCATAACAAAGATTTGCTCCGGGGCTCTTGGTTGGTTGGATGAATTAATGCCATCTCCATTTCTTCCGCCCGGATCAGCTTTGATTCACGACAATCAGCTGTATCCTTGCAGAAACGATAGGTTTTTGTTGTTGTTGTTTCAGTTTGGCCTCTGAAGCATGAGTCAGCTGTTGCCTGAGACCCTAAATCCTCCTGCCAGCAATTTCAGTCCCATGGGGAAAATACCAACTTTGGAAAGCAGGCATTTATATTGAAATACCAGCATCAGAAGGGATTAAACTCCTGAATCCCCTGCTCCCCCCCCCCCCCCCCCCCACATATCTGCTTTTTGGTTTAAAAACAAAACCAGGGATTGTGATCACAGATGGTATCTCGTATCTATAGTGATGAGTCAAGGCCAATTTGAGGTACCCTGTAAGCTGCATCTGACTTGGGAGCATTTTCTCTCACTTCCCCAGCTCCCCACTCCAGCCTATGGGAATTCCCCCTTTCCATACTGTTATACAGTATGCGAAAATTGTTTTGGTGTGAAGAACACATAACTGCTTCGATATACAATTGTACAGAGCACTAATGAATGTATGTGGATAGATCTCAATAATTAGAATTCATTGAAATGCTGGACGACTCTAACAACTTCCATGTCAGGCTCCACAGAGACACCATTGAAATCCACAAGCATGTGCACAATTTCAACAGAAAGGAGGAAACCATGAAAATGAACAAAATGTGGCTACCGGTATTAAAAAACTCTACAATCAGGACAGTAAATAACAAACAAAACTCAAAAACAAGGGAATTCCACCCAATTAGCAATCAGAGCCAGCTAATCACCTCCAACAAAGCAGCCAAGTTTTGCAGCTGCAAGGCTATTCAATGCTAATCAAGCTGGCCAATTGAAACATTCACACCTGCCTCAAGCAAACAAGAGTTCTTTGTCCCACCCTGGACATTCCACAGATATATAAACCCCACTTGCCTAGTTTCCAACAGACCCCACAACCTCTGAGGATGCCTGCCATAGATGTGGGTGAAACGTCAGGAGAAAATGCTTCTGGAACATGGCCATAGAGCCTGGAAAACTCACAGCAACCCAATTCATTCTGTATCAGTACTCATAGGGAGTAACCATGGGTGCCAAATGACCACATCAGATGGCCCTTACAAAGCTGAGGGACAGTGGGGGAAGTCGTGGCGTAGCATCATGCTGCATTCCCTACCATCGGGGGTTGTTGGGGTCATGGTATCCTTTTCCATGACATTTTCTCACTGTTCCTTGCTTCCTCTTCGCCTCCTCTGGCTTTCTTGTATGAGGAGTCGGGTATACACCCAACTCCTCTGGGCTCAGCTTCTCTGCGCTGCCAGCACAGAGCCCAACGGAGCCTGGCTGGAAGAGATGAGCTCAATAATTACAGAAGCAAGTCAAAGTTTTTAATTATTTGCTTATTTACAAGAAGAATTTTTTTCTAAAAGAAGAATGAAAATAGGGGAAAAAACAAACTATAGTTGTACATTCATAGTGGTCTTTGCCTTCCTCTGAGGCTGAATCTACACGGTTATATAATTCAGTATCTGGTCCCAGATTATATGTTTGGATTATATGAGTCTACACTGCCAGATAATCCAGTTCAAAACAGATAATCTGAATTTTGTATGGCAGTGGAGATGGAACCTGAAGTAGAGAGTGTGTGAATTGGCCAAGGTCAGTGTGTTTCCATGGCTGATGGGGAATTAAAACCTTGGTCTCCAGAGTCTTAGGCCCCATCCCATTTCATGCAGTTTTCAATTGGTATTGAATAAAGTGTTTTTGCTCTGCAGGTGATTAAATAGGAAACCCTGGAACAAGTTTGGGTGGTGATTACACAAACCACAGAGAACTGGTGCACATTAAGGGTTATCTTTCACATACTTTTGTGGGAGTTTGTTGTCTGATTTCAAACTGCATTAAATGATCAGTGTAGATGGGGCCACAGTCCAATGCTGGCCCCAAGGTTATCTTACCTAGAGGTAAAATAATGGTCTTGATTCGAAAGCACTTGAAACATGCCATGGGGGGTGCAGTGTCATATTACCATGGCGTGTAGTTCTGTAATGGTACAAAGCGCATAGTTCTGTTTGTCATTCCTTATCACACATTGTTCTTTCTTGCCTTTTCTCCCAAAATCATCAATTTTCAGATTTATCACACTAGTGAGTGCAGTTCCCGCGCAATCCATTAAAAAAATCCTTGGAAAAAAGCTGCTCTGGAGTAGACCCCAGGCTTAAAGAGACACCACTCTGGGAATACTGGGCTTTTCCCTCCAGTCTCGCTTCTCTGGAGTAGACCCAGGCACTGACCTTAAAGAAAAATACCCTTTGAAATCTTTTAATAATACTTTGCCAGGCTCATGAAGCAGGATTTTGGTAGAGAAATGTCAATGATTGATAGGTGACTGCCCACAGGACTGGCCTTTACTCCACATCACTAAAACAATTCAACATGACAAATTGACATGGTTCAACTTGACAGCTCCTACCCCACAGGTTTTATGCTGTTTTCTCCAGTTATATACCGATTCCTGACCTCAGAGATCATCTTATCCCCAGCTTTTCAAAGAGTTTGGAGACACGGGGAGGGCATCATTATCTCTGTTTTCAACGTGTCTAGAAAAAGGGGGGGGGAGCATGGGATAACATCCTTGATGTATACAGCAAACTTGCTGAAGGTAAGCCAATCTGGGTTTTGAGAAACCTTCATAGAATTCTATACACACTGCTTGGGAGCGCTTCCACACAGTCATATAACCCAGAATATCAAGGCAGATAATCCACAATATCTGTTTTGAACTGGGTTATCGGAGTCCACACTGCCATGTAATCCAGTTCAATGTGAGTTCCATTGGGAAAGAAAGTGGGTTAAAGGGAAAATAAGCACTATAATTTGCCTGTTTGCCTTACAAACTTTGCTGATTTTAATGCTGATTGCCTTGAGCACCTGCTGTATTTAGATTGGAATTCTATGTTCAAATAGACTTATTTTGCTATCCAGTTCTGGACTATGCTCTTTGAGTGGCTTTAATAGACTTTTGCTTCATGAACTTCAAATACTTTGCTCTTGTGAATTTAAATCTATTTTATCAACTTTGAATTTTATTTGCTTGTGCTTACTTATAACCTTCACTAAACAACTTGCTTGCTTATATTCTGGGGCTCCAGTGTGGTCTTAAGGTGCCTACGCAGCCTAGGGGTGCAACAATGGTGAAGCATTCTGCATGTTGTTGTCTCTTGAAGCATTTTTCTAATTTTTTTTTTTTGCTGCATTTGTCACTTACAGAACTGTTTCCCTCCAAAAAGTGAGGTCAGCACTGAATGGACAAATATATGATACGTGTTACATAACATCCTTAAAACAGTATTTCCTGGACAAAGACATAGTGTTAATTTTCCACGAACTTTGCAATGAATAGCTCTTTTGTTCTTCTGTAGATGTCACTACTCAATAAAGCACGATGATTGCTACCACCCTAACTTTCCAAAGCAACATGTCCCCACCTGGGAGGCCTTTAAGCCAAGTAGAAGAGGGAATGCAGGACAAGTCTTGACATGCCTGCAGTGTGAGTGTGTGTATGTGCAGGAATGTCAAGAGACAATAAGAAAAAATGCCCATAAGGAGTAGAAATTCTTCCGGCCAGATTGCTTATATGTTCAATGGACCTGTGTCAGAGCTTGGAAATTTTAACCTTATTACAACTCCAATTATTCTTTTATCACTAGCCATGTTGACCTGGGATTCTGGGAACTGTAATAAAAAAAAACCTCTTCTGGAAGGGTTATTTTCCCAAATTCTTGGATATTAGAAGGAGGGAATGCAAGTTAGAACTGGCGGGTTCTGGGAACTGTAATCCAAAAATTTTCAAGCTGTGTTCAGTGGCTATAGTGATCAATGTGGATCTAATATTGTTTTTAATACATAGTACACTGCAGCAATCAAATTTACAAAATGAATACAACAAATAGAAACCCTGTTTCCCTGAAAATCAGACATCCCCTGAAAATAAGATCTAGTAGAGGTTTTGCGGAATTGCTAACTATAAGGCCTCCCCTGAAAGTAAGACCTAGCAAAGTTTATGTTTGGAAGCATGCCCGCCAAACAGAACACCAGAGCATGCAGGATTGGTAAATGTACGTACCATAGATTGTTGTAAATGGAAATACTGGTAGTAACAAGAAATTCTTAATAGGATTCACAGTTTGTCTGGTTATGCTGCTTTGTGATGACAACTACTGTAATAATAATAATAATAACAACAAAACAACAACAACAACAACAACAACAACTTTATTTTTGTACCCCGCCTCCATCTCCCTGCAGAGACTCGGAGCAGCTAACATGGGGACAAGCCCAAATTTCCACATCAAACAAGATAAAATACAATTCATAGTAAAAACAAACATTATTGACATTTAACACAAATTAAACCACCATTTTAAACAATAATATAATGGCAAATAAAACCACCAAGTAAAAACAATACTGTGGTTAAAATAGTAGAAGGCTGGGCAGTGGTACGACGAGTGCATAATTAAAACCTGATGAGGTAGATAAAGTGCTGTAGTATAAAAGGGGAGCTCGGGGTAGGATAAACGAGGAGAGTAATTACCAAATACGGGCATATACTGTACAGTATACAATACATGATCTTTTTTTGTTCAACAATAAATGTGAATTCTTCTTCATGGAAAAATAAGACATCCCTTGAAAATAAGACCTAGTGCATCTTTGGGAGCAAAAGTATAAGACACTGTCTTATTTTCGGGGAAACACAGTACATATATTGCAGATTACCTGGAAAGTAGTGCATACATTGCTTTTCATTTGCTTATTGTCTCTCTTTCCTTGCTTAAATAAACATCTGAGGAGTAAGCATCTTTCACAAAGGGCTCAAAACATCTGTTAGGAAAACAGGCCCATGTTTGAATTGTAGATGTGGGAGATGGAAGGAGCTTAGGAGTCAATTGCAAGTGGAGATGTGACAGGTAAAGAAACACACAGCTTCTGTAATTCACATCAGTCCCTCACAAAATTGGGGTTTTTTTTTAGGGTGGGGTGAAGCGAAAGGGGTGACTGAGAGTATGGTGTTTGGATCTGCATGCAGTATTCAGCTTGATCTTAATTTAGGAAACAGTCATGAGTGACATTTGGGAATCAGGAACCAAAGATGTGGTAAGTCTTTTAGCCAATGTTAAAGAACACAACTGCAACCACATGGAGAGAAACCACACAGTAGCAGGAGAAAACTTTATATCATTATAGGCAGTTAGAAATTTACCTAGTATCACAGTAATGCTGTGACATTCAATACTTCTTATGTTTCTCTAACTGGTTAATCACTCAGAGACATATAGAGTTGGTCTGTACTAAAATGATACATTTCAGCCTCAGTGTCCTGAGTCTTGAAATCCTACACCCAAACTTTTATTGTTATAATATGGTGAGCCACTTCACCTTGTATGCTAATGATAACATTGATGACACATTCACATTATGGGCCAGGATGGAAAAAGGTTGGATTATTTTACGTGCTATACACCCTTAATGTTCCACAAACACCCTTCTTGGACCATCAGGAATAGCAAGATTGTTACAGATCTGTTTTGTAAACCAATTGAAGTCCATATGCATTTGAACTGGAATTCTTGCCCAAATGTAATAATATAATTTTGTCACCCAGGAGCAAGCATATGTATGCAAATAATAATACTGTCCATCAAGAAAGAATCCAAGAATGAAAATACCTCAGGATACCCATCTCCTCTTTGGGTAACCTTGGGCAGGTGACATTCTTGAAGTTCAAAAGGGAGGCTTATGTCAAACTTCCACTGAATAAATCCTGCTAAGAAAATCCTTTTTGTTGTTGTTTATTTGTTCAGTGAGGAGCCTCCGGTAGCCTAGGGGATAAAAGCCTCGTGACTTGAAGGTTGGGTTGCTGACCTGAAAGCTGCCAGGTTCGAATCCCACCCAGGGAGAGCTCGGATGAGCTCCCTCTATCAGCTCCAGCTCCATGCGGGGACATGAGAGAAGCCTCCCACAAGAATGGTAAAAACATCAAAACATCCCAGCGTCCCCTCGGCAACATCCTTGCAAACGGCCAATTCTCTCACTCCAGAAGCAACTCCAGTTGCTCCTGACACGAAAAAAAAATTGTTCAGTCACCAGCTCACGCCTGAGCTCCCTGTCAGCTGTCGCCACCCCCAGCTCCTTCAAGGACAAGCCAGTCACTTCAAGGATACTATCTATCTATCTTGTCCTTGGTCGGACCCTCTTCCTTTTCCTTTTATTTTCCCCAGCATCATTCTCTTCTCCAAGCTTTCCTGTCTTCTCATGATGTGGCCAAACTTCTTCATCTTTGCCTCTAATATCCTCCCTTCCAGTGGACATTCGGGAATTGTTTCCTGGAGTATGGACTGGTTGGATCTTCTTGCGGTCCAAGGCACTCTCAGGATTTTCCTCCAACACCACAGTTCAAAAATGTCTATCTTCCTTCGCTCAGCCTTCCTTATGGTCCAGCTCTCGCATCCATAGGTTATTATGGGGAATACCACTGCTTTAACTATGCGGACTTTCATTGCCAGTGTGATGTCTCTATTCTTTACTATTTTATCGAGATTGGTCATTGCTCTCCTCCCAAGAAGTAAACGTCTTCTGATTTCCTGACTGCAGTCTGCATCTGCAGTCATCTTTGGCCCTAGAAATATAAAGTTTGTCACTGCCTCCATGTTTTCTCCCTCTATTTGGCAGTTATCAATCAGTCTGGCTGCCATAATCTTGGTTTTTTTATGTTTAACTGCAACCCAGCTTTTCACTTTCTATAATTTGGAGTGAACTTAAAGGTACAAAACAACACCAAGCAATCATCCAGTACAACATCAATTGGGTTGCCATATTCACCAGAGCAACCTTTCTCGATCTTTTCACCCCTCAAATATTTTCCAACCTCAAAGAACTTCTACATAAAATTTATTATAGCTTTTTTTCCAATCATGATTTCTTATGGAGCCCTTAGCGTTTGTTTGCAGAACCTCTGGGTTCCAGGAAACTCTGACGAAGAAACCTTGTACTAGAGAATATCCTTCCTATGAAAAAGAGGTAGTAAAAATGGTGAAAGTTTTGTGCCATTTTTTGTTGTTTTCCACTCATCATCAGCCTTGATTACCACTTGAACATCAAAGAAAGCTTTCCAACATCTTGCTAAAGCAATAATAAAGCTCCTATTCTTGCCATCTGTCAGGCACCTATTCTAAAAAAAGTGCTGGGGAAAGGCAAAATTTTAAAAAGCACTAACAGAAAGTTCTGTGCATCATTTGTACATGTCTCCATGAAACAATAACTTTTAAAAGCAGAAACACAATGACTTATTTCACTGAAAACAAAACATGATTTGTCATGTGTGTAATTGAATGTCAGAACCCTAGGTATAGCATGTAGCATGTGGGGAAAACCACCACCACAAGTTTCAGGAAATCAGCAATTATCACTCCAAAGTCAGAACAACTAACTGAAAAACAATTTGATTCTGATGCACAAATCTTTTCCTATATGGTTATATAGCCATTCCACCACATTTGTGGTTTTGGCTTTTGTGGATTTGATTATTCACAGATTTGATTTAAAATGTTATCTCTAAGAACCCCTAGGTTCTCCTATGATACTCTGTGTTCAACGCCCTCAAGTCACTCTGGAGGACAGAGAGAGTTCTGGAGAGAGCATCTCTTTGGGCATCTCTAGGTCCTCCTTAGTGATTCTATGGCCAGCTTCCAGCAGAACATGACAATAGTAGACTTAGACATTCCTAGAGTAGTGTTCTCTCAGGAAAAAAAACCTTAGAAATTTCTGTATTATCCCCCCTCCATTTCCACAAGGGTCCTTTGCCCCTAACCCCAGGGCTAATGACCTAACAAGCCAACCATGTTTGAGAAGAATAAAAACTTGTGGATCCACACCTGAGACCCTGATACTGACTAGCTTTCATTTAGAGGACAATTCTTCAGCAGCATATTCTCAATTTCATGCCTGGAGTCTGGGAATTGTAAAAATGCCACCAGATGCTGTTTGCTACTCCCATACCAATAACAAAGGCAGAAGCTGAAAAGTCCAATACTTCCTATAAACACGCATTTTCAATCATTTTATTAAATCTACTTTGATTTTACAGCATCCCTCTGTGATCCATATTCAGTCTGAAAACAGTGCTGTTCAGTAGCTTTCTTCAGCAAATGTGTGTGTGTATTCATCGAAAAAACACCCTGGGCATAATTGCAGAGCTGTAACAGAAATTGCTAAATATACATATATCCCTGTAGCAGTTTGGGGTGTGCCATGTAGGCTGGTTTAGGCTTTTAAGGAAAAAACAGGGACGAGTAATACTTTGCTCATCTAATGGGGATGAGCAAAAGATTGCTATTATCTTCATGACTGATGTGGAGAACAAAAAAAAAGCTCCCAATTAAAACAATCCATCTTTAGTACTGTACTTGCAGCTGTGAAGAAAAGACTGAAAGTGTGGGGTGAACAGTGATATATTTAAATAATTTGGAATACATGTTATTAATTCTAAGCCATGCTCAAAATCCTGAATGCAATCATTTACTTAACAAAGGAGCCATATTTATCAGGGCCCCAAGGGTATGTAGAGCGCAAAGATATGGAGGAATGCCACACCGCCTAGGCAAGGTAATTTGGAAAGATAAGCAAACAGTCCTTTAGAATCAACATTTACACTTCTATAAGGGCTGGGATCTCCATCCACTCTCCATCCCACTAGAAGCCATTAAGAATCCAGCCCCATTCTCAAGGTCATATTCACAGCTCTCTAGGAAACAAGTCGCTGAGGAAACATCTCAGAGGTGTGAGGGAATGGAAACTGCTAACATTCTCATGAGTTCCCAGCAGGTTAGATCGTAAATCAATCAGAGCCAAAATGCCAAGGGTTTGGTGTTAAAATCACAGAGCAAGAAGACCTCATTCCCAGAAGTCTCATTCTTTTTCCTTCTGAGGCTTTTTTTCATGTTCCCTGGGGACAGGAAGACCCTAATCGGCTCCACATAATTCCTGATCTGAAGGGACATGATCCCACTCTGTGGCTGATGCCAAACAGATGAAAACAGGATCACGAGGGAACCACATGTTAGCTGTTCTGTGATCTGCAAACAGTATAACATATCAAATGACAGCATGCTTTACAGATAAAACGCATTACATGCAGGAAGCTTCCTTTCAAATAAATAGGCACTCAAACCGCACTGATATCCTGTTGGACTCTGAAAAACTGAGAACTGCTCCAAAATGAGCTGGCAGATCTTTTTGCTCAGGAAATCATCCTATGAGTGGGAGTTGAAATGGGATCTGGGTTGAGTGATTTAGATCACTGATTCCCCCCTACTCCAACTTCATTTTCCTTCTGCTGAAGAGCAAACTATTTGATTTTCATTCTCCTTCAGCTTTAGTCTTGCTTCACACTCTCTTTCCAGACCATTCAGTGATGCCCCATTGACAAGTCCAGCTGTTGCTAACATGCCATCTATTTTTTGTTAATGCAGCCTGTGATCTTTCACTTTATATTTTAGCAACACGATATTTTGCTATTCGTACCTTTGAATCAAGTGGGAGAGTTGTATACTCAGTAATATTTTTGCAAGAACAGGAGGCTTCTCAGACTTAAAACGAGTAGCCTATGAAATCCCAGATATGAGGCTGAGCACAGTCCTATCTTAGGGCTCTTCCAGATAGGCCCAATATCCCAGAATCTGATCCCAGGTTTTCTGTTGATATCTTGCTATCCGTACCTTTGAATCAAGTGGGAGAGTTTTATGTAAATGCATTCATTTTTTAATTAGTGAAGAATGAAAAAGAATTGCCACCTTCCTTCATGGTGAAACTAAAAATATTGTGCAATCATTAGAAGGCCGTTCTAGGAAGCAAACAAAAAGAACATATCAAGCTGCCTTATCAAATTAATGTGGTTTGACATTTTATGGAATCATGGGAAACGTAGTTAGTGAGATACCAACACTTTTTGGCAAAAAAGGAGAAAGATCTTGTAAAATGTTATTTCTGTAACTAAGTCAAAATTTCTCACAAACATATCTTCCTTCTTCTTAGAAACAAAAATATACTCTTAATATATTAAATAGCTAACGATTTACAGCTATTTGTCCATCCTTGCCTTTGATGGTGCCATGAAACCTCATCTGGAAAAACACAAAGGAGGCAGAAATCCAAAGTAAAACACCATCTGTCAGGTCAAAGTACCCAAGCTGAAGTGGTAGCTATATCACATCTCTCCCAGTTGATGTTTATGAACTGCTGCTTCCCTTTAGTCTTTCACAGTTAGCTCATTCTGGTTTTGTCTTCCAACCACAAATTACTCTTATTGTTTTTCTCCCCCTACCTCATTGCTGTATTCTGTCTTATTTTCTAAAAGTCCCTTCTTTTCTGTTGAATGCCTTAGAATTCCCCACAGATCAGAAGCAAAACTTCCTCCCCAAAGTGCTAAGACAATGACATGAATTCTTTCTCCGTTGCTTTCCTGTACTGGATGGCATTCCCTGCTACTCCCACAACCTCAGGCTCTTTCAGCAGAAGGGAAACTCCTGATGGTCAAAAAAGGCTTATTTTTGGTTCACTGACCCAACTGGGAGATGACAGGTCGATAAATCCCCCAATAAACACACTGCCACATCATGCTTTCAAGTCTTCCAAAAGCAGCTGTGAAAGCTTCTATTCCTGGGTAGCTTTTCCTCTGTTTACTCCCCCACTCCATTCCTTAGATCTTCTCCCTATTTCAAAGCAAGCCACAAGTTCACACACCAACACACAGGCCCTGGAGCTCTCTCTTCTAGCTGTGTTTACTTTCCCATCCTTGGGTTGTTGTATGTTTTCCAGGCTATATGGCCGTGTTCTAGAAGTATTCTCTCCTGATGTTTCGCCCACATCTATGGCAGGCATCCTCAGAAGTTGTGAGGTATGGAGAAACTAAGCAAGGAAGGTTTATATATATCTGTGGGACGTCCAGGGTGAGGGAAGCCCTTCACATTCACTGGGGTTCGGAGTATAGGACCCCTGCAAAATGGAAAACCATTAAAATGCATGCCGCATTATCACAGGATGTCTACGTCCTACACCAATGGAGAAATTATACTGTTTAGCCAGTATTGCACCACCTGACATCTGTCGGGAAGTAGCAGCCAATAATGAAAAGACCAAGGCAGTGACATCCTCAGCCCACCCTCTGTTCGGATATCAGCCAGCATGCCAATGCCTTAAACAAGAAACAGCTTTCTAAGATCTACAGAGATACTAGCAGGAACACCTCAGCAAGTTCAAAAGTGGCAGGCTAAAACCCAGAACCTCAATCCATGGCTGATACCGGATGAGAAACTCCATTCTGGGCACACAGAAAACTGGGCGACTTTGAAGGTGCAGAACAGACTGCTCTCCAGGACCATGAGATGCAGAGACAATCTTAAGAAATGGGGCCACAAAGTAGAGTCCTCGACATGTGAGTTTAGAGAAGAGCAAACCACAGGCCACTTACTACAATGCAACCTGAGCCCTGCCACATGCAGAATGGAGGACCTTCTCACAGCGACACCAGAGGCACTCCAAGTGGCTAGCTTCTGGTCAGAGGAAATAATAATAATAATAATAATAATAATAATAATAATAATAATAATAAGGAGAAGACCTGGCTCTGGCTCACAAATGGGACCCTGAAGAAGGAGACAGAAGGCCTGATCCTTGCAGCCCAGGAGCAAGCCATCAGAACAAATGCAATTAAGGCCAAGATCGAAAAATCAGCTGATGACCCAAAATGCAGACTGTGCAAGGAATCCGACAAAACCATTGATCATATCCTCAGCTGCTGTAAGAAAATTGCACAGACAGACTACAAACAGAGGCACAACTGTGTGGCCCAAATGATCAATTGGAACTTATGCCTCAAGTACCACCTGCCAGCAGCAAAGAACTGGTGGGATCACAAACCAGCAAAGGTCATGGAAAATGAACACGCAAAGATACTGTGGGACTTCCGAATCCAGACTGACAAAGTTCTGGAACACAACACACCAGACATCACAGTTGTGGAAAAGAACAAGGTTTGGATAATTGATGTTGCCATCCCAGGTGACAGTCGCATTGATGAAAAACAACAGGAAAAACTCAGCCGCTATCAAGACCTCAAGATTGAACTTCAAAGACTCTGGCAGAAACCAGTGTAGGTGGTCCCGGTGGTGATGGGCACACTGGGTGCCATGCCAAAAGATCTCAGCCGGCATTTGGAAACAATAGACATTGACAAAATTACGATCTGCCAACTGCAAAAGGCCACCCTACTGGGATCTGCACACATCATTCGAAAATACATCACACAGTCCTAGACACTTGGGAAGTGTTCGACTTGTGGTTTTGTGAAACGAAATCCAGCATATCTATCTTGTTTGCTGTGTCATACAACGTCGTTGTGTCAATAATAATAATAATAATAACAACTTTATTTGCATTCCTCCCTATCTCCCTGAGGGGACTCGGGGCAGATTCCAACATACAATGCAAACATCCAATGCTTATTTATTTATTTATTTGTTTGTTTATTTATTTATTTATTTATTTACAGCATTTATATTCCGCCCTTCTCACCCTGAAGGGGACTCAGGGCAGATCACATTACACATATAGGCAAACATTCAATGCCTTGACATAGAACAAAGACAAGACAAATGCAGGCTCCGAGCTGGCTTCGAACTCATGACCTCTTGGTCAGAGTGATTGGTCTCAGCTGGCTGCTCTCCAGCTTGCGCCACAGCCCGGGCCTTAGTAATCTAGTATAATGCCAAGTTTTTAACTTTGTTTGTTACCCTCAATTCACTCATGACATGATAAACAAATAACCTAAGAGACAACTTCTCTAGGACTATCTAAGTTTTCTGCCATGACTCTATGGTCACCTTTCAGCGGTGGAGATATATTTGTGTTGATTTACTAGTTTAGCAGTTTGTCACTGCAATTATAATGATTCTTTGTTCAAATATACAACATCTGTAACAATTGGTGGGTAGCAAGGCAAGAGAGGGAAGACCAATGGGTTAAATGGGGAAGGGGGATAAGGGTCAGGAATGGGGGTAGGAGGATACTGAGGCACAGTAACCAGTTTTGGACAACTGATGGTGGAGCCTCAGTGGCTGACCTCTTGTCCACTCTGACAATTGGCTGCTGTTGCTTCTGGGGAACAGGTTGATCCTGGAAGCAATGGAATGATGATTTGAGAAGAGATCAGCTATTGGCACTGGTCTGTACCTCTACTACTGTTAATTGTATCTATAAATAAATGCCGTGGTGGCTTGTTTTACTCCAGGCTTTGGTGTCCAGCTCTCATTCTCAATGAAATATCATGCAGATGATAAGTATAGAAAAAGCCTTAAGCAAATTCCTCCTAATTTCCTCCAACAGAACTCTACACTCTACTGCAGAGCTTGGAAACTTATATTAAGAGGAATTAACATAATAACATCCTGAAGTTCTTCTCTATTACTGAGCAGGGGTAGGATGACCCACTCATTCCAAGAACATATCCCTCCACTTCTCAGTTACAGTCAGCCCAGAGCATCATTCATTATATCATATCATCACCTGGATGAGTCCCAGAGCTTCGTCCTACTACGAATTAGTCATGAATGATTTCAGTCTGCCATCATATTCATTCTTCTTACAAGCATCCTTCCCAGCGCTGTTCCATTGCTGCAGTATTCCCTCCCCAGGGAGATTAGGCTGGCCCCAACCCTGTCTGCTTTTATTAAACAACTTAAGACATGGTTCTTTCAGCACGCTTTCGATTAAACAAGACACTACAGACCCCTTGACAACCATGCTGCTATTCTGCACTTTATCTGGCCCCACCCCATCCTACCCCTAACATTATGTTGGAAACCTTGGAACACTCAGCCAGGCAATTTACGGAAAATCCTAGTTATTACGCACTTTGCTTTGACCCCCTTTTATCCCTTTGTCCCTTTGGTGGTGAAACTGATATGGTTTTAAAACTTTTTATCTTGTTTTATGTATTTATGTATAACTGTGCTTGAAGTCGTTTTTGATTTTATACTGCTTGTTATTTTATTGTTTTGCTTTATATTTTAACTTGTCTATACTTTGTCTTTTCTGGGCTTGGCCTTGTGTTAGCTACCCCAAGTCCATTCAGGGAGATGGTGGCGGGATACAAAAATAAAGTATTATTATTATTATTATTATTATTATTATTATTATTATTATTATTATTACTATATTTAGACAATTATTATGTATTACACAGCTTTGGTCCAAGACTCCTTCAGAGTAACCAGAGTAATCTCATTCTCTGAGTTTAAATCAGGGACAGAGCCTTTTTCTACTGATTTTGTGAATGTGTACAATTATTCACTGCACTACAACTGTGAATATTGTGAATATGTTGAAAAATGCATTTCAGAATGGCAAGGAAACTCTCAGATAATTCGTGAAGTGGCACAGTTTCACTTTTAAAAAAGGAGAAAATACAAAAGATACAAACAAATACAATGGCATTCATCTAACATTAATACCTTTTTGAAAGGAAATAAACTTCCCATAATGAATAGAACAAAATCTTGGCAATGCAATACCACTAGAATTCTATTTCGATTTCTTGGGGGAAAGCTGGTGCCTATTTAATGAGTTGCAGGCTTTACAATGGCAAAAATAACACTTTGGAAGTAGAAGACTAAACATATGATGGGGTGATGCAATACACTGTGGACTACTGTAACTAATCCTTGCACAAAAATAACTATTTGCACAGAAACTTGCATCCCACAGACAGCATTATCAGCATCGTATAAACTTGGATTCATTCCAAAATCTGCAAAAAGAAAATTCAGCTGTCTGTCAGTTTGACAAGTAGCTGATCGTGTGAGATAAGGAATGAAGAAAATATATTTGATATCAAAACACCTAGATAGGACATGGAATTTGTCCAAAATAGAAGCTGCTTAATCAGAGACATAAAGTCTACCCAGAAATAATACATTATCCAGATCAAATTTGTCAGACTATGATCGCTTTTATCAGAATCGTTAGAACAGAGGTTTACATTGTCAGCCATCTCTAAGTTAACAGACCACTGTCATTCCAAGTCTATTATCCTGTCATAATAGTTCATTTCCTCTATAACTGATGTGCAGTTTTAAAGATGTGGATAGATCTTAGTTCCCAAAAACAGAGAATGACTCTCATGAAACTATGTCATAGACCTTTCTTGCCTTTGTTTCCCTGGTAATTTCCTTAAGCTGCTTGAAACTGGAAGCCTGTAAAGGCCAGATTTTGGAAAGATAGATTTCCCCCCTCTCCCAACCATAAAAGTGAAATTAATTCCTCATGCAACAACGATAGATGACTCGCAAGTTTCAGTATGTGGGTGGTATGTTTTGATCAATGGACAAAACCTGTAAGATCAGGTAAATGTCAGTTCCTAACAACTCTGCAACTGGAGGGGTTAAATATTTGAGCTTTAGGTTTGCTTTGTGCCAGGCACTCCTATTCAGTTATCTACCCAGACTCAACTTCTCAGTGCACAGTATTTATCTTTCTATCAGTCATTTACAAATCCACCATTTACTTGTGTTTATATGTGCCTTTAAGTCGCCTATCAACTTATGGCAACCCAATTAATTTCGAAGGGTTTTCATAGAGAGTACTCAGAGGTATTTTTATCAATTCAATTTGCCAAATCTCATAAGTGAGGAAAAACTGAGAATATGGGATATTTCTCCTTTTTAATTTTGTCTGGTTTTGACAAGGACATAGGACATAGGACACTATGGATCTGGCCTGCCAACAGCAATTCTTGCAGGGTTTCCCTTTCAATGTGCAGAAGAACTCACATGCTTGTGTGTAATCTACTGAAACAGGATGTCTATGTTCTGTTATCAGCAGATCATTTTAGAGCGGTCAGGGCAAAATTATCAATACTTAAATCAATACAATTGCTCCAGGCACTTTGTTGGCTATGGACCAAATACTGAGGAAAAGAATAGTAGCTTGAATTGTCTTCTTTCCTAATTGGAAAACTTCCATTATTGGCTGGGGGATTACTAATAAATCAGGTGATTGAACATCTCCAGAGAGTTGTCATACAACAAAAACACCTTTTCCAAGCTCCGTTTAACAGCTGTACAAGTCATCGGTCCTTACTATGACCCTAAAATGTGCAAAGATAGAGGAACTTATACATCCTTCATGTCAAACAAGCCAGTACCCATATCTTTCATTGTTCAGGCATTAAGGAATGCATGAATATACGTTCCATGAACAATCAACATAATTCTCATGGCAAGGTCGAAGGGTAGGAAAACATACGATTGCATTCACACTCAGGATCCCATTTTCGCTGGTCATAAAGCCCTCTACCACTCCACCAAAAATCTCCACTACCCAAATTTGGTATGATTTTCAGATTATTTTTGCCTTAAAACCATGCAGAAAGCATTCACACCTCAATAAGTAAAAGTACATGAAAATGCCCCCACCCATGAGAACATCCCAAGAGTACAAAATACCTTTGTTCTCCTCAGAACCCCACCCAAAATGATGTGATGTAATGTCCCTCCCAATCATGATTTTGAGAGGGACTCTGAGGGGAAAATGCCATAGTCCTTACCCTTCTCAGGTCGTCCAGCCCATACTCCATGGATGCTGTCAAGACCTCCAGGGCCTGTATGGGAAAGAACAAAGGATGTGTCATTTCTGGTGCTGTTTGTCCTATAAGAACTAACACATGCCCCAAGCCCATTGCATTTAACTCCTTCATGCTCCTTTCTATGTAATTTTGCTACCACTAGCACAATATTCACACTACTTTTTATTTAAAAGGCAATATGGATCATAATAGCTTCCTTAACGGAATATAAAAGGTAAAAACTCAAGAGAATTGGTATTTCTTGTAGTTGGGGTCCCTTTTTGGCACCAGACAAGTATGTTTTAGAGGCCTTGTAAGCATCATAATCAAATTCAGACACCTGTCCAGTGGCACTGAGAAGTTGCATTTATATTTAATAGGCCTTACAAGTTAGTTTTAACCTTAGGTTGGCATTTCAAGGCTAGAAAAAAGTCAGTAGCTGAGAATAGACCAGGTAAGTAAACTTTCTTGTAACCAACCTGCTTACATTGTTCTCATATTAGAATGGGAGATGAACCGTGACTCCACATATTGATTTATTTTGTTTGCTTTAGCCCAGTATAAACTTTGGGAGTCCATCTCATGTTAGTAGTGTTTGTAGGTGTATACAACTTGTTGTGACTGCGCCTTCGGGGATTATGGTTGATGGGGATGGAATTCGAAGAGGAAGAAAAAACCCTCGTGATGAGGGTTCACTGGAGGAGTTGCGCAGGAAGCGACTTAGAGAGCTATATGGGGGATCTTCTGAGGAAGATTCAGATGGGGAGATGGATGCTGAGGAACAGGTGGTGGCTGGGGTAGCGGGCACTGAATGGGCACAGCCACCGGAGATGTCTGGGGATTTGGGGTCTATGGATACTTCTGAACCTGGGGTTTCTGCAGGAGCTGATCCCAATTGGGATGCTTGGAGAAGGGAGGATGGTTCTTTAAGTGTTCATGGGGCTAAGTGTGGGCAGGATGATTGGGACTCCGATGAATTGCTAGGTACTCCAGATCCACGAGCTCTAGCTGTGTGGAGCTCAGACTCTGAGTAGATTTGGGACACCTGGTGTTTGGGTGTGAGTGTTTGGTCACCCAGGAGGAAGGGGAATAAAATGGGAATGTTTGGCCACTGCACTTTGCGTGTGGCAAGGTGTTGCTGAGGTGCCATTGGGATCTCTGTGTTTCCATGAAGACTGGACTTGGACTATGATTTGAATCTGCTGTTATCACCTAGCTTGGCTCTCGCTGTGTCTTATCGTGGACCTGTTTTGGATGACTGCACCCTCTTCAGACTTTGGATCGGAATTTGACCTTGCTACTGCCTTCGCCCTGTGATTGATGACTACTATCGGCTTTTGACTCCTGGCTTGCTCTTTAGACACCGCTGTTATCTCCTGACCTGACCTTGGAATCCCGGACGAAGTCTTTTCACCATCCTTTTGGAGCCTTCGGCTTTATCCACATTGTGGAAGCAGTCTACTGCATTCTTAGTTTGTTTGTTTGTTTCCTGACCAATTTGGTGTTTTCTTTTGGGAACTGTTCCTTTGAAAACTACAGAGCCGGCTGGCAGGGCTTGGACTCAGAAAGTGCAGTTTGCACTAAGTTTGTTTAGCTTTGTTTTTACCTGCTTGTGTTGCTGAATTATATTTTTGTTTGAACTGCTCTTGAAGCACTGATAGTGAAGTGTTTCAAGGTTTTTTCTGTGTTAACATTACTTTTTGGCTTATCTGCTGAATAAACTCTATTTTTGTTCGCTAATTGGCGTCTGACTCTTGACACAACTAGGAGAACTGGCATGGCATTGTCTGAATAAAATTGGCCGCTTAGAGGTTTCGTTCTACTGTTTGCTGAGAATGAATGCTGGGACTCAATCAGCTCAAGGGCTCCACTGCTTCCTCTGTTTTAGGCCACCTGCTGCACCATTTTCCACTAATAAAACTTATTTGTCTTAATGATGTGTTTCAGTTTTCAGTACCAAATGAAATCTTGGGGAGATCCAAAATGTCATGCCTCATTCATCCTTTCCCTACTACTGTAGGGGCAGCATATCTGGTCATAACAATCCTATCAATCTAAACCTAAAAGGCAAAAGTGGGTATGGAATCTTTAATATGAAAAATGAGACTGGATTCATTCAAATGAATTGACAGATGAGGGAGGCAATGAGATATCAAGACACAACTATTTATGTCTTTGGAATATGGAAGGGCTATAAGTCAATTAAGACCAGACCCTCAAAGCAATTTCCAATATAACAATTGAGTTATGATATTGCAAAGACTACAAGTCATATTCAAAAATCAGTTGGTGATTCAACAGAATAATATTGTTCCAGAGCTTTGGGCTTAGTTTGCTCATGACTTGGGTGTGTATGTGCTGTATTTATATATCCACTTTCAACAGACTTGTTCTTGCTACATTTTAAATTAAAACACACACACACACACACACACACACACATATATATATATATATATATATATATATATATATATATATATAGGGGCCCTGGTGGCACAGTGAGTTAAAGCGCTGAGCTGCTGAACTTGCAGACCAAAAGGTCCCAGGTTCAAATCCCGGGAGCAGAATGAGCACCCGCTGTTAGCCCCAGCTCCTGCCAACCTAGCAGTTCGAAAATATGCAAATGTGAGTAGATCAATAGGTACCACTCCGGCGGGAAGGTGACAGTGCTCCATGCAGTCATGCCGGCCACATATATACCATATATATAGTAAAAAGGTAAAGGTTTCCCCTGACGTTAAGTCCAGTCGTGACCGACTCTGGGGATTGGTGCTCATCTCCATTTCTAAGCCGAAGAGCCGGCGTTGTCCATAGACACCTCCAAGATCATGTGGCCGGCATGACTGCATGGAGTGCCATTACCTTCCCGCCGGAGCGGTATCTATTGATCTAGTCACATTTGCATATTTTCGAACTGCTAGGTTGGCAGGAGCTGGGGCTAACAGCGGGGGCTCATTCCGCTCCTGGGATTTGAACCTGGGACCTTTTGGTCTGCAAGTTCAGCAGCTCAGCGTTTTAACTCACTGTGCCACCAGGGCCCCCCATATATATATACAGTAGAGTCTCACTAATCCAAGCCTCACTTATCCAAGCCTCTGGATAATCCAAGCCATTTTTGTAGTCAATGTTTTCAATATATCGTGATATTTTGGAGCTAAATTCATAAATACAGTAATTACAACATAACATTACTGCGTATTGAACTACTTTTTCTGTCAAATTGTTATGGTTGAGCCTTATGGCTCCAATACTGGGAGACGTGGTCGTAAGACTCCTCGAGAGTCAGACTCTCTTGAGGAGCGAGAGAGGAAACGGCTGCGAGACATCTTTGCAGAACCATCTGACGAAGACTCCTTTGAGGGCTTTACTGAGAGAATGGAGGAAGAGGTGGTTAGCTCAGAGGAGGATGACATGGAATGGACTCGTGTGAGGGAGGATTTGGGTGTTCCTGGTAATGATAGCATGGGAAGCGACTGGCGGGTTGCAGGATCGGACCCGTGGACGAGTTGGAGGGATGGGACGGGATCCACAGCTGGGGATGCTGTGGGGCGTAGTCAAAGATGTTTTAGCTCTGATGAGGATGAAGATGATGAGGCACCTGGAATTAGGGTAACAGCTGATAGCGATGAGGAGTTGTAAACTGGCATAAAATGGGGTTTGGAATCCAGGGCTAATTGCGTTGGGCAAGGTAATCTGGACGGACGCTTGGGATCTTGTTGGGAAATTCCTGAAGACGGGTGTGTTTCGTTTGCTGAATACGTAAGTTACCAAGGACACTGGCCATAGACGGCGGGAGGAACTGTGTGGGCTTTTGTTGTGCAACCTGTGTTTAATCTTATTAGCTTGGACCTCCGTCGTCTTCTTGACGGACATTATTTACCTACTCGGAATTGACGCTGGACTGACTGACTACGATCTTGGACGACCCTTTCTTTGACTATCGGAGGATTTCGTGGAACCTAAGACGCCTGCACCTGGTAATCGACCTCGGACCGGATTGGGACCCCGCTGACCGCTGCAACCCTTGATTGATGTGTTTGGACCCGGAGTTCGCCCGCTGCACGGAGGAGTAACAACTTAGTTGCTCAACCACAGCTGTTGAGTAGCAGAGAGGGATCTGCTGCCAGTATTTATGTTCTATTGAATCTTTGTTTACCAGCTTTTGTTTGTTTAAGGTCCCAGGCTGAAGTAAGCATTTTTGGTTTAACCCGGATTAAACTCCTGTTTAATCCGGTTTATCTTTTGAACCGTTTTTGAGTGACTTTTCATATTGAAGGCGAATGTTTGACTAGCTCTTTGTTTTTTACGAGCATTTTTGGTTCTGTACCTTTAATAAACTGTGTTGAATCTTATCTAGTGGCGTTCTGTCCTTGACACAAATTTGTTGTAAAACATGATGTTTTGGTGCTTACCTTGTAAAATCATAAACTAATTTGATGTTTAATAGGCTTTTCCTTAATCCCTCCTTATTATCCAAGATATTCCCTTATCCAAGCTTCTGCCGGCCCGTTTAGCTTGGATAAGTGAGACTCTACTGTATATATATATATATATATATATATGTACAGTAGAGTCTCACTAATCCAAGCCTCACTTATCCAAGCCTCTGGATAATCCAAGCCATTTTTGTAGTCAATGTTTTCAATATATCGTGATATTTTGGAGCTAAATTCATAAATACAGTAATTACAACATAACATTACTGCATATTGAACTACTTTTTCAGTCAAATTTGTTGTAAAACATGATGTTTTGGTGCTTACCTTGTAAAATCATAAACTAATTTGATGTTTAATAGGCTTTTCCTTAATCCCTCCTTATTATCCAAGATATTCGCTTATCCAAGCTTCTGCCGGCCCGTTTAACTTGGATAAGTGAGACTCTACTGTATATGTATATATATGTATATATATAATAACTATCTGCTACAAAACCTTCCCAAGCTGGTTACTCTCCAAGGTGGTTGCACTCTCATCATTAGCATGGAGAAGGTGAAAGAAGTTGATAATTTATTATAGTTGTTGGTTTTAATAATAAAAATATCTGGTAAAATATTGATTCAGTACTTTTAAAAACCCTAATGCTTTAGGATGGGATATTTTCATTTCCTGGTTTCAAAATCCATACATAAATACAGGGTAGGCATTATGCAGCATTATTACCTGAACATCTGTAAAAAAGGTCTCCACGTTTTAGCCATTTGTCATGTATAGTTTTTTAAAAAGCCAGGACTCCCTTCCACTCCACCTCAAAAAAGGAGTCCCAGATACAGATCTCTTCTAGCCAGAAAAATGTCTCAAGAGGTTCTGTATTTGTAGATACGCTTCTTGTTCTATTAAAAATCCAAGTAACTTTTCTATTATTCCAGACTTTTTTTGGCAATTCCTGGCATCAACTGCAAGACTGAATTCCCACCCTGAGGTGGATTCTTTCAATTCTGAGACATATTGGAACAGTTTGCATGTTTCTTTTCTCCTTCCTTTATTTTTCAATTATTGTGCTACATTGCATCAGTGAAATATTTCTTTTGCACTAAAACCCTTTGGCTCTACAAAAGAACAAAAAAATTCACAGAGGGGAAAATTGCCTTTCCAGTCATGGGATCTCCTCTCTAATCATTTCCCAGTTTAAAATAGCATTTGGAAGAACCCTAGTGCTGATTCAAGAAATTACTACAAAGGGACCCCAAAGAATGGAACAAGAAGATGGAGAGAACAACCCAAGTAAAGTAAAGGTAAAGGTTTTCCCTTGACGTTAAGTCTAGTCGAGTCCGACTCTGTGGGGTGGTGCTCATCTCCATTTCTAAGCCAAAGAGCTGGCATTGTCCATAGATACCTCCACGGTCATGTGACCTTCCTGCCGAAGCAGTACCTATTGATGTACTCACATTTGCATGTTTTCAACTGCCAGGTTGCCAGAAGCTTGGGCTAACAATGGGAGCTCACCCTGTCCTGCGGGTTCGAACTGCCAACCTTCTAGTCAGGAAGTTCTGCAGCTTAGCGGTTTAACCCACTGTGCTACTGTGGCTGCTATAAAACAACCCAAACCAATCTGGAATTGAGTCAATGCCAGTCATTTGAATATTTCAGTCAAGTGCTTTAAAGTAGCAACCAGCTCAATGACAATCTCAGAAACTGGTGGTGGTTGCATAGGCCAGTATTCTTGCACAAACCCAGCCCACATGCCTAACTCTGCTGCCATGAGAATATGCTGGATTTCAAAACTAGGGCAGAAAGATCTATGACAAAAGGCTTGCAGAAAGGCTGACTTCAAATATGAGGACTTGTGTTGGGCAATGGAATAAATCTGATACAAAGACATTAGACTTACAAAGATCACTGCAGAGTTATTGGAACAGATTCTTAGTATATCCAATCAAGCAGCAGCTGCACTGTCATTCTGCTAGCAGGTTGCTGGCATTTTTGTGGCTCAGAAAGACCCTGTGATTAGCTACTCAGCCACTGTGCATAATTATTCCTTCTAGGTGCATAGTTGCCATGGCAAATTGGGGGGAAATCAGGAGTACTAGCAGCACCATCTTAAGAAATTCACTAGTCCTCCTAAATAATATGAATAATAATTGGACAAAGAAGGCTATAGTAAAGATGCATAATAAAAGTACAGGTAAGATACAATAAAAACAGCAAAGCAACTGTGGATTTTAAAAAAAATCAGAGAAAATGCAAATGATGGAAGAAAAGTCAGATTTTTATCCTTCACAAAAATTATTTTTGATAAAGTTTTAGAAGACCAGTCATTAATGATGGATATGATACTTACAATGAGGTTGTTGAGGGAAACAGCATTAGTGTACAGATACTCAATGACGGCGAGGAACACCTTTGGCTGCACCTGTCTCAGGATCAATGGGGCACGAACCTCCTGGGACTGGCTCAGCATCGAGTGGAAGGCCTGGCAGCGGGAGGACAGGAGGCAGCGATGGGCAAAGACCTCCTGCTGCTCTCTGCCAACCAGAAATGTCACATCGCTGTAGAGAGAGGGACAATTGAGAGCTCAGTATAGTTATGAGTGGTTACGAGACATGTTTTTCAGCTTTCTGCTCTACTTCATCCAGGTACTTTCCTTCTACTGAGAAGCAAGACACATTCGCGACAGATAGAATGAAATACAGTTGTTCCTCCACGTTTGTGGTTTTTATTTTTGCAGATTTGATTATTCATGGATTATCTCTAGGAACCTTTAAATCTTCTGGTGTGACTCTGGTCAGCTTCATCCTGTTGTGCTGGAGGTCCTAGAGATTTCTAGAGAGAACACCTCTCTAATAGGAATCTCTAAATCTTCCAGCATAATTCTATAATCAGCTTCCATTGGAAGTTGACCACAGTCATACTGGAAAACCCCAGATGGCGTAGTGGACTAAGTGACTTGAAGGTTGGGTTGCTGACCTGAAAGCTACCAGGTTCGAATCCCACCTGGGGAGAGTGTGGATGAGCTCCCTCTATCAGCTCCAGCTCCATGCGGGGACATGAGAGAAGCCTCCCACAAGGATGGTAAAAACATCAAAACATCCGGGCGTCCCCTGGGCAACGTCCTTGCAGACGGCCAATTCTCTCACTCCAGAAGCAACTCCGGTTGCTCTTGACACAAAAAAAACAAAAACAAAAAAAACCCTGGAAAACCTAGAAATTCCTATAGTGGTGTGTCTCTCAGGTGAAAACAATTACAATTTATTTATTTGTATATTTTTTCACTTTCATTGAGGTCTTGTGTCTTTAACCCCAGCTGACTGTACGCCTTTATGCACACAGCATTGCATAAGATACAGCGATGGGTGCCAACCTGGATAGCTTTAAAGAGATGTTATGTTATTTTAATCAGGTGTGTGGGGTTCCCAAATGGTTGACCACTGTGAGAACAAAATGCTGGACTAGAGAGGCTTTCTGTCTGGTCCATCATCAGCATCTTCTTGTGTTCTGAGTACCTGGCAGAATCCCTCCAAACCATCTTAACTGAAACAGATGTAACATCTGAGACAAAATATAACAAAGGCCTATGGCTCTGATATTGTAATTTTTCTTCTCCTCTACGATTTTTAACATCTTTGCCTGATGATTTTGAATTTTTTGCATTTTGCTGCATGGCCATTTGCAGAAACTTAGAAACAAACAAAGAAAATGTTCACCAGTGCACATTGCTAACATTAAAAGATCCCTTTTTACCATGGGAATCCAATCACAAATACCCAGTGCCTTCACCAACAAACTCATCTACTCCAACACTAACTGTATTGTAGGAGAGAAGATGTGTCTACCACACTGCTGATCAAACACTAATAATCACTTTTGTCTTACAAAATCGCTCATTAGATAAATAACTGTTATAGGTTTTACACTGTATAGGTGGTATTTCATTACAATCCGCAAGAAGAAAAACAGCAAAAAAAAACATTGCAGTCTGTTCCACTTCCATGGAATGTGGGGAGTTGGAGGCATAAGAACTGACTGTGCAATCAGATGGCACAATCAGTTGTTTCTGTCCTTCTTCCAAACATGCTGCTATGTGTCCAGACTCAGGGATTGTATGTTCTGTCTACTGAGTATTTTATTTTCTCCATCTGCTTCTGTCTATAGGATGCTATTTCACAAATACATGGATCTGATCCATAATATGCTCATCTTATGGCTGTTGGCAATGACTAGGGTGCTCCCAGTTGTTCTCATGTGGGTAGCTACTCTTGGAGTGGTTCCTGTATCTTCAACAATTGAGTGGGAGATGGAATTTCAGCAGGTATAGCTTATTGTGTCTGCCCACTTTAGTGGTTCTACTTGTGCTAGTTAGATTTCTTGCCAACTATATGAGAAACTTCTATGCAGTGGATGAATGCATTCTGAGCATAAAGCTGATTTCATAAGCAATACTGCACCTAATGCCTTGTTGACTTATCTTTCAAGAAACAGAAGCTATATTGCCGATGAATAGCTAATAACCTGTCCATATGTCTCTCCTTTTACAATTTTTTCCTGTCTGATGTTGTTTGGGAAAGATTTTGACTTCTCATTGTGCGTGTATGAGCAGTCAATAGAAATTCATTTTTGCTGCCTAGTAAGAGCTATCTTGAGCTGCCTGCAAGAAGACATTCAGGGAAGCAAGGAAACTAGGTGGATTCAGGCACATCTCTTTTTCGGATCATATGGGTTTTTTCTAGACCAGTGGTTCCCAACCTTTGGTTCTACAGTTGTTTTAGACTTCAACTCCCAGGAATCCCAGGAAGCTTACCAGCTGGAACTGGGGGAGCTGAAGACCAAAGTGCCCAGAGGACCAAAGGTTGGGAACCACTGCTCCAGACTATGTATCTCAACATCTAAAAGAGGAAGAAGTACTGCTGCCAGTGTGTATAAGAGAGTCAAATAGAAGTGGCAGAGCTCAATGTGTTGCTATCTGTTAGGGAGCCTATATCCATCACCAAAAGAGGATTTCCAAGTGATGCGCTAAACTTCACCCATGCTCAGTGCTCCAGCTGACTGTTCCTTCCCTTCCTTCCATTCCTACTCTGATTACAAACCCTTAGCTTATGTGTTTTGATTATGTGTTTTAGCAATGTTGTAACCCGCCTTGAGCTGTGAGAAGAGGGGCAAGAAATAAAATTACCACTGTATCATCAACATCATAATAATAATCATCATCAGGGTACCCATTCATCTTTACCCTTACATGACTATCCCCCCCCCCCCCCCCCCCCGGCTCCCAGGCAAGTATTATGCACTGAATCACACAAAGCTGTAGCAGTAAGCATTTTTCTGTATGGGTGCCTTCACTGCGTTTCCTGGTAGCTTGGCAAAAATATTCCCTGGATTAATATTGAACTTTTATCCCAGGAAGGCCAGGGCACACTATTTTCCAAACTTTTTACCCAGGAAGATAGGGAATGCTATGCTTTCTGGATTCTCCTTCTTTCCCTTTGTCTTCTGTGCTCCATAACAGTGACTGCAAATGTTGTAAGGTGAATTAAACCCCTATAGGAGTGGTTTTCAACCTATGGATCCCCAGATGTTTTGGTCTTCAACTCTCAGAAATCCTAACAACTGGTAAACTGGCTGGGATTTCTGGGAGTGGTAGGCCAAAACACCTGGGTACCTACAGGCTGAGAACCACTGCCCTATAGGGAAGCCTACTGATTGTGGCAGTAGCAAGGCTGATTGCTAGCTGGGCCAGTAGCTAAGAAATGCTGCGGCACTGTGTTGGTGGGTGCATGTGCACCATTGACTGAGCAGAAAAAGTGCAACCCCCAATGGGTGGGGTCTGGTAGTGTTTCCAGAGATGTCTGGAGAAGTTAAAAATGCTACTTATATTTACATTTTTAATTTCCTTTAATAGGAATACACATTGATTACAGCAGCTGTTCTATTGTTCTACCCATGTCATGGGGTGGCAATGTCTCTCATTGCCACAGTTGTTATTATGGCTAGCAATAACACACAGCTTGGAAAAGTTACTTATTTTGGCTATTGTTCCACAGTGAGTGTGGCCACCAGTGAGGCTGGATGATGGGTTATGGGAGGTATAATCCAGAATGTAACTTCTCCTAGCTTTGTAACAGCATGACAAAAAAATGGATAAATTCTGCACATGGCACAGGATTACTGGATGCAGATGACTAGGAAACTAGCATGAACTTAAGTGGTCATGAGCAAAGCCTCATGACATTCACTTCTGTATTTCAAGCTTTGTCATAAATTGCCCAATTATATATATGCAGGGTTATCAGACTTATTAGAAAGACCCACTAGAGTTGCATTGTATTAAAGAGCAGGTGTGGGAAGATTTTCCTACCACATTAACAGCTAACAAGAATGTGTAAACCTAGATACCCACATCACTGCCTGTTTGGTAATTGACTCAGCACTTCATTTTCCATTGTGAAAACGACTTCCTCTCTTCTAGGGGTTAGAAAATTGATCTGCCTTTTTTCAGATTGCACTGTGAAATGTTCCTTTGAAACAAAGCAATTATCACAGTTGCAAGTTACACCAACGCAAGCAGCCATATTAGGCGAGTACAGGCTATCAGCCACTGGATACTTGCACTTTTTGGGGGGTTTTCCAAATTAACAGCACTTATGTAATATTATGCTGCTGCGCATTAAGAGGGGGGAAGGGTTGTTGTTTTTTTTGCAGATGCAGTGGGGAAACAAAGCTTAGTTGCTTTGTTACTTTAAAATACTAGTCAATTACAATTGTACGTAACTAAAATAGGTGACACACAGTAAGTGAGCCAATACTCAATATGATGAGTACAGTACATATAGAAAAGCTGAAGTATTGCAAAAGGTACTGCCATACAATAAAAGAAGTAAACTTTCTAAGTGTGACTTTTTTTTTTTTTTACAGTGGGGAGCATCCAGGCCCTAAGGAAATTTATGGTATTATTGTAGGGAAAACTCACAGATGACTATTGTAATATTGAGGAGATAGTAATGTGCACAGTTGATCCATTCCTTTTTATGTCCCTTAAGAGAATGAAGACTCCTTTAAGGGTTGGTTTTCTGTTCTCTGCATACTGTCAAGGCTGAGAACTAATTGGGATAATATGGCTTATCTTGGGAGTTATGGGAAGACATCACCATATTAAGACACCTAGGAAAAACAGGTGTGGTTGATTAAGATGCTATACTGGGCAACACATAGCACCTTGGCTTGGCAAGATATAAAAACTTCCCATATCAGCCTAAAAATGGAACCTTGATGCAGGCTGATGACTGGGAAGGTGCTGTAATCTGGCCAAAACTGGGGTCTTCCTTGTTGCTGTTCCAGGGGTTCCCAGTAACTGATTGAGAAACTTGCTTGGTTTGTATTTCTTTTCTGTGATTCTTTTATTATATCTGCTGCTTCAATAAATTTCTTTCTTGAATTTTTTTCCAAAAAAAAAAGAACCTTTGCCTTTGGCAAAACAATTATTAAGTAGGAATGCTTTGAGTTTTCCGGGCTGTATGGCCATGTTCCAGAAGCATTCTCTCCTGATGTTTTGCCCACATCTATGGCAAGCATCCTCAGAGGTTGAGAGGTCTGTTGGAAACTAGGTGAGGTTTATATATCTGTAGATATATAAACGTCAGGAGAGAATGCTTCCGGAACATGACCATACAACCCAGAAAACTCACAGCAACCCAGTGATTCTGGCCATGAAAGCCTTCGACGACACAATTATTAAGTATTATCTAGTCACATCCATTATCTAATAGATGCCTATAATGCCAACAAAAGCACATTTCATTCTGAAATTATTTCCAACATATGCCGCCAAAAATGATGCTGGATTTCAGTTTCCAGAAACACCAGCAATATGTCCAATGGAAAGGATTCAGGAAGTTATAGTTCAGCAATATCAACAATATCCATAGGTTGAGAACCATGGCCATATAGCACTGCTCTTTTTTGGATTCACTAACAGAGAGAGAAAATGTGATTTTCTCAGTTACTGAAATAATGCTGCAGTTTGGCCACTAAAATTCCCTTTCAATAAACATTTCTTTACCCTTTACCTAGAACAAATGAGCAACAATTACGCAGTAGGAGAAATGCAACACAGAATAGGTCAGTGGTTCTCAACCTATGGGTCCCCAGATGTTGTGGCATTCAGCTCACATAAATCCTAACAGTTGGTAAACTGGCTGGGATTTCTGGGAGTTGTAGGCCAAAACACCTGGGGACCCACAGGTTGAGAACCACTGGAATAAGTAAAGAGGTATTACAGGTATCAAAATGAATCCAAGTCTCTAGGGCTAATGAATCACACCCAAGGATATTAAAAGAACTGAAAAAATAATTACAGAGCCATAGACAATAATCTTTGAGAATTCCTGGAAAATAGGAGAAGTTCCAGCAGACTGGAAGAAGGTAAATGTTGTATCTATCTTTATAAAAAGAAAGAAAGAGAACCCAGATAGTGACTGCCTGGTCAGCCTGACATCAGTACCAGAAAATGTTCTATAGCAGATCATTAAACAGTCTGTAAGCACAAGAAAGGAATGCCATGATCACGAAAAGTCAACATAGGTTTCTTAGAAACAAGTCATGCCAGACTAATCTTATCGGTTTTATGACAGAGCTCAAAGCTTAGTAAAAGAGATTCCACCTAAACATTAGGAATAACTTCTTGACAGTAAGAGCTGTTTGACTGTGTAATGGAGGAGCCCCTGATGGCGCATTGAGCACCTTGTGCTGGCAGGACTGATGACTTGAAAGTTGGGTTGCTGACCTGAAGGTTGCCGTTTTGAATCCAACCCGGGGAGAGTGCGGATGAGCTCCCTTTATCAGCTCCAGCTCCATGTGGGGACATGAGAGAAGCCTATCACAAGGATGGTAGAAATATCAAAACATTTGGGCATCACTGGGCAACGTCCTTGCAGACAGACAATTCTCTCACACCGGAAACTTGCAGTTTCTCAAGTCACTTCTGACACGAAAAAAGAGTGTAATGAAGCATCCTTCTCTAGATGTTTTTATGCAGTGACTGGATGGCCATTTGTCAGGAGTGCTTTGATTGTGTGTTCCTACTGGGCAAGAAGTTGGATTGGATGGCCTTTGTGGTTTCTTCCAACTTTATGATTCAGCATAAAAAACTCCCATCAGTTTGGGACCTAAATGAGCCCTTAATTGTCTCCTTGACCACAACTAAATAATAATTTCCTGTTTGCATGTCTGGTACTGTTTACAACACGAGCATTACAGGACTAGTCATCCATAATATGATTAAGTAAAGTTCAGCTTTGTGGCAGCAAGCAATCCACAACCCCTTCAGGAATATATATCAGTGCTAGATCTCCATAGGTAGTAAAACTGGGATCATTCATGTCATATTGGCTACTTTGTTTGCCATATATCTTATGGGATGTCAAAAATATTAGCAATGAAGATTTGCTCAAAGGAAGAGCAGAAGGTGGTGATGTGGAAAGCTGTTTTATGCACTTGAATGTCCAGTAGCAATGCCAACTGAGGGGTTTGGGGAGATATAATCAAAAAAGTAATATTTTCCACTTTGAGCAGAAGCATGTTATACAAGCGCTCTTACCATCACCAGGAAAAGGAAAACACAGGTATACTGTATAGCTCCTTTAGGAAGAAAACCCACAGTAAAAAATGAATGGAAATTAGGGGCAGGATCTCTACCGAAATCCCTGCTGCACTGTTAATTGAATCTCATATTTCTTTGGTTAAAGCAAAGTCAAGCCTCCTTTTTTGAGAATGCTAAGAGGTAAACAAATGCCTTGATCCCTATGGTTTTAGTCATCCCACGCTCACAGGAATAGGGCTTTGACGCCGAGGGGGCTGGAACTCCGCCCTTCTGCCGGATTGCACTGCTTGTATGCATGCCTCATGTGGCAAGCATTACCAAATTGGCAAACAGGAAACTGGGCTCAGGCTCCTTTGAGCAAAACTGGTTTCAATCTAGGCTTGTCTCGTAAGCAATGGATGACAGAGCGTGGGATAGACAAGCCAAATTTGTTTGGTGGGAAGAAGAATGGGGAGCAGCTACCTACGTTAAATTTTACTATCTATGAAGCACCTCTTATTTTGGACAACATACTCACAAACTTAAGTAAAACACTACAGAGAGAGAGAGAGAGCATTCCTTTCTTTCCTTTTTTCAAATAACTAAAAGGTAGTACCACATTGTTTGGAAGGAGCAAGCAACCACAGGGATTAATGTGTTGTGGGCCCTTGGTATCTGCTGAGGTTTAGTTCCAGGATTTGTGTGTGTGTGTGTGTGTGTCAGGAGCAACTTGAGAAACTGCAAGTCACTTCTGGTGTGAAAGAATTGGCCGTCTGCAAGGACATTGCCCAGGGGACGCTCGGATGTTTGATGTTTTACCATCCTTGTGGGAGGCTTCCCTCATGTCCTCGCATGGAGAGCTGGGGATGACAGAGGGAGCTCACCCGCTCTCCCCAAATTCGAACTGCAGGCCTGCCAATACAAGGGTTTAACCCATTGCGCCACCAGCCACAGACACTCAAATCCATCTATGCTTGTCCCATTATATACAATGGTGGGGTGTCCTTTATACAAAATAGCAAAACAAGATTTGTTTTTTGATTGGGGAGGAAGAAGAACTAATGTTTTTCAAACTGTGAGTGATTTAATCTGTGGATACAGTATCTATAGATAAAGAGGGCTGACTATCTGTTTTATATCTGTGTATGTGCCTTCAAGTTGCCTGTTGACTTATGATGGCTCCATAAATTTCATAGGGAACATTAAAAATGTATAAAATAGAGATGGGAATCATATGGCCTTCCAGGACTTCAGCTCCCAGCATCCTTTACCACTGCCTATGTTGCCTATGGCTGTGGGATGCTGCAGTCCAACGATATCAGGAAAACACATGAATCCTACCTCCTTCCAGTTCCCTAACAGACTGGAGCCACATCCAGCAAAAGGAGTAGGATGATGTCAAAGAGACAACCGATTATGTACACACTTCTGCTGAGTTGGGCTGTTTTATCTTCCTGCTTGAAGTAGCATTAGGACCAGGAATGGGTTGCTTCTTTCCTAACACTAAAAATTATTTCAGCTAAGCGAGCCAGTGAAACTATTTTGGAAAGCTGCTTCTCAGATTTCTTCCCGTGGCCTTTCATCCGCAGCTGTGCACTGATCCCCGGTCTTTCTTAGCCGGCTCTCCCAGCTGGCTCACCTGAACTGTGGGTTGTTGATGAGAGTCCTGAGTGCGGCAGCAAAGGCAGTGGCATCACCTGGCAAAAGAGCTGAAGAAGAGCAGGCCATAGGCTGGACAAGAGTCGATCCGAGAGGGAAGGGCTGACAAGTTCAGGAAGTGGAGCTTTGCCTTTCCGCCTGCACTAAAGATATATCTGGGAGAAGTCAGGGCTGGCTGGAAGCTCAACTGTGAGGCAGGAATGCAGAAAAAGGCCAAGGAAGGGGGAAGAAACACCCCTTATTGCCAGGCAACAGGCAGCTGCCCAAGCCCTAAAATCCAGATGCTGTGGGAGGGATCAGAAGGAGTGGAAGAGGGCTTTTGCAAATGCAAGGAACAAGGCTGCAGAATAGGCCAGAGAAAGGTGGCAGATCAAGAATTAGCGAAGTGAAACAAGCAGAAAAAAGAATGTAGGACACTTTGGAAGATAACATAAGGTGGCATGCAGGCAAAAACCCCACCAGGCAAGGAAATTGCCTTTCTGAAGAGGGAGAGGTTCAGAACCAGCTCAGCATTTGCTTGGCAAGAGCTCAGCCCTGAACTCACAGGCGTGTGATTTCCAGCTCCCTGTGTCAGCAAAATTGAAATGACACGTCACTGGGACTAGAAGCCTCAGGGCTCTGGCTTTGCCTGGGACAGAATTGCCATGGCCGTTTGCATAATTTCCTGAAGCCATATATAAACAATTGCTTCATTGTAATTTTGTGTGTGTGTGTGTGTGTGTGTGTGTGTGAGAGAGAGAGAGAGAGAGAGAGAGAATATAAATTAATATCTCTATGAAAGAAGGAGAGCAAATACAGTAAGCCCATGAAACAAGAAGATTATATAGTATTCGTATATATAAGCGGTCTTGTCACCACCTGTCTGTCTATACTCTTTTGTGTGTGTGTGCTTTCAAGCTGTCGCCTTACAGCGACCACAGGAATTTCAAAGGATTTCCTGAGGAAAGAAATACTCAAAGAGGCTTTGCCAGACCTTTTCTTTGAAAGATTAGCCAACAGTCTTTTTGCCAAAAAGTCATCAATAGTCCCTTATGGCTTCCTCACGGGGAAGTGGTGGACTGGCACCGGGTACCGCATGGTGTCATATGATAGGGTCCATTACCAAAGCCAACGGTCCTGCCTACTGTGCCAGTTCACCACATCATAGAATCATAGAGTTGGAAGAGACCTCATAGGCCATCTAGTCTAACCCCTGCCAAGAAGCAGGAAAATTGCATTCAAAGCACATCCATACAATAAAGCCCTGGGACTTGGAAAGGTAGATATGAAGAAAGAAGATGAGTTCCCCAAGTGCAAAAATAGCTCAGTAGATACCAAATTCAAGATTATTCATGGCATTGGCATTGCCATTCCAGTTTTTCTGTATGCTTGTATGAATGTATGGTTGTAAAAAGTGGACTGTGTGTGAAGAAAGCTGCTAGGAAGAGAATCAACTCATTTGAAATGTTGTCTTAGGGACGGATTCTGTGGATATTCTTGAATGCCAAAAAAAAATACCAGTAAGTCCTAGATAAAATCAAGCCTGAACTCTCCCTAGATGCCAAGTTATTTAAAATGAGATGCCTTTCTTTCGACATGTCGTGAGAAGGCATCATTTACTAGAAAAGAAAACCATACTTTGATAAGGAGGAGGACAGTAGAAAAAGAGGAAGATCACATTCTAGATAGATAGATAAATGCAATAAGGAAAGTCATGACCCTGGGTACGCAAAATCTAAACATGTCTGTTGATAACAGGCTGGCTTAAAGGTCTCTCATTCATAGGGTTGGCATAACTTGATGGCAATTAATAACAACAAAAACTAACAGAGGATCCATGCAATCAAAAAGAAAAGGTCATACCATGACTGTGAGATAACTGGGAACAAAGCTGTAAATTGAATTTTCCTCATCCATTTGCAGATAAAATGTGCCTCCCTTTGATTTCTGGGTCTGAGCCAACTTGGTTTAGTGATTTGAGTATAGAACTATGATTCTGAAGACCAGGGTCCCATTCCCCATTCAGCCATGGAAACCCATTAGGTGACACTAGGTGAATTACATACTCTCTGCTATAGAAAATCCCTTGATTTTCTTATGGTGAACTTAGGGTCACTATACATTAGAAATAGCTTGAAGGCACACAACAACAATGCATGTAGAAGCCCTAATAACAGCACCTTCCACTTCTATGGTCTTCCTTCATTTAGCATTTGCCTCAAAGAAGCTCTCTAGTTTATGTAACTGGCCCATATAGCATTGTGAAGTCCCAGTACACTGTCAGTCTTTTTTAATCCCTCCTTGGCCCCTAGAAAGTATCTTCTGTGGCTCCACTTACATAACTAAGTTGATGTTCTGACAACATCCTATATCTTATGAGGATGACAACATTTAAAATATATGTTACAAATTTGCTACCACATAAATACCAGTATTTTGCTTGGAAGTATGCTAAACTTCTTCTTAGCTGGAAATCTGTCACACTCATATGTGGGCTCCATAAAACTGAAAGGACTTCCACCTTTGGAGACTTTCTGTCTCCACACACACCTCCTGGGATAGAAGACTCCTTACGCAAACACCATAAAGGTTTTGGACCATACTGCTGACAGCTAGTTAAAGCTCACATAAAGGCCAATTCTCCCTAGGAAGAAAGTGTATGTTGCACTTCCATTTGTGTAGAATCATAGAATCATAGAATCATAGAATAGTAGAGTTGGAAGAGACCACATGGGCCATCCAGTCCAACCCCCTGCTAAGAAGCAGGAAATCGCATTCAAAGCACCCCCGACAGATGGCCATCCAGCCTCTGCTTAAAAGCCTCCAAAGAAGGAGCCTCCACCACGGCCCCGGGGAGAGAGTTCCACTGTCGAACAGCACTCACAGTGAGGAAGTTCTTCCTGATGTTCAGGTGGAATCTCCTTTCCTGTAGTTTGAAGCTATTGTTCCGTGTCCTAGTCTGCAGGGCAGCAGAAAACAATCTTGCTCCCTCCTCCCTATGACTTCCCTTCACGTATTTGTACATGGCTATCATGTCTCCTCTCAGCCTTCTCTTCTGCAAGCTAAACATGCCAAGCTCTTTAAGCCGCTCCTCATAGGGCTTGTTCTCCAGACCCTTAATCATTTTAGTCGCCCTCCTCTGGACGCTTTCCAGCTTGTCAACATCTCCCTTCAACTGCGGTGCCCAAAATTGGACACAGTATTCCAGGTGTGGTCTGACCAAGGCAGAATAGAGGGGGAGCATGACTTCCCTGGATCTAGACGCTATTCCCCTATTGATGCAGGCCAGAATCCCATTGGCTTTTTTAGCAGCCGCATCACATTGTTGGCTCATGTTTAACTTGTTGTCCACGAGGACTCCAAGGTCTTTTTCGCACACACTGCTGTCAAGCCAGGCGTCCCCCATTCTGTATCTTTGATTTCCATTTTTTCTGCCGAAGTGAAGTATCTTGCATTTGTCCCTGTTGAACTTCATTTTGTTAGTTTTGGCCCATCTCTCTAGTCTGTCAAGATCGTTTTGAATTCTGCTCCTGTCTTCTGGAGTGTTAGCTATCCCTCCCAGTTTTGTGTCGTCTGCAAACTTGATGATCGTGCCTTCTAACCCTTCGTCTAAGTCGTTAATAAAGATGTTGAACAGAACCGGGCCCAGGACGGAGCCCTGCGGCACTCCACTTGTCACTTCTTTCCATGATGAAGACGACGCATTGGTGAGCACCCTTTGGGTTCGTTCGCTTAGCCAATTACAGATCCACCTAACCGTAGTTTTGTCTAGCCCACATTTTACTAGTTTGTTTGCCAGAAGGTCGTGGGGGACTTTGTCGAAGGCCTTACTGTAACTTCCTACCTGGTAATTAAGCTCTATTCTTGTCAAGAAGGGATGATTATACTTGTAAAGAAACTAGTTCAGATTAGCCTGGAATTACCCAACCGCAGAGGGGCCTCCCCCATTTCTTCAGTTTCTCCTACTCCTGCAAAATGATATGAAGGAAATAGTTTTTGTTTTTAAATGCCAAACTTGGGTTTGGATCTGTAAAAAGATCTAGCAGGAGAACAGATGAAAACTGGGGTTCTTTCACAGTACATATATAGTTATAGTAAAGGTAAAGATTTTCCCCTGACATTAAGTCTAGTTGTGTCCAACTCTGGGGGTTGGTGCTCATCTCCATTTCTAAGCTGAAGAGCCAACGTTATCCATAGACACCTCCAAGGTCATGTGGTCGGCATGACTGCATGGAGCGGCGTTACCTTTCCATCGGAGCAGTATTTATTGATCTACTCACATTTGCATGTTTTCAAACTGTTAGATTAGCAGAAGCTGGTGCTGACAGCGGGAGCTCACCCCGCTCCCCAGATTCGAACTGCCAACCTGTCGGTCAGTGAACTCAATGGTTTAACCTGCTGAGCCATTGGGGGCTATATATAGTTATAGTATAGCATTATTTTTAACTGTTGTGAGTCTGTCCAATAGAATCCTGGTAGTTTGGTAAGGCACTAGAACTCCCTGCCTGAAAATTCTAAATGCTCCTTCCTAAACTGTAAATCCCAGGATTTAACCAGATGGGACTATAGTCATTAAAATGGAATCATAGGTTAAAAGCTATTTGTTAATGGGTAATGCTTATGAAAGGAAGGAATTCACAGCTAATACTGGAACCAGCAGAACCATAAAGGAGTTGCTACTTGGTAATGTAGAAACTGAACTTACATTTTACTGTGGCAAAAAAAAGTCCAACTGAAATATCATTTATACATGTGAAATGAGTCCCTGCTGTTCTCCTTTCCTGCTGCAAAGCAGCACTGGGAAGAAGTTGTTTGGAGAAGAGAAGTTATTTGTGAATCAGGTGCTTAATCCTTTTATTTCCTGAAGTTTTTTTTCTCAGCCAGATGCATATTTCTACTCAACAAACATCAAAGACATATTTGCAAACAACAACCATCAAGTTGGAAAGCCACTGGAGAGCTGCAGCAATAAAATAGCAAACAGGGTCAAGCACACACAGAAATTCCTAAACATACACAGTCTTTGTTTCAAGTTATCACTTTCCAAGGCTACTTTGCAATAAAGTAGTGGTCACTGGGGTTTCATTACGTGCATTCATATGTAACAGGTAGCTACATCTGAAGGCTCTGGTGCTTTTCATCAGGTCTCATCCTGTTTACAGAACAGAATGAGACCTGCAAAAATTAGGTCAGCAAATATTATTTTCTAGTTCATTTTGAGAGAAAAGAACCAGCATGGTGTAGAGGTCTGAGTGTTGAACTACAATTCTGGTGACCAGGGTTGAAATCCTACTCAGCCATGGCAACACACAGGGCAGATCACGAAGGCAAAGGCAAACTCTCTCTGAACAAACCTAGCCAAGAAAAATCTATGATAGGTCTACCGTAGGGTTTCCATAAGTTAGGAATTACTTGAAGGCACATAAAACATTTCATTTTGCAAGGATTTGTATGCCCTTCTTAATATTATTTCATTAAATCTTCTTATGCCTCTCTGGAAACTCAACACTTTATATTTTCCCTTAAAATACTTTCATAAGAACTAGTAAAATTATTACACTGTTCAGTTGTGTTGTACATAAGGAAACTTGGCACAAACCACAATAGTAAAGAAATGCACAATTTACATGTTTATTCACACTTATTCCAAGACATAGTTGCCACACCACCACAGGTATACGTGAAAAGATAATCAAGTTATGCCTACATTGTTGTGTAAATCCATAATGATTGTAGGTTAGCATTTTCAAACTGAATATACATCACTCTGAAATTCCCACTTAGGTTTGCTTAGTTGCAGGTAGATCTAAGAAAGGAGCAATATTTTTTCCCCAGATCAGCCCTCAGTCTGTAAGTCTAGTGTTCCTTGATATTTCAGGACAAGGTGGGAATGGACCAGCAACAACCAAAGGAGTCTATTCTGTAGAGGGAAATACGGTGAAAGGAGATAAGCATAGCAACAACCGACTACCACAAATTACGGTTTGCAGATAAACTTAATTGGTATGCAACACAGATTCTGGGAAAACGGTGTCTTAATTTCCCCTCACCTGCAGCCCACAAATCTGCCCAGATAAATCTAGGGACTTGTTCACTTATAAAACACTTATAGAACCAAATTTCACTTATAGAACCAAATTGTCAGAACTTTCGCTTTGTTGGGAAGATCTTGAAACACCATTTGTTCAATAATGTCATGAATAAAGACTTCAAAGATTTAGAGAATGCCCTCCTTGGGAGGGGGATGCCTCACTGCTACAAAATAAACACGGGGTACTTTGAACACTTTCCCCTCTTGCATGTGTGATTTCTATACCCACACTAAAATAAAGAGAAGCCAAACAGCTCAAAGAAATATAAGCCAGAAATATGCAAAATAACTTTCGGTAGAGGAATAAAGAAATTAGCCACAGATAAATAGGTTTGTGGGGGAGAGAGATTGCTCAGATGTAGGGATGCAGCAGGGCCTGAATACTTTAAAGACACCAGATCATGACTGACTTTGAAAGCTAAGCAGGGTCAGCCTTGGTTAGTACTTGGACAAGAAACTGCCAGTGAATACCAGGTGCTCCAGTCCAGGAACTGGCAAAACTATCTCCGAATATTCCATGTATAAGAAATGTCTATGAAATTAATATATTTGCCATAAGCTGGCAGGTGATTTGAAGGCACATATACATGCATGCAGGGCTACAGTTGGAAGAATATGTTACTAGAAACTGAGAAATAGATTCAGGAAATACTATAAGTCATTGGGTTTGTCAAATGGATAGGAGAATTTGCATATGATGATAATCAAGGATACAAAGTGAAGGTTCAACATGCACAAGAATGGAAAAGAAGCAATTTTGTCAGTGCAAGGGAACCAAGAGAGGAGTGAGATTAAGATGTGCAAGTCAAGACAAGACGATATTTGCTCATCAGAGCCTTTAACAGCGTGGCAAGCAGCTTGGAACTGGATTCAAATGTCACATGGAAAGACAAATAGAAGCATGTAAATCCATTAAGTTAGCTTTGGCATACCAAAACAGATAACAAGTCCATAAAAGCAATCAGGGCAACTAAGGAGAAAGTGACTAAAACTGCAGGAAGGAAATGACTCAGTGAGCAAAATTGAGGTGAGGTGCCATTCTCAGGTGACTGACACAACTAGGAATGTATCTGGAGCCATGCAACAAAACCTCTATTTTGCTGAAAAAAACAGAAATGTTGTGATTGAAGCTTTCCTAGGCAACTTCTTCCAAACTCTTGGGCATTTTGTAGCCACTCAGAAGTCCTCCTCAACAGAAAGTCGTGGTACTGAAAACAAGATCTTGGCAATGTTAATTTTTGACTACAATTCCAAGAATCCCCAGTCAACACATTCATCTTGATTAGATTCTGGAACTTGTCAACTTTAAAGTCATTTCTCCAATCAAGCTTCTTCAGTCGTCCACTTGTAAAGACATGTCACCCTATGGCTGCAGCAGAAGCTCTTGATTTAAGAAATAAATGCCTGATTGGAGTCTGGGATAGATAAAGGAGACTGATTCATGGGAATACCAAGAACAGACAATATATACTTCTGGCTTTCAGTTTCAATCATCTGACTTGGATCAGAAAGTAAAGGGGGGTGGGGGGGAAGTAACACAAGTTAGCTTTTTCGTAGCCATAATATACAACAGTAGCTGGTTATTTTTTTAAATTCTGTAAAGAATAATGAAGCAATTGAATTTTAAAAAGTAATTTCCCAGACTCTGAGATAAACTCATGACGACTCAATCTATGTAGAGGTATTGGTTGCTTAGCACGATTGGGGCCCATTGTGAGACTTGGGTTCAAACATTATGGTTATATGTAATTAAATGAAATCCAATTAATGTGTACAGTTTTCAAAATACCAAATGACAGCTAAAAGGAAACCTAAGCAAAATTCAGTACTGAAGTTGCAGCTAAGCTCTCTTTCCTTCTATCAGTCCTGGCAAAAGGCTCTCCTAGAAAGCTGCCAATGGAGTCATTCCTTGAAATGTAAATTACAGGGTTCAATTCTCCTTCATTACTCCTCGCAGCTCCAAAATGCTTCAGGCTTCCCCCATCTACTATTTATAAATATTTTTAAATGTGCATATGAATTGTATTGACACAGTTATCACATAACCTAGTTTAGTTCTTAAAACAGTCTTTTCTGCTACAAACCATAAATTGTGAAAATGCATCTTAAGGGCAAAGGACATGGGTTCACTGGGTTGAGTCTTCCGGGCTGTATGGCCATGTTCTAGAAGCATTCTCTCCTGATGTTTTGCCCACAACTATGGCAGGCGTCCTCAGAGGTTGAGGAGTCTGTTGGAAACTAAGTAAGTGAGGTTTATACATCGGTGGAGTAGGAAAGAACTCTTGTCTGCTTGAGGTATGTGTGAATGTTGCAATTTGCCACCTTGATTAGCATTTTAATGGTCCGCAGTTTCAAGGTCTGGCTGGTAGCTGGGTTCATGGGTTCATCTACACCAGTGGTTTCCAACCTTTGGGCCTCAAGTTGTTTTGGACGGCAACTCCTATAAATCCCAGCCAGCTTACCAGCTGTTAGGAAGTGTGGGAGCTGAAGTCCAAAACACCTGGAAGCCCAAACGTTGGAAACCACTGATCTGCACTGTAGAATTAAGGCAGCTTGATGCCATTTTAACTGCCATGGTTCAGTGCTATGGAATCATGGAAGGTGTAGTTTGCTGAAGTACCATTACTTGTTAGCAGAGGCTAAGGACCTTGTAAAACTGCAATTTCCACAATTCCATAGTATTGATCCAAGGCAATTAAAACAGTGTCAAACTACATTAATTTTTCAATGTAGATGCCTCCCATGACTTCAGTATAATCCCTCAGCTGAGAGAAGGCACTCTTAGGTTGCCCTGGAGCTATAATTATGTTGTGTGCACCCTCAAACCATGAGGAAAGGTGGATAATAAAGTATTATTATTATTATTATTATTATTATTATTATTATTATTATTATTATTACCCATTTCCCCAAAATCAAAGCTTTCCTGTTTCCCCAAATCTACCCTAAGGTACAGGCTAGAGCAGGGGAAAGTTGCTTTGGAGAGTATGTTTCCCCACAAACCCTTCAGCCAGCTTGAGCACTGGTTGGGGGATTCTGGGATAAGGGTTAACTTCCCCAAGCTCAGTCATAGAGTCATAAGGCAAGCAGACACACACACACACACATTCCAGGCAGTGCAAAAATAATGTGAGTGATGACAGTCTCCAGGGAGACCATATATTCCAGGTGGCAGTCTGCCCAGTCTTGCTGGTGCAGGGCCTTTGATAGCTCTCCCATTGAACTGTCATGTCAAACAGGCAATAATTTACTATGGCAAGGGAGGGAGTTTATTAAGGCTCAGGAGCAGGGGCAAGAAGGCCTGAGGTTGGCCCTCGCAACAAACCCAAGCAAACTTGAATGAGAGGATCATGGGCATTAAAGAGCTTCCACCACTTATCTCATGCCCATAGATCCGGCAGGGCTCAGCTTCCCCAAGCCACTGGGCTTTGCTTGAGGCTGCGTTGCTTTCAGGTAAGGAGGGCTGGGCGAAACATTGGTGAGATTGTTACTTTCAGTTGGGTTTCTTAGTTCTTGCTAGCAAGGACACTGCACATGCATGAATTAGGCATCCCTGCACACATTAAAAAAAAAACCAGTCAATTCAATGGATATTGAATAATGATGGAGGAGGTTTATGCTATATGTCAAGAATAACAAATGAAGATCTAAATTGACTCAATCTAGACACAGGTGAAAATACTGCTTTAAATTTTGATTGGAAGATAAGGAGAGACATTATTCATTTACTCATCAGTCAAAATTGTTTTTATAAAATTGACCTGAAATCAGTGTTATGTGATTAAATAATGTAGAATGCCTAAAATGTAGAATACCGATTCACATTCAAATTAACAACTATTTATTTATGATCCTAAAATACAGCTCATGGTGCCTCAAAATGTTATTTAAAATACTTTAAAAGACTGATATAGTTTTTGTGTACAGTATTTGCTTTCAAATTGCCTGTTGACTTATGGTGACCTCATCAATTCCATAGTGTTTTCTTAAGCAAGGAATACTCAGTGCTGGTTTTGCCGGTTTGTTCATCTGGAATATAGCCCACAGCACCTGGTATTTGCTGGTAGTCTCTGTACTATCCAGGACTGATCCTGCTTAGCTTCCAAGACCAAATAGTATTTGACTTACATTAAAATAATAATTAAAATAGGATTTTTAACAGACCACTGAAACTGAATATTAAGTTATTGTTACATAGCAATGGGACTTTATTATTCCAGAAGTAATCTCTGACGTGTACTTTATCATTCTCATATTATTTAAAGCAGGTCCAGAAATACATTTCCACTCTCATTGGCTTAATGTCTTTGGCAATATCCCATTTGTTCTACTTTTTCATGCCTTCATTTTTTCCCTCCTAACATCTACAGTTGTGGTCTCATGGGAGAGTCTAACATTTCATATACGATTTTAATGTAGTACAGTTGCCCTTCAGATTTTTGAAATAACTGTCTAACTCTGCACTATAGTGACAGATTTGAACTTGGAGTACTTGAACACTGTAACTACATGTTAAAATCATAGACTTGAAAAGCTTTAAAATAGTACTATTTCAGAGTGATGGTTCATGAACCAATGCCTGCCTGCATCACATCAACTACAAGTCCCCAAAGAGCTTTCAGGGAAGAATGCAAAAAATTGTAGCCAATGGGAAACAATTATGGTACTATTTATTTATCATGTCAGAAGTGAATTGAGAATACAGTTACAATGTATAGAAAAACCACAAAGTTAAAATCTTGGCATTATACTAAATTTTGTTTGACCAGAAACTGTCCACTTTGAGTGCCTCTGATATCGCTGTAAGAAAGTCCTCCACTGTGCATGTGGCAGGGTTCAGGCTGCATTGTAATAGGTGGTCTGTGGTTTACTCTTCTCCACACTCGCTTGTCGTGGACTCCACTTTGAAGCCCCATTTCCTAAGATTGGCTCTTCATCTCAGGGTGCCAGAACGCAGTCTGTTCAGTGCCTTCCAAGTCACCCAGTCTTCTATGTGCCCAGAGGGGAGTTTCTCATCTGGTATCAGCCACTGATTGAGGTTCCGGGTTTTAACCTGCCACTTTTGGACTCTCGCTTGCTGAGGTGTTCCTGGTAATGATCTCTGGGAAATGATTACTGATTTTCCACAAATAATAATTTAAGAAGTGCTGCTGTAAAGCATACAGGTGATGACATAATTTATTTAAGAAACAAGTCTTCAAAATCTTGTACTCAGTTATCATGGCTGAGCGAGGATTCGAATTCTGGTCTCCAAAGTCATCGTCCAACGCTCAAACTATTATTATTATTATTATTATTATTATTATTATTATTATTATTATTAATTCATTTCTATCCCGCTTTTCTCCCGTGGATGGGATTTAAAGGGGGGATTTATTACACTATGCTCGCTACTATAGAGCCTATTGCGCTCATAGTACACAAAGTATTTAACATCCCTTGCCCTTGAACAAAAATGGAAATCGGTGTTTTGACTGATATTTGTAACCCTAAATGGTTCTGAGATTTTGTATTCTTATCCTAAATGCTTCTTTCATGTTATGAGGCTGTACTGCCTAATGTCTCCACACCATCTTGAAGAACAGTGAGTAGGCCATGTGTAAAGGCCATGTAAGAGCAGGACAGTAATAGGAACATGTTTTTAAAAGGCCCTGAAAATGTTTTTCGAGCTAGAAGTTGTTAACAGTTGGAACAGCTGTGAAGCACTTCCACAGTTATTTCTCCAGAGACCTTCACAATCCCCAGAATCTAAACGGCTGCTTGTGGGTGGTAAATAGTCAAGAAAGAGTCAGAAAATACAACATAGAAAGGAGATGGAGCGGGGTGAAATTAATTCCCAGACAATGAGAAACTTGAAAACAGACAAGTAACAGACATTTGGAAAGAAACCTGAGATGGAGTGAAATAACCTTACAAATGACATTTCAGCAGACAGATGTTCATTTCCTCTAAACATTTTCAAATCCGTCTCAGTGAAGAATTTTTGCTCATTCACATAGAAAACAAAAGCATGTGAGCAAGTATATGTGGAATGAGGTTAATCAATTCAGAGTCAAACTCTGTTTTTGTAGATGACGCATGCTGAAATCAATAGAATTTTTTTTTCTAAAGGCTTGGATATTGACAACCCTGGGGCACTGTTTTAAAAATGTATGCTTCAACTGAAGATTTCACAAGTGGGGCCTTTGATTCACTGAACGAACCATTAATGTTTACCTAACAATTCCACAGAAAGAAGTCAGCAGAACTGGAGATAATTAGGTTTATTTGCATTCTGTCACTCTCTCTTTCTGCCTTCCTCTGGTTTCAGAGACTACAAAATTCAGTATAATTCAGCATCTTTTAACATACCTTGAAGAACCATAGTGGCGCAATGGTTTAAACCCTCGTGCCGGCTGAACTGCTGACCTGAAGGTGGGTTGCTGACCTGAAGGTTGCCGGTTCGAATCCACAAGACAGGGTGAGCTCCCATCTGTCAGCTCTAGCTTGCAGGGACAGGAGAGAAGCCTCCCAGCAGGATGGTAACACATCCAGATGTCCCCTGGGCAACGTCTCTGTAGACAGCTAATTCTCTCACACCCGAAGCAACTTGCTGCATGTTCTCAAGTCACTTCTGACATGATAGAAAAGCATACCTTGAGAAAAGGATATACAATTCACAACCCATTTAACTGTTTTCTTTATACAGTTAGGCAAACTTGTTAGGCAAACAATGTTACTGTAAATGCTCTGGATTCTAAAGCAAGCTTCAAGGTAGCGGGCTTCTGGGAGAATACTGATCTTAGCCAGTAATAGTGGGTCCGTATAATTTTGTTTTGTCTTTTCCTGTCCTCCCAGGGTTTGGCTCCTCAGACATGGCAGATTGGTCTTCAGCCCCGTTCCAGCAGACTCCCAACCAGGGGACAGCCTCAGAAGATAACAATTCCACTCATCCAAAGGCAGGCTTATTATCTCTTCGTCGGAACTCACAGTCGACCATTGTGGTCCCTAGGACACTCTTGCAGCTTCCAAGCATTGAAGGGAAAGCCCCACTCCCACTCTCCCGGAGAAGCTCCATCATGAGCAGCATCAATGCTCCCTTTTCCAGCAGGAGGAACTCCCTGGCTGCTGGGGGAAGGCGCCTTTCCATTGGGACCTGGATGCACTATGGCAGGGTGAGCTTCTCCGGGTTGCCCCTCTTTGAACCCATTCGGGAGACACTCTATGAAAACACCTACAAGACCCAGCCAGATGAGGGCTGCAAGTTCAATTCCTCCCAAACACAGCAACTCCTTGAGTCTGTTCTGGCCAGCTACCTTCGGGATGCCAAGTACAATCCAACAAACAGTGGGCAGTTGGCCCAGAACCTGTCAGACCTCATCCGGAGCAGAGTCAAAGACCTAAGCCCACCTCGATACAAGCTAGTGTGTAATGTTTTTCTGGGCCAGCAGGCTAAGCAAGACCTGCACATCGCCAGCCGGTCCCTCTGGGATGTGGAAAATGACAACTTTGCCTCTGCCGCATTCACCAATACGTCAATGTTTGCTGTGGCCACAGTGCATGGGCTATATTTTGAATGAATTATGTGTACAGATCTGAAGGTGCCGATACCCTTACTGTTCTCTAAACAGAAATAACTTCAGTGTGACCAATTGTTTCCCGTTGTCTAATATAGCCTACCACTAAATGATGCAAGAGTTGCAATCCCCCTAAACTATTTGCCAGATAAAATATTTTATATTAACAGAATTGTTGACTAGTACATAGATCATATGGCAGCTTTACATAATCCATGAGATTTCTTCATCTTCTGATGTTTTTAATTTATTAATTTATTTGAACGCAAATAGTACGTGTTATATTTAGGTTGTCATTCACAAATGTTCTAGTGTCTTACCAAATAATTCTCCAAGATTATGGTTTGGATCCAAGAAATGTGTTAAAGATTAATGACTACCAATATGCTTTGCATCTCATTTGAGACAAAAGCAGGAAATTAATAATAATAGTAATTTCATATCATGTTAAAATAAGTAGATTGTAGGAGTTTTCACACTTCTGTTTGTGCAAAAGATTATACAACTACTTATGCAAACAACCGCTATGAATATTTGCCCCAAATGAAAAGACACTTCCTATGCACAGAGGTTATTAGATCTATGTTAGTCACTATTATCAAAATGTTACCTGTTGTATAGTTATATGGCAGCAGCTGCTGTATACAAACCAAGCACAGAAAAATGTTTTTTTAAAAGCTTGTGCATACTACCTGAAATGGTGCAGTGCTAGCTCTCCATCTTGAATTGTTTGTAGTTATTCTAGATCCCAGCACAATGTATTTGACATTAATTCCATGATATGAGAGATCACCAGGAACATGGTTTCCATAGACAGAATTCAGAAGATTATATTTTCCGCAAGTACTTTAATAATTTGCCTCAGTTCATTTACTGAATGCATGAGAAAAATCAATATGGCATAGTTGAGATGAATAATTGACAATCTCAATGGGGCTTGATTTCCCCCCACTTAGTACATGTGAGGTGGTGGTGGAAAAAAGCAACTAACTTCATTGTCCAAACAGGCTGGAGCCATTTTTAACAACTTTTCTCAAAAACCATGTTCCAGCCAATTTGTGGTCTGAAATGTTCCTTTTTTTTACTCTAGTGAAGAGCAGACAACCCCAACCCAGGCACACTTATGTGGCAGCAAAACCTGGTGAATTTAGTGGGCTTGATCAGAACTAAATGTATTCAGAAATAGATCTAATAGATACAGTTGTTTCTTCAGCTTGAGTAAGACTTGAAATCATCACTTCAAAGGTAGAAATATACCACTGTTCACTTTCACTGGAAAATTTATTAAACCAAATGCTACTTAATCCTGGAGTGGGACTATGGGAAAACCCCTCAGTCAGATTTATAAGCAGCTCAAAGCTCCCAGAACCATTCCTATGCATTGCTTACAAAAGCTGCCCCATGCCTATATGGACCCAGATAGTAACTCACCAAGCACAGGAAAGGTTGCCAGAGCACAGAGGAAGATTTTGTCAGTTTGTGATAGCCACAACTAAACCAGAGTCTTTCAATAAATCAACAACAGTTCGATACCAAACATTTATTTATCATCACTGCAAACATTCCTAAAGGAAACAGGCTTTGGCTAGACCTGGAGAATATTTTTCTGCTGCACAGGATGTTCTGTAACAATGGGTAACTGCAGTGACTCTGGTAACTGCAGTGAACATCTCTTCTGCTTCAGGAATTCTACAAGGGACATAATGTCTTCCAAGGTGGAAAACAAAACAGAACCCACTGGGAATTAATTTTTTTTAAAGTGTCAAACAGTATATGAGTGTGGAGGTGGGAGAGGGACTGTGCTTAAATAAAATACAAATTGCCACTCTTGGAAGCTTCCAAGAGAAAAGCAATTTGTGGGTTTTTTTGACTAAAATAAAGGCAATTTTAGGAGGGGTCAGAACCTTTTGAAATGTCATTGGGATCACAGGAACACATGGCTGTTTTTTTCTACTCCTGCTCTATAAAGTTCTGCAGACTGTAGGTGATATTGGGGGGGATAGTAAATAAAAAGCTGTGCTGGTGAAACATTTATGAAGAATATTATAAAAGCATTAATACTACACCCACAACTTGGCACCTCAGTCTATGCAATGTGTAAATCAATTCTCACACATAGCTACATGAACTACCTGGCAGGAGATTGTGCAATTGAGGCGAGGTTGGGAGTATAGAGATTTTTTCCCCCTACCTCACACCTTCCAGTTACAATTGCATATTGGAATTTTGCATATCCAGCTGGTAGGTGCTTTTCCCAGATCCAATGTGTGGGTGAAGGTGATAGTGTCCTTCACCATATTGAAGCCATTTCTCCCGGAGATGCTCCAAGTTGTGCAGGTGCCATCCTGGTCGATCATTTTGCAGACACTGGGAGCAGCTGAAGGAAGAACAGCCACCAAACAGAGAGCAAATCCACTAGTCCAGTGATTCTCAACCTGTGGGTCCCCAAGTGTTTTAGCCTACAACTCCCAGAAATCCCAGCCAGTTTACCAGCTATTAGGATTTCTGGGAGTTGAAGGCTAAAACATCTGGGGACCCACAAGTTGAGAACCACTGCATTAGTCCATCATGAGCTTCCATCAACAAGCAACTACTGGCAACAGGCCTGCCTATTCTATTGGAAAAGACTTCTATCCTGTGGCAGCTTCATTTTCCACCATTCACCCTCCAGACATGTTGCTGGTTTAGAACAGAATAGAATTTTGGTTATTCATGCCAAAATATACAGGTGTCAGAATATGGAGAAGGTGGTCATGGGAGAGAAGCTGGAACATCCAGCACAGCTCTAGATGACTGAGGTTCCAGTCTAAATAGTCAAGTTATCTCGCCTGAAACACCAGGTGCAAAGCATGGGGCAACTCAAGTGCTCAGCTGGCTAATGCTATAAAAGTCAATACTACATCTGATGCCTACATGAAGAACCTACAGATGTTAATGTGTGCGAGGGCAATAGTCTAACACCTCAGAACATAACTGTGTGATTGAGTAGAGCAGCATAAGGATCCCATTGCTTTCCTGATGCAGTTAAGGGGCCCTAAAGCATCTGGAAAAAGATGTGCTTATCTTCGTTTTTCCCCATGCAGACATGGGTGAGTGAATATTTTTGTCATAGCAAGGTACTTTGTAGAATTATGGATTGCTGAAATACCCTCTGCAACTCTATAAGCTTTACAGGGTTTACCCTGGCTCCATTTAGACAGTTGTTCACAAAACACAATACCATTACAATTTGGCACAATTTTTCTCTTTGCTTTTAATAAAAAGGGAGTTTTATTGTAATCAAAACAGCTGGATTTCAAGAGACATGGTGTGCATGATTGACGGTACACAGGTGCAAAATAAATAGTTTATAAATAGATAAATAAATCTTAGAGGACATCTAGGTTCCACAACTGGACAATCATGTCAAGTTCAATACACCGTGGGCAGCTTTCACTAAAGCTGTTCAAGTTTGTACCATAGCAATTTATAGAATCCCTCTGCTGTACCTTGTGATGAAAGCAGCTGAGAAACTGAGGCAAACAGGGAATTCACAGTTTCAGCAAAATAGGGAGTCCATTTGCCTAATTAGTGTAACAGTTTCATTACCTAACAGCCATTATTATTCCATTACCATCACAGCCTCAATGCTTAAAGGCAGTATTGGAAATCAGAACTGACCCCAATTTCACCTAATACATCTTAGGTTAAATTTTGAGTTGTAGTAGCTCTTCTCTGCCAATTCCAGGACATAGACAGATGGCACAACAGCCAACAACAGTCTTGCAAACACCTTCGTTTGTGACTTCATTACAGCTAGAGCGAGGAAGCCATTTGCCTGACTCCCCGATAGGAAAGAGCCAGCCATGTTACAAGTGCCCTGTAGCACAGGCCTTCTTCCTCTCTTGGTGGCCACTCCCAATTCACAGCCTTCTTATTTGGTTCATGAGTCATAACCAAGTGAGAACAGGCAAGTGATGCAACTCCAAGCAGCATAATGTAGTCCAGGGAACATAGCGGTAGTGTTGTCAGGGCCTGGAACAACTCACCACTTAATCCTGAATTCAAGCCTCTCTACCCATCAGGCTCCAAGATGCCATATTGTACACAAGATATTTGGCATTTGACACCAAACAGAAACCCTACAAGCCATTTTGAACGAAGACTTGTCATTTCCCTCCCTATTTACCCAATGTTATTCCCCATATCGCATATGGAGCACAGTTTCTCCCCCACCCTTTTCCACCCTGTAACACCATGTGTGTAACAAACTGTGCACTGACTACACAGGAGTAAAGCTTAAGGCATCTGCTGCTATATCACCTCTGCACAGTGGGCTGCAGCAGCCACATGAACGCAAGTGGGAAAATGCCCCCACTTCATAAAAGAGGGGGAAAGAAAAAGAAGAGGCAGTTGGTGGTAGGCATCTAGAAGTTGATGGGTCTCAAAAAGTGGCTCAGAGCTGCACAAGTGCAGTTTTGGTTGTGACATTTTACTCTCCTGGGGAGATCAGGCATCCACTGAGGAAGAATCCCACTGGGGTCTAGAAATGCCCTCTCTTATCCATTAACAGTTTCTTGGAAGAACAAAAAAGTTCCAAGGAGACCAGGCGTCTATAGCTTTAAGCATCCGTTCGCTGTTGTAGCAGTCTGAGGATGTACTTGAGCCGACGCTGAAGCTCTGCTGAGCACCCAAATTCTGCAATGCTGCTAAGCTTGTAGGTGTAGGAATTCCTGTCACGGTTTATGTAGGTGAGGAGGCAGGAGTGGTCAGGCTTGCTGAATATCACCTTGGTATGATCATTATAAAAGTTCACCTAGAAAAATGCAAAAGAGGCACTCTTTAGTGATCACTGCTAATGTCTATTAGCCATAGCATGCAGGCCCTATCCATTGGAAATCTCAACTGGTTTCATCATCAACTTCTGGCTCACTCTTGCCTTCTTCATAAGAGTTTAACCTCAGAGAGAGTGACTGGCCCCAAGGTCATCCAATAAATCTGATGGCTGAACATGGCTTTCTAAAGAATCAGATGAAACCATGGAAAATTGCCAGGTAGAAAGTCACTCAGAAGCATTGCAATGAAAGTAGCCTTTCAGAACTTGAACAAAGCCAGGAAGAGAACAGGACACACTACATAACTGTGAGAGGGGGTCTAAAGTGAAGCAAGTTTGGAGGTACTGACTATGAGATATTTGCCTATGCAACTGCCCTAAAGAAATTGGAAAAAGAGGTCAGGATGCAGGTCCTAGTTCTGTACTAGATGGACCTGATGACATTACTTACCTGCAAGGTTCCATTGCTGAAGAGCATCAATAAGGCCTGGTTAGTCTTCACCCACTGCAGAAGCAAAAGTGGCACCTGTCCAGTCTCATCTATGCTGGGCAAGTCTCCCCCCTATGACAGGAGACAGATACGTTAGAACACCTGATACAGATCAGTTGTGTAACCCTAAAAGTTCAAAGCAGTTTCAGATAATCTTGTTCTCAGCACTCTGTCAATACAAGCAATAACTCCTTTGCTTGCACGAGGATACAAGGTGTAGGTGGTAAAGGTCAATTGCAAAACATGAGGATTAGCATGCCCATCCCATGACAGTCTTCCTTAAGTATATCAAAAAAGCCACAGCCTTTTATGTGAACACAGCAAAGCAACTGAGATCAGACAAATGAAGAGTTACCACATACACACTTATATCTGGAAAGCCACTAAACAAAGCTGGCTAAGCAAAAGTGATGACTTAAGGGTTTTTAGCACTTAAAAGTCTTGCATGGTCTAAACCAATGGTTCCCAGCCTTTGAGCCTCCAGGCCTTTTGGACTTCAGCTCTCAGTTCCTAACAGCTGGTAAGCTGACTGGGATTTCTGGGAGTTGAAGTCCAAACACCTGGAGGCCCAAAGGTTGAGAATCACTGGTCTAAACTAATTTGGAGGGGCACTTTAAAGAACCATCCAGTCAATTTACATGTAAATTAGCTATCAGAAAGCAAATGCAACCTGAAACTAAGGGACCCTGTTCCAAGCTACTCACCTTCATCAGATGCTGTTCCATATAAGAGGCAAAGTACTGCAGGACACTCATTTGCCCCTGCAGTTGTTCTGGAACTGCTGAAGCCAGGAAGGAGAAATGTTTACTGTTCGTCAAGTTGTAACGTACTTTCCTGTAAGGGAAGAATTCATTTAGCCACAGCAGCCAGGACAGTACTGAATAGACATTTCATGTTCAAATAGATGCTATTGGGCAACATCAGATGGAGTGTTGAGCCTAATTCATTTGGAAGAAAACCGCCTTTTAACAATTCAGGGTTGGCACAACAAATCACTTGCTGTACTACAGTAGAGTCTCACTTATCCAACATAAACGGGCCAGCAAAATGTTGGATAAGCGAATATGTTGGATAATAAGGAGGGATTAAGGAAAAGCCTATTAAACATCAAATTAGGTTATGATTTTACAAATTAAGCACCAAAACATCATGTTATACAACAAATTTGACAGAAAAAGTAGTTCAATACGCAGTAATGCTATGTAATAATTACTGTATTTACGAATTTAGCACCAAAATATCATGATGTATTGAAAACATTGACTACAAAAATGCATTGGATAATCCAGAACGTTGGATAAGCGAATGTTGGATAAGTGAGACTCTACTGTACTTAATTCCTGCAAAATTGGAGCTGAAGCTGATAGAACTGAGTCTCCAGCTATTCTCTAATGAAATATTCTTTAAAAAGTTGTAAAGGAGTTGATTTGTAATATCTCGAAGGTATTTCAGCATCAGGCATTTGACTGCATCCCAAGAAAAAACCACATACAGGAAAATTTGGGATATATGTATTTCAGGCAAATCAATTTGTTTGGTTTTTCCCATCTTATTGTATCTCATCACACCAGAAGATTTTTTTTGTGTGTGTCAGGAGCAACCTAAGTTGCTTCTGGAGTGAGACAATTGGCCGTCTGCAAGGATGTTGCCCAGGGGACGCCCGGATATTTTGATGTTTTATCATCCTTGTGGGAGGCTTCTCTCATGTCCTCGCATGGAGCTGGAGCTGATAGAGGGAGCTCATCCACGCTCTCCCCGGGTGGGATTCGATCCTGGCAGCCATCAAGTCAGCAACCCAACCTTCAAGTCCCGAGGCTTTTATCGCCTAGGCCACCGGGTCTGGGGCTGCATTACTATGTGCAAGGTATCCACTTTTTCAAACCCAAAGTCCATCTAACCCCTGCCAAGCTATATGAGCCTTCCACTCACTTCCAATTGGCAGAGAGAGTCATGTGAGTTCCATCGTTGAAGAGAACACCGATGCTACGGTCGGAGAGCTGGTAGCCAAAGCCATACTTGTTGGAATAGTCCACCCACTTGCTCACCCAGACAAAATGTTCATGGCAGGCTAGGGAGGCAGGGTTCCTCTCAGCTGTAGAGTGAGCAAAGATACTATTTAGGTGAAGGTAGGGGGGGGAGGGTTAATTTACTAGCATTTGAGACTGCAGTGTTACGTGTCATTCCTAAAGTAGCACTAACACAGTTAAGGTGGAAAGAAGTCATGCTTGGAAGATGAACCTGGCTCATGGCTGCTCTTGCTCTCATTCTAGGGTCCTAGTCTATATGGTGAAAATTACACATTCTAGCGACAGTTCAGGGACAGAAATGTGTGACCTTTGATCTTCTTTCATGTTAATATCCACCACCTTTTCAGAATCCTCTGTAAAACAGGTAGTTCTTTTATGTTGGATTAGATAAGTGTCAAGTTCACTTTGCCATCAGAAGCATTAGGCCAGTGCAAATCTGCTGCCACTTCTAAACCCTTGCTGCAGATCAGTATTTAAGTTGTGTATGGCCTTGGTGAATCCCAGAATACCCACCCTAACCCTATTTTAGTAATCCTTAAACACACACAAAGCTGGCACTTTCTAAAAACAGTAGGTTTGGGGATTAGGGGTGATGTTCTCTGGTTCCTTACAATTCAAAACTGGTAGAAGTCAAAGTTGACACATTTCACACCCAATTTCCATTATGTTTTGGAGCGCTAAGGTTTAGCCTAAACTTCATAAGGCATCTAAAAAAGCTGTGAGAGCATCCAATTATATTCCTTCTTCTATCCCTTTCACAAGATTAGCTTCCATCCCCCAGATACTTGTGATAAGGCATCCTATGAAAGATGAGAACTTACCTGGTGGCATCACAGAGAGACAGTTCTTCAAGAGTCCAATTGCAGATTCAATGACACCTGCTGCTGTCACACAGTCTTCAAATACTAAAAAGGAAGAAGGAATATATTTGACATATTCGGATTACTCTGGTTTTCCTACTCACCAACAGGAAACCCTGGTAGCAACAAGAAGATTGATCCTTTCAAATAGACAGCCTCGTCCAAAGTTGGTTTGCTGGACCTAGCTTACCCAAACCTGCCATGTTGAGCAGCTAAGTCTCTTCCAGCCTGGAAGTCCATTTCCACAAGATTACTGAGCTAGGTGTAAACTACAGAACCATTCCTATTTGTTTCCAGAGTTATATTACCTCTAAGAACCGAGGGTATGCCTTGGCTTCTGTGAGGAAGAATCTGTGCTCCTCCACTCATTCCCCCCCCCCCAAAAAAAAACTCAATAAGGAGTCTTCAGTTTGAGGTTCAGTTGTAAAGAGAGCAACTCATGAACCACTACTCTCTAACATTCTATGTTTTTTTTAGCTTTTCTTCTTGGAGACACCCTCCCATCCCACATTAATTTACAAATGGGAAGGGTTTCTTCAGTTAAAGATGTGTTGTTCTTTTGAGACATTGTTGCTCCTCACCTTCACAGCTGCTGGCCATTGTCCCACGAATGGACCGGGAGATGGACTTCTGTGAGCCCTCCTCTGCTACGGTGTCTGCTGGGCTAGAGCTGGGGCTCTGACCACTCACTGGAGTAGCCTAAAACGATACAAAAAGTATTATGATAACATAAAAGGACTATGCAATTGATTCCAGAGGGGCTTTCATGGACTGAAGCCCACATTCTGTTAAGACATTTCCTTCCTTTCACTTCACTCTGTTTACTGACAGTTTTAGAATCTACCAAAATAATTATCTCAGCTTTCTTTCCATCCTCAAAAACAGTTAAATTTCCAAAATATATTTTACCTCATTTCCTTCCACTGTTTTGTGGCTTATTTGCCTACAGATGGAGGTCTTCACAAGGCCCGTAACCAACTTGGAGATGTCATCTCTCTCTTCAGAGGGAGCCTTTTTAACTACAAAGAGAGAAAAAGAACTTAGTAACCGAACAATCCTCTTTTGACAGCCAAACCTCTGTAGCTTATCCTGTTAAGCAGATATCATCAGGAGCCTTATACAGCAGCTATACTGGGACAAACAAACAAAAATGGAACAGAGCTCTGCCATAACCTATTTAAGGGGTCAAAGTTATATCCTTCTTCCCCTCCTCTTTTTTTGCAATTCTGGTGGCAGTGCCACTGTGTTGCCAAACCTTCCTTACTAGACCCAAAATAAAAGCATCTAAACCAGATGTGGAAATCATGCAGCCTCCCCCCGCCTCACACACACACTACTGGAGTGTATTTCCCAACATTCTTCACCACTATGCCAACTAGGACTACCGGGAGCCATAGTCCAACATCTGGAAGGCTACATAATCACCACCTCTGATCTAAAGTGATTGAAGGCAAACAGATACCATTAAGTATTCTTAGGAGCCCAGCTTCCAGGGCAGAAGCACAGTAACAACCTACCTTTGGATTTCCTTTTTCCAAAAAGTGTCTTTGTGACTTTTACAAACAAGCTCTTGGCAGGATTGGGAGGATTCAGTTCTGGCACCATCACACAGCTGCTAGGTGGGAGCTTATCAGGTGTGTATCCCTAAAAAGTGGAAACAGATAGCAAATATATACCAAAAACACATTGGACACCACAGATTTTGTACAGCTTCTTTCAAGTTTCTGCTACAGGTTGACAGACTCTGGATAGTTTCACCCAGGTTGATTTGCAAGCAGTTCTAGAGAAAACCTCTCAAGACAAAGCACTTTTGGCCAAGCCATAACAATCAGACTGCCCAGCAACACATGCCAAAGCAAAGACTAATGACATAGGAGGATAAGTGTCTATTAGAAACAGGATATAATTATCTAAATTGCAATCCAGGCAGGACTCCAGCAACCAACTCCCTTATTAACAGGAAGACTGACATCTCTAGCCTGCTAGCACCCAATGATAAGTTTCATCTGAAGATTTTGCCACTTGAAGGATCACAGGTGAACTAAAGGATAAGGACATGGCCTGTATCAGACCACACTTTGTAGCAGTTCAAGTTTTGATCCAGGCCCTGGTCTTGCCAAAAGTTTACAGCACCCCATAATTTGGTTACTCACTTTAGTGAAAAAATCATGGTCCAAGATTTCCTCCAGCGTGAAACGTTCCTGTGGGTTTCGTTTCAAGATGCCCATGAGTAGGTTCTTGGCTGGCACGGAAAGGAATGCTGGGAGTGTATAGGTGACGTGCTTAATGCACCTGTAGGTCTCCTTGAGATCAGAAGTCTCAAAAGGGGGGTTTCCACACAGCAAAGTGTACCTAAATAGACAGGAGGAGGTTGTAAGCAACACCACAAGGAGGTTCAAGGATACCAGTTCCCGGCTGTCAACACCAACTCGCTCTTTATTGCCACATGACTCAGCAGCAACTACAGAGGAAGTGGATGCGAGACAACACCCAGCATTAAGGGTTCCCTGTAATAGAACTCATGAGACACTGAAGTTGCTTCAGGTACTGCAGGCTAAAGGCATGTCCGGAGAGCAAGTAATTGCCACATGATCAGCCTTTTTAAAGAAACCAATGTTTCTGAAGGATGGGACAATAAAACCTCTTCCTATGCAGATCCTCATTCAAGACTACTCTCTTCCTCTCCTCCCCAACTCTCGCCTTCAAGATAAATTTTCCATCTTCTGCATTGTGAAAGCGAAGAGGAAGCTGTGGCTAACCAGGGTGAAGAGAACTGACAGCTCAAATGATTTTTTAAAAGAGGTGCACCGGAAAGCTACTAAATAGCACCTGCATTAAATAGCCACTTGCACACCACAGCCAGCCACTTTTTCCATTTGTTCTGAAGGAACTGCAAATCGTTTGTGAAAGGTCCCTGCAGTGTTTTGAGTTCCAGTAGGTATACTGGTTTGCCCTTAATCTGCCTGTCCTATATAAGTCTCAGAAAGACAACTAAGCTATTTTTACAAGCTATGCTAGCAATGGATGCCCATGATTACAAGAACTTTGCATCCATTTTGCAATTTAGGATGCTTGTTGTCCCCAGGCTCCAACCCTATCTACTCAATCAAGTTCAGTTTTGGACTCCAGACTTATCTATGATGGATAAGTTGAAAAACAATACAAACTGAAACAAGTATTAGCTGAGAAATGGAAAGAGGATTTAAACTTCAATGAGCCAGACTGGATTAACTCAATCAAAAAAAATTAAACTTATTAGGACCAGAGAAACACAACTTTCCCATACTTGATATACTACTACACCCAGTTTCCAGTATCCATTCTGGAACCACCTTCCACAAGGCTATCTGATAAACTGACCTAGTTAAATATCCAGGACAAACACCTATCTGTTAGTGGAGTCCCATGCAGTACTATTCTATGTCTATCTGAAAATACTCCCATCACACTGCCAAATACTGAACATCTTCTTGGCAATATTGAAACTTTATTTGGAACTGATTTTCCTGGCCGGGATTTGGAGGACTCTCAGACTCCTCCATGTTTCACCTATTTAATTTCAATGGAACTTGTATTCAATTTCTTGGCCATCTTGACTACTCTAAACTTCTGATGTAGTTTAGTTCCAGTATTTCAAATGCCACATCTTAGGCCCTCTGTTACACAGTATCTTCCTTTAACTGTACAGAAGATCAACTTTCCAAGAGAGAGAAAACATTTGTATGAAGCTTGAGATTTGGACTTACATGACACAGCCCAAAGACCACACATCGGACTCGGGCCCATGTCCTTGTCGCAGTAACACTTCCGGGGCAAGGTAGTTGGGGGTACCACAAATAGTCCTGGAGAAAAAGAACAAATATACATTGTAGATTACCTTGGTTGCACTCAGGCGTTTCTCAGATTTCCCCCCAGATTCAACTCTGATGTATTACAACAAGAGGGCCATAGTGCTACAGGAAATACTCCTATTGCCACACTGCAGAAACAGTAGGCCAAGCCAAAATTTCAAAAGATTCCATGAAAATATGGAACACTATAGAAGTATAATGTTTGTTGTTTATTTGTTCAGTCGCTTCCGACTCTTCGTGACCTCATGGACCAGCCCATGCCAGAGCTCCCTGTCCCTAACCCACTCCAATTAAGATAATTTATGCACTAATTAATAGGTAATGTATCATATAATAGGGAGAACCATTAATTTTAAAAATCAAAATGTGGAGTCTTTTCTTTGAAGATTTCATTGTCAATTCCACTTTTCATAATACCCTTCAGGGGACAGTCAATTAATACAATATATCTACACAGCTAGATTAATATCAGTGGTTTCCTTTACTCTCTTTAAACTGTAACTCTGTAGATAAGGCTTTGTCAGATTTTGAGGCTGCAACTGAGATTGTAGGGAACTTTAATTCTTCTGCTGGAGTTTGTCTTCAGATGTTTTTAATTAAGTTTTTGTTTAGGAGGCTTGATGCTGGAGGAGCATTTCTGACAGTTTTGGGAGCTTTAGGATGGTCTGGGGGCAAAGAAATCAACCCAAAAAGAATTAAATGGATAGGGTGCACCCTAGGGGCTTGGAAGAGCTTCTGGGGGTTCCTGCAGGCCAATATTAAAAATCCTAAGAGCCGCCAGTTGACCACACTTTGTCTATCCCTGTTTCAAATGGTTGTAAGCCACACTGAATACTGTGCAGGAAGGAGAGTTGGACACAAATTGATTAATTCATTAATTATTAATTAAACAATAAAATTCTCCTGGATGCTCAAGACTTAACAAACCACATCCTCCCTCCAATCAATGGGCCTAGCAGAAGCCTCATTCACAGCTTCCCAATTAGAACTGAAACTTCTGTGCTAGCCTCCCTTACACACAGCTACACAATTGCATCAGCATTCAAATTATGGTATTCAGTTAAGCAAGAGTGTGGCTACCTTGCCTTCCAGTCCCTCTCCCCAATTCTTTTCCAGCAAATCCAGCAGCCAATGTTTTTACATGAGGCATAGTCCCAGATAAGGTTGCCATTGTTTCCTTGCCTTGTGCAAACATGAGGCTTCTGATTTAGACACAATTGTACACACAGTAACTACATTGTTTGACTGGCTACCAAATTCTAAGCTGAAGCAAAGGAGTCTATTGCAAGCCACACTGTCCCTTTTGCACTCCGAATATGGAGGAGGGGCGGACAAGCCACACAGCTGCAAAAAACTGGGGCAACTGGACAAGGCGACGCTGTACAGCATGGTCCTTACGACGATGCTAGAGTAAGATGGTGCACAAGAAATCAATGTAGAGCGGAAAGAATATTGAGCTACCTACTTTTTTCTTTGGTCTGCAGGTTCTTGCCGGGCAGCCAAACCAAAGTCTCCAACTTTCAGTTCCATGTTTTCATTGACGAAAAAGTTACCTGCAGCCAAAAGGAAATAAAACTCTGGTAATCAAATATTATTAAACAATGCCCTCCACACTTCCCTTCCTGCCTCTATATCCAGAAGCCACCAAAGTTGGGTGCATTCCACATATAGCAGAATTTCAAAATCTAACACTGGTGCTAGCACTTAGCTCTTCTCTGAATATGCCATTGCCTATAAACACGAGAGATTAATGGCACCTGCTCAAGCCTCAAGCTATCACTACTTCAACAAAGACCCCTATACTTCTTAAGTCTACCTGAGAGTTTGGGTGAAATGCAGCCATGTGGTGCTTACCAAGTTTGAGATCCCTGTGAAGGATGCCTTTGAGGTGAAGGTATTTCAAGGCAGAAATTATTTGTCTGAGGTAATAACGAACCTCTGGTTCCAGAAGGGTATGGCGAGATTTCCAGATATGTGCCAAAGACTGGAAGAAGAAAAAGGCTTCATTAGTTGAGAGGTTATTTTGCAGCCAACTTCATATTCAGTGGTGGTTAATTGTCCCAGTAAGGCCTAACTACTCTAAAGGCAACAGATCCTGTCTGATATTGAAAACTAAGCAGGTTAATGCTTGGATGGGAAACTGCCAATGAGTAACAGGTGCTATGGGCTGTATTTCACATCTCAGTATTCCTTAAGAAAACCTATTAAAAATCATGGGGTCTGCAGAACAGACACATACATACACAAATGTCATAGTGAATTGCATGCAGAAATAGTGAAGTCTATAGTTTAGATCAGTGGTTCTCAACCTGTGGGTCCCCAGATGTTTCGGCCTTCAACTCCCAGAAATCTAACAGCTGGTAGACTGGCTGGGATTTCTGGGAGTTGTAGGACAAAACACCTGGGGACCCACAGGTTGAGAACCACTGGCTTAGATTATAACAAATGCAGATATTCAGGTTCATATGCCCACTCAGCCATGAAGATCACTGGGTTTGCTCATATTTAAAAACTGTAGTAAGAACAACATGGACAAAAGAACCATGCATACCAGTTTGAACTGCTAAGAGTAAAGCGAAGATATAATTGAAACCAAGTAGGAAAGCAATACTGATAGATTCATCATACAAATCTGGCAAATGGCCCACAGAGTGGATTAGAGATGCCGCAGTAAAATAAAACAAGCAGAAGTTAAATGTTGAGGTGCATTGAGAATCTCAGCTCAGCTCACTTTAACCAAAGCAGCTCCCGTGCCAAGCACTGAATGAAGATGATCCTGATATTCCCTACATAAGCACTGTTCTAACAACCAATCATTGCTGGACAGCTTAATACCAGCCTTGATCTACTCCAGAGTAGCTAAAGCTATTAAAATGACAGCAGCTGACTTATAGTTTACAAAGTGTGGCATTACAAGGACAAAACCAATACCTAAAATAACCAAGAGCAAGACAACCTCAGCTCCCATACCAAGGGGACATGTGCAATAAGATTATTACATAAGGATTATGTGTGCAGCACTTTGTCACTTTCCCAAGTATGCTACTGAGAAAAAAAAGTGAGCAAGGCCAACAGGAAAGCAGAATATCAAACAGCATTATGTAAATCTAGCATCCAAAAAGAACCTACGTCAGTTTGTAAAGCTGTAGTGAAGGGGAAGTGTGACCTACAAGTTTCTTAATACTTTTGGACAATGCTAGCAAGTGATGTTGCTACTTTGTTGCTACGACAAGATGAAAACCAACCTAGGCCTGCAATTTTCCATACAGGAATAACCAATACCACAGTTTTCTAATATTTGTAGCAGTTACAGAAAACTATAATTTAAACCTGGCATGGGAAAACTTTGGCCCTCCAGGTGTTTTGGACTTCAACTCCTACCATTCCTAACTGTAGGAGTTGAAGTCCAAAACACCTGGATGGCCAAGTTTGCCCATGCTTGCTTTAAACTCTTGTATCTATAGATAATTTTAAGTGGAAAAATAAAATATACAATTATAAAATAGCAGACTGAGCCCAACTTGTAGTCATAATATCCACTTCTGTTGCCCTATGTCAGCCATGTTTCCCCACAACTATATAATCCTACGGAGTAATAATATTCAAGGAGCACACAATCCTATTGCTTGGGTGAAGTTAATGCTGTATCAAAGGCCACTGAACAATCTTTTTTTTTCAAGAACAGCAGATACAAGGAGATTATATGTGCTTCAAGAAAGATACAATGTTCTTGTATAAAGAACGATAATAAAGTTGGACTCACTTTTCTACTACAGTGCTCAAGGAAGATATAAATATTCTCAGAATCTTCAAAGTGATGTGAGAACTTCACAATGTGTTTATGATGCAGCTCTCTGTGCAGCTCAATTTCATTGATGATCTGGAAGAAGCAATACAAAAATAAACAAACTTGTTTCATCTAGGCCCTCCATATATGTTGGACTGCAACTTACATCACCAACCTCCCAGGCAGCTATACTTGGGGATTCTGAGAGTCATAGTCCAACACAGACATGGGCAAACTTTGGCCCTCCAGGGATTTTGGACTGCAACTCCCAGAATTCATAACAGCCCATACCTGGTCCAACATATTAGGTCAGACAAGGCTGGTCTAGTCCAACACTTCAATTATTCACCCTGTATTGTGATGCTCAAGTCACTTACCTTCTCCCGTTGGTGTGGCTTGGCCACTCTACTGTGAGGAATGACCTTCACTGCATATGTCTTGTTGCTTGAGAGGTCCGTCACTTCATAGCACCTTGCAAATCCACCCTATAAACAAAGGAAGCAATCTTTAGAAGACAGCTACAGAAACTTCCTGTTTATTATCACGTGATACACCAGCTACTTCTATGAAGGGTGTCTTAAGTGTAAATTATTTTCTCAGGTTCTCTCTTCATTGATTTTATATACTAAATACAAATATTGAATTGCATATGCCCCTGCATCTCATATCCTAACTGAAGAATATTAATCAAGAAGATTCAATGACAGTTGTTTGCTCTCCTGGTATAACAAAACATGAGAAAACTCTGAACAAGCTGCTGGAAAGATGGCTCTCTTCATTCATTTTTAATTAATATCAAAAGAGGAACTTTATTATTTGGAAGGGCTAGTCTGGATGAAGAGCACAAGTAGACAATTTCAAGCCTGATGTCTAATCAGAAGATTCAAATTTGTGGGAATGGACCTGGAGAACTAATGGCATCATATTATGTAGACAATACTGGCCTACTAGATTTGGGGTTTCCAGATATTTGGGAATTCAGCTCCCAAAATCTCTCATCACAGCCCATGCTAGCTAATATTTCTCGGAAGTCAAGTCCAGAGCAGCTGGGGCACCAAAGAGACCTACAAGACTAGATAAACAAAGACTCTTAACTCCTCAAACATACACCTACTAATCTGCATTTTCTCATTTTCTGTTTTTCTTTGCAACAAATGAATGCCAGAAAACAGATACAGAGCAGCAGACATGAAAACCAGCAATAGGTGTGCTTGTCAAAAACCTCACAAACAGGATTAGGATCCAACGAAACTCAGCCTCAGGTAGGATGAGTTCACATGAATGCAATTGCCCCATGACTGATGTCATCTATAGCCTGACTGTGGGAAACATCTAGCATATGCCTGAAATTACAGGCTCATTGCCTAAGGCAAATTATAACAAACCAGATAGGGATAATTAATCATGAGTTCATCCTCAGTCCTTTTTTGGGAATCGGGGAGAATGACAGCTTCAGAACACATTTGTAGATCCTTCAGTACAAGTATTGCCTTTGCTTCATGGTCACAAAGAACAGATACGGATTACAATACCAGGCGCCCTTTTGCAGCACACTCTGTTGTCTATGAAAACAAGACTATGCTCAAAGAGAAAGGGATGTATATAAGGTCAACTTTTGCAAACATGCCCAGGACTTTCATCTCATTCTAGTCTTTCAACAAGGCTTTGTGTTACATTTAAGTTGTAACCTTGGAAGGATAGACTAAAAAATCCTATCAAACTCACAAGTCAACAGGCGAGTTGAAAGCACAATCTCAGCCAAGAGCTAGATAGAATTAAAATTCTGAGTAAGAGGGACAAATTTAAGCTATAAAAGTTCGCTGCATCCTGTCTGTCTGCGTAGTTCAGATGTAAAACATATTTAGGGAAGCTAGGATAGTAAGAGGTCTGATAGCCAGTCCTACAAGCAGTACTGAAAGAACTGTAGATGTTTCGCTCATATATAGTTTGGAGAAGATTAAGGGGAGACATAGCAGCACTCTTGACATATCCATACATAGGTAACATACAGAATTATTCCATTGCTTTCTAGAAGAATTAAAGTCAATAGGCAGAATCTGTAGGACAGCCAATTTCAACTAAACATTTGGAAAGCCACCCAATGGCAAGCTTTTTGACAATCACAGTGGTCTCTCCTCTGAAGAATGTATATTCAAATAAAAACAGGAGAATCATCTAAGCAGGAGCCTGACCTCTGGAGCACCTTCCATATCTTGCTCATAAATCTAAAAAAAACCCTCACACAATTCAAACAGTTGACTGTACCACCCAACCACAATCAGCATAGCACTTCATACAGAAATATATTTTTAGAATTTCCTCTGAAATCATTTAACTCTTCTGCACACAGTTTTTAAAATGCAGACAAAACGTAATTTCATTTCACATCACATTTCTTGTCCTAGATTAGGCCTCTTCAACCTGCAGCCCTCCAGGTGAAGTGTTTTGGACTTCGGCTTCAAGAATTCCTAGTCATTGAACAAGCTGGTTAAGGCTTCTGGGAGTTGGAGGCCCAAACACCTGGAAGTTGAAGGGCCTTATCCTGTCCTAGAGCCTTCCTCACACTCAGTGGCACTAGGCTCAATTTCAGCAATGTATAGTTAAGCCTGACTCACATCACACAGCAACAAAATGCTTGAAGATACAGGTTTTTCCAGGAGAGAAGAAAGTATATCCTTGGTTGCAGCATACACCTTATTTGAAACAAGCATCACGCCTATACCACATATTTAACAAAAAGGAACCAGTTTCTCTACAGCTTGTTTGGATATCATCATAGAAACAGCTCTGGCGGCTAGTATTGCCAAAAATGATCTTGCCAAAAAGAAGAACAAAGAAAGAACTAAAAGACCTCCAGTCAGTCAAATTCATTGTACAATCGACATTAATACGAAGTGCCAAGACACCTCCGTACATGATGAGCACATTTTCCATATGACACATCACATTGTTTGATGTAGGGCAAAAGCAACCAACAGACGCACTCCTTCCCTCAAAGCACGATCTTTGAAACAATGCCAGCTTTGCTCATAGAGAGTAGAGAGGTTTCCAGTGGAAATGCTACTGTGTTTTTTCCCTCTCCGTTCTGAAATCTGATTATGCAGATTTTTCAATGAGTGTGGCTGTTTTATAAGTCAGAAAAATAGGCGTTTGAATCAGGAGGGACCCAAGGCAACAACGCACATAGACATTCTAGAAACCAGAACTTAATATGATCAACATTTCATGCAGTATAAAACCTAATTGTGGGCGTATAATTATGACCCTCCAAAAATGGTGTTATTAAAACCAAACAAAGCCAAGGAGGCTTTTATACTTTGCTTAGAAAGGTTGTTTTGTAAAATTTGCAACTGCCCAGAGATGATCCAGTAAAATTTAATACAGGGTCCATGGTACAACTATAGAAAACTGAAGCACTTGGTCACTGAAGGGAACAAAATACAGAAGGCCTGTACACAAATGACTGAAAAGAGATCAATATCATCCAAACATTCTCCATTTTTGTTAGCACACATGGCTTTAAGTTGCTTCATATTAATGTTTCAGAAGCAATGAGGTATACATGTATCGACAATTTCAAAACCTCCAGATTTCATACCAGGAAAAATGTTGTAATTTCTAGGTCTCAAGTAGCACGAGGATTTAAACTATAAAGTAACATCTCTCTTCCAAGAATCTCATGATATCATATAAAGCGATAACCATGTGAAGAGCGGGTGAATTTATGACTGCTCTTAATCTCACTCAGAAAGATTCATCCAGGCTGGAATTAAAACACAATTATATAGATCCAAACCCAACCATTACATTACACTGCTTCTCTGTAAACAGCTGAAAATTGTAAGGGATGGTCACCTGTTTTCACTCCCAGGCCCTACTTTAGTATTAGGACTATATAAAGGCAGACCTAGGGTGTATAGAATTAATGCAGTTTAATACAACTTTAACTGCTATGGCTTAGTGCTATGGAATCATGTGAGTCGTACATTTATAAGGCCTTTAGCCTTCTCTGCTAAAGAGTGCTAGACCATGTCAAACTGTAAATCCCAGGATACCGTAGTATTGAGCCATAACAGTGAAAGTGGTGTCAAACTGTATTAATTCTACAGTCTCAATGCATCCCTAGCTACCCATGCCTGAAAGAAATATTAGTGAAGATTAGCAATTTCTGTCCAACATCTGCACTTTGCCCATCTCTACCACAAGGCTGAAATAAATCTGAATTGCATCTATGGTTTCACATGAAGCAGGCAGTTTTCAATGTATGTTTGGCTTCCCAAGCTCCAAAAGCTCTGTGACTCAAGACTGTGTCTTATGTTATTAAAGCAAGAATGGACATGCATGATCCTATGCCAGTTAAGGCATAGGTTGGATGTGTAATAAGGCATTCCTGAAGGTAAATGCATAATAGAACATGTCCAAGGCACCCTCTATTCAGTATATGCAAGAATCTGAGCTCCAAGTAAATCCATCAAAATGTGGATAATGGTCCACCAACAAACTGGTGTTTGATCACCCATACAGTAAATAGGCAAGAATTTCCCTATAGGAAAACTATATATACTGAAAAGGGTCGGGTGGCTTGAATCCTGAATTTTACAGAGCTGTAAAAATTACTGGATGAATTTCAGCCAGTTACCTCCTCTCAACCTGACCATCCTTAAAGGTTATTTGTGAGGATACAGTGAGGAAAAGAAAGAGCCATGAGTTCTTTGAGTAAACATGATATAGGATTAGAAAACGAATTAGACCACTAGTACTATGAAAGACAAGGACGTAAGCCTCCTGTTATACAACCATAAGAATTACAATATATCATTCCTAATATTCTTAATATTAACTGATATAGTCAATGTGTCACTACATCAATTAATATGTAGCATATTAATATGGGGTCACAAAATGGAGTCCATGACATGCGAGTATGGAGAAGAGCAAACCACAGACCACCTTTTACAATGCAGACTGAGCCCTGCCACATGCACAATAGAGGACCTTCTTATAGCAACACCAGAGGCACTCCAAGTGGCCAGCTACTGGTCAAAGGACATTGAGTATAATGCCAAAGTTTTTAGCTTTGTTTATAGTTGTACCCTCAGTTCACTTCTGATACAACAAATTAAAAATGATTTATTATTATAAAGCATAATACTAGTCTGTTTTAGTATTATATTCCATAAAGCAATAAGAGACTTGAAAAAAACCTGGGAAACAAACCATTGTTAGTAGAATTTTGCAAAGGAAGAAAAATTTAATATTCACACTTGCAACTCATGCAACTGAGTTGTACGACTCTTCCTAGTATTTCCATCTTATTTTAACACATCCTAGATTCTTTTAGAGACGAATCTTTTAAATAAAGGGGAAATTAAATCAAATGAACTCACTTTCTTACTGAAAGAAAAGCTGGTATAGAAACAAAGGAATCAAGACCTATATTGTTTATGGGTGATGATGCTTACATGTCAGTGTTTGCACCAGAAAAACAGAGGGCCCTTCCAGACAAGCCCTATATCCCAGGATCTGATCCCAGATTTTCTGTTTATCCCAGATTATCTGGCAGTGGGGACTCGTATAATCCAGTTTAAAGCAGAAAACCTGAGATCAGATCCTGGAATATAGGTCTGTCTGCAAGGGTCCAGAGGGACACAATCATGTTTGGACATGCCTGCCTCAGATGGACTGAAACTGGAGGGCAGAGACAGGTACCACTCAGATAAGCAAAGGACGGGGAAAGGGAAGGGGCTGTTTGGAAAGACAACATATTTCAAAGGCAGGAAATGGGAAAGCTACCGCTGAGGAATCCTTGTCTAAGGAAACCCTATGAAATTCATGGGGATTGCCACAAATTGGCAGGCATCTTGAAAGGACATGCACAAACACAATCTGACCTTGGTCCCTTCCAGAGATGAGGAAAGCTGCCTTTTTGGAGTATCACTCCCAGGATAGAGGATTCTGGGAGTGACAGTCCAAAGAGAAGAACCTTCCAAAGCTCAGGAGGAATACTGGGTCATGTACACTGAGGAAGGAGCTGGCAAAACCACCACTCAGTCTTTCTTAAGACAATCCAATGGAAACCATAGGGTTGTCATTGATCAAGGGGTAACTTCAAGGCGCATACACAAGAATAGCAAAGGTAAAGATCTTCCCCTGAGATTAAGTCTAGTCGTGTCGGACTCTGGGGGTTTGTGCTCATCTCAATTTCTAAGCCGAAGAGCCGGCGTTGTCCGTAGACGCCTCCTAGGTTATGTGGCCAGCATGACTGTATGCAGCGCCATTACCTTCCTGCCAGAGCAGTACCTATTGATCTACTCACATTTGCATGTTTTTGAACTGCTAGGTTGGCAGAAGCTGGGGCTAACCACAGGAACTCACCCCGCCCCCCAGATTCGAACCGCTGACCTTTCAGTCAGCAAGTTCAGCAGCGCAGTGGTTTAATCCGCTGCACCACCGAGGGTTCCTGAGGTAGCCCTTTACTAAAAATAAAATCTGACTCCACAATGAACTGGACTATTGTCAAATGACTCTTTCACAATGCCCCTCACACAGTATCACTGTCATAGGTAGCTAGACAGATTACAGTACTGTTCTTAGTTCTGCTGCTTCAACCTAGCAGCAGACACAAGTATGGCGATCCCCTAAGGTTCCCTGTTGGCTTCCAGAAAATAATGGGACAAGAGTTGGCTCTGGAGCTCATCCTCACAGTCACGAATGCGGGTGTTTCCGGGAGGCATTGTGAAGAGGAGAGGAGGCAGCCAGCCAGCCTTGCATCCACTGCCAGCTCATGGACTGCGGGGGAAGGAAGCGCTATGGGGACAAGTCATCATCGTCACCTCTCGGAGTTACGTATTCTGAATTGAAGCTGCGTTCCTCACAGTTCCCTTACCCCACATAAACACACACACATATATACACACACAGTCTTGCATCTGTTCATTGGTGCCATCCAGAGCAGACCTACTCCATCTATGGCTGAATAGTGAATCAACACATAGAGAAATCCCATTGACTGAATGGGTCTACTTTAATCCCAATGAAGAGCAAGATCTAGGAAGTGTAAACACACAACATTGATCCTCTGCATCCACAGATCCAAACAATCTGTAGTTTAATGCCGGATCCACACACAAGTAAATCCCAGTGACCAAGTGGGTCTACTCCAATCCAGATAAAGGACCGGATTTCGGCCATGTAAACGCAGACAGAGTTGACCGTCTGTATCCAGGATTCAATCGTCCATGACTTGAAAATATTCACACACACAAACATAAAAAAGCAGATCTTGGGTTTGTCACTTTATATAAAGGACACATTTTGACTAAACCAGTGGGATTTGAGCATCTTGGGATTTGACCATCCAAAATAGATTTTTAAAAATCCAAAAAGCAAAGCTCGGTTTGGTCATCTGATATAAGAGACACCATTTTATTTTGCCAGGGAACCAAACCCCAGTGGAAATCAAGGGCACACACAAATACACATACACACATATATAGCTAGATAGAGATATACACATACATATAGAGATGTCTACACATATAGAGTGTGTGCCTATTATATGCCTATTAACAGACATATACACATACATACAAACATATATATTATACATATATAATATAAACACACATACACACACAAGGATATCAAGGGCACACACAAATATATACACATATATATTATAAATATAGATATATACACACATAGTGTGTGTGTGTATATATATCTATGCCTATTAACAGACATATACACATACATACATACACACACACATACATGTTATACATATACAATATAAACCCACACGCGCACAGGGGAGCGTGCAAGCCCCACGCCACGCACCTTCCCAAGCAGGCGGCCTTTGCTGTAAGTCCGGCCCGAGACAGGATCGCTGATGATCCTCACGGGTTCGCTCGCTTTCGGCTGCTCGGCTTTGGGCGAAGCGACAACGGGAGGCGAGGGCTTGTACAGATCCGCGGCCATCACGTTCTCGTGGAATGGGTGAGCCGAGAGGAAACCAGCGGGCTCCATGGTGGATGCGGACAGAAGGAGGAATGGACGGAAGGAAGATGGAGAGGACGGCTCGCCCTCGGACGCTTCCTTTCTTTCCTCCTTTCGCTCCCGCGCGCGAAGACACGTGGCGCTGCCCGGCGAGAGACCTTCCACGCGCGCGCTTTCTCTACCGGCGGCGAGGGAATCCCGGCAGTTTTATCAATGAGCGTGGGTTACGTCACGCCAGAAGGCCCCGCCCCCCGGCAATGGGGCGGGGTTAGTCCTTAAAGCGACGGTAGCTGCGAAACACATACATCTGTCTATCATCTATCTAGCTATCCGGTATATAGTCCGGTATACACACATCTATATACCACATCTATATATATCTATATACACACATCTATACTTATCCGGTATATAGATATGTGTATGTATGTACAGTAGAGTCTCACTTATCCAACACTCGCTTATCCAACTTTCTGGATTATCCAACACATTTTTGTAGTCAATGTTTTCAATACATCATGATATTTTGATGCTAAATTCGTAAATACAATCATTACTACATAGCATTACTGCATATTGAACTTCTTTTTCTGTCAAATTTGTTGTATAACATGATGTTTTGGTGCTTAATTTGTAAAATCATAACCTAATTTGATGTTTAATAGGCTTTTCCTTAAACTCTCCTTATTATCCAACATATTCGCTTATCCAACGTTCTGCTGGCCCATTTACGTTGGATAAGTGAGACTCTACTGTATATATGTGTGTGTGTGTATAGCTATAGATTCTATAGATGTGTGTGTATATACTGTATATATATATAGTTATATAGATGTGGTATATAGATGAGTATGTGTGTCTATACACATACACACCCATATATCTATATACAGTAGAGTCTCACTTATCCAACACTCCCTTATCCAACATTCTGGATTATCCAATGCATTTTTGTAGTCAATGTTTTCAATGCATTGTGATATTTTGGTGCTAAATTCGTAAATACAGTAATTACTACATAGCATTAATGTGTAATGAACTACTTTTTCTGTCAAATCTGTTGTATAACATGATGTTTTGGTGCTTAATTTGTAAAATCATAACCTATTTTGATGTTTAATAGGCTTTTTCTTAATCTCTCCTTATTATCCAACATATTTGTTTATCCAATATTCTGCCGGCCCGTTTATGTTGGATAAGTGAGACTCTACTGTATATACAACACACACACACATCTATAGCTATCTGGTGTGTAAAGGTAAACGTAAAGGTAAAGGTTTCCCCTGATGTTAAGTCCAGTCGTGTCCGACTCTGGGGGTTGGTGCTCATCTCCATTTCTAAGCTGAAGAGCCGGCGTTGTCCGTAGACACCTCCAAGGTCATGTGGCCGGCATGACTGCATGGAACGCTGTTACCTTCTCTCTGGAGCGGTACCTATTGATCTACTCACATTTGCATGTTTTCGAACTGCTAGGTTGGCAGAAGCTGGAGCTAACAGCGGGCGCTCACTCCGCTCCCGGGATTTGAACCTGGGACGTTTCAGTCTGCAAGTTCAGCAGCTCAGCGCTTTAACACACTGAGCCACCGGAGGCTCCATATATACATAAACACATCTATATACCAGATAGCTATAGGTGTGTTTATAGATAGATAGATAGATAGATAGATAGATGTAATATATATAGATGTGTGTGTGTGTATACACACACACATCTATATACCTGATAACTAGATAGGTCTCTGTATTTGTGTGTGTGTGTGTGTATGTATACATACACACACACACACACACACACATATATATATTAACGATAGGGCATCATGGGAGATGTAGTTTTACAAGGTTTTTGGCCTTCTCTGCCAAGGTATGCTGGTGCCTCGACAATTTACAAATCATGGTAGCATTTTCAATGCTATAGAATTAAAGTATTTGTAGCTTAGTGCTTAGGATTCCCTGAATTAAAACACTAGAGATTTCTAGTAAAAACAATTATCAGTGCTTTAGTAAACTACACATTCCAGAATACTTAAAGTAGTATCACAAAGCTCGTAGTAACTCTTAGTTTGTCTGAGAGGCAGATACTGTTCTCAAGTTCCATGATTAATCATATCTGAAGAAGGATATGGCACAATGTAAGAAATATTGCTTCTTGGAACGGCAGCTCCCATAATCCATCAACCAGCAAAAAAGAAAGGAAGAAAGCTCTGGATGAAAGTAGACCATTCCGAATCCAGGGCCGTAGCACCTATGATGACTGATTTTACAGTTTTCCTCTTGTGGATATGAAAAGCAAAGAACTGAAATCTAATTGGGTAATAGAGCAACGTTCTTTCTTCACAGCATGGAGAGAGAGAAAAATGATTACCTGCCATGATATACATACTGAGTTTCTATTGTAGTCACAGTTGCAGAGACTGGTTGAACAGCTAGTAAGCCTGATATGAAATTAAATGTATTGAATATTTAATACCATCCCCTTGCAACAAAGTGGTGAATATATGCATGTTTGAAACTCAAAAGCCCATTGATAATTGCTATGCATATCACTAACCGTACATCTGCTTCTTTTATATAATTTCAATGTGTTTCCAAAGAATAACCCAGAAACAGTGCCTTTAGGCCAAGTTGATAAGAAAATGCCTGCTGGTGATTGTTTATTTCTAACTGTGAATAGTTTCACCTGAAAACTAGTTCAGCTAGGTGCTTTCAAAGACTGATTAGCCAGCATCCCTATTGTTAAAAGCTTGAATATTAAACTGTGCTGTTAGGAATGTTGGGAGTTATAGTTTAAAAACTAGTGCAAGGGAGGTTTGTTGTGTGCCTTTAAGACATTGCCTATTTATGGTGACCCTAAGGGGGCTGTTTGTACTAGAGCTAGTCCCAAATGAGTCATTGTTTCAGAACTGCATCTGCCATAATCCCTCAATATTCACTATGGTGACTAGATGTGACCACTTTAACTGCCATGGTTCAATGGTATAGATCAGGCATGGGCAAACTTGGGCCCTCCAGGTGTTTTGGACTTCAACTCCCACCATTTCTAACAACCTCAGGCCCTTTCCTTTTCCCCCTCTGCCGCTTAAGCGAAAAGGAAAGGGCCTGAGGTTGTTAGGAATGGTGGGAGTTGAAGTCCAAAACACCTGGAGGGCCCAAGTTTGCCCAAGCCTGCTATAGAAACATCAGAGTTGCACTTCTCAAGGCCTTTAGCCATCATTCTGGTGCTTCACCAAACTAGAAATCCCAGGCTCCCATAACTGCATTAATTTTACAATATAGAAACACCCTAAGGCTGCTGGTATGTGTGTGTTTTAATTCATTTGGAGAGTGACAATTGTATCTTCCTGCCCGAAGCTACCTTTAGAAAGAATTGACTGTTCTTTCTACACCTCTATTACTTGGGTATGTGTTTAGTTTTTTTTAAAAAAAAATGTGTGTGGTTTTAGCTCATCTCCTGAAGGGAAAATGTTGCTGATTTTTCTCTGCCTGGCCCTTTATTGTCTCAGGGCTATTTTCAGTCTGAGTTACTGAGGAATTCAGGTGGGGCTGTTGGAGGAGTTTCTCCCCATTGATGGTATTCCCCCGCCCTCTGTTTTTTCCAGGACTTGCGCTGAAGAGCAACAACACTAGTTGCCATCGCAACAGAGCTGGGGAAGAAGGCAGCATAGAAGGGAAGGAGGTTCCTCATATAAAGGAAGGGAAAGCTCTCAAATATGAGCTCTATTCATCCCTTAAATGGGTGCTGCACTGTAGGACTAATGCAGTTTGACCCCACTTGAACTGCCATGGCTGAATGCTATGAAATCCTAGGGGTTGTAGTTAGTTTGACATGGTCTTTCTCTGCCAAAAAGTGCTGATGTCTCACCAAACTACCCTGTTTCCCCTAAAATAAGACAGTGTCTTATATTAATTTTTGCTCCCAAAGATGTGCTAGGTCTTATTTTCAGGGGATGTCTTATTTTTCCATGAAGAAGAATTCACATTTATTGTTGAACAAAAAATGAACATTTATTATATACTGTACAGTAGTTGTCATCACAAACCAGCATAACCAGACAAATTGTGAATCTTATCAAGAATTTCTTGTTACTACAGTAGAGTCTCACTTATCCAAGCCTCACTTATCCAAGCCTCTGGATTATCCAAGGCATTTTTGTAGTCAATGTTTTCAATACATCATGTTATTTTGGTGCTAAATTCGTAAATACAGTAATTACAACATAACATTACTGCGTATTGAACTACTTTTTCTGTCAAATTTGTTGTATAACATGATGTTTTGGTGCTTAATTTGTAAAATCATAACCTAATTTGATGTTTAATAGGCTTTCCCTTAATCCCTCCTTATTAGCCAAGATATTCGCTTATCCAAGCTTCTGCTGGCCAGTTTAGCTTGGATAAGTGAGACTCTACTGAACTAATATTTCCATGTACAACACTCTATGGTACGTACATTTACCGATCCTGCATGCTCTGTTGTTCTGTTTGGCGGGCATAATTCCAAACAAATCTTTGCTAGGTCTTACTTTTGGGGGAGGCCTTATATTTAGCAATTCAGCAAAACGTCTACTAGGTCTTATTTTCTGGGGATGTCTTATTTTCGGGGAAACAGGGTACATCAGAATTCTGTAACATTGAGCCATGGCAGTTGAAGTGTTGTCAAACTGCATTAATTCTGCAATGTAAATGCATCCTTAGCTGGGCTCTAGCCCAGCTGATAAATCACCAGCAGTAATAAGATCAACCAATAAGATAACCATCTACAGACCCACAAAGAAAATCCAACAAATGCTACGGTCAGCGGACAAGAGGGATCCTCTCTCCTCTGCAGGAGTCTACCGTATACCATGCATCTGTGGCCAACCGTTGACTTGTGGGGTCCCGCAGGGCTCTGTATTGTCTCCCATGTTGTTCAACATCTACATGAAGCCGCTGGGAGAGATAATCCGGAGTTTCGGGGTCCGGTGTCATCTGTATGCAGATGATGTCCAGCTCTGTCACTCCTTCCCACCTGTCACTAAGGAGGCTGTTCAGGTCCTGAACCGGTGCTTGGCCACTGTGTCGGACTGGATAAGGGCCAACAAATTGAAATTGAATCCAGACAAGACAGAGGTCTTCCTGGTAAGTCGGAAGGCCGAACAGGGTATAGGGTTACAGCCTGTGCTGTATGGGGTCACACTCCCCTGAAGGCGCAGGTTCGCAGTCTGGGGGTGATCCTAGACTCATCGTTGAGCCTGGAGCCCCAGGTCTCAGCAGTGGTTAGGAGAGCCTTCGCACAGTTAAAACTTGTGCGCCAGCTGTGACCGTACCTTGGGAAGCCGGACTTGGCCACAGTGGTCCACGCTCTTGTTACATCCCGTTTAGACTACTGCAACGCACTTTACGTGGGGCTGCCTTTGAAGACTGTTCAGAAGCTTCAATTAGTCCAACGGGAGGCTGCCAGGTTAATAACTGGAGCAGCGTTCAGGGAGCGTACCACTCCTCTGTTACGCCAGCTCCACTGGCTGCTGATTAGCTACTGAGCACAATTCAAGGTGCTGGCTTTAGCCTATAAAGCTCTAAACGGTTCCGGCCCAGCTTATCTGTCCGAACGTGTCTCCCACTGCAACCCACCTCGAAGCTTAAGATCGTCAGATGAGGCCCTGCTCACGGTCCCATCAGCCTCACAGGTGCGGTTGGTGGGGACGAGAGACAGGGCCTTTTCAGTAGTGGCTCCCCACCTATGGAACGCCCTCCCCATTGAAGTCAGGCAGGCTCCCTCCCTCCTATCCTTCCGTAGGAAGGTTAAAACTTGGTTATGGGGCCAGGTTTTTGAATAATAATTGGCAGCGTTAATTATTATCATGTACGCAGAACTCAGTCGACAGACCCAGTTTTTTTTTTTAACTGAACACATCTACCTATATTTTATAATATGTTTTATCTTATAATGTGTAATCTAATCTCACATATCTACACTGTACATTTTATAATGTGTTTTTATCGGTTATAATTTTTTAACTGATTTATGTTGTACTGTATAATTTTTTATATATGCATTTTATTGTAAGCCGCCCTGAGTCCCCTGTTGGGTGAGAAGGGCGGGATATAAATATTGTAATTGTAATAAATAAGTCTACATAAGGACCACCAAATGCAGCGCCCAAACACGAGTCAAAGAACATGAAAGTCATTGCAGACTAACTCAACCAGAGAAATCAGCCATAGCAGAGCACCTGATGAACCAACCTGGACACAGCATATTATTGGAGAACACAGAAATTCTTGACCACTCCAATAACTATCATGTCAGACTACACAGAGAAGCCATTGAATTTCACAAGCATGTGGACAACTTCAACAGAACGGAGGAAACCATGAAAATGAACAAAATCTGGCTACCAGTATTAAAAAACTAAAAAATCAGAACAATAAATAAGAAGCAACACTCTGAGACATGGGAACTAAGGGCAACTAACAAAGGATGACCCCAGGCAGAAAGTAGCCAGTAGATGAAACCATTCAATGCAAATTAGGGTGATTAACTGCAACATTCACACTGGCCTCCAACTGACAAAGAGTTCTTCCCTCACCCTGGACTTCCCACAGATATATATAAACCTTACTTGCTGAGTTTCTCTATACCTCACAACCTCTGAGGATGCCTGCTATAGATGTGGGTGAAACATCAGGAGAGAATACTTCTAGAACATGGCCATACAGCCCGGAAAACATACAACAACCCTGTGATCCCGGCCATGAAAGCCTTCAACAACACAACAATGAGATCTGCCAACCGAAAGGTGGCCAGTTCGAAGCTCGGTCAGGGTGAGCACCCAACTATCAAGCCCTGCTTACTGTTTCCCTAAGCAGTTCGAAAACAACTGAGCTGTAAGTAGAGAAATTAGGTACTACTTTTTTAGCGGGGAAGGTATTTTACAACACCATAAAATGCCGGTAACCAAAAGGAAAGAGGAAGTCCTGATGGTTCTCCATCATAGAGAATGGAGCAACAACATCTCCCTGTGGTTGAATCCGAGCACAACTTCCAAGGCCCTGAAGCTGGACACAATGCACCTCCTTTCTGTCTCTTCTGTTCTGCCTGTCCAAGCGGCATTGAATATTTACCGTGTATGTGTACTGTAATCTGCCCTGAGTTTCCTTGGGGAGATAGGGCAGAATATAAATAAAGATGGTGGTGGTGATGATGATGATGATGATTATTATTATTATTGTTATTATTCTGTCCACAGCACAAAAATGGAAATGGGAGGGTGGGGAAAAGGAATCTAACAGCACGTTTGAACTGACTGGTTCATTTCAGCATGAGCTTTTCTATATAATAGATTTCATATCCACAAGACTAGTATCTGCAGTTTTATTTATCTACATCCAACAAAATATGTCCTCTGTGAGCTATTTCTAGGTCTTCTAATGTGACTCTTATGTTTTCCTTGGGCCAGATGTTCTTCATTTCCCTAGGGTTCACTATTCAGTTTTGAGTATCTACACAAAGTCTGGGAACATATCCCCCATGGATATTAGGATCATACCATATAGTCATTCACTTCTACACTACTGTAGAAATTATACTGTCTAGCCAGTATTGTACCACCTGACATCCGTCGGGAAGTAGCAGCCTGTAATGAAAGGACCAGGGCATTGACAGCTCCCGCCCATCCGTTCGGATATCAGCCAGAATGTCAATGCTTTAAATCAAGAAACAGCTTCCTAAGATCTACAGAGATACTTCCAGGAATACTTCAGCAAGCAAGAATCCAAAAGTGACAGGTTAAAACCCAAAACCTCAATCAGTGGCTGATACCAGATGAAAAACTCCCTTCTGGGCACACAGAAAACTGGGCAACTTAGATGGTGCTTAACAGACTGCGCTCTGGCACCACAAGGTGCAGAACCAACCTTAAAAAATGGGGCTTCAAAAAGGAGTCCATGACATGCAAGTGTAAAGAAGAGCAAACCACAGACCACTTACTACAATGCAGCCTGAGCCCTGCCACATGCACAATGGAGGACCTTCTTATAGAAACATCAGAGGCACTCGAAGTGGCCAGCTTCTGGTCAAAGGAAATTTAGTATAATGCCAAGATTTTTACTTTGTTTGTTGTTTTTCTATACATTGTAACTTTATTCTCAATTCACTTCTGACACAATAAAAAATCCACTTCATGAGATGTGCCAATGGAGTTTTAGCCCAGACATTTACATACAGTTACATTGTTGATCAGGATGTAATGAGAAAGAGAAAGATACAAAGTGGGAACAACTGTCATCACATTTCTGATGGTAAAGGTAGGTTGCATTTCAGACAATGTGGTCAGTCTGTCACATTCAGTACAAATACATTTTTCCTCTATGAAGACAACTATCAAAACCTATTTTGTGGGGTATTTGCAGAAGGATTGAGTCAGACAGAGCAGGTTGTGGTGGATGTCATGATCTCATCAACTTACCTCAGTCCTCAAAGATTATAATATACAATAAATAAATCATGGATAATCTGCTGGACTCATGAGAAGAAAGGTAAGTTTTACTGTTGAACCAGACTGGCAGTGCCAATATCCAGGAGTATATTGTGGAATTATATTATGAGCAAAAGTCCTGCTGTGTGCTGGAAAAGTTAATAAACTTGACTGGATGGGCAATTCTGGGAATTTTAGTCTACAAAAGTAATTTTTCCAAGCTCTGGTTGGATCCACACTCATTTGTCCCACTTTGGATGCTTTTACACTGCCAAATTAATGCAGTTTGATATCACTTGAACTGCCATTGCTCACTGTGAAATAATGGAATGTGTAGTTTTGCAAGGCCTTTTGCCATCCCTACCAAATAGCGATCACCAAACTACAACTTTCATTATTCCATAGCATTGAGTCTTGGCGTTTGAAGTGGTATCAAACTGTATTAATTCTTCATTGTAGATGCCCACGCTAGATGATTGGAAGAAGTGTGAGTTGTGCTATTTGTACATCAAACTTCTCCTTATCAGTGTGGCACAGGAGAAAACACATTGCTCGCTTATTAAGGAGTCTTCCTGCACTTCCAGGCATTCATGAAAAACCTTAGCTCCCAAGAGCCAGAAGTATCCTCATAATAGACTTTTGAGAAGGAAATTAAAAGGACATGTCAGCTGGCACATTAAATCCCAGGGCTTATGGATGGCATCTGCCAACATTCCTCCTTCTAGCCCACAATTAAAATACAGAAGCCCTCTCTTCCTTTGCCTCTAGTCACGCTAATGGTGCTACTGCCTTGCCTTCAAGGGAACAGGTTTCGGCTGAGTTCACTTTCGCTGCAACACTGCACCAGCTGCAATCGCAAGGAAAAATCTGAAATGTCACTGTATCTGCTATCCTTGCCAGGAGAGGACAAATCATCCCCTCAGGAAAGTAAGGTTTTTGTCAGCCATCTGATCCTGTGTTTAGTGTAAACAGAGGAAGGCTGTCTATAGAGAACTTCCTGACCTTAGCTGTAGCTGATTGCAGTTAGATAATTTCCTGTCAAATGCAGTCCTCGTGCTGGCATCATTTATCTCAAGACAGCAATTCTGGCCGAATACTCCATAGCAGTGGCAGGAACCCCCTGCTCTCCTTTCTGTGCACTCTACACTGTAGATTTAATACAGTTTGACATTACTTTAACTGCCATGGCTCCATGCTAAGGAATCCTGGGAGTTGTAGTTTGGTAAACCACCAGCACTCTTGGACAGAGAAAGCTAAAGACCTTGTAAAACTACAGCTCCTATGAGTCCATAACATTGAGACATGGTAGTTAAAGTGCTGCCAAACTGCATTGTTCTATGGTGTAGAATGATGCTCCCTAGTGTGCTGCTTACAAACATCTCTGTCCCAGTGTTTGGAAAAGTTACCTTGGGGACCAGAACTTCCAGAATCATCTCATCCCTCACACCAATGGCTATACTGGCTAAATAGGGTTGCCAAATCATGATCATCCCAGGCTGTGAGATTTGGCTGAAATTTTTAGGGAGAAATTTGACATCACTGGAAATTCCAAGAGCAGGATAGTAATCCAGAATTGATTCACTTATTTTATCTTTATATCCATTAGCAGAATTATGACCTGAGAGTTTGTGGGCCCTTAAGTATGAAAAATTAAGAATTACGCATACAAAGGGTACACCACTCACATAAGAAGCACAAATGAGGAAATGGTTCCAGAATTTCTAAATGGAGTCATCAGGAGGTTCTCCATGGTGTTGTCCCCCCCCCCCCCCCCCCCAAGATGGGTGAAAATACCATTGATCAGCATTTGGGAACAATCAGATTTTGAAGTATGATTTGCTTGTTTTTAACATTGGTCTAGAATTTATCATGTTTTAATTTTCTCAGTACCATCAGGAAAAAAAGCATTGGTTTTGCTCTTTATTGGCAGTATGTCCCAGTAAAAATATGCAATAACAACAACATGCAGTAACATATGCAAATAAAAAATTAAAAATTCTTTCAATGAATATATAAATAAAATAAGTGGATACATTTTGGATTGCTATCCTGATCTTGGAGGTTCTGATTATGTCAAATTTCCCCCTAAAACCTTCTCAATGAACTCTGTTTCACAGAAGTGGCAGTGGCAAGGAATACCCACACATACATGCACATACAGTATTTCTTTGCAGAAATTAAAGGTTTAAAGGTGGAAATGTGCTGCCCCCTGCTGACTAAAGGATTGTGTGCTCAACTGTCAAGCATTTTTTCTTATTAGTCAGTTTATTGCTAAGGACTAAATTGCATTTATGTTCTTGATAGCATTTATTGTGTTTATTATATTATATTATATTGAACATGGCTGGTATAATCACACTCCCATGCGGTCTGTGCTACAGCTGATCAGAGACATTACTTGGTGGGAAGGAATCAGGATGTGGAAGACAAATGGCACTCAGCTGGGTTTCCTTCCTTTTGATGTCCTGGGAATGAATGAGGAGCCTTGGATCTTTGTTGTTTAAGGCAAGCAAAAATGGGTGGGAAAGGAGGGAATGTTAGCTTCTCTGAGATGACTGAAATTCTATTAGAGCAGCAGCTTTTCAACTTGTCTCTGTTGCTTCTGGGCTTAATAGTGTTTGATGTTCAGACATTTGCAAAGGAAGAGCAGTTCTCTCCATATTGTTAAAGCAATAGATGTATATGTCATCTTAAATATTCACAAATTTATTACTGGATAAATGTTAGTGGAAGGTAGTCTACTTCTACACGAAGAATTGTTTTATGCTGACAAATGAAGTAAAGGTATATCTCTGTCAATGGAGTAGATGTGTTCTTGAGAAATATTGTAACAGAACAGTTGGAACCAGAAGCAGAAATAACATGGAAATAACAGGATAAGTTCCGACAAAATAAAACAATATGTTTCACTATTTTTATTCAAAACTAACAGTACATATATGTGAAATCAAATAATCAATTTAAGGGTTTTTTTTTCCATGTCAAGAGTGACTTGAGAAACTGCAAGTCACTTCTGGTATGAGATAATTGGCCGTCTGCAAGGATGTTGCCCAGGGGACACATGGATGTTTGATGTTTTATCATCCTTGTGGGAGGTTTCTCTCATGTCCCTATATGGGTGCTGGAGCTGATAGAGGGAGCTCATCCATGCTCTCTCTGAATTCGAACCGACAACCTTCAGCAATCCAACCTTCAAGTCAGCAGTCCTGCCAGCACAAGGGTTTAGCCCATTGCGCTATTGGGGGCTCCTTACCAAGTTGGGTAAACTTTGCACAACTAAACAATAACATTTGAATCTTCTAAGGATCACTCCTTATTCCTACATGCATCCTGAAATGAAGTTTTTTCTTTCTTTCATCAACTTTATTATGATTTTCATGTTGGCGCTCAAATGTATAGATTTATGCTATTTACTAAAGAACTTCATTCCATGTCTTCTTAAAATTATCAGACCTGAAAATACCTTTCCCAAAAGTTATGCTAGAACCAGAAAATAAATGTCAAACAACTGAATTACATACAGTTACTACTGTACCTATCTATATTTATGCTGTCTTTATATGTACAATTTTATTTAGTTTTTAAAAAATCTTTGGTATATGATACCTCCCTTAACTTCTTTCCCAATAAAACCTTATTTTAAAAAAGAACAAATTGTACTATCATTTTCCCCCAAAAGGGGGAGAAAGAGCCACTACTGGGCCTTTTAAAAGTCATTTCAGTTGTAGTGAGTATCTCTGTGCTTCCCAAAGGAAAAATAAAAATGGAAAAAAATAAATTTTCCTTTCAAAATCAGATTTTAATCTCATGACTCCTGGCATTCAGGATTGATGCTTTCCGCTCTCTATCAACTAACCTTGATTTATGTATAGATCATTTTTTAAATCATGTCAGAAGCGAATTGAAAACATACTGCAAGTTGCTTCTGGTGTGAGAAAATCATCCATCTACAAAGACGTTGCCCAGGGGACGCCTGGATGTGTTACCATCCTGCTGGGAGGCTTCTCTCATGTCCCCACATGGAAAGCTAGGGCTGACAGATGGGAGTTCACCCCATCTCGTGGATTTGAACCGCAAACCTTTAGGTCAGCAGTTCAGCCATCACAAGGGTTTAACCCATTGCGCCACCACTGCCCCTTATGGGTCATATAAAGAATTATTCTTTTGGCTCCCAAACTTGACCTCGACTTATACATGAAGTCAACTTATACAGGAAGTTGACTTATACATGAGCATATACAGTAAGCTGTACTATGTGAGGTTAAATGAGGACATTGGTGGCAGTGAGACTCATTAGTTAAATGGCACTGTAGCTGAAAACAGAGCTATTCGCTTCCCATTTCCCAACTTGAAGCTGGCAGATGACATCCAGCAATCTGTCTCTAACTCTGGCCAGCCTGGAAAGCTCAAGAAAAGGCCTTGATTTGGGTAGTTTCTATATCCAAAGCAGCACAGCCCTTTGAGTTTCACTGGAGAGAGCCGTTTGAAGCTGCAAATGTGCAGGAAACAATGGTATTTCCCTAACTTTTTTGTGAGAAACCGAACAATAATGACACATGGACAACCTCTTCATTCCCAGTTACAGTCAGAAACTAAACCTTGTCCCTTGCTTGGCTGGAAATACCTGTTTCATAAACTGACTAGGCTCTTGCTCCATCTGTTTCTAAATGACACTTCCCTATCCACCTAACGTTAAATTATTTCACAATTACTGTTTGCTGTAAAGAGTCCCTTTTGGCCAAGTAAACAAAAAGGCCTCTCTAAAGCAATGCAAAGCCGACAAAAAATCCTTCAACTCCTATCATAGGGGCCCAGAGTAAGCAAAGGGGCTATGGGGAGACACAGGGTGGAAAGAGCAGGTTTCTGTTGGAAGTTGGCAAGCACAAATAAAACACGAGATAGCCTCATCTGCAAGATTACTTGTTTTCAGAGTGGGAAATTCATTCACCATTTGGGCCCCTCCACACTACATATTTATAGCACTACGATTCCATTTTAACAGCCATGGTAGCATGCTGAAATTCACCGGTTGTGGGGTACTAGAACATTAAGATTCACAGCAATTAAAGTGTTATATTTTATTAGTGCAGAAAAAGCCCTGGTACTGATTCATGTTAACACCACAAGGAAATACACATAATGTGTTGGGGAGAAGATGATGAAGTAGAGAGTCACCCATTTTCACATCACTGCTGTACATAGCACGAGACACACCTTGAAAGTTATATTCAGCTAGAGAAAATTATCTGACAAATGGCATCTTATTTTAAATTGTTAGATTTACTGTGGAATGAAAAAAATACAGCTGATGTCAAGAAACAAAGATGATCAAAACAGAGTTAGGCATGCATCCTTTGGATTGCCAAAAGTTGAATATGACAAATAATGCTATGTAATGCATCTAGATTCTTGTCCATTACACTGGGACCAGAACAATGTTAATGTATAAGTTGCTATGGGCCTCGTTTTCTCAACAGCTTGTGAGGAATCAAGAGATTTCTAAAAAATCTTCCTCTTGAGTCATAGGGAGATCCCATTACTCATCCCATACCTCTTCCTGTTGCCATTGTTGCATCAAGTAGAAGCAATTCAAACACTCCTCTTCTGTTCTACTAAGCAATTTTGCTGCTCTTGTTTTGTGCTTTCAGGTAATTTCTGATGAATGGCAACCCTATCTCAGGGTTTCATTGGGCTGACAGGATCACCCAGTGGGTTTTCATGACTGAGTTGGGATTCAAACTCTGGTCTCCAGAGTCTAAATCCAGCACTCAAAACACTACATGCCGGACTGTAACAGGACTGTTTGAATTGTTTTGAATTGAATTTACATCAGTTAACAACAAGCAGCTTACTTTGAATGGATGGAGTGAACCAGGGGCAGTCTTTAAGTTTGCCTGATTTTATTAAAATTGCAGAATAGTTGCTTTAAACTAGGAATGGGAATCTAGTTCTTCCACGTGCCAATGCATCCAAAATGTTTCACCAGACTAATTTTTCTTATGAATTACATTTTGGTGACCAAACTTAAAAGATCAATGCTTTTTAAAACATAGGCTTATCTGCTCTCTCCTCTTATGTTTTGATGCCTATTCATGCCCTGAAAGGGATCCTGGAGGCAGCTGCTGTTTACTTTGCCTGCTGTAGGAAGGCATACACCTTAACAGCAGGATCAGGTGGAACAGGAATACATTTCCCATTTCAAGTTTTATTGTATTGTTTATGCCAAATGTGCTGCTGCGACATAACATCAGATGTCTGTGTTTCTCCAGCTCTCTGACCTCATCTACCCAATGCTGATGCTACAAAAAAAAACTTCCAGATAGACAAATGCTAAGAAGGAAGAGGGGAGCTATGGGAGCATTAAAAGATGATGTAAAAAAGGATCCTCATTGTTGTTAAGTGAGTTATGACTATATCACACAAAAGGTACAATTTCATCAACCGATAAACAAAGGTCCTCAAAACAGAGTAGGGATATTTTCAGATACCCTCTTGCCAGCTCCCACCTATATTCTCTTGAGGCTTTATAACCTCAGAATATAATATACCAGTAATTTTTTTAATTCTCACTTATGCATAAAAGTGCCACAGAAGGAAGCTACACTGAAACATGATAGAAGTACTTAATGTAAAAGAAAGAAAAAAGAAAAGTAGTTGACTTCTGTTCACTTGTATCTTCATTCAGCTACAAAGAATAATATAGGCACTACCTTCCAGTTTCTTAGTGTTGACTCTTTTCTCGAGCAAAAACACTTTCCAAAATAGTTTTCAAAACTTTAAATTTGGTAACTCCTTTTCTTCTTTAAGCAAAAAGTCAATTAAAAGTTTCCAATATTTCAACAAAAATCCAGTGTCCCTTCTTTTAACAAGCAAGTTAATTTATCCATCTTGGACAAGTCCATTGTTTTTATCGTCTAACCTTCTCTTGTTGGTGTTATTAAGTTGTTCCATTTCTGAACATAAAGCAATCTGACTGCTGTGATCATATATTGCAACCATCTACCATAGTTGTTTATTAGTCTATGTATATTAGACTAATATGACTGTATATTAGTCAGTCCAAATAAAAACCTTTGTGATTATATAGCAGTGTCTTCGCTGGACACGCATGATCATTCACGACTTTGCCATGATACACAAGCAACACTCCTGGGATGCCCTAGAGCAGGTCTGCACAGTCTGCGCCCCTCCGGGTGTTTTGGACTTCAGCTCTCAGAATTTCTGACCATTGGATAAGTTGTCTAGGGCTTCTGGGAGTCAGAGTCCCAAACACATGGAGGACCACATATTGTGAAGCTCTGCTCTAGAAACCAACTAAACAGACCTTTAGTTAGTGTTCCCCTGGTACCTGGATGTTCCACAGTAACTTGCTAACATTTTTTTGTCCCTGAGTAGTTCTAGTTGCTCAGCAACAGTGTGCTCAGGAAAGATCATTGCCATCTCTATTGGATGAGCAAGAGTGTGACACTTGAACACTACATTACTTATACCAAGTGCAGACAAAGAATATGCCTCCAGATCAGTGGTTAATAATAATAATAATAGAACTTTATTTATACCCTGCCACCATCTCCCCATGGGGACTCGGGGCGGCTTACATGGGGCAGAGGCCCAAACAACATAGAACAAAACATAGGCAACAAATAAAAATCACACTATAAAAAGATAAAACAGTAATACAATATATCAATTAAAACAAAAATACAGGATAAAAAAATTGCATTTAAAACACATAAATGGTTTACCAGTTTACCAGCTGTTAGGATTTCTAGGAATTGAAGGCCAAGACATCTGGGGACCCACAGGTTGAGAACCACTGCTCCAGATGATGGATTGTACTTCCAATCAACTCCAGCCAGCATAGGCAATAGTGAGAAGTGTAGTAGGAGTATCTCCCCAACAAAATTAATGTTTCATCCACTCCAATTAATGTATTCTCTTTATCCTTGTTGACTATTGATCAAATGGCCAGGTATGCAGAAAACAAGTGAATGTCCAGGCTAAAATATGTTTATTAATATATAATTGTGCTCCCAAAGGAGATTACAACTATAGTGGATTGTGGGAATGCCATGAATATAGTTTATAATGATTTTAGAAAATCATTGTAATTTGGTGATGCACCAGCACTTTTTGGCAGAGAAAATTAAAGGCCCTGTAAAACAACAACTCCTGCAATTCCATAGCATTTATAGTAGTGTCAAGCTGCATTAATTCTGCAGTGTAACAGGACCCAAAGTTTCCAACTGTATATTCATTTGCAGAGTCATTAAATAAGCCGCAGGGCAGATTGATGCAATTATAGGTATAAATCTATGTGATGTAGACTTACAACTGCTCAGAAAACCAAGTATTTGCCAAGGGTTCATCATGAACTTGCAGGGAGGTTTCAATACTACAAGAGTCTCTTCTGAAGACCCAGTAGTTTTCAATACTTCAATCAGTTAGATCAGATCAGGGATGAAGATTCTCTAGTCTATTGGCAAGGATAAGTGATGCAAAATATTTAAAGGTCAGACTGTTATGGCATGAGATGGAGTTCTGTTCATTTGCAAAACAGACTTCTGCTAATTGGAAGGGCTGCAGGAAATACTTATCAAACTGACAGACAGCATAAATGACCTTTATTCTGCAGTAATGTGACCTCATCCAGAATACTTCATCCAGGTTCCAGGTGCAACACTTTAAGAGGCCTGTAGAAAAATTGCAAAAGTCAGAGAAAGACAATTAAGGTGATCAACTCTGCAGTATCAAAAACAAGTTACAACAAGAAAGATTAATGTAGAAATCAGAGAAAACTAAAAAATGTGGATCAGGAAATATAGCATATTATTTCAAAAATGGATATTGACTAGAAAACAAAGCTTTGGAAATTCTTATATTAAAATGTATTCACATAGTTGCTTTTAGACGTTGGAAAAGAGATAAGCCTCTGATGGTACTGATTGGTACCATCTACTTCAGGAATATTGGATACCTGTGTGTGTTTATATACATAAACACACACACAGACACACACTTACCAGTACTGTACTTATAAAACTCATAAAATTAAGCAGCTAAGATGTCTTTAAATGAGCAGCAGAGTTGCTAATAAATTGTAGTTATTCCATTATGGAGGTGTTCTGCTCACACCTCAAGGACAAAGGATCAAACATGAAGTTCTGGAATGAATGCTGCTATTGTGCTTCTTTTATTCCAATGAAGTCTGGGCACAATAACTTCTCTTTGCATTGCTCTGTTTAATGTGTGTGCATTTATATGTATGTATACTTATATGTCCTAAATTTATATGTCCTAAATGTTTACTTAGTTTTATATTTATTAGTGATTTTAGAGATATACTCAACATGTCTATTGTTATTCTTCTTTCCTATGTATTATGATTTGTCTTTACTTTGTTGATTTAATTCTCCTGTATTGTTATGTGCCTCCTTTTATTTATATTGTGTTCCTGTTGTAAGCCGCTCCAAGTCCTCTCGGGGAGAGAGGGCAGGATATAAACAAAGCTTTATTATTATTATTATTATTTATAATGAGCTTCTTAATACCAGCTGTAAAAGATTGATGACCGTCGCCCCCGCTTTCAAATTGATTAAAAAAAAAACGCAGCAGAGAGTTCCATAGATTACTCTCCAAAAGAACGGAGCGGGACCGCAACAGACTATTATTAAAAGACCTTTTTTCCTTCATTTTCCTCTTCCCTGAACTATGTAACAAATCCCCCCAATAAAAGTAGCATTTATTTTAACAGTAACCCTCTCTATCTGGTTATTTTGTATCTTTTCTCTGACTCCTTTCCTTTGCATGCAATCTCTCTCTCCCTCCCGTCCCTTTAAACTCCGGTTGAGGTTTCTCCGCCATAGATTAACATGGCGGTCGATATAAATTGGCTCATATCTCTATCAAAATTACCCCTAGAACGCTCCTCTTTTAGTCTTAACCCTTTCTAAGGCTCCTGACTCGAAGACAACCAGCAGACCCGGAATCGGTCCAGTTTTCGGCATCTCAACAGCTGACTGTCAAAACGGAACCGCGTCTCTTTCCAAGCCAAGTTGCTGCTTTATCCCGGGTTTTTCTCTCCCCGCGACTCGCGGAATGGCTTTCCCTAGCCCCTTTCTGTGAATTGGGGATGGGGGGGATCGCTCTCTCGCGGGGGAGACATAGTTCTCCAAGGACCCTCACCCTCTACAGCTGCCAGGGGGTGACGGACGGGTGCACTCCACGTTCCATGCATACTTTTGTGATTTTATGAAGAAGAAGAACACTCTTCCCCAGACCTACCCTTGGACTTATGAAATCCTATACCTCCAAAGACTTACTAACCCATATGTGCCCCTTCCCCATGCCATCTCTATGAATTCCCTATGAACTCTTTCTCCTCATGCATTTGTGAATATTCATATTCTATGTACTTGGACACACTCATGACTCGCTGTGTATGAATTTCAAATCGTTGGGCTAACTTCATGAATTGTGAAATCATGCTGCTTGAACCCCACTTCTATATTGGATTCCCCAGATGTTGTGAACTTCGTCCTTATCAAATGTTTTCTATTGCTTATTTCTATTGTTTATATCATTCATGATTCCCCTTTATGCAATGTCACCCACCTTTATGGATTCTCCTTTATCTCCTTTATCTACCTATCTGCCTATATGTATTTATACTCTTTGGGATCCCCGGAAAATATGTGTTTTTCCCAGCTGGGTTTATATTCCAACTTTATTTTTAATTTTCATTTTATCCCATATAATTGGCAGATCATGAAATCAAATGGGAAATATTATGACCCCAACCTGAACTCTAGCCCCATGACTCAGACCTCCCCTTCCCAAAAACAAAAGGATAATCTGCCACAGTTTAATCCCATCTCATTCCGATCGCATGGACAATATAGGGCGAGTCACCAAACTAAAGGTGACTCGCCCCCAAGGCAAACATTGTCACATCTCAGGCCAGGACGCCGCAGGAAGGCACCCTGTGGGGCCGTCAATGATGGCTCATCAAATCACCACTTCCCGTCTGACACCCCAAAGACATATCTAAAATCTGTGAACGTGACAGGACCCCGGACATCCTTGATGGGTGTCATTAATTCCTTTAGAAATTGGCTGGGCCAGAATTAATCAGATGTTTCCTGTCCGGTCACCTCTTTGTCTCAATAGCTCCCGCCTCCTCCTCTCTGATTGGCCCGAGAGGGGACAAAAAGTGGCTCCCCATTGGGCCAGCAGAGCAAGGCGGGAAACGAAAGCCCGCCTCGTTCAACCTCTCAGCCTATCCGCGATCAGATGGGCAGGGAAGCGGGGCGGGAAATTCAAAGGGCTGTCAGACCAAAACATTGTATAAATATGGCTTTATTTGAAACATATGTTACGCTAGTAGATTGAATGATCACTATTAGCGTCCTTTTCAGCTGAATTGCTCAATAAAACTCCTTGGCGGATTTTCCTTCAACGTGGCGGACCTTCTTCATTTCAGGCTTCAGGTTGTATTGCGGCTTATATTCTTCTTTTGGCTTCGCCAAGGTCCGTTCCCTCAGGACCGGATCGGCTTCCTTCTAAAGGGGCCCGATCCCCCAAACGCGGTCGACAACATAATTTGGCTTTACCACGAAGGGACTCGCTTGGAAGTTCCAAAAATCAATTTTTTAGGCTAAAATTCCAAGCGGCGACCTTGGTCCAGATATTCTGGGACAGGTTGGGGAGAGAAACGGCTGCAAGGAGGGCCCTCCGACCAACAATTTGACCTCATTTCACATCCAAATTTCTCTGGCAGCCCCTTTCTCTCTCTAGATCTGATTCAGGGTACTGAACAAAGGAGCCAGATAGGAGGAAGCAGATTTTTAGCTCCTCGAAGGAAAGGCGCCAACGTGAAACAGGGGACGCCCTGTAAAAATAAAAGGGAACCGGCCCCGTTGTTGAGACCCAGGTGGGCGGAGCCTTGGAGGTATTGCACTTCGGATCAGGGCTCGGTAACAAATTCCTGGTGAAACGCGGGAACATCTGGCGCCCCGTGGTGTGTGAGAACAGTCTGGCTTGTAAGATTACAGGTTCTAGGATCGTGGGGTAGGGGAACGATTGTGTTCCCGGGGCACCTGCGGATTCTACGAACGCCAGCCATTCAGCCTTGGTGTAGGGAGAACTCTTGAAAGGACGAGTGCATCCCGCCGGTGGGTGAGTCGTTACTCCATTAACTGTCAGGTACTGGGCAGGGGCTGAGCCAAGGATGGGTGTTTGTTCAAGCACGTCTAGGGTGTCCCACCCCAGCAGACATCCCCAGGGATTCTCCATTGGGAAAGATCCTGGCCAATTGGGGTGGGCTTTGCATCGAAAAACATGGTGCAGGCCAGGTTGGGCTAACTCAGAGCACATAAGTGGCCCCTTATGGCCCTTGAAGGGGGAACAGCTTGCCCCCCCATTTGAGTCACCGAATTCGGAGTGTTGACCTAAAGGTGACTCACCATGAGGAGGGCAAGTGGTCCCAACTTGCTTATGCTGCGATGTTCATAGCCTCAAGCCAGAGGGAGAGTGGAAGGAGGGAGGGGGGGTCCAAGTCTTCCCATGCAGGGACGTGGGCTCCAAAACCTACCCTCAGAAGCTCCTCTCTAGACCTACTTCCCTTCCCGCCTCCACCAGAAGAGGAACTTCTGGAGACATTTGCTTACCCCCACCTTACCAAACCCGACCCCCATCCCTTGCCTCACCTCATCCCCCGTTTTCCCCCTTGTTCTGAGTCTTGCACCGACCCAGAACCCCCAAATCGACCCTTCAAGGGAACCTCTGCTTCCCGGGATCCCACTCTCCCAGACTCACTCTCCCAATTCCCATTTCCCCCCGTCTCCCTTCCGTTTCCCAGCCCTCTATTCTCTCTCAGCCCCCCTCCCTTAATCTCTCCCTCTCTTCCTCTCGCTCGTCCTTTTTGACCAGAGGAACAGGGGGAAAGGAGGGGCCATGGGGGGAATGAGGACCCTCAGAGGAAGGAGGAATTGACTGTTCAGAGACCAAAGAACATTCATTGCCATCCTCTGTTTCATCAAAAGCCTGAATATTGGATCAATAGTTCTCCAAAGAATTATTTTCCCCTCTCTCCCTCCTTTTCAAAGCAATCTGCTTCTGAATTTTTGAGTCACAGTTCAATCCCCTTTTTCCTTCTTCTTTTCTGTTTGCTTTCAAAACGTTACCCAAAATCTCTGGAAACTCCCCAAAGATCCCAGAGGAACATAAATTTTTAGACTGTCAATTTGCATTTTTGTTGGTTACAATTTGCAAGTGGGACCTTTGATCTGGCATTCTTTCCAAATCATCAGGTCACACCTTAAAATTTGTTCAAACTAAAGGATCCTGTGTCCTCAGAGACTCCTTTCCCTTTTTTTCCTTCACCCAATCCCTTTGGGCAACCCTGCAAAACCCCTCCCCCTTTTTTGAATCTCCCTCTCAGCCCCCCCCCCCTTCTCTCTGGGGGATATTGTGTATCTTTGGAAAACCTTCCATCTTCAGAGACTGGCTGAGTCCTGCCTGGGGCTTCCCTGTTCTCTGAGTAGTATTCTTTGTTTGATTGCCTTGACATTGGAGCTTTGTATGTCCTTTAAATGTGGGGAACCAAGTTTTGTTCCTTTTCCTCATGATTTTCTTCCTTGAGCTATCCTCTCTGTTTCTCTCTCTCTCCCTCTTGTTTGCTATCTCTTGAATGACTGTGTATACAATGGGTTAGGGGTTTTACTAACACTCTCTCAGTATAAAAGGGACCGTTGGGAACTGTAGAATGGGGATCCTGGCACCCCACATGAAAGGCACCCCACTCCGACCTGGACTACCAGGACCATCATCCGCTCCTGTGGCTATCAAGGGACTCTGAGAAACCCAGCTCAGATAAGGCGAGAGCAACCAGTGGGGTGCCATCACGGTGATGAGGCCCCCACCCACAAGCTGGCTCCAACCCCTGGCAGGGGTCGTAAGGCTGATCCTGAGCAGAAGAACATCCCCTTCAACTGCAGGGAGGAAAGGGCGCCCCCACGAGACCAGGAGAAGGCTGGCAGGTAAGGGCGACCCCTCCTCACCTGAAGAAGAGGTGGCAGAGGCTAAAGGTGCGTCCCCATGGAGCCACAAACAGGACCCGCGCTGTTGGTCGCTGGGTCATGCGCGAGTGGGGAGCCCAAACATGGCTGCGAGGGTGCCAGAGGAACCTTCAGTATTGAAAATGTCCCAGAAGGTATGAATGATTTATTTCCATTTTTTTTCCTCCTTTTTTTTTCCTCCTTATAAAACTAACCCTCCACTCTTAGGGTCTTGGGGGAAGGGGAGTGGGGAGGGGACACGTGATCTCTTTTCTTTGCTGTCTTGAGGCATTCTCTATCCCTTGGACCTCCTCCCGGGTGGAGGTGCTGGACCTGGCTGTGGACACTAGGAGGCGCCTGGTGGAGATGGCATCACAACCTCCTCGAAGCCCTCCTGACCTCCTACATCGCTTGCAAGGTGCTGGAATCCATGCCAGGATCCATCAAGAGTGCTCCTGGACCAGAACCAGCCCCCACCAGCGGTGAGGAAGACAAAGATCTGTGGACAGCTGAGCTGGGAGACGACCTGAAGGTGTTGTTCCGGAAAACACCTCCTCAGGGCCCGCCGCCCGCGAACTGTCCTGACCCACACCCTCCCGAGGCCCGGAGAAAGACCAAAAGCCAGAGACCAAAGCACAAGACCCTCTCCAAGGACCTCTCCAAATTCCATCCTTCTAGCACCACGGGAACACCCCCATTTGGACCTACAAACATTTGACAGCTCGCTTTGACAGCTGTCAAATCGGCCCTCACTTCAACCCCCGCTCGGAAGAACTAACGCTGCGATCCCACTGGGAGCTGTCCGGCGTGCTGAATCAGGAGCCGTGAGTTCTAATTTCCCTTCTATTTTTTCTCCCTGTTCTTTCCCTATCTTTTCCACTAAGAGCTGTCCAAGGTACTACCCTAACCCTAACCCTAACCCTAGAAGATGCTAAAGGAAAGGTTTTCTCCTCTTTCTAGCTGTCATCCTTCTCCTTCTAATAATAAGCTGCTGTTGGTCACATTTGCCCGCTCTGTTCCAAATTTGTCGCAAAAAGAACCATTCGAACCCCTCTCAGCAGATGGCCATGCTGCCGCTAAGAGGTTATAATGCTTATGCGGTAGGGCAGGGGCGAAGTGGGCTCCTCCCATCTTCGCCCCGCCCTTACCGAGTGGGGAATATGATGACCGTCGCCCCCGCTTTCAAATTGATTAAAAAAAAAAACGCAGCAGAGAGTTCCATAGATTACTCTCCAAAAGAACGGAGCGGGACCGCAACAGACTATTATTAAAAGACCTTTTTTCCTTCATTTTCCTCTTCCCTGAACTATGTAACAAATCCCCCCAATAAAAGTAGCATTTATTTTAACAGTAACCCTCTCTATCTGGTTATTTTGTATCTTTTCTCTGACTCCTTTCCTTTGCATGCAATCTCTCTCTCCCTCCCGTCCCTTTAAACTCCGGTTGAGGTTTCTCCGCCATAGATTAACATGGCGGTCGATATAAATTGGCTCATATCTCTATCAAAATTACCCCTAGAACGCTCCTCTTTTAGTCTTAACCCTTTCTAAGGCTCCTGACTCGAAGACAACCAGCAGACCCGGAATCGGTCCAGTTTTCGGCATCTCAACAGCTGACTGTCAAAACGGAACCGCGTCTCTTTCCAAGCCAAGTTGCTGCTTTATCCCGGGTTTTTCTCTCCCCGCGACTCGCGGAATGGCTTTCCCTAGCCCCTTTCTGTGAATTGGGGATGGGGGGGATCGCTCTCTCGCGGGGGAGACATAGTTCTCCAAGGACCCTCACCCTCTACAGCTGCCAGGGGGTGACGGACGGGTGCACTCCACGTTCCATGCATACTTTTGTGATTTTATGAAGAAGAAGAACACTCTTCCCCAGACCTACCCTTGGACTTATGAAATCCTATACCTCCAAAGACTTACTAACCCATATGTGCCCCTTCCCCATGCCATCTCTATGAATTCCCTATGAACTCTTTCTCCTCATGCATTTGTGAATATTCATATTCTATGTACTTGGACACACTCATGACTCGCTGTGTATGAATTTCAAATCGTTGGGCTAACTTCATGAATTGTGAAATCATGCTGCTTGAACCCCACTTCTATATTGGATTCCCCAGATGTTGTGAACTTCGTCCTTATCAAATGTTTTCTATTGCTTATTTCTATTGTTTATATCATTCATGATTCCCCTTTATGCAATGTCACCCACCTTTATGGATTCTCCTTTATCTCCTTTATCTACCTATCTGCCTATATGTATTTATACTCTTTGGGATCCCCGGAAAATATGTGTTTTTCCCAGCTGGGTTTATATTCCAACTTTATTTTTAATTTTCATTTTATCCCATATAATTGGCAGATCATGAAATCAAATGGGAAATATTATGACCCCAACCTGAACTCTAGCCCCATGACTCAGACCTCCCCTTCCCAAAAACAAAAGGATAATCTGCCACAGTTTAATCCCATCTCATTCCGATCGCATGGACAATATAGGGCGAGTCACCAAACTAAAGGTGACTCGCCCCCAAGGCAAACATTGTCACATCTCAGGCCAGGACGCCGCAGGAAGGCACCCTGTGGGGCCGTCAATGATGGCTCATCAAATCACCACTTCCCGTCTGACACCCCAAAGACATATCTAAAATCTGTGAACGTGACAGGACCCCGGACATCCTTGATGGGTGTCATTAATTCCTTTAGAAATTGGCTGGGCCAGAATTAATCAGATGTTTCCTGTCCGGTCACCTCTTTGTCTCAATAGCTCCCGCCTCCTCCTCTCTGATTGGCCCGAGAGGGGACAAAAAGCGGCTCCCCATTGGGCCAGCAGAGCAAGGCGGGAAACGAAAGCCCGCCTCGTTCAACCTCTCAGCCTATCCGCGATCAGATGGGCAGGGAAGCGGGGCGGGAAATTCAAAGGGCTGTCAGACCAAAACATTGTATAAATATGGCTTTATTTGAAACATATGTTACGCTAGTAGATTGAATGATCACTATTAGCGTCCTTTTCAGCTGAATTGCTCAATAAAACTCCTTGGCGGATTTTCCTTCAACGTGGCGGACCTTCTTCATTTCAGGCTTCAGGTTGTATTGCGGCTTATATTCTTCTTTTGGCTTCGCCAAGGTCCGTTCCCTCAGGACCGGATCGGCTTCCTTCTAAAGGGGCCCGATCCCCCAAACGCGGTCGACAACAAGATGACGGCAATGTGTGACAGCTTCTTGAAGAAAATGCAACGCAGCAAAGAGAGAAGTTGATAGTGTTGACAGCACAGTCATTAATGAAGTTAATGATACCTTCCACAACTACAAAACCACATCAGGAGCTTTAAATGAGAATACTAGATATTTGTTAAACAGCAAAAGACACAAAATGGCAAAAGATAATTGTTGAACCCATTTTCGAAATGATAGAATATGGTTATGTTGCCTTTTGAATTGTTCTGTTCCTTCAAGTCATTTCTAACTTACGGTGACGCTTTCACAGGTATTTCTTGCCAAGATTTGTTCAGAAGACAGTTGCCATTGCCTTCTTCTCAGGCAAAGAGAGTGTACCTTGCCCAAGATCATCCAGTGGGTTTCATGACCAAATGGTGTGAGCGCTGGACTATGACTCTATAGAGGCTTGAATTATACACCTCTATTCATCAGGAGGCTATTACAAGGACTACCTAACAGCCTGAAAGCAAAGAAAAGGCCAAATGGTAATACTGGGTTGCTGTGAGTTTTCCGGGCTCTATGGCCATGTTCCAGAAACATTCTCTCCTGACATTTCGCCCACACCTGTGGTCGAACCTTATGGCAGGCATCCTCAGAGGTTGTGAGGTCTGTTGGAAACTAGGCAAGTGGGGTTTTTATATCTGTGGAAAGTCTGGGGTGGGAGAAAGAAGTCTTGTCTGTTTGAGGCAAGTGTGAATGTTGCAACTGGCCATCTTGATAAATAATAACTTTCTTTTTATATCTCGCCACCATCTCCCCGAAGGGACTCGGGGCGCCTTACAAGTGGGACCAGGCCCAGCACAACAAAGTGTATGAACATAATAAATATATAGCCATCTGATTAAAATAATTACATTTTTTAAATTTAAAAAAAAAACATAATATATAGCAATCTGATTTAAAAAATTAAAAACAGCAGAATATTTTTTAAAAAACCATTAAAACAAACATCAAAAACCAGAATCAGGGATAAGATGGGCAATTGATTAGCACTGAATAGCCTTACAGCTTCAAAGCCTGGCTGCTTCCTGCATGGGGGAATCCTTTTGTTGGGAGGTATTAGCTGGCCCTGATTTTTTCCTGTCTCCAATTCCTCTTTTTTTTTTCTTTTTTTTTTTTTAGCATTGCCCAGTTTCCAAGAAACCACACAACCTCTGAGGATGCCTGTCTTAGGTGTGGGCAAAATGTCAGGAGAGAATGCTTCTGGAACATGGCCATATAGCCTGGAAAACTCACAGCAACTCAGTGATTCGGACCATGAAAGCCTTCTACAACACAAATGGTAATATTGCTCTCAGGCCCCTTCCACATAGCTGAATAAAATCCCACATTTTCTGCTTTGGACTGGAATATATGGCAGTGTGGACTCAGATAACCCCGTTCAAAGCAGATATTTGCGGGACTTTCTGCCTTGATGTTCAGGGTTATAGGGCTGTGTGGAAGGGCCCTAACATAGCTGGCTGAGGGGATGTTGAGAGTGGCAGTCCAAAAAAGCCCAGCCTTGCCCAAGCCCAGATCTGCCAAGGAAGAGCAGGTGTTGTGGGCTACGTTTGCGAGCAAGGAAGTGGCCTAAGAAAACCCCAGAGACCCGCCTCAGCCTGATGCCCAGAACTTGGAAAGCGGGAGAGAGAAGGCAGGGAGGGGCCCGGTTTCCCTGTCGCCAGTGGCTGCGCTTATCGCTCCGGAGAGGCGCCTCTCCCTGCAATTCTCCGCCCCGGAGAAGGAGAGGAGGAAGAGGAGGGAGTCCGAAGTGAACGGATGCGCCCCGAGGAGCGCCCACGGCATGGAGGAGCCTTGAGAAAGGCGCCCCGCCGCAGAGAATGGCTCACGACGGGGCCAGAGGTGAGTGGATCCTCCTGCCCTCCTCCCTTCACCTGTGTGACCCACCTGTCAGGTGCATCTGCACCAGGCATGGGCAAACTTGGGCCCTCCAGGTGTTTTGGACTTCAACTCCCGCCATTCCTAACAGCCTCAGGCCCCTTCCTTTTCCCCCTCAGCCGCTTAAGCGGCTGAGGGGGAAAAGGAAGGGGCCTGAGGCTGTTAGGAATGGCGGGAGTTGAAGTCCAAAACACCTGGAGGGCCCAAGTTTGCCCATGCCTGATCTACACTATAGAGTTGATGCACTTTGGCACCACTTTAACTAGCGTGGGAGAATACTCAAGAGTTGTGTTGTCGAAGGCTTTCATGGCTGGAATCCCTGAGTTGCTGTGAGTTTTCCGGGCTGTATGGTCATGTTCCAGAAGCATTCTCTCTTGATGGCAGGCATCAAGAGGTTGTGAGGTCTGTTGGAAACTAGTCAAGTGGGGTTTTATATATCTGTGGAATGTCCAGGGTGAGAAACAACTCTTGCCTGCCTGAGAAAAGTGTAAATGTTGCTTGATTGGCATTGAATAGCCTGGCATCTTCAAGGCTCTAAAACCAGGACAGTAAATAAAGAGCAGCACTCAGAAGACAGGGAAATTCCAGACAAGAAACAATCAGGGCCAGCTACACACCTCCCAACAAAGGATTCCCCAGGCAGGAAACAGCCAGGCCTTGGAGCTGCCAGGCTATTCAATGCTAATCAAGCTGACCGATTAATAATAATAACTTTATTCTTATATCCCACCTCATCTTCCTGAAGGGATTTAGGGCAGCTTACGTGGGGACCAAGCCCTGTAATACTGCAATAAACTATATCAACATAAAATACATTTCAGTTACAATGAATTCATACATAAAACATATAAAATATCATGAAAACATAAAGTCAACAACAACCAATAACGTGCAATTGGGCATGCAATTGAAACATTCACATTTGCCTCAGACAGACAAGAGTTCTTTCTCCCACACTGGAGATTCCACAGATATATAAACCCCACTTGCCTAGTTTCCAACAGACCTTACAACCTCTGAGGATGCTTACTATAGATGTGGGCAAAACATCAGGAGAGAATTCTTCTGGAACATGGCCATACAGTCTAGAAAACTCACAGCAACCCAACCTGGGAGTTGTTTGGGGAGGCACCTCACTTTATTTTTTGGCAGAGCGGGCTAAACACAACAAATTGTAACACAACAACTCTCATGATTGTATAGCCCTCATTGCTGGAAATTAAATTGGTATCAAACTGCATTAATTTTACAGTGTTGATGCACCCCCCAGGGAGGGGATGCGGACGAGTCTCCTCCTCCCTTTATAGCACTGATATTGGAGCTGCATTGTTTCCTGCTTGTTAATTTGGAGGAAATGTTTCCCAGAGGGTTTGGGGTGTATACAAACTGGGAAAAAATAGAAATTGGCCCCCTTCCTGCCTTTTTGAGACACCCCCCCCCCCATTTCAAGGCAGGAGGAAGTTTGCCAGGAAGAAATCAAGTGAGGTGCCCTCTGTGTATATAGTGTTGCTAGTATCCCGGGAGACCAGCCTGGGCCAAGGGTATGTTTTTGAGTGAGAAGAACAAGGCAGAGTTTCTGCAGGCGAGTTTTAAAGGAACAGGGGCCTTGTTGTTCTCCAGGAAGATACAAAAGAAAAGGGGATGGAGGGGAGGGGAATTCATTACCTGTCTCCTCCCCAAGCTTGCCGCCAAGAACTTGGGAGTATGGAGCCAAACCTGCCCAAACCCCCTTTTCTACATCCTCCATCTCAGAAAGAGAGAGGGAATATTGCACAGAGAAGTTAAAAAGAAACACCCAACTACTTAGCATTTGCTGCAGGTGAAACAAAAGTGGTGAACAGATACCTGGTGTTGGGCTGACTTTTTTGTCAGTGGAAGTGAATGGATTTTGGAAATGAAAAGTGTCTCTCATCACCATGATGAATTTCATCCAAGGAAGGATATCCCTTTCTCATCCTGTATTACTTCTCCCCGTAGTGTTTCCCACAACCTCTGAATACCTAGTTCCTCCCACCCCACTTCCATTTTTCTCCTGGGAGAATTACACCTCCAACACAATGGAAAGTTTGAGATTTCCAGAGATTCAATATGGGACTTTGAAAAGATCCTGTGCTATATTTGAAAGATTCTGCACTTTTACACACTACATAAGTATAATGTAATCATCATCATCATCATCATCATCATCTTTATTTCTACCCTGCCACCATCTCTCAAAAGGGACTCGGAGTGGCTTAAAAAGCACTCGTAATGTAAAAGTACACATGGTGCACTAAATACAGATACATCAAAACCAAAGGAAAAACATAATTTCCATCATCAGTACACAAAACAATACCACAATAAAATAAATCAACACTAAAATAAACATTGATAAAATGCTACAATTATTATGGACATAAAAAAATAGCAACCAACCAGTTGTATAAAGTGCTTTCAGTGAAAAAACCACTGGGCCTACAAATTTAAACCTTTTGGGCTCTACACCTATTGAAAAGCTTGGTTAAAGAGCCAAGTTTTTAGGTTGAACTGAAAACATTGGCGGGTGGGGCTAATGTACACTTGGTTTGCTTCCAGGACCCCATGGAAACCAGAATCCCTGTTTTAACTGAACTGTAATACAGTGTGTGTGTGTGTGTATACACACACACATACATATCTACACATACATTCTTTTCACTGACATGATAATTGTTTTAATACTGTGAATACGTTAATTCCATTTTAGTGTTCACTTTTTCTATGTTTTTCATTGTACAATACTGTTATTTAAAATCATAGGCCACTTTGAGTCCCAGTTTTGTGGGGAAAGCAGGATATAAATTAATATAAATAAATATACCCTGTTTCTCCGAAAATAAGACATCTCCTGAAAATAAGACCTAGTAGAGGTTTTGCTGAATTGCTAAATATAAGGCCTCCCCCAAAAGTAAGACCTAGCAAAGTTTGTTTTCGGAAGCATGCCTGCCAAACAGAACACCAGAACATGCAGGATTGGTAAATATACATACCATAGATTGTTGTATATGGAAATAATGATAGTAACAAGAAATTCTTAATAGGATTCAGTTTGTCTGGTTATGCTGATTTATGATGACAACTACTGTACAGTATATAATAAATGTTAATTTTTTTGTTCAACAATAAAATGTGAATTCTTCTTCATGGAAAAATAAGACATCCCCTGAAAATAAGACCTAGTGCATCTTTAGGAGCAAAAATTAATATAAAACACTGTTGTATTTTCGGGAAAACACGGTACTAGTACAGTTACTTTGAGTGACAATAATAATAGTCTCCATAAGGCAGAAAGCTCTTGAAGGTGCACAAGAGCAACAACAAAAAACCCCTACAAATCCCAGGTTTCCACATGAAAAGGGTATGAATGAATAGTAAACTCAAAAGTTCACTGAGGTTGTGTTTGAACTAAACATGATTTGGCTGAAATAAATGCAGCAGATATGTTCCTAGCAACAGTCGACTCCACCAGGATACACCCTGTATCTGTATCTCAGAAATAGTTACTAGGAGACCTTCAACATACAAAGGTTATGCCATGGATAATATGTCTCTCCCTGTATGTTCAAGCCCTCCTCCATAGAAGAGTTGATGACCTTACTAATGAGAATGAATAACCAATTGTCCCTGGAACCAGTCCAACAGGAGTTATAGTTATTGGAAAAATATTGATGTTGTACCAAAATTTCCAGAATTCCCCAGTAGTTCAATAAAATCAGCTTTTCCCAAGCTATGATTGCAGGATATCTGCTCCTACTTCCTGGTATCAAATAGGGAGGTAGGAGGTACCAGTTTACTTTCTTCCCTTCCTTTTTTGTATATGTATTTGATACCACAATAGCAATGGAACAAAACCCTCTGACATTGGGGGTGGCGAATATGTGTGTCTAGGTGGAGCTACAATGGAAACCCTCTAACTATCCTGATATAACAGGGACAATCCTGATTAATCATCTCTTATTCCACCTATCCTGAGGGATAAATTGTAAGAATGGATTCAATGGATTCAGACTACAAGAAATAAAAAGATTCCACAAAAACATTAGGAAAAACTTTCTGACAGTAAGAGCTGTTTGGCACTGGAATATTCTGCCTTGTGGTGTGGTGCGGTCTCCTTCTATGGACGTTTTAAAGCAGAGGCTGAATGGCTATCTGTTGGGGGTGCTTCGATTATATCCCTGCACGGCAGGGGTTGTACTTGATGGCTCTTCTGTTCTCTTCCAACTTTATGATTCTATGATAGCTTTTTAAAATGCTCTGGCTTCTCTTTCCTCCTCCCATTTTCTCCTTTTGTCCTCACCTAATATATGTTGCTGCTGAGTTCAGAATACAGAAAGCAGTTTACACTCAGCTCATTGAGAGGGGAGGAAGCCCTTCCTAATAGTTGAGTTAGGAAAAGCTAACTATTGCAATCTCTCCTGGCTTGTGTATTCTTCCTTATTATTAACTTTTGCTATATTGACCATACTCTGATGTTGCTTGGCCACACATATCCTGGTCTCCATCTCTAAAATGTTGTTGCATATGGACCTATCATCTCTCTGTTCTGGTATACAGCCAACTGCAGCCCATCAGATGCATAAAAGAATAAATACAGAAGGGCAGGAACTGTGTTAATCCAGGACAGTGAATATAATAAACTGTGTTACTTGGCCTACATTTGGTGTGAAGGAGGAAATAAGTATATTTCACTATACCAGCCAAGGCAGCAGGCTAGCTTAAGAAGCCCAGGGCTGGTCAACAGGCAGGGTGAATCTACACTGTAGAATTAATGCAGTTTGACACCACTTTAACTGTTATAGCTCAATGGTATGGAATCCTGGGTTGAGTAGTTTGATTAGGTAATGGTACTCTTTGACAGAGAAGGCTAATGACTTTGCAAAAATGACAGCTTCCATGACTACAGAGCCTTGAACCATGGCAGCTAAAATGGTGTCATAGAATAGAATAACAGAGTTGGAAGAGACCACATGGGTCATCTAGTCCAACCCCCTGCCATGCAGGAAAAATACAAAGTATCCCTGAAAGATGACCATCCAGCCTCTGTTTAAAAGCCTCCAAGGATTGAACTTCCACCACACTCCAAGGCCTAGAGTTTCACTGCTGAACAGCTCTTACAATCGGGAAGTTCTCCCTAATGTTCAGGTGGAATCTCCTTTCCTATAATTTGAACCCATTGCTCGGAGTTCTAGTTTCCAGGACAGCAAAAACCAAGACTGCTTCCTCTTCCTTATGATAGCCTTTCACATATTTATTCGTGGCTATCATGTCTCCTCTCAACCTTCTGTTCTGCAGGCTAAACCTACCCAGTTCTTTAAGATGCTCCTCATAGGGCATGGTCTCTAGACCTTTAATCATTTTAGTTGCCCTCCTCTGGACACCTTCAATAACACTTTTGAACTATGGTGCCCAGAATTGGACACAGTATTCCAGGTGAGAGCTCAGCAAAGCAGAATAGAAATGCACCATGACTTCCCTCGATCTAGACTTTATACTCCTATTTATGCAGGCCAAAATCCCATTGGCTTTTTTAGCTGCTGCATCATACCATCGGCTCATGTTCAACTTGTTGTCCACGAAGACTCCAAAATCTTTCTCACATGGACTGTTGTTTAGCCAGGCATCACCCATCCTGTATCTTTGCATTTCATTTTTTCTGCCTAAGTGGAGTACCTTACATTTGTTCTTGTTGAAATTCATTTTGTTAGGTTTGACCCCGTTCTCTAATCTGTTAAGGTCATTTTGAATTCTGACCCTATCCTCTGAGGTATCAAACTGCATCATTTTGACAGTGTAGAAACACTCTAAATCATTGTTCCCCTGGCAGTGGTGGGTCTGTTCCTACAAACAAGTACTTCTGTTCAGTAGGAGGCCCCATCATGCACTGCCTGGAAACTGTAATGCACACATGAGGCCAAGGTCTGCCCATGCATCTGGTCCAGACCGGCTGCTTCCCTGAGTGATTGTGTAGTCCTGGTGATGTTTGCTTTTTCCGTTTTGGGAGAAAAGTCCTTCCAGGTGGAACAGCCTAGCAGTGAAGCCTCAGGAGGAATGATGCTGCTTCCCCACAGCATCTGCTTCTTGAGGTAGACGCTTCACTCCCTTTAATGGAGGAAGGACAATGCTGACACATTTTCTCCAATGCTGACACACCCTAAAGGCTCCAACGAGTAAACATTTTTGTTAAAGGTAAGTGGCTAGAATATGCTCCTGGTTTGTAGGAAAAATACAGTCATCTCTCCACATTCACTGCAATTTAGGGGTTCAGGACTCCTCACTAAAGTGAAAAAAATGTGGATAACGTTTTATATTAGACAACTGTGCTTTAGACATCTCTAGGTCCTCCAGCACAACCTTTAGAGCATCATCTGCCAGAAATTGACCATAGAATCAGAATGGAAGACCTACAAATGCCTGGTAAAGTATTCTTTCTAAGAATCTCTAGGTCCTCAGTGAAACATTATAGTGGAAATTGACCCTAGAGTCACTCTGGAGAATCTAGAGATTCCTAAAGAGAAACCATATTAATAAAATCTGTAAATAATCAAATCTGCAAAAGGCAAATCCACAAATGAGGAGCAGGGCCACCTGTACTTGGTGCTAGGGAAACCCTGCAGATGGTGATGGTAATATTTATTTATATCCTGACTTTTTTCCAAATAATGTCTTGCAATTTCTGGAAACTTCCAGGAATACCCAGAAGCCCTCTTTTTGGCCAGAAAAAGGACTGCCCAGGAATGGAGTGGGAGAGAAAGGATGCCAAAACATTGTTGAGAGCTCCTGCATGGTCTCAGGTTCACACTTTGCTCTGACTGCACTATCGCGAAAGGATCGCAATCCCCTTTGTGAATACTGATGTAATCTAACTTCCTGTGTATAACAGCAGCCTGGGTCAGATGCCTGAAAGGAAATCAAACAACAAAAGCACATTTGCGAAAGAAGTCCTCCATTGCCAAGCAAGGCTTGAACAGGCAGGAAACTTGAGCATACAACCCTCTCCCCATGTTGCCTAATTTTGGGGGGCCCAGTTGCTCTAAACTTTCCTGGGAACCCTGTCACATTCTGCCATGCAATCCTGTGATACTATACTTCAATAACAAGTTGTGACTCTTCTGACAAAAACCCATGCCTATTTACATATCCTCCAACATTTTAGTTTGGCAAACGTATTCATAATTAATTTTCTAATGTTCCACTTTTTCGACTGCTTTTAAAATTCTGATTTCTCTTCTCTCATTCCCCTTTTTGACTTCTGCTTACTTCAATAGCTGCAAACTGAGTTTAAAATACAAAACAGTCTAAAAAAGAGCTGAATCTGACTCTTTCCTTTAGGCTCAGTTAAAAACAAACTGCTGTAGCCTCTCTTAGTTTGTGTTTTCATCTTCATTAATAACTTTATTCACATTAGTGCTCAGCCACACATGTCCTGGACTTTCATCTGTGAAAAGCTGGATGGGATGCATCCAATTCAACAGATATATAGCTAAATTGATAGAAATAGAAGAAAATTCTGCTCTGTGAGTTCTTTGGGAAACGGTCACTGACTCTAAGCTGTTACTTTATTATTTGAACATTATCCCTGGACTGCTAAGGCTAATAGCAACAGGAGGAAAAGCTGATGTCACTGGTCAGGAAAGGTACAGGGAGGAACCACATTCCAGCACAATGTTTTTAATAGTTCCACTGCTGTAGCCTAGATTAAATCAATGTCTTCTGAACCAAATCCAACTCACCAGAGCTTCCGATTCCCAAACAATGGCCAAAGCAAAATCACTCTCGAGTTGCAATAGCGTTCGCTTCTCCCTCAAAAATGGATCACGTTTCTGAAAGGATACAAATACAGTACAAAGCAATTTAGCCTTTACACTGTGAAGCTTTTCAGCTTGTCAACAGTTCATTTGAACCTAGATCTGCACTACTCTTTGAGCATTTCCATTATTTCTTTGTCTTAGATGTAGTCTTTTCTAGAAGGATTTACTCAAAGTAGTTTTAATTTCACTATCACTTTAAACAAATTGTTGGTTTGTAAAAAGTTTTTGGATATAACGTGTGTGTGTGTGTGTGTATATATATATATATATATAAAACAGTATATTGATTGTAGTTATTCCTCAGCCCTCCTCACCTCCCTGTCTCTGTTTGCATTATAGGTCAATGGTCAGTCATCATATACTTGTCAAAGTGAATCAGAGTTCACAGTTATTCCACAGTTTTCAATGAGATTATGATGGACTTTTTGTAGAAGGGTGATCATCATAGTATAGCTCAGTATTTCTCAAACTCTGCTCCTCCAGGTGTTTTGGACATCAGATCCCAGCTATTAGGAATTATGGGAGCTGAAATCCAAAACATCTGGAGGAGCAGAGAAACACTGGTATAGGTGATCATGGGGACAAGAGAACCTCCATAATATTTCCTTTGATATTTCCCCTCTGTTCCGTTGACCATGAAAAATTAATTTTGCTGGTAATGCTGTCTACCAGATGGTATCTAACCACCTACTAATGGATAGATTCCTCTTTTGATTTTTTTGATTTTTATTATGTGTTTATTGTTTCTAGTACCATATTTTCTTAATCTAAAAAAGACAGAAATGAGGAAAAAATAGCTTGTGGGTTGTCAGCCGTGTTTGTTTGTACCATAACAAGCAACAAAGAACCTTGTGGTGCTTTGAAGATAATAGTTATGATGTAGGCATTTGTGGTCCAGAACCTATTTCATGGAATACAGTGGGCCCTTGGCGTCTGCTTGGCTTTGGTTCCAGGAACCCTGTGGATACCAACATTCATGGATGCTTAAATCCCATTACATATAACAGTGTTATACATACATTACAGTGTTATACATACATTACAGTGTTGTACATACATTACAATAAACTAGTGTTACTCATATAAAGTATTTGGAATTATTTTTTTAAAAATAATTTGAAATTAAAAAAAAACATTTTCATGCCATGAATGCTTGAATCTGTGGATGCAGAATCCATGGATACAGATGACTGACTGTATTTTAAATGTTGTCCTGACCTGGGAGAAACAGCTACATATATAGAAAGAGGAACATTAAAGATAATAAAACACAAAAAGCTCAGCATCTGACAACCCTGCATAAAGTTTAAGAAATGTGAAGCAAAATGATTGTATACAGTGGGACCTTAGTATCTATTGATGTTTGATTCCAGGGCCACACATGTATACTAAAATCTATGATTGCTGAAGTTCTATTATATACAATGATGCAGTAAAACGGTGTCCCCTATATAAACAGCAAAAACAAGGTTTGCTGTTTTCAAACTGGAAATGTTTGAATTTGTGAATGCAGAATCTGTGGCTACGGAGGGCTGACTGTACAACAGTAGAAATCAGGGCCATAACACAAAAGAACTAGAGAACATAGGAAGTGATTGCAGGAAAACCTGAGAAAACACTTTATTTAACTAAAAATGTATATCTGTATGTCAAGCAGCAGAGCATTGTACAGGAATAAAACTGTGTGTGTGAAAAATGGGAGAGGGGAAGGCAAGTATTGGGGAACAAAAAGTGTTAGCAGTCGGAAGCAAAGAGCAGATGTTTAAAGTGAATGTCACATGAAAATGGAAGTCGGTGAAATATTTAAACAAGAAGCAAGGGACAGACCGGAGAAGAGAAAAAGATGAGAAGCAGACATGCCTAAAAGAAGTCTGAGCATATTACAGGAATCAAGATGGGCCGAGAGAGGAAGCCAAGATCTTCATTATGATGGGAGACGGAACTGAATAAAGTTTATAAATAGTTCTGTATATGAAGATTCCAGGACTTTATATTGGAAGTGGGAGGAAAAAAAGGCCAAGAAGGATATCACATAGTTTTAGGAAAGAGAATTTGAACTGGGTTTTGTATCTAGATTTGGCCCTCCAGATACAAGCAGAAATAGCCCTAACCAGCCAGTTCAGAAGAATACTGGGAACTTCATTCAAGCAGTGTCTGGAGGGCTATGTGAGTCTCACTGCAGTCTTGCTAAACCATTCCCTGATTTAAAAAAGAGTGATTACATTAATCCGGCTCCAAATTATCTATTCAAGGAGAAGCCCAAATTCTCTCTGTAAAATCTATTCCACCTCTGCCTGACCTAGTAGCTTATGGTATATTCAGCCTTAAGTGAACATTTCTGGAAGGGAGCCCAGCTGCTCACTGTGACTACACAAGTGGCTCAAGTGACCAATGTGGTTTGGTAGTGTCTTAAATCTGCTTTTGGAGGTTATTGTGCCAAGGTGCTGGTATAGTGCAAGCCTTGTGTCAGTGTGAGAATAGACATGGCACTGTCATCTTTGTGTCTTCTTCCTTGCCATCAAATCAAGGAGGAATGTTCTTTTGTGATGGTGCACCCAGACCATCGTAGTCTCCATGGCTCAGCATGAACAAAGACTTTTGATGTCATTAGGCCACAGAGTTGTTGGGAGCTTTTGGACAGAAACAGTAGTGAGCCTCCAAACAGAGTTGTGCTCCTAATTTTCATACTCCTAAATTTTCCTAACATTTATTTCTTTTTTTACTTTTCATAAAACTATTCAGAAGACTAAGATAGAACACATGTGTTGCTTTTTAATAAGGGTAACTTGTAAACATTAGTCACTGTTTAGTATTTAAATGTTATTTTAATTGCTTAGTTCTTTTTTAAAAACTACAGTTAAAAATACAAAAAAAATCACAAGTTGTGCCAAATTACTCCCCAAGATATGTTTAAATATTATTCGTTGCACTAAAATATAAGGTTGTCTTGTTATCCACAAAGTAGCTTGTTATAAGTAATGCCATTATTTCTATTGCCTCCAAGCTAAATACTATTCCGTGCTTTTTGATTGGGCATTGACCATTGGGAAACATGAGAAAACTTATGTTACAAATTGCATAAACTTCTGAGAAATGACTGGTTCTTGCACTTTCTTTGCTTTAGGTCACAAGAGGTGGACTTTCATCTTCTTTGTCATGGCCCTGTTTGCCACAGAACCTGCCTTGGGATCTCTGGAGGAGGCTTGCAATTGTAGCACTACTATTGATTTCCATCTATTCCAGACCCAATTGGTTCCTGAGATGTGCTGTGTGAATCTTAGCAGGACTACCATTGACACCTTGGACTGGAGCATTTTTGCTGGAATTGTGGGATTGAGAGAGCTCTACCTCTCAAACTGTGGCATATCTGACATTATCAGAGCAGATAACGGTTCGTCATCCTTAAAGATTCTACACTTGGACCATAACCAGCTAAGTACACTCCCAGACAATTTCCTAAAAAATGCACCCAATTTGCATGTCCTTCAATTAGAGAGCAACCAACTCCAGAAATTACCTGAAGCATTCCTGGAAGCATCTGACCAAATCCAGGTCATTCACCTTGAGTTTAATAATTTAACTTCCCTCCCCTCTGGGATTTTTAAATCCTCTCTCCTTGAACTAGGCCTCTCCAACAACAGTTGGGACTGCACTTGCACCTTATTTGGAAATGTGGACAAAGTTCAGCTTGCACTACTGGACACTGAGATAATTTGTAGCACACCGCAACATTTCCATGGCCTGAACCTCAAGAACATTCCTAGGCAGGATCTGTGCCGGAACCATACCCTTACTGCTCTCCTCATCAGCCTCCCTTTGGTGGCTATCCTAGTTTTGGTCATCTGCTGCTTTTGCAGACAGAAGAAAAAAACTAGCTATATTATCCGTAGCAGGAAGGAAAGCCACCTAGCAATGGGGGAGAGGAATGGTGGCAAAGGGTCAGGAGACCATCACAGTTACATGCCTTGTGATCTGCCTATTGCATCTGCTGCAGAAAGTGAGAAGAACATCTTGTTGAGAAACCAAGTCTTGCTGAAGCCTTCAGCGGCACTACTGGGGAGCAACAGAGACCTCTATGAGGAGGTAGAGATCAAACTGGGATCCTCTGAGGATTTCATGGTGCAAGGAGGCCTTGACCACGACAAATCGAGGTCCAACAAACTGGCTGTGGCCGAGGAAGGTGTCACAGGTGGTGAGTCCGAAGCTGAGACTGTGAGTGTGACGGACGTCTTGAAGGACTCAGCAGACCGTGAAAAACTCTACATGAACCAGTCTGATTATTACAACCTGGTGCCTGGGATTGAACTAGAGGACTCAGACCACATGGAGTATGAGAACATTGACCTTGGCTGAGACCAAGCGGCTGAAAATGGGCACAACCGGGTTATTTTTCATCTGTTAAGAGGGGCAGAAACACTAGCCAAAAACACTGTGCAAAGTCCCCCAATGATTAGTTATTTCATGCAAACAATGTTATGCTCTGTAGCATTTGTTTCTATGTCTTTAGGGCCTTTTATATGGGAAATCTGTCATGGTCAAAAATGAAGAAAATATATCTTACATTAAGGCTCAAAGGCATTTAGAGGGGTGGACTCTGTTGATGGTAGTTTCTTTCTAGCCATTTGTTGCTGTGCATGAAACTTTTTAGGCTGATGCCTATTTTTAAAAAGGAAAACAATCTGACATTTTATTTTTAAAGACTTTTACCATGCTATTTTATGTATTCCCTACATGGGATTGTATGAGATTCCCTCCTAAATTCCCATACTCTCTCCCTTGACCTTCATTCCTGCTGTATAAGTTGGTCTCTCTAGTCTCCTTCCCTCCAAACTCTACTAAATGGAGTTTGCTCTCTAGGAATTTCTTTATTTTAAGAACTCAGATTTCATGCTGCATATGGAAGGAGAGCAGCACCTGGTGGACAGGAGAGCACACATCTGCTCTCACTAGAATAATAAAGGTTGAGTATTCCTTATCTGTAAATCCAAAATCTAAAAATATTCCAAAATCCAGCTGTCCACATAAGTGGTTAAAATAGTGCCACCTTTGCTTTCTGATGATTCAAGGTACACAAACTTTGATTCATATACAGAATTATTAAACTATTGTTTATAAAATTATCCTGAGGCTATGTGTACAAAAGGAGCCCCGGTGGCGAAGTGTGTTAAAGCACTGAGCTGCTGAACTTGCAGACCGAAAGGTCCCAGGTTCAAATCCCGGGAGCGGAATGAGCGCCCGCTGTTTAGCCCCAGCTCCTGCCAACCTAGCAGTTCGAAAACATGCAAATGTGAGTAGATTAATGGGTACTGCTCCGGCGGGAAGGTAACAGCGCTCCATGCAGTCATGCCAGCCACATGACCTTGGAGGAGTCTACAGACAACGCCGGCTCTTCAGCTTAGAAATGGAGATGAGCACCAACCCCCAGAGTCAGACATGACTGGACTTAACGTCAGGGGAAACCTTTACCTATGTGTACAAAAAGCATATGAAACATGAATAAGTTTCATTCTTAGACTGGAGTCCTATCTTCAAGATATCTCATTGTGTACATGTATGCAAATACGAAAATTTGGGAGGAAACTGAAATCCTGTTCCCAGGCATTTTTTGGATAAGGAATACTCAACCTGGATGCATTTCCAGATTTCCAGTATTTCTTTACATTAGACATGGGAATCATGTAGCCTTTGAAATGTTGCTGGGCTGAACGTCCCAGCAATCCTCGCAAACATAGTCATATCTGAAAGCACTTAAGATATCTTAATTTAGATACAAAGCCTCTAATCTAGACTGCCTCTATCACTTTCTTTTAGTTTGTTTTTTGGGGTTTGATACACATGTAGCTTGATCTGTGGGTGGATCACGAGACAACTTGTTACTTGTTGAGTCAAGGGTAGCTCTTTTTGACCTTTTCCCGGGTACACCTACATTGATGAATTAATGCAGCTTGATACCACTTTAATTGATATGACTCAATACTGTAGAATCTTGGGAGTTGTAGTTTTACAAGGTCTTTAGGCTTCTCTGCCAAAGAGCATTGGTGCCTCCCCAAATTACAGCTCCTCTAAGATCCCATAGTATTGAGCCATGGCAGTTAAAGTGTTGTCAAACTGCATTAATTCTACAGTGTAGATGCGCCCTCAGTGTTGTGATCCAGCACTTGGTTCATACAGATAAGCATACACTAATATGGCGAAGTAAAACTATTGGCCTTGAAAACACAGCTTTCCAAATACCCACAGTAATACGTAAGCAAAGCACAGGCACTTGTATATTGCTTGAGTTCTCTTTTTGTACTGAACAGTTCCAGTATTTTTGCTGTAGTACATCCGTTTTGAAAAAAGAAAAAGCAACATATATAAATGAAGTGGAACAAACTGTTATCTTCTTCCTTTTATGAATATTAGGGAAGGAGAAGTGTACTGTGTATTGCTTTATGTTGCATTGCTTCATGTTGTTTCTATTAAATGGACATATCATTGTTTTTAAAATGTTACGTGTTAAGAATTATGGTGCTTAAGAAGTTCACTTATGCCCCTGAAATAAACATCCTAAAACAAGGTGGCAAAATTTACTCCTTGGAGGAGAATTCCTTTTCTGAAAACCTCAAGGAAGCATAATTCTACCTAGTACAAGGCTCATTTTTACTTAGAACATTAATTTCAAGTTAACTGGAGATGGTCTTTTCCACCTTTTGATACAACTACATTTCTGTAGCATGTTATGGCAGTGAGAAACGTGATCCTTGGTGTGCTGTAGGAGGCTGAATTATTTATTTATTTATTTATTTACAGCATTTATATTCCGCCCTTCTCACCCCGAAGGGGACTCAGGGCGGATCACATTACACATATAGGCAAACATTCAATGCCTTTTAACATAGAACAAAGACAAGACAAACATAGGCTCTGAGCGGGCCTCGAACTCATGACCTCCTGGTCAGAGTGATTCATTGCAGCTGGTTACAGCTGGCTTGCTCTCTAGCCTGCGCCACAGCCCGAGCCCAACATCCTTAAAAGTTTTCCATTCTTTTCCAAAATGTGCCTATCTTGTGCTCATTTACAAGATATGCTTTACAAAATCTCATTTTTCTTTGGCCTTTTCCACCATTTTAAATGCAGTCTTGTTAGATTGTTCCGTGATTATAGAAAAGCACTACACCCAGAACAGTTTCACTGTAGTTCAATTTTCTTATTGCCACATTATAGGCAGGGGAAACTCAGAGTACATTACAGTGGATTACAAGATTGCAGTACTGCAATCCAGGTTTGTTATTCCCCCATTAATTTATGGTGCTGTTCTCCGATTATTTATGTGCAAACAAAATGTATCCTCTTACCACTTTAATTAACAAGACAAGGAGCATTCACAATTTGTTCAGGTTGGGCTTATCCTTTGATAGTAACAAGCTTTCACAAATAATTTCATGGCTTCCAAGTGATACAACATGTGCTTGCTCAATTTTAATAATAGCATGACCGTTGAGACTCTAGACATACCTGTTGCCATGGTGTACCCCTATAGCCTCATGAAAAGGGCATCTGCCCATTCAATGTCGATTCAGAGAGTGCCATTATGTGAAGATGCAGCCTCATTACTCTGTTCCTCAGACTTAAGCCACAAAGCCTGTATCAACTGCAAACCTATGTGCTAGTTACAGAAGTCAGCAACCTAGTGACTGAAGATGGCACAGTTGGTTTCAAACTTATTAACACATTAAAGTTAATTTTAAAGAACTAAGTTACAGATGAGCAGTTCCAGGATCCCATTAGTAAGCATGCTATATTTTAAATGTCTTTTGTTCTTGGAACCATGATTCTGACAGACAAGCACACACACCACACACTGTAAAATAGATATGCCTTATTGTTATTGGTGGAAAATTCCAAAATCATCAAGAATGAAAGCATTCATACTTCTACAGGTTTTTTTCTGGATTAGTGTCTATTTCCATTGGATTAAAAATGATTTTAATAGTGGGGAGGCATTATCAATCTCATTTTCAGTAGAGCACAAGATTCAATGCACAAGCGAGGCAAGGGACAAAAAGAAGAGCTCCTTGCATGTGTCTGTCACAGACTTTCATCTTACAAGAAACAGGTCTGCCCAGAGAGTATGCTTGGAAATGATGAGTAAGTGTGTGCAATGTTTCTTGCGTACATAGTGGATCTAGTAAAACAATGGTTCTCAACCTGTGGGTCTCCAGATGTTTTGGCCTTCAAATCCCAGAAAACCTAACAGCTGGTAAACTGGCTGGGATTTCTGGGAGTTGTAGGTCCAACCTGTAGGGACCCACAGGTTGAGAAGCACTGTAGTAAGAGATGATAATTAAATACTAGGCAGAAATTCATCAGGTTCAGATTTCCAAATGACTTCATGTGTCATTTGCACCATCAAAACAAGAAGTGTGGTAAATGTCTAGTCAGACTGTCGAAACATGGCTTCTCACTTCTGCAGGAAATGCTGTGTCCACCCACTTGCAAACCCATCCTACCTGACTAGAACATGCATCCATGACATCCAACCACCACAAATCAGTGTATCACAGTCAGCCTACAACTGTGTCACAGTTATTGTGGACATAATTTGGGGAATACTGTCTTCATACTTTATTTAATTTCCCATGTTGGAATTGAAGGTGGTTGGAAGGAAAGCTTGCAAGTAGCTTCTAGCCTCCTTTCTTTCTCATTGTTAGCTTGATAGGAATCAATTCAGTTGTCCAGCCATCATTTAGCAGTTTCAGGCAAGTCCAGAGGAAGAGGAATGGAGCAGGAAAGATGGGGATGTTTTTATGATAATAAGAGAAAGCTTCCAAATTAGTTCCATGTCAGCACTGTTTTCAATATGAGAATTGCTTTAAAACAGGATCAGGGAATGTGTTCATCACCAGATGTTACATTTTGATTCCCAACAGGTCAAGCCAGCAGACCTAATCATGAAGGTAATGAGAATACCAGTCCCAACAAGGCCTTGACATGTTCCCATGTGGCTTTAAAAATGACTTCTGGTTTTTAAGTTTACTTAGCTTTCAAGTCTAAAACTGAAGTAGAATTTTTTGCTACTCCAGAGGGACATCATTTCCCCATTTCTGGCCATATTGGGCAAGACTGACAGGAGCTTGCCCAATATAACCAATCTCATCCTGGACAAAAACTTTGTTGAATCCTATATTTCAAAGTAAAGAACTGACCTCTGAGGCCCCTTCCACACAGCTGTATAAAATCCCACATTATCTGCTTTGAACTGGGTTATATGGCAATGTGGACTCAGATATTTCCGTTTAAAGCAGATATTGTGGGATTCTCTGCCTTGATATTCTGGGTTATATGCATGTGTGGAAGAGTCTTCCCACCTAAGAAATCTTTATGAAATAAAGGGGGATCAAAAGTCAACAGATGACTTGAAGGCAAGCACACACATGCTCAAAATAATAGAGCAAAAGAGGGACTTTTATAGGCAGATTTATAGGCAGCAATAACCAGTGCAAACGCAGTAAGCCTATGCTGCCTGTGGGAAAACTATTACTTTAGGAACACGTGGAGCTGTAAATTCATTATCTGAATAAAGTCCAATCATGTTTCCCAGGGGAAAAATGCTCCCCCCATCAGTCTCTTATTTGGGTGGGAAGGACCCACTGTCTAATAAGTTTACATAGTAAGACCACTGTATTTGTGTGGGATACATTCCCAGCTGGATCACAGTTGCATGAAATCAGAGATATGATCAAACACCATTAAATTACATCTCTTCCAGTTCCAGCATATCATAGGACCTAGAAAGGTACCTTCTCAAAGATTTTGCTATATCCAAAATGAAACTCTATGGTTACCTCCAGAGGAAGGAGACCACAAAATCAGTTGGAGGACCTAGAAAATGCCTAGAGAGATCATTCTTCCCTGGACATAGATAAATGAAACCATGGCTATGGGATTATGAGGGCGTCTTACTGTACTCAAGGAACTATTGCTTGCAAAAGCTTCTGTCAAATACGTAGTTCATGTCTGCTTTTCTGCATTTGGCATTACATTATGTGATACAGTTAAATCTATAGCATTATCAGGTATTCAATATGCAGGTATGCAAGAAAGAAATTTGGATCACACCTGCTATCCAACTTCTGCATGTTCATCTGAAGGTGTGAGCAGATGCTTATACAAGTACAAGAATGCATAGATAAGCTACTAATGTGAAAGTAGGGATCCTGTTTTTTTCAAACTGTATTAAAATGTAGCAAAGATAAATTATGACCATGTATATCACCTGAGCATTTACACAGTTCTCTGTTCTTGAACAGCAAATAGCCACCAATCTGTCATTCTGTGCACTTTAGTATATTGATCATAAGGAAGATATTTATAAGAGTTGGGCAAGAGCTTTCTGGCTCTTTCTGCATGTGTGAGAACAATTGCAGTAAGTTGTAGCCTACCTCTTGGAACCGGTAAGAACTTCATTTTCATTCTTCTACATGAGGGAAGCATTAGGTACCATTGGAACTTTTTTCTGGAAGGATTTCTGTGTATTTATCAGTTCTGTGACAAGAAATGTTACAGCGTTTACATTTTTAAAACATTACCATTAATATTCTTGATAATAGTAAAGTACTATTAATAAAGTATTAATAAAATTAATAAAGTAGTAGTAAAAATAATACAAAGCTATGTTCAATTGATGAATATCAAGCTGTGTCTCTGTTCAATTCCATCTCAATGAGTCCAGGGCAGGGCTTAGTGATAAGTAAATTAGAAGCCAGAGATAGACACTCACATTGTTTTTAAAATATCCAAGATTTCCTGAGGAAAAAAGGAACATTATTTGTTGTGTGGCGGGCTCATGTTTTCTGTTGTTGCCTTAAGATTCAACTTAGCTGGTAAGCACCATAGAGAAGCAATTCATCCTCTTCTGATGAGAAAGATTGTTGCCTCTGGAGAATCTGGAATGGCTGATGATTAACAGTAGAAGCTCTGTAGTAAAGCAATTGCAGACTATTTGAAAACAAATAATGAATGCAGTTAATAGTTGTATCCAAGCAGTTTCAACTCAAGCAGACCAACTGACTTAATGGGACTTATATAAGTCACTATTAAACAACAGGATCTTGTCCAACGACATCTTGAGTTGCACGATTTGCATTTAAGCAAAACAGGAAAACCTTTCCAAGTTCCTTTGTTGCATATCAAGTGATTTTATAGTATGCAACAATTGTACGTAAAGACTGGATGCACATCCACAAATATTTGCAAATACTAATTCCACATTTCCCCATTCGGAACATATTGGTTCGCAGAAAAATGCAAACTCTGTCACTTTCTTGTACCTTTATTTCAATAACACAATAATGGCTTTCCAAATATTTTATTTGGGGGATACACTTCTTAGATACGTATAGTTTCACGACATAGTAATTCAGTTTTACTGGCAAACTGGAGGTTCAGCCAACCCCGTATAAGAAATACGGGCCCATGATAAATTGTAAAAACAAAATGTATGGAGACACTACATATCTCATAAAAACCTTTTGTTATATTTTTAAAGTATATGATTTATAAGATAATACTATACATTTATGAGTAACAATATGTAAATAAAAATGTATAGCACTAATAAAAGAACTAGTCACCATTTTAACAAGATGTATGATGTTGACAGGATGAACACACGCTTTTGAATATTTGGGGGAATATTACATAAAGACACTCAGACCTTGTCACCAGGCATTTTTGAGTTTCCACACTTTGGTGGTATTGTTTATTTCACAGAAAGATTTCTCATTACATTTGTGTGACATACCTATACATTGCAGCTGACATTTTGGAAAGTTCTGATATAGGTCCTTAAATACAGAAGGACATGTTGCTGATGGCATGGATGTTGTTTGCACCTTCAAATCATTTTCAACTTATGGTGATTCTAAGGTGAACCTAGAAACTGTGGTATAGTGATTTGGACACAGAATTATGACTCTGGAGACAAGAGTTCAAATCCCTGCTTGATCATAAAACCCGCTGGGAGATCTTGGCCAAGTCACACTCTCTTGGCCTCAGAGGGAAGCAGTGGCAAACCACTGCTGGAGACATTTTGCCAAGGAAATCTCATATATTAATCTGACTTCGGGTAGTCATAGGCTGGAAATTATTTGAAGACACACAACAACAACAACAACAACAACAACAACAAGGCTACCCTATAATGTTGTTTTCTTGGAAAGATATATTCACAGGGAGCTTGCCTTCCTCTGAGACTGAGAGTGTGCAACATGCCCTGGGTTTCAATGGCTGAGCAGGAATTTAAACCTTGGTCTTCAAAGTTGTAGTCTAATCCCCAAATTTTAATACCACACTGGCTCTCGATGACATTGATATTGTATTCCAAAATACATATATCTGAAAAAATTGATTGAAATCTTCAAAAAACTGTGCTAAAATAAATCTTAAATGTATGTTAAGATTCCCTCACTTCGCCTTTTTATACTAGTGCAACTATCTCTTGGAAATGTAAAAATAAGTCAGTGATACAGTAGAGTCTCACTTATCCAACCTTCGCTCATCCAACGTTTTGTATTATCCAATGCAGTCTGCCTCCTGCCCGGATCCACAGCTGTTTTTCCAGGCAGCAATGCGCAGCGGGTTAACACGCCAAACAACACCACAAGCACAACCACACTCCCAAACAAGTGGCAGACTTGTTGTAAAACATGATGTTTTGGTACTTAATTTATAAAATCATAACTTAATTTGATGTTTAATAGGCTTTTCCTTAATCCCTCCTTATTATCCAACATTTCCATTTATCTAACGTTCTGCTGGCCCATTTATGTTGGATAAGCGAGAATCTACTGTACTTTACTTTGGAGGAATAATCTGTGTTCAGTATTCTCCCACCAAGTTGTTAGGAGAGGAAAACACCATACAGTATTTTCCATCCTTGACAGCATTTCTTTTTCCATCCCAGATTGTGGCTGCATGAAATACCGAAAAGGGAGCCATGACTGTTTCTTATACGTTGAAAGTAGCCAATGCTCGCTTTGGAGGCTTCTCCAAGCTGCTCTTCCGTTGGAAAGGAAGCATCTACAAGCTGCTTTACAAGGAGTTCCTTGTCTTCGCCGTGCTATATGCAGCCCTCAGTGTTACCTACCGGTGAGTTGGCACCCTCCATTAATATTTACAATTATTCGCTGTTTGTTAAAACTCAGTATTTTTCAGACCACAACTCTTAAGCTTGAAACCTTGCAAGTATTTTTCTTTCATTTTCCTTTATTATAAGCAAAATCTAACCAATGGCTCTTTTTTCCCTTTATTTTTAAATTTATTTACTTTCAAAAGGGATCTTTTGAATGTAGAGTTCCAATATAGCAAAAGCAGGAAAATAAACACATTAATAAAATTTCTATAAATGCTGTCCAAATGTCTAAATATAAATCTATTTGTAAATTCCATTTATACATCATTCTTTCAAGGGTTACAAAAGTTGTTAGATCTTCCATCTGTTGGATCACAGATATTCCCGGTATATCATAGTATGACACTTGTATCAGCAAGAGGATACATTTTTCAAGACTTGGCGTAGATACATAAAACTATAGATTATCAGCAAATTATATTGAAATAAATCCTTCTGGCCCAAAAATAAGATAGAGGTGTGCTAAAGGACATAGAAAATACTCAATGATGAAATATTTTAATAAATAATTGAAAGGTTCTGTGGATATGGGAATCATACTGTAAATATAACTCTTTTAGTATCAAAGGGGCATTGAAATCCACCTCTACTAATGGTTAATTTCCAAGAAACAGGTAAAATAGTCAAAAGAATGTGTACATCCCTGAATTTCAAGGAAATTTACAAAACCAAGTTTACTTAAGTGATTACTTGCTTCCAAAATGTAGTTACTATGAGACAACTCCAAAATATATGTGTTAAGAAAGCATTTACAATGTGATCACTCAGCAGCTGGTGAAGAATATGGAAGGGGATTAGGGAACCAACTTTTACTGGGATTTCTGGAGGACATCAATGGATCTCAGTAGGTCAGGGATCCTCAAACATTTTAAGCAGAGGGTCAGTTCATGGTCCCTCAGACTGTTTGGGAGCTGGACTATAGTTTGGGGGGAAAGCATGAATAAATTCAATTGCACACTGCACATATCTTATTAGTAGTGCAACAAAACCATGAAATAATACAATATTTAAAATGAAGAACACTTTTAACCAACATAACTTACCAATATTTCAATGGGAAGGGTGGTCCTGCTTTTGGCTGATGAGATAGTCAAGTTAATTAGGATTATTGTTGTGTGACTTCAAGTTGTTTCAGACTTAGAGTGACCCTAAGTCTAAAGTGTAGGGCAGGGCTGGGTAAATTACCTTGGAGGAACGCATCCAGCTCGCAGGCCTTCATTTGGAGACTCCTGCAATAGATGATGGGAACATAACCAGAATACTTCCCCATTCCCTCCAACCTGTTTTGGCCTTCAACTCCAAGCTGGTTAACTGGCTGGGATTTCTGGAAGTTGTAGGCCAAAACACCTGGGGACCCACAGGTTGAGAACCACTGATGTGGAGGGTGAAGCTAAGACAGTAAAAGAGAGTCCTAATCTGGTGAAAACATAGTTTCAGCTGCAAAAACTTTGTAGTATGTTCCATGATGTAAGATCTCTCCTCCCAACTGGTGGTAGGTTAACATCATCAAGTAAGAAATATGAGAGAAACATTGCTTTGGCAAAAATACATAAAATAAGATTATCAACTCTTGTCAAAGGAGGGATATTGTCAAAAGTCAGACGCCAATTAGAGAGAAAAATAGAGTTTATTAAAGCAACAGTCCAAAAAATAGCTCAACAAACTAAAAAGACTTAAAACACTTAACTTTCAGTGTTATTAAGTAGAACAAGCGGGTAAAACCCCAAAAAAACAAGAACTGGCAAATAATCCGGATTAGCCAGAGATATAATCCGGGTTAAACTTAAAGTTCTAGAACTTGACCCAAAAGTTCACAATGGGCTGAAAAACGGAGGCATGAACTAAAGCAAGCAGTATTGAAGCCCACAAACCTTTCCCAAAACTCAAAAATACAAAAGGAGTTCAAAAAAACAAATGCCCAAACTGAGCTAGGGAACTCCCAGTTGAGAGCAGCAAAGCCAGTGAAACAGCAAGATGCTGGCGAGCTCATAGCAACCGCTGCTGGAACATACACCAAACCAAGAGTTAAAGGAGCAGAGCAGGAAAGCGTCGTCAAGCCGGTCCAAAGTCGGGATAAACCAGCAGCGCCAAGCTACTGCAGAAGCAAACGCCAGGCCAGGAGTTAAAGGAGCAGAGCGGGAGAATGTCATCAAGCTGGTCCGAAGTCGGGATAAGCAGACAGCATTGGTATCAGGAGTGAAGGTAGTAGTCAGCAACAGCAGACAGCCACGGAATAGAGAACGACGCCAAGCCACGGATTGAGAGCGAAGAGCAAAGCCAAGTCAAGTTCCAGTCCAAGGTCCAAGGTCCGAGAGGTTGAAGTCATCCAAGAAGGCCACAACACGAAATGGCACAGAGAGCCAAAGCAACAAGGGCGAACAGCAGCTAATACAAAATAGTAATACAGTGCAGTCCAGGAAAACCCACACAATTCCAGCCCTCCGTTGCAGAATAACCCAGATTAAACTTACATCCATTGCAAAGTCCCAGTCCAGTCTTCAGTAACACACACAGGAAACCCAATGGTGCCCAGCAACACCTTGGCACACGCAAGGTATAATGGCCAAACAACCCCAATATATCCACTTCTCCCTGGGCTTCCAAACTATCCACGCCCAAAGAGCAGGTGTTTCAACTTCTTAATCTGAATCAGAACTCCACACAGCCAATGCCCTTGGGTCAGGTGTTCCGAATTCCTCATCAGAGTCCCAATCATCCTGCCCATGCCCAACTCTATTCACACCTGTGGACCCCTCTCACTCCTGCAAGCAGACCAAGTGGGATCTGCTTCTGAAGACACCCAAGCTTCCTCAGCATCAGCAGTATCCATGGGCCCCGATTCGTCCCCAAGCATCTCCAGTGCCCGTGCCCAGTCCGTGCCCAATTCCTCCGTTAACACCTGTTCCCCAGCATCCATTTCCATCTCAGGATCCCCACATGAATCCTCCTTAGAAGACTCCCCATCAGTCTCCCTGACCCTTTTCCTAAACAAATCCTCCAACGAGCCCTCCTCACGAGGGTTTTCCCTTCCTCTCCTGATCCCACCACTATCATTCACTACCATTCGTCTCCGAAGGCGCATTCACAACAGATATACACACAGAGGACCCTTGGCATCCACTGGGAAAACCAAAATCCATGGATGCTCAGGTCCCATTATATATAGTAATGTGGTAATGTGGTACCCCTTATATAAATTGGCAAAATCAATTTTTGCTTTTTAGATTTAATTTTTAAGGGTCTATTGTAAGAGGCCCATTAAAACAGCAGGCAAAGACTAATACAGTATTTTTTTTCCTCCTTCTCACAGGCATCTTTTAAATGAGAAACAGAGACGTAATTTTGAAGAGGTGGCAAAGTACTGCGAGAAGTCCACTAACCTCATTCCTCTGTCTTTTGTCCTAGGTACCATTTCCGTTCATCCTCTTGAACACATGTCTGACTATAGTTTCTTGTTACTTTGCTCTTTTTCAAGTAGGAGGAAAGGGTACTGTTTAATAAAGGTCCCATTCATAATCTGATTCCTCAGAAGGCTACATTGCCTTCTGCAGAGAATAGAGTTCCTCCTTTGCATGCAAGTTCAGTGTCTGGCATTGCTAGGGAAGGGCATTAGATAGTAGGTGATGTGAAAGGTGGATTTTTTGGGACTATAATTCTGGAGAGGTGCTACCAGTAACTCACACTATACAATATTGATATAGAGTGGGTATTTGGACTTCAGATTCCAAAATTCCTAACAGCTGGTAAACTGGCTAGGATTTTGGGGAGTTTAAGTCCAAAACAACTGGAGGACCAAAGGTTGGGAAATGTTTGGGACCAGAAATATTATGGATTTGAGGCTTATTTTTATTTGAATTTTGGAATACCTGCATGGACAAAAAGCTGGATTCAGGTTGAGTGTCTCTTATCCAGAATTCCAAAATCTGAAATTGTTCACGGGAGTGGCTGAGAAGTGACATCTTGGGTTTCAGATGGTTCACTATACACAAACATTGTTTCATGTACAAAATTATTTAAAAGAGCACACAGAAAATTAGTACCTTTAGTATATGTGTACAATATATATAGGAATCATAAATGAGTTAATTTTTAGACATGTGTCCCAGATCCTAGATAATATCTTATTGTCTATGTACAGTAAAGTCTTCCTTATCCAATGTTCTGTATTATTCAACACAGTCTGCCTTTTAGTAGTCAGTGTTTTTGTAGTCAATATTTTCAATACATTGCAAAGTTTTGGTGCTAAATTCGTAAATACAGAAATTACTACATAACATTACCATGTACTGAACTTCTTTTTCTGTCAATTTGTTGTATAACATGATGTTTTGGTGCTTAATTTGTAAAATCATAACGTTATTTGACATTTAATAGGCTTTTTCTTAATTCCTCCTTATTATCCTACATTTTCGCTCATCCAACGTTCTGCCTGCCTGTTTATGTTGGATAAGCGAGATTCTACTGTATTTGCAAATGCAGGTATTCCAAAATCCAAATAAAAATAAGCCCCAAATCTATAACATTTCTCGACCCAAACATTTCCAAAAAGAAATATTGAACCAGCTGTAGCTTGTTATGGTTCTGCTTAGAAATGAGGCCTTCAGACTGATACAAAGAAGCTAAATGCAGCAATATGTGATGCTTTTTGGAAGTTGTTTCCACTTCATGGATGAACATCAAAGCCTGAACTAGACTGAGGCTATGAGCTATCAAATACGAGAAACTCTATAAAACCTGGTGCTTTGTTACAGAATCTTTTTTTTCTTTTGGCACTACCTGGACATACCTATAAATCTTTGCCTCAATATTTTACATGAAGTAAAATTAAACTCATTTTGAACTAGGAGGCAAGCACAAATAACATCATCAACACCATTTTACCCAAATGAAATACAGTTTCACATCCAGCTATGTTGGAGTGAAAAGAGATCAGTGGATTAGATTGTCTGGATGATAATGTACAGCAGTTAGAGATCTTCATTAAGGAGCAAAGACACCAATGGTTTGGAGAAATAAACTAAGGTAGGAAACTTACTCAAAGTGCTTACCTCAAACTAGCTTCATTCTAAGGGAATGCTGAGAGAGAATTCCCAGCTCTTCCCTGAGGAAGAGAACAGGTCAAAATACTTACAAAAGAGCATCATGGAAAGAAAACTGAGGATTTCTATCTTGTGTTATCTGGCTCACATTGTTTTTTAAAGCAGGGCTTCCTAAACCTTTTCCACTGTAGAGTTCATTGTAATGTTGTGGCTAACAGATTTGTGTAAATAAGTGGTGTTTGGGAACCTTTTACTCTTGCCAAATTTTTCAGGATCTCCAACATCAAGCTAAGGGGACCCCACTTGGGGTCAGGACCCACAGCTTAAGAAGCAGTATTCTAGAGCACTACCCAGGAGTAGGCAACTTACTGGGGGTTGGGGGCTCCCATTGGCCTTCCATAGGACCTGAGAGGGCTGCACTTCTGATGGTCTCTTGATGGGAGTGTGCCATTCAGGGATCTTGCCAAAACAGGGGAACCAGAGGTTGTTGAAAAATGGCTTTGGAGGGCAACATGCAGCATGCAATCACACTTTTATTGCCACCCCGTACTAGTTCAAAATGGTTCAAGAATGCAAATTTTTTCCCATAGCTCTGTCCTTACTGCAGTGGTTCATGCTTCCATTGTTTCTTTTAGAAAACTCACCCCAATCTCAAGGGATCTCTTGAGGAACTAAAATAAACCTATGCCCTTGGAGACACAAGCATTCATTAAAGAGGAGGGTGTGGATGAGCAGAAAGGGTTTTCAGATGGTTCACAGAATAAAAAAGAGAAGTGAAGGACCAGGAAATAGATAGTTAAAATGAAAAGGGAAGTGACAGCTTGGCAGGTAAAACAATTTATGTCTAAATGATGTACAGCTAATGCAGCAAAAATGCAAAATGAACCTGCTTGACTCTCCAGTGTAAACAGACTGTGCCAAAGATCTTGTTTTTCCTCAGGAGAGAAAAAAGCCTCAATCACAAACCCATGCCTAGGTTGATGGGCTTGAAATATATTATCTCTCTGAAACCTGTCATATTTTTACAACTCTTTTGCAAAATGTGCTCTTCACGGGAAAGGTCATTTACAATAAACTGTAGCTTTCCTAGCCAAACAGTTCTGAGTTATCAAGAGTTTGTTCGCTATTCCTAGAATGAATGAGTCAGAAGGAAAAGACTTCACAATATCAACTACTCCTTCTTTTAAGCTTTGACGAAACCTGTATCATACTTTAGAAAACAGAATATGGGCATATTTTATACAAAATCTTTAAGAAAGATGGGGTGGGGGAGAACCCTTATTAGCCTTCTGTTTAACTTTTAATGGTGTAAATCCAGATAAGAAGGGTTGCTTTGCCCCATTGTTTTATCTCACTCTCCCTAAAGTTCATGCACTGATAAAAAGCTTTGGAAGTTAGACCTTGATCCATCAAAAGGGTTTTTTGGATATTCAAATGACACGCCTTGTTCCAGTGTGTTCCCTCTTGCGTGTAAACAAGAACCTGACAATCTTTTAATTTTGTTTTGTTTTGCTTTTTTGGAAAATGAATTATAAAATTGAAATTTATTTTCAACTTTGTAAATGGATTATATAATATGCAAAACATCTTTTTTAAGTTTTCAAAAAGAAAAGTAAAATAAAAGCCCATTTCCATGCTATATAAACAAACTATAGTTTTAATTTAGAAATCATTAAACTAAATCTTAAAATATTCACATGATTACTTAATATTTTAATAAACTAAAATGATGAACAATTGAAACCAGTGATGTCATGGGCAGATCTTTTTGATTCCTGGTGTTAACATGGTTTAGTGGCAGTAATTCATAAGTCGGATTACTTAGTATCACCCTCACACTGAGTACAATTTCCCTTCGCTCAGTACTCTTAAAAGCCTCTTCTGTGTCTTTCTTGGCAGGTTTCTATGTCACATTGATTGTGAACCGTTGGTGGGCCCAGTATACCAGCATCCCGCTGCCAGATCAGCTGATGTGCGTCGTTTCCAGCAATGTGCATGGAAGAGATGAGAGGGGACGAATCTTGCGGCGTACTCTCATCCGTTATGCCAACCTTTCATCTGTGCTCATCCTACGTTCAGTCAGCACCAGGGTGCTTAAGAGGTTCCCGACTATGGACCACGTGGTAGAAGCTGGTGAGGCTCTCTCTGGGGTAGAAATAAGGATTAGAAGGACAGAGCAGACACCCCAGGCTGGGAACAAATGTTGCGATGCTTTTGCTGTTGGGGAACATGACAGAAATGGATTCAAGCCAATTACCCAAAGGAAGGTGATTCTAAGGCTAATAATGACAGGTTGAGCCTCCCTTATCCAGAATTCTGAAATCCAAAATACTCCAAAAAACATTTGAGTGGCTGAGACAGTGACACCTTTGCTTTCTGTTGGTTCAATATATACAAACTTTGTTTCACAGACAAAATTATTAAAAGTGTTATGTATAAATTTTCCTCCAGGTTACATGTATAAGATATAAAAGAAACATAAATGAATTTTCTGTTTAGACTTAGGTCACATTATCTACATATATGCAAACACAGGTTGAGCATTCCTTATCTGGAATACAAAAGACTCCAAAATCCAAAATTGTACACCTGGATTGCTGAGATAGTGGCACCTTTGTTTTCTGATGAGTCAGTGCAAACAAATGTTGTTTCATATACAACATTATTAAAAGTATTCTGTATAAAATTATTTTCAGTTATGTTTATAAAGTGTGTTTGAAATTAATAAATGTGTTTCAACTTGGATCTATCTGCAAAATATCTCATTATGTATAAATTTGCAAATTGGGTATTCCAAACTCTGAAAATAATCCAAAATATAAAACACTTCTGACCCAAAACATTTTAGATAAGGGATGTTCAAACTGCTCTCATATAATATTAGATGTTTGTGCAGACAGCTTATATTATTATATATTGTGCAGCTTGCTTCTCACAGTCAACGGGGCAAAGTCTGACTGTACCTTTTTTACCGCATCAGAAGCGACTTGAGAACAAACTGCAAGTTGCTTCTGGTGTAAGAAAATTGGCCGTCTACAGAGACGTTGCCCAGAGGACGCCTGGATGTGAAAGCTAGGAGGCTTCTCTCATGTCCCCACAAGCTAGAGCTGACAGGTGGAAGCTCACCCCGTCTTGCGGATTTGAACCAGCAACCTTGAGGTCAGCAACCCAACCTGATTGTACTGATAGAAGGCCTTTCTGTTAAGCACTAGAAACCAAAAGAAGAAGTATCAAGCTGGAGGTAGGCAAATATCCCTCTCCCTCTTACAGGTTTCATGACACAAGATGAGCGCAAGAAGTATGAGAGCCTTCATTCGGACTTCAACAAATATTGGATTCCCTGTGTTTGGTTCACCAATCTTGCAGCCCAGGCGCGCCGAGATGGGAGGATCCGGGATGATGTGGCCCTTCGATTGCTCATGGATGTAAGTGACAGGAACATGGAAGGGATCTTGCTAGCTAGCTAAACAGTCATTTTTTCACCACCCGACAAGGTTGTGTTTTTCTTTCTGCCTTCCTAATTTAGCCTCAGTATTGTCAGCTGGTAATTTAAACTTGGACAAATCTAGGGAATTAACATATTACTTTTCCTGAACAATATAGAGTTCTTAAAGAAATTTTCTAAGCTGGTGGATAGTAAAAACAAAATATATATTGAAACTCTTAAAATCTAAAATATAACAATATTACAAATGTGTAACTTACATACTTGTGAGAGTTTCATATTCACAGTCTCTGTATCTTCCTCGCTCTAGAAGATATGGAAGGCCAGTGAAAGTTCCCCATTTACTACAATTGACTGGGGCCTGTTCCCCTGTCGATCAGGAAGCAGAAGACCGATGTTGCACTTTGCATTCAGTTAGGCTCAGTAGCATTTAGGCAGTCACTGAAGAAACTTTCATTAAAAGTGGTATGAGTCAGTGATAGTTTACGGCTATGAAATGTATTTTTACTTGTTGCTTTTACCAGTATGAGGTTTTTTTTGGAAAAGCATGACCTTTTAGTTCATAACCTTTTATAAAACCAGGGATCTTCATACCCTTTTGGAAGTGTGACCCTTTTGGAGATTAATTGGCATTCACACTATTTTGAATAATGATAACCTTTTTGTAAAATATGATCTTCCTGAGAAGAGTTAAATACTCATTTGAGTGAATCCTCTCCTTAGTGGTAAATAAATATCCACAAGTATTAATGCAAGGCAATTTAAGTTAAGGCAAGTTGTTTAACCGATATATCTGGTTATCTCTCTGAACTGTTAGAAACAAAGATATGCTAATGCATAAAACATATAGCAGATCTTCAGAAGTGTCATTTCAGTTGCCCAAAAAACATCTAATCTCCCATGAAATATATTGCTTTTAAATCATATTCTCAAGAGACCAAAAATAAGTAGTCTCAGTTAAAAGTACAACATAGTTAATTTACTTAGTTAATGTATTCATCATAGAAATACATTTCTTATTGGCTGAGAGTTGAAACAATTTGCTCTCTAAAGCATTCTGTTTTAGTCTCTTCTTTGTTGCATATAAACTAACACTCTCTTCAGCCTAATACATTACTGAACATTGATTCAGTACAGACTGACTATTCACTGCAGCATACTGATACTAACTGACTTCTAAACTGTACTGTTTCTGGGGTTGTTGTATGTTTTCCGGGCTGTATGGCCATGTTGTAGAAGTATTATCTCCTGACGTTTCGCCCACATCTATGGCAGGCATCCTCTGAGGATGCTATTTTCGAATTTAGCACCAAAACATTACAATATATTGAAAACATTGACTACAAAAACACTGACTACTAAAAGGCAGATTTTGTTGGATAATACAGAATGTTGGGTAAGCGAAAGTTGGATAAACGAGACTCTACTGTATTACTGGCTTTTAGGGAGGGATTTTACCAATGTAACGTGTATTTATCTGGTGGTGCAGCAGGCTAAACCGCTGAGCTGTTGAACTTGCTGACTGAAAGGTCAGCAGTTTGAATCTGCAGATGAGGTGAGCTCCCGCTGTTAGCCCCAGCTTCTGCCAACCTAACAGTTCGACAACATGCAAATGTGAGTAGATCAATTGGTACCTCTCCAATGGCAAGGTAACGGCGCTCCATGCAATTATACCGGCCACATGACCTTGGAGGTGTCTACAGACAATGCCGGCTCTTCGGCTTAGAAAAGGAGATGAGTACCAACCCTCAGAGTTGGACATGACTAAATTTAATGTCAGGAGAAAATCTTTACCTTTTACATAACATGTATTGCAGAATCTAGCAGGAGAAATCTGTTTGCCAACTGCGCGAGCTTTTAAGGATCTGCTTCTTTCTTTTCAGGAGCTAAACCTGTACCGCTCCAAATGCAGCATGCTTTTCCATTATGATTGGATCAGCATCCCCCTGGTGTACACACAGGTCAGTAAGGAGGGCCTTTGGGCTGTCCTAATACTAACTTCTCTTTAACAATTGTTTCAGTAGGCTACATGTTTGTCTTCCCATGTTAAATGGCCATTAATATAATATGTTTGACTTCATGTGTTTTCCCAGCACAACCCTACAACATAACATTATTAGTACTGTACATGGTATCTTCAGAACTCTTCCTCAATACATTTCAAATGAGTTGATGTTTTCAGTTTTCTTCAGTCTGGCTTTTACAACCATGAATAGAAATGGGGAATACGACAACATGGACCACCCTAACTTTAACATTCAGTGATATATCTGATCTTGTTTAGTTCCTTCATAGCTGCCATTCCAAGTCCTAGTCATTTTCTGATTTCTTGACTGCAGTCTCCGCTCCGATTTATGACTGAATCAAAGTATGGAAAATATCAAACCATTACATTACGTAACACATTAAAAAAATCTGTTCCATGTCTGAAAGTGTTATTTCTTGTTTAATTCTGCAGTATTTAGAAAATAGTTGTTATACTCAGGGAACTTTGTTTTTGTGGCTGTCAGAAATTATGTTGAATTGGTTGAGACTCTGAGATATTAATTGAAAAACTATAGCTGCAGGATATTCCCCCCCCCCCAAAAAAAAAACCCCAAAGTTTTTGTAATTTAATACACTTTTCCATGTTTTTATGATGGAACTAATTAGGAAATGACATTTATAATCCAGGAACAAAAATCATGTTACATAATGTTATTATATCTTCATTGTCTATTTTAAATTCATGTAAAGCATCTGTGGTTTTTTAATATTCAAATATAATCCTGCCTTTGCACTTTTTTCCTTGACTTTTTACAATAATTAGCATCTCCTCCTATGAGCCAGTGCGGACCTTGAGATCTTCCGGGGAGGCTCTTCTCGCGCTCCCACCACTGTCTCAAGCGCGGCTGGAGGGGACGAGCCTTCTCGGCAGTGGACCCCCAGCTCTGGAATGCATTGCCAAAAGAGATCAGGCCATCCCCTACATTATCCAATTTCCGTAAGGAACTGAAGACCTGGTGGTGTAGGCAGGTTTTTGAGTAATTATATTGGACTACCGCCGATTTCTGAGCCTGAATATATTGCATAAGATTTCCCTAGCCTGAAATGATACATTTTAATATATTGGGTTATGCTATTTTTGGTTACTTTGATGGCAGCTGCATTCCTTACATTAGGGTTTCTCAAAGTCAAGGGCCGGTTCATGGTCCCGGAGACTGTTGGGGGACCAGACTATAGTTTGAGAGAACAAATGAACAAATTCCTATGAACACTGCACATGTCTTATTTGTTGTGCAAAAAAAAACATTGAAAGCTTCAAAGCTTGGCTGCTTCCTGCTTGGTGGAAATCTGGCTACAAGTATTTAAAAACTCTAAAATCAGGACAGTAAATAAGGAACAACACTCAAAAACAGGGGAATTCCAGACCAAAAAAAAAAAAAAAACAATCAGGACCAGCTGATCACCTCCCAACAAAGGATTCCCCCAGGCAGGAAGCAGCCAAGCTTTGAAGCTGCAAGGCTATTCAATGCTAATCAAGGTGATCAATTGCAACATTCACACTTGCCTCGGACAAGAGTTCTTTCTCTCACCCTGGATATTCCACAGATATATACACCCCACTTGCCTAGTTTCCAACAAACCTCACAACCTCTGAGGATGCCTGCCATAGATGTGGGTGAAACGCAGGAGAGAAAGCTACTGGAACAGCCTGGAAAACACATAGCAACATAGTATAATCTTGTCCTGATTAAACTGTTTTCCCCTCTCAGTGTGCTCTGTCTATATATTACCTTGAGCGTGGAAATCTCAACACTACTCCAAACACTACTTCACATGGAGAGGGATCCCAGGGGCAGATGGGATCATTCTTGAGTGCACGTTTTTACTGTAGGCCTTATTTTGAAGGATTCTCTTTAGCAACCAACCTACTAAACTAAATTCTAAATGCAAAATAGCCTTACACACTCCATATGAAACATTGAAAAGACCATATACATAAGGAATTTGGCTGTTGGTATAGTTGTGAAATTTCACTGCTTTTACAGGGATTGGGTGTGCTAGCCATTAACATCACAAATGGCATGTACAACTGAAAAATAACTACTAAAGTATATGTGTGTACAATGTTGTGAAACTAGCAGATATTAATAACACTTTCTTTACAGGTGGTTACCATCGCTGTCTATTCCTTCTTCGCTTTCTGTGTTGTTGGGCGGCAGTTTCTAAAACTTCCAAATGAATCAACACTAGACCTGTATGTTCCTCTTCCCACACTCCTCCAGTTTTTCTTCTATGCTGGCTGGCTGAAGGTGAAAATTTTTGAGAATCATATGCTTTTAAAGTAATTTTTAGCTCATCCATCTTGTCTTTTTAGCCAAAGCCAAATGCAATGCAATATTCATTTTTGACAGTTAGGATAACCTAGAATGATGAAACATCAATTCTGAATCACATCACAGAAGGGTCCTGAAAGTGTAGTATTTTTATTTTAATTAATTGTATTTTTAATCCATGTGGTTTTTAACTAGAATTTTTTAAACTTATACAAAGCTTTCAATGATATTTATATTTTAAATTATTTCATTCAAAGCCTGGAGGAAAGCAGGGTATAAGCTGAATGAAGAGGTTCCTTGCACAAGTTCTGTTGAGTATTCCCATGCCATATCTTTGTCATCCATTAGGTGGCAGAACAAATAATTAATCCCTTTGGGGAAGATGATGACGACTTTGAAACTAACAGACTGATAGACAGAAACCTTCAGGTGAGTCACATACAAATGGTCAAGGAAAGAAATATGCCAACCATACCTGACACATATTGTATCCAACATAACAGTTGATATCTTGGGAGACCGGATTGGTATTTGTAAACAAACCATACTTTATGCTCCGTGATACAAAAATAATTCAGGCTGTAGTTGGTCCCAGTTGGCAAGGTGTCTATGAGAAAATTTTTGACAAGTGGGACAGAATGCATTTTATTATGCATTTAGTTGAGAATAGATCTTACCTTTACAGCCTAAAAATGGCCTCATTTCACAATGCAATCGCGACAGTAGTAAATTTCTTAGAACAAACTTTCATTCTTTACCTGCTGGATCACATTATCTGTTAAAAAGACTGGACATGGAAGCTTCCCTCATATTTGTATTCATATTGCTCAGCTTTCTCCTTTAATATGCCTCTAGAAGTTTTGCTTTGAATTTAGCCAGTTACTTGCTTAGTACTTGTTAATCCTTGATCTTAAGAATCTGATATTTAAACACAACCGTCAGTAAACTCACCAATGTTGTCTAGCTTTTCTCTGATGTTAAAATTTGGGTTGCTTAGGTGTCTCTGCTCTCGGTGGATGACATGTACCAAAACCTACCTCCCACTGGAAAGGACAAATATTGGAACGAGACTACAGCACAGCCTCCATATACAATGGCCACAGTTGCAGAGACCTTGAAGCCTTCCTTCATGGGCTCTACCTTTGACATGAGGTAAGTTCAGTTGGCAAACATTCCCTTTCCCTAGCTACCAACTGCTCCAGAAGACTTGGTGATGGTCAAAGGGCTGGAGATGATACTTAGGGCCACAGTAAGAGATAACCATGTGACCCCGTGTATTGTATGAGCGCTCTTTTCCGTTTGTGATAGAACCGAGCTGAGAAAATTGTGAAACTGTTGCTGATTAAAAAAATAATAATTAAAAAAGCTTTCAAAAAATTATTTACAGAAATTACCTAGCCACTCCTGAATATATAGCTGGGCACAAAAATCTGTCTGCAGTGTCTACAGGAACTGGCAGTGTTGTACCTAAAAACAAAGGAGCCGCAGTAGTGCAATAGGTTAAACCAGTGGTTCTCAACCTGAGTCCCCAGGTGTTTTGGCCTACAACTCTCAGAAATCCCAACCTGTTTACCAGCTGTTAGGATTTCTGGGAGTTGAAGACCAAAACATCTGGGGACCCATACTTTGAGAACTACTGGGTTAAACCCTTGTGCTGGCTGAAATACTGACCTGATGATTGACGATTCGAATCCGGGACATGTCAGCTTCCCGTGCGGGGACACGAGAAGCCTCCCACTGGGTGGTAACACATCCAGGCGTCCCCGGGGCAACCTCCGTAACCACAGATTCTCTCACATAAGTGACTTGCAGTATATTCTCAATTGGCTTCTGACACAAAAAAACCCCGTAAAAACAAGTCCTTTGGGTCTTTCACTGAAACCATAGCTACAGATTGGCTTGCTTTTAAGATAAACAATTGCCACTGTTCAAACGGTATGGATCTTGTCTAAACCAATATAAGCCTTGTCTCTGAAATATGGCATAAGACTAAAAATTTGAGGTGGTTTCTTTCCCCTCTTGTGCAGGATGAGTGATGACCCAGAGCAGAGTCAGCAAGTGGAAGCATCTCCCAGCATGAGTCGTATTCAGACTCCGCTGCTCAACCGCTTCCTCACTGCCGCTGCCTCCCCAGCAGTCAGTCTCAAAAATTTTGGTAAAAGCGGCCGAATTCACCATGCTCAACTCCTGCGTTTGAGGAACGAGAACAACTTGCCTTCCACCAGCCCCAGCTTTTACCGAAGGGAAGATCCAGAGATGGTTGGCCGCATAGATGAGGAAGAGATGGAGAATGAAGAAACTGGGCTTAGTGAATCCCCTATACCCAACTCCCACAACCTAGAGAGCTCAAATATGCAGGCAAAAGAACTGCCTGTTATTACAGTGATGGAGGTTCTAGATACTATCAGCAACCAGCCTTCTGGATAAAACCAGCAGTAGCAAGGCCTTTTGCTTAAACCATCTAAGCAGCTGCATTTTATTGCAACTGCTCCTTCAGGAGCTCATTGAAAGTGCAAGTGTTTTCTCTAGGCTACACTTTATTCTACTACATACAGAGGGAGCTATGATGAGCTACTGCTCTACTAGTATGTGGAGCCACTTTGTGTTATAGACCATGTATTTCTGTTTATATTCCCAGATTATATATAATTGCTTTGCAAATTCTGTTAAGTGGATGAGCAATACTGTCATACTTACACAAGCTGCATCACCCTAACCCAGTTGTTCTTCCCAAAAGCTTGAATATGCAATGCTACAGAATTTCTGAAAAATCTTCCAACATTTTTGTTGCCCTGAACTATGAGACACTGTCTTGTATTCTGTGTTTATCGCATTAGCTTTACATGCTGTATAAATGTTCCAAATGTTACCCAGTAGTGAAATGAAGTCAAACCCAAGTATATGATTAAAAATATGTAAATTTAGACAGTCTCTAATGTGGCTGGTTAATGTCAGGCTGGAATTTGGGAGAAGGTTGTAATCTCTACTAAATCATGAAGTTCATTGTGTGGTTTTGTACCAGTTGCTCCTTTCCAGCTTTACACAACTCATATAATTGTGCCTCGAGCTCACTAGAGAAGAGGAAGGATATAAATGTAACTATATAAATCAGTACTTAAATTTTATTTGAACAGATCTGAAACTCTACTTTAAGATTATTTTATTGAAATACATGTAATTAACTTTATTAAAGGATATTGCAGACCACTTCTAAAGCAGACAGTTGACATTTAGACTGAGCCACTTTAGGGGCCCAGGTAAACCTATAGTATAGGCTTGCTACATACATAGGAATGCAAAAATATCAGTGCCTGGAAATCTTTTGAGGTGCTTCTATGGGTCTCAAACTCACACGAGATCCAAAACAACAAATCCGGGTCCCTATCTGTATCAACAGCCCCTCAAAAATAAACTTGTTCCATGTCAGAAAAATAATGTACCCAGCCTTCGAAAGGACCAGGCCTTTAGAAAGAGTCCTAGCCCTTCTGCTAGAAGGGAGTTTATCTTGCACTAGAATGAAGACCAGAAGGCCATGGAAGAGACAATCTGGTCTTTGGCAGTGCAGAAGCAGTTCTAGTGAGTGACTATTTAAATGTGGTGCAAACCATGTAGAAGCGGTAAACAGCAAGTTCTATTCACACCACCCCAATAGACCACAATGGGGGTCTAGTGATCTTCCTCTGCATTACATCTTTCTCAGATGGACTCCACATGGCCAATCGTCAAGGGGGATTTCGAAGTAAACAATACCAAGCTCACACTGAAGGAGAACAGCACATGGCATTTAGTATAATATCATTAGAAGCTACTGTAGCAATATTATAGAACTCCATTCATTGTTGCCAGTGTATTCTGCAAGGGCAACATTTTAGAATCTCTTATCATAGTAGCAAATGAACTCAGTGGTCCATGATAAGGTTACTTCTCTCCCGCCCCCTTCTTCTCAATGCCCATAAATAATCACATAAAATCATTTATAACAAGACTCTGGGATATTTATTTAGCCCATTAATTTCAGTGGCCATTCATTTGCCTCTCCTGGCCTTGATCTTCCTCAGATAGAATTCGAGTTCTTTGCCTTCTAGGAGGTAGCCATCTGCTCGGCCACATTGTCCAGGCCTGGAGGCAATGCAAGCTGCAAAATTAAACAGATTATTAGAAAGGGTGAATAAATCACCAAACTATTTCACTGAGGAACTGCCCACCACACTTTCATTTTAGGAAGTTACTGATCTCTTATCATAGTAGCAAATGAACTCAGTGGTCCATGATAAGGTTACTTCTCTCCCGCCCCCTTCATCTCAATGCCCATAAATAATCACATAAAATCATTTATAACAAGACTATGGCTGATCTTTTGCTAAAGGGTCTGAATTGAAAAATCCACCCCCCCCCCCTTCCACCTATGAAAAATAAAACAAAAACCCAAACACACCAAAACCACCCCATTGGTGAAGTCACCTTCAGAAACCAATTGTCACCACTTCCATTCAGTAGCAGAACTGGGCAAATTTCTCATCATAAGGTCGACTTCATAATTTTATTGATTTGTCCAAGTTACAAAACATTTGAATCTCTTCAAATCTGTCAGGGGTGCTTTCTTTGAATGTGATTTTCCTGCTTCTTGGCAGGGGGTTGGACTGGATGGCCCGTGGGGTCTCTTCCAACTCTATGATTCTATGAAATGTGCAAAGTATATCCAGAAAAAGCTTGTTACCACCTGTCTCCCACGATTGCTCATATTTACCTACTGCTACTCCCAGGAATAAAATTAATTGCCTGTCCCTCTTTCCCATGCCAGATTAGATGTGCTACAGAGCACTAATGGTTCACTTAGAAACCAGAAGAAAGTGGTTACAGCTTTACTCCATCTCTAAATGGCTATCATGCTCCCACCTCACCACCTAGTCTGCTGGCTGTATTTGAGTATTTTCTGTTGTTCACTTTTTGTGTCTGGGCCTCACCAAGCAGCTTTCCTTGCTGGAACTGCTCTTCCAGAAGACTACTGATCTTAGCATTCTTTTTCCGTTCATCATACTTCTTCTGAATTTTCTTTGAACGCTTTTTGTTTAAGATTTCTTCCTCCTCAGGTGTCTGGGGAAAAGGAGAATAAGAAAAACTGGGTAAGTTCATATACTGTTTAAATATTACGGATTATTATTTCACCTTAGCAACCATCTGAATTGTTGGAAAGGACAACAGGCAGAAATACAGTTCTAGCGTATATCAATACAAGCTGTACAACAATATTACCTTCCAAGTTATTTACTGGTTCAATAGGATTTTAAGCTGAGCACTAACCAGTAACAGATTGTTCGGGCCAATGTCCACAAAAATAACTTCATTTATTTAAGGTCTCAGCTTGCAATGAAATGCTACAAACCTATGGTTGGCACCTTGTGGTATCCAGGTATCATTACACTGCAACTCCCATTACACTGCCCATCACCCATTTTGGTGTCGCAAATGCTAGCCTTATTTCTGGGTATATTTGACCTGCCAATTCCAAGAATGGCAATTTTCCCTATCAGCTCTAGTTTTTGAGATATGAAACATACACCATATCCCAGTATTTATCTGTTTACCCAGAGAAAATAATAACCATATACAAGAAACTAGAGCTAAAGCGCTCTATCCAATGCAATTTTCTGGATCAGAGCCCCCAAATATGCCCAGCACCAGGTCTAAAGAAACTGTTGTTGGGCTGTGCTGTCTTTCGATATCAGTGCTAATTTGATTGGAACTGCCATCCAATAATCACAGGAGAGGACAATTCCTGTTCTAAATAGGCAAATGTCCCTAATGGAGGATGGCCACACGTCTTCTTCAGATACGAAAAGATGTCATCGCTCTTCATTCAGCAGCAGAACTGGACAAAGGTATCATCACCAGAAGACAAAGATGCTCCAAACCAAGAGCACTACAGCGAAATGCATAAAACAAAAGTAGCAGCATAGAAAGGTATTAAGGGCAGTCTTGGGGCTGCATGTGGGCCTAAAAGACTGTTTTTGTGATTCCCACTCTTCCAGAAATCCCATTCCTGGCTGGGATTTCTGGGAGCTGAAGAACAAAACGCCTGAAGGAACACAATTTAAGAAACATTGCTCTAGACTGTTTTTTTCTAGCACCGAAGTACGAAGTGACACTCCTTATAAGGCTTACAATTCAATTTGAAAGAAAATTGCAGTCTCCCCTACTGTTTAGCACTTCACACACACAATTTTTCAACATTAGCTGTGCCCTTCTGGCTTCTTGTACTTTTAGGATTGGGTGCATTTCTGGCACTCAATGTGGCTCCCAAATCAAGAATTGCCCATCCAGTCCAGTTATCAACCTACACCCCAGCTTCTCACTGACAGAAGCAAGATAGAGTTTGGTTCACTTAATACATACCAGCTTGGCACCCTTTTTGCGGCCAAGGGGTAATGCATAGTGGGCTTCATACCACTGACGGTATGGTGTGCTGTCAATGAGGACAATGCAGTTTTTGACCAGGGTCTTTGTGCGCACCAGTTCGTTGTTGGAGGCATTGTACACTACATCAATGATTCTGGTTTTACGAGTGCAGCCTGTAAAGAGCAAAATGTGTGTCATGCCTTCTAGAAGCAAGGAAGAAATTAATGGCAGATAAATCTTACAGCTATTTAAATTTCATTGGTGTTTTAAGTGTATAGCACTGGTATAGTTTTCATTCTAGAAATTTGGCAACAACATTTTGACAGCATCTAGTCCTAAAAATAATCTCTTCAGAGAACATCAGAGCGGTCAACTATAATTTGTCAAGAAACTGGAAAACTCTCAAAACATAAAGGTTAATCAACTGGTTCCATTCTACCAACCTAAAATGTCCATTTCACAATAGCTGAACAAGGTGAACTGTTAAAAAAATCATCATACAAAGCCATCCTATGGCTATCCGCAAGGAGAAGTAACAGTACAGAAGGAAGCTCATCTATTTTGTCCAATGTGTCTGTTTTTGAGAAACAACTAAAAACAACAGAGATTGTGGGTGAGGGACTCGCCCCCTGTGAGACCAGGCTTTGAATCCCTGCTCAGTCACAAAAATCCATAGCATGGCCACTGACAAGTCATACTTAGATTCAGAAGGCCATGACAAAACTTGCTGAGAAAATCCAATTATATGGTTGCCATGAATAGGAATCCACTTGAAGGCACAGCAACCATTTTAAATATAAAGGACATGAATTGTGGAGCTACAAAAATTAACACAAAGTGGTTCTTGATTTGGGGATCCTTAGATCTCTAAGGAGTCAATGGATGGGCTCAAAAATAAGTGTTCTCCTCAAATTGTTTTATTATTTTGAAAATCATGTTTCTGTGCAGTTTTTCAAGAGAGGGCGCCCACAGATTTCATTACTCAAAGTAGCCTAGGACACAAAAGATTAAGAACCATGAGACTAAGATGTCAAGCAAAAGTGAACAAAACATACAAATATCAATCTGATTAAATATAGAAGCAAAGTTCCAGATTTTGTCTGAAAAATGATGTAGGCTTTCCCCCTAGAAATATACCCATAGAAAAGATGTCAAGCTATTCTACCCAGCTCACCTGTCATGACTCTTTACATTGGTCTTACAGCAACAAAGTACACAAAACTCAGGGTAACTATGACACTCCCATCACTGAAAGCTGAGGAATTCACCAACAGCTCTCCTAAGGTCAAAGTTATCATCACAGTTGTTTTGGTTCTGTTTCCCAGGTGGCTAAAGCCCAACAGTATCCACTTTGCACTTACATTCAGATCCCCAAGAGAAGTTTCCAACATCCAGACGCAGAGCACGGTATTTTTTATTCCCACCACGTACCCTTACTGTGTGAATCCTCCGGGGGCCAATCTACAAAAGGTGCAATACAAGGAATTAGAATGCAGAGATTCAAAGATGTGAAATCTTCTTACAATGCATGGCAACCTGATCAGTGTAACTATGACAACTCCTAGCACTGGTGAGTGTGATGAAGACCAGAACAGTCTACAGCACCCACCTAAGGTGTCAGTCTCATCACTTCAGGTGCCTTCCTCTCTGTGGATAAAGCTCCAGATCTAGTGCTGTTAGCTGTTATTATGTGCCTTCAAGTTGTCTTTGACTTATGCCAATTGTGATGAAATTCAGGGGGAATTTGGCTTTTTCTGCGGCTGAAAGAGTATGTTTTGCTCAAGGTTACCTGCGGGTTTCATGGCCAAGTGGGGATTTCAACCCTGGTTCTGAGTACTCAAACCACTATTCTACTTTCTTTCTCTGCTTCTAGTACAGATAGTGTACATTTCCCCCTGCTGCATAACAACCATTTCAAGATTGGACCACTTTAAAAAAATAATTCTATACAGATTCTGCTATTTAAAATCAAAAACTACATATAGGAGAGTACAAGATGGGAATCAATGCTGACTAAGTTATGGAGGTCAAGCTACATTTTAGGGAAACTATTTCAAGTGCTGTCTCATATTCGTTTTCTCATATTTGTTGTGGCCGAAATACCCTAGAGCAGGGGTCCCCAAACTTTTTAAATGGGGGGCCAGTTCACAATCCTTCGGACCGTTGGAGGGCCAGACTATAGTTGACCGCCGAGCAATAAATAATAATAATAATAATAAAGAGGATTGGCAGAGACCCCTTGGGCCATTTAGTCCAACCCCTTTCTGCCTTTGTGCACTGAAAGCACAAGCACAGCACCCCTAACTGATGGCCACACAGCCTCAAAGTTAACAATAATAATAATAATAATAATGGGTTTTGGAGCACAATACTCCTGACCTCACAATCGTTTTAAAAAACAAAGTATGGATTGTCGATGTTGCAATCCCAGGTGACAGCAGGATTGAGGAGTAACAACTGGAAAAGCTGACACGATATGAGGATTTAAAGATCGAATTACAAAGACTCTGGCACAAGCCAGTCAAGGTGGTCCCAGTGGTGATCGGCACACTGGGTGCAGTGCCTAAAGACCTTGGCCTGCACACTTAAACACAATTGGCGCTGACACAATCCCCACCTGCCAGCTGCAGAAGGCCACCTTACTGGGATCTGCACACATTATTCGCCGATACATCACACAGTCCTAGACACTTGGGAAGTGTCTGACGTGGGATCCAATACAACAGCCAGCAGAGTATCTGCTGTGGACTCATCTCATTGTATTTCAAATAATAATAATAATAACTGCAAAAGGCCACCCTATTGGGATCTGCACGCATCATCCGAAAATACATCACACAGTCCTAGACACTTGGGAAGTGTTCGACTTGTAATTTTGTGATATGAAATCCAGCATATCTATCTTCTTTGCTGTGTCATACAATAAAATAATAATAATATGGGTTGTAAGAGAAGAGAGACCCCTTGGGTCATTTAGCCTTGTGCCATGGGGGCTGGAGAAATGGCTTTGATGGGCCACATCCGGCCCCCGGGCCTTAGTTTGGGGACCCCTGCCCTAGAGGCACCAGATCCAGTCTGGGAAGTTAAACAGGGTCAGCTCTGATTAGTACTGGATGGGAGACTAAGGAGTAGGCTATATTTCAGAGGAAGAAATAGGCAAAACCACCTCTGAGTATTTCTTGCCTAAGAAAACTATATGAAACTCATGAATACACTTTCAGGTAACAGCATTGAATGTTTGGCATATATGTGTTTGGAGTGCCCTTCTGAGTGAGAGAGGCAGAATGTAAATGCTGTAGATTCTTAAGCATCCATGCTGTTTTCAAAGAAAAAAGATCTGTTCCTGTGGTTACCACAAACTATATTGAATTGTGTTGTTGAAGGCAGTGGTTGAGATATTCACTGAAAAACTATACCAGAGTATGCTGCAGGGTGTCCCACAAAAACAAAGTTTTTCAGTTTAATAACCCCTTTTCATGATTTTATGATAAAACCAATTAGGAAATGACATTTCTAATCTAGGAACAAAAATCGTGTTACACAGTGTACTTGTTAGACCTATGTTACATATAACACTTAAAAATATTATTTATTTTGAGAATGATTAACTTAATCACTTGGGAATCTTTCACTATGAAAAAGTGGCATTTCGGAGGTCTGATTTTGGTAGGTAAAGGTTTCCCCTTAACATTAAACCTAGTTGTGTCCGACACTGGGGGTTGGTGCTCATTTCCATTTCTAAGCCAAAAACCACAGTTGTCTGTAGACACCTCCAAGGTCATGTGGCCAGCATGACTGCATGGAGCACCGTTACCTTCCTCCTGGAGTGGTACCTATTAATATACTAATATTTGCATGTTTTCGAAATGCTAGCTTGGCAGAAGCTGGGGCTAACAGTGGGATCTCACCCCCCCCCCCCCCGAATTCAAACCACCAACCTTTCGGTCAGCAAGTTCAGCAGCTCAGCTGTTTAACCTACTGTGCCACTGAGGGCTCCACAATTTTGGTAGGGAGTAAAAATCCTACTAGAATAATAGACTTAATGTTATCTGCCTCTTCTATCGATTCAAGGCAGGGTACAGGATAGTTAAAACATATAAAGCAGAAAAAAAACATTAAAATACATATATTAAAAGCAGAAAAATTCCCGTTCAGGATAAACCATAAACACAGAGGGAAGACGATAAAAGAGTGGATTACTTTTGTATTGGCAGGGGGTCGCCCCAACTCATACTTCCTCTTCTTATGGTAGGGTTTACGCTTCCCCCCAGTTTTGCGGCGCTTGTGCCAGTTGTCCCTGGAGATACCTGTGTGGGCAGACCAAAAAATAAAGGTGTGACATTAGAAATGCATTAAAGGGTGTATCTACAGTATAGAACAAATGCAGTGTGCCATCACTTTAATTACCATGGCTCAGTGCTATAGGATTCTTGAAGTTGTAGCTTGGAGAGGGCACATCAGAGAAGGTTGCAGACCTTGTAAAAGTACAACTCCAATGATACCATGGCGTTGAGTCATGGGAGTTAAAAGTGGCACCAAATTGCATTCGTTCCAGTGTTGTAGATGCACCTAAAGTGTGCTATATAGTTTCCTACCAGAAAGGGATTCCTTAAACCCAGAGTTACTCAGCTCTCCAAGGTAAAATGTCTCCCCAGAAGACAGTCGGCTTTATGAAGCTTCATCACGGGAACCCGAGGCGAAGGAATCCATGGTCTGTGGGGTAGAAAAAGGCCTCCTCCGGGACGAGGGTAGGCGACCAGTATATCAACAGGGCCCGGGCCCAAGCCAGTGGATTGGCGGCCAGTTTATCAACAGAGCATAGGTCCAAGCCGCAATTGCAATTTGGGCCTATGCTTTCTTGACACACTTGGCCGCCTACCCTCGACTCGGAGGAGGCCTTTTTTTCTTTATCGCAACCGAAAACACCGCACGATAACGCCCCATCCCTGCTGTTAAGATCGTCCTTTCCCCCATTAACCACATTACATTTCCGTAGAGGCGGATGCGAGGCCGGATGGCGGCGGATTCCCCCTCACGCCGCGCCGGCAACCACTCACCCATCCTTCTCCGGAGGCGCCCACTGCAAAGAGGAAGGCGCAAAGCCTCACGGGGCGGGATGTGGCCCAGGAAGCCTCGCGATGGTTCTTCCCTCCTTCTGCACGGGATTTCGAAACGCGGCGTTGGCTTGGACCTCTCAACGTCATCACAAACGGACGAGGAGGAACAGGCTGGAACTATTTTTGGGATTTAATTCACAGCGGACCCTTTTTGCATCATCCAGACAAGAAACAACCGGGGCTAGCTAATCACCTCCCAACTAAGGATTCCCCCAGGCAGGAAGCAGCTACGCTTTGGTGCTGCAAAGCTATTCAATGCTTATCAAGCTGGCCAATTGCAACATTCACATTTGCCTCCAACAGACAAGTTCTTTCTCCCACCCTGGACTTTCCAGATAAATAAACCTCACGACCTCTGAGTACGCCTGCCACAGATGCAGGCGATACGTAAGGAGAAAATGCTTCTGGAACATGGCTATACAGCCTGGAAAACTTACAACAACCCAGTATAGAGAATTGTCAGGGCTTTTGCTGTTATTAATATTGCAGTATTATTATTATTATTAATCTATGCCTGTGGTAGAACCCTTTTTGTTGTTTTTCATGGCGCTATATAAATGGAGCCTCCGGTGGCGCAGTGGGTTAAACCGCTGACAATGCTGGCTCTTCAGCTTAGAAATGGAGATGAGCACCAACCTGCAGAGTCGGACATGACTGGACTTAACGTCAGGGGAAAACCTTTACCTACCTTTATATAAATAAACTAGCTTTGCCCGGCCACGCATTGTTGTGGCTTATGTGAATCATTTGTTGGCCAGCTTGAACTGCACTGAATAGCCTTGCAGCCTCAAAGCCTGGCCATTTTCTGGAGTAGCACCCTTAAAGAGCCGCTTTCAAGCCTGGCTGCTTCCTTTTTAGGGGAATCCTTGTTTGGCCAGCTTGAACTGCACTGAATAGCCTGGCCGCTTTCTACATAGGGCATCCTTGCTAGGCCGGTTGAATGGGAAGGAGTAGCCTTGTGGCTTCAGAGCTTGGAGGTTTTCTATCTAGGGGAAATCTTGGTTGGCCAGGTTGAAAAGCTCTGAATAGCCTTGCTGCTTGCAAGCCTGGCCACTTTCTACCTTGCGGAATCCTTGGTTAGTCAGTTTGAATAGCAATTAATAGTCTCAGTGTGGCAGGTATGAATGCTGCAATTAGCCACCTTGATTAGCATTTAATGGCCTTGCAGCTTCAACGCCTGTTTGCTTCCTGCCTGGGAGAATCCTTTGTTGGGAAGTGTTAGCTGGCCCTGATTGTTTCCTTTCTGGAATGCCCATTTTCTCTGCTTTCAGAGTGTTGCTCTTTATTTACTGTCCTGGTTTTAGAGATTATATTGTTCTGTTTTATTATACCACAGTAATTATTTCATATTACAGTAGAATCTCACTTACCCAACACAAGCTTATCCAATGTTCTGGATTATCCAACACAGTCTGCCTTTTAGTAGTCAATGTTTTCAATACATTGTGATGTTTTGGTGCTAAATTCGTAAATACAGTAATTACTACATAGCATTACTGCACATTGAACTACTTTTTCTGTTAAATTTGTTGTTCAACATGATGTTTTGGTGCTTAATTTGTAAAATCATAACGTAATTTGACACTTAATAGACTTTTCCTTAATCCCTTCTTATTATCCAACATATTATCCAACGTTCTGTCGGGGTGTTTATGCTAGATGAGTGAGACTCTACTGTATATTTATAATCTTATATTATCTGCTTAGAACTGGATTATATGAGGCTCCTTCTACATAGCTGTATAAAATGCACACTGAAGTGGATTATATGGCAGTGTGGAGTCAGGATAATCCAGTTCAAAGCAGATAATATAAGATTATAAATAATATAGCTGTGTGGAAGGGCCTTGATTCTACACTGCCATATAATCCAGTTCAAATAAGATAATCTGTATTTTATAGGCAGTGTGGAAGAGGCCTGATTGAACAGGCCCTGGGCACCATTAAATGGCTGAGTGGGTTGCTAGGAGACAAAGTGGGTGGAGCTTAGCCTTCTAACTGGCAGCAATTGGTTAAAAACAGTTATTCCTCTCCCTCTAATTAGGACTTTATTTTTCTTGGTTTTTTTTTATGTCTAAACACAGCTGGGATGACCCTGTCTTTTGTGGCCAAGTTTCGTGGGTTTTGGGTGTTTGGTAGAAACGGTCAGAACATTTTTATATATATAGAAGATTGAAGATGGTAATAATAGCAATGATAATAGCAATAAAAAGGTAAAGGTTTTCCCCTGACATTAAGTCCAGTCATGTCCGGCTCTGGGGGTTGGTGCTCATTCCCAATTTTAAGCCAAAAAGCCACCTCCAAGGTCATGTGGGTGGCATGACTGCATGGAGCACCATTACCTTCCCGCCAGAGTGGTACCTATTGATCTACACACATTTACATGTTTTCAAACTGCTAGGTTGGCAGAAGTTGGGGCTAACAGCGGGCGCTCACTCCACTTCCTGGATTCGAGCCTGCGACCTTTCAGTCCACAAGTTTAGCAGCTCAGCGCTTTAATATGCTATGCCACCGGGCCCCCAGAAAATAGCAATAGTAACTTATTATTCTAGCATGTCAGGAATATTATGTGTATAAATGCAAATTTTAAGTTGTATGCCTCTGGTAGGATTCATTATTGTTTGTTCTTCATGGCACTAGTATATAAATAACTAGCTTTGCCCGGACACGCGTTGCTGTGGCTTATGGGAATCATTTGTTGGCCAGGTGGAATAGCAGTGAATAGCCTTGCAGTCTCAAAGCCTGGCCGTTTTCTGGAGTAGCTGGAGTAGCACCCTCAAAGAGCCGCTTTGAAGCCTGGCTACTTCCTTAGTAAGGGAATCCTTGTTTGGCCAGCTTGAACGGCACTGAATAGTCTTGCAGCCTCAAAACCTGGCCGCTTTCTACATAGGGCATCCTTGCTAGGCCAGGTTGAATGGGGCAGAGTAGCCTCATGGCTTCAGAGCTTGGAGGTTTTCTATCTAGGGAAAATCTTGGTTGGCCAGGTTGAATAGCACTGAATAGCCTTGCTGCTTGTAAGCCTGGCCGCTTTCTACTTTGTGGAATCCTTGGTTGGCCCGTTTGAATAGCAATTAATAGTCTCAGTGTGGCAGGTATGAATGCTGCAATTAGCCACCTTGATTAGCATTTAATGGCCTTGCAGCTTCAAAGCCTGTTTGCTTCCTGCCTGGGAGAATCCTTTGTTGGGAAGTGTTTTGGGTGTTTAGTTTCGCTGTTTACTTTAAGGCAGAAATGGTCAGAACATTTTTATATATATAGATGATGATAGTAATGATATATGTAATAATATTCATATCTTCTTGTTATTATTGTGGGTTCTCAGGAATATTGTTATGTATATACACACATATATACATGTACAGTGGCACAGCAGGTTAAACTGCTAAGCTGCAGAACTTGCTGATCAGAAGGTCAGCAGTTCAAATTCATGGATGAGGTGAGCTCCCATTGTTAGCCCCAGCTCCTGCCAACTTAGCAGTTCGAAAACATGCAATTGTGAGATTAATTTTACTGTTATTTTACTGTTGTTGTTTTAATTATATATGCTGTCGTCATATTATTTTATCTGTTGATCGGGCTTGTTCCCCATGTGAACCGCTCTGAGTCCCTTTGGGGAAATGGAAGCAGGTTATAAATAAAGTTTTATTATAAATATTATTATCAATACATACCGCTTTGGCGGGAAGATAACGGCACTCTAAGCAGTCATTCCAGCCAGATGACCTTGGAGGCGTCTACGGACAATGCCGCCTCTTCGGCTTAGAAATGGAGTTGAGCACCAACCCCCAGAGTCGGACTCGGCTAGACGAATGTACATGTACTATATACACATATTTTAGGTTGCATGCATCTAGTACAGGCATGGGAAAACATTGGCCCTCCAGGTGTTTTGGACTTCAACTCCCACAATTCCTAACAGCCAATTAAAACACCTTGAGGGCTGAAGTTTGCCTATACCTGATCTAGAAGGACCCATTTTTTTCTTGTTCTTCATGGTGCTATATAATAATAATAATAATAATAATAATAATAATAATAATAATAATAATAGTGATAAATAGGAACTTGTTATTTAGGTTGTCAGGAGTATCATTCCACACACACATATTGTATGCCACTGGTCGGACCCATTGTTTCTGCTTGATCTTGAAGCGCTACATAAATAATAATTGTAATTTCTTGTTATGTGTATTGATATGCTGCTTTCTCTCTAGGATTGGGACCCAAAGTGGTTCACAATTTTAAAAGCCATGCAATTAAAAAGGTAAACACTGTATTAAAATGGAATGAAACTACTGTATTTCTTTGTTTCAAAGAAGCAACCCCCTTCCCCAGCATATAAACTTCTCTAAAAACCGAGTGCATTTTAGACTCATGGGTGCTTTTTTAAGTATATAATTAAATTAGTATACATCTTACAGTTGGAGACATCTTAGAATCGAAGAAATACAGTAGTTAATATTATTAATACAATTTACAAATACTGTAGATTATAAAGATGTTTAAAACAGTTCAACTAAAATAAAGTAGCACCCCTTAGACACTGCTCCATAAACAATGGGTCCCGACTTCAAATGGGGTCCCCTTAGCTCAATATTGGGGTCCCAAAAATTCTGCAATAGTAAACCTAGTGGCTGTTTTAGACATTTACATCGATCTGTTAGTAACAGCATGACACGTTTACAGTGGGCTCTGCTGAAGATGTTTCAGTTGTACTTCATAAAAAGGAAAACCAGCCAATTTAGTAAGCCTTGCAAATATTGATTTATTATCAGCAAATGTTTGATTTTATACTTATTTTATATACTTCTATAACTGGGGTCATAGATTAGACTTCTCCTTGCATCTAACCAGCCCTTCATTCTACAATGAATGCTCAACTAGATGTAGTACAGAGATGTCACACACCTACATTCCATGAAAATATGTCCTTATGTCATAATTGGGGGGGGGGGGAGGGGGGAATTATCTTACACAGCAATTTAAAAATTGATAATTGTTTTACCATTCACATTGTTTTGTATGACTTTTTAAAAAGTGAATTGTGGACCGAGTTCCTTTCCCAAAAGCTTGCTATTTGAACAGCCTAGTTGGCTTATTTCAATGCTTTTCAGACGATCTGATGTAGGAATCTGGCCGTTACTTTCTCAGTGTGTCATTAATTAGTGCTAAATTTGTGCCTACTGCTGATAATTGTCTTTCTTTCCTGGAAACATGCCAGGGACTGGCAGCAAATGGGTCAGGGACTGGCAATGGTTCAGAGATCACCACTTTATACTGGTTTATTTCATTGAAAGCAACTAATTATTTCACCCTACATTCCAAAGTATGAGTTATATACCCAAGTAGCGTTATCAGATCAGGATAATTTCAAACCATGATATTTCTGGTCAAAACCTGAGACTCCCCGGTGATGAGGGCAGGGCTTGGTGATGACGGCCCTTAGTTCCCTTCAGGGAGAGAGGGCGGGTTATAAATAAAGTCTTATTATTATCAGTAACCATTATGCACTAAGCAACATTCGCTCACAGCATGTCATCCAAGCACATATGTATTTTACGGGTTGGAATTTTTGCAAAACCACAACACTTCAATTATATCTGTTAACTTTTCCGAATTGCAGCAAACTGCATAGGCTTAGAATAATATTCAAACTCTTCAAATCTGGTCAAACTAGAGGGCATAATATTCCTTATCTGCTAGATGCTACTAATATGTTTCAGCCTTGGAACTATGTTTTATAGCAAGTACTTGTTTTACTCAGGTCTTTATGGAGTCTCTATAGTAGGAAACTGCCAGAGGTCACCAATTTGAACTTTGTGTATCTTGTACACTACATATAAAGATTAATTTACACTACATGTGTTTGATGCTGTGGATGTGTACCAAGAGCAATGTCTAATGTACTTAATTAGGTATTGTTTTCAGTACACATCCACAACACGTTCATAAAGATATATCACAAAAAGGTTTTAGACGTTGTAAATTTGTTTCTTGCTGCAGTAGACCCAGGAAGCTAGTTCTGGAATGCCCTTTATCGTGTCTGCGATACAGAGAGGTGACTTTATTGAAGAGATCATCAAGTTGTTTTAACACTAGGAGTGTCTTGCATTCTTTAAGCACACCCTCAGGGCAAAGGCTTGATCCTGGTATGATACCATTACAGTTCCTAGAAAGGGATGAGTGAGGATTATATATGACCTCGATTCTTTTCAAGTGACTAATATTTTTCATGCTTAAATGTCTTTCACTCTTGCTAGTTTTAGTAGGAAGAAATAACACAGCACCATACAGCCATTAATTCAGTGCTGGGGTTCCAGGTAATATTCATAACCAAAAGTATGCTCCTATACTGTTGTCATGTAACAGATACTGACCCTAAAGACATATCGGACATAAAGAACAGTGGTGTCATCCCCATGGATCTCTTCCTGTACCAGGCCATAATATTGTAACTAAAATACCTGGAAGTCTTGACAATCAGTGGCTATACAAAACCAGCACAACACAGTGTACTTGTAGCCGCTGAGACGAAATTATGTGATCTGAAGCATCATTGTAGCTGAGCTAAGCTTACAAAAATGTTTTTGTGGTTATAGTAACTACAAAGGTAAAAAAAATCTGCTGAAACACTACACAAAGCTTTTACATTCAGTCATTTTGGTGCCATCCTGTGCAGTTTGATGCGCCTACCCATACACCATTAGTGATACCACTGGTAAGAGGTTAACTCTGCAGACTTTTAGGTGCCAATCCCCATATTTTTACCATATATTGTATTTCACCAAATCTAAGGTGTCATAAAATGTAAGGTATTCCCCCCCTTTTTGAAGCTTCAATTTTTGAAAAAAAATACTATTTTTTTATAATTTTCTCTGCATGCACAGTACCTTTGGTTCAATTCAAAATACATCTTGTCTGCATTACTCTGTTTTCCTAGTTCTATGGGTCCATTGGAAAGCAGAAAGCAGTAAACAGCTATATGGCTAAGTCAAAGGGCAAAGTGGTGTGGATTGAGGCCCTTCCTCCTCTTCTTCTATCAGGTAAAACAAAGTTTAAAAAGAACCCAAAGCAAGCGATTCTAAAGCACCATTGATTATAAGATGTACTTAAGATTGATGAAATACAGTAGTTTTACAGATGGAAACTGACCATGAAGGACCTATAGCATTGGTTCTCAACCTGTGGGCCCCAGAAGTTTTGACCTTCAGCTCCTAGAAATCTTAACACAACTGGTAAACTGGCTGGGATTTCTGAGAGTGGTAGGCCAAAACACCTGGGGACCCACAGGTTGAGAACTACAGGCCTAGAGTTTAAGAGAAAACAAATCCACAAAAGTTGAATCAGAAAATGTAAAGGGCTGACCAGCTATTTTCATTCCTATGACATAAGTAAAAGGTATTAGATATAAATTCCTTATGTTTCCCCTAAATAAAAGCTTAAGTATTAGTTCATGATTTTCCTCTTATAATCAACATTATCTTCTCTATTACCCATTGGTTGCTCTTGTTCAATGTCTTCTGCATATAGAACTGGGTTTTTAAAAATTATGATAAAAATTGATTCCAGTATTACTTATTGCATTAAAAAGTATATTCGAAATTACTAATAATGGGCCTTTAAGGAAGTACTACTTATGAACACCCAAGGCAAAGTACTAATAAAATCAAAGTTACCTTGGTTGTTGTGTGTTTTCCGGGCTGTATGGCCATGTTCCAGAAGTCTTCTCTCCTGATGTTTTGCCCACATCTATAGCAGGCAACCTCTGAGGATGCCTGCCATAGATGTGGGCGAAACGTCAGGAGAGAAGACTTCTGGAACATGGCCATAGAGCCCAGAAAACACACAACAACCCTGTGATTCCAGCCATGAAAGCTTTCGACAAAGTTACCTTATTAGAATTTCTTCAAAAATGACAGATACGTAATTGGCAAACTGATGCAAAATATTTATTCCAAGTTAGTTATCTTCTGATGCAGTAGTTTTCCCCCTCATACAGACTCAATGTGATAGTCACTTTTTTAAATCTGTAAATAATGTTATCAAAATAATCTTAATCTTTGAAATCCCACAAAAATTTATATTTTACAATCCACCCTGAATATCAAGGTTGCAAGAAGAATGCAAACAATTCCTATATCCAAATATTTTACAGCTGTACCCAAAAAAAGAAAAACCAAACACGCCTGGTTAAGTGATGAAGCTCCCCGAGCCGCCAAAAAAAATAAAAAGTTCCATGTTATTAGCATTAATTTAACACAATTAGAACTTCCATAGCCATTTTGTCATTGACAATGATTGTTTTAGCACATTATTGCCGCACAGCATTTTGCCATGTGGACGGCAGTATAAGAAGCTTGTGGCTGCCCAACCCAGTCCCTTACATCCTGCTTCTGATGAGACTGAACTGAGGCCTTGTCCCAGAAGACCAGTGGTTCAACCATCTGCACGGACTGTTTCTATGAAGAATAGAAGGGCAAAACCAAAAAGTAATAAGCCAATAGCTTTCTTCTTTGGGATATAATTCTTTCCCTTGTGCATGAAGTTTTCAACAATAAAAAAGAAACTGAACAGACTTGAGACAGAATAAACTCTGCTTCATTTGAACCCCAAACATGAATGTGCTAAACTACGAACTGAGTTTGCTGGGTTGGTTGTATATTGTGGGTTTTTGGTGCCCCTTTTCAGGCATCATCGTCTGAAGTTTCACTGCTACTTGTCTCTGTATCTGACGCTTCAAAATCTGTCTTAAAAGTGCTTCTCCAGTGGGAGAACAGTTGACTGCTGCAACGGCCTTGAAGAAATCCATTCTTTCTAAAGCCATTTCTTCTTAGCTGGAGGAAGAACAAATAAGGTTGTATTTATTTCTCTTCTTTGTACAGTTAAGAACAAGCATATCATATTCAATTACAGGTATACCTCAGTTAATAAAACCTCTGACAAAGAAGCTTCTTTTGTCAAAGTCTTTTTAAGCAAATCAACCATCCCTTTCTGTTTAACTAGAAGGTAATTTTGGGGGTGGGGAGGCACTGGCATTGGCTAGTGAAGGAAGGCTGAAGAAACACATGCTTTTAGTGCTGAATTATATCAGTGTGCTACCAACATGACCTTCACGTTTTACCACCAAAATGAAAATCATAGGAAAAGTAGACGCTATTGAAAAAAAAAATAATCCAAGGATACATTCGAAAGAAAAAACAGCCAAAATATTTTCGTTTATTTGGCTTACTTGATCAGGTTGTTTCATTTTGCATGTGCATAAATAATACCCCTATTTATTTACATATTACTGTATTGCTACCTCTGGTACCAAAGTTCCTGTTAAAGAAAGCTCAGGAATATATCGACTTTATTATCTTATGTATACCTGTATGTTATATGCAAAATGTCATATGCAAAATGATACATGAAAGGTTGACAAACATCCAGCCACAAAACATACCTGCTCTGACTTTATTTGGAACTCTTTGAGCTCATCCTCTGTGAGGGGAAGGCAATTCTCGTCATTTTCAGGATATTCCTGCCATCCCATTGCTTTCAGTAATCTAGAAGGTCAATAGGGCAGAAGCAGGTAGAGAAAAAGATATTGTATTAAACATGGCAGAAAAACCCAGGAAAAACAATCTTTCATCAAACAAACAAACTGGCCAGGTATGAGTTCCTGTGTTACAAATTACGAAAATACTTGACAGTATCTAAGATGAATGAAGAGCAGGAAAGCTGCTCAGACTACTGTATATACTCATGTATAAGTCAACTTCATGTTTAAGTCAAGGATAGGTTTTGGCATCAAAATTATGGATTTTGATGGATTACTGGTTTCCCCATCCAAGCTGGGGAGAATACAGAGGATCAGAGATTGCTTTGACACAATATCTGAGACATTTCATAAAATTCTGTGAACTCATTTGAAACAATGTCCCCAGCACTTGTGTGCAAAGAGTGGTAGAAATATATTTCTGCTAGCATTCTTTGACCGCATTGACTTTTGTAGTGTATAGAAATTCATAGCAGGCTAGCAAGAGGGCACAATATATTGAAGAAAAATTTAATCAAACTGAAAAAGTCTGGAATTCTAATGTTTACATGAATACCATGTGCTGATAAATCCAGCTCAAGAAGTTGCAAGTTGTGGGTACACTGTTCCAGCTTATCTCAATATATTATATATAGTGCTGCTGGAGTGAAATTTCCCTTGGCCATGTGTCCCTGTCCCTCACCTGTGTTCTGCTTCTAATGAGTGAGAGAGGTTTTCCCCCTCTTCCAAAGGCAGAGAAAGACCATTCTGATGGCAATTCTCTTCCCAATTTTCCTTTGGTTCTGGTGTGCTGCTGCCTTCCATCTGGTGGGGGAGAAAACAAATAGTTAAATAAAATCCTACTCAGGTAGCATTGTTTCCTGAATATTCACAAATATAATTTCAGAGTACATTTGGATTCTCAGCAAAGAATACAGCCTATAGATAAAGTTCACAAATCCAAAAACAGGGGGAACTGGACAGTAACAAATGTAGATGAGTGTTTATAAGACTAAAACAATCTACCATGATATCAGGCAAACACTCTAGTAATACAAGCTGCAGTCTTATTAGGAAGTAAACCTTAGTTAACACAAAAGGACTGGAAAATATACACCTAAGATTATCCTGTAAAGAGCCTAGCTTTCTCTTGGCAAAAGCACCAAATCTAGGAATTCTCAGAAGTCATTAGTGCTATTAAATAGTGACATCTTTCTTTTCTCCCAAATCTGTTCTGTCATGTAAATATAATTTTTAAAATTTTGTGGATGTCCATCTTTACAGGTCGAGACCTGCCTATCTTCGTGAGCGTGTTGTTCCCTATGAACCTACTCAATCTCCAAGATCCTCTGGGGGGGGGGGGGGGGCTCCTCTCGCTTCCATCCTCCTCACAGTTACGACTGGTGGGGACGAGAGAGAGGGCCTTCTCGGCCGTGGACCCCCAGCTCTGGAACTCCCTCCCCAGGGAGATTAGGTTGGCGCCCTCTCTATCCTCCTTCAGGAAACAGCTGAAGACCTGGATGTTTAGGTTGGCCTTTGGTGAGACAGTCACTGGATGACCAGCCTCAGTTGGCACTATAACTCTATCCTGAATTTTATTAGGTCCCTTTTATTCTGGTATTTTAAGTGATGATGTTATTTTATATTGCTGCTGCAGTCCCCCCACCAATGAAGTCGACTGAATTGTACTTGGTGGTTGATCGATTTACTGCTGTATTAACTCTTGTTTTATTGTCTTACTGTGTTTTATTATTTTTTGTACATTGTTCAATGTATTTATGCTGTTGTTTTTGTAAATTGTGTTAGTTGGGCCTTGCCCCATGTGAGCCGCCCCGAGTCTCCGTGGGGAGATGGTGGTGAGGTATAAATAAAGTTTTTTTAAAAATTATTATTATTATTATTCACCAATCTAGAACAATAACTGTTTAATATAAACAGTATCTGTAAATTCCTACTGGTAGCTCACATCTATTAGAATTGTGCATGTGTTTCCAGTGCTAGATTGGATCAGTGCACACCTGATAAATGCCATCACCACTGCAATGCCCAATTTTCAGAGGCCATGGTACCTAGTTATTACCTACATATTACTAATAGTAAAAGGAGCCTTGTGTAAACGAACAGTGTTTGTTTCCAAAAGCAATAGTCTTGTTCTTTATTATCTTCCTTACGTTTCATTTTTCAAAGTTGAAACAAGAGTTAAGGTATAGCAGTAACCTAAGGGAGAAAAATCCTTCCCTAAACAACGTATTTTTATCTATATACTATGCATTTAAAAAATAAGTATATGTTATTTTATTTGGTCAAAGAATGTATTAAGTCTTTAAAAGTGGTTGCCTTTCTAAAAAGTTACTTTGTAATCAGATCATGCATACTGGGGATACATAACCTCTTGCTCATGCAAAGCCTGTTCATACCTTTAAAGTTTCTTTTATCAGCACCATTTACAACAAGTATTACTGTTTGCAATTTATACAAGCCAAAAATAAAATCTGGTATTAATGTACTAAATATATAAGGTAGCAGATTTGACAGATACCAGTGTAACCCAACATTAAGTTTTGTTCTGGAATATTGTCAAAAGATTTATTTTGTAGTATCTGCAGGAAAATAATCACTTCAAGTTTTAAAAAGGAACACTGGGACTCACTGTGATACATCCTTTTTCTGTACTGTCTGAAGAATATTCTTGAATGGGTTGATCCTTCCACTTGCTCCATTAAGCAAGAATATAAAAATTAGCCTTGAATCTGTATTCATAGGGTAGTTACATATATTATCTACCTGCCAAACCATTGCTCCTCAACCCCACTGAACATTAAAGGTAACCAGTCCAGGAAGTAGAGCAGAGAGTCCCTCTACAACAGAAAAAGAATGTATCAGCATCGGGTCAAGTCCTAATGCTCCCTTTTTCCAAAGTGGAGGAACACATACTTGGATGGGATATACAACAAAAGCATCCATCAAAAGCAGGCTCTTCATTGCTGACAACCTTTTAGGAATCACCTGCTGCAATACCTGCTATCTAAAGCAGAATTCTGCTAAAGCAGGGTTAGCCTAATTCAGAGTTTTGTTAGAAAGGTATCACTGATTTTCACATTTCAGCCTTGCACATGACTACAACAAAGGAATGGCAACTGGCAAATATAGTGGAGTACGTAGATGTATCCAGCCCATCCCCAGTACAACTGACTGTAATTCAGTGAGATGCAGATTTTCATCCACCTTGTTAGAATGATAAGTAAAAAAAAAATAGAAGCCAAAATACATTTCGTATGCCTGAGGTTTTGATGGCACACTTGACACCTAACTTATGCCTTTGCTCCTCAATACATTTACCTGTTTGGGGATGGAAAATAGCAATACCGGTTCCTGTACACTGTGAAACACAGAAATGACTTTGAAAACAAGTCAGGCCCAGATGCACCACCACAGAATCTGAGCAAAGAAAATGTATACAGCAATAATAGTACCCCTGATATCCTGCTACTAGGAAAAGCATTGAAATACTTTCCAAGATAATTTGCTCATTTCGTAAATGCGTGCAACTGTCTTTAAAAAACAGCCACAAAAACTCTAAGTCCACATTGGGACATATGAACAGCAAATGCTTTCAAAGGGGCTGCCCATCTTAAGAGTTTGAAGATTCCTGAAGGAGGCTAACAGAAAAGCTGATATTTTTATTTAAAAAGTATAGAACATTTCCAGTGCAGCTCAGAGGCAATCAGACACAGCAATGTTTGGCTGTAGTACATCTACATTATGCATTACGGGACAAATATTACCCAAGGAGCCTTCCAGGGTCTGTAATTGAAAGCCTGAAGGAAGCCAAGATTGAATGTATGGCCTTATATGTATAGGCTCCCCAACGTCACTAGTAAAAAATCAGCCAGGAAATTACTTGAGGGAGGGGTTGACACAAGAAAGGAATGAGACTCTTCTCTTGCTAAATGCCTTCAAAGCCCACAAACTAGCATTAGTTCTAATGTCATCTCTACTCAAACTTGATAAATCACTCTCACAATCCAGATTACCATTGAAAATACAAATTCAAGAGGTAACAACATATCCTTGCCTTCAGAAATATGGCACGAGGCCCTGTTACAAGTGGAAAAAACCCCTGCTGGTCCCACAACCTCAGGTAGCTTGAGAAGCATTGCTATATAAGGCAATGTGAATCGAACATTGTATTTTGCCAGGGTATGAGATGCAACTAATATTGCAGTATGAACAATGAGATCTTATAACAACAGTGTATTTCTTATAGCAACATTCACAAATGCCTTAAAATCAATGAATTGTCTAGAGTCAGCTAACTGAAACTTTTCAACTCTCCTCCATATGAACAGATTACTGCCATTCTCATAGACAAATCAGGTACCTCCACTTAAAACTGCTGTCTAAACTCACATAAAGAACTAATAAAGGGCATGGAAGGCTTCTCCTCCTCTTACCTAGGTACCAGAGGAAAAGTGCTTCTTCTTGCTTCTGTTAGCTTGCTTGTCAAAGAAAGAGGCAAAAAAATCAACCTGAATCTTATATAACACTGCATAAACTACATTTACAGATATCGAGTCTGATGAAATCGCCGTCAGGATGCAGGGACAAAAAGCAAAACACAAAGAGCTCAATTAATCTTTTAACAATTATGGGCAGAAATCTTAAGTAACTTGATAGGAGTTAAAAGAGGAGTTTGTGTGAAAGATTTACATATTCCTGCCTATCAGATCAAGTGGGAAGAGTGTTCCATTCAAGGATATCCTCTTCTACTAAAGGGGGAAAAAATCCCTGTTTATCATGGTTTTAATGCTTTGGACATAAAAAGGAGGGGGGTCACTCTTACATCCTCCAGTTTGTTGTTCTCATGGCGTTCTGGCAATTCTCCATTCCTGTCATCCTTCAGAGCCTTCAGGAACTCACTCTTCCTATCTGTGGTGCGACGCATCAGCTTTGTCAAGCGAGAGGAGTTTATTTCAATTGGAGGGGTGGTGCTGGAAGGACTCTGGGAAGAGAATAATAATGTTACAAATATTTCAGAAAGTAGGTGTAATGGGGCAGGGACTGCCCCAACTTAGTTTTCACTTGTGGCATGCAAGAGGGTCATCAGAGAGTAGTAATGAGGTTGCTAGCACAACCTCCTCTCCAATTATTTTTTAACCTAAAAAGAGCCAACTGCCCTCCATAGAGCAATAGTCCATTCAAGCCTTATTTCAAATATATACACGAGCCTTTTAATATCTAAAATAGCCTTCAGTTGTGTTTGACCTTCTGATCACTTCTGATTTTGAACAAAGTATGGCCCCTTGGGGGAGAGCAGAGCTGTGGTCCCCGAATCATTGGTAGCTGCCTATCTGTCCTTAATTATTTTCTCTGACCACTGAGTCCCTTTAAGTTCACAGTATTTTGACTTCAATCCTATATACTTACCTCTTTGGAAGAGGCAAGAATAGACCCACTGGCTAATACAGCTGGTTTGGTTATAGACACTGGACTGGTAAAAGCAGAATCACGACTGGAGGTGAGAGAGCCTGGTTTATGCTCACTTCTGTTAGTTTTCCATTGGCTTGGCTATAATGAGAAGGACCCAACAATGAGAAGGACCCAATGCAGCAAATATCTTTAAACAGCAAGACCAAATACTTAATTTATTTAAAACTTTCTTGAAAACTAGTTTTAGATCAAGATTATCAAGAAAAGTTAGTAAGCACTTTACATTCAAATGAGGAAACCAGATAGTGAAGATAAAACATTTTTTAGAATTCACATAATGAATTATCACAAGCTAATGTTCCTAGCACAGATTAGACCATGAAGGAGTGTAGTATCCGTCTTTATGTTACCATAATTTCATATAGGATGTCCAAATTACAGGTGTCTGAATGTAGCAGCCTGCTAAAATTGGTACCATTTCTATCACACACATCTAAGCACCAGAAAAGAAGCTAAGAGAACAAAGAAGTATATAAAGTTTTTCATTCTTATTTACACAATTATTAGTTTGGGGTATGTCTTTGTTTCCATCAAGATGGAAAAGGGTAACAATGCGTACCAAGAATTCTCCCCAAGGACTGCAAATATTTTCAGAGTATAGTTTTCATTAACATGAACATTGCTAAGGATAGAAACAGGAGGTAAAAATAAAAGAAATAAATACAGGAAAGTTACCTTTCACCCTGTGAGAAATAGTTAAAGATGTGACTGGCAAAACCACGCAGAGGCTGGGAAGAAACTACCCATAACTGGAATAAAGAGCATGTCTGTATATTTAAGATCAGTTCTCACTGTGTAAATTGGAAAGGCTTTGGGATCACAAAATAATTATTCTCAAACAGAAAGAAAAAATACATTTTCACTATAGGATGAGATCAAAGAGAGGAAAGTGTACACATAAGATACAAATTGAAGGGATCTAGTTAAAATATAACTAACCTCTTCTAGATTAACAATACAGTCTAAAGTTACAATAGATTTTAATATGATGCAATCTATATTTCTTAGAAAAACTGACAGGACTTTAACATTTCTTTATACTGCTTTGTATTACAGCCATTCAGTGAAATCCTTGATACCTTGGAAGGAGGTGCTGCAGGTTTAGGAACCAGATTCTTATAGACACTTGGGACAATGGTGGTTCCTTTGTTGCCATTTGAAAGCTGAGGCCCAGGTGATGTAAATGCAGCCGAGAAAGCAGCAGCAGGATCTTCTTTTGAAACCTTTTTGATGACCAGCATCTTGGTAGGTTGCTTGGCACTAGGAGGGTTTTCTTTTAAAACAAAGGAAAAGAGAACTCCCTTAAGTTTGCACACATACAAAAAGAAGTTCCAGTAGTTTACATTTCCAGTTTCATTGACTTTAATTCTGCTAAGAAAAAAATATAGGTAAGACATCTCTTTTGTTTAATGAGTTCACAAAACCAGAACTGTGACAATAATAGTAATGTTGTCAAATTATATAAACATAAACAGAAGGATTGTTGTATGTCTTTCGGGCAGTGTGGCCAGAAACAGAAGGATCTTGTTAGGAGTTAGTGAGGGGATATTACAACAGCTGTGTCAAGTACCTATGCAAGCTTATTTTAGCATTACAAAATAGCTAAACCATAGAGGTGAAACACAAAAACAGAGCAAACTAGGAAAAACACAGCCCTGCTATTTTTGCTTTGCACTTAAGTCAGTACAACAAGATTCCAAGTTATGTCTCTCTTGCTTTTATACATCTGATACTGTCTTAATACCTACCCCAGACACCTGATGGAGTCCCAATGGGCTTATTGTGGTGGTTCTGCTTTCCAGCTTCTGGATTCAATGATGGCTGTAAACACATAAGAAAGTAAGTCTTTTAAAATTGCTATTAAACTAAGTGTCTTCAGTTGATTTGGTAATTTTTTTTCGTGTCAAAAGCATTGCATAATAAATAAGTTTAAATGTGATAAAATAAAGGAATCAGAAACAGCTAAATAGTTTTAGACCAAAAGTGGACAACAGCAATTGCATTGTCCGTAGCTTTAAACAACTCCTCCTCCATGCATGAGGCAGGGCATTGTGGGCAAGCATACATATGAGGAGTTGTTTCTTCTGCTCCACAGTCACACAAGGTGGAGGATTCCTCCAGGTAGTGCCATCTTGCTAGGTTGTCTTTTGATCTGCCCACTCCGCTTCTATTTAGGGACTTCCAAGTTGCCCATGCTTGGTTTGCCCCTGGAGGAAGAGCCTCATGGGGGGCCATCCAGTTGGAATTGCCTGGTTTAGCTGCCCAGAGGGAAAGTGATGGATTTTAAAAAGTTCAACAAGTTCACATCCAAATAAAAATTCAGATTACAGTAATTGTTTCTTTGTGCTTATACTTCATAAAGCACTGCCAGACCACAATTGATATATGGCAACCTATGTTGATATGGGACCTAGGTTATTATCATCCTGCAGCTTCTTGTGTTCTCCTAAAATCTGCTACAAAATGAAAACCTTCCAGATCTGATTTTCAGGTTGTATGCAGTTCTGCAAAGATGAGGGAAGTGGGAGAAATCTACTGGCAGAAAAGAAAATGAGTTATTCAGTTGCTTGCGTAACTGCTGGTAAAACAAATATATGCAAACCACAACTGGTCCAACACAATTGTAATGAATTGTGGAGCAGCTTGCATAAACTAAACCAAAAGAAAACTGAATTTCTTCAGTAGTCCCTTTGTTCTAGCTGAATGACATCACCAGATGAAAGCCAACAAACTTTTAAATAACTGTTTTTCTTTCAATGTTGTTTGGAAAGATCAGGACCTATATGAACCACTGTAAAAACATCTTTGGTCTCCAAAAAGTCTAACTTTCAGGAGAACACAAATGCAGATATGCCAGTAATTAAAGTAGGGTTGATTGTATACCACTACATACAAGATTCCCTTGTGTGCTTAGTCATAACATATTTTGCTGTGTACCTTGTACCTGGACCCTTGGTGTCCACTGAGGTTTGGTTCCAGGGCTCATATTAATAGCAGAATCAATGAATGCTCAAGTCTTCAACTCTCAGAAATCCCAGCCAGCTTACTAGCTGTTAGGAATTGTGGGAGCTGAAATCCAAAACACCAGGAGGACCAAAGGTTAGGAACTACTGGTCTTGAGTTACACAGAATGGGAGAGTTGCTTTAATAATCAATATGAAAATGAAAAAAAAAACACTCAGTGCAACATGCAAGTGCAGAATAAATCCAATCTAGCTTCCTGAAATCTATCTCTGCTGGTGCTAAAAGTTTTGTTGAAAGTGTAGTATACTTACAAAGTCTTCCTCTTCAAACTGCAGTTTCTCCTTTTCTTCCTTCTCTTCCCTGGCCTCGGCAGGTGGCTTTTCTTGAAAACCTGAACCCTTTCGGGAGTGGAAATTGCCATTCCAGTGACGATGGGATGCACTTCCTCCTCCCCGCTGATTCATGCCATCATGGCCCCGTGAAGAACCATGCCAGCCAGGTTGATTGCCAGTTAACCCAACATGAGCTCCTTTAGAAACACCAGAATCCACAGAATCGTGACGGTGTAAGGAAGGCTGATGCCAGCAATCTGCATAAGAGGAAGATAGTGGCATTAAGAAAGCAAGTCAGTATCAGATGTCCTGTGGTACTGCAGCAGAAGTCCTCCAAAAGTCTGTCTACAAGAACCCATGCCTGATATTAGGGTTGTAGGATCTATGTTAAGAACCCATATAAGAATCCATCAGTGTAGTGGTTTGAGTGTTGAACTAGGACTCTGGGAGATCACAGTTCGAATCCTCAGTCATGGAAACTCACTGACTGATTGCGGGTAAGTCACAGTTTCGCAGCCTCAGAGGAAGGCAAAAACAAATCCCCTCTGAACAAATCTTGGAGGGAAAACCTGATGATAGGGTTGGTAAAAAATGATTTGAAGGCACACTGAAACATGTAAGCAGTGCAACTTCAAGGGTTTTTTATTACCAAGGGATGAAATCATACAGTCTGCAGACCACATTCATTGTGACCCCCCTCCTGATTTTTAACCATTTTAACCATAAAAGAGCACATGTATTTGGGGGGGGGGGCTTTTGCAGGGCTGTTACATGCTCCCCATTCACCAAAGAGGGCTCCCCATTCACCAAACAACCCAACAGGTGACTGGAAGTGATACATTACTTCTGATCACCCAAAATGATAGACACTGCTTTCTGTAGCTGTACAAACAGTGAAACTTTTGGTGGTATGCCCTCTGGACACCAGCGTATGATCACTTTTCCTCTAGAAGCTTGCCTAAGTATGAAGCAAACGTGAGTCCCAGCACATCAAAGGAAACAAAAAAGTGTTAAAAATACAAATTTTAAAGCTTTCTCCCAAACTTTAAAGCTGGGAGCAGGTTTGAATTAGCTAGAAACCTTATTTTGTGGTTATTAATGTTAATAATATAATAATAATAACTTTATTTTTATACCCCATCTCCATTTCCCCGAAGGGACTTGGGGCAGCTTACATGGGGTCAGGCCCAGGTGAATACAGACAATATAAAAACACAGCAATATAAAAACAAATCAATAAAACATACTAGAGACACATTTACAGTGTTAGCAGAACCTGACAGAAAAGGAAGACCGATAACCTAGTAATAGAAAACAGTAGTCCTTGCATGAACCCTGCTATGTACCTCCTGCAGTTCTGAGGGGCCCATTATTAAAGAAGCCATCAGAAGAGTTGTGGCGTCTCCGGCTTACTCCAAAGCGGCCCTCTCCCCGAGGAAGATGCTCTCCGTGCTTCTCAAAAGCAGCTCCAGGGGCCTAAAAGGGGAAATTCAAAACATTAAAGGCTTCCAATCTTACATTATCAATAAATATACTATTTGTCTGTATTATGCTTTGTTGAAAAGTAAACAGGCTACATATGGCATGACTATCCACAAATACATGTTTATGTGCCAGTCCAGCAGCACAATTCTGGAGTATTAGAAATATTTTTTTCAGAACTTGGCACCTTGTAACATACCGGATGTTTGAAAATAATGGACTCATTTTCAGAGTAGTATATTTCACAATGGCAACATGTTAGAATTACACAAAAAGTTACAAATGTTTACTAACCACTCTTTTGGTATTGTTGGAAAAGTTTCAATTGTATGCTAACCTGTTTTAGTTAGCCTAACAAATTCCATTTGGACAATAACTAACATTGCCATCTTGCAAATGACTGAGGCAAGGGCTGTTTGTGCACTCAGAAAGGCATTGTCAGGAAACATTTGATCCATGCCCCACCCTTTCAAATTTCATTTATGGGCATTTTGTGATTGCAGAGATATAGCAATTTCAAATCAGGTCCATCTTTTTGAAACACCCTATGTTATGAGAAAAAAGATCTGCTGCAGTAAGATCAGCCTCAAAAACTCTGAGATACAGACTAGAGATTCATTTTTAAATTTAATTCTGACAGTGCTTACAAACCTTTAGCTGCAGTCAATACAATACATTCTGCATATACTGCACATTTATAATTATGTTGATCTGTCAAAACCAGATATCTTTTTAACAGAAATGAATATCTGTAGTAATTATTTCAATAAAAATAAAAGACAAAAAATACATCCTTGTCTCCTCTCTCCAAAGAGGATTCAATATTATCTCAATCCAATGATCAAAACTGCTCGATTTTTGTAATGTTTCAAATAAATTTTATTTTAGTCTTTTCTTTACAAAGGAATGTAAATACAGTGTTACTTCGCTACTTCGCGGTTCACTTTTTGCTCCCTCTCTTTTTCGCGGGGGGGGGGGGGGGGGGGGTGTTGTGGTACAAGGCACTCTCAGAATGCCTTGGACCTTAATGCTATCCTATCAAAAGTGGTATCTAGCTACCAAACGAATCAATTAAACAACATAAAGCAACTCATGGAAGACTAGGCCTCGGCGGCACCTGCCTTTCACACATGTGCTCTTGCCCCGTTCCCTTTCCAGGAAGGCTTCACTGGCCTGGGAGTTGCAGATTTACAGCCTTCTCTGCCAAATTTCTGCCTGCCTCACCAAACTAAAACAACTACAGTGCAAAACGGGCTTGCGAAGGAGAGAAAGGCCACCTAACTACTAAATATAAGGTATAAATATTAAAATAGTGTCCCTACTTCGCGGATTTTCACTTATTGCGGTGGTCCTGAAACGTAACCCCCGCAATAAGTGAGGGAACACTGTAATGCTGATTCATGATGTTCACATTCATTAACTAAATTTACTATTCTTGTAATACCATTTAAAATCAAGACCACTAATAAATCCTCCTTGGTTTGATTAAAAGTTTTAGTGCAAAGAATTTTGAAAATGCCGTAGTCTTCATTGAAGCAGATGGGAGTTAATAATGGGTATTTATCCTTTTTATAGGTCACAGCCAACCTTTTTTACTTGTGATTTTCACCAATAAAGTCACTGACCTAACATTTTAAGCTTTATTTTAGATTAGCACAGTGACACAAGAGTTAGCAACTCTGATAGCTATGTCTTACCATTTAACCATTTATATGATTTTATAGCAGACTGTCCAACTTTGATGTAAAGAGCAACAAAAAGCAGTACAAAAACAAAAAAAATCATTTAGAAGCTGTAATAGTGCATGCATGCTTTTCACAATCTAAGGGATAATTTGTCTGTAGCTTGCATAAATCAAATTAAAGAGATTGGTCCAAATTGCAATGATTACCTTGGCAGACTGTGGTGTCGAGAAGTTAAGCCAGGCAGGAACAAAGTCATGCTGCGCCATTTAGGTCCAGTGTCTCTCTTCAATAAAGTGAGGCATCAAACCTCATGGCCAGGATCTAAGACAAAAAGAACACAATATATCCAATTTTAGCTACTCCAAAACATGGAAACATACTGTGGCTCCTTCCACCCGCTTAGAAAGCAGCTTAGCATCTTTGCAAAGTGCTACAGTTAGCTTCTAGCTGCACCAATACCTATAGTTACTGTCAGAGCTTTTAAAAAATCAAGGATTGGTCAATCCTGGAAGACTACCTAAAGAGAAACTAAGGCCTTGAGAGGGAAAGAAACAATTTTTTTTTAAAAAAAATTCTTATCTTTACTTTTTACTAAATATTTTTCTAATTTTTAACTGGAACTTTACTAGAAATTGAACAGAGGAAGAAGAACGGAAGTCACGAACTTTACCCCTTTCCTTTCCCTTTTCACTCCCCACCTTTTTTTTGCTGTGTATTCTTACCTTATGTGTTATGTCTTTGTTACACTTTGAATTCTTAGATTTAAATGTTACTAATAAAAATATTTTAAAAAATCAAGGAGGAATGTTATATATGCCAAGTCTATTAGCATTTCATTTACCAGAGCTTCCTCTTTCATACCCAACAACCACACACAGAGTACAGCTGACTGTTTATAACATTTAAGATCAACGAACTTTATTTCAATTTCTATGAGCAGCCCTTCATACTGTATAATGGGCAAATTTATACACTTATCATAGAGCTGCAAAATGAAATGCCACACTGACTTACCTACTTTGGCCTCAGCAGTCCACTCTTGCTTTTAGCTGTCTTCTTGGCTCTCCAGGTTCCTTTCTTCTCCAGGGTGCACCTCTGCCAGCTTTGTGGCAATGGTGAGTCCCCAAAAAAGCACAAGAAGCCGCACTTTGTGCTGACTGCACCCCTCAACCTTTCTAACTGCTCATTTTAACTGTGTTCTGCTCTCATATGAGAAAAAAAGTCCTAAAAGGGAGTGTGCATTTTTAAAAAGCCACAACCACATTCACCTCATTAAACTTTTTCCTGTTGTCACAATGCTATGTAATCTAACCATTACATTACAAAAGTACTTATTAGATCTGTACAACATTCAGAAAAATGCCATTATTAATGGTGAACCCCTCAAATGAACTCTGTTCATCTTCTGCCAAGAAATCTGTAGAATAACCAACTGGGTCAGGACACAAGGAGAAGGAAAATGAAAGGTTCCTGAGAAGTCTGACAAATTCTGGAATACTAGGTTAAGATTCTGTTCCTAGATGTCCTAAAATGCAAAAATCATATTCAAAATTTTATAATTGCTAAAAAAAAAAAGCTAGCGTGATTAAAAACAGTACCTTGATGGGCTTTTCATATCATTTAACAAGTTTCCATGCAGAGAAACTACAAGCAACTTAATGAAGATATGTCACAACATTTTATGTCTTTCTATAGTCTCCATTTATGCATTTAATTAAAGCTAAAAACAAAGGATCAACTTTGGAAGCAATCTCTCCCTAAGCAATTCTACTTGAATTCTTGCTTTAATCAGGGGAAAAAGGCAAAAAGGAGGAAAAGCTGGTTGTATCAAAATGAAGTGTTCGTATTTGAGTAACTGTCTTCTTCCATCAGAAACAGCAGAATTCACAAAAGATTATCTGAAGAAAAAAAATACCCATCAGCAAATAGAGAAATGCAATACAAAATCACACAATATAAGATTTCCATGTCTTCTTTTATTTCTATATAATTATCTAGAAATCTAGTTTTGAATGCACCTATATATCTCTATGTCTTACTTCATTATTCTTCATAGCACAATGAGCACTTTTACAGGAGTAATTTTGTTTTATTTTCATAGCAACTTTGTGAGGTAAATTAGGCAAAAACATAGTGACTTTATGAATGAGCCTTATGACAAAGTAAGAATTCGAACCAATGTGGTATAATGTTTTGAGCACTGGAATATGATTCTTAGAGACCAAGGTTTACATCTCTGCTCAGCCATAAAAACCCACTGGGTGACCCAGAGTAAGCCACATTCTCTCAGGCTCTCCTTTAAATAAATCTTGCCAAGAAGAATTTGCTATTAATTCACCTCATATAATAATAATAATAATTTATTTATAAGCCACCCTATCTCCCTGAGGGAACTCAGGGCGGCTTCCAAGCAAAAAGGCAAAAATTCAATGCCTTGGTAATGAACAAACACAATCAAAAACAGTACAAAGTAACATCATTATAAACTCATTATTAAATGAGAAAATAGAATTAATTGTCATAAATCAGAAACTATTGGAAGACATTCAAAAATCAAAATTTCAACTCAAATCACCACAGCTGAGAACCACAAAACATTTTAGGACACACTGGTGTTTCTCCTGATAACATTTGGATTTACAAATACCATGTTCTTAACTAAAAGGAAACCAGTCTATCACTCATTCACTCACTCTTACAAGACATTAAAATAGATGGCTGTCATATGAAGCATATGTCTAAATTCTGACTAACCATCCTCTCTTACAATATCATACACAAATTGAATCTTGTTGGTTCCTTCATTTTCTTCTCTCTGCCGCAATTTTCTCCATCTTTTAATAATCAAGTTAGAATTGCTTCCAGATAAGGCAATACAATGATTTCAAAACTATTTTTGTAAGGATCCCTTCCAGGGAAATGTGGATAAGGCAAGCAGTTCCTTTTTATCTCTGCTATGGACAAATGTTTTGAATTTTAAGGTTGATGATTTTTCTCCTACTGTATCTGATGGATTTCTATTGTTCTACAGCTGTTTTGTTGCACAGCTTCTGCTTTTTGATTACAGTAGAGTCTCACTTATCCAAGCTAAACGGGCCGGCAGAACCTTGGATAAGCAATTATCTCGGATAATAAGTAGGGATTAAGGAAAAGCCTATTAAAAATCAAATTAGGTTATGATTTTACAAATTAAGCACCAAAACATCATGTTATACAACAAATTTGAACTACAACAAAGTAGTTCAATATGCAGTAATGTTATGGTGAAATTACTGTATTTACGAATTTAGCACCAAAATATCACAATATATTGAAAACACTGACTACAAAAATGCATTGGATAATCCAGAACCTTGGATAAGCGAGTCTTGGATAAGTTAGACTCTACTGTACCTGCATTATAACTATATCAAATATTAATATTAGTTATAGAAAATTCATTTATTATAAAACTACTATTCCAACTCTCGAATTGGAGAAACTGGATTTTGTCACGTTTACTATTAATGAAAGCGTCAACACAGTCATAGTCTACCTTGGACAACACAGCAAAATGAATGACACATAATTAGAATAATCTGTACAACATTTTTCTGTTATTTGCCATCATCAAGTCACCTCATAGCAATATTATGAATGAAAGTGGCTATTAACAATCCTGTTCTTAGCTGGCAATGTCAGGTCCTTGACCTTCTTGACAGAATCAATTCAACTGTAATCTGTAACACGAAAAAGCACCTGCTAGAACCCTTGTTTGCAGAAAGCAAAATGGGATTCGATGTTAACTTGAACATATCTAAAGACATTGTATCTATTAGATATGTGAAAATAAATCAGTATTTTTAATTTACAAGTCACCCTGAAAAGCCATGGCACTTTGAAACACATGTATTAAATTAGATGGAAAACATGCAGGATATAAGTACTATCATTTTTTGTGGTTATCCCATTGGGTCATACTGCTCTGTCTGCTGCAGTAGTAAAAGTAGGCACTTTTTCTTTAAAATAAGGTCTGTGCTTGTTCCTAGAGGTGTGATCCAAGTATAAAATTCGATTTTTAAATGAAGTACATGGAAACCACATTTTATTTAAAGGAGAGACTGTGTTTTCTCTTCCTAAAATCTGTGATAAATTTAGTGGCATTGGCAGGGATTGTACTCTCCATGACAGCTGTAGAAGTGCTAGTACTTCTACGTAGGTCCTAGAAATGCCTATGTTCGACAAATAAAACAAGTCACCACAATTTACTGTTCACAGAAATAAGGTAAATCTGTATTTAGTAGGTCTTGGATAAGCAGAAACTCAGTTGTGTGGCCTTATTAACAGCAGGAATAGCAGTGTAGTGTTATACTTCACAATATCAAAAATAATGGGAAGGCCAGATATATTGTCATGATCTTGGTACATTTCACAAAGATCTCAGTGGTAGCAAAATGTCAGTTGTAATGGGTGGTCTATGTGCACATGTAAGCATTATGTGGCCTCCAAAGAAGTGCATTTGTTTGTATTTAAGCATATTAGTAGACTCTAGACAATACTTCACTTGGTAGAGACAAGATCACTCATTTCAGGGTTGGTGGGTGTGTTTTCTTGTTGCCAGGCATAACATTTTAATTTTCAGTTTAATCAATTTGAGTTATTTACAATAATATGTATAGTATAATGGACAGGACAGCATCTGGTTACAACAAAATCTTGTCCCTTCTGCCAACATCTGGTGAGAATACCATAGATTGCACTTGGTTTATTTACATTAACCACATACCGTGTTTCCCCGAAAATAAGACAGTGTCTTATATTATTTTTTGCTCCCAAAGATGTGCTAGGTCTTATTTTCAGGGGATGTATTATTTTTCCATGAAGAAGAATTCACATTTATTGTTGAACAAAAAAAAAAGAACTTTTATTCTATACTGTACAGTAGTTGTCATCACAAACCAACATAACCAAACCAGACAAACTGTGACTCCTGTCAAGAATTTCTTGTTACTACCATTATTTCCATGTACAACTGGTATGTACATTTACCAATCTTGCGTGCTCTGCTGTTCTGTTTGGCGGGCGCCGGGCATGCTTCCAAACAAAAACTTTGCTAGGTCTTACTTTCAGGGGAGGCCTTATATTTAGCAATTCAGCAAAACCTCTGTTAGGTCTTATTTTTTGGGGATGTCTTATTTTCGGGGAAACAGGGCAGAAAACCATATGAGTTATTAATAATCTTTCTCCAAGCAACCCCACATTTTCATTTGTCTATTGGCTATAGAAGCCAAGATGGACAATTTATCCCCAATACAAGAAATGGCTACTACGAAATAAGTTTGGCTGGTGATACCACTGGCAGCCACATAACCAGTTGTAACAAGGCCAAATGTACCACACCTAATAGTGCATAACATCATTTAGCCACCCTCAGCTTATTACTACAGCTTGCAATTATGCAGCAGCATTAGATAAAATTAACCTACACTATAATCTGTATGTAAATATTTCAGTCATATGAGATGAGGGGAATGGAGGTTTGGAAAACTAATTTAATTTCCCACAAGGATAGACTGGTAACCTGATGTTGTACAGTATACAAGCTTTTTGAAGGCCCTGTGTAAACTGAATGTGTAGTCTAGAATATTTTAATTATCACATTTTTATCTTACACTGATTTTTCCTAGGTGATTAATAAGTTCAAATTAGAATCAAATTAATATCCAATACAATAAAATACTAAAAATAGAACCGACTAATTAAAAAGTATCAATTTTAAATAAAATGTAGGCCAAAGAACAAATAACCTCTTATGTATTTTTAAAAGGTGGAACTTTAACCTACTTGTTTAATTTAGTGTATACAGGCAAGTGCTTATGGTACATATATGTAACCGGCACAAAGGACTACAATGACATCTTAAAAGCATCCCACAGACACACAACATGTTCTTTACATTTAGTTTCTCAAGGCAGCTCCATATCTATACACATAATAAAATTGTGTGTGTATGTGGCTGGGGTGTCCACTTCCACAGACAGGCTCCCACTTCCGCAAACAGCTATAGCTCCCACTACTCAGGAGATACCAATGGCCCTCCCTACAATTACATTGCAAGATAGAGAGTGCTGTAAACATGTCCAAGAGCCCCTGCCCATGTCCTCCACAAATACCATACTGCCTACCACCCAAGTGAAGGCTTTCATACAGGTCCAATTTCATCCTAGATTTTCTGTGTTTCCTCCACCACAGACATCTCCGTATTTCTTACTCTCTCTATTGGTATGGAATTTGCATGACCCCGCCCACTGCCTCTCCTTTAACTCTTTCCTATTCTTTTCTATGGCGTACAGCAAACAGAGGGATTGATCAGCAACTAAACATACTAGAGAGGTTTGGGGAGGATTCACCATCATTTATAGGAGTTGTAGGTACTAGAATGTATAGTTTACCTGCAATCTAAGAGCACTTTGAACTCAACCAACGCATGGACCTGGAACTCACTTGACACACAGAACCCCCATGACTAACAAAAAATGGTGGACATCTTTGGAGGGATTTATAGGAGTTTTGGTTCACCAACATCCCAAACAATGAACCCAAACAATGATGGATCTGGACCAAACTTGGTATCCATACTCGATAGGCCCAAATGTGAATACTGGTCATGGGTTTTGAAGAGAAACTGGCCTGGACATTTTGGAGTTGTAGGTACTGAGACTGACAGTTCACCTGCAATCAATGAGCGCTCTGAACTCCACCAAAGATGCTTACCCTACAGCCAGAGAGCACACTGAACTCCACCCATGATGCATGTAGAGCAAACTTGCCCAACATAACAAACTTTAAGTACTGATGGAGTTTCTCAGATTTAACCTGGCTTGATGTGAATTGTAGTTCACCCACAACCTTATGCATTTTGTAAAATTTAAAAATTGACTTTTTCAAATACCTAGGCAATGCCAGGTACACATGTTTATAACGCTCAAATTAACATGTTCTTCTTGGGCTAGAAACAACGTGGTATCCAATACAACTGACAGTTAATAGCTATAGCTTGATCCCTGAACATAGTTTTCACAAGTAATCTAGTTACTACATTATGGATACTTATCCATAAACAAAGTAGAAGCTGATCAGATTTACTATCAAGATATTAATTTCTCAATAAGATGTAACAGAGGAATCACAAAAATAAAAAAGAATATTAGGAGTCTTTAGCTTCTCTCCACAAGGGACAGAATACTCATCCATATCACAAATACTGGAATTATGGATGGGCAAAATGAATGCAAAAAGGAACACGAGAGGCATCCAGGAAAACTTGTATTAGTAATTCTTCCTGATCGCATCCGGAAGAATAATAGACAATTCTTTAAGATAACTGGTCATACTCATTAGATGTCTCTCCCAGCAACTGCTAAAAATCCCAGGACCTTACATTCATGGGAGAACATAATCTCCAAAAATTCAGCTTTGCACACATGCGAAAATCTATCTATTAATTTTTATAAGGTGCTTTTAGATGGGGTTCTTGTTACTATTATTATTAGAAGTAGTAGTAGTACTTTGTTTCTCAGTCTACCAGGTCTATCAGCTGGTGTTTCGTACCATCAATGAAATAGATTATATCTAAAAATCTAGGAGTTATTTAGGTATTCTTGGATAATGTAGAACATTCCAAGCACTACTGGAATTTTGTACTTGTGATCCCGTCTATAACACTTTCATTAAGATGTGTTGTCAATGCATTTTAAATTACTTCCAGAACACTTTTCACTATTATGACAACTATTACTACGACTTCTAAATACCTGAAGCCCTTTCCCTCAAACTGTAAACACTTCAGTTCAAGCACAATATTAACACTAATAGAACACACTATCATTAACAAAAATTAGTTTTGTGAATATAATAGGAGTATTTCAAATTGTTATAATATCATACACATACTATTTGAAAAGAATACTATTTACAGAGTTCTTGGGCATGGTGAATACAACTGCAATTGTAGTGGGTCACCATTACAGACTTGTGGTACAAGACTTCTCTACACAAAGATTGGAAAATGTACAGAAGGAAGAATAAACTGCTTTTAGTCTGTTCATCATCCAAGGTGCAGGAGCGCTACTGTTAGACAATGTCCACAACAATTCATACTTTTCTGTAGTCACCTAACTGCAGAACCATTCACGTTTTACTTATGCAATAAAAGACAATGCAAAACAACAGAGCCATGTGTATTTCCATTATCTGATAACTGTAAAGTCCTGGTATATAGTGATTAGGAATGAGGCCTGTATAAATCCCATCTTTCTTCAAGAACAAGTGTGGAGTGTCAATGCAGAAAATTAAGCTTTGGTTCCAAACACATGAAGAAATGGAAAAAAGAGAATTTCAGCCCAGGTTCCAATCATGAGAAGGAGGTAAGAGAAACTTCAGAATAGCTCCAAGCATACCATGTGGAGTGTCTGGGTTCTCTTCCTACCATGTTCAGGGAGTGGAAGTGCCTGTCTTCCAGTTGTGATCTGGAGAAAGAAGAGGGGTAAGACCTATTCCCCTATGGCCTGGAGGAGGGAGAATGGTATGGCCCAAACCCCTGACCTCTAACATTACATAATGGGGAAGGAGAGTGGAAATGGCCAACACAGAGTTATAGTCCAGAAGAGGGTTGTGTGAAAGAATAGAACAGCACTGTGGCCTCTTTCTAGAACTGTAAAGAAAAGTGAGAAGGGTCTACAAATGGTCCATGACTCAAAGTCAGAGCCTGACAAACTATTTTGTCCTATAATTCCTAGAATCTGACAGCTAGCACAGCCATTCCTAGGTTTTTTGCCCAAAGGAAATAGAGTAAGTCACTGTGGAGGAACATTTTGCAGGTCTAGAATTTTAAGTTAGCTTCAGTCTCTCATGACTCAAAGTGAATTTGGTCCATGTAGTTCTCTATAAACTGCCCACAGGAATCCTGGCTTTGCTGTTCTTCTCCTTTCATACTGAAATTGGACAGTGTGAGATCCTCAAGGATGACAGCTTATATGCCTCAGGGAACCTGGTATGCCAGCTCATAATATAAAGCACTGGGAGTCAAGGGGGTGTCATGCTAGGAAGAGCCATCTACCTGCTCCTGCTACCGCCATCATGCTCTCCCACCCATGCTCTCCCCGCTCTGGCATTTCACTTCAGACTACCTACATTGGTAATGTTGTTATGCTTGCCCCTGATCTACTGTTCTATGCACCATCAACAGCATTTGTCTTGTTTGGATTTTAGTATGTTACTGCTTACTGTTTCATAAATTGAGTTGTCCTTTCATTAATCACTTTGATTTGATAATAATTTACTAGAAGCAAGATCTGCGACTTTGTGTTTAAGCATGAACATGTGCTTAACAGGGAAAAACACATCAAGTCATGGGAACATAGATGTGAAAATTTGGAAAGGAATTTCAGTGCCAACACAGGAGATCCATAACTAAAGTCAGATTTAGCAGATGTGCAGAAAAATTCTGTTTAACAGACTCCAATAAAGGAAAACCTGCCAACCTGTGTGTGTTCTGAATCCATTTGACAGTCTGGAAAGAACTTAGCATTCTGGGCAATAACAGCATGAAGTGATGTGGCATAAACTTCAAGATAGATGTGAAGACTAGCAAAACAAAATAATAGCAACTGCAGGCATTACAGGACTGAATGATTTTCATTACAACACACAAAGCCAAGGTTAGTGCCCCAGTACATTTCCTTAACTATTGAGCAGTTTATTTTTCGACACACAAACGGCCCCGGCAACATAAGGCATTTTGTGTTCTGCAAGACTGATTCTGTAATTGCGGTGCAGTGCACATTTTAGCAGCATTTTTGCATTGATATGCCAATGACAAAGAACATTTGTCATTGCTACAGGAAATTTAAGGAACATACTGCCTTAGTAAAATATACTGCTTTGAAATTGAGTCCATCATTTTGAAAGACCCTGAAGCTTATCAGGACAAATTCTAACTAGAGATGTAAAATTCTAAGACATCTTGAAGCTACAGAAAAAAAAAACACTTTCCCCATTATTTTCAGGAAAAATTATATTAAGAAAGTTTGAAAAATGTAAGTTTAACACCATTTACCGTTCAAAAGTAATTTAGTTATCTTAGGAGCTGAAAATTCATTGTATATAAGTTAGTTATATATAACTTTGGCAAAAACATCATTGTGCTGAAATATTAACATTATACTTTATGAAGAACATAATTACAAATTCAAGTAACTTTTTAAAGAAATCATATTTTTGTTATTAAAGTCTTAAATTGTAAAAAACAAAAACAAAAAAACACCTGAACTACAAGGAACCTATCTGTCTGAAGAGTTAAACAGAGAAAATTAGTTGTCCCCATTCGTTCTCCATAATATCAAGGAGATATAATATAAACAGAGAACTGTAGTAAGACATTTTAACTATCAAATACTATAAGTAAGTTTTACATAAAAGCCTTCTTCTTACATACTTTTTAGAAAGGGTTATGGGGAAATAAACATGTGAATATTGTGCCTTGAAAATTTTATTCAATATTTTAAAATAACATTCAATAATTCAGTATTTTCCTCTTTTTTTTATAAAAAAACGTTTTTGGGGGAAAACTGGTTATGTTCAAATTATTCCCTATTTTTCTGGGCTTACACATCTTTTAAATCTGACATAATGGGAAATTATTTCAAGTGCTGCTCATGTTTAATTATTTGAATTTACAGAGATATATATTTCAAACCCTTTACAGCACAATATTTACTTTATATTTAGGTGATAATAGAATTTCCTCACTTTTATCTGTGAAATAAACCTTGTTACAATGGCAAACTTTGTTTGTTTGCCCATTTATTCAAATATTGTTGGCACTGACTATGTGCTGCTCTCTGGATTTTTGAAAACCCCTTTCCAACCAGGCATGAGGATCCCAAGAATTGAACCCGCAACTTCTACACATGAAACACCTTTTATAACATTGTGGCCATAACCTCTTCCTAAGTGACTGCCTCTCAAAGTCCCAAGAATAACACGCTAACTTTTTTTACTCTGGGTTGTTGTATGTCTTTCGGGCTGTGTGGCCATGTTCCAGAAGTATTCTCTCCTGACGTTTCGCCCATATCTATGGCAGGCATCCTCAGAGGTTGTGAGGTATTTGTTTACTCTTTTTAACAGGAATGTTGGTGCACTTTATTTAATATCCTTGATTGTAAGGCAATTTCTGTTTGTGAACATGGTGAAAATGATAAACAGACTTTAAGCTATATTGGTGAGAGATATGCATCAAAATAATTTCAAAATTCCAATCAAAAATACAAATATCCCCCTATTTCCTAAGAATGATTGCCAATTTAAAACAGTTATATCATGTACTTCAAAAATTCTGTCAGTTAAAAACTGTTCCATTTCCTTCATATTATCCTCAACATGGTGAGTACTTAGATCTTGTTGCAATCCAAGTAATGTTAGAAGGTAAACAAAAGTACTATTAAAGCAGAAAGGGTATTTCCACCATTTGCCCTACAGCTGTACAAAACACTTAGAATTTGACTCAAATATCAGCCACAGGAGAAAAAAGGAAGAGTACAAAATGCCTAGCTATCCTGCCAGAAATCTAATTTTATTAGGGAACTATTACCCACTCCCAAGTGAGGAGCAAGTGTAATTAAGCAGCCTCTTTAAGCAAAGATTTTGGTCTTACACAATTTAGGAAGTTACTCTCCTAAATATTCAAGACAGCCTATTTGTGCTTCCCTACACACCCACATGTCAATCCTTCCTTCTCAGCCTGCTCAGCAAGAGTTATGGTGGATTATTTTACAGGCGGTCTGCAGTCAGAAAAGCACAAGCTAATTACCTTTCTGAAACAGCTTGGAAAAGAAAGTGAAAACTACTCTCCAAAAAATGGGTATGGATTAATTCTTTCACCTAAAAGTTTGCAATCATGTGTATATCTACACTGTAGCACAAATGCAGCTTGGCACCACCTTTAACTGCCATGGCTCAAGTCTATGGGCAGCTGGGATTTGTAGCTTAGTGAGGCACCAGCAAGCTTTGGCAGAGGAAAGGTGAAGACCTGGACTCCAAAGCACTGAGCCATGACAGTTCAAGTCGTGTCAAAATGCATACATTCTACAGTGTAGATGCACTCAAAATTAACAAGCAGGGAAAATCTACACATGTTTATCATATGTTTGTGAATGTATACCTCTCTGAAATTATTATATTTATTTACATCCTGCTTTATCTCCACAAAGAGGACTCAAAGCTGCTATGTTAACAGGATATAAATAAAGTTTATTACTATTTATTATTGGGTATGTGTGGGGGTTTTTTTGTGACAGGAGCGACTTGAGAAACTGCAAGTTGCTTCTGGTGTAAGAGAATTGGCCATCTGCAAGGACGTTGCCCAGAGGACACCTGGATTTCTAATGTCTTACCATCCTTGTGGGCGGCTTCTCTCATGTCCCTGTGTGGGGAGCTGGTGCTGACAGAGGGAGCTCATCCGTGCTCCTCCCGGGCTGGATTCGAACCAGCAACCTTCAGGTCAGCAACCCAACCTACAAGTCTGCAGTCTGCCAGCACATGGGCTTAACCCACTGCACCACTGGGGGCTCAATGTGTTGTATATATGAATAAATAAATGAATAGTGTAGACCCAATCTTCAGTGAATCATAATTATGCTCACAATGCCTTCATTGTAAAATAAGCAACACTTTTCAGTAACTCAAAGTTGGTTGCAGGAGAGAGCTATTAAAATATAGGATTGAACAGTGTGACAAGGATGGCAGAGACTTCTTTCCTTTTTCAGTATTTTAAGGTGCCTCCTCCACATTCCTTGGAAGTATTGTGCTCTCCTCTTTTCTAATTAAAGTGGCATTCATTCTACAATGTAGCTGTGGCCTTCAATCCACCACGCCTTTTGGTTGCGAAGTCGTAACCCAGGCATGGGCAAACTTAGGGCCCTCCAGGTGTTTTGGACTCCAACTCCCACAATTTCAATTTACGGGCTGTTAGGAATTGTAGGAGTTGAAGTCCAAAACACCTGGAGGGTCCAAGTTTGCCCATGCCTGTGGGCTGTTAGGAATTGTGGGAGTTGGCGCCCAAAACACCCGGAGGGCCCAAGTTTGCCCATGTGTGTCCTGACTACAAGAGAGTCCAACCTCAGTTCCAAAATAACACAGCAAGGACTCTCCTCCATCTCCTCGTCGCCACAGCGCTCTCTAATCTTCCCCTCCAGACCCGCTCGCCACCACTTCCTAACTCAAAAGTTGTGGTTGCGTCCTTCCTCCTCCTCCTACCAGCATTTGCACCCAGAAACCCCGCCTCCCTCTGCAAAACGCCCTCCGAGCCCGAGGCCTACCAGGGTTCCTCCTTCCCTTCCCCAAAGCTTAATGCTGTTCCCAGTAGGCCTCCTCCCAGCCAAGCCCCCGTCCCAAGTGCGCTTCTCCTCCTCAAACAACCGCCGAAGCTGCTAAGCTAGAGGGTGGCACCGCGGGCCTTCAACCGACGCTTTCTTTCCTCCTTTCCTCCTTATTTACATTCCCGCCCCCTTCTGACTGACTTCTCTGGGCTTCCCCTTACTTACTCCCTGCCTACCTCAGTTCCCCCACAGAGGAATGGCTTGCCCCTCCTTTCACTTGACACAAGGCCGCGCTCACCGGACCAGGCCCCTCTCGCTCTCTCTCTCTTTCTCGCTCTCTCTGTGGCTCGAGAGTTCCTCAGACCGAATCATAACAAAGCTCTGCCCAAAATGGCTGCCCGGCCCTGCCCGGCCGGGGGCCGGAGAGGGCGGGGCCACTCACGCGAGAGGGGAGGGGGCGGGGCCAGGGAGAGAGAAGGAGGAAGAGGTGAGGGAGGAAGGAAGGAAACACACACCCACCTGGCCGTCCCCAGCAGCGCGTGCCGAATGCGTACCCGCTGCGCATGCGCGCTCCGGGCTCGGCCGCTGGCGAGCCCGCCGGAGGAGTCTTCCAGCAAGGTTCCGGCCACCTTCCCGGCTCTGCGCATGCGTGGAAGTCTTGTTTGCGTGAAACTCCATCTGCTACTTCCGTAGTCCTCTTCGGTTGGCTTTCTTGCTCAGCTGCTGATCAACTTTAACTCGTAGAACTTCTAACCCAAGCGTGGGCAAACTTGGGCCCTCCAGGTGTTTTGGACTTCAACTCCCACCATTCCTAACAGCCTCAGGCCCCTTCCTTTCCCCCCTCAGCCGCTGGAGTTGAAATCCAAACACCTGGAGGGCCCAAGTTTGCCCATGCCTGTTCTAGCCCCATCTATACTGTCATATAATACCAAATTGCATAATATGGTCAGTGTAGATGGGGCCAGTTCTTGGTGGTATAAGGATACCAAGTCACCTTGTCTGCCTCCTGAGGAAGCTGTGTAACGACCAAGTAGCAACAGTAAGAGCAGACCACGGAACAACAGACGGGTTCAAAACCGGGAAGAGTACGGCAGAGCTGTATCCTCTCACCCCATTTATTCAACTTGTATGCAGAATACATCATGCGATGTGCGGGGCTTGATGAATCCAAGGCTGAAGTTAAAATGGCTGGACGAAACATTAACAACCTTAGATATGCAGATTATTTATAATATCAGAAATGAACTGAGGCTACAGTTGTAATGTATTTAAAAACACAAAGTTAAAAACTTGGTGTTATACTAAATGTCCTTTGACCAGTAGCTGGCCACTTGGAGTGCCTCTGGTGTTGCTATTAGAAGGACCTCCATTGTGCATGTGGCAGGGTTCAGGCTGCATTGTAGTAGGTGGTCTGGTTTGCTCTTCTCCACACTCTCATGTCTTGGGCTCTACTTTGTAGCCCCATTTCTTAAGGTTGGCTCTGTATCTCAGTCTGTTCAGTGCCTTCCACGTCGCCCAGACTTCTGTGTGCCCAGGAGGGAGTCTCATTTGGTATCAGCCATGGCTTGAGGTTCTGGATTTTAGCCTATCACTTTTAAACTCTTGCTTGTTTAGATGTTCTTGCGAGCATCTCTGTAGATCTTATAAAGCTATTTCTTGATTTAAGGCGTTGGCATGATACAGATATACAGATGACACCACTTTGATGGTTGTAGAGGAGCCTTTTAACCAAGGTGAAAGAAGAAAGTGCAAAAGCTGAATTGCAATTAAACATCAAGAAAACCAAGGTTGTGGCAACCAGACTGATTGATAACTGGCAAATAGAGGGAGAAAACGTGGAGGCAGTGACAGACTTTATATATCTAGGTATGAAGATTATTGCAGACTCGCACTACAGCCAGGCAATGAGAAGGGAAGGATATTAGAGGCAAATATGAAGTATTTTGGGCACATAATAAGAAGACAGGAAAACTTGGAAAAGATAATGATGCTGGGGAAAATGGAAAGAAAAAGAAAGAGGGGCTGACCAAGGGCAAGATGGATGGATGGTATCCTTGAAGTGACTGGCTGGCGTGGGCTGGTCCATGAGGTCACAAAGAGTCGGAAGTGACTGAATGAATAAACAACAAGATGCCTATAATGCGGTTTATTGAATTATCTGACAGTGTCTTATCTGGCAGAGTCTTTGTTGTCTCTTTGGGTGCATCTAGACTAGAATTAATACAGTTTGACTTGGTGCTGTGGAATCCTAGGATTTGTAGTTTGGTGAGGCAGCCAGCCCTCTTTGGCAAAGAAAGCCAAAGGCCTGGTCCAAACTACAATCCCCAGTATTAGATAGCATTGAGCCATGGCAGTTAACTGCATCCATTCCTGTGTTTGTTTTGTTTCTCTGCCAGTCATATGGTGCTCCGCATGTTAGGTCCATGTGCTCATTCTCCACCTTTCAAGGTATCTCGAATGAGCAAGTTAGTGCTTGTTTCACCGCAAACAGGAATCTCTTTTATTAGAAAGGTGCATGCTGACAGCCTCAGCCTGTTTCTGTGTCTATATTGAGCTCAAGAGTATATTATCAACCTTACAATGTGAACTTAAGAGTGCATCTACACTATAGAATTAATGCAATTTGACATCACTTTAATTGCCATAGCTCAATGCTATGGAATCCTGGAATGTGTAGTTTGGTGAAGCTCCAGCACTTTGGCAGAAAAGGCCAAAGACCTTGTAAAACTACAACTCCAATGAATCCATAGCATTGAGCCATGACAGTTAAAGTGGTGTCACTCTGCATGCGTTTTGTAGTACAGAGGCACCCTAAGTCTTTTCACCAAACGAGCAGCGTGACCAGACTTTGCAGGCCCTAACATCACAGATAAAATCTGAAAACAATTTTGCTTTTCCTGAGCATACCAGGAAGGGCAACGTGCTGCCCCGTCCTCCCGGCAAACTTGTGTGCAAATTGCTTTTGTACTCTGAACTCAGTTTATAGCCACTGAAGTAATCTGAAAATAGAGAGGAAGAGATTGAAACTGGAACATTTTAAAATTAGTTGAAAATCAAGGCAACCAAGGTTTAATTGGGAGTGTCCTTGTCAAATTAGTACAGTTGGAGGATATGGGTTTGTATGTTACTTCAATAAACTGATGATTCCAAGCAAAAGCAACCCACCCCCCACCCATAAAACCCAGTATATACCCACAATATTAAGAAACACCTCATAAATGCAGGCAAAATATGATAACTCTTTGAAACCCTGACATGTTTCTCACTGCTTTCCAGAGTAATTTTGGGAGCTGCAATCTCAAATAGAAACCTTTGCAAATTCTGATTTGCCTGTGCTATGCAGAGATATGTGACAGCCCAGTGAGATCAACTCAGAGCTAGGAAAAATTCTTTGTTTTGATTGCAACTCTGAGAATCCATAACTGGTTGGGAGATTCTGAGGGCTGTAATAAAAAGGCAACTTTTCCATGTTCAAATTAGACTTATTGACCCATCTAGCTTAGCATCCTGGTTCCTGTAGTGGTGAACCGAATCCTTATGGGAAACCCACAAGCAGAGCATGAAAACAACAACCCTCTACCAGCAGTGTTTCTTAGCTACTGCATTCAGAATCACACTATATCTAAATTATTGAGTTAATATGCAGCCATCATTACTCGTATTCATTGGGAGCCTAATCTTCCATATGGATTGTATAATTCCTTTTTAAAGGCATCTAATTTTTTGGCTACTCACAGATCTTGTGGCAGTGAATTCCAAAGTCATAAATCTTCAGCCATTCAGCTTCTTTGTATGACTTCATTTTTTTTCTTCTGTCATAACCAGAAGGGGCTGGGCTGTGGCATACCTGGCTAAGTAGCCAGCTGCAATAAATCACTGTGATCAAGAGGTCATGAGTTCGAGACCAGCCCGTGTCGGAGTGAGCACCTGACCATTAAAATAAAATAAAAAAGGCCCTGCTGGTTGTTGACCTAAGCAACCGAAAGATAGTTGCATCTATCAAGTAGGAATTTAGGTACAGCTTTGCTGGGAGGCTAATTTAATTAATTTACAACACCATAAAAATCTTCCAGCAGCCGTTTGGAATGAAGAAGTATCCATCAAGATGTCACAATGGATGATGAAGCAGCTGCCCCCCCTGTGGTCGGAATTGAGCATCCCCTCAGGAAGCTGGAAGCTGGAGGATGTTAAATTGCCTCTGCATCTCTGTCTTTGTCTATGTCTCTGTATGTTCACATGGCATTGAATGTTTGCCATGTATGTGTACATTGTGCTCCGCCCTGAGTCCCCTTCGAGGTGAGAAGGGTGGAATATAAATACTGTAAATAAATAAATAAATACACCATGCTGAATAACTAGACACTGTCAACTGAGGTCACTTCACTGCTAAGTCTACATTATTAATGAGCAAGATAAAAATCACCCTTTCCATTACAGATCCTTGGTGGAGTCCATGTATTTACAGCCAATTATTATAGGAGCCCTGGTGGCGAAGTGTGTTAAAGCACTGAGCTGCTGAACTTGCAGACTGAAAGGTCCCAGGTTCAAATCCCGGGAGCGGAATGAGCGCTCGCTGTTAACTCCAGCTTCTGCCAACCTAGCAGTTCAAAAACATGCCAATGTGAGTAGATCAATAGGTACCACTCCGGCAGGAAGGTAATGGCGCTCCATGCAGTCATGCTGGCCACACGACCTTGGAGGTGTCTACGGACAACGCCGGCTCTTCGGCTTAGAAATGGAGATGAGCACCAACCCTCAGTCAGACATGACTGGACTTAACGTCAGGGGAAACCTTTACCTTTTTATTATGGGAACAATCCAGTTATTCCTATCCCCGACTTTCTTTCTTGAATCTGTTACTGAGCTGTGAAAAGACCCATGCTTTGATACCATGTCTGCTAAGTTTGCTTGAAGGTTTTTTTTACCATAGCAATGGCTGGGATTTTTTAAATGTTCAAAGTGCTTTTATATAATACTTGTTTATTGATGGTTGGTGTTTTCCATTCATTTTTTATTTTATCTTAATTTGATATGTTACATATTTTATTTATATTATCTAATATGTTTTATTTCTTGGTTGTATAAGCCGCTCTGAGTCCTTTTTTGTGAGATGGGGAAGGGTATAAATAAAGTTTATTATTATTATTGGCATTAAAGTAATTTGGATTGAGCCCAGGTTTGCTTCCCCACCTTGATAGGTTTAATGACCGTCTGTTCTAAAGTATAATCATTATCTTAAAAATTTACTTCTTCAGAACTAAAACATATTTACTCTGTGTAGATATCCCATATTAGCATTTATTTTTAATAATGGATAGGAAGGAACTTGTCAAGTGTGCAAAGTTTCAACATTGTTGAGAAGTTTCATCTAGTTTGACATGGAAGTGATTTAAATGTCAACTTTTGAAATGTGTCCTTAAACCGGCTGTTAGAAATTGTGGGAGTTGGAGTCCAAAACACCTTGGGGGGGGGGGGGGGAGGCGAAGTTTGTCCATGCCTGCCTTAAAGGGTGCATCCACACTATAGAATTAATATGGCATAATACCACTTCAACTGCTTTGGCTCAATACTGTGGAATATGAGGATTGTAGGCTGGTGAGGTACCAGTACTCTTTAGCAGAGAAGGCCAAAGACCTGGCAAAACTATAACTCCCAGAATTCCAGAGTATTGGCAAGATTTCTGCATAGAATTGTAGTTTGTTGCTTTCCAGTCCACATTATTTCCCTATGAATTATAATTCGGAGGGCTAAACGGAGAGGGAGAGAAAGGGCTGAAATTTAGAAAGAAGGAGTGGTTTGAGCAGGATTTTGGCCTTTTCCGCCGGAACTGTATAAGGAGCTTCTGTTTCAGGCCGAGAACCCTAACCGGAGGACACGGCGGCTTTAAAGGGGGACACCGGAAACTGGTTCCCTCCCACCGGAATCTCCTTGGGTCACTGAGACGGGAGATGTTTTAATAATATACGAAGCTCAGGCAGTTTTTGGAGAGACGTCGCGATGAATGTGTCTGTCTCGGTTCCCTGAGATGCTGGGGACGCTTCCTGTGGGAAATGTGAGGGAGCCGCGCCTTTGCTTCCAGGAAAGCCAGTCAGCGACGACATTCAAAGGGAAGCTCGAGTGGAGCGCCTCTCCTGCCAGCTTGTCCCTCAATTTATAATTTCCTGCTGATAGAGGGTGAGTATAAATGGGCATGAAACATATTGTTGATGGGGAAAGACGTGGGGTGTATCTACACTGTAGAGTTAATGCAGTTTGACCCCACTTTAACTGCCATGGCTCAAAGCTACGGAATCTTGGGAGTTATAGTTTGGTGAGGTACAATAATAATAATAACAACAACAACTTTATTTTTATACTCGCCACCATCTCCCCGAAGGGACTCGGGGCAGCTTATAGGCAGGACCAAGCCCAGGGCATACAACAAAATTTACCAACTAAAAACACAGCTAAAGACATAAAACATATAACAATCTAATTAAAAACAACAGGGTATAAAAACATCATTAAAAATATCAAAACCAACCTCAACAACCAGTAACCAGGAATATGGTGGGCATGATCAGACAAGAGAGGGCTGGGCATGGGCTTGTGCAAAAAGTAGGCTATGGGCCAGGGCAGAAGGTAAAGTGCCGAGTACAATCTATCGGTAAATTAGGGCTGGGCATTCGTGAACAGGGCCTAACTGTCATCAAATGCACACTGGAACATCCAGGTTTTCAGAACCCTGCAGAAAGTGGACAGAGTGGGGGCCAGCCTAATCTCCTTGGGAAGGGAGTTCCATAGCCAGGGGGCCACCACCGAGAAGGCTCTCCCTCATCCCTACCAACCATGCTTATGACAGTGGCGCGAGCAAGAGGAAGACATCCCCAGTAGATTTTGGGGCTCGAGCCAGTTCATAGGTGAAAATGCGGTTGCGAAGATAGGCAGAACCCGAACCATTTAGGGCAGTGGTTCTCAACCTGTGGGTCCCCAGATATTTTGGTCTTCAACTCCCAGAAATCCTAACAGCAGGTAAACTGGCTGGGATTTCTGGGAGTTGTAGGCCAAAAACACCTGGGGACCCACAGGTTGAAAACCACTGGTTTAAGGCTTTGTAGGTGATAACTTGGTCTTTGAATTGGGACCAGAAAGTTAGCAGCAGGTAGTGGAGCTGCTTTAGTAGGGGTATCATCTGCTCCCTATAATTAGCTCCAGTTAACAACCTTTACACCAGTTGCAGTTTCCTGGCTGTCCTCAAAGGTAGCCCCATGCAGAGTGCATTGCAGTAATCCATTCTAGATGTAACTAAGGCGTGGACCACCGTGGCCAAGCCAGGCTTTTCAAGGTATGGACATAGCTGGCACATGAGTTTTAACTCTGTGAAGGCCCTCCCGGCCACCACTGACACCTGGGCATCGAGCTTCAGTGTTGAATCAAGGAGGATCCCCAGACTGCGGACCTGTGTCCTCAGAGGGAGTGTAACTCCATTGATCACAGGTTGCCACCCTATAACCCCGATCGACCTCGCAACTGACCAGGAGGACTTCTGTCTTGTCTGGATTAAGCTTCAGTTTGTTAACCCTCATCCAGTCCATCACATCAGCCAGGCACTGGTCCAAGATCCGGGGGGCTTTCTTGAAATTCTATAGATACTATAAAAGCCTTATAAAACTGTGGCCCCATGTACACTGCTGTATAATCCAGTTTCTGAGTCCAGATTATCTGCTTTAAACTGGATTATATGGCAGCATAGACTCACGTAATCAAGTTCAAAGCAGATAATCTGGATTCATAAACTGGATTGTATGGCAGTGTAGATCCAGCCTCATATAATCCAGTTCAAATCAGAGAATCTGGATTCAGAAACTAGATTATATGGCAGTCTAAATCCAGCCTATAATTCCCAGGATTCTGTACTATTGAGCTGTGTAAGTTGAAGCTGTATCAAACCACATTAATTCTACAGAGTAATTGCACTCTTGTAAAAGCGGAATGAAATACAAGTCAAGCTTCCTGTTTCATATACACCTTACACACATAGGTTGAAGGTAATTGTATTCACAATATATTTGTGTATGACAAAATGTTTGCATATTTTAAACCACAAGAAAGCAGTGGTGACCAATTATGGAGCATTTTCAATTTTGGATGTCTGTCAAAAGGATGCTGGAAGGGAAATGGCTCTTCAGAATTCACACTGAAGACAGGACAAAAAGAAAAGTAAAACTGGAGCCCCTTCCACACAGCTGAATAAAATCCCACATTTTCTGCTTTGAAATGGAATATATGGCAGTGTGAACTTAGATTACCCACTTCAAAGCAAATAGCAGATATTGTGGGATTTTCTGCCTTAATATTCTGGGTTATATGGTTGTTTGTAAGGGCCCAAAGGCACCTTCTACACTGTTATATAAAATTCAGATTATCTGCTTTGAACTGGGTTATAATCCAGTTCAAGGTAGATAATGTGAATTATCAGCTTTGATAATCATAATTATGTGGCAGTGTAGAAGGCGTGTTAGTTATGTTATGTTGATATTATTTTTAAATTAGTTTTATCTGTCATATTTTGTTTTTGTTTGGGCTTGTTTTGTTAGCCGCCCTGGGTCCCTTTGCGGAGATGGTGGCGGGATAGAAAAAAAATAAAGTATTATTAGTTATGCCTCTAAGCAAGTGACGGTATATAGCACATGTGTGTCTTTTATCTTTTGCTCTTGAAGAAAGGTGCATATATTTGTAAAGGATATACATTATCTTTAACTGGCAATTGAGCCAACTATGCTTCATGGTGTAATAATTATAGAATTAAGCAACAGCTTTTTTTTTAACAAAGAGACATATTTGACTCTCAGAATTTAAGTTATTCTTTTGTTATTTTATATGGAAGTCAGTTATCGGTAAATTTATTTTGAGTCAGAACAACATGTGCAGTTAGGGGAGGAGTATCTGTATATGCTAGAGATCTTTTGGATGGAGTCAGGACTCCAGTGTCACACTAAAATGTTGTCTAAATACAAATTCCTCTACTAATACTATATTTATTACTAGCTTGGGTACCCGGCAGTGCCTGGGTTATTTGAAATGGGCATTGTTTGTTTTTGGATGTTAGGTAATATCAGTTTTAGTCATATGTTACACTATTTCTTAGAAAAAACACTGTCTTTCCTGCTGTTTTTATGAATGCTTCAATTAGAAAATGCATAAGGATATGGGTTAACTGCAGTTCCCAAAAATCTTGGGTGAACCCTCCCCAAACTCCGCCAGTATTCACAGGTAGCCATCTTGGGTCTGTGTACCAAATTTGGTCCAGACCCATCATCTGTTAGGTTCAGTGTTCTCCGGATAAGGGTGAACTACAACTCCCACATGCAAAGGACAGTCACCCCAGAACCCCACTATTATGCAAAGTTGGCCATGTTGGGTCTGTGTGCCAAGTTTGGTCCAGATCTGTCATCAGCTGGGTTCAGTGCTCTCTGCATAAGGGTGAACTACAACCCCAGATTCCCAGGGCAATCACTCTTAAACCCTCCCAGTATACACAGTTGGCCATGCCAAGTGTGGTGCAGATCTGACATCTGTTGGGTTTAATGCTTTCTGGATAAGGATGAATTACAACTCCCAGATTCCCAGGGCAGTCTTGCTGAAACACCTGCCAGTATTTATTTTTATTCACAGTTGGCCATGTTGGGTCTGTGTGCCAAGTTTGGTCCAGATCCCTCATCTGCTGGATTCAGTGTTCTCTGAATTCGGGAGAACTATAAGTCTCTGTTGCCAAGGTCAGTCACTCACAAAGCTGCCAGTATTCACAGGTGGCCATATTGGGTCTGTGTGTCAAGTTTGGTCCAAATCCGTCACTTGCAGGGTTCAGGGTTCTCTGAATACAGGTGAACGATAACTCTGATGTTAAGGTCAATCACTCCAAAGTCCACCAGTATGCAAAGCTCTCAGTATTGTGTCTGTGTGCCAAGTTTGGTCCAAATCCATCACTGGTGGGGTCCAGAGTCATGGAATACAAGTGAACTGTAACTCCAAGAGTTAAAGGTCAATCACCCCCAAAGTCCACCGTTATTCCCAATTGGCCATGTTGAATTTGTGTGCCAAGTTTGGCCCATATCTGTAATCAGATAGGTTCCGTGTTTTCTGAATACGGATGAACTATAACTTCTGGATGTCACGGTCAATGTTCTTGGAACTATAGCCTGTTTGTGGAGGCGAGAGGCTGTCTGTGAAAGTGGACACCTCCACCACATACACATTTTCATGTTTATTATGTGTATAGATGTCCCACCTAGGAGCCAGGATATATTAAGGGGCTGCAGACAAGTTCCTTGTCATCCTCATTATTGGTTTTGTGGGTGAAAGCTGTTTCCTGTGTTGAGGCTTCTTACAGCACTATTGATTCATGTACTGTATAGAATTTAATCTTGCAAGTAGGCCAAGGGTATTTTGGATTTCACCTGGCTGTGCTATTCAGTGAATCTTTTCTCTGTCTTTCAGAGCTTATGAAAATGTTCCCTCAACTACAACGCTGTTGCTCCCAAATTCCTTTGAAGGTAACGTTCTCCCAAACCATTTTGGTATCTGTACAGAAACAAGTTCACCCAGCTACTTCGATTAAAACATTACGATTAAAATGTCAAATCACATCTTGTCACTATTCAGTTTTCTTCTCTGAATTACTAAAAAAAAATTCAAGATGACAGTAATCTATAATGACTAATTTATCAATTAAGGATTCAATGTTTCTATATTTTTACATGTCTTATTTTTAACACTTCATGCTGTTTCAGAGCCTCTATTGGGCCACATGGGCCATCATTGTTACACTGGGCAGTTAATAATAAACACTGTAGCAGAATTAGGGTAGAAGATAGCCTTTTGCCTGGTTTTGTAGATCAGTCCCTCAGTTGGCAAATGGACATTCTGGGAAACCTCCATGAGTGGTTTTTCTTTAAAACAAGATTTAACCTCATCTACATTTTATTTCATCCTTCAAAGTTTTTCATTAGGGATGGAGCCACTGGAGTTCATCCCTTTCTGATCTTCAGCTATGCTGCTAGGTCATATCAGATTATACCTTTATTTTTTGTCACACTGGTATTTGAAGTGTAAACACACAAAAATATTGCTGTGAGAGGTTTGCAACCAACCAAAACAATATGAGAAGGAATTGGTGCCTCTGAAAATATGGTCTTCAGCTCCATGATGCTATGTCTCCAGTCTCCCCATCCACTCTGCAAATAAGGGTTTGTCCTACTGAGTATTAAGCACTTCATATTTTACTGCCTGCTTAATCCTCCTCAAAAGTAAATAACATTCAATGTTTCACATTAGATTCACAAGAGGAATCGGCTAATCGCTTTCTTGTTAACATGTGAATCCTGTAGGGCATCTAGAATTCCCCTGCTAATGCTATAATCTGTCTTGGCCAATCCAATTTAGTGCCAGGGAATGCAGGAAAAGCTAGTAGTAGTTCATCACTGACTTGAAAATCCTATCCACTTTCTTCATTCACATAATCTGAAGAACTGTATTACAACAAGGACTAATTTTATTAGATATTCCTTAATTTTTCTCAGGAAAATGCCTATTTCTTTCCCTAGATAGTTTTATAAATCCTAATGTTTGCAAGCTACACATTAAAACTGTTTAACTGTTTGAGCTACTTTTAAGTCCCAAACTGAAAAAGAGCACTATTATTATGATCATCATTATGATTATGATTATTTCCAGTGGAAGAATTCAGGGTATGGTTAGTTCATTCAGCAGAACCTCAGTGGGGATAAAAGTACATATTTAAATATTACCCCTACTCTGATTAAGACACATAAACATTAGGTAGAATTCTTTAAACTATAATTTCAGCATACTATTAATAAAGAAGTGATTACATCTGAGAGTGAGTGTAAAGGAACCTATTCTTTAAAAGACCACATTCCTGAATGTCATACAGTAATGTGTTTTGCACTGTATTTTCAGATAGCCTGTGTTCAAAGACTTCCACAGCCAGGAAGGACTCAAGCTGTCTGCTCTCCTATCCCCTTCAAAGGTGGCCCAAGTCTCCTGCCAAAATTGCAGGTATTAAAGCAGACATCGGCTTGTATGATCAAGGTACAGCATTTCCATTGCTCCTTCTGCAACTGGAAGAAAAAGAAGCTTCCAGAGCCCGAACCTCGCAAGCTGGACTTGTTAAGATATGACATGCCATCACTCAAGGACTCACCAAAGGCTGCCTTTTATTTGGGATTTGCAGGATTGATTCCATTTGTTTCAATACCATTGTTCATGTCTATGCAGGAGGCCTATTATCCAGAGCTAGCATTTGCTCAGATTGCATATGGTGCCTCTATACTCTCTTTTCTTGGAGGAATCAGGTGGGGATTTACTCTTCCAGAAGGCAGCCCTGAAAAACCTGACTGGTTTACTCTGAGTAACAGTGTTGTTCCTTCATTATTGGCCTGGTTTGCATTGCTTTTCAAAGATGAAACCACTGTGGCTGGAACCATGGTTATAGTTGGCTTAGGAATAGCCCTGCATTATGATCTGGCCCTCTTTCCTACCTATCCCCGCTGGTTCAAAGCTTTGAGAGCTGTCTTAACTATAATAGCTGTAGGTTCATTGGGTACCACATTATATGTTGTCAACACTTATCCAGAGAAGCACTTAATTGAAAATGCAAATGGAATTAAAGAATCAAAATAAATGAGCAAAAAATACAATGACTATTGCAAGAGAGGGGAATCACTCAACATTTACAAGATTCAATTGCATAAATTTGAATTTTGGCTCTACAAGGAAGACTACTATGAGAGAAAATGGTTGCTGAATTTCTCTGCTTCTGAATGTAAAGCTGTGGAAGAAAAGAGGTAGAAGGTAACTACTAAAGGCCCAAGAGGAACTTTGCACATTAGAAAATACAGCTATGGCATGCGTCTGCTAGAATAGAATTCTAGTGTCTAGGCTGCCAAATTCTGCATACTTAAGAATATGCCCCTTAAATTCAGAAATACTTATTTGTGAGAATTAGGTTGTAAGACACAATTATTTAGAAGTAAATTAAATTAGTTTTATACTTGAACCCTTTAGAGATTCATCTCTAGCCAGCATGAAGTTTTAAGTAACGAGATATTTCTGAGAAAATGACCTGGCATTAAAAGAAAAACCCTACTACTGATGTGTATGATTTTTTAAAAACATGTTCATAGCTCAATGTATTTTCATTATATGTTTTATAATATTTTGATGCCAAAGATATGCATTTAAGTATTTACTCTTTTTTGTAGATTATTTGTTTACTGTGTTGATGAAGGCTTTCATGGCCGGAATCATAGGGCTGTTGTGTGTTTTCCGGGCCATACAGCTCAGAAAACACACAGCAACCGTTAGTTGTTTACCTTTCATATTTAGTTTCATTTTTTTGTGCAGGATGTTGATTGCCTTGCTAAATTTTTAAAAAGAAAAGTATAAATGCAAAACCAGAGCACATGCTTACAGATGCCTTTAAAAGATGTTTAACTGGACACTTTAATGATGAAGATAGGGGAGGAAGATGGGCTAATCACAATGAACTAAACATCTATGTGCTTGGATCCTCAACTACTAGGATACCAATAATGACTTAACATCTACCAGGACTATTTATTAAACAGTTTCAAGATAATACATTTGCTCTAACCAGCATTGAACCAAACATGACTTTTACTTGGACCGAACTTTTAATAGTGTCTTTTGTTATATAATGAATATGCATTTGAGTGAGCTACCCTCACACCTGATTTCAGCATGCAACAAATTTTGCAAATAAGAAATGGTTGTTTCTATGTAAGAAACATACAAAAAAGTAATGAGTGAACTCATAAAAGAGGATAATTTGAGTAGAAACGTTACTATTCCTCTTCTATCTTCAGTGTACCATGTGTTTGTATGTCAATAACATTCTTTTGAAAAATATTCATTTTTCCACTACATTTTCACATCATTCAGCCATAAATACTGATGCATATAGATTCAGATACACATGTATGGACAAACTTATAAAAGGATTAAGGGTGTATTAGCTGTGCCATGTGATCTTTTTTACTGCCATTGCCAACTAACTCATTTCTACTAGTCATTACCAAACATCAGTGCTGTTCTTTTTAACTACCCAGATTATTTGTTGTGTCAGCAGGGAGACATAGGGCACAGCCTTTGGAAGCTTCAATAAAAGATTCTATGGAAATATAGAATGAAAACAATGATGCCCAAAGACAGGTTCTTGTTATCCACATGGAAAGAGCTAACTGTATTTCAACAATAAAGCCACTAAAAAGAATTGTGATCAACCTTGAGGAAAGAAGAAGCATAAGATGTAAACTACAAATCTCATCTTGTGTTTCTATTTAAAAACAAACTCTGCCTCCTTTTTATTTCTAAGGCATTCAGCAACTAAAACATGCTTATTGAACATATTTCTAAAGAATAGCTCTATCATCACTTTGTTGTTTTTCTCCAAGTAAAATAATTTATGCAATAGAAAGTAGAAGCCAGATCTAAATCAGTTAATGGATTTTCATGACAATAAAATGCTGATGCTGAAGATTCTCATTAAGAATTGATGTGGTCAGGTTAGCTCTAAATATATTTCACTTCAAAGAAAATTGTCTAATTTTGCTTATGTCCTAGAAATGACAAAAGACTTCCAGGACAACAAGGATTTCATCTCTATGAAGATTGCTGTCAAGTTCCATTGCCACAGTTACATATGCACTCTTGCATGGTCCACAGAGAAACACAAAGATTTTAGTAAAGCCAGTAGTAGTAATCGCAAAAGATGTTGGTTCACGTTTTGGAAATCTAGATGCCCATGAACTGCAAACACTTTTAGGAAGCTGAATCCTCATATCTCTAGCACACGGACATTCATACTCAAATGCTCTTTGTTTTTTTTAAAAAAGTATTGTACTCCGTCAAAGCACTGCCACACCTCCTTCACACCGGCTGGTGATCATGTTAGCAATTTCAGTCCAAGCGTCCGTATGTGGGTTATAAACCTCCACAGAGTCTGAAGTCACTGGGGCAGCTGAATCATAGCTAGCAGTCCTTCCTCCTATGGCATAAAGGAGACCGTTGACAGCTACAACGCAAACTCCAGCTCTTGGGGCTTTCATTGAAGCAACTTCCACCCATTTCTCCTAGTCATTTAAACAAAGAAAATTTTAAAAGCTATATTTTTTGTGCAAGACATTATTTTGCAAAAAATGTTCTAAATTTACATTTTACAGATGTAAAAGGGTTTTTTGTTAGGAAAGGCTCTTTCAAATGGACAACTTTGCTTTCTTGTGAAGTTTCAACTTTCATTAGTGACCAAATGTAGAGAGTTGCAAATATGCAGAACAATGCAACCACAGTACACATGTGGAATGGAAAGGAAAATGTCAACAAATAAATAGTACAGATCTAGAGTAGCATTTCCTTAGACTTAAATAAGAGGGAGGTAGCACTATAATTGTCATAATAGCCAATCAATTAGTGTGCTGTATGAATGCCTACTATATGAAACAAGAAGATGCTGAATTCAGCTTGGTTGGAAGTGTGTACACTTACTCCTGAATAACTGAGTACAGATCCACTATTCAAACTGTACCTCTGTGCATAATCATAAAGAAACAGCTCAAGTTGCAACCTTGAGTATATATTTCTTATAATAGAGTAAGACGTAAGGTTAGCTGAACAACTCTACAGTTGCAATGTGATCTGCAGAAAGGACCATACCTCTTCAAAAGAGTATTTTTCACAAGTCGGAAGGGCATCTTGAGCCTCATCACATCCGCCAACAGCATAGATACAGTCATTCAGAGGAGCCACACCCAGATAGGCTCTCCTGGTGCTCATTTCAGGGAGTGTAGACCAGCGCTTAGTTATTGGGTCATAGGCTTCCACAGAACACAGTTCTATTCCTTCATTGCTAATGCCTCCAACAACATAAATCAAACCTGAAAAACCAATGGTTTACAATTAACTTCATGCCAGCTATATACACATAATACCTGCTATAGATCATTGGGCTAGCTTATCTTTGCACTCTCATTCCAATAATACTGAGCAGAATCACTGAGAACTGGGTCAGGTTAAAATCTTCCCTCTTTCTGTACCAGTACTCCAGTATTTCAGATTACGTAGATACGGGGAGTATTTAACTTCACTCCCATCTCAGCAATATTGCTCAATATACAATCCAAAAAATATCCAATTCCAGAACAATTCAGGATAACTGGTTAGAGACTATTTTAATATGCTCCTTCCAGCAACTGTGCTACTTCTGTCATGTTTTGTATGACATGGAGCAGACAGAAAACAATCTCACATAGGATTACTTCCCTTTACTCTCTTTCCAGCAAACATTCTGATGGGCAAGTATATGAGAAACAATATTTTTTCTGTATTCCATTTTCTAGTAAAACTGTGCCCCCAACAGCTTGCCAAATAGTTGTTTGATACGCTAATGGGAGCCCTATTTTGCAGGGCATGCAAGCGTGACTCTGAATTTTTGGATGGCAGATGGGGCAGGTGGATAACAATTCCACATTGCTGGGGAGGAGGACACATAGGCCATACACCACAGACCAAGTACTGCCCATATCTGCCTTAATGAGATTCTGTTTAAATGAACAGTTTTGAGACTGCAGCCTAAGGATGCTTTTCACCCAATGCTATTTTGCCCAATATATTACTTTTGAAAGATAATTCTTTTGCATAAACCTGCATGATTCAAGACTGAAAGCTTCTTGCAAACATTCTTAATCTGCAAACACCCTTTATGAACAGTCTTATGGAGGTCTATTCAAATGCAAAACTCAGTGAATCAAATAGTGGAAGTCAAATGATAAATGCACACAGGAAGCACAACATCCAGCACTATTAATACAATACTTAATTCCACAGAATATGTTTCATAGTACTGTAATTTCTGTGTGGAAAATGTCTTGTGTAATCGGATGTATTTACTGTAACCAGATGTATCTGGTGGGTTATCATCTACTGCATTATTAGCAATTAGCAACATTTATCCAAATATTTTTATCCATTTACCTTGTATTTCACAGCACCCAAAATTGTATCGTGGCACAGCCATACTGCCCACAACCTCCCAGCTATTTTCTTCAGGATCAAAGCGTTCAACTGAGGTGCCAATCTCTGCTCCAACCCAACCTCCTACAAAGCAGACAGCGCAAGTGAGAAATACAACCGAGTTAATAGTTCCTTAAGGCAGTTTTACATCTATCTGGTTTCAAAAGGATAACATAAGCAAGAGGATGGAATGTAAAACACTAGTCTAACAGCCCTGCTACCATGTTTTCCCAAAAATAAGACAGGCTCCCAAAGATACGCTAGGTCTTATTTTCAGGGGGTGTCTTATTTTTCCATGAAGAAGAATTCACATTTATTGCTGAACAAAAAAAGGAACATTTATTATATACTGTACAGTAGTTTTCATCACAAACCAGCATAACCAGACAAACTGTAAATCCTATTAATAATTTCTTGTTACTACCATTATTTCCATGTACAACAATCTATGGTACGTACATTTACCGATCCTACATGCTCTGGTGTTCTGTTTGGCAGGCATGCTTTGAAACAAAAACTCTGCTAGGTCTTACTTTCAGGGGAGGCCTTATATTTAGCAATTCAGCAAAACCTCTACTAGGTCTTACTTTCAGGGATGTCTTTTTTTCAGGGAAATAGGGTAATTAACATACTTATTTACAATTTCCAAGTTTCTCATTATTATTTTCAAGCACGATCACTCAGTCTACAAACTTCCATTATCAGGAAATTATTTTAAAGGCAAGCTGGAGATGAAGTGTTATCTATCAGCAGGTACATTAGATATTGCAATTACTAAGATTTTACTTTAGAGAAGAAATGTGTTTGGCCATTGCCAAAAAGGATTCATTGTTAACATCATACATCTTTTGCTGTTATTCCTATACATAAAACTAACCATATATTGCTCCAACTCAATAACCAAAAGACTTGCCGAAAGCATAGATGTTCCCATAACAGGTACACACTCCTAGACCACAGCGAGGATGATTCATAGAAGCTACAGCAGCCCACTGCTTTGTAATAGGATCATAGCGTTCAGTGCAGTCAAATATCATGGAGTCCTTTTCACCTTAGATGTAAAACAAGAGTACAGCAAACTTAGATATGCTTTGTATAATTTTAATTGGTTTTGTTTATGGCAATAAACAACAACCAATGCAACCAGAAAAGAAAAAAAAATGAAACCAAAATAGAAGAAACAACAGCAACAAAAACAACATAAAAAGAAAGAAAAATGTCATTTAAATCACCAAGATTACTCAAAGGCAAAGTTTCTGAAGGTTTTGTAAGAGTGTGGGCATGTGTATGTACATTATTTAGGTATACTGTACACAGATGAGTGTGTGTCTGAGAAGTGATGAAACAATAAATATAAGCTTCCGGGTTAAAAAAATACATTCATGAGTTTTAGCTCACTCAAGCACACACTTCAGTGTGAATCGGTGTCTGTACAGAATGGATTTAGGAGAAGTTTTGGGGAGATGGCTGTCCTACAGAATCCAACGTCCTGCCCAAATTATGAAATGTAGATGTTATTTCTGAAGAACTCTATAGATATAACTAAATTCTGGGTTTTCTGGCTCCATAATAATATATATCAACCTCTGAGTTCCTACATTTAAGTAAATAATTAAAAGATGTATAACAATAATGAAAGACCAATCCCTTTTGACTCCAGCAATTTTTCACTCTTACCTCCAATTGCATAAACCATTCCTCCCAACACTGCAACTCCCAGTCCACTGCGAGCTTGGTGCAAAGAAGACACAGTAGTCCAGTACTGACTAAAAGTATCAAAACGTTCCACACAGCTGAGAGCTCTGCTGTCACTCCAGCGGCCTCCCTGTAAGCGGGTGTATCCACCTTTTTAAGAAGCAGAAGAAATGGCAGAAATGGCCTGTTTCCAAATGCATTTCCCAGTAGTTCATATTCTGAAAATATCTGGATGCTAACAAGAATCCCTACCTACGGCATAAAGATATTTCCTGGCTTTCCTCCGTGGACGAGCCTTAGGTGTCTGCAAGAAACTGCTAATCTTGCTCTCTTTGGGAGACTTACACACTTCACAGTATTCTTTTAAGAGAGTTTGGAGAGCCACACGAAGACTAAAATCAGGAACACCTTGGGAAGAAAAGAAGATGAAAAATTTGGTAATACCCTACTGACAAATGAGTGGGAACATTTTCACTGTGTTACTGGATTTATAGCTTTCTCTATGCAAATAAATGTACTTTTTAAAAAAACAATGACTCAAATAACATTTCCAATTTTTTCTAATAATAAAAAGCCAACAATAAAATGCCTTGTTTTTGGAAAATATTCACTTCAGATATTGTTGAATGTGTGAGGGGGGAAAGGATCCAGTCTTCTAATGCTACAATAATACAGTTGAATTGTGAAAATTAGCAGAATTAGCTTTTTTAAATGTAGAAGGAACAGGGCGAGCCATAGTCTTTCATACATAAGCCATAATTTATCATCTATGAGTATTTGCATAAAGCGTACTCCTGAAAACTTCTGTCTTACCTCTCATCTTGACAGTCTACTTTTGTCTTTTCCTCCAGCTGGGAAGATAATCAATGCTTCCCTACCTGCAAAAAGTGAAATGCCACCATGTTCTGCATCATCTCACATGCTATTTTAATGGAACCCAGTACTACTAATAGCTGGAAACTTTCAGATAATTAGCACACTATCAAGGGTTCCAATACAGCATGGACTTAATGTAATGGAACTCTGCTAGGGTACTTGTTTTATAGCTGTGAAGTCTTCATAGAATCAGTCCACAGACTTGTAAAGATTTGAAAGGATAAAAGTCACAAATTCACACACTACTGTATACTCAGTTACCTTCTATATATTTCAACAGTCTTTGTGGGGGTAGCAATGGAAATCTAACCGTATCCAGTACTTCCACAACATATTTCTTTCTTTTCCCTAGATCCTTCAGAATCCACTGCATTGCAGACATGAAAACTTGATATTCATCTTCTATACTCAGCTCCTCACTTCGCAAGATCTTAATAAGCTGGTCTTTTGTCAGGGCCAGGAATTCCTCCCCATTCTGGATATCCAGGAAGTGGGCATGGATGTAATTCTCTGTAAATTCTAGGAGATCGTGGCAGGCAATTTGCTCAGAGAACTGGAAGAGTCCAATGCAGTTCACTGGGTCAATCTGTCCTTTCAGAAATTCACAGCAAAGATCCACAACTTCATTGAGTTGAAACATGTCTGCTGCCACTATCAGCTCCTGGACATTATTTTCACCAATGCTGACTATGCCTGAATATACAAGGGAAACAAACTTTTAGATGGTATACAGTAACAAACAACCCGTTCACAAAAATGTCCTTGAAAGATATAATGTAGTTGTTCATTACATTATTAATATAGCACAAACTCCCATATATATAGGGGAATATATTCCCAAACCTTACATGGGTACATGAAAATCAGGTAATAGTGAATTATATTATTTTCGATGGGACAAATGACAGAAGTATTGAGAAGAGGGCATACCTAGTACAGGAGGCCCTTAAGTGAATAAGTGAAGCAGTGGATAAGAAAAGCTGCATATATCAGTTCTGTGAATATGGGAGCCATGCTGGATTTTAAAAGGGAAGCTTATGCCAACTAAAATAACAAATGGAGTTAACAGTAAATGCAGGCATAATTTTCTTTTGTTGCTGTTTTACCAAACTGTATTGATTTAGGGTTTCTCTACAGCAGGCAGATAATAAAACAGACAATGTTATGATAGCATATCATTAACTAGTTCAATTCATATATTTAGGAATTGCAAACTAGGATGTAAACCTATGTCTCAACTATATAACTTCAAATAGTTTGCTGATCTCACCAAAATATTCACATCTCAACTGAAACTGACTGCAATTTGAAACCACAAATTACCAAATTGCAAAAAGGCAGTTTGCTTCTTCATAATTAAAAACTATCACGTACAGTTAATAATAATATCATTGGGTTCTGGCAATAACCATTAGCCAATAAACATTTTCAAAATCATACATTATGGAATATGTGTATACATTCTGTTGGTTTTCTATTCCATTGCCACAGATGCATACTGTCTTTTTGCATTGGCCTCTCAAAAAACTATTAATTAAGTATTTATGAACCATCATTAGAGGTAAGAAAGCTTTTGAAACAATCACAATTAAAGAGTAAAACAGGATGAACTGAAGCAATACATTTGATCCACAAGTTTCTCGTATTACTAAAGCACTACCATAAACATAAACAGAATTTACCTGTGTAAATAAAGTCTAGGAGGATCTGAAATATGCCAGCATCCACGCCCATGATCTGCACAGTATCCTTTGAAGCCTCTCTCATCCCTCCGGCAAACAGAGCTGAAAAGTAAGGGCTGCTTGCAGCCAAGACAAGCCGGTGGACCTTGAATACTTCTTCACCAACCTGGAGCTGCACATCACAAAAGTGGTGTCCGCATCTCATTTTGTTGATCTGGGCTAATATGAGTCGAGCGTGCCTGTCTGCCAAAAACGGGGATTCGCTTGTGCTGGAACAAGCCATGACAGGGTCATAAAGAAAGCATGCCTCTTGTAGCCATCATTTTTGGAATAACTGAGAAGAAACATTTTGGAAATAAGAAATGAAGTCAGTGCTGAGCAACAATAATTTAATGTAACTATATTTTAATAAAGGTAATCATACTTGTAGGGCCCCTGGTGGTGGCGCAGTGTGTTAAAGCGCTGAGCTGCTGAACTTGCAGACCGAAAGGTCCCAGGTTCAAATCCCAGGAGCAGAATGAGAGCCCCCTGTTAGCCCCAGCTCCTGCCAACCTAGCAGTTCGAAAACATGCAAATGTGAGTAGATCAATAGGTACCGCTCCGGCGGAAAGGTAACGGCGTTCCATGCAGTCATGCCAGCCACATGACCTTGGAAGTGTCTACGGACATCCCGGCAACTCGGTGTAGTGAGTTTGCTCACCATTTTGCAGACAAAGTCGCTCAGATTCGTTCCGACTTAGATGCTGGCCTTGTTGCAATGCCAGGTGAGGTAACCGAGGCTTCTGTCTGTTCGAACTTGTGGGATTCGTTTCAGCTTGTACAGCCTGATGATGTGGACAAGATTCTTGGAGCGGTGAGGGCGACCACCTGTGCCCTTGACCCTTGCCCATCTTGGCTTTTAAAACAGGCCAGTGGTGGGTTGGTTGATTGGTTTTTGAGAATAATTAATGCCTCTTTGGGGCAGGGTAGATTTCCATCTTGCCTAAAACAAGCGGTGGTGAGACCTGTCTTGAAGAAGGCCTCCCTAGATTCGACCAACTTGTGTAACTACAGACCAATCTCCAACCTTCCATTTTTGGGCAAGGTCTTGGAGCGGGTGGTTGCCTCTCAGCTCCAGGGATTCTTGGATGATACGGATTTTCTGGACCAATCACAGTCTGGCTTCAGGCCTGGTTTCAGTACCGAGACGGCTTTGGTCGCCTTGGTGGATGACCTCCGCAGGGAACTGGACAGGGGGAGTGTGACCCTGCTGGTTCTCTTGGACATCTCAGCAGCTTTCGATACCATCGACCATGGTATCCTTCTGGGACGTCTCTCTGGGATGGGCCTTGGGGGTGCTGTTTTGCAGTGGCTTCAGTCCTTCCTGGAGGGGCGTTCCCAGATGGTGAAGCTGGGGGACACCTGCTCGGACCCCTGGCCATTGTCCTGTGGGGTCCCGCAAGGTTCTATTCTGTCCCCCATGCTTTTCAATATCTACATGAAACCGCTGGGCGAGGTCATCCGGGGTTTTGGAGTTCGGTGCCATCTCTACGCGGATGACGCCCAACTCTATTACTCTTTTCCACCAAAATCCAAGGAAGCCCCTCGGATACTGGATCAGTGTCTGGCCGCTGTGTTGGCCTGGATGAGGGCGAACAAGCTGAGACTTAATCCTGATAAGACAGAGGTCCTCCAGGTCAGTCGCAAGTCTGATCGGGGTATTGGGTGGCAACCTGTGCTTGACGGGGTCGCACTCCCCCTGAAGGCGCAGGTCCGTAGCTTGGGGGTCCTCCTGGATTCGGGGCTGACTCTTGAGGCTCAGGTGTCAGCCGTGGCCGAGAGGGCCTTTGTACAATTAAAACTTGTGCACCAGCTGCAACCATACCTCGAGAAGTCTGATCTGACCATGGTGGTCCATGCCTTAGTTACCTCTAGACTGGACTATTGCAATGCGCTCTACGTGGGGCTGCCTTTGAAGACGGCTCGGAAATTGCAACTAGTACAACGCTCGGCAGCCAGGTTTCTAACTGGAGCAAATTACAGGGCACGTTCAACGCCTCTGTTTAAGGAGCTCCACTGGCTGCCATTTACCTTCCGAGCCCAATTCAAGGTGCAGGTTCTTACCTACAAAGCCCTAAACGGTTTGGGACCCGCCTACCTTAGAGACCGCATTTCCCCCTACGAACCCGCACGATCTCTTCGCTCGTCGGGGGAGGCCCTTCTCTCGCTTCCACCACCCTCGCAGGCGCTGTTGGTGGGGACGAGAGAGAGGGCCTTCTCTGTCGTGGCCCCCCAGCTTTGGAACTTGCTCCCTAGGGAGATTAGGCTGGCCCCCACCCTCCTCTCCTTCCGGAAGAACCTGAAAACCTGGCTTTTCCGGAAAGCCTTTGATGAGTGAATTCTGTTGGTTCAAGTTGTCTGCCTACATAATAATAGACCCACTGGTTCGCCTTCTTATTGTCATTATTGTCATTTCTAGTACTTTAATGACTATGTCAATTACGTAACTACCTCCCCCCGATTTGACACATTCGCCCTTTGGCCTAGACTTGTTTTATATCTGTTTTTAACGCTTTTTCCTGCAATATTGTTTTTACGATGGTTTTACTGATATTGTTGATTTATTGTTGTAAATTTATGTGTTTTGATTTGTTTTTATATTGTGATGTTGGGTAAGGCCCCATGTGAGCCGCCCCGAGTCCCTACGGGGAGATGGGGCGGGATACAAGAATAAAATTATTATTATTATATTATTATTACGGACAATGCCGGCTCTTCGGCTTAGAAATGGAGATGAGCACCAACCCCCAGAGTCGGTCACAACTGGACTTAATGTCAGGGGAAAACCTTTACCTTACCTTTAATCATACTTGTAGATACCAGCAAATATTATTTTGATTAGTAACCCACTTCATGTATGATTTCACAATGGAAAAAGCAATAAATGGATGAGATGATCAAATGATGGAGACTGAAATTTTCTTCAGGTTTTCTATCAACGATTCAGCTGCCACTTTATTCCTTTCCTATTTCCCCTTACTTCTCCTTCTGTGCTTGACTGCCCCCATTTGATAAATACTAGATTTGGGCCCTTTCCACACAGCCATATAACTCTGAATATCAAGGCAGAAAATCCCACAATATCTGCTTTGAACTGGGTTATCTGAGTCCACACTGCTATATATTCAATATAATAAAATTCCACAGATAATATGGAATTTTATTCAGTTGTGTGGAAGGGTCCTATGTCCACATCTATGCTGATTGTTTAATGCAGTTCAAACTGCTGTGGCCAGACAGCAAACTCTCACAAAAGTGTGCAAAAGAAAGCCCTTAATGTCAGATGCCTTACAATTGGCATCTGACTAAATACTTTCCCCCCACTGTATATCATCTGCACAGTGAAACCACTTTTTTCAATACCAATTTGAAACTGCTTTAAATAGTCAGTGTATATGGAATCATGCTTAATAATTTGGCTGTCTACTATACAGAAAATCGGAAATTGATCTCACAGAGACAAGGGTTATAGTAGAGCCAAAAAGCACTTCTAATTTCTTCCCTCAGAAGAAATACACTGGGATACTCTTAAAAGATGGACATACTGTCAGGACAACTAGAATCCTTTTAAAGATTCCTGTTACACTTTGCTGCATAGTTACAGATGACCCTTATCAGTTTTTCAGGGCCAAGACGTTCATCACAGTTTCATAGCACATCAGGATCCATCTGGTTTTAAAAGGACTGAAGTTGTAATCTAATCACAACACAAGGAACACAAGCGATACTATTTTCCTTATCACTGGCGACACTGCTATAGCATTACATCCCACTTCAAGTACCATGGCAACAGCCTATGGAATTCGGGATTGGCAGTTTAGTGAGGAGGAGCATTCAGAATTCTCTGCCAGAGCTCTTGGGCCTCATGGAACCACAAGCCCAGAGTGCCACAGAGTGTTGTTATGGCAGCTCAAGCAGAATAACAGTGCTACACCAGTGAAGTGTGCTAAAGGTCATAATACCAGGCACCTCTGCCCAGCTAGGAAGGCTTAAATATAATACTGTGGTGTGTATAAATGAACTGTGTTTTATGCCTCGACCTTCCTTTTTATGTGTGTGTGTGTGTGCATGTGTATGTATGTACACACACACACACATATACACACATAGTATACATATAACTAAACTATACATACATATACAGACAGTTTCCCAGGTTACAAACAAGATAGGTTCTATGTTTGTTCTTAAGTTGAATTTGTTTGTCAGTTGGAACAGGTACATTTTTAAAGTAATTCCAGCCAATATAAAAGCTTTAGATAGTCTAGAGAAGGGTTAACACCCTGTGGTATGTGTTTTGCTGTCTGTTCATGTTCAGAAAATTAGATTATAGGATTGTGACCTGTTGGTATTGGGTTATCTAGAAATCATTCATGCATTTTCAATGTGGGATAGTTTATGTAGTTAGTTTTGTTTGATGCTTAGTAACCTGAAGCCAGAGCTGCATTCCAGAGTTGATGGCACCATTTTAGGGGTTTTGCATGTGATGTGGGAAATGGGAGTATACTTCCTGGAGACATACAGGAAGTTACATATGCATTTAGAAGTTGGGGCATAAAAGGGGAGACCTTCTTTTGTTCTCTCTCTTCCTGCCTCTTGATTCTGCCATGCTGCCTGCTGATGTTACTTCTTGTTAAGAGATATGTAGTATCCTGAGATGTATTCTTTTGGAACTAAGATGTTTTTACCTGTATGACCATCATCATACAAGATTGTGAGTAAACATATTTTTACTATTTCACTTTTGATGTCTCTGATGCTTATTTTATGCGCATGACTCTTTAAAGGGAAAGGGAGGCCGGCTATTTTGCTTTTTCTCATCTCTGCTCACATAAACCCCGAGACTTCTGTATTTTTGGTATATTGGTATATATTGGTATCATAATCCTAACAGGTTATGATCATATTTTCTAATAGTTGGGATCATTTCATTTATTTATTTATTTACATCATTTATATACTGCCTTCCTCCCCTAGGGGACCCAAAGCGGTTTACAACATACTATACAAACAATGAACACAGTGTTAAAATGGTCAAACCCATTTAAAACACCCCAAGTAAAAAACAGATTAAAACATTGCAAGTAAAACAGTTAAAATCACACAATCCAAAAGCATCAATCCAATCAAGCCAGTCCAATGTCAATTCTTCATTGCACATATGGTTCAATGTCTCTTGTTGCTGTTGAGTAAAGGCTTGGTCCCACAACCAGGTTTTTAGTTTCTTTCTAAAGATCATGAGGGCGCAAATCTGATGTCACTGGGGAGTTCTACAGCCTGGGGGCCACCACTGAGAAGGCCCTGTCTCTCGTCCCTGCCAATCGCACCTGCGAAGGAGGCGGGATCGAGAGCAGAGCCTCCCCAGAAAATCTTAGATTCCGGGCGGGCTCATCGGGGGAGATACATTTGGACAGATAAGATGGGCCCGAACCGTTTAGGGCTTTATAACCTAAACAGGAGTGATGATTTGTTAGGATCATAATCTATTGAGTAGCAGAATTTCAGTAGTGTTCCTTTAGTTTATTGGGTAATGGAAGATCACTGGGCGCATAAATATCTTGTTTCTATTTGATGCACTCAGCAGAAAAAAAATTCAAGTAGACTTCTTTAAAATAACTTGTTTGTTTTACTCACAACTTCATGCATTTAAATATACAGGTACATTTTATTTATTTATTTACCATGTTTATATCCCCGCCTTTCTCTACACCAAGGGGGACTCAAGGTGGCTTACAAACGGCACTTATAAAGTGCTTTGGGCATAAAATACAGACATGAAGTAGAATTATAAAAATTAAAACAGACAGAAAACATAATAAAAATACATTCCAATATGAAACACATCATCCAAAGGCAATTTCTAAAGCCATTCCAAAATCCATTGCACGGTTTCCAGATAAATTTTAATGCACTGCACTATTTATCAAAGGCCTGCTCCGAAAGCCACGTTTTTACTCTCTTTCCAAAGGTTAGAACGGAGAGGGATGATCTAATATCGCTAAGGAGAGAAATTAGACAAGCTCCCAGTCTGACCTCATTCCAAAAAAAATTGAAAACCTGGTTTATTCAAGCCACCTTCGATTAAGATGAACAGTTGATTGAATCCCCCCTCTACCTATATTCTAGTCTTCTGCACTTAATCACTGCCCCATGTTATTAGTACTCCTAATTACTAATTTTGCACAACTATAATTTTATTCCTCTCCCTCAAGACTAAAGATTGAAGTGACATCATGTCGCCCTTGGCCACTGGCTCCGCTTTTATGTGATGTTGTGTTTTTATATTTTTGATGTATTAATTTGTTGTGATTGGATTGCATTTATATTGTTATTTTATTGTATATTGTTGAGCCACCCTGAGTTCCCTTGGGGAGATGGGGCGGGATATAAGAATAAAGTCATTATTATTATTATTATTATTATTATTATTAGGGAGGGAGTTCCGCTTCTTGTCAGGTTAAGCTTTAACACATTTCTGTTTGTATCTTTAACTTATAATCTTCAACAGTCTCTTCAAAACTATATTGCTTTGTACAGCTCTCTTTAATAACAGTCTACTTCCAAGGAACTCAAGCCTCAACTGACTTCTAACTCCTAACACTGGCTTCTGTACTCAAACAGACTCAAGCATCAACTGGCATTCCTCGACTGTCAGCATTCTGAACGGTCACTGAACCAGTCACATGGTCTGCAGTCCCTCCCACTGCCTCAAGTCACAGAACTAAGAAAACTGCACACCAAAGAAGGCATACACTTCAAGAAATAAACAACACATTACAAACAGACAAAATATTAGATCAGTGTTTGTCAACTTGGGGTCGGGACCCCTGAGGGGGAAGCGAGGGGGATTTCAGAGGGGTCACCTTTGATTGTAGGTAAACCAGAAATCCCAACAACTACAACTCCCAAATGACAAAGTCAATCCCCCCCCCCCCCCAAACCCTACCAGTATTCAAATTTGGGCATATCGGATATTTGTGTCAAATTTGGTCCAGTGGATGAAAATACATCCTGCATATCAGATATTTACATTACGATTCATAACAGCAGCAAAATTACAGTTATGAAGTAGCAATGAAAATAATGTTATGGTTGTGGGTCACCACAACATGAGGAACAGTATTAAGGGGTCGCGGCATTAGGAAGGTTGAGAACCACTGCATTGGATAGAGGAGGCTTGAAAAGGTTGCTATCTCCAACACAGAAGATTTCACCTCACTTTCTGTCCCTGTGATATTGGATTTTGGCAAAAAATGGCTTGTTATGGAAACAAGGATTGATGATCAAGCTTCAGTAGAGACCCCCTTTCCCCTTGATAACTCTTTCAGGAATGAATTTCCTTTCCGAGGGGTAGATTCCTCTCATTTCCTGTTGTCTCACCTCTGTTCTTAACTATGAGTAGTCTGTAAGTTGGATGTTTGTAACTCAGGGGTTGCCTATCCAGTTAAAATACATATATTAACATACAGAGGACAAAGATAAAAAAGGAACATGGCCAAACAGCCTGGAAAACTCACAGCTACCCAGTGATTCCGGCCATGAAAGCCTACGAAAATACAAAGGTAAAAAATACGGGTACTAATATATGTATGTTTACTGCCCTGAGTTCCTCTGGGGAGAGAGGGCAGTCTAGAAATAAAGTTTATCAATAATAATAATAATAAAAATAATAATATTCACTGTACAAAATTGATTAGGCAAGCCTGTTTGTATGCATGTGTCTGGACCTCCTTCCACACAGCTGAATAAAATCCCCCATTTTCTGCTTTGAACTGGGATATATAGCAGAATATCTGTGGACTCAGATAACCCAATTCAAAGCAGATATTGTGGAATTTTTGCTTTGATATTCTGGAATATAGGGCTGTGTGGAAGGGCCCTGGATGGATGGTCCAAGAGAGGGCCCTTCCACACAGCCCTGTCTCCCAGAACATCAAGGCACAAAATTCCACAATATCTGCTTTGAACTGGGTTATCTGAGTCCACACTCAGATAATGTGGACTTTCTGACTTGATGTTCTGGGATATAGGGCTGTGTGGAGGGGCCCAGAAATGTTTGTGTGTATACATATATAGATATATACATGCACATATAGATACATATATTTATATGCATGTCAGACACACACACACACACACGTATGCATGAGCAAACTTGGGCCCTCCAGGTCTTTGGACTTCAACCGGCTGTTAGGAATTGTGGGAGTTGAAGTCCAAAGCACCTGGAGGGCCAAAGTTTGCCCATGCCTGATATATTGAGAAAGAAGGAGCAGCTCAATTGCATCGTCCTTGGATTTGCAAAACTGGAAAAAAGGAGGGAGGCGTTAAGAAAACACTTAGAGCCCCCCCCCGCCTTCCCTATTTCCTTTTAAACACATTTTCTCCAATTGGATAGCAGAGTTCCAGTCCACCCCCCGGATGTATGCAGTCCCCTGCCAAGTCCTCCTTTCTCGTGAGGAGACCCAGCACCCACCCTTCCTTGCTTCCTTCCTTGCTTCCTCTTCCTTCCTGTCGTTGGAGAGCCTGCACTTACGTTGCAATCAAAGAGGAGCCGAGCCTAGCCCTCGGCCCCTCAACAGCATGCATTCATTCGGGCAAACGGAAGGGATCCCTCCTGCACCCCGAAAACCTCCCCCTGCTCCAGCCACTTACCACCCTGCGCAGCTGCTGGGAGAAAGTGGGCGGAGACAAGCAGGGCATGTACGTCACAGGGGGCGTGGCCTTCTTTCAACTACAAACCCCAGGAGCCCTAGAATGGCAGTTCAAGCGTCTTAATAGCGCTACCACAATGCAACCTGCTAAGGGATATACAGTAGAGTCTCACTTATCCAACATTCGCTTATCCAACGTTCTGGATTATCCAACGCATTTTTGTAGTCAATGTTTTCAATACACGTGATATTTTGGTGCTAAATTCGTAAATACAGTAATTACTACATAGCATTACTGCGCAGACATTCTCAGCACTTGGTTTTATCTATAGATACAATAGAGTCTCACTTATCCATCATCCGCTTATCCAACATTCTGAAGTATCCAACTCAATCTGCCTTTTAGTAGTCAATTTTTTTGTAGTCAATGTTGTGATATTTTGGTGCCAAATTCGTAAATACAGTAATTACTACATAGTATTACTGCGCATTGAACTACTTTTTCTGTCAGGTTTGTTGTATAACATGATGTTTTGGTGTTTAATTTGTAAAATCATAACCTAATTTGGTGTTTAATAGGCTTCTCCTTAATCTCTCCTTATTATCCAACATATTCGCTTAACCAACGTTCTGCCGGTCCGTTTATGTTGGATAAGTGAGACTCTACTGCATATCCACCTTGAGTTGCTGTGAGTTTTCCGGGCTGTATGGCCATGTTCCAGAAGCATTCACTCCAGACATTTCACCCACATCTATGGCAGGCATCCTCAGAGGTTGTGAGGTTTGTTGGAAACTAGGCAAGGGAGGCTTATATAACTGTAGAAGGTCCAGGGTGAGAGAAAGAACTCTTGTCTGTTGGAGGAAAGTGTGAATGCTGCAATTGACCACTTTGATTAGCATTGAATAGCCTTGCAGTTTCAAAGCCTGGCTCATTCCTGCCTGCGGTAAGCCTTTGTTGGGAGATGTTAGGTCAGTGATTCTTAACCTGTGGGTCCCCAGATGTTTTGGCCTTCAACTCCCAGTAATCCTAACAGCTGGTAAACTGGCTGGGATTTCAGGGAGTTGTAGGCCAAAACACCTGGAGAACCACAGGTTGAGAACCACTGTATTTATTTATTTTATTACATAATTTCTACCTCACCCTTCTCACCCATCAGGGGATTCAGGGCAGCTTACAATATGAAACACATACATCAAAACAATTTACATCACGTTTAAAAATCTATTTAAATTAAAATGACATTAAATTAAAAACCTGTGTTAAAAACCTACCTAATTATACATATAATTAGGTAAAGGTGTTAGGTAAAGGTATTCTCCCTGATGTTAAGGCCTTTTGGTCAGCAAGTTCAGCAGCTCAACAGTTTAACTCGCTGCGCCACCAGGGACTCCGGGATGGATTATAACAGGACACAAAAAGATGCAATTAATTGTCTTTGCCCTACATTCCCAAAGGTGAAAGTGATACAGGTCTTTCAGATCTTTACAGTCAGTTAGTGTGACAGCAATAAATCTGCTTGATGTCTGCACTTTGATGAATCTCACCTTTGATAAAAGCCTACATTTTCACTGTTTATCTGTTGTTATATGCCTTTAAATTGCTCCTAGCATATGGAGATGCTAAGGTGAACTTATCTCTTAGCAAGAATGATTCAAATAATGTTTTCTCTGCCTTCCTCTGAGGCTGAGAGAGTGTGACATGCTTAAGGTAACCCTGTGGATTTCCACAGCCTAATGAGGATTCACATCCTGAAGTCTGACAGTCAAATCATTATGCCATGCTGGCTCTTCTCTTTGAATAAATCTGCGCTCCTTTGAAGTGCGCAAAGATCCGAGTCTGTTGTAACAGAAGCACTTTGAAATTGTCCCTTAAAGGATTTTACAGCTTAGTGCCACATTATAGTGTTATCTTCGCAACAAAAGGCATCTCCTGTCATTTTTGCAAATAGTACAATAGATGGATGATTCCAGAAGGGGGCACACCTGCAGCATATTTCATATCCATTCATGTAAGAAGCAGTGTAACAATTGTGGACAAAAACCACCATAGTATTTCATTTTGTTATGAACAAATTGCAGATACAGGCTCCATATCTAATTTAGTGTAGCCTTATACACACCCAGAAGTAAGAGTTTAATCTAAACTCTGTGGGGGTTGCTTTAGGGCAAAAATGCATAGAACTGCAACATAAAATATTATCAGCTGTGGTCTAGTGGGTAGAAAATGAGGACTAGCAAAAAGGGAATAGGGAAATCTATTTAATAAAAGGATCTAAGATAAATATAAGGCTCATGTCCTAGGTCCCTTCTACACTGCCATATAATCCAGATTATCAAACAGATAATTCACAGTATGTGCTTTGAACTGGATTGTATGACTATACATTGCCATATAATCCAGTTCAAAGCAGATAATCTGGATTTTATATGGCAGTGTATTCTATCAATTCTGAATACAACATCTTCTCATCAGAAACAGGAGAATGGCATTTAGTGCAGGCACAATGGTAAATGTAATCTCAACTATTAATGCCTACCTGGACTATCTCTGCCTTCATTCAGTGTCTCTCTGACTATTTTGTTTGCTTTTAAAACACTTTGCGTTTTGAAGTGCCAAAACCAGCACCACCCAAGAATTCCAGTCCAACACTTCACCCACCTCTCACAGGGAAGATCAGTAGATAGGTACTGTATTAGGAAAGATGAGGAAAGGACATGCCTAATGTAATCGATAAAACCATACACAAGAAACATAATTAACACAAGGCAGCAGTGATCAGGCACCAGATAAGGTTATTAGACTACAGTATGAAAAGGTGCACTTGCCAAAATTCCTACCTTTACAGAAATATAAGAAGTCAGGTTGTTGTTTACCGACATCTAGTCGACCTTGATTTATGGCCCATTTCTTTTCTATTTAGTCATCATAATATTTGAGTTTATCATGTGAGGGAAGGAAATTGCAATTGCAGCAAGGAAATAGTGTCTTTACCTTGAACTTCACACATGATATTACTCTTTCCCACTGCTCTCCTGGTGGGAAACAGACTAAAAAGCATTTCTTTTAGATCCCCTCCACACAGCTGAATAAAATCCCACATTATCTGCTTTGAACTGGAATATATGGCAGTGTGGACTCAGATAACCCAGTTCAAAGCAGATATTGTGGGATTTTCTGCCTTGATATTCTGGGTTGTATGTCTGTGTGCAAGGGCCCTTAGAAATACACATAATGTGTTAATAACCTTCTTTTGTGAAAGAAACACCTTCCAATGGTCTCCCCCCAGAAGCACTGCAGGAAAGCATAAGTGATGAGTTCAAGGCGAATAGTTGCAATTTGCCTGTCTGATGAAATTAACTCCATTGATTGGTACTAAAACAACCCATTGAGATAGATGGGTTGGTAACTAGGTTGAACAAATATTTGTCATGATGTTTGCTAACTGAAATGTTTGGTTTAGATAAGTGTTGTATTTTAGCCCAAGACTGTTTGCAATTCAATGAGGCAATTTGTTTGTATGGGCAAATGATTTGAATATTGTCAGAACTCAGTGTTAGTATGTCTCATTTCCCCTTTTGGGAACAATCATCTTGTTTAAAAGATGAAGGGCTTAACAAGAGAATTAACCGAGGAGTGTGTGTCATGAATTCATCACAGCTGTGTGAGGGAGAAGAGAACCAAATGCTTAATGTGCCAAGGGCATTTCCATTCCATTTTCAGCTAGAAAATAATGTACGGACAGAAGAATTACTGTAGACTCAGAATGACAGGGATGTGGTCCTATATTACAGAGCTGTAGAGGAGTTTGAAAGTCTTGTGTTAGAGTGTATGCATGTGACTTCAAGTTACCTGTTGACTTAGGGCAGCCCCATTAATTTCTTAGGCAGTTTATAAATATGATTTTCTTTCTGTTTTTGCTGCATTGCTTTGAAAGCAGGACAAATGTGCAAAACACAGTGGTCAAGGATCTGGACCAGTTCCACTCATTGCTTCCCTTGGCACCATTCAGGACTTAAGACATGAGTCCTAGCTCATACAGGCACACAGAACGTATATTTTATTTCTAAGCGCTCAACCAACAGCTTAAAAGTATCAAGAATTTCCAGTTCTCTTTGTTTTGATTGTATCTGCATATTCCCAGGTTGACATCAGGTCCGTTCACTAGATCAGGTGTTACCTACAATCTCATGCAATATTTCAGAAACTGATTTTCACTGGTTTCCATTGAGCCTTTCTAAAAATTATTCAGAAATTATAGTCAAAGTGCTTTAGCAATATTATATGAGTAAAGGATTAGGAAAATTTTGTTTAAAGTGCTTAAATTAGTCTTTCCTCGTGCAGTCTCCTTGAATTTGTGTCTTGGAGACAATAGTTGTGTTTTCTTGACAGTTGCCATCTTTAGTGGATCTGAAACAGTGGAAACATACAAAGTAAAAGCTACCAAAAATGCTTTGTAATGAGAAAAACATCAAATAAATCTCCAAAAATAACATCGGTTTGTACAAGAGCAAACCTGGGACTTTCAGACAATTTTTTTACCCATCTGGAGTTAACCTAATATTGATAGCTTCAACAGACCTTAATAATATGATTCTGCCAGATTCCTTGAAAAGCCTTTATGTAACCTATTGCAGTAATTTAAAAACCACCAATTAATATGAATGGCTGTCCATCTTTTTGGCAGGTCATCCGATGTGTGTAAGCATCCTGTCTTCTCCATTTGGATTGTCTGAAAGGTCGTATTTCCAAAATCATATTTCCAGGTACACCAGAAGTTAACAAAAGACAAGGCATTGGATTAAAAGGCCCTTCTACAAAGCCCCTAAAAGGCAGATAAAACTGGAACAAAGGGGGGTAGGGTGGATAATGACATTAAAGGAAAATGGATGCTGATGTGGATTAACAGCTGAAAAACACGTGCACTAAACCCTATTTCAGCAAAAAATACCAAACATGGTTCTAATGTCTTAAAAGGAAAGCTGAGAGTGTCCTGGACTAGGGACAAAGAAAAAGAGAGCAAGAAGGTGTTATTGTCTAAAACACAAATACTGCCATTATAAAATAGTAAACACATCTACCACAAAGAAATACAAAAGTAGCTGCATGTGTCTCTGATGTTTCTACTACAACTATTCACATAGTTGAAGAGACAGCTGTCCTGTCTGGTAATGCAAATAGATGCAGTGGTCATATCAAATAAACATTTCCCATTCCTCCCATCCAAGACAGTCTGATGCACAAACAGCCTTTGAACAATTTGTTAATAGGACTCTGAAAACGAGCAAACAGTGTCATCAGGGAAGGTGTGCCAAGAAAGAAGTTGCCTGATGCTTGGTCCTAGCAACTTCACTGCAGTAGGATTTTTTGGCTGATGGAAGGATTGTGGAATTCCCAAAACTCTGTAAGGGATGAATAATGAACAAAGCAGTCAAATTTCATTTTCAGATTGCACAGTCCCCTTTTATAACAGCATTGTTTAATGATGCTATATTCCAAAGCTGTACCTTGTTCTGATAATGTAAATTAAAATGCCCACTTACCCAGAACTGCATCATTAGTTTTGCAACTGAGTTAGTTACAACAAAAGCACCTTCGACACTGCCATATAATCCAATTCAAAGCAGATTATTTGGATTTTATATGGCAGTGTAGAGGAGGCCTTAGCCAGCCAAAACTCAGTAGTCCACTGTTCCAAAATTATTTAGATTTGTCAAATCAACAAAACTTGAAATCTTAAATTATTGTCATTGAGTCGTTATGCATTATTTTTAATATAACTCCCAGGTCTCGGCGGTGGCCAGGGGAGCCTTCGCACAACTAAGACTTGTGCGTCAGCTGCGCCCGTTCCTTGGGAGGTCTGACTTGGCCACGGTGGTCCACGCTCTGGTTACAGCTAATAACTGGGGCAGCTTACAGGGAGCATACCACCCCCTTGTTAAGCCAGCTCCACTGGCTGCCGATATGCTACCGAGCCCAATTCAAAGTGCTGGTCTTGACCTATAAAGCCCTAAACGGTTCTGGCCCAATCTACTTGTCCGAACGTATCTCCTCCTATGAGCCAGGAAGATCCCTAAGGTCATCTGGAGAGGCCCTGCTCTCGGTCCCGCCTGCCTCACAGGCACGGCTGGTGGGGACGAGGGACAGGGCCTTCTCGGTGGTGGCTCCCCGGCTGTGGAACACCCTCCCCAGAGAAATACGGCACGCCCCAACCCTTCTGAGTTTTAGAAAAGCCCTGAAAACATGGCTATGTGCCCAGGCTTTCAAAGATTAAATGATAAAAGACGACCCTGGACTGATTTACGGCTACAGCACGAGGATTTTGGAGGAATGGATTTTAATCATATGTTTTATATTTTTCTATTGTTTAATTGTTTTATTGGATTTTCATTGCTGTTTTAATTATGTGCAGGCATTGAATTGTTGCCCATTTGTACGCCGCCCTGAGTCCCTTCGGGTGAGAAGGGCGGGATATAAATGTTGTAAATAAAATAAATAAATAATGGTTTGTCTATCTTTTTAGATGCAGTTGTGAAGACTCTTATAGCAGCTTTTGTGTCTATCTAAACAAAAAGGAACATAATTTTAAGTGTAATGCCCCTTCTCCATATAAAATCCAGATTATCTGTTTTGAACTGGATTATATGGCAATGTAGACTCATATAATCCAGTTCAAAGCAGACAATGTGTTTACTCCTATGTCAGTTAACAGGCTAGCTAGCTGGCTTCTGAAAGAAGCATAGTGTTATAGAGGACAAGATCATAAATCAGAAAAGCAAATCTTGGATGATAATAATAATAATAATAATAATAATAATAATAATAATAATAATAATAATAAACTTTATTTATACCCCGCCACCATCTCCCCATGGGGACTCAGGGCGGCTCACAATGTTACAAAAGTAACAGCGCAAATACATTAACAATATACACAGTTTAAAACACAAGAAAGTGATAAAACAGAAGTCAAAACAAAGGTTTATACAACAGTAATAATACCCTGTTTCCCCTAAAATAAGACATCCCCAGAAAGTAAGACCTAGTAGAGGTTTTGCTGAATTGCTAAAGATAAGACCTTCCCCGAAAGTAAGACCTAGCAAAGTTTTTGTTTGGAAGCATGCCCGCCGAACAGAACACCAGAGCATGCAGGATCAGTAAATGTACGTACCATAGAGTGTTGTACATGGAAATAATGGTAGTAACAAGAAATTCTTAATAGGATTCAGAGTTTGTCTGGTTATACTGATTTGTGATGACAACTACTGTACAGTATATAATAAATGTTCTTTTTTTGTTTGACAATAAATGTGAATTCTTCTTCATGGAAAAATAAGACATCCCCTGAAAATAAGACCTAGCACATCTTTGGGAGCAAAAATTAATATAAGATACTGTCTTATTTTCGGGGAAACACGGTATCAAACAACCACCAATGCAATTCAGTCAAGTTCAAAGGTGGGGGGGACTATAGCAGCAATATAAGATAAAATTATTAGATTAAAATACCCCGATGAAAGGAAACTAATAACATACCATATTTTTGCCATATAATGACTCAGCAAGCAGAATTAAATCCCCAGTTCATGGTTCAAATCTATTGGAGTGGTCCAAAGGTTCAGAAAGGAACAGTTGCCTCTGGTGAGAGCCAACCTTGGGCTATTCCCTAGTTTCCTTATGTTGAGAAGCTGGGATCAGACCAATGAGAGTGCAATCAGGCCTGTTTGCTAGGTCAATGCACTCAGCACAGATGTTGCCAAATAGAGCTAAGAGTGAGTGCTGAAACAGCCTTGTTCTCCAATTCTGGGACATATTAGGACTTTCAGGTACACTTTTTCCTTGACCACATGTGTATTCATTAACTGGCTTTACCATTTTATGATACACTGTACACTGTGATTAAGCTGGCTGCTATTTTATTTTTGTCTTTTCATGATATGCTCTCTCCCAGATGGACAAGGCCTCATAGTACAATATAATCACACTGAAGGCAGCATTCAAGCTTTACAACTACAGTAGAGTCTCATTTATCCAACATAAACGGGCCGGCAGAATGTTGGATAAGCGAATATGTTGGATAATAAGGAGGCATTAAGGAAAAGCCTATTAAACATCAAATTAGGTTATGATTTTACAAATGAAGCACCAAAACATCATGTTAGACAACAAATCTGGCAGAAAAAGTTGTTCAATATGCAGTAATGCTATGTATTAATTACTGTATTTATGAATTTAGCACCAAAATATCACAATATATTGAAAACATTGACTACAAAAATGCGTTGGATAATCCAGAATGTTGGATAAGCGAGACTCTACTGTAGCTATAGCAGCATTCAGTTTGGTTATACAAGACTTGACTACTACAAGATGATTTATCTGGAACTGTCTAGTAGCTTCAGTTTGACAGGAAAAAAGAAACACGCAGAATGTTCATGGGAACATAGCTGCATAAAAGAATTACACCCATTTAAAAACATTTGCAGAAGTTAATATATTTCTTTCCATTGTTTATTGACCATAGTCCTATATGGCTTGAGTCTAGAGTGCCTAAAAGACACATCCCATGGTGTTTGTTTCTTTATGGAATGGGTTGATATTGGATTGCCTGGGGCCATTTCTGTGACTATGCCAGCAAATACCAGATGCTGTAGGCTATATTTCAGAGGAAGAGAATGACAAAACATCTCTGAGTATTCTTTGCCTTTTAAAAATCTATTAAATCCATTAGATCACCAAAAGTGGAAAGGCAACATGAGGGAGCTCATTACAGCATAAGTTTCTTTACCTTCTTTTTCTTTCAGCTTCTGCCATTGACTGAGAACAATGTTGCTCAAGCAGGTCTTTCTTAGTCTAGGCATTTTTATTTGATTTCAAATTATTTGCAGTAATGCAGTTACTTAGTTATTTTATATGTTTCTGATTGCTTTTTCATGTTCTTGAGGTTGTCAGTTACACATTTGTGTACGTATTTCAAATGTTTCTATTTAAATGGGATCAGGTTTCATCTATCTTGTTTTTTTAAACAATGCTTACCTCTTCTACCACTGACATTATATTCCTGTGGCTTCTTCTCTTGTCATCTCCATCTGCTTTATTTTGTCTCTCTGGAGGTGGCACAGTTCTTCATCATCTTTGGTGGTGGTGCTGGTGGTGGTGCTACTATTGGAAGACCTCTCCTTAATGATTTTTATCACATTGTCATCCATTTCATTCATCTGCAGGCAGAGGCAGTTGGAATCGCTAACTTTGAGCGAAACGCCCCACATGGTCTCGCACATTTCAGTCCCATTGGCATACATCTATGTGTCAGAGAGGAAAAAGCTGGTCATGCATAGAACATCCAACCCTGAGATCCATTGTCATCAAACGATTATGAATGATCCAGGCTGAGATCTGGTTTGTCTGTATAAAGGTGGCAGGTACAAGACGTAGCACTGGAAACAGCTGGTTCAGGATAAATAATCAATAATAACAATATAATAAAACTTTTTTTATATACCACCCTATCTCCCGGATGGGACTCAGGGCGGTTTCCAATCATAAAAACAACACATACATTACATAGCAACATAATAACACATTATTAAGCAAAGTAAAATAATACAATTATATAGCAATAAATAACACTTACACAGTCTGATCAAGGGGACAGGAACCATAAACCCAATATATTCAAATGTATCATTTTAGGCTAGATCAATCTTGTGCAATATATTTAGGCCCAGAAATCGGCGGTATTCCAATGTAATTACAGTACTCAAAAACCTGCCGACACCACCAGGTCTTCAGTTCCTTACAGAAATTGGATAATGTAGGGGATTGCCTGATCTCTTTTGGCAGTGCATTTCAGAGCCAGGGGGCCACTGCCGAGAAGGCTCGTCTAATGCGTCTAATCAAGTCTAATGTGCCACTGAATCTAATGCGCATCTCCATTTTCAAAACCCTGAGACCAAAAGAAGTATTTGCTGGCTAATGCACAGCAGCAAAAAGTGCATTCTTTGTAATTTGGTTTAAAAACGACACATTACAGTGGGCTCCATGTTTATAGTTCCTTTTTTAAAAACAAGAGTGTTCGAACACCAAAGCTTTCAGCAATGGAAAATAAAACCTTGAGGTGCATCTATGATGTAGAATGAATCCAGCTCAACTGCCTTGACTCAATGCTATGAGCTTTTAGTTTAGGATCATGAGAAATGCCAAAAAATACTGACTCCTCATCAAACTATAAGTCCCAGGATTGCATAGCACTGAGTCATGGCAATTAAATTAGAGATGACATCCCTCAAACAGGATCTCCAGGTGCTCCTGAAGTAGCTTTCTCTTTCGCTTTGGCTCAGCACTGAGATTATCGTATTGTGCAAATATAAAGCACACCTTAATTTTGGGATGGTAATTTTGCCAAAAAGGTGAGCATTAGATTAGAATAAATGTGGTAAATCCCCGTAGTCTTTTCAGCCATTTGCACACATCAGACGGAAAATTGCTGATAGATTTACTATAAGGGTTAAAAGTTTGTGAGTTGTGGAAAAAAACAGAATAAAATCCTTTGTGTACTGTCCAATTCTATTCCTTTTTGGGTTGTAGCCACTTTAATTTTCAGTTGTGAGCCAACTCCAACTGATGGCCTCAAATTTCTTAGCATCCACAAGAATGTAACCTACACTATGAAAAAAAAAAACATTGCTCATTTAGACTGCACTTTTTGTTGTCCCTGGCATTGTGGCTAGTGCTAAATCATGGACTGAGGAGAATACTGGAATGATAGGGCCCTGAGTCAGAAATGTTGGGACCTACTATGTGGAATAAGCAAGAGGGCTCCTATTCAGTGCCAGTTGGATTGCCATATTATGACATAATGGAGGTTACCAAAGCTGGAAGCTGACTCATGGTGTGTTCCTGTTTGAAAGAAGGTCTCCCTTGGACATCAAAGAGTCCAAGAAGGCCCATGACATGGCAAAATGGCATCACCAGCAGCATTCATAATAAAAACAAAGTTCCCTCCTAAAATGGTACAAATATTTTTGGGGAGAAGGTGACATGGAGAGGCAGTATGCCCCCCCCCCCCCACAAAATATTTGTGGTTTCCCACCATGCTTTAGACTAACAACTGACCTCTAAAAAAAATTTAAATTAAAATTAATCCTATATGTGTGTACTGGCCCTATTTCCACTCCTGCTCCAGATAACATGTACCTATTAAAAATACTAGAATTTTGAAATGGTCCAAGTGGATACATTTCTTACTGAAATATGGTTTGTTAATTGAACATCTGTCACAGTAATCTGATTTATATTCGGTCTTCTGGTTGCTTCACGCAGGAGTTTTGTCTGTGGCTTATGGGCAGCTTGTGATACACTACCTTTCTGTAAGAGATGCACTCATTCTTACAGTGATTTTCTCCTCTTTCATCAATCTCCCAGTCTGTCAAAGCATTCTTGACACAGATGAAATCATTCTTACAAGCGTCATACCTACAAAGTGAGGAAAGAGACAAATTGTAAAAGGTTGCTTTGCTTTGTGAAGTCTCTCTTGATAGAACATAGAAGGCATGTAGGCTTGTTACTCGTTTTATTACATTCATTTCACTCTCTGTGTGTGCAAGAGTAAATAATTGGCATATTAGTAAACTGACAAAAGTTATTTCCCAACTGGCAATGATTTCAGTCAGTCAACAGTTATTCTGACCTTATTTTCGGCTAAATGAATACCTAAAGATTAACATATTTCTATCAACTAGGCTTTGAAGTAAGAGTCAAAGGAGTATAATGAGTACATGAAGCACAGGGCTGCTGAGATCATTGGGTACAGTACTGGAGATATGTTTCAAGAACCCTAATAGATAATTGAAACTGCAGATAATAGCAAACCCTATATTTTGACTATGTAGGGACCAGAAGTTTGCCATATCATAGTTCTGGAGGACCCAAGAAGGCCCGCAAATACTTCCAGAAGGGAATTTTCTGGAGCATGGGAAAATAAAACTGTATATTGAATCTTTAGATTAGGGGGTTGTGGAATGGAATAAGATAATCATAATCTTAATCACAGGGTTTTCAGAAGATGGCTAGATTGTCCTGGCTATTAATTATCAAATATGAATCAACCTAACTATAACAAAATACTTAATTTAATCTTCTGCTAACTTAATTTAAAAAAATGCTATTGCAACTTCACCAACTTTTTAATATTCTAGCCTAGGTTTTGTTGTTAGCACATCAGGAACAAAAGCCCACTTTGTTTCTCAGTATATGAATCATGCCTTATATTACTGAGATTTTCAGAAAAGTTAATTCGAACGATCAACATTTTGAAATTAATAGGACTCAAAAATGTTGACTGCAAATTTGATTTAGAAAGTCTACAGAGCCATTTAAAATGTGAGATACTGGAATTTTGAAACAGTTTAGCATGTTTCAATATACCTCACAACCTCTGAGGATGCCTGCCATAGATGTGGGTGAAACGTCAGGAGAGAATGGTTCTGGAACATGGCCATACAGCCCAGAAAACACACAACATCCATCCATCCATGAAAGCCTTGGACAACACAAGTTTAGAATGTTCTCTTATTTCAAAAATACTATAGTAACAGGTCTTCAGTTTATGATTTCTGCTTAGGGCGGAATATTTCTGCATGAATCCAAGATAGTGGTGGATTCCTTCCATGGAGATAGCCATTCTCTTTAGTTTGCTGGACAATTTAAAATCTGTCCTAACTACAGGATGTGTGAAAAGCTGTAGAGGACACAACATACTTTTTCTGGGATGGACTTTTGCCTGAAATCAGTCATATTATATCGGGTTGAGCATACCTGATACAAAATTTTGAAATCTCAAATATTTCAAAATCCAAAATTATTGATCTGGGTGACTGAGATAATGACATTGCTAATGGTTCTGATGGTTCAGTGTACACAAACTTTGTTTCAAAAGTCTTATACAAAAATATTGTACAAAATTACATTCAGGCTATGTGTATTAGGTGTCGATGTATTCTGTAGGTGAATAAACATGTGGCCAATCCAAAATCCAAGTATTGTATTTCAAAATCTGAGAAAAATTCAAAACATTTTTTGTCCCATGTGTTTCAGATAATGGCTAGCTAACAAGTTGCAAACTTTATATGGACATGTTAACTTTAAAGCCCTGGAGAGTAGGACCTGAAGCAATGGGTTCAAAATACAGGAAAGGATATTCCACCTGAACATTAGGAAGAACTTCCTGACCATGAGAGCTGTTCAACCGTGGAACTCTCTGCCTTGGAGTGTGGTGGAAGCTCCTTCCTTGGAAGCATCTAAACAGAGGTTGGGTGGCTATCTGTTGGGGGTGCTTTGACTGTCCTTTTCCTGCATGGCAGGGAGCTGGACTAGATGGCCCATGTGGTCCCTTCCAACTCTGATTCTACAACAGAAGAGGAAACAGCTTTCGCCTCTACTTATTCATTCCTTTATCTCATTGTCTAGCCTCTTCCTTTCTTGCAGCCTTGGATTCCTATTTAATGCAGCAAGTAGGGGACAGAGTGAATAAAAGGACTCTAAAGGAGCGAGGATACTTTTTTTTTAACAGAGTATGCCTCTAGGCTGCAGTTCAGTAACAAAAAGTATGACATCTCAGTCTTGGTTAATTGTGCCGTGCGTGACAAGGTTTGGTTTTTCAAAGTCACATAATACAGGCAGGAATTATATAACTGCTGTTCCAGTTAATGTTCTTGGTTTAAAATAAAGGAAACCACAGACCAAGACACTGAAGGCTGAAGGAAGGAAGACAGCAGCATGCCTCTGATCCTCTTTCCAGAGAGGATCAGGAGAAGCGTCCAATTGCCTACGCCTTCCGCAGCCTTCACAAAGGGACATTGTGAGAAATAAGACACTTGTTCTATTATTTGTAACTCAGGAAAAAGAGAAGTGCAGAGGAGGAATGTACTTTTACTTCTCCCAACGTAAAAGTGAAGGGAAGAATCTGCACACAACCTCCTTCCTCTTTTGCAACTCTTTCCTTTTTTCTAGATAAGTCTTTCCAGAATGGGTAGCCCAGAGATTATATTAATTATTGTATTGGGGGGGGGGGGGGGAGAGATGCAAAAATAAGAGAAAAATCATACAAAAAGGGAATGCAGCTGACCTGTTTGAACATATCTCCCTCTATGAACCATTTCTGAGTTTAAGATCGTTTGGGGGAGGCCCTGCTCTCAGACCCACCTCCTTCACAGGCGCGATTGGTAGGGATGAGAGACAGGGCCTCCTCAGTGGTGGCCCCTCGGCTATGGAACTCCCTCCCTAGTGAGATCAGATCTGCCTCCTCTCTCCTGACCTTCAGGAAAAAGCTCAAGACATGGCTTTGGGACCAAGCTTTTGATAAATAATTAGATCTGTGCAATATGTAACTATGAAACAATGTGTTGACAAATGGAAGAGCCCTGGATTATGTTTTGGTGTGATTTTAATTGATGTTTTAATTGATGTTTTTAATAATTCATGTTTTAATTATTGGTTTTAATTGTAATTGTTTATTTGATATATGTGTGTATGGCATCAAATGGTTGCCTGTTATAAGGCCGCCCTGAGTCCCCTTCAGAGTTGAGAAAGGGGAGATATAAATATGGTAAATAAATAAATAAATAAGAGTGAAAATGACATATACACACATAAAGAAAGAAAACAGAAGAGAACAAACATGGCAGAAAATAGACATGGATGAATGGAAGAACACACAGAGAGTGGAGAAAATGGTCTATTTAGCTACATATAGTGGTGGGAAGCATACTACTAAAGAATAAGGCAGAAAAAGCCCAACCAGTGCCAAGGATTCCATTGTCCCAACAGTTCTTGGTAGCAGATAGGATGGGCTTTCCTTCCTCACAGTGCTTTTTCTGGCTGCCATTTCTCCCCCACTCCCACCATGCATGCTAATCAAGAAATCATATAAATTATTTGAATTGGGGAGGGGGGGGGAGAGATAATAGCCCGAATGGATGAGTATAGAAGCAGGTATAATGATATCTGAAGATATTCTGTTGGGAATACTACTTTTATTACAATAAAAGGAAAAGTTTCACCTGCTGAAAAATCTCAGCCCAGCTATTAGAAATACTTGTGAGCTGGCTTTCACCAAATCTTGTAGCCTACTTCCAATTTCGTAAAATGTCTGCAATCATGCATATTAATCTTGTTAATTTCAATGGTACAAATTGAAAGAGTGTAAACATCTACAGTCCCAATTTTCATCGTTTTCCTATTCCATTCTACAGTTTTGGAGGGAGGGTGACATACAAAAAAGTTAATTATTATTCTTGATCATGAGAATTTGCAGCCTACCAAGGCAAAAAGCTCATTATAAACGAAATTACACTCTGAACTCTTCCTCCCTCTCTTTCCGTAATCTTCCATCCTATTCCCTGAATTAGGCACTTCCCATAGATGATAATCTGTTTCAGGATTTGTCCTCCATTTTAAAAAGTCACTTGAGAAAACTCATTTTTAAAGTGTGATGAAGTTTGCAAGTATATCCGGAGAAAACCACATCTTGCCAACTGTCAAAGAAATGGAATAATAATAAAGAAGTAATGCTCTGACTTTTTTTCTTTGGCAAAAATCTGTTTTCATTTAAAACAAATCCTTATGTCAGAGCTAAGAATTATTAAATGTGTCAAGTTCACAATTTCCTCTGCAGCTGTCCAAGGACTCTTTGGCAGATGGGTTGTAAAGAGAAGCTGCCCCTAGAGCTCTCCAAAGACCATAGGCATGCTGAAAGATGAGCTTTAGGAGCAGGCAATCCTGAGCCAACAGGAAGCTTGACATGAGTTTTTTAAATTCTTTAAAAGCCAAGTTTTTGCATTCTCAAAGCAATGACTGTGAAAATTATCCTTTGCAAAGATGCAGGAGATTTTAAAGCAAATGCTGAGGGAGAAGTAACATTTCCTTAGATGTCATATCACATATGAAATATATTCTAAAGGTAAAGGTTTGCCCTGACGTTAAGTCCAGTCATGTCTGACTCTGGGGGTTGGTGCTCATCTCCATTTCTAAGCTGAAGAGCCAGCGTTGTCCGTAGACACCTCCAAGGTCATGTGGCCGGCATGACTGCATGGAGCACCGTTACCTTCCCTCCGGAGCGGTACCTATTGATCTACTCACATTGGCATGTTTTCGAATTGCTAGGTTGGCAGAAGCTGGAGCTAACAGCGGGCGCTCAGTCCGCTCCTGGGATTTGAACCTGGGACCTTTCAGTCTGCAAGTTCAGCAGCTCAGTGCTTTAACACACTTCGCCACCGGTGCTCCTAAATACATTCTAGCATATGTAATAAACAGCCATTAAGCTTTAGGAATACAGGACATAGAGAGATGTTGTCCAAAACTCTAAATGAATACATTTCTTATGGGAATATGCTTAAAAGGCTGGAGTTGGGGCTGGAGGACCCCAGCCAAATCCCAAGGATTCTGTGTTAACCACAGAATTACTATATTTACATTGGATTGTTGACAGTTAGAGGAATCACCTTCTTAGTAATAAGACTGCCATCCCAAAGTCTAACAGCAGCAGATCCTGTCTGATTTTGGAAGTTAAGCAGGGTTGGCCCTGGATAGTAATTGGATGGGAGATCACCAATGAATATCAGGTTTTGTATACTTTTCATAGACAAACCCCCTTGCCTATGAAAACCCTTTGAAATGCATGAGTCACCACAAATCAGCAAGCAACATGAAGGCAAACACAAATAATATTTCCAGACTGAAAACTGAAGATGGTCCCTATATATTTAATGGTTGTGTAAAAGAGGGAATTTCACTAGGTGTTTTGCTCATTACCTGGGTGCATGACAACAAAATGCCCACTTCTACACAACCATGAAAGTTACTGAAACAGAGTTTTCAGTCTGGCAACTATGATTGCTATATTTCTGATATATTGCTCATAACAATAGGCATCAACTCGAAAATTACATTAGCATCACCTAGTATTCTAATGTCCACTGGAACTGATGGATTTTCTATACACTTATGCCTTTCCAGGAATCACAAATCAAAAGCCTTACTGGGTATGTATGGCCTTCTACATTAGGTCACACATTCTGGAAGTTAATACTGCATTATAATAAGTTAATACATTTAAGCCAACTTCTATTGGAATAAAGAGATGTTTTCATGTTGGAAAGCATTACATACCAATCCAGTATATATATACAGTAGAGTCTCAGTAGAGTCTCACTTATCCAACATAAACGGGCCGGCAGAACGTTGGATAAGCGAATATGTTGGATAATAAGGAGGGATCAAGGAAAAGTCTATTAAACATCAAATTAGGTTATGATTTTACAAACTGAGCACCAAAACATCATGTTATACAACAAATTTGACAGGAAAAGTAGTACAATATGCAGTAATGCTGTTTAGTAATTACTGTATTTACAAATTTAGCACCAAAATATCTCGATGTATTGACAACATTGACTACAAAAATGCGTTGGATAATCCAGAACGTTGGATAAGCGAATGTTGGATAAGTGAGACTCTACTGTACTTGGCAATAAGATCAATAGAAATAATGACAATTACACCTGGGTAAACATCATGCAGTGAATGTAATATGATATCCCCACCAATATACCACTTCATTATTTTAACATTTAAAACACATTCAGACCAAAAGCCTTCACCTTCTGGCATGGTCCCTTCCTCTCTCCTAAATCTTTGCAATTTATATGGGCCCCGGTGGCAAAGTGTGTTAAAGCACTGAGCTGCTGAACTTGCAGACCGAAAGGTCCCAGGTTCAAATCCCAGGAGCGGACTGAGCGCCCGCTGTTAGCTCCAGCTTCTGCCAACCTAGCAGTTCGAAACACATGCCAATTTGAGTAGATTACTAGGTACCGCTCCGGTGGGAGCAGTACTATGCAGTTATGCTGGCCATATGACCTTGGAGCTGTCTACGGACAACGCCGGCTCTTCGGCTTAAAAATGGAGATGAGCACCAACCCCCAGAGTCAGACATGACTGGACTTAATGTCAGGGGAAACCTTTACCTTTACCTTTACCTATATAGGCTGATGGAGACCTGACCCCTTTCACACCACCCAATTATAGCAGTATGGCTCCATTTCAACTTCCATGAGAACATTTGGACGAATTCTGGGACTTGCAGTTTGGAGTAGAGTGCTTTAAATTCTTTGCCAGAGAGCTCTAGTGCTTCAGCGAACTACAAACCCCACAAACCCATTGCAATTAAAGCAAAATCATAATGCTACAGTTGTGTAATATGGAAAGACCTAGCTCTTTTCTTCAATGTCATTATAAACATTATAAACATGTAGATTATAATGCCTGACAGGCACAAAGCATCCAACCTACCAGTTATCACAGAATGTTTTGCACACGGGGACAGAATCAATAGCAGCTTCATATTGGTGGTGTGCCCAGAAAGCAGCATGCGGTGAGCACCTGTAAAAGCACTCTATCTTCTTCAAATAATCCTCACACCTATTATTATGTGAGAAAAAAGCAACATTATTAGATGAAAAACGTGTTATCATTAGACTGTCTATCTCTGTATTATATGATCAATTTCCACTTTCTTAGGATGCAGCACTTCAGACAGCATATCAAATGAAAACCTTGTACTGATATATTTAAAAACTCATACATATTTATTTTTTGGTACACAAGAGTGCTATATCCCAGTACCTTTTATTTCATAAATGATGAGGCACTCTGAAACAGATATTTTTGTGATTTGAAACACACTTACAGTTCATAAGTGTCTTCTTGTTCTTATGCCTTTTATTACCAACAGAACCTGCAACAGGATTTTCCAGGGAATGAGATTCCAGATTAGAGCACCAGCCAGCCTTCCCGCAATCTATGCCCAGTCTTCAATGCACTATATAATTATTATCCCACCATCTTTCTGCTTAGACAGATATCATTTGGTGGAAGTACCTGAAGCAGGAACAAGGAATAAGACTATATCTGGTCATAATCGTGTTGGGTTTTGGGTTCGGGTTCTGCAGCCTGGAGTTCATGTTACCTGAGAATCTTTGACTTGGACTGACTTCTCGTGAGTGTGGCTTTCTCCCTCCCTGGATTGTGGACTGACTTGATGATGACTTTGTTTGACGGAAACGACGTATCCTTTGGCTTTCTTCGGCGACGACTCTTAGACTACGGCTGGCTTTGACAACTCCTTCTTTCAGTTAGCTCTTTGGGGCAGCGCTGTCTGTTGGAACTCTTGTGTATTGCGCTGCTTGTTTGCTGGTTACTTTGACTGCTTTTTAATCCAGTTTTTCCTCCTGTTTAACCCGGATTATTTTCTGTTTGCCTTTTGGAGCCCAGTTTGGGTAAATTCTTTGAGTTTTGGCCAGAGACACTGAAACTAAGTGTCTCTGAGCTTTTATTTGTTTTTTGCAATAAACCTTTTGTTGGACTAAATAGTGTGTGTGGCTCTTTAAGGCCTCTGTGTCTCAACAGGGTTGGTTTAACCTCCGGTTTGCTAGTAAAATTAAATTACTGTGTCACAAAATGATGCATGTCTAAAAAGTATGTCACCAACATGAAATGTTTGGAAAGCTCTGCTGTAACATGTAGCTTTGATTCAGTAGCTCTCCCGCCAAGTAACTCTGAAATTATGCTGTACTATTAAAATCAATAAAGGTCCTTTGCCAGTACTCTCTGATTCTTGTTAGTAATTGGCAGGCTGCAGTTTTTGAATTAAAGGTTTAGGTTACAGGAAAACTATATGCTCTGTAAAGGAAAATAGTAATCAGAACAAAAGGTTTTTAATTCTGCTGCGAGCCTCTACTTTTTAATAGTTATTATTTTCAAAATAGGCAGCTTTATTTTACTCTATGATAAACCTTTTCCTCTGTTGCATGCTATTTGTATTAAAGAGTTGATGAAAGATAAACATTAAGTATAAAGATTATTTTGGATGGCTGTAATGAGACAGGCTTCCTTGCTTCATCTCTGTCATGCTGCGTATGTGTTCAGTAATGTTCAGCGTTCAGAAACAGACTTGACTGAATGCATGTCTGAAGGCTGTATTTAGAATTATATGAGCCATGGGGGTGGGAGAGGAACAACTTTCCATAGAGAGATACTATTGGCTCTCTGCAAAACCTCAAGTTAGATATTAAAAATATGGAATCCTTTTTTTTTTTTTTTTGGGGGGGGGGGGGGAGGAATAAGAAGAACTTACAATTTACTGTGATTTCCACATCTGTTCCAGTAGGTGGTGTTTACTTTAATTACTGGAGAATGAGCTAATTCTTCTGTAATGTCTGCATGACAGCAAGAGGCTGCAGGGAATTAACAACAAGAAGCATATTATAAAGGCTTACTGTTTTACATGATTACAGCTATGAAGAACTTTTATAACCTTTTGTATAGGAGTGACATATATAGTGATCTTTATCCATGATGTTCAGATAGTTGTTGCCCTCGTATTACATTTATTTATTTATTTATTTATTTTGTGTCAAAAGCATTGCACAATAAATAAGTTTAAAAGAGATAAAATAAAGGAATCACAAGCGGGCAAGAGTGACCGCGTTGTCCTTAGCTTTAAACTGTCAGGTTAGCTTCACCTTGCTAAATACATAAGGCTGCACTCAGGGTATAGTCATTTGGAGTCTATTAGAAGATAGAAAATAAGTAGTTCTTAAAAGCAAAAGTAAAGTTCCAAAAGATTGATGCAAAAACAAAGCTATATAGAAAAATCCAAGAAAACATAAGGCATAAAACAAGGTTCCATGAATGCTTGACAAAGTTCCATAACTTGAATACACAAGGCTGCAAGGTAATCCAGGAAAGCAAGAGCTAAGCTTCTATACTCCAAAACGAGACGTTGCTTTTGACAAAGGTTTGTCTCTCAGCAAATCCTTTAATATTCCCTGCATAGCATGAATGCATTTCTTTGGCCTCTGACCTCTTTTTTGTTTGCTTTTTTGTTTGCTTCGGCGGACCCGGAATTCCAAATGGCCAGCCCAATCTAGAGATGTTGTTTGGTCAAGGCCAGACAGCTCGTTAACAGCAGCCTCTATCCGCCTGTTATCTAGCTGGCAGCTATCCTCCCTTTGCACCTGCCTAGCTTCAGTATCAACAACCCCATTCCCTGCTGTGGGAATGTCTCCTTGCTCATCGTCTCTCACAGCAGGGACACTCTGAACCTGAATCCCATCATTCCCATCAGAGTCATCTTGAACCTGAATCCCATCATCTTGAACATCAAGAACCTGAATCTCACAATCCCCATCAGAGTCACTCTGTGACTCCAGCTGACTCACAACATAAACAACTCCTCCTCCGTACATGAGGCAAGACATTGTGGGCAAGCATACATATGAGGAGTTGTTTGTTCTGCTCCACAGTCACACAAGATGGAGGAGTCCTCCAGGTAGTGCCATCTCGCCAGGTTGTCTTTTGATCTGCCCACTCCCCTTCTGAGTCTGTTTAGGGACTCCCAAGTTGCTCATTCTTGGTTTGCCCCTGGAGGCAGACCCTCATGGGGTGTCATCCAGTTGGTTTAGCTGGTTTAGCTGCCCAGAGGGATATTTTTGCTGTTGCTGGAGGAACATTAAGAGGAGTGGTGGTTCTCATGAAGCTCCTCCTTGACCTGAGTTTACTGGGAGGAGGCTGATAGTCATGCAGTGGGTGGCTTTCACAATTTTCAACCTTATTTCACTCACAGTTAGAAGCAACTTCCTGTCGCACATCGGGGGAGGGGGGGGGAATGCCAGCTAACTTGTAGAGTTTATCAACAGGTGTAGGTTTAAGGCATCCTGTGATTATTCTGCATGTTTCATTTTGTTCAGTGCTATTGTTAACGAGCAATTTAGAACAGCATTGGATAGTAAGATCCAAGCTGTGGGTTAAGCCTGGAGAGAAAAAGAAGCCAGTGATTTCCAGAATACAACTCACCAAGTTGAAGCAGAAGCCACCAAGGAATTTTATTTAATTTCAGCTGAAAGTGATGTCAGCCTGTGATAGTTTGCCAAAAATAGACTGAGATACATAACATAGCAAAGCATGCTGGACCTGTCTACTGATACATTGATTGAAATAACAAGTCCCTTGGATAGGAATCTGACACATAAATGCCAGCCCTATTGAAGAGCAGCAGCATCGGAAATCTTGATGGGATTAAAATGATTCAGAGTCCAAGGAAGGGAGATGGCTTTGTCTGGACAGCTGTGGCTTACCCTTGTCTCCCCGCATAGGGGGTAAGCCATTTAGGTGAATGATTAGAATGTCCAAAGGTTTCTTCATTCTCAAATGGTCTGGCCTTGCCCTCTGAGGTTTGAGAAGAAGTCCATTGTTGTGATGCCTCATGGGCCCTGTTCCTAGTACTATTGTGGCAGATGAAGATGAAAACATGGGGTTTTCGCCGGTTCAACAAGAGCTGGAGTCTCTTCACCTGCCGGATGTTGATGTTTGCCCTCAAGAATTCAGTAAACCAGGCCTTGGGCAGAACTCCCCTCCGTTTCCCAGGAAGGAATCTTATTCTAGAGACAGAGGAGTTAGAGAGGCCCAACGGAGGAGTTTACGGATCGCTGCCAAACAACAGACTGATTAGGCCTGCTTCCCTTGGGAAATTCTAAGGAGTCTTGCATCTGGACAGAGTTGGGTTTCGCTTCTTGTTCTCTAGGGAAAGAGATTTGTTGGCGGGAAAACGAGACCCAATATAGGTGTTTGGCGCGGGAGATTCTTTGCGGAGTCAATTGATCAGCTTGAGGAGAGAGATCGTGTGTGGACTTCGTAACCCCAGTTCCTTGCTTCCCAGATCAAGCTTTCAAGCCTTTGCCTTGCCTTGCTGTTTAACCACGGACCCTGCTCCATGCTTCACGCTTTGCCTTGTTTCTAGTCACGGACCTAGCCAAGAACCAAGTTTATTTCCAGCCTTGTTGTCAAGCTTCATTGGACTCTAAGACTCTGACATTTCCCCACACTATTGCTTGGCAAAAGTGTGTGTTTCGGTCAAGTGGATTAAAACTTTGAACTCTAATATCATTTATTGGACAATATATTTTTGGACTATATTTGACCTCATTTGAAAGGTCTGCTTCTGAACTATATTCTTCACTTGTTTTATTGCTTTTAAATATTTCCTTAATAAAGATATTAGATAGAGATTGGCCTCCGTGTACGGTTATTGGTGCCCAGCAGCCAGGGGTCTGACAATTGTTTTATTTTCCAGAGGGTGATCATGGTAATCCATACTGGTAGTATATAGCCTGAGGCATCCTGGTGGTGCTCAGGTCAGGATGGTGTGCTGGTCAAAACTTCACACCAGGGTGACAGTGCTTCTTTTATAAGGGGCAAGATATCATAAAGTATAATAATAAAAATAAAACTAATAAAAATAAAATAAAATTGATAGGAGACACATGTGGGATTCACAATGGGGGAGAAACACGAGATCCAGCATCTCCATTTGTTGGTAGACAGACGCAGGTAGTCCCATGAGGCATTCAAATGGCTTTGATCTCCTTTGTGTTTCTCATGGGGGAAAAAGAGAGGAATCCCAGAGGTTCTCCAGCAGCCCAGCAGGCAAAGGGGCTTTTTGGGGTTCCCCTAGAACTGGGAGACGGTGCAAAGGATACACGGGGTTCATGCAGGGAAAGGGGAAAGGGGTCCCTGATACCTAAAGAGTTAATAGAAAGGGGAAATTAATGGCAAAGGAAAGATTACAAAGCACAATATTTTCTTGGCTAACCTTTAGCCTAGATATGTAAATGTTTCTCAGCTCAAAAGGAAGTCCCCTTTGTGAATCTTTGACTGAGATGGGAAACAATTAGAAGAGTCGTTAATTCTTTGGCCCAGGTGTGGCTCAGATGGGAAAAGTCAAATAACTTTTGAGACATGGTTTCCAGTAATAAATTTGTTACCTTCTGCTATAAATATATGAAATATAGGACATAAACCTTGATTAAATGTACATACTATCTAACATGGGAAGGGTCCTTGTTGTTGTTGTTAGTGCCTTTGCAATTTGACCAAGACTTAACCCTTATTATCCAGCCTGATATCCTTGTCCTTAGCCAAACTATAAGTTACTATCTTTCATTGGTGGGGGAGGGGTCACCTTCGACTTCACTATGTTCACCTGCTTCGCATGGCAGACTTGTGCCAAATAGGGCAGGCATACTCAGCAGTTGAGTAAGACAAGGCCAGGGCTGATGTTCTTATTAATTTTGGGTCTACACCCCACACACTGCCAGTAAGTTTCTGAAGGATGTTATTACATGCAGCTACTTTGTGCTTGGTGTTCATGCAGTATTTCCTATATGTTAGTTTTTGATCTAAGATGACACCAAGATATTTAGGATGGAAACAGTGTTCAAGCTCTGACTTTCCCAAGTAACTTTCAGTTTCCTGTTGGTTTCACGGTTAAATAGGTGAAAAGCACACACTTGTGTCTTGGCAGGGTTAGGCTTCAGGTGATTATCTTTGTAGTAGCTGGAGAGATCTTTCAAGGTGTTAGTGAGTTGGTTTTCAACTGTTTCAAATTTTTTTGCTTGTGTTGTTAGGCCAAGGTCATCACCATATATAAAGCTCTTTGTGAGTGGTGGTTGTGGCTGATCGCTCCTATTACATAAGAGATCCATTCTGGAACCATTCATGTATTATTATTTTTGCATAATATCTGAAACCTTTCCCCCTGGGTGCCAAATCTGGTGAGAAGTCTCAGTGTGTATACCTCTCCACTGAGAAAGGAGTCTGTTTCATATAACTCAAACTGTGTAACATGAAGTCATGTAATACGTGGACCTACTGTACATTTTATGAATGAATTCCATTTACTGTTTACAAGCAACACAAATTTGTGCAAAACCCAAGGCATGTATAGCTTCAGGGTATCACACACTATTCAATAAGAAAAGCCTGAAATAATTTCTGGTTTGAGTGGAAAACAATTGCAGCGTGGACTGAAATACACATTGATCAAATCAAAGCAGATGGCACTTCTACAGCTTATTTAGAAATTGATAAAATGTTTTGCATTGGCTGTTATATAAACAAAATATTAAAACTCCAGCAAATACTTCAGTTCATCTCATTAATCAAGATGGCAGCACATGCAGTGAGATCGTATAAAGGCTAATTGTTTAAATAGTTTTGCAAATGTTTTTCCACAGATTTCACAACACTTACATTTGGTATACAGGGTACATTCTTTTAAGTTGTTCTCTTGGGTGGGTATGTCCTTATGACCACCTCCTCCCAGGCATTTTTGTTTTTTTTCGCTTATTGACACTGTTAAGCTCACAAAGAATAGGAGCATCCAAAACCTCAACATCTTCTTGTTCCCCTCGTTTTTTTAAAATGTTCCTGTAACAGAAAGATAATATTGTAGAATCAGACAACTTTCTTCAGGATCACGAACAACCATAGTGACAAATATCAGAAATAAATCGTATTAAAACATAGCAGTGCATAATATAAATGCAAGAAAATAAATGTTGTGTTTACCCTCTTGAAACTATAGATTAGTGCGATAAAGAATTAATAATGTTGTACAAGATGACTATGTCATTAACACTGGGAATATAAACCAAGTTAATCAGAGAAAAATGATCTTTAACTCATGTCTTTTGTGCCTTCCAAGCTGAAGCAGTGGGGTGGTGAGTGGGAACAGGAACATCCATGATAGCTTATATGCCTAACATCCTCTGATTATGTAAGCACACATTATGCAAGAGTCCCATTTTGCAAAGTGGATGAAAGCCTAAATTTGTGCTCTGCCTCTGGCATGATTTTGGATCTGATCAACTCAGACAGATCCTTCCTCCGGGGATATGATCAGATCAGGACAGACAGCAGGGTCCCAGTTCTGTGCTGAGGAAACGTTCTGTATTCAAAGTCGTTCTTTGTTTTAGGACAGAAAACCAGGAAGGCAGCAGAGAACAAAATGTGAGTGCTATGCATAGTTTTTAGGGAAGATAGGTAGTAATAAGAGTGGTAGCATCATTAGATGGGAATTACATTCCATTTAGATATGCCACAGAATTTGCTTTTTCCAGTGTTATTGAAAAATAACAGCAATGAATTTTCCAGCCATTTTCTTGTAATATTTATGGGATGCCATTTCAACGGTTCAACCAGTTTATGCTAAAGGTAGGAATAGGACTAGTCAGTTATTCTGATGAGCTAACTACATATCACAGCCACCCTCTATATCTATGGATTTTGCATCTATGGATTACAGAAAATAAACCTTGATTTCGCCATTTTATATAAGTAACACCCTTGTGTTATGCCAATGAATATAAAGGAACTTGAGCATCCATGGATTTTGGTATGAATGGGTAGGTCCATGTGTGCAACCTTTTACATTTAAAAAATGTACCAATAATAAACACAACGTGTTTCCCACATCATAAAAATTAACTGTTATTTGTGGATTTCTGGCTATGTGATTCCTTATTCTGGAGCTCACACATTGGGTGCTTTTTAAAAAAAGGATCTAACAAGCCACTACTCATATATGTATGGTGACTGCAATAGCACCAAGTTTCCAATTCTATTCTGACTTGAAGTGGAACAAAATACTATATCACTGAGGCAAGCTCCAACTAATAATATTTTAATAGGAAGCCAAAGCCATTTTTAGTGTATGGAAAGGTTTAAATCCCTCCACCAAATGCAATTTGCAATGGCAGGCAAATGATAATAAATTTGCCAACTTTGATATAATACGGAGCTGATACTATGTGTTATTGTTAAGTGTAGATCAGGGGTCCCCAAACTAAGGCCCAGGGGCCGGATGCGGCCCATCGAAGCCATTTATCCGGCCCCCACGGCACAAGGGCAGAAGGGGGTTGGGCTAAATGACCCAAGGGGTCTCTTCTTCTCTTATTATTATTATTATTATTATTGTTATTGTTATTGTTATTATTATTAACATTGAGGCTGGGTGGCCATCTGTCAGGGATGCTTTGCTTGTGCTTATGGTGCACAGAGGCAGAAGGGGGTTGGACTCAATGGCCCAAGAGATCTCTTCCAACCCTCTTTATTATTATTATTATTATTATTATTATTATTATTATTATTATTATTATTATTATTATTAACATTGATTCTGGGTGGCCATCTGTCAGGGGTGCTTTGCTTGTGCTTTCAGTGCACAAAGGCAAAGGGGGATTGGACTCAATGGCCCAAAGAGTCTCTTCCAACCCTCTTATTTATTATTGTTGTTGTTGTTGTTGTTATTATTATTTATTGCTCGGTGGCCAACTATAGTCCGGCCCTCCAATGGTCCGAAGGATCGTGAATTGGCCCCCTGTTTAAAAAGTTTGGGGACCCCTGGTGTAGATAGTCGACTACAACTCCTGGCAACCCCATGAACAAAACACCTCCAAGTCAATTGTCAACCACCCTGCTTAGGTCTTGCAAACACAGAGCTGTGACTTTCTTGATTGTAATGCATGTTTCCTCTTTTCCTACTGCTTTCCCTTCCCAAGCATTATAATCTTTTCTATTAAGTAATCCTGTCTCATGGTAAGTACAAAGTATGGCAGTCTGTTTAGCCATCTTGGCTTCTAGGGAAGTTCAGAATTGTCTGATAGAATATTGGGACATTACATTTTTTCCCCCTTTAACATCCCAATTGGAAGGAGAAAGTAGGATCAGGAACAATGCATGTGGCAGGATGGGAACACTTTCCTGTCAATTTCTCCCTTCGTCCTAAAAGGGAGGTTTCTATGTTCAGGATGAAAACCATTCCAAATAATGATTAGTAAAATCAGTACAAGTAAGGATGCATCTGTACCCCCCCCCCCCCACACACACACTAAATGTTCTGGTTGTAAACAAAATAAGACAAATTTCTTACCTCTTTGTTGAATTACTCTTTGTCTTTGAGACAGGCTGGAATGCAAAAGGCTGACCTTTCTTTCCTCTATCTCTCTATATACTGTCTATCATCACGAGGCCACTGTTTGTCAAGAAATGTTATCTGACATTCTGCAAAGCTAACATCCTTATCTTAGGGTCAGTTCCAGTAGGGATGCTGACTGATTTACCTTGGTGGATTTTGGACAGGTCCATAATCCACTTCAGTACCCTGCCTCTAGTCATGGCCAGTTAGAAACTGTTAAGAACAGAACGGAAAGCTTGTCACCTGTCTCATGCAAAACACAGTTTTGTAGAGAAGACGGGTATATTGAACCCAGTCCATTTTGCCAATACAGCAGAACTTTCTTCTTCTCATCTCCTTTCTTCATGCTTCCCTCTGCATGTATTAAAAATATGCTCTAGCATTTTCCAAGGCCACTGAGGAAGATTATTAGGATGTAAAGGAGAAGGAAGTTAAATTGCCTCATATCAATTCTCCTGAAGGAACATGTCAGAGAAATTATACTATTGGATCCTGGATTTTAGAACACCAAAGCACTTCAGGCATGTTTTATTATTTTTAATAATAATCTAATCTTTATTCCATCAAAACACACATGCACTAAAGCTACATACAGACACATACTGGGCTACTTTACCATATAAAATATCTAGCTTATATTATCCATGAACAGCTAATCCACCTACTATCACATTATCACCACCAAGAAGCTCACAAAAGTTGACTCCCCATTCTCCAACTCAAAGAGCTAAATCATTAATTTTTCAACTTTTTTTTAATGTCATGTTAAGCTACTTTCCCTCAAATTAAAATCTTATTTTTTTAATTATTCTATACAAGTCAAAAACAATTCCCAATCTTTCAGAGATGTATTCAACCGTTTCTCTCTAATTAAGTTAGATAATTTGTCCATTTCAGTAATTTCAAGAATCTTTAAAATCCAGACTAATTTTTCATCATGTTGTAAAGATTATTCTCTACTGGGAATATTATTCTTCATAGTACACACCAATTTTCAGATTATATCCAACAATCTAAAACATATGTGCAAATGAATAAACTTGTACACTTTATTTGGATGACAGAAAGTAGAAACTTTTGTTTCCAAGTTAATGTGTAGTTGTCATTGCAATTATGCACCTAAATTTTTTAAAAAAGAATTTGATAAATGTACTATTCAAAAAAGCTATGATTATTACAGCCCATGTAATACTCGTACTGGTAGTTTTAATTTTTTAAAAAGGTTTCTTTGCATTTAGATTCCAGACGTTTGAAAAGTTAATGCCAGCCAAGGTATTCTAGGAATTTGGAAATATTTTTTTCCCCCGGAAACCAACTTAAATCAATATAAAAGTTGGGTCCAGTTTTGCTACTGTCTGTTTGCCAACTACAAATTGATGTGAGTTTTAGAATGCAGTCAAGCTATTAATATTTGACTGGAAATTAGTTTCTTGAGAGTTGATGCAAGGCAATATGGGAAACAAAACCTCAGCCTGCTTTTAAGTTTTAAGTTTTAAAATCTAAAATCTCTATATCCTATATCCTACATCCTTCCTATATCTAATATATGTGTATGTGGCACAGGTGTCTGCTCACACAGACAGCCTTTGGCCTCCACAAACAGGCTATAGTTCCCAGGGCTGAGAAGTCAGCTAGTCACTCTGACATTATCGTTACAGCGAGCTCCATGAACACGTAGCCCAACCCCTGCCAATGTCCTCCCCAAACACTATGGCCTACCACCCAAGGAATGCTTTCATTTGGGGACCATTTCATCCTAGATTTTGTTTTTTCCACCACAGGCAGGCATCCCAGGGTTCTTCATTGCTGGGGAATTTGCATGATCCCGCCTACTGCCCTTCCCTTTCAAATCTGTCTGCATAACAAACAGTCAGAACTGAGCAACAACTATACTTACTGAAGGAGTTTGGGGGATTGAAGTTGTTGTTTATTCTGCATCAAGTCAGAGCATTGTGACTCCTACTGGGGAATTTATAGGAGTTGTAGTTCACCTACACCCAGAATGCACTATGAACCCAAACAATGATGGGTTCCAAACTTGCCATGCATACCTGATATGCCCAGATTTTAATACTGGTGGGTTTTGAGGGGAATTGGCCTGGACGTTTGGGAGTAGTAGGTATTGGGATTTCTAGTTCACCTGCAATCGAACCCCATCAATGATGGACCAGGACCACACTTGGCACACAGAGCCCCCATAATCAATAGAACATATTGGACAAGTTTGGGGAAAAGGAACTTATAGTTCACCTGCATCCAGAGAAACAGTGACCCTCACTGACAATGGACCAGGACCAAACTTCGCACAGAGAAGCCCCATGACCAACTGAACATACTACAGGGGTTTGTTGGACTGGGCCTTGATTTTGGGAGTTGTAGTCCACCTGTATCCAAAGACCACTGAACCCAGCCAATGACGGATCTGGACCACACTTGGCACACAGACTCAACATAGCCTGCTGTGGATACTGACAGATGTTTTGGAACAATTGCCCCAGGAATCTGGGAGTTGTAGTAGTTCACTCCCATCCAGAGAGCACTGCAGCCAGGTGATGACCAGCCAATGACAGATCTGGACCACACTTGGTACACAGACCCAAAACGGCCAACTTTGAATACTGGCAGGGTTTGGGGAAGATTGACCCACGATTCTGGGAATTGTAGTTCACCCACTCCAAACTGAGAATACATAACATTCAAAGACAAATAACGCCCTTTTCAAATAACACAGGCACCGCCGGGTCCCCAAGCTAGTTATATATAAATCCAACCATTCCAGAAAATCAATAAACCTCAGACACTTTTGGTAACCTAAGGTAAAGAGCAAAACATAGGCTCCAAATAATTTTATCAGGGAGAGATTATGCAAGCACTTGGGCAAGATTTCCTATCTGCTTTGACTTTTGCTCTGACTGTTTAGGAAACCGGCCTGACCACGAAGGATTGCAAAACTGTAAGAAGGAACAGGATGGCTCAAGAGTTCTTGGCTTGATGCTGAAACATCCTACAAAGATCTCAGCAGTGTACTGGCTAAAATCCTTGCCAAGTTTTTGATGTGTTCTGGAATGTGTCCCAACAATCATCTGAAGCAGAACTATTAAGAATTAGGATTTTTGTTAACAGCTTCACAGCCCCAATACACAGTATATCAGTTTCCTTAAATTTATAATGTAATTAATAGACAGAACAATTACAGTACAGAGAAAGAGTGCCTTGCTTCCTAGAGCAAAGATTTGAGGGTCCCCTGGTTTGCAAATATAGATTTTCCCATAAGGCAGCGTTTTTCAACCTGCGGGTAGGGACTCCTGGGGGGGGGGGGGGTCGTGAGGGGCGTGTAAGAAGGGTCACCAAAGACCATCAGAAAACACATATTTCTGATGGTTTAAGGAACCCCTTTGGCAGAGAAGGTTGGATGTAGATTAACTACAACTCCAAAACCCAGAGACAATGCCCAAACCCTTCCCGTATTTTCTGTTGGTCATGGGAGTTCTGTGTGCCAAGTTTGGTTCAATTCCATTGTTATTGGGGTTCAGAATGCTCTTTGAATGTAGGTGAACTATAAATCCCAACAACAACTCCCAAATGACAAAATAAACCTCCCAACCCCACCAGTATTCAAATTTGGGTGTATTGGGTATTTGTGCCAAATTTGGTCCAGTGAATGAAAACACATCCTGCATATTAGATATTTACATTATGATTCATAACAGTAGCAAAATTACAGTTATGAAGTAGCAACAAAGATAATTTATGGTTGGGGTCACCACAACATGAGGAACTGTATTAAGGGGTCACAGCATTAGGAAGGTTGAGAACCACTGCTATAAGCTATAAAAACTTATTTTAGCCCAGTCATGTATATTAGGCGCTTGGCATCTGTTATAGTTTTGTCCCAAGACTGCCTGCTGATACCTAAATCTATGGGTATCCAATTCCCATTATATAAAATGGCTTAATAAAATTAAGTCCCTAATCTAAAATGGAAAAATCATGGTTTGGTTTTGGATTTTTAAATCTGTGGATGTAGAATCTGTGGCTACAGAGGGCCTACTGTAATAGGCACTGGGTCCTCAGGAGGGAGACAAACAGATGAACTGACAGATGACTTTTTAAAAAATGCATGCATATTTAGCATGCAAGTATACAAAAAATCCAAGCATCTTTATTTCTCAATGTCCCTCTTTGCAACAGACAGGAACCAATGCTCAGTGAGAAGACATAAACACTGTTGGCATTCCTAAGACCTACGCAGTGAAGAGTGCTATTTTTCTTACCCAGTCATAATCTGGGTTGCTGTATTTTCAAGAACACTTACTCTGGACTAACAATTTGTCTTAATTTATACTTGGTTCTCTGCTTTTGAATTTCAAGACAGTTTTGGAAGAAGCATAGAAAACACAGTTACCTCTGAATGTTTCCTTAATTTGAAGATATCAAATTTTGCCGCAACAGAGAAACTTTAACAAGAAGGAGCAATGGATGGAGATGTAATTCTTGGGACGCTTTTACTTCCAACAACGGTAAAACTATTTCACTTAGCAAGCTTTGTTTATACAACACTTAAAATGTTTCCCCCCCCCAAATGTAACCTTACAAGAACCTTTTGGGAAATCAAATGTTCTTTGCCTCAAAAGGGAACATTAGCTCTGAGCAGGATGGGACAAAGTGGTTCTCAAGGAAGGTTACTTTTCTGTTGCTAATGGAGGCGATTTTTTTTACCTTTTATCTTCTGTGTCTCTGAGAAAGAGTGTGGCCTCTGTCTGCATCAAGATACCTCAATATACCATCTTAACTGACAAAAATAACATCTGAGACAAAATGTAGGCCTCTGTCTCTAAACACTGCTACTTTTCTTCCCCCTGCATGGTATTTTATAATGATAAAGAGACATATCTTCTGCATTTTGCCTGGTCAATAAAGGTATGGCTATTTTTTTGGATTTTGTTGTATTTGACTGCATGGATAACACGGCACACTTGAATTTTTCTGGATTTGAAGGTATGTCTTCAGCAATCTTTGCTGTTGTTTGCTTTTTGCAATTTGAATAAGAATACAGTATATAGGGTACTTCAAAAAGATGGCCCTATTTGTAATCGCTGTATCTCTACAAACACGAATCACCCATAAATGAAACTCTTACCACTTGAAAGGACAAGGAATAGAGTTTCAAATGATTACCACTAGATGCCTCTCTCAGTGCACAATCAGCCTCTAGACCCAGGACCTCATCAGACACAGGGTCCCCAATTCTACTGTTGGAAATAGCAACCTTCTTCAAGCCTCCACTAGTAATTTGTTTATATATGAGTCTATTTGCTTACTGTATTGTATATGTATGTTTTGGTATGCAGCTTTCCTTTTACTCTATGTTTCTTGAGATTGTGGGAGGGGCTGCAGACCACATGATCAGATCTGGGACTGCTCAGGCTAAGACTCCATTTTTGTGATGTCTCATGGGTCTCAGAGTTCTGATCCTAGCGCCATCATGGATAATGATGACGAAAACATGGGTTTTCTGCCGTCTCAGCAAGAGACAGATTTCTTCCAGATGCCTGTTGTTGACGAATCTACCCAGGACTTAATTAGAAGGGACCTTGAATCGGTTTCTCCCAGTGTTTCTCCCCCCTTTTCGAGAAAACATTCCTATGCGGCGAGTCGGGGCCAGAAAGAAATAACAAGGAGAAGTCTCCGATTAGCAGCCAAACAAGACGCTAATTAGCCAAGTTTCTCTTGGGAATTTGCAGGGAGGATTGCAGCTGCAGGAAGAAGTGTTTCGCTTCTCTTTCCCTTGGGAAAGGAAGCTTTGGACACCTGCTTTGCAGGAAGATTGAAGCTCTTAAAAGTTACCCACACAGGGAAATCCATGCGGAGTCAACTGATCAACTTCAGGAGTAACTTCGGCTCCTTTTCTAGTGTAGACTGCGTTAAGTCTACAACCCCAGTTTCCTTGCCTTCGCCGTGCCTCGCTTTGCCTTGTCAAGTTTACAAGAACTATCTCGTCTTGTTTCCAGCCTTGGATTTTTGTCTCAAGTATCTAATCTTGTCTCCAGTTCTTGCCTTGGACTTACTTTGAACCTCAGAAAACATTGTTGGATGTTTCCCCACTCTACGGCTTGAAAGTAGAGTGTGTTTCGGTTATGGGATTACAACTTTGAACTCTAATATAATATAATGGACAAAATATTTCTGGACTATATTTGACCTTCTTTGAAAGGTCTATTCTTGGACTACATTTTCTACTTGTTTTCATTCTTCTATAATATTTCCTTAATAAAGATATTAGATTATATTTGGCCTCTGTGTCTGGTTCTTAGTGCTCCGCTGCCTGGGCGTGACAATTTTAGAGCAGAGACATCATGAGACTTTGGACTGTTAAGAACAAACTCATGTTGTTGTTGATTATAAGAAAGATGACCGGAAACTACTTCAAATCCTATCTATACCTGTATTGACAAGTTATGTACCTGTATGCTGAATACATGAAGGTTGTGAGTAAACCAGATATGTTACTTTTAATTAAGTCTACTTTATTTTTGTCTCTTGAGAACATGATATATGAGGGTTGAATGAAAAGTAATGCCTCCACCTTTGTAACTCCTCAACAGATGGCAGTACTGGTATGCAGCAGGTACTGGCTTGTTCAGTAGACTCTCCTCTACAGTTTCATTTGGCGGGAAGCCTTAGCATTGAACAGTTGTGTTGTTAAAGTGCGAAGTATGAAACCCTGCGCAGACGGTCAGTCAATGTGACTTAAGCAACGTGCAGTCACTGAATTCTTGACATCAGAAGGTGTCACCCCAAAGGAGATTAATCAAAGAATGCAAGCTGTTTATGGTGATTGTGTTGGTGTGAGTACTGTGCATTGTTGGGCGAGTAAATTTAAAGATGTTGAGGTGGGAACATTTGACTTGCATGACAAACAAAGAGTTGGACGTCCTGTGACAGCAACCATCGAGTTTCACAAGCAAAAAGTTGACAGATTGATTCAGGACGATCGTCGTATTACAGAGAGAAATTTCAAGCATAATCGGCATTTCACAAGAACGTGTGGGTCACATTATTGCTTTGCTTGGCCATTGGAAGATCTGTGCACGATGGGTACTGTGAGATACGATGGGTACTGTGGAGTGTTGACTTCTTCCATGATGGCTTCAGAAAACTTATTCATCGTTGGCAGAAATGTATCCAATTGTCTGGTGATTATGTGGAAAAGTGAATAGTGGTAGTTAAAGTGCACATTCTAAGGATTATTTCTGTGTTTGATTTATTAAATATTCTCATCCTAACTGAAGTAACGAAGGTGGAGGCATTACTTTTCATTCAACTCTCATAGAAACAAGATTTTTATGGGAGTTTAAATGTTTTTGGGCACTGAAAAGAACTGCTATATTTTTTGCACTGGCGTAATCCCTGTTACTAACAGATCATAGGCAACCAAGTTATCTGTCTAACATTTGTACAAGTACATGTGGATATATCCCACTTAAGAGAAAAGTTTGCTCAAACGAGTTTTTGGCTCTTCTCTGGAAGATCATATTTTTTACAAAAGGTTATGATTTTCAAATGGGCGTGAATGCCATTTTTCTCCAAACGGTTATGGGGAGTCTCGTTTTCCAAACGGTTATGATCTCTAAAACGTCATGCCTTTCCAGAATCTACACACTTTAAAAACACTTTAAAGATGGGGTTGTTGTATGTTTTCTGGGCTGTATGGCCATGTTCCAGAAGTATTCTCTCCTGATGTTTTGCCCACATCTATGGTAGGCATCCTCAGAACCTCTGAGGATGCCTGCCATAGGTGTGGGTGAAATGTCAGGGGTGAATACTTCTGGAACATGGCCATACAGCCTGGAAAACATACAACAACCCTGTGATCTTGGCCATGAAAGCCTTCAATAACACTTTAAAGATGGAATCCCATGGAGTCCATCAAATAACGCAAGAGTACTTCCACCCATTGCGTGTAGGATTCCATCTTTAAAATGTTTTTAAAGTGCGTGGAAACTGAGTTTTTTGGCGTTGGGAAGCAATTGTCTTCATAGCTCCCAGAAATAGCTAAAGGCGCTTATTTGAAGGTGGGATGGGAACTGTTAGCTTTCTCCATTTTAGATTATTGTAGTGACGTTAAAGAGTAGGTGGCCTGCTAATGCTCCTTCTGTTTCCTTTAGTGGCTTAAAGATGGTGTGGCTCCCATTTAAATAAATGTTTTTAAAAGGGTGCCTTATCTCCTTTAATGTAAGGAGCCTGAGAGCAAACGATCTCAGGGAAAGTGGGGTCTCTAAAAAGAGACATCACCTGCCCACGGGAATTAAGCGGATGGTTGAGCTAGCAGTGAGAGAAGGCAGTCTTGTGTGATGGGGCTGAATAAATTCTCCACCTTCTTTCAAGATAGAATCCCACGAAACACCATACAAAGATTATTCCATTTCATCTCCTTGTGGGATGAGGTTCTCAGTCATTCACAAGATAGTGACCCTGCAACATAAGGCCTAATGAGATATTCTTCATTTACAGAGTAATTTTTTAAGATATGTGTCTGGCTCAAATCCTTTGTTGGGAGATTTAACTGGCCCTGATTGTTTCTATTCTGGAATTCCTCTGTTTTTGAGTGTTGTTCTTTATTTATTGTACTGATTTTAGAGTTTTTTAAAATACTGATTGTGTTCATTTTCATGGTTTCCTCCTTTCTGTTGAAATTGTCTACACACTTGAGGACTTCAATGGTTTCTCTGTGAGTCTGACATGGCGGTTGTTAGAGTGGTCCAGTATTTTTGTGTTCTCAAATACAGTAGAGTCTCACTTATCCAAGCTAAACGGGCTGGCAGAAGCCTGGATAAGCGAATATCTTGGATAATAAGGAGGGATTAAGGAAAAGCCTATTAAACATCAAATTAGGTTATGATTTTACAAATTAAGCATCAAAACATCATGTTATACAACAAATTTGACAGAAAAAGTAGTTCAATACGCAGTAATGTTATGTTGTAATTACTGTATTTACGAATTTAGCACCAAAATATCATGATATATTGAAAACATTGACTACAAAAATGGCTTGGATAATCCAAAGGCTTGGATAAGCGAGGCTTGGATAACTGAGACTCTACTGTAATATGCTGTATCCAGGTTGGTTCAACAAAGGATTCCCTCAGACAGGAAGTAGCCAACCTTTGAATCTGCAAGGCCATTAATGTCAGGACCCAGGCTGCAGAGCACCAATAACCATACACAGAGGCCAGAATCTATCTAATATCTTTATTGAGGAAATATATAAAGTTAATAAAAGCAAGTGTAGAAAATAGTTCAGAAGTAGACCTTTCAGGAAAGGTCAAAATTAGTCCAAGAAAACAATGTCCAATATGAAATATTAAGGTCCAAAGTTGTAATCCAATAACCGAAACACTCACTTTGCCAAGCAAAGTGAGGGGAATTGACAAGGTCCTTTAGTCCATGAAGCTTAATGCAAGGCTAGGAAGCAAACTAGATTCTTGGCAAACAAGGCTTGATTCAAGGCAACAAGAAGCGAGGAGCAAGAACTGGGTCCGTGGGAAATCCGTGGCGAGGTCCGGGGAACAAGGCAGGGCTGGAACGAGAACAAGGTCCTGGAAACTGGAGTAGCGTAGTCCACACACAATCTACTCCCGAAGCTGACGAATTGACTCCGCAAGGAACCCTTTGTGGGCAAGCATCTATATAGGATCTTGTTTTCCCGCCAAAGCAGACTTTCTCTGGGGAACAAGAACCGAAACCTAAACTGTCCAGATGCAGGACTCCTTAAACTTTCCCAAGGGAAGTAGACTTAATCTTCTAATTGTCTGGCAGCTATCCGGGCGCTTTGGCGAGTCGCCTCCCGCGCGTGTCTATCTTGATTATAATAAAGGCGGCGCGAAAATGTGGGAGATTTCTCCTCAAGGCTTGTTTGTCTGACTTCTTGTGGGCAAACATCCTGCAGCTGCAAGGGCTCCAAATCTGGCAGAAACGGTGGGAAACCCAAGTTTTCCTCTTCATCTGCCACAACAGTACTAGGAACGGGACTACATGGCCCATAAGTCATCACAATTAAATGCTGATCAAGGTGATCAATTGCAACATTCACACATGCCTCAAAACAGACCAGAGTTCCTTCTCCCAACCTGGACTTGCCGCAGATATATAAACCCCACTTGCTTAGTTTCCATCAGACCTCACAACCTCTGAGGATGCTTACCATAAATATGGGCAAAACATCAGGAGAGAATGATTTTGGAACATGGCCATACAGCCCGGAAAACTCATAGCAACTCTGTACTATATCCCATATAAGAATAAAGACACCATGAATATATTACAAACATTTGTCTTTAATTGCTTACTACAAATATGTGGCAGCTACCAACCTTGTGCAAACAATGCCGTCCACAGGTTTATTTTGAATAGCCTGTCTTCTGTGTATTGAGTGAAGAAATAACAATGACAGGGCCAACATAGTCTAAATGTTTTGAGTAAAATGCAAATGTATTCAAAGGTAAAAACCAGCATGATATAGTTTAAGTGTTGGACAACATTAGAGACCAAGGTTTGAATTCCTACTCAACCCACTGGGTGACCTTGGGCAAGTCACACTCTCTCAACCCTAGAAGAAGGCAAAGCTCTTCTGAACAAATTTGCCAAGAAAATCCCTCAATAGAATAATAGAGTTGGAGACCATATGGGTCGTCTAGACCACCCCCTGCCATGCAGGAAAAGCACAATCAAAGTACCCCTGACAAATGGCCATCCTGCCTTTGTTTACAAGCTTCCAGGGAAGGAGCTTCCACCACACTCTGAGGCAGAGAGTTCCATTGCTGAATAGCTCTCACAGTGAATAAGTTCTTCCTAATGTTCAGTTTCCTGTAATTTGAACCCATTGCTCTGAATTCTAGTCTCCAGGGCTGTAGAAAACAAGCCTGCTCCCTCTTTCACACCCTTTCCCATCTTTATACATAGCTATCATGCCTCCTCTCAACCTTCTCTTCAGGAGGCTAAAGATGCACAGGTCTTTAAGGCGCTCCTCATCGGGTCTGGTCTTCAGACTGCACTGTTCGCATTTGATGTGTTGTCAAAGTATGGTTGTGCGGCCTCGAAAAGAGAACAGCCACAAATTTTACAATAAACTATGGGAAACCTGTGTTGTCAAAGGCTTTCATGGCCGGAATCACTAGGTTGCTGTGAGTTTTTCGGGCTGTATGGCCATGTTGCAGAAGCATTATCTCCTGATGTTTCACCCACATCTATGGCAGGCATCCTCAGAGGTTGTGAGGTTTACTGGAAACTAAGCAAGTGAAATTTATATATTTGTGGAAGGTCCAGGGTGGGAGAAAGAACTCTTGTCTCTTTGAGGCAGGTGTGAATGTTTTAATTGGCCACCTTGATTAGAATTAAAAAGGCTTACAGCTTCAAAGCCTGGCTGATTCCTGCCTGTGGGAAATCCTTTGTTGGGAAGTGTTAGCCAGCCCTGATTGTTTCCTGTCTGGAATTCCCGTTTTCTGAGTGTTGTTCTTTATTTAGTGTCCTGTTTCAGCTTCAGTAAGCAGCCAGACCTTGAAGCTGAAAGGCTACTCAATGCTAATCAAGGTGGCTAATTGCAACATTCACACCTACCTCCAACAGACAAAAGTTCTTTCTCCCACCCTGAACATTCCAGATATATAAACCCCACTCGACTAGTTTCCAACATATCTCATTACCTCTGAGCATGCCTGCCATAGATGTGGGCGAAACGTCAGGAGAGAATGCTTCTGGAAAATGGCCATACAGCCCGGAACACTCACAACAACACACACAATAGCCGATTTCTTAAATGCCGTAATACCCTGTTCTCATTTGACCTCGTCCACTTCCCAACTGGTCCCACCCTAGCGTTTTCTTCTCGCATAGGGCACTTTCCTAGGCTTCCATTCTGCCTCTTGGCTCCGCCTACTCCGATTCGGCCCCGCCCACTCCTAATTTGGCCCCGCCTTCGTGCTTTTCTCCCGCAAAGGACCGCTTTGGACCAATTGATAGCATAGAACGGTCCCGCGGACCTAGGCAAAGGCATCCCTCGTCTTCCCTCTTCGCCCCGCCCACTAACACATTAGCCCCGCCTCCGCGCCTTCCTCTACGTTCCGCCCGCTCTCCAATTCCCAGCCCAGAAGGGGTCCACGGCCCCATGATGCTTTGCGCGCCATAACATTCAAGACACGGTGTCTTGTATTCCATCGCGCCCCGGCAGCAGCTCCTCCTCTCGCGATACGTGGCCGGAGGGGGGCGGGATTGCCGCAGTGCCCGGCGTGCTCGCGCCTGACAGGAGCCGCGGCGGTGTCGGCGTCTTTTGAGGCGCCATGGCCGACGGCGAGCCCCCGCGCTGAGGGGAATTGGCCTCCTCTGCCCAATTCCCCGCCGCCATTCTCACCATGAGGAAGGGCCGCTCTCGGGGGGAGAAAGTAGGGCCCTCGGCGCTGCCGGCCCCGAGGAGGTTGGAGCAGCCTTCGCGGGTCTCCTTGGACGCCTTGAAAAGAAGGAGCGCTGCCTCCGTGCCTGCCGAAACCAGCCGGGAGCCGCCCGAAAAGGTACTGAGCCTTTAATTCTACACTGTTTAGATCAGGCATGGGCAAACTTGGGCCCTCCCGCTAGGTGTTTTGGACTTCAACTCCGACCATTCCTAACAGCCTCAGGCCCTTTCCTTTTCTCCCTCAGCCGCTTAAGCTTAAGCGGCTGAGGGGGAAAAGGAAGGAGCCTGAGGCTGTTAGGAAAGGTGGGAGTTGAAGCCCAAAACACCCGGAGGGCCCAAGCTAGCCCATGTCTGGTATAGATCCACCCTTAAGTGAGCTAAGAAGGAAGTCTCTATTCGGGAGAACGAATATTTCGGCATTTGGAATTGTTTCTCAAGTGCTGTTTCATTCAAGTGGCAACCAGACATTCTCAGCACTTGGTTTGATCTATAGATACAGTAGAGTCTCACTTATCCATCATCCGCTTATCCAACATTCTGAAGTATCCAACTCAATCTGCCTTTTAGTAGTCAATTTTTTTGTAGTCAATGTTGTGATATTTTGGTGCCAAATTCGTAAATACAGTAATTACTACATAGCATTACTGCGTATTGAACTACTTTTTCTGTCAGATTTGTTGAATAACATGATGTTTTGGTGCTTCATTTGTAAAATATATCCTAATTTGATGTTTAATAGGCTTTTCCGTAATCCCTCCTTATTATCCAACATATTCGCTTATCCAACGTTCTGCCGGCCTGTTTATGTTGGATAAGTGAGAGTCTACTTTATAAATTTAAATAGATATAAATTTTATTTCTACCCCGCCACCATCTCCACGAAGGGACTCGGGGCGGCTAACAAAATACAGCAAAGTGTATATAGATAATACATCAATTTGAAACGATAAAAATCACAGAATTCAAACCACACATGTACAATGTAAAACATTAAAATTCATAAAATGCAGTCATAGCTGCGGTTAAAAACAAGTTGTTTCAATTGACATAGTCCAGTGTCAATGTAAATCCTCGGACTAATCCTTAAAAACCTGTGTAAAATCAAAGGCTTGCTTAAAAAGCCATGATTTAAGCTGGAACTAAAGGCTTGAAGCAAAGGGGCATTCCAGAGCCTGGGCGCCACCACCGAGAAGGCCCTCTCTCTCATTCTCACCAACCATATTTGAAACAGTGGTGGGACCGAGAGAAGGGTCTCCCCAGCAGACCTCAGTGCCTGCGCTGGTTCATAGAAAGAGATGCCGTCTTGAAGATAGGTTGGACCCAAAGCATATAGGGCTTTATAGGTAATCACCTGCACTTTAATTGGATCCAGAAACTTGTTGGGAGCCACTGGAGCTACTCCATTGGTTAGATTTATATTCCTTTAGTCTCCTACTCTCCTTTACTGTTTCAGTGAGGTTAGAAGAAGCTCCATTGTGTCATTCCACTCTTTAATGATTAGAGCACCCACCGTATGTATCTGTAGAACTGGTCTCTGTGATTTCATTTAATATAATTATATGCTGCAAGTCGCTTCTGGTTGCGAGAGAATCAGCCCTCCACAAAAACGTTGCCCAGGGGATGCCTGGATGTGTTACCATCCTGCGGGGAGGCTTCTCTCATGTCCCCCTGTTCGGATATCAGCCAGCACGTCAGCGTCTTAAATCAGTGGTTTTCAACCAGTGGGTCCCCAGATGTTTTGGCCTTAATAGAATCATAGAGTTGGATGAGACCTCATGGGCCATTCAGTCCAACCTCCTGCCAAGAAGCAGAAAAATTGCATTGAAAGCACCCCTTGACAGATGGCCATCCAGCCTCTGCTTAAAAGCCTCCAAAGAAGGAGCCTCCATCACACTCCGGGGCAGAGGGTGCAACTGCTGAATAGCTCTCACAGTTAGGAAGTTCTTCCTAATGTTCAGGTGGAATCTCCTTTCCTGTAGTTTGAAGGCATTGTTCCACATCCTAGTCTCCAGGGCAGCAGAAAACAAGCTTACTCCCTCCTCCCTATGACATCCCCTTCACATGGCTATCATGTCTCCACTTTGTCGTCTCTTCTGTAAGCTCAACATGCCCAGTTCTTTAAGCCGCTCCTCATAGGGATTGTTCTTCAGACACTTTATCATTTTATTCATAGTCCTCTGGACACATTCCATCTTGTCAACCTCTCCCTTAAATTGCGGTGACCAGATCTGGACACACTATTCCAAGTGTGGCGCAGTGGGTTAAACCGCTGAGCTGCTGAACTTGCTGACCGAAAGGTCAACGGTTCGTATCCGGGGAGCGGGGTGAGCTCCCACTGTTAGCCCCAGTTTCTGCCAACCTAGCAGTTTGAAAACATGCAAATATGAGTAGATCAATAGGTACCGCTCTGGCAGGAAGGTAACGGCGCTCCATGCAGTCATTCCGACCACATGAGCTTGGAGGTGTCTACCGACAATGCTGGCTCTTCGGCTTAGAAATGGAGATGAGCACCAATCCCCAGAGTCGAACACGAGTGGACTTAATGTCAGGGGAAAACCTTTACCTATTCCAAGTGTAGTCTGACCAAGACTTCCCTGGATCTAGACAGTAACTATTTATGCAGGCCAAAATTCCTGCCGCATCACATTATCGGGTCATGTTTAATTTGTTGTCCTGTCGAGCCAGGTGTCCCCCATTCTGTATCTTTGCATTTCATTTTTTTTTGCCTAAGTGGAATATCTTGCATTTGTCCCTGTTGAACTTCATTTTGTTAGTTTTGGCCCATCTCTGTAATTTGTTAATATCATTTTGGATTTTGCTTCTGTCTTCTGGAGTATTAGCTATCCTTCCCAATTTGATGATCACTCCTTCTAACACTTCATCTAAGTCATTAACAATAAAGATGTTAAACAGAACTGGGCCCAGGACAGAACTCTGCAGCACTCTACTTGTCACTTCTTTCCAGGATGAAAAGAAGGATTTCTGGGAGTTGTAGGCTAAAACACCTGGGGACCCACAGTTTGAGAACCATTGTCTTAAATCAAGAAATAGTTTTCTAAGATCTCACAGAAAGACCTCAGCAAGCGGGAGTTCAAAAGTGGCAGGCTAAATCCCAGAACCTCAAGCCAGGGCTGATACCGAACGAGAGACTTCCTCCTGGGCACACAGAAGACTGGACAACTTGGACGGCACTGAACAGACTGCACTCTGGCACCATGAGATGCAGAGCCAACCTTAAAAAATGGGGCCACAAAGTGGAGTCCACAACATGTGAATGTGGAGAACAGCAAACCTCAGGCTACCTATTACAATGCAGTCTGAATCCTGCCACATGCATAATGGAAGACCTTCTTATAGCAACACCAGAGGCATTCCAAGTGACCAGCTACTGGTCAAAGGACATTTAGTATAATGCCAAGTTTTTAACTTTGCTTGTATTTTGAAATGCATTACAACTGTACCTTCGGTTTGCCTCTGACTCAAAAAAATAAATAATATACTTTATTTATATTCCGTTTTATCTCCCCAGGGGACTCAGGTACATATATGACAAGCATTCAATGCCATTATACAATTGACAAAGACAAAACTGTACATAGGCAGGCTTCCTTCTTTTCCATCTCCCGGCATCTGGAGGCTGTGCTCGACTTGGCCATGGGGAGGTGCTGTTTTTTAATTTTTCCATGCCAAGGAGCTTTTCCTTTCATAGATGCCTTCCTGATCGGACCACTGGCATGTTTTTCAGGGGTGCCTTTTTCCTCCCTGGAAAGACTCAAAGCGGCGAACAAATGATAAAAATCAAAATCTACATAATACAATAACACAACATCTTCCCCCCAACCCAAACATATTAACAATAAACCAGGCACATTGCATAAACATATTACATACCATATAAATAATCATAATAATAGCAACGTTTAACATCATTAAAATTCCTGGGCCTCAGGCTACTAAGGTTGTCCTAAAAACTCATTGGCCCAGTCACCTTAACATTCTTACTGTGTTTTTTTCTGAAGATAATTTCTGTTTCTATTTTTGCTACTTGATGTTGCTTTGTGGTTGAGAGATTGAGATACGAATTCAAAAGACCAAATTATTGCATACCTTTGCCTGGTGCTCACTATCTGGCTATAGGCAGGTTCACGTATACCCTGTTTCCCCGAAAATAAGACATCCCCGAAAAATAAGACCTAGTACAGCTTTTGCTGAATTGCTAAATATAAGGCCTCCCCCGAAAGTAAGACCTAGCAAAATTTGTGTTTGGAAGCACGCCCACCAAACATAATACCAGAGCATGCAGGATTAATAAATGTATGTACCATAGATTGTTGTACATGGAAATAATGGTAGTAACAAGACATTCTTGATAGGATTCACAGTTTGTCTGATTATGCTGGTTTGTGATGACAACTACTGTACAGTATATAATACATGTTCATTTTTTGTTCAATAATAAATGTGAATTCTTCTTCATGGAAAAATAAGTCATCCTCTGAAAATAAGACCTAGCGCATCTTTGGGAGCAAAAATTAATAAAAGACACTGTCTTATTTTTGGGGAAACACGGTATTATGCAGTTAATGATACAGTATCTATTTAAACTTTGCCACATAATAAACCACTATGTAATGCAAATACTAAGCATTGAGCACCTAAATTATACCCCCCAACTGTCTCCATTTGGCAGGGGCAGTTTGGATTTTTACTATCTCATCCAACTTTCTTGGCTCCTTTAAAATGTCCCAGCTTCGCTCTCTTTGCCCCATTTTCGCACTGTATTACATCAGTTGCTGCAAATTGATTTCAAAGTACAGAATTTGTTTGTAGTGCTTCCCTTAGCTTTCTTTTTCTCACTAAAATACTTGAAATGCATAGCATTCAACATTTTCTCAACTGAACTTGCAGAATGAAGTGTTACATTGGATGTGGGGGTAAAGTGCTTAGTGTGCTTGAGGTGGACTTTCACATATTTGTTTTATGTTTGAAAGTAACAGCTAAATCTACTGTGTAAAATTGATTTCCCTAGAAAAATGGTCATGGCAGACTGCTGGTGGTACCAGAGAACCTGCCCATGTACAATGGAATTAAAAGATACAGTGGCACGTATCTACACTTCTAGGTATCTGCATTGCTGCTATTATACAGGCTATTTGTTGTTTGGTATATTTTTGGCATGCATTGGTTGCTTTCATCCAGAAATAAGTTCAGTGTTTTTTATAACATACACTAAAAAGTGCTGCAAATGTGCTCCATCCGTTTGACTGAAATGTTCTAAATGAAATCAGTTCTAATTTTAAAATGTTATTTAACCCATTTTAGTTTATAATTAAATTAAATGCATATTTATGTTTTGTAAATCTTAGACTCTTTGCATTGAAGGGGTGACTAACAGTTTTTGTTTACTGATTTAATCCGTTCATTTTTGTTGTATACATACTGTGCATGTGATGGAAGCTAACCCCTGATAAATTTGTATATGTGAAATTAGCATAAAATAATCTGAAATATGAATGGTTTTATTCATATACAGTGACTGAGTAGAGTAGAATGTTTTCAGTTGCAAAGATAGAAACTTATCTTTCAGTAAATTAGAAATTTTATGTGAACACAGAATTCTAGAGCATAAACTTTCTGTTTTTTCTAGATTATAGTTTACAGATGAATGAGCATTATGAGCTGCCCAAAGCACTTAAGATGACAACATTCAGTAATAATTTGCATATCAGTAATAAGTGAGAATCCAGACTCGTTGTCAAAATACTTAAATTGTTCAACAGTTTTTATTTTGCATAAACAGGTTTAAAAAATATGAGGACTTGCGCACAAAGTAGTATGGAACTAGATGGCACATTAAAAAGGATTATAGGATATGCATAGTTATCAGACTTTATTTGCCTTTTTTTGGTTGTTCCAGGATGTTACAGCAGAACCCATTACTTTGCGATGTCGAAAGCTCAGTAATCCTGACATCTGTTCATCAACTGGGAAAAGTAAACTCCATCGTCAGTTGAGTCAAGATGACTGCAAGCTCCGGAGGGGTAGTTTGGCGAGCTGTTTGTCAGGTAACATTCTTTTTTATCTCATGGCAAATGTTCACACACATTTTGTGCATAAATAAACATTATTTTCTACATAAACCAGGGTCAAGCTGATTTCTCTTGGAATAGGTGAGAATTTCTTCCTTCAAAATTGATAGTAATATATATTTTTGAAAAGCTTTGTTATCCAAGGTATGTACTCCATTTATATCCTGCCCTTCTCACCCCCAAGAGAGGAACTCAGAGCAGCATTACAAAAAGGCAGCAAATTGATGCCATGCACATACATACATTCAGTGAAAATAAACATATACATTACAACCAAAAATCACCAGCAATATTAAAAACAATTATTAAAATCACGTCATCCAGAGTCAAATCCAAGGCCATTCCATTAGTCATTTCACAGTTCCATATACTTATATTGCACTAACTTGCTAGCCAAAAGCTTGGTCCCATAACCGTGTTTTTACTTCAGGAGATCTTAACCTCCGAGGTGGATCATAGAGGGACAGGTAAGCTGGGCTGGAACCATTTAGGGCTTTATAGGCTAAAGCCAGCATTTTGAATTGTGCTTGGTAGACTGGCAGCCAGTGGAGCTGACATAATGGGAGTTGTGTGCTCCCTGTATGCTGCTCCAATAAGGAATCTGGCTGCTGCCCATTGCACCATTTGAAGCTTCTGAACAGTCTTCAAAGGCACATAGAGCACATTGCAGTAGTCTATTCGGGATGTATCATGAGTGTGGACCACCATGGCCAAGTCTGGCTTCTCAAGGTACAGGCGCAAATGGTGCACAAGTTTTAATTGTGCGAAAGCTCCCCTGTCCACCATTGAAACCTGGGGTTCTAGACTCAACGATGAATCCAAGATCATGCCCAAGCTGTGAACCTGTGACTTTAGGGAGAGTGTAACCTCATTGAACACAGGCGGTAACCGTATACCCTGTTCTGCTCTGTTCTCGGTCCTGGCTCCAAGATAGCTGCATCTTAAAAAGGATTCATTGAGAATATTATTTTTTGAATTTCATATAAAAGCAGCTTAGCAGACCACTAAAATACTTAAAAAGTAGGCTTTTGGGATCTGCAGAACTTTCAATCAGTCTTGGGGGGTGGGGGGGGGGGAGAGGGAACAGAAAAGTAAACAAATTATGCTGGCTAGATATTGAAACCACAGACCCTAGTGTCCACAATCACTTTGGGATGTCTCTGCCTCTTTTTCACTCCCGAAGAAGTTTTGTAGGCAATTAACTGTTACAATATTTAGTGGTGCTATAAAAGAACCAGTCAAACACTTTTAAACATTTTATTTATGGACCACATGGCTTTCTCATTCATATTACCATACAATTATGCTATTATATTTTGAACTAAAAAGCCAACCAGTAAAAGATATTTTGTGTTTCTCCCCCCCCCCCCCCCCGCCCCCATATAAAGGAAAACAGCTGCTTCCTTTATCCACTAGTATGCATAGTGGCGTAGGACAACCAACATGGCAACCGTCCGGAGAAGCATCAAATTTGGTCCGTATGAGGAATCAGTCATTGGGACAGTCAGCTCCATCACTTACAGCAGGCTTGGTAAGTTTAGTGTGCTACACAATTTTCTGAAATGATTAAAAAAAAGACAATGTGACTTGCTTTTAGATGTCTCCCATTACTGTGATTTGTTTATATTTAATGTTTCTATTTTCCAATGCCTCGTCTTTTTTGCTATTTAATACTCATTTTATTTCATTGGAAATTGATTGAAAAATCATGTGGCAGAAAAAAACTTAAAATTATGTGTTGAATTGAGCATAGAAGAACAATTCTATGGCCAGTGTTGTTAAGAGTCATGAATAATATTTAATAATAACCAGATTGATTTTACAATCTGCTTGTTGCTTAAAAATAAGTCTACTTTTAAGTCTGCATTAGGCCTTTAGAGCAGTGGATCTAAACCCTAGATGTTTTGGCCTGCTACTCCCAGAAATCCCAACCAATTTACCAGCTGTTAGGATTTAGGCCAAAATCATCTGGGGATCCCAGGTTGAGAGCCACTGCTTTAGAGGTTTCTAATGTGAATCAAACAACTATTCTCTGACATTTATGCTCAGAATAAGATCTTACTTCTATTACTTTATTACTGGGGAGGGCTTCATTTGTATTACAGAGACCTTCCATGCAGAGATGATAGTTTGTGCTAGCTAGATATGAGAAATTAGTTTCTCTGATTTCCAACTTATATTGTGGAGGGGTGGGACAATATAGACATACTTTAACAAAAAAAATCTTCTTTCCCAAAGTCTTTTTACACTTTCTTCCCCCATTCTTCCTTAATGTCTGCCTAGCTGGAAGTTTTAAAGCATTGGTAGGATGGTAAAAAGAACTGGAGAAATGCCATGTGTTTGCAGTACACAATGAAAGAAAGTAGAGTTGGAAAGAAGGGGGTTCTGCTATAACCAATCTTACTGTTTCTGAGTGCCTGCCTACAACAGGCAAGGTAAACAGCAACTTTCTACAGAAAACCTTGCTAAGAATCTGTGAAAAGAACAATTGAAAGAAAAGGGGAGAGTAAAAACACCTACATGTTAAAAAGAAGTCTAGATCTCTAAATTCAGCCAGCAAAAAATATATATTAAAAAATGAATGGTGAAGTAAAAAGTAATTCATTGATTTCTTCTGTAAGCAGCCTTCATGCAGTCTTTAGAAGGTTCAAAATGTTTTTGATTACCGTAATTGTGGAAGATATCATCATCAGCAGCATCTAATTTGGTTGTTGATACTGATGTTGTTAGGTCTATACAAAAAGTTTGCTGAAGCAAGTTGAATTGCTCTTTAATTTTTAGAAAGTGATCTTTATTCTTTACATGTTTTGTCTGCCTCTGGTACTAAATTTTCTATTAGAAAGTTAATGCCTAAGACACCCCCCCCCCCTCCAAATTGGTTACTTGAGTGGAAATCCACCATCGTAAGGTCCATAAGTCCTGGTGTGCAGTGCACACAACATGTTGGTTTAAGTATCCCTTTCAAACCACCTTTTAGAACTACACGCAGATTCACAGAGGGTTTAATATGAAAAATAGCATAATTTTATCTTCAATATTCATCACATTAATATATTCTAGAAATTGCATATACTGCTACTATCGGCACATTGGGATGCATTTGGTTGGATAGCATGTGCCTTACTGAATGCTAGTAATTTTAATGGTCTTCAGTTTGCGTTGAAATATAGGTACAGTAGAGTCTCACTTATCCAATGTTCTGGATTATCCAACGCATTTTTGTAGTCAATGTTTTCAATACATCGTGATATTTTGGTGCTAAATTCGTAAATACAGTAATTACTACATAGCATTACTGCATATTGAACTACTTTTTCTGTCAAATTTGTTGTATAACATGATGTTTTGGTGCTTCATTTGTAAAATCATAACCTAATTTGATGTTTAATAGGCTTTTCTTAATCCCTCCTTATTATCCAACATATTCGCTTATCCAACGTTCTGCCGGCCTGTTTATGTTGGATAAGTGAGACTCTACTGTATAACTGAATTGACTATGTAGTATAATGTACTATAATTTGTAGTGTATAGGATGAGTTTGGTTCAGCCTTAAAGCTGCATATTTTATCATGTCATGCTCTGTTAGTTCTCAGGCGCTTGAATTTTTAGTGGGCTTCCTGTGGAGAACACAGAAAATCCGAAGAAGGGGACACAGTGTTAATTAATGTCAACTCAACTAATAAAACCAATTCAGTTATTAGTTTTGGTGGTAATAAATTAATTTACCAGTTTATAACATTTAATATTAGCATACTTTTCCAACTAACTGTATATACTTGTGTATATAAATAATGTATAAGCAGGCAGGCTTCTATAATAAGCTCCTATTAAAAATAGCTCCACAGTCTTTCTGCAGAGAGATTTACTTAGTGTTCACCACATTTTTCAGGCTCCCCCATATTGCTACCGAAACACGTTTTTGGTTAAAAAAAAAAGAAGAAGAAGGTTGAAGTAGTTTAGTGTCACGCTCACTTCAAACGACCAGCATGAACGCAGATCAAAGACAGCTGCTATCAAAACCAATCTTTATTGAAGAACACACGACTTGGAAAAAGTCGAGAATGGCATAATGTTTACATACAAGCAATTTTATCACCTTGGTTGCAACGTAACATCACACGTAAATATCATCACCAAACCCCACCCCCTGTATCACATTTCTACTATTCCCACACAAACTACTCATTATAATTGTTATGATTTTCACCCCCGAGTTCCCATGCTCTGCTGCCAGGTGTTTTCGTGAGACATTCAGGAGTGTTGATGTTATGGCTCCAATTCCAGGGCTTGCAAATTCAGCCCTGGGAATTGGTCCCATGACATGGCGCCCCCCTTTTCTCCGTCCTCCTCTTCTGTGCTTCCTCCATCACGACTCTGAAATAAATCAAACAAGGACACTAGGTATCCATTTTGTCCAAAGTACCCATATACTTTTTTAATAAACTGCGATGGAATACTGGATGTATTTTCCCCAAACTTTTTGGCAAAGACAATTGGAAAGTCACTTCGTTTATCACATCCTGTATCCTGAAGGGTCCAATAAATTTGGGGCCCAGTTTTCTTGAAGGTAGCCCCAATTTGATGTTTTGTGTGCTTAACCACACTAAGTCCCCTTTCTCCAATTTATCGCCTTCCACCCTTTTCCTGTCTGCGACTGTTTTATATTTTTTGTGTGCTTCTTTTAAGGATGCAGTCACCTGACTCCAACATTCTAGCATTTGGGTTTTCCATTTCCCTGCCCCTGTTTCTTCATTCTCTGCCCATCTTGGCAATTGGGGCAGAGGCTGAATCTCATACCCGTAAACTACTTCAAAGGGGGTTTTATTTGTTGCGGAATGTATGGTAGAATTAAAAGCTAGTTCAGCGAAGGCTAGCCACTTAGACCAATCATTTTGTCTCATATTAGAGTACATGCGAAGGAACTGCCCAAGCGTCTGTTGAGTACGTTCTACCGCCCCGTTTGTCATGGGGTGAAAAGCAGAACTTAGGCTCCTTTCTGCTCCTAGCATTTCCAAGAATTTTTCCCAGAATTTTGCTGTGAATTGAACACCCCTATCACTGACCACTCTACTGGGACATCCATGAAGTTTGTAAATGTGGTTTATGTATAATTCAGCCAGTTTCTCTGCCGATGGTAGTTTCGTCAGTGCTATAAAGTGGGCCTGTTTAGAAAACAGGTCTAATACTGTCCATATGTAGCGATGTCCCCTGCTAACAGGCAGTTCTCCCACAAAGTCCATAGCTACACATTCCCAAGGCCTGGTAGGTTCTGCTACCGTTTGTAATAGTCCCATTGGCTTCCCTCCTCTCGATTTATTTCTGGCACAATCCTCACATTGGATAACATAATTTTTTATGTCCTTTCTCATCCCTGGCCACCAACAGTGTTTTGCTATCGCCTTCGTCGTTTTTGTAATCCCCATATGACCAGCGCTCTGGTTATTATGAAAACGATGCAAAATCTTAATCCTCAATATCGCTGGGATGTACAGTTTCTTTTTCACAAACCAAAATCCCCCCTTCTGCTCCCCTTTTTCCGCGTTGGATAAGATCCACTGATCTCCTTCATATGATTGCCTCAGTTCTTTTTCCCAACTATCTTCTTCGTCAAATTTGACAGTAGCAGTGCTCTCCCTTTGAGCCTGCGCTCTTGTACTGACAGCTAAACCCCATTGTCTTTCGGAAAATAACGTTCCCTCTTTTGCTGTGGTTATGTCCTCGTGCTGAGGCATGCGTGAAAGAGCATCTGCCAAAACATTCTGTTTCCCTTGGAAAAACTTTAATTGGAAATCGAACCTGCTAAAGTATTGTGCCCATCTAATTTGTTTGGGGGATAATTTTCGAGGAGATTTTAAGTACTGGAGGTTCTTATGATCAGACCAAATTTCAAATGGGATTCCACTCCCTTCGAGGAAGTGTCGCCAGCATTCCAATGCCTTTAATATAGCTAATGCTTCCTTTTCCCATATGGGCCAACATTTCTCAGTTTCACTGAACTTCCGAGATAAATATCCGCAAGGTTTTAAGTTCCCATTTTGATCTTTTTGCAATAGTACTGCTCCGTATGCACAATCCGAAGCATCACAATGTATTATGAAAGGGCTTTGAATGTCGGGGTGCTTTAGGACAGGTTCTTCTGTAAAGCGTTCTTTTAGGGTTTCAAAAGCCTTTTGGCATTCTGGCGTCCAACTCAACTTGGCGCCAGGGGCTTTCACTTTCGCCGTCTCCCCTTTCCCCTTTGTTTTCAAAAGTTCGGTGAGGGGTGCGGTTATTTGCGCAAAGCCTTTTATGAATGATCTATAGAAATTTGCAAATCCTAGGAACGATTGCAATTGTCTCCTGGTTTGAGGCACTCCCCATTCTCTTACGTCCGACACTTTGGATGGGTCCATAGCTAACCCCTCCGGAGATATTCGATACCCCAAGAAGTCAATTTGCGTTTTGTTAAATTCACATTTGGAAAGTTTTGCATACAGTTTTGCTTCCCTCAGTTTTTGCAAAACTTCCCGGACTAGTTCAATGTGTTGCTCTCTGTCCTCGCTTACGATAAGGATATCATCCAAAAATATGAATACTCCTCGATATAATAGTGGATGTAAGATTTCATTTATAAGCTGCATAAAGCAAGCGCCGCCGTTTTTTAAACCAAAAGGCAAAATTTGATATTCAAAATGTCCGAATGCGCAGGAAAATGCAGTTTTCCAAGTATCCTCGGGTTTGATTCTTAATTTATGATAAGCTTCAATTAAATCAAGTTTGGTAAACATGCTCCCTTTCTTTAACACGGTAATCAGATCCTTTACTAAGGGCATAGGGTATTTATTATCCTTAGTAATTGCATTTAAATTTCGATAGTCAATGCACAGTCTTAAAGAGTTGTCTTTCTTTCTCCTAAATAACACTGGGGCTCCCAAAGGGGAGCTGGACGGCTTAATGAAGCCTCGCGCCAGATTCTTATCAATGTATTTCCTCAATTCCTCCTTCTCCTGAACAGACATGGGATACACTTTTGGTTTTGGTAAGTTTGCTCCTGGGGTTATTTCGATTTCTACTTCTATATTCCTTTTGGGAGGTAATTTACTTGCCTCTTTCTGATTGAACACATCCACAAAGTCCCTGTATTCAGGGGGCAATAGTTCTTGGTCTATTTCCTCCGCTTCATCTCCCTCGCTCTCTTCTTCTGCTATTTTGCTTATCTCCCATTGCGTTTGTTGCTTTTTAAATGCCAGGCTCTTTCCCCTCCAATCCACTTCGGGGTTTGCCTGTTCTAGCCATGGAATCCCTAGTATGATATTGTATGTGGCAATAGGGGCTATCACAAAGGATATTCTTCCTTCCCATTTGCCTATTTTACATGGGATCCCCTGTATTTCTTTCGTGGATACTTCCCCAGCAGCAACTGATCCACCTAGCTGCGAAAATGCAATTGGAGCGTCAAGCAGCGTTTGCTGGCATTTTAGCGCCCCTGCTAATTCCGGAGTTATAATGTTCCTAGAGCAACCACAATCCACGAATGCTCTACAGGTGGCCCGATTCTCTAACCCCGACAAGCAGATCGGCACTACCAGCATGCGTTTGTCTTGACTCACCAGCCTCTCCGGGGGTTCTGGGGCTCGCACCTCCTCCTCCGCTCGTCTCCCGGCTGCTGGCGTGGGCTTTGAGGCTTTGGGCGGTTCTCCCTTTCGGGCCCAACATTCTGCCGCCCGATGGCCCGTCTTCCCACATACAAAGCATCCCGGCTTAGGTCTGTTGTCGTCTCCTTTGAAGGGGATCCCCGGCCTCCCTCCGGGTCTCTCCTGCTTCCTCGTTTCTCCCCGACCCCTCGCCACTGGTCTCTGCTGGCCGCCGCCGCCGCCGCTCCGGAAGCGCTTTACTTGGGACAGGGTGGATTCGACGCGCCCCGCCAGTTGAATCCAACCCTGTAGTGTCTCTGGGTCATCTCTGTGCGCCGCCCAACTAAATACCTCGGGGCGCAGTCCCTCTTTGAATATCTCCACTTTGGTCACTTCGGACCACTCTGGTACCCTTTCCGCGAGATGGAGGAATTCTTCTGCGTACTCGGGTACCGTCTTGTCCCTCTGCTTTATTCCTTTTAGTTGGTCTCGAGCCCTCAATTGCTCCAGCGGGTCTCTAAATCGGTTTTCCAGTGCGGCGAGGAATTGGGGCACTGACCTCAAGCACGGGTCGCGTCTGGCATGTAGTTGCACATACCAGCTGGCCGCTCCCCTCTTTAGAGTATTACCAATGGCCCGAACCATGCTTCCTTCGGAGGGGAATGTGTGTGCATTGTCCTCCATGTATCCTCTGATGCCAATGAGGAAAAAGTTCAGTTCGGATGATTCCCCTCCGTATTCCAGTTTGAGCTCCTCTCTCCTAGGCATCCATTCTGCGGCCCGCTGCCTTTGCATGGGTGGTCTGGGGAGGGGTTGCATCAGGTTCCCCTGAGCTGGCCCTTTGATCACTCCGCGTCCCAGCCCGGCGGTCGTTCCCCGCGGCCCTCGGAATTCCGCTGCTGCTGTCGGCCCTTCCACCCATCTGAACGCAGGTCCTGCTGTAGCCCCCGCACTTCGCACTCCATCGCCGTACGGTGCATCCTCCCCGTCTCCATGGATCTCCGGCTCCTCCCCGCCTTCCTCCATCAACCCGCTGGACCCGATCCCTGGTTCCAGCGGTCTTTCAACCCCGACACCCATTCGGGGGGTTGGGAGTACTGTTGGAGTTGGCGGTCTCAGAGTCTCCAAGGCTCGCTGGCGATCCTCCTCGCGCGCCATCCTTTCTCGGAACTCCAGCTCCTGCCAATACTCCTCATCTCCACCGCCGCCTGTCGCCGTTGGGCTCTGCGTCGATGCGCGCTGGCCCCTCTGGCTCCAAGCCTCGTCCTTACTCGGCTCTCTTTCGGCACCGTATCGAGTGGGCTCCCTCTGGAGATTCTCCTCCAACAGCGGCACCAATCTTCCCACGGTTTCCGACAGCCTGGACAGGTTGGTCTCCAAGATAGACAACCGTAGGGCCACGGTCTCCGGCATGCTCCCTCCAGACCCCCAATTGGTCTCTGCAGCTGCTGAGACACCTCTTCCTCCTCTGGGGATCCTCTGGGTAATTCCGTTCGGTCTGGGGTATCCGGTAGAGGAAGCGATGGCTTGTAGCGTTTCCTCTCCCAGCGGCCGAGCTCCACTCATTTTCACTTCACTGCGACTCCGCAGGAGGGTGAGAATGGGATTCTCGACTTAAATGTCACGCTCACTTCAAACGACCAGCATGAACGCAGATCAAAGACAGCTGCTATCAAAACCAATCTTTATTGAAGAACACACGACTTGGAAAAAGTCGAGAATGGCATAATGTTTACATACAAGCAATTTTATCACCTTGGTTGCAACGTAACATCACACGTAAATATCATCACCAAACCCCACCCCCTGTATCACATTTCTACTATTCCCACACAAACTACTCATTATAATTGTTATGATTTTCACCCCCGAGTTCCCATGCTCTGCTGCCAGGTGTTTTCGTGAGACATTCAGGAGTGTTGATGTTATGGCTCCAATTCCAGGGCTTGCAAATTCAGCCCTGGGAATTGGTCCCATGACAGTTTAGACTGCCTTTCTTTCTCTGACTTAGACAAGGGAGGGCCAAATGAGATGGAAGCTTCTTGCCTCTGCCTTATCTCACTATATTTGTGCTGGGTCCCTAATAGAATCAGGTTGCTTTCTTGCTTTTCTCCCCTCCCCTTTTGTTCCAGGCTGCACTCTCAATCTCTAGCCTAATTTATATTCCTTTCCTTATCTGTATTTGTATAGATTTAGACATTTTAAGCTAAGCAAAGTACTTTACACCCTGAACTACAAAAAACCCCCAGATCACTTACTGTTCTTCCTATGCATTTTAAAATGTAGAGGAACACATTTATTTGTTGCATGCCCCTAAGTTTTAGCCTTGACATATCCATGGGTCATAGCAAAAAATAATTTTGTCCCCAAATCTGCCCTCTACTTATACATTGGGTCAGCTTACACATGGGTATACCATAGAATCACAGAGTTGGAAGAGACCACAAAGGCCATCCAGTCCAGTCCTCTGCCATGTAGAATCAAAGCACTTTGACAGGTTCTAAAAAAACATCCAAAGTGAGATACCTTTAGTAACTTTCCAAGCTCTGTCCATACCTGAAAGGTTTATGTGAGACTGTATCATGGATTGTCAAGGTACAGATACCACAAAGTCAGTCCCAAGTACAAAGTAACAATAGTTTAATGAAGAAACAGCTCAAAAGAATAAAAAAATGCTTAACAGCAGCAAAATAGTATTCAAAAACAAACACAGACCAACCGGTCAAAAAGGAGGTAAAACAGAGTCCCAAAGTCCTAAAAAATCCCAACCCACTAACCAAAATACCCGGCAGACGTATTCGCTATCATTTCAGCGAACACGTTCCAAGATGAAGTAAAGTCGTAGTCAAGCCAGTCCAGAGGTCATCCACAGCAAACAGGATACAACAGCAGCATCAATGTCCAATCCAAAGTCAGGGCACAAGAGCGAACACAATGTCCAGAACCAAACCGAGAACAGTAGCAAATCCCAAAGAATCCACAAAGTTCAGGAATCACGACCCAGCATACACTTTGCCAATCGCAAGGTCCCTATTGCAACCAGCCCTCCTTTTATTACAAACCTTCCTCTGAGTTGCAATTAGCCAATGCCCCACACTCAGCTGCTTCTGCATTCTCCTCCAAACTAGAATCAGACAACACCCCACGCTCAGCTGCCAGTTGTGCTGCCTCAGCTGCTCTTTGCCTTGCCTGCCAAGCGGCCCTTCTCTTGCTTCTAGTTACATCCTCCCAAACAGCAGACAAATAATCTTCCCTCCAAGTTTCATTCCCAACAGATCTTCTGAATGTGCCACTACTTGTAGGCTCCTCACCAACTTCTGCTACTTTTTCCAATCCATCTCATCCACAACCTCATCAGTGTCACTCCCAGCACTTCTCATAGAAACTGCTTCATTGTCAAACCCAGCATCCCCATCAAACCCTTCAAAAGACTCTTCGTCAGTGGGTTCAGTAAGTATTTGCCGAATCCTCTCCTGCTGTTGCTCTTCTATAGGATCTTGTTCCCGAGTAGACCTTTCTGCCTGCCTACTCTCCAACTCCCTGTTGTTACTACTACTCAGAGACTCATCCACAACATGTATGGTATTATTTTGAGATAAACATTGCATTTGTGATCAGTAAAAACTAAGATCTATTATTGTCAAGGACAGAACGCCACAAGGTTCAAAATAACAGAGTTTATTAAATTACAGAACTCAAAAATGCCCGTAAAAACACAAGGGCCAGGCAATTTTAGCCTTTAGGAGCAAAAAAGGGACAAGGAAAAAAAAACGTACAAAAGATAAACCGGATTAAACCGAAGTTTAATCCGGATAAAAACAAACTGCTTGCTTCAGCCTGAGGGTAAACAAAACAAAAGCCAAGGAACAAAAGAATGCAACTAATTGGCAGCAGATTCCTCTCTGCTGCCAACACGGTGCTTAGAGGAACTTGCGTCGCTCCCACACACACAGCAGACAGGATTTCCAACACGAACAGATCAGCCAAGGATTGTAGCAGAAGAGTAGACCCAGTTCCTTTCCGTGGTTCAAAGCCAGAAGTAGACGTTTGTAGTTTCCAAGTCCAGAAGGGGGAAGACAAGCCGTGGTCAGTTCAATCCGAGTTTTCAAAGCAGGAGATGGCGTCCGTCAAGAAGACGACGGAAGGTCAAGCTAATAAGAGTAAGCACAGGTTTGCACAAACAAATGCCCACACAATTCCTCCCGCCGTCTGACCCTGAATTCCAAAAACAACTTACGTCTCAGCACAGGAAAACACACCAGTCTTCAGGAAAGCGTCCCACACAGATCCCAAGCGTTTGTCCAGATTACCTTGCCCAACGCAATTTGCAATTGCTCCCAAGCCCCATTTTATGCCAGTTACAAATCCTCATCACTGTCAGCTGTCCTCCTTAACCCGGGCGTTTCCTCATCACTTTCCTCATCAGAGCTGGAACACCTCTGACTACGCCCCACAGCATCTCCAGCTGTGGATCCCGTCCCATCCCTCCAGCTAAGCCATGGGTCTAGTCCTGAAAGTCCCCATTCATCTTCTATCCTATCATGACCAGTGGCACCCAATTCCTCCCTTACCCGAGTCCAATCCATCTCATCCTCCTCCGAGCTAACCAGCCCCTCCTCCATTCTCTCCGTAAACCCCTCAAAAGACTCTTCGTCAGATGGTGCTGCAAAAATGTCTCGCAGTCTTTTTCTTTCTCGCTCCTCGAGAGTATCTGACTCTCGAGGAGTCTTACGCCCACGTCTGTCAGTAACAGAGCCATGAGGCTCAATCATAACAATTATAGTTTTGTTTTTATATATACATTCAATGCCAAAACACTAATCTGTCTGTATATTTTTTGCTATTTAATAAATATATAAGACGGAGTCATATTCAGTCAGTTTTATACTGTGTTTTATAGAAAACATGTTTTGCTTAAAGTTGTTCATAGAAAAAAGACAGTCTGAGTTAAAGTAAACAAGTGCACGTACATTTGGATTGTTTGTTGCAGATATAACCTTCAAAAACGAAACATATGATGACAGTTTTGGCATAAATTAAAAGCTGTTGGTCTTTATGATTAATTCCATGCAACTAATCCATTTTCTTTAAAAGGGCAACAGTTGGTTGCAAAAAAACCAAGTGTCTTTTAGTATTTTTAGTATTTTAAACGCAGTGGATTTAAAAATGTACACATAAATTAACTAACCTATGAACAAGTCACATTGAACAGAGTGGATCTTATTTTAGAATAGACATATGTAGTTGGGCACTGTAAATTATATAAAAGATGCCATTTTATAAAAGATGTTTGTAAAACCTTCTTATTAATATAAAGTGGTATATATTTTTAGTTTTTCAAAAAATATTACATTAGTGTGAAATTGACTCTTAAAATCTGACATGACAGTTGTGTGGTATAAACTTTATGCTTTGGTGCCATCTACTGGGGAAGATGGGCTTATTTAAAAGTCCACAATGCTTACTAGGAGATATTCTCTCATAGCCCAGACTATTTTATGGAATTATTCTGAGGATAATGATAGAAAGAAGGATGCCAGCTTCAGTTTGTTGGAAGAAAAACGGGATATTACTGAAACTAATAAATGGTACCCATTAGTAGAATCATAGAATCATAGAATAGTAGAGTTGGAAGAGACCTCATGGGCCATCCAGTCCAACCCCCCGCTAAGAAGCAGGAAATCACATTCAAAGCACCCCCGACGGATGGCCATCCAGCCTCTGCTTAAAAGCCTCCAAAGAAGGAGCCTCCACCACAGCCTGGGGGAGAGAGTTCCACTGTCGAACAGCTCGCAATAATTTATTATGTAATCAGAGTTGGACAGTCTTATCTTAAATTACAGTTTTATGTAAATATTCAAAAACATTTAACCTACTGATATCTCAATGTAATTTTATTGGTGTCTATTTTTAAAAAAAATTACCAGTAGCTGCTACATTCCCCACCCTCGTCTTATACTCAAGTCAATAAGTTTTCCCAATTTTTTGTGGTAAAATTAGGTGCCTCAGCTTAGATTCGGGTCGGCTTATACTCGAGTATATATGGTAAATGGTACGAAATAGAAAATGGTACAAAACAGGTTAGGTGTCTGGCTTTAGAAAACAAAATTCTAGTTACTAGACCTGGCTACATAATACATTTTGCAATCTTTATCCGAGGAAGACCTGGCTACATGGTCTCCAAGACAATTTTTATAGAATTGTATAAGGGCTGTTATGTCCAATCCTCTACTTAATACAGGATCAATCTTGGGTATGGATTATGCTGTCTGACTACAGAAGGATGCACATTTAGATGATAAAACATGCTGTTGCCATATAGAATTAGTTAACTTTTCTTGACCGAATGCTAGTGAAGGGCAGGATCAGAGCTCAGGGAGGGTGGAATGGTCACTACATAGCCTCTTTATCTGTTACTCATCCTTACACATGTGCATGCACACACAGAGATGCACTCCAATAATCTTTCACCGTCTTCTCACACTCCCAGCCTTGGTTATTCACCGCCTTAAGTCTTTTTGATGGCAATGAATTTACCACACTTTGATACCTATTCCGAGATCACCCCAAGCCACATTTCTTTCAAATATTTTCCTATTTGCATTCCTCACATTGCCTTAGTAATACATCTGTACACTATTGCCCTTTTAAGAAGCATTTCCTTCTTTGCTCACCTCCTGCCCATCTTTTACATTTTGAGAACTGGAGAATAGCACAAAGGGAGAGATGGTTGGTGGGTGAGAATACCCTCTAAGTGAGTGGAAGAAGCAGTAGGGAAAGAGACCAAAAAAGGTTGACCACTGCATAATTATGTGGGAAATACATGGAGAAGCAGCTAGGAAGTGTCCGCAAATAAAATTTGACTTTTCCCATCTTTGGTGGTGGAGTAAAGAACATAGCAGTTGACAAAGAAATATCATGAACATAGAATAAAATTACCATGCTTAGTAGAGTACGAAGTCTGATTATCCCCATTCAGTTCTATTAGATTCCCAGCTTGTAATGTCTAAATCAAAACAATAACAAAAATACCCACTCCAGATGCTGGCAATTTGAGGAAAATTGGCTCCATTAAAATATGGGGGTAGTGTTTTCAACATCTCAGTGGTTTTCAGTCACAATTGCATCTTTGACTGAAATGTGTCTGAGCAATTTTGCTGTAAAACCTTAGATTTTGTGAAGAGCCGGGGTTATGGGAAGATTACTATTTTGAATTCAAAGAATTAAATTTATCTTCAGTACTTTTAGGAATGTTTAAAAAAGACATGATTGAAAATGGGATTTTCACAGTTATTTGTACAGTAATAATTATATGGAAGGTAATTGTGTCCAGTGACAGACTACTAAGAGTGGTGCTGGTGAATAGTTTGTTATTTTGTTAAGTGCTGTTAGAATTAAAACTAGCCTACGGTAGTCATCATTTTGTGGTGTACAAATATACAGTTACGTAAAGAAGATTAAATATTTTAATTTGACACATAATGCTATTTAATATAGTGTTCAAAACTTTTCAGTTTGGCAGAAATATTACAGCTCAGTTATGAATCTGGTTTTCTCTCAGTATTCTTCTCCTATGTTTGGAGAAGTTCCTCAGTTGTTGAGAAGACTCTGAATCCTTGCCATATATTTTGAAGTACATCATCTTATGGCTACATAACCAAATGTAAATTCATGGATCTTCCCTTATGATAATTGATATTCATCTGCTGTCAGCTGGAATGATTGCAGTTCTCATTATCTTCAAATGCTATGTGTTGTGTCTTTTTTGTTTTGTTTTTTGTTCTGTCCAAGAGCTTGTTGAATTGATTTTGGCACACAGACCGTGCTTTCTTTCTGACAGCAGTGCTATTGTGAGTGTAAAGTGAGAAACTGCTGGAGAGTGCTTGGCAAGCAAGATTCTTATTTTTTTGTCTTGGAAATAGTTTATAAAGAATTATTCTGAATGTACATTCAGTGGGATGAAAGATGTGTTCTCATAGCATGAATATTTTATGGACCGGCTTATAGCTTGCTCTTTTTATTTTGCTGTTTTAATTTTTTTTTCTGTTGATGTGCTGTTGATCAGTTACAAAATATGTATTGCAGCCCTGCAGTTCTACCTACATAAGTGAAGTTCATTATTCTTTTGCTGTTGTAAAACTATTTGAAAACCCAGTGATAGAACAAAACAGAAGTTTGAAATAAAACCCTAAAGTGACAGTATGGTCTCTGTGGTTTCAAATCATACCTCTTCTTTTTATTCCATGACATCTACTGTATATCTATGCAGAAGTTGGTTCCACTAAATTCAGATTTGAAGGCTGTTACATCTCTCCAGGATGGTCCTGTAATCCCTAACCTTGGTCTTCTATCTTTCACCTTGCCCTTTTACCCTTAAGATCCCTGGATTTGGTACTTTGCCCTCAATACTTTGATGTATTGATTGTTGACTTCAATGGGTTAAAGCATGATATTTTATCTTGTGAATTATTAAATCAAATCAGTACACAATAATAGACACTTTCTCCTGTCAGACACTTTCCCCGAATTCTCTTCGTTTTTCTCCTCTAGCAACTCTATTTCTGACTTGCTCCTAACTATTTTACAGATGATCCTGTAGGTTATATCTCTTCCTTCATAAACGCCCTATGGCATTAGATGCTGCTCCTATCCAGTCATGTCCCAGCTTCTGGTTTTACGAAGGGGAATTTACTACTTCTTTACTTTCTGTCTTCCTCTAGCTATGGATCTCAACTATGATCATTTATCATCTTTCTTCTAGAAGTGACAACCTTTCTTTTGTGTTTATGAAAGAGAAGGCAAGGATCTGACAATCTAGAGTTGATACATGTGCCTGATACTTGGGTTTTTTTTTAGTACAGTACTTTGGTTTTTAGTATCAGTAAGTTATTTTTAGGAACTTACACTGTTGATACCTGCTATTGTCTTTACTTTAAGTCTCTCTTGTGACCCTTTTAATCTAGTATCCATTTTTCATGGCTTCATTACCATATAGTATTTTTTTAGCTTTAGCCTTTATTGAAAGTGCCTTCAACATGGCTCTTAATATCATGTCACTACAGGTTTCTCCTATGTGTAGCCTACTGACTGTCTTTGGGTCACTGATGTTCTTATTTGGATGAAAGTTAATAATTCTTCTCTTGCTTCTTCTCTTTAGTCCATCTTAAACAGTAATTGTGGGTTGAGATTAAAAGGGTTGTTTGGTCCTCCATTTCCTGCCTATCCTATGGTCAGAACTGAATGAATTTATTCTGAGGAGTCTTCTTTCCATGTGTTGAGAACTCTTTACCCATTCAGAAAGTAGTGTGAGAAGGAAGGCGGCCTTCACTTCCATGATGACATAGCAGTTTCTCATTAGCATTCAGCTTTTTACAAAATTAGCCATTACTGTGTTTAGCAAGCACGAGACTGTCTTCAATAAATTATTCTATTTAAATGATCTAATTATGATGTGCTAGTACTTTCTGTACTTCCAAAGTTTTAAAAGGGTCAACAAATAATTCCCTCTATTTAAATATTAAAGTTTTAAATTAAATATTAAAGTGTTTTAACTCTCTGGAACAAAGAGTATAAATATGGAAATCTTGTCAATTTGAGATAAACCTAAAAGGGAACACAGACTTACATTAAAGAAATTCAGACAATAAGTGGGGATGCAAATTAAGGTTTTGAGAAGCATATTGCTAATAGAATCAAGAGGAATAATAAAAAAACCCTTCAAATATATCACAATGGAAAGCCAGCCAAAGAGGCTATTGGACCATTGAGCGACAATAAATAGAAAGTTCTGAAGGGAGAATAAGAATATCTGTGCTTTGTGTGATATTTTTCAGGGGGAGAAGGGAATGAAGAGCTAAAGGCGCTCTGAATCACTTCTGAGGTTGAGATAGAGTGGGGTAAAAATTCAGTAAATAAATAAATGTAAATAGTAGTTGCAAGAGCGGAAACTTTATACCTTATTGACAATTTTCAGATGAGAAAATCACTGCATTTATGTGAATTCTTTGAAAATTCAAAAACCAAATTGCTGATGCTCTAACTAAAATATAACGTGTTCTCAAGATCCTCCTTTGCACAAGCAGAATAGAAGATAGCTAAAGTACAACCAATTTTGAAACTAGGGTGGGCTGAGGAGATTAGTTATATTAAAGCTTGTTTTAATTGCTAGAAAGATTTTTTAAAATTATGAAACATGAATAGCAAGGTCCATTGAGGATAATATTTGCTGATCACACAACATTATTTAGAGCATGAAAACAAAAAGGGATTATATGGAGACCTAAAGGAATCTCTCAGATTCTGAGATTGAGTATTAAAGTGGGAAATTGTATTTAATATACCGTATATACTCGAATATAAGCCGACCCGAATATAAGCCAAGGCACCTAATTTTATCACAAAAAACTGGGATAACTTATTGACTCGAGTATAAGCCGAGGGTGGAAAATGCAGTAGTTACAGGTAAATTTCAAAATAAAAATAGATGCCAATAAAATTTCATTAATCGAGGCATCAGTAGGTTAAATGTTTTTGAATATTTACCATATTTCAAAGAAAAGCAATAAACTAGCTCTATAAGTGGAAAAGTAGGGGCAACAAAAACAATATGGTATCAACAACAACAACAACAACAATAATAATAATAATAATAATAAAAACTTCATTCGGATCCCACCCTATCTCCCCATGGGGACTCAGGCCGGCTTTCAACATAGTAACAGGCAAACATTCAATGCTTATATAACAATGCAGAGCTAGATATAGATCTATAATTATAGATACTAATTTCACATATGCATTTCCTCCTGAAACATTTGCAAATCCCTCTGTGTGTGTGTGTGCGCGCGTGCGCGCACTTCCCCTACAATATTTGCAAGCCCTATATATATATATATATATATATATATATAAAAGAGTAATGGCATCAGGGCAGCGGACAAAACAACAAAACTAAAGGCCCCCCCAACCTCGAAATTTGACAACACAACCCATCATTCACGCCTCTAGGTTGATACAACAAAAAGAAAAGAAAAATAAAGTCCTAATTAGAGAGAGAGGAATAATTGCTTTTATCCAATTGCTGCCAGTTAGAAGGCTAAGCTCCTCCAACTTGGTCTCCTAGCAACCCAATAAAAAATAATAAAAAACACTAAAAAATGGATACAATAAAATACTATAATAACAGAAAATAACTAAAAATAATACAATAAAATAATAAAATATAATAAATAAAAATATAACTTACAATAAAATTAATTTTAAAAATGCAAATAACGTCAAATAAAAATTACACAACAATTTTTAACCAATACCACCACCACTTTGCCACAGCAACGCGTGGCCGGGCACAGCTAGTTCACTATACAGTACTACACAGGGACATAGACCCCCTCTACCCTCACCACTTTCACACTACACAAACAACCAAATGCATACTAAACATAAAGACAACCATACAACAGACATTCAATACCACCACTACCTCAACAAGTTCTCACCAACACCACCAGACAACGCCACAGCAACGCGTGGCTGGGCACAGCTAGTATATATATATATTCCTATCTATCTAGACATGTCTGTATATATTTGTGTGTTCATTTCCCCCCTGTAATATTTCCAAGCTCTATATATAGGTAGGTAAGAATATATTCATATCTATCCAGACATCTCTCTTTATATAGATATTTGCAAAGACTTGCAAACATATGAGGATAAATTCATATATAAAAATAATGTATATGTATGCCTATAGATACACAGGTACATGGATCTATATGTATAAAGGATTTGCAAATACCTGCAAACATATGAGGGGAAATTCATATATAAAATTAATGTATAAACAGAAGGTTGGACTAGGCAAGCTTTTGATCTGATCCAGCAGGATTCTTCTTACATGTTTATGAAACACTTGACACACCACTTAACACAGCAGTCCTGTACACTGTTAGCTGAGATTGTGTCCCACTGAAGTTTCTAAACTTTTGAGTAGACATGATATAATCTGATATATATTGTTTTGCATTTGTCTTGTTGTTACACATTGACCATGAAGTATCAGCACTTATAGCTAGCCCTTAAGATGGATGACAGCAAGAAATGGACAGTACTCTGCCAGCTTTGTGATCATCTTTGTATTACTTTTAAATCACATAAATATTTATATTACTTTTAGCTGACGTAAGTACTCTCTATGTCACTAAAACATTAACAAGAAGCTTTACGTGTAAAGAGCAATGAACTGAAGAGGGCTTCAGAAGATGATCTCAGGATCTGGGGACCTTTCCATGAGAGGAGATGATCTTTAGTGTAGCCTAGCCCCAAAGTGCTTAGTACAGTAAGGTCTCACTTATCCAACATAAACGGGCTGGCAGAATGTTGGATAAGTGAATATGTTGGATAATAAGGAGGCATTAAGGAAAAGCCTATTAAACATCAAATGGGAACCAACACTCTGAGGGCAGAGGACAGCTAATGACTGAACAAAGGATGCCCCCAGGCAAGAGACAAAACCTTTCCAATGCTAATTAGGGTGATTAACTGAAACATTAATGCTGGCTTCCCAGTGACAAAGGACTCTTGCCACACCCTGGACTCTCCACAGATATATATTCTTTCCTTTCCTTACTTAGTTTATCCATACCTCACAACCTCTGAGGATGCCTGCCATAGATGTAGGCAAAACGTCAGGAGAGAATACTTCTGGAACATGGCCACACAGCCCGAAAGATATACAACAACCCAAACAGCAAATTAGGTTATGATTTTACAAATTAAGTACCAAAACATCATGTTATACAACAAATTTGACAGAAAAGGTTGTTCAGTACGCAGTAATGCTATGTAGTAATTACTGTATTTATGAATTTAGCACCAAAATATCATGATGTATTGAAAACATTGACTACAAAAATGCGTTGGATAATCCAGAACATTGGATAAGCGAGACTCTACTGCACTTGTGATGGGTCTGGAAACTGTCTAGAATGATGCTGTTGGATATTATGAAGCTCTAGCATAATGTAACCCTCTAGTCTTATATTACAAGTTTTATGGCCCTTTTTTGACCAGTTGAAGTTTCTAGACCATTTCATGAAGCATCTCCATCCACATAGGATGTATCTGCACTGTAGAATTAATCCAGTTTGATTCTAATTTAACAGTCATTGTCCAATGCTACAGTGCAGATACATCCTATGTGGATGGAGATGCTTCATTTGAAAAAAATAAATAAAAACAAATTCCTTTAAAATTCACTTTTTATTGCTTTCAGAATTTAAAAATTGGACAGCGAATAAAAACCATGTTAATATGAACTGCAGCATGAGGTGCATATTGGCAGCTTGTAATGAGCTGGAGGGCACAGTTCATTTGCATAAATTATTAAGGTAATTGGGAAAGTTACTGCATGCTGGGATTTGCCACAAATCCCTTATTGCCAGCAGGATCATTAAGACAGCTAAGGTGATGGAATCCTTGTAGAACTAAGGCCCAGACTTCTAAATTAAGTCAAATCTGAAATTTTACAATTTTAAATGATATATGTTGCATTTTTGAAGCTTGTCTGCAACTTGGGAATCATACATGTTAACAATTTTAAATATATTTTATGTTAAATAAATATTTTTGGGGTTAAGGGCTGCTGCTGTACTGTTAGAATGTGTATGTTCCCTTTTAAAAAGTAAGGAACAATAAGTACAGGATACAGCTGTATCATATTATAACCAGATTTTTTTTAAAAAACGTGAACATCTAGATTGTTGAAATACATATCCCTTCCATATTCATGTATACTCAAGTTCCAGTTTCCTGTTGGAAGGAGTGGGTGGTATGATTTTTGCCGATCTCCCTTTCAAGCTAATATTACCATGGTGTTTAGGGTGTGTGTATTTCAGTGGATATATAAGAGGATGCAGGAGAAAGGAGGAATGAGTCATATCATCCTTGTTTCCCAGAGCAAGCAAAACTGCACTGACCACAAGTCTGATTTATATATATATATATATATATGTATGTATGTATGTATGTATGTATGTTCCATACTGTATCAAAATATCTCATGGCAGTATAGTTTCAGTATAGTACAGTTTCAAATTTTATAACAGTAAAAGACAATTTCTACAGTTAACAAATGTGTCAAACCATATGACAATTTTAAAAGTTAAGTAAAAGACCATGTACAGATATTTTCCTTCGTGCTTGAATAAAACCATCATTAATGCCATTAAGGCCTCCACAAGGAAAAATGATTTTGTAATCAGTGTGTTGAAGCAGCATCAACTCTTTCCAACCGCTTTCCAAAATCTGTTGCTTTTTCCAGCATACTTTATTACTTGGGCAGGCATACATAGGGAGAAGTGCTCCTTTAAGCATCAAGTACCAAGCTGTTATTAAAGGTTTTAACTATTATTACCATTGCCTTGAATTCAGACTGAAGAACAGTGCTTCAAGGTTGGTTTTTACATGATTTCTTTTTGAGGTTTTAGTTAGCATTCTGGATGTAATCCTTTCAAGATTTTCTTGCAACATTTCAAATTCATACTGAGGAAAAACCAGACTGCATTTATGTGATTTATTACTTTGCTTTTCAGTACCAGATACATTCAATTAGCATTTTACAATCTGGGCGAAAACATTATCTAATTGGCTTTTGGTTAGGATGGTGCTGATTTCTAGGTCAGTGTAAAACAAATGAGCACTTAAATTGGCGAAGAGCAGCTGTTTCAGAGCCCTATTCCACATTGTCTAGCTTTAAGAATAAATATGTCACATTTTAACTTATGATAGCCTTGATAATTGAGCTTTACCTTGTTATATGTACTGACTTATAGTGCCTTGTCAGTGAAACAGACCATTCCATCATGATTGCAGAAATATCCATAAATATTGATTTTTCCCCAGACTGTTTGAATGTAAGAAAGATATTAGTAGGAATTGATAAAACATTTAAAGGTAGAATGTTTTAACATTAATTTTCTTGTAGGTTTAACATATCTTCAAAATATGAGTTCTAATGTGAATAATCAACAATGTCCTGATGAGAGTTAGTCTTAGTTTTGTAGTGTTTTTATTCCCCTTAACAGCTAGAAACAGGATATTCAGGCTTCTCCGACTACATTAGAGAAGGAATCGTATGGACTGAATGCTGCTTATTTTAATCACTATGTTTTTGTTACCTGCCATTTTTATTACCTTCACATGACTTCTCCTGTGCATATAATTTTACTATCAAATAATCTACTTTTGAAAGAGAACAAATGATCCTTTTATTATTGACTTTTGGCTTTTTTCAGACGCCTACATTTTAAAGCATCTTACAAAATGCTTTCTGCAATCTTTATTTGTTATATTAAAATTTAAAAAATGTGGGATGCTACCAATTTCTTCTCCTTTTACTTTATACTCATTCTAATATCTATAGTTTTTTGCATCCATAACTATATTTAACCATCCATGGTTTGTTTTTCTGCAGTAATACACGCAATCTTTGCTTTTATGTAAAAAAGCCACTTGAAATTGTTGGTCCGTTTACTAATTAGGCCGCAAATATTCTATATTAAACCAGTCAGTTATCTAGACTTGTTATCCTTCAGATGTTTTAGACTAGCAACCAAGGCCAGTGCTTAGGAATAGATGAACTGTGATCTCAAACATTTAGAGATTAACAAGTTGGAGAAGGCTGAATTCAGGTAAGAAGAGAATAGTTAGAGAACAGAGTTGTTGTCTTTTAGACATCATGGTAAACCATTGTCATTATACAACTAGAATACAAAGAATAGTCTCACACTCTTTGGACTGAGACAAGCCACTTTTCAACCATGGAGTATGAAGATGTCTTAAGATTAGCTAGTTAAGATTAGCCAAAGTTTGGCAGTTAAAAATAACAGTAAACTGCAAGTACAGTAGAGTCTCACTTATCCAACACTCTCTTATCCAACATTCTGATTTTCCAACGCATTTTTGTAGTCAATGTTTTTAGTACATCATGATATTTTGGTGCTAAATTCATAAATACAGTAATTACTACATAGCATTACTGCGTATTGAACTACTTTTTCTGTCAAATTTGTTGTATAACATGATGTTTTGGTGCTTAATTTGTAAAATCATAACCTAATTTGATGTTTAATAGGCTTTTCCTTAATGCCTCCTTATTATCCAACATATTCACTTACCCTACATTCTGCTGGCCTGTTTATGTTGGATAAGTGAGACTCTACTGTAATAAAGTGAAGATGAAAGTTTGTGATCTCTTGTTTGCAGTGAAGCAGGAGACAGTTCTTGAGACTGCAGATTTTTGTGATTTGTTCTTGTCACTGTAAACCATGAGTTTGCTATCACATCCAAACATGGTCTTCATATGTCTTTCTAACCCTTCAGAGGTTTGCTTGTAAGTGAACCAAACATACTGTTAGGAATACTAAGCTACATACCTCACCAATTAAGTGTGTGTTGGGATAGAATTTGGGAATCATGTACTGCTAAATGAATGTCCCTCTTACATTAGCAAAACTTATCTAACCTATGTAGTCCCCAGACAAAGAGTAAAAACAAAGGAAACAACCCCAAGAAAATTGCAGCCACATCAGGAACACTGCAACTCCCACGAAGCATGAAAAAACATATCAGCTATTTCCAATGTGTCATTCTGGCATGGAAGCAGTTAATTTATGCATAATGTTAGAGAATGGCTGCTATGACAACATCTTTCCTTCTCTCCATTACACAGAGCCACTGTTATATACCAGGTCAGCATCAAGACCTCAGAAAACTAGGTCCCATCTTATCTGGAGGAATTGGATATTTGATATTTCCAGTTGGTGTCTACATTCCCAATCATATATGGTGAGGAGCAGAAATATTGTGGAAAAAATCCTTGCCTTTCCAATAGAAATAGTTTTGCAGGAGATCCCAGGTTTGAGCCTTAGTTGTGGCCTTCCAAGAGACAAGACTGCTAATAGTTTTCGAAAGCCTAACTGGAGTGCTCTTTAGTTTGATCCCACCTACTGGCTTCCATTGGCACTAATTCTTTTGGCCCATCTTTTTTCTAGTTATTCTCACAATTCCTTCAATTGACTATCTCATTTTCTACAGCAGCAGGAGCTGCTCTATTAGTGAACTTTAGTTGGTCTATCCTTTCACACTCATTGGAATCTGAATCCTGGTGGGGGGAAAATGGAAACTCCATTCCCATTCATTGTCCTTATTAATCTGGCTGAATTGAGAGCCTAGGTTGGGAAAAAAGGATCCATGGTCAGAAAGTTATGTGACAAGGGTGTATGGCTTTTAAAAGAAATAAACTAGGGGGACTTAACTCTGAGGTTTTGACTTCCAGCAAACGTAAAATTTTTGGGCTATAATTGATAAGTTTTACTATTACAGCACCTATAACTTTTTCTAGATGTGGCAATACAGATGCTCCTTGAGAAATGCAATGCTTTGTGCTCAAGAAAGGAGCCTGTGGCTTCACAAACAGACAGGGACTTCCTGGATCACAAGTGGAGTTCCTTTACTATGGCAAAAGGAGTTCAATTTTAGTGCCCTTTATTTCTTTCCCCACATGACCAAAATGTGGGAGTTGTTTCTGCCAGCATGAGATCCCATAATAGAAGAAGAGAATTAACTTCTAAGACAAAATGTAGGTGTGCAGCTGCAACATTTTCACTTGTCTTAAAAAACTTTGCCTAATGAAACATCCAGTAGAGTTTTTAAAGCTTGTTTCATGTGTGCCAAACATTTTGATTAGCCAATAAAGATACTATTCCTTGGTGGATTTTTCTTTTGTTCTGGTGCATGGCTAATATGACTACCTCTGAATATATTAAGAGGGTTTGCCAGATTTTACACATAACCTGAGACTTTGAAAGTTTTAGCAAATCCCATAGGTCTATCTCCATGCTTGAGTATGTTTCTACTGATTTACACGAATGCTGATAATGGGGCTTACAAAGTTGTGGAAGGCTGTCTGGAATAAGTACGTTGATATTACTACTGGTCTTGCTGTTCTCTTGTCTGTAGAGTGCTGAGCATGTGGATGGTCTTGTACTGATCTGCTGCAAGAAAGCTGCTTGTAGAGAGTGAAGGAGAAAGAGAATAACAAACAATTGTCAACAGCTTTGGCTAAAGTATGTTTTAGTCAGAATTATGGGGAAAGGTTGAGCCAGATGAATCATTTTCTCAGATAGTATTGTGAATAGTATTGCAGTTTCAGCAGTAGCTTTGCCATATACTAAAAGCCTTATGAACCATTTTGGGAGAACTCGACGGTAATGGAAGCTTGAATCATCAAATGACTCATCTATAAAATAGATAATATCAATATAGTCATTATCTTGCAGCAATACCGCTATTATCCTTTTTTGGTCTACCAAAAATGTCCCCATCTTGAAATATTTTTATTCGGTGTTGAAAATATGATGGAATCTTCATTGTTCAGGACAAAGAGAAATGGATTTCAGTTTTTTTTTTCTTCTATAAGGAATCCTACTTTCATAATTTCCTTTTACTTGGTTTTCAATGAATATGTAGTAGCAAAGTTAAAGTTATCATAAATATCTCTGTGTTGAAGATGTATCAGAGCAACAGAGGATAAGATTCCAACTACAGTGGTGTTCACACAATATAATGAGGTTCATACTGCTTATGTTTATTATTGAAAGAATAATACAGATGAATTTTTTATTAAAGTGTATACATGACTTCTAGCTTTCTTTAGTCTTGAACATGATGCATAATAACAATGAAATCTTGAAATTCACAAAAAATCCTGGCTTGGAAGCAAGAGCAGAATTCTGTTTTCTCTTCTGCTATATCTTTGTATCTTCCACAAGATACTCACATATTATTTGTTCATGTTTAGAGCTGAGATTTACTAAAATTGGATGGGTATCTTTATTAGCAAAAGTTCCTTACATTGGGCTCAAGGAATCTCTTGGATTATTTTGATGATTTTAAGTCCCAGTTCATTCATATATACATGCATGTTGCTTTTCAATAATTTCAAGTATTTAATGTCACATGGTACATTCTTTTTAATCATTAAGGCTTTTGTTGTGACTGCGCCTTGGGGACTATGGATGATGGTGGTGGGATCAGGAGAGGAAGGAAAAACCCTCGCGAGGAGGGCTCATTGGAGGAGTTGCGCAGGAAAAGGATTAGAGAGCTTAATGGGGAATCTTCTGAGGAAGATTCAGATGGGGAGTTTGGGGAAGAAATGGATGCTGGTGAACAGGTGGTGGCTGAGGAAGTGGGCACTGAATGGGCACGGCCACCGGAGATGTCTGGGGAATCGGGGCCTATGGATACTACTGAACCTTGGGTATCTTCAGGAGCAGATCCCATTTGGGCTGCTTGGAGAAGGGAAGATGGATCTTTAAGTGTGCATGGGGTTGAGTGTGGGCAGGATGATTGGAACTCTGACGAGCAATTAGGCACGCCTGATCCACGAGCCCTAGCTGTGTGGAGTTCTGACTCTGAGTAAGATCCGGGACACCTGCTGTTTGGGTGTGGGTGTTTGGACACCCAAGAGGAAGGGGAATAAATTGGGAATGTTTGGTCACTTCACTTTGCGTGTGGCAAGGTGTTGCTGAAGCGCCATTGGGATTTCTGTTCGTTCAAGACTGGACTGGGACTTTGCTTCTGATCTGCTGTTACCTTCATTGCCTTGGCTCTTTGTGCCATTTCGTGGACCTGGTTTTGATGACTGCACCCTTTTGGACCCTGGCCTGGAACTCGACCTTGCTTCTGCCTTCGCCCTTTGATTGATGTCTACCCACGGCTCTTGACTACTGGCCTGTCCTCCTGACCCTGCTGCTGTCTCCTGCCCTGACCCTGGATCAACCTGACGACGCCTCTTCGCCTTTTCTTAGGAGCTCCTGGCATTATCTGCATCCTTGAAGCAGTTTGCTGCGGTTCCAGTTTATTTGTCCTCAGACCAGTTTGGTGATTCTTTTGAGAACTGTCTCTTTAAATCCACAGAGCCGGCTGTTTGCAACAGAAAGGGCTTGGACCCACAGTGCCTTTTGCACCGGCTCAAAGTTTGTTTTCCTTAGCTTTGTTTTCCTGTTTGGAGTTCCGGATTTAAGCTACTAATTGTAGCTCTTGGAAGGTTTTTGGAAGGTTCCAAGTCCTTGTTTGTTTTGTCTATTTTTATAAGCCAACTCAATTTGTTTTAGAAGCTGAATTGAAGCCCCTTTTTAGTTTTATCTGAATATTTGCGTGGATAATCCGGTTGGCTTGTTAAAACATACTTTTGATATATATTTTTGTTTGGACTGCTTTTAAACACTGATAGTTAAGTGTTTAAAGCTATCTTCTGTGTTTATGTTTACTTTTTGGCCTATCTCCTGAATAAACTCTGTTTTGTTCGTTAATTAGCGTCTGACTCTTGACAGCTTTTGTTAACAAAGATTGGAATCTTTTGGGAACTGAATTTATAAGATGCTAGGGATCAGGTGTTTTAGTTTGATAAAAGTAAGTGTGCTTGTTTTAGCCATTCAAAGACATAGCCATGTTTAATCTGTTTCATTCTTAAAAGATAAAAGAAATCCCATAACACCTTTGAGACTTACCGAAAACAAGGAAATTCTAGCATAAACTTTTATTGGCTCCAGTGCACATCATCAGATTTATGACATGAATGATAATTTCAGCTACATTATACAAAAAATTCCTTAATTGGTACAGTAGTTTGTTTTCATTACTATGTCTTATTTCTTCAGACATCATTGGGTATTGCTGCTACTGCTAATGCTATTAATATTAATAGTAGCTATGGCAGATATATCACAGAGTGGAAAAATTAGCGTTTGAAGCATAAGTGAACCATAAGGAAAAAAGTTAAGTTCACCTTTTAGGCAACTCAGAAAGTTACACTACATTGTTTCCTTTAAAGCATTGAAATTGTCCAGGTTTGGATGATAATTGATTTCCTCTCTTAAAAATAATCAGATCACATTATGATTTGTTTTACATATGATTTTTTAAAATTGAAAATTAATATTGGATGTATGTGAATATTCAAGGATTCCTAAACAGGCTGCAGAAAATAGCAGAAATGGAGACAGATGAGAAATCATGCTGATTTCTGAAAGCAATCATGTGTTGCCAGGAGGCAATACTTTGAAATAAGGTTATACATAACTTTCTGCATTTTGTGTTCTTTTAAACTGTGAAACACGCATTGTGTTTATATAGGGCAAATCTTACTGTGGTTGTTCCTCTTTGTTTCTTTGGGGATAATGATGCTGTTTCTTTAAAATCAGAGGTCTGGCAGAGATGTTTTCTGTAGTGCTCTCCTTCTGCATTGTATGATGGTTTATGCAAATAAGCTGCCTGATCAGTCTGCTTGCAGTTAGTTCTTCTGTTGGGTGGCTCACAAAGAATCCGTAGATCTAATTTAGCATTCAGTTGTTTAAAACGGCAGATGGAAGGAGATGCTGGCGAATTGAGGGTTTGTTAGGAATCCTCTCCCCAAGCCTATAGTGGTTACATGGCATATCAGAATGATGCTATTGAATGAAACTAAGCCGTATTTGTTTTTCTGTCACTTTATAATGGAATAGTTAGCTTGTGTGACTTCATGTCATTTAGCACAGACACTAGCTGAAATATGTAAATCATCTTATCACCTTTAAGTACTAGCTAAAAATATCTGATTGAAATACTCTTTGATGACAGCCGTGTTTAAATGAAATGATGCTTTTTGAAGAATTAGTAGCAGGAGGCTCATGCTTCTCATCTTCTTGCTACTATATTTTTAAATGGTGTAATAATTTAATGAAATAGTTTAATAAGCATTGGATTTATGTTTGCTATTTGATTCTTTCTGTTAAATGCCACATTGAGGCATGGAGAAAAGAAAGTCGTCTTTTTTTGTGGCATGATTCAATCAGAAGGTGGATTGTGCTGCTTTGTAAGATTACAAAGATTTTTTTAACTGGTTTATCTCACAATATTTCTTTGTCTAAAAGTTTGCTTCTTGTGGGCCTTGTACAGTGATGATGCTCTGTGGAATTCTTATTCACTTTGTATTTTGGCTTGTTTTTTATTTTATTCAAATATTTTTTCTTCAGATTTACTTAACTGTTGTTTCTGTAAGTATACTTTCATTGTATTTTAAAATGGGATTTGTAATTACTGTGTAGCAATACTTTAGAAATACTGTACTGTGAAGATAGTCTTTGGGAAGTAATGGTGTGGGTGGTGGGTGTGGGTGTGGGTGGGATAATACAGAGTGGGAGTGGATCTGTAGAAATATGCATGCCACTTAACCGTGAGATATCAAATAGAAGGGTTTCTTTGGGACAGTTCTGTCAGTGATAAATAGCTCTGACAACGATTGGATTGTTACGTATTCAGAACACCAGACATGTGTTTCAGTCCCTTAGTGTATAAAAGGAGTAGTTAATTCTCAGCATAGAACTAAAAGAAAAATCATGACAACTATATTCAGGGAAGGAGCTCAGCATACTTGAGACAGCAGAAACAAAAGAATATGCTACTGTATCTGAAGACTCTGACATCTGCTTTGTCTGCTCAAAGGATAAAGAAATTTTGCATGTTGAACATAATGACATCTTTTTATAGATGTTGGATTTTATATTTGTTTGAACTACTGGAGGACTTTTAAAATAAGTGGCTTGTGACATTGCATTGTCAAGGAAGTCAGTTTTGTGTTTTGGAAGGTTATTGCAAGATCCATGCAGCTGTTCTAATTTACTGAGCTTGTGTGGCAGATCAATTTGACCTGAGAAAGGAGGAAATATGAATTGATTGCTTATGACATTTTGTTTACACTTGCATTTCTAGGTGTTTAACTTGTACACAAATGTGTGTGTGAATGAAAACATCTGTATTCTGAAACCAGGATTTCTATTTGTCATGGCTACTTGAATATGTTGTGACAATGTCAATAAGGAAGCACTTTAAAATATATAACTGATCACAGGCACTGACAGCTTGTTCTTCATGATAGAGGCAGACAATTTTTGTTATTTGCAAAGAAGAGAAAGGGGAGGAATAATACAAGTGAGATACAGAAGAACACTGGAAGATTTTGGTAACATAGAGTAGCCAAGAACTGGAAATATGGATGATTCAAGCATCCTGCGAAGGAGGGGTTTACAGGTAAGAAACAAATTTAATTAGCAATGCCCTGCTGAGATGACTTTAGAATATTGTGAAGATGATAGAATTGTTTTTCTGGTTTTAAATAGGTTTGAATTTAACATGGTTCAAGAAATTCTATTACAGGATTTTAAAAGCATATTTCAAGTTGCATCATATGTCTTTTATTGCATCCTATCAAAAAACAGTGTCTGATTTCCAAAATAAAAAATAAAACCACACATTTGGTCTATGGTATACAGTTCGTGAATGTTGAGCTAAACAGTTTATATTTTTATATATTAGTGGTGTAGTATCACAACTTTCAGAAATGTTTTATAAAATTGTTATGGCAGTACTTTAAAATTATAATGTGCAAAAAGTGGAATCATGTTTAGTTCACTAGTAGCTATTTCTTATGTTGATGAAAGAAGGCTGATTTAATTGATAACAGATTGACAATCTGAGTTTATAGAGTTAGCCACCTAAATTGTAGTAAAATTGTGCTCCCTCTTAACATGTAATTCTAACAGAAGAAATATTTGAGCAGGATAGCTGAATTATGAACACTGTTAACAATTATAAAGAAACCTGACAAAATACAAGGCAGGATAAAATCCTGTAAATAATGACGTGGAATAGTAAAATATTATATTGATAGATTTTTCCAGAAATATTAATATTTTTTAAATAAAATAAAGTAGGTCAAATAATAGCTTTAATGATTATTGTACTTTAAATTCAGATACATTTGAAAACAAATGTGTTATTCATATAGTGGAGAATTCTCCTAAATGATGTTACTCTGTTTAATGCAAGAAGTTCACACTTTACACAGAAAAAATACTACAGAAACAGCAAACTGAGTACTTGTACTTATGCTTAAAAGCCCCTCATACTACTTGTCCTTTCAAATGGCCTACTTGGGGCAACAGTATAAGCTTAATTATGGTTATTTCATTAACTTTATTTATTTGTTTGAGGAGTGTTAAATTAATTATTCCTCTACATAAAGACCAAAGAGAGCTACCTAATACACACTTAAAATCTTTTTGTTAGCATGTAATGTGAATCAGGACAGGCCTGACCTGAAGATTTAAATTAGACTGAGATTGAAAACAAACTCTCCTAACTGGTTAACTCAATACCAAGGTTTATTTAAAACATTTTTACTAATATTTCATGGAATATAAAAATACATGGTTTATATTCTGCATAATATTTCTAGGAAAAAATATTGAAAGGTTGGATGTTTAAACACCATTTATTTTCATTATCAAAATTTATTAGTCATTCCCAATTTAGGGCATTTTTGTTGATGCAGTTGAATTGGATTAAACTTTTCTGTTAATGGAAGTCCATCAATAGGATGCTCTATTGCAACAACAAAAGAAATTGCTTAAGGAAATGCACAAGAAAGGAATATTAAATGAAAATGGCTTTTCCCACTCTTATTTTCTGGCAGGGGCCTTCACTGGATTACAATCTTTTCTGAAACTATAAGGATTCTTTTTGTTTGCTGTTTTATCTCATTATAGTTGATTATTTAGTTGACATACATTTTAGGTAATTTATACTCTAAATGTTTAGGAATGTTTAGGATAGTTGCTGGATAATAAAATGCTATTTCGGTTAAATAGATTCAGTTCTAGTTCCTCATAAGCAGTTCTGGGTGAACTGGTACGTATATATGTCTTCCATTCTTTATAGGTAAACGATTGGGGTCATTTTGTGGAATTGTATGCTTAATTGTATGTGGAATTGTATACCCCATAGCCTTTTGTTCCCTAGTTTGAATTCCTACTTTTTAAAATAATTAAGACTACTTTGACAACGATAAAGGCAATTTGGGCCTTGCTCAGGTAGAAAAGCTGGATATAAATAAGGATTTATTATTATTTATTATAATTTTGATATATACACTGGGCTAGGAGTAAGCGCCATTGAATGCGGTGTGGTTGCTTCAAAAGAGGATCGCAGTAGATGGCTTTATTTTACATTCGTTCGTACAACAGTTTAAACTAACTAGAGTTTTCGGATATATTGGGATTTGACCATTGCTTGAAAGGACATGGTGTAAATACGCCTTTACTAGTCAGGAAGAATATTCAACTCTGAAAATAGTTTTTTTAAAAACCACATTGAAATGGGGAAATGTGATTTTTTACTTTATTCGGGGTGTGTGTAGTAGAGTTGATTTGCTCTTCTATGGCATCTAATAGATAAATTGTTTGTTTGTTTTTTAAAACTAATTTTTCCTGCCTTGAATAAGGTAGAGTGCTTTCTGGTTGAGAAGAGCACCTTTATAATGAATTATATGCCCCATGTCATTGAACCCTACTTTGTATGAACATTAACCTTCATACTTAGCTGACAAATAATTGACAAAGTGCTCTTTTAAAGTGGTTTTCTCCTATAACCTTGAAATATAAATATTATTTGGCTTGTTATTTGATTTTATTATGTACTAGCTTTGCCCTGCCACGCGTTGCTGTGGCTTATGGGAATCATTTGTTTGTCAGGTAGAATAGCAGTGAATGGCCTTGCAGCCACAAAGCCTGGCTGTTTTCTGGAGTAGCTGGAGTAGCACCCTCAATCAAAGAGCTGCTTTGAAGCCTGGCTTCTTCCTTAGTAGGGGAATCCTTGTTTGGCCAACTTGAACTGCACTGAATAGTCTTGCAGCCTCAAAGCCTGGCTGCTTTCTACATAGGGCATCCTTGCTAGGCCAGGTTGAATGGGACGGAGTAGCCTCGTGGCTTCAGAGCTTGGAGGTTTTCTATCCAGGGGAAATCTTGGTTGGCCAGGTTGAATAGCACTGATTAGCCGTGCTGCTTGCAAGCCTGGCCGCTTTCTACCTTGCGGAATGCTGCAATTAGCCACCTTGATTAGCATTTAATGGCCTTGCAGCTTCAAAGCCGGTTTGCTGCCTGCCTGAGAGAATCTGTTATGGTTGAGCCTTCTGGCTCCGATACTAGGAGACGAGGTCGTAAGACTCCTCGAGAGTCAGACTCTTTTGAGGAGCGTGAAAGGAAACGGCTCCGGGACTTATTTGCAGAACCAACTGACGAAGACTCCTTTGAGGGTTTTACCGAGGGAATGGAGGAAGAGGTGGTTAGCTCAGAGGAGGATGACATGGAATGGACTCGTGTGAGGGAGGATTTGGGTGTCACTGGCAATGATAGCATGGGAGGCGACTGGCGGGTTGCAGGATCGGACCCGTGGACGGGCTGGAGGGATGGAACGGGATCCACAGCTGGGGATGCTGTGGGGCGTAGTCAAAGGTGTTTCAGTTCTGATGAGGATGATGATGAGGAGGCACCTGGAATTAGGATAGCAGCTGACAGCGATGAGGAGTTATGAACTGGCATAAAATGGGGTCTAGAATCAATGGCTAATTGCGTTGGGCAAGGTAATCTGGACGAACGCTTGGGCTCTTGTTGGGGAACTTCCTGAAGACGGGTGTGATTCGTTTGCTGGATACGTAAGTTACCAAGGACACTGGGCATAGACGGCGGGAGGAACTGTGTGGGCTTTTTCTGTGCAACTTGTGTTTAATCTTGATAGCTTGGACCTCCGTCGTCTTTTTGACGGACATTATTGCCAACTCTGGATTGACGCTGGACTGACTGACTGACTACGACTCTGGACTAACCCTTCTGTGGCTATCGGTGGAACTTGTGGAACCTTAGACGTCTGCGTTTGGCTTTCGACCTCGGACCGGATTGGGACCCCGCTGACCGTCGTTACCCTGATTGATGTGCCTGGACCTGGTTTTCGCCGTTGCACGGAGGAGCAACAGCACGAGTTACTTCTGTAGCTCTTGAGTAGCAGAGGGGAATCTGCTGCTGGGTTTTGTGTTCATTTTGACCTTTTGTTAACCAGTTTTTGTTTGTTTAATTGCCAGGCTGAAGTAAGCACCTTTGATTTAATCCGGATTAAACTTCTGTTTAATCCGGTTTATTCTTTTGAACTGTTTAAACTCAAACGAAGTTATTTTTGTTACTTTTCACACTGAAGACAAGTGTTTGCCTAGTCCTGTGTTTCCTACGGGCAATTTTTAGTTCTGTAACCTCAATAAACTGTGTTGTACTCTATTTGGAGCGTTCTGTCTTTGACAGAATCCTTTGTTGGGAAGTGTTAGCTGGCCCTGATTGTTTTCTTTCTCGAATGCCCAATTTCCCTGCTTTCAGAGTGTTGCTCTTTACTGTCCTGGTTTTAGAGATTATATTGTTCTGTTTTATTGTACCACAGTAATTATTTCATATTACAGTAGAGTCTCACTTATACAACGTTTGCTTATCCAGTGTTCTGGATTATCCAACGCAGTCGACCTTTTAGTAGTCATTGTGTTTGTAGTCAATGTTTTCAATACATTGTGATGTTTTAGTGCTAAATTCGTAAATACAGTAATTACTATATAGCATTACTGCGCATTGAACTACTTTTTCTGTCAAATTTGTTGTATAACATGATGTTTTGGTGCTCCATTTGTAAAATCATAACGTGATTTGACGTTTAATAGACTTTTCCTTAATCCCTTCATATTATCCAACATACTCGCTTATCCAACGTTCTGCCGGGGTGTTTATGTTGGATAAGTGAGACTCTACTGTATATTTATAATCTTATTTTATCTGCTTAGAACTGGATTATATGAGGCTCCTTCTACACAGCTGTATAAAGTGCACACTGAAGTGGATTATATGGCAGTGTGGACTCAAGATAATCCAGTTAAAAGCATATAATATAAGATTATAAATGGGTAATATAGCTATGTGGAAGGGCCTTGAGTCTACACTGCCATATAATCCAGTTCAAATCAGATAACCTATATTTTATAGGCAGTGTGGAAGAGGCCTGATTGAAGAGGCCCTTGGCTCCATTAAATGGCTGAGTGGGTTGCTAGGAGACAAAGTGGGCGGAGCTTACCCTTCTAACCGGCAGTAATGGGAAAAAAGCAGTTATTCCTCTCCCTCTAATTAGGACTTTATTTTTCTTGTTTTTTTGATGTAAAAACACAGACCAGATGACTATGTCTTTGGTGGCCAAATGTGGTGTTATTTGCTCCAGTAGTTTTGTTGTTAAAGTTAAGGGAAAAACGGTCAGAACATTTATATATATATAGACTAGCTGAGCCCGGCCACACGTTGCTGTGGCGAAGTATGGTGGTATGGGAAATAAAGTATTGAAGAATTGGGGGTAGTTAAGGTAAAGGGTCAAAGTTTTCCCCTGACATTAAGTCCAGTCGTGTCTTACTCATCTCCATTTCTAAGCCGAAGAGCCGGCGTTGTCCGTAGACTCCTCCAAGGTCATGTGGGATGACTACATGGAGCGGCGTTACCTTCCCACCGGAGCAGTACCTATTGATGCATGTTTTCGAACTTCTGGGTTGACAGAAGCTGGGGCTAACAGTGGGGGCTCTCTCCGCTCCCCCAATTCAAACCTGTGGCCTTTCGGTCCAGAAGTTCAGCAGCTCAGCACTTTAACACGCTGCGCCATCAGGGGATATTATTTCCTAAAGGTTGTGAATATACAATATTTCTGATTGATTTTGTTTGTTTGTTGGAGGCAAGTATGAATGCTGCAATTAGGAAAAATGATTAGGATATAATGGCCTTGCAGCTTTAAAGCCTGGCTGTTTCCTCCCTGAGTGATTTTTTTGTGTTGAGGTGTTAGCTGGCCCTGATTGTTTCCTGTCTGGAATTCCCTTGTTTTCAGAGTGGTGTTGTTTGCGATATTTTATGTTCTTCTACTGTCTGTGGCCCTGAGAAAACAGAGGATCTGCCAGACTTTGATGATGGAAATACTTTGTTGGGAGGTGTTAGCTGGCCCTGATTGTTTCCTGTGTGGAATTCCCCTTTTTATTTACTGTCCTGGTTTTAGAGATTATATTGTTCTGCATTATTCTATCCCAGTAATTATTTCATATTAAAGAAGAATCTCACTTATCCAACATTCGCTTATACAATGTTCTGGATTATCCAACGCAGTCTGCCTTTTCATAATCAATGTTTTTGTAGTCAGTGTTTTAAATTCATTGTGATATTTTAGTGGTAAATTTGTAAATACAGTACAGTAGAGTCTCACTTATCCAACATAAACGGGCCGGCAGAACGTTGGATAAGCGAATATGTTGGATAATGAGGAATTAAGGATAACCCTATTAAACATCAAATTAAGTTATGATTTTACAAATTAAGCACCAAAACATCATGTTAGACAACAAATTTGTCAGAAAAAGTAGTTCAGTACACAGTAATGCTATATAGTAATTACTGTATTTGTGAATTTAGCACCAAAATATCACGATATATTGAAAGCATTGACTACAAAAATGCGTTGGATAATCCAGAACGTTGGATAAGCGAGTGTTGGATAAGTGAGACTCTACTATTAATACTACATAGCATTACTGCGCATGGAATTACTTTTTCTGTCAAATTTGTTGTATAATATGATGTTTTGGTGCTTAATTTGCATAACGATTACCTAATTTGATGTTTAATTGGCTTTTCCTGAATCCCTTCTTATTATCCAACATATTCACTTATCCTGCCGGCCTGGATAAGTGAGACTCTACTGTATATTGATAATCTTAAATTATCTGCTTAGAACTGGATTATATGAGGCCCCTTCTTCACAGCTGTATAAAATGCACACTGAAGTGGATTACATGGCAGTGTGGAGTCAAGATAATCCAGTGCAAAGCAGATAATATAAGATTATAAATGGGTTATATAGCTGTGTGGAAGGGCCTTGAGTCTACACTGCCATATAATCCAGTGCAAATTAGATAATCTGTGGAAGAAGCCTAAGTGAAGCCTAAGTCTGCCTGTCCCCTAACTGAAACCTGGCTGTCCCTTGGTTGCTAGGCAACCAAGTGGGCAGAGATTAGCCCTCTAAACTGGCAGCAATTGAATAAAAAAAATTATTGCTCTCCCTCTAATTAGGACTTTATTTTTCTTTTCTTTTTGTTGTATCAACCTTGAGGCGTGGATGATGGGTTGTGTTGTCAAATTTTGAGGTTGGGGGGGCCTGTACTTTTGTTGTTTTGTGAATTGCCGTGATGCCATCACTCTTTTATATATATAGATTTGTTACCATGTGAGGTAAGGCTAAATAACTCTAAAGGCATCAGATCCTGTCTGATTTTGGAATTTAAGCATAACCAGGCCGGGAAGATTGCCAGCTAATAATAGTGCTGTGTACTATATTTCATCGCCAGAACCATTTCTGAGTACTCCTTGTTAAGAAAGCCTATGAAATTCATAGGAGTGCCTTAAGTCAGCAGGCAGCTTGAAGGCCCACACACGTGAGAATGATGTAAAACAGTGCAATTTTTGGGCTTAACTGCCAAAACACACCTGATTTCTTCCCTTATTGTTATGATTTATTGTTAATAAATATTCAAATATCAATTCTTGTTTAATTTTGATGCTTCAAAAACTACATATGTCAACTTGGATCAAAGACTATACCATTTAGTCTTTGATACTCAGTTCCATATGTTACTGATTTAACTTTCTTCAGGTGAAAAACTTGGAGCTACCTATTACCGCCTGCATTTAAATAGCCTTTAATGTAATTATTTAGAGGTTCTTGAAAGAGCCACATGATTGCATGTTTTTTCTACTCTTTCTGCAAACTTTACTTCTATTTCTTGACATTGTGCTGTAATGCTTACTCTCTAAATCACAAACCATGTGAGTTTCTGATAATTAGGCAAATGTAGTGACATCAGCCTGTCATGATATTTTTAACCCACTAATGCCAGGGTTTGAAAAAGCCAGTTGCTTGGTTATCTGGGTTGAGATTTGCATATGAGTCAGTGGCATAGATACATTGAAAGTGGAGAAGTACATGTTTTTGGTGGTGAAGGCATGAAAAAGAAGAATCAATTAGTTGCAGCTGCACTGAGAGAAAGAGGAGATTATGGACCACATGATTATACATGCCAAGGTTGGCATCACAGGATCATGTAGTCATGGAGTTGAAAGCCAACTCATTGGCCATCAACTTCCTACTCAATGCAGGATCCTCAGCTAAAATATCCCTATGCAGATAGCTGTCCAGCTTCTTTTTGAAGACATTCAGAGAATGAGACCACACCAGCTTTTTACGCAATAGCTTTTTAGGCCAAAACATCCGGAGACCCACAGGTTGAGAACCACTGCCTTAGACTCATCATAGATTGGAAACAACTTGATGGCACGCAACAGGTTTTGTTATTTCCTCTTCTTCATTCACTCAGTTGTTTCCGACTCAGTTCGTGACCTCATGGACCAGTCCATGCCAGAGCTCCTTGTCGGCCGTCGCCGCCCCCAGTTCCCTCAAGGTCAAGCCAGTCACTTCACGGATACCATCCATCCATCTTGTCCTTGGTTGGCCTCTCTTCCTTTTTCCTTCCATTTTCCCCAGCATCATGATCTTTTCCAAGCTTTCCTGTCTTCTCAGGATGTGGCCAAAATACTTCATCTTTGCCTCTAATATCCTTCCCTCCAGTGAGCAGCCGGGCATTATTTCCTGGAGTATGGACTGATTGGATCTTCTTCTGGTCCAAGGCACTCTCAGGATTTTCCTCCAACACCACAGTTAGTTCTTAATTCATATTTATTGGTTTCTTTTTTTAACAAAATCAGACTTTCAGAACCATCTGTCAGTATTTTGCTAATGTTGAAAAAATCATGCATCCCTCTTTCTTTTAATCTGTCAAAATTGTGCAGCATAATGGCTGCAGTTACTTATTCTCAGTACAGAGGTAGCGAATAGTCAAGTTTCTTTGGTATATTGTGTTGGAACTACCAAATAATAATTGCTTGTATCCTCCTTACAGCCTTTAGAGACACAGAATATATCACCTCAGATGCAACCATGTCTGTGCCAGAAGTCCCAACTCTACAGCAGAAATCAGTTTTCCCTTTTGGCATAATAATATGCTGGCAGCATGCTACAAAGCTGACTTTTTCTAATTTGCTTTGGTATCAATCTCCACAATGTAAGAAATCTCACCTGTCACTTTAATGAGAAAGAGCTACGAACAGCAGGGCAGAATGCATTTTGCTTAGCAAAATGGATGCCTAGGGACATCCGTTGTTCTCTGTCTTGTTGTTGACATTCCTCCCTATTATTTTAAATGAATTGAAAAGATTATTGTTACGTGATACCTTAAAAAGCCTTACTGGGCTCGCAGTAATCAGTCTGGTCCAATCTTGTATATTGAGGTATGGTTTCTAGCCACTTCTTGCATGTGCTTATTCATAATCTCTTACGTAACTGATTCCCATGATAGGGTGTTTTCAAGAGATCCCCATTCCAATTGTCATACAACCTCCTTAGTGTGCTTTCAGAAAGAGTGGTTTGTACTTGTCCAGTCAGCTTGCTCCATTTCAGTTGGGGATTTTACTTACATACTCCTTTGCTTGTCAGAAAACAGAATCTATGAAATTATTAATTTGTTGGATTCTCCATCAACCTGTCCCAACTCCATAATTTTCTGATTCTTTAAAGTTGATCCTATATGTTCACAAACTACTTATTTAAGGTTGATTCTATATGTTCATAAACTAATTATATAGGTCGTTAAAATTAATTAACGAGTGGCATATTTTGTTTTTTCTTTAGCTAATGATTTCATTGTTAATATATATAAATGATAGCTATTGTTTATGAGAAATAGGCATCTGATTTTGAATGGAAATTGACACAATGCAGCTGTAAATTCAAGGTTCAGGTGATTGTGAAAAGATAACAGTCTTCCATTTATTTTGTATAATTTTTATCAAGCTGCACAGTGACTCATTTTACAGATGTTTTTTGCTCCTTTGCAATCAGATTACTTGAGGACACCAGATGCTTCATTCTGAATAACTTTTTATCATAATGTTATTTGGTTTTTTAATAAGATGAAGAAGAGTGTCTGGCATATTTCATAAAGCTGGATGTAATGTAAAAGAAATTGGATGGAATGTAGTTGGAATAATAAGATAACCTGAACCTTGAAGGCTCCTCATTAAAACCATTATGTTAAAACTGAATGGGGAAAAAGGCTTTTGTCTGAAATCTGGTTTTTAGGTCTTAATTGATTATGATATTGGAAAGTTGAAAACATGAACTAGCTTGTTTCAAAGTTACATTTTATAATAAAAGCGTGTTTCAAACGTATTAACTACACTATGTATGTTTGTTTTATTTACACGCACACACAAAATTTGCTCAGGCAAATATCGTAAGTCTGTATTTTAGTTTTCTCCTTTGAAAGTGTTTGGTAGCTGTCTTCTTGAAACATAATCATAACTTTCATGTTATCTGAACAAGGGAGTGGTCTGACCTATCTGCAGCTATAAATTCTTGTAGTATTTAATAAACATCATGCCTCACTTAGTAGTCTTTGTTTTTAGCATGGTGCACTAAGGCCATTCCATCTCTTGATTAGTAAACCTTTTTAGATATTACATTTTTGTGTCCAGATTTAGTGACTGGATTTCTGGAGTCAAAACGTATTTTGATTGCTATGATAACTGAGGTTCAAGGGAGCACAGTTTGCTTTGTTAAGGCTGAATGCCTTCAACAGAAGAGCTCTAGGAGGTTGTTAGAGGTTGAAAGGGAGTATTTCTACTGTACATCAGGGTATCTTTAATTTACCCTCGCCCCCTTTTGTCAGGTTGACACAGGTTAGAAGTGTAAGAAAATATAAAGAGGGGAAATTGTGGCGACAAAGAAGTACACAAATAGGGAGAGATTAGGAAATGAGACATTTCATTAGTTATTAAAATGCTGGTCATTTTGAAAAGCCATTTTATAGCCCCTGAAAACATTTTTGCCTCTTGATGAAAACACCCACTTAACATAGTTGTAATTTTATGGACATAGGCAGTCATTCTTAGTAGGACTGATTCATTTTGGAACTCAGATATAGCACAATTCCATTTTAGAAGCAGAATGATCTTTCTCTTTGTTCACATAGGTTGCAGTTGGGGATCTTTTAAGTCAAACACTTAACTGAGTTGTAGCTTGTTATCCATTTCCACGCTCTGAGATGTTATATTATTGATATATTAACAAAGAAATATAGTCTATGTACAGCTTTACTCATAAAATACCGTGTTTTCTATCATAATTGAGAAGGATTTTTAAACCATACTGCTAGTAACATTGGTCATGTTTTGTCCTAAAGACACAAAACCTTTATGTGGCCAAAGTGCAGTTCTACATAAATATACATTAAGAAGAATCAAAGGATTAAGCTGATCGAATGTGGAAAAGAAACTTTTGATTTCTTAAATCTTTGATAAAAAGTAATATTCTCTAATGGGATAGTGGCAATTGCTCATTTGTGAACAATAAATTGGGCATGCTGGGCTGCTATATTTCTTTCAAAGTGACTAGTATGAGTCATGTCCCTTGAGGATGTGAGAATACAGTAATGTTTCAGAAAACAATGCTGTGCTTGATTAAGTTCAGACAGGTGATGAAGTGGTATAATAAAATCAATTTTGTTAAAGCTTGCCATAACTGCAGTGGAATGAAACACCAGTGAGAGTGCTCGGAGAAACAAAAACATGTCCTGTAGATTGCCTCCAGAGGGAAATACAATAAATGTAAATTAGTTACTCTCAGAACATATTGATTTGCCATGAATCGTGATAAATGCATCTTGCTCTTTTTGTGTTCAATATTTCATTTGTATTACTTGTTTTTGTATACTAGCTGCTATTCCGACAACATGGCAAACAGAAAACAAACATTTGGGTTAGTCTAGTACTAGATGTGAGAGTCAAGAATTAGAAATAAGCTGAACATACTTTATGGTGGATCTTAACTTATCCTTCTGCTCCACTGAAAAGTGTGTGTGTGTGGGGGGGGAGGGGGTTATTGAAGGCTCCCTGCTGGAGAAATGGAGTGATGGATTGTCTTCTCTAGTATCTAATATTATCCCTGCATGGCTCCTTAGGATCCCCTAGCCCTATAGATTAGTTTTTTAGGGGCATAGGAAAAGAAGACTTAAGCAACAATACTCCCATTCTTTTCTACAGCATGAATTGAACTTGTGACAAAAGATTGCATATGGTATTCTGGCATACTAGTCTCTTCTTTGTTAGAAAACTTCCCACTTGAAGCATTGGCTCCAGATATCTTATTTTGTTGAGGATCTACTGTTTAGTAATAGGACACAATTGATTAAAGATACTTGTTTTTCTTGTTAGTATGACTAGAAAATGTAGTGCTATGGGTTGAAAATTTCATATAGTATTTGCAAAACAAGTATATTTAACTTTCTTAAACATTATGTTTCATGCAGATAGTTACCTCTGGTTACATCATTTTCCTGCTCAGGATTATAAACTTTCAGACCTCTTCTGTCCAATGAGAAACAAAATTATTTTTGTTACTGTTTATAATTTTCATCAAGTTAATTTTGACTTATAACAAGCCTAGAAATGAGAGACTTTCAGATCATCATGTCATTAACAGCCCTGTTGAGGTTTTGCAGACCTAGGGCAATGACCGTCTTGATTGAGTGTACTTTCTTGACTGTCTTATAATAGAGTTTTATTCTTTCCCTACTGGCTTACACAACATTATTGGTTTTTCTGTTGGATCATTTCCAAAGTGTGATAGTCTCAGCTTAGCCATCCTTGCTTTTAGGAATTGTTCAAGCTTGGCTTGCATTAATACCCATTTAATGGGGTTTTTTGGCAGGCAAGAATATCTGCACAACTTGCCTCCAACAGCACATTGTAAATTTGTTGATCCCTTTCCTGTTAGCTTTTATCACTGTCTGGCTTTCACTGTCTTACATAGAGGTAGAAAATATGATGGCATGGATAATCATTCATTGATCTGTCTTTACAATTAACTCCTTCATGGCTACCTTTCCAAAGCCGAGTCATCCTCTGCTTTCTTTACTGCAGTCTCAATGTTATTGATAACTAAGTTAATACAGTAGAGTCTCACTTATCCAACACTCACTTATCCAACGTTCTAGATTATCCAACACATTTTTGTAGTCAATGTTTTCAATACATCGTGATATTTTGGTGCTAAATTCGTAAATACAGTAATTACTACATAGCATTAATGTGTAATGAACTACGTTTTCGGTCAAATTTGTTGTATAACATGATGTTTTGGTGCTTAATTTGTAAAATCATAACCTAATTTGATGTTTAATAAGCTTTTTCTTAATCTCTCCTTATTATCCAACATATTCGCTTATCCAACGTTCTGCCGGCCCGTTTATGTTGGATAAGTGAGACTCTACTGTATATAGGAAATTTTTATGTTGATGTCTTCATTGTCTGCTTTCAAGTTTTATAAATCATCTGTAGTCATTATATATTTTTTACCTAAGTTTCAAGTGTAACCCTGCTTTTGTACTTTATTCCTTGACATTATTTAATGGTGGTCTTAAATCTTTGCTAAGTAATAATAATAATAAACTTTATTTCTATCCCACCCTGTCTCCCTATGGGGACTCAGGGCAGCTCACAACATGAAAGGGTAAACATTCAATGCCATAAAAATACAGCAATAAATTAAACAATTCAGATAAACAATACAGAACAATAGACAATAAAGCAAATCACATGATACCTATAAAAACAAATTATACAGTGTCAAAAACAGTATTTAAAAACTATATCCATATTCCATTCCATTTTCATAAACAGGATATTTAAACATTCGCATCTCCATATTCCTGGGAGCACATGAAGGTTTTTATTTGCTTCCTAAAGGAGGACAGCGATGGGGCCACTCTGATCTCCTTTGGGAAGGAGTTCCAGAGGAGGGGGGCAATTGCAGAGAAGGCCCTCTCTGTAGTTCCCACCACCGGTTTGAGACGGGGGTGGGACTGAGAGGAGGGCTTCCCCTGCTGAGTGCAGTGTCGGGTCAGGTTCATATGAGAAGATGCAGTTGGCCAAGTAGTCTGGACTTGAACCGTTTAAGGCTTTAAAGGTAATTGTTGCACCCCTAGCCTGTGCAAGCACAACAAAACCACACTGGATCCCCAGAATATAAGCAAGCAAGCTGTTTATTGAAGATTATATGCAAGCAGTAGCAAATCAAAATTCAGTCAATAAAATGGGGTTTTAAGTCCACAAGAACAAAGTACTTGAGAATCTTGAAGCAAGAGTCTATAAAAGTCACTCTAAGAACAGAGTCCAAACAGGATTCCAAAGTTAGTCCCACTAAAGGTATCAATATTAGCCCAAGCAAGGTATCAAGGATTGTCCAGGGCACAGAATCAAACTGGAACACAGGCGGTAACACTGGAACACAGAAGATCAAACTGGACACAGGAGGCAACACTCCAAGATTAGTCCAAGGTACAGGATCAATGCTGGAACACAAGGCAGGGTTTTGGTTGAGCAGAAATCCAAAATGCAAATTACTGGAAGATCAACTGGATACACAAAAATCCCCAGAAGCAAGGACAAGACTGGAACAAGACTCAAGGTACAAGGCTGCAGGAATTAACATGAAATATTCATGTCAGAGCAGATATCTCTCTCCCTTGATTAGCAAAGTTACCACCTCTGAATTTCTCAGAGAACACTGTTCCTCTTAAAGGTAAATTCAAGGCCTCTTGCCATGGGAAGACTGCTTGTTATTCTTTCTGAATAACAACCTCTGGTTGCGGCAAAAACCCTCCCGTTCTCTCCTCTGCTGATAAATCACTTTCCTACAGTCAAGCTCATTAGTGTTATCACAATGAAAATCCTCACTAGAAGGCCCATCTGGCAAACTTCAACACTTCCGATGATCTCCCCCAGTGATTCCATGTAAATGTTAAATAGCATGGGTGACAGAATAGATCCTTGAGGGATCCCACAGGCCAATGGCCAAGGGGTGGAACAGGAATCACCGAGCCTCACCATCTGGGTTTGGTCCTCCAGGAAGGAACGAAGCCACTGTAAAACAGTGCCGCCTAATCCCACTGTAAAACTCTCATTTTTATTGATTCTCCATCCGTCAATATTTGTGCCTCCTTTCTCTGACTATAATTTAGCTGTATATGTGATACATTTGGTTTACAAGTTAAAACGGTGTGATAAATGCAGCCTTTCCTGATCCCCTTGTCAATTGGAAACCATTATTTTTCTCTGTATTCTGTTCTAATGGTGGCCTCTTGTCTTGAATACAAGTTACATATCAGACTAATCAAAGGTTGTGGTACACTCCTTTCAGAATTGTTCACCTTAGCTTGCTCACTCTAAGTATTTCAACATTTATACATTCAATTTCTTGTTTTCTTATGTGTACACTTCCTGATTCATGCTTTTCATATTCAATTTTTCCTATTATATGCATTGCGCATTCAGACATTAACATTCAATTATGCCAGCAACGGAACATCTCTTCTCCTTGAGCCCTGTTATGTTATGAAACACATAGCATTACTTACCCTTGCCCTCTGCTTTCCCCCAATAGCTAGCTGAGTTCATTTTAGATTGCATTTTTTTGTGGTAAAAAACATTCAGAAGTATTTTACAGATGCCTCTTTCTGTGTAATTCTGTGTTGGCCATGGTACTACTGCCATTCTCTTCTCCTATTGCTGTTTCCCAGTAGTCATTTGGCATATTTAATCTGGATCCCTGAGTACAGCCTCCCTAATATGGGAAACCCCACCAGCAGCAAAAGCTTCTTGCCTCATAGGAGCATGCAGTCCCAGCATTTGAAAAGTGCTGTGGTGGGAAAAATGTTTTGGTTTTCAAACAATGAAAGAGATATAATTTTAATATGGATTTCATTTAGCTAATAGTGCATAAATACCAATAACATCATTGTTATAAAAAAGGAGTGGGTCTGAAACAATGGTTGTTATATCAGATTATTGCCGAAGGAACAGGATTTTCTTCTGGAGGCCTCTGCCTCTTCTGGAAACTCATTCTAGAATTTTCCAGACTTCACAGGGAAATACAGAAGGAAAGGTTGCTCCTTTCTCGGTTTTGCTCAAGTAAGCAGTTCTGTCAGTGGAACTCATTGGATTATTTAATGATATCGGAGAGGAGAATCTCACTGACAGCAAGAAACTAAATTGAATTGTGTGTTTCTGGATATGTACTGCAGGGTATTGTAACCAAATGTTTAACTTCCTTAAACAGAAGGAGGAATTTAGTTATGCTGACTGTTTTTAGTATTTATAAACTAAAATATTAGTTTTATTATTTGTCATGTTATAATACAAGATAGTCTTTTACATTATTCTTACTCATGTTGATTATTCTGTTATGGAAAATGTCAAAGTTTTCCCCTGACATTTAAGTCTAATTGTGTCCAATTCTGGGGGTTGGTATTAATCTCCATTTCTAAGATGAAGAGCCAGTGTTGTCTGTATACATTTCCTAGGTCATGACTTCATGCGGCCAGTATGACTAGGAAATTTAGAGTAATTTAGAGTAGGAAATTAGAGTACTGCATATTTTGTCTGAAAAAATGTGATTTTTTTATAATGGATGCTGACTGGTGTATTTTGTCAATATTAATCATAGAGAGGATCTAAAATTGTGAAGACCTCGTGCATTTTATAATTTAAATGTGTACTGATTTTTAAAATATAAATGATCTGAAGTTAAATAGCTACTTTCTTCAGCGTGGTTTCTGTGAAATCCACACCTGTGGTATTTCCTGCATCCACGCAGCTGTTTCAGATTGTTCTAAAAAGTTTGTTCAATTAGGGATTCCAGTCCCGCCCATCCCCAGCAATGATATAATCAGGCAGCGGGGCTTGAGCCCTGAGTTCCTTTTGTCCGCGAAAGCAGCAACAACTTGGTATTCTCTACTCCTCTAAAGACTATTGGTTTGACTACTCTAATTTACTGGGACTCCAACTGATGTTCTAGAATGTTTGTTTATCTACTCAGGCCAGTATGGCATTTTCTTCAACTTTAAAATGTATGGCCTGTGGGGGAAGTTGCTCCAGGGTGACTCCTACCCCCTTTGTGTTTCTTTCTGGTGGGAGGACGAACCCACTCCCTCCCTCCCAGCTGCCACGTCATCTGAAACACAGGCTTCTTTGCCCTTGGCAGCGGGCAGTAGCTTACCATCTTTTCTTCTGTACCCCTTGCTCAGAAAGCGGGAGGGAAGAAGACTTTTAAATAGCCTACTGCCTCTCCGGAGAACCAGGAAGGGGCAGAGCCTGCCCTGGCAAAATGCCGCTACAAAACTAAGTGGCCTGGTACCAATAGGACTGTTTTGGGGCGCGGCCTAGCCTCTCAGCTGTTTCTGTCTTCAGAGGACAGCCTGCTTGCTCTGCCCATGCTTTCCCCAACCCATTTACTCCAGCAGATAGTGGATGCTGTAGCGATCCCTGCCATGCTTTTGCCCCCCTCAGGAGAGGGGAAGCTCAGGACAGCCACGCTGCCTGTGCGAGTGATGGCTAGCTGAGGTTTTGGGGCTCAGCACATGGAGGATGACCCCTTGGAAGGGCCCTCCAGCTACCAGCCTCTCTCTGCATCTCGCTGCCTGGGAGCTTCAGTGACGATTCAGAATGCAAGTATTATGTCTTCTGGCCCCCCTTTTGCTACTTGGGTCATGCATCAACAGGTAGGATGGTACTATTTTGGTCAGGCACCTTCTGCACCCTCTTTTCCTTCTCAGGGATTTGGAGGGTTTTCTTTTGGTTTTCAGGGTTTTAATAATATTTTTCCCCAAACCGTCCTGGTGCTTCCCCTCAGCTGCAACCTGCCAATGGCATTTCCTACTCTTAAGGAGGACTCTCAACTGAGTTCCCAGTTTCCACAGGAGATGAGTCACCTTCTTATTCTTCTTTAAGTGCACATTTGGCTCATTCCATGCAATTGCCTTCTGTGTCTTCTTCTGATGCACCAGTAGAAGATCTGCTTTTGCTGGCTAAGCAACAGCAGGAACAAGTTGCAAGTACGGTTCTTCCAGTGCTTCCATACATGCAAAGAGGGAGTGGTTAGTTAAGCCTACTAAACCAAACTCTATTGTGGTTAGAGTCATTCAATCCAAGAATTCTAAGACACCTCAGGCCAGCCTGCTAGTCAGAGAAGGAAAGAAAGAAGATCCACACTGCCACAAGCCTGTTCATGTGCATGGCTCACTACCAAATATATGGCAGCCTACCAAGCGTTCCTATGGGATAACTTCCCCTAGAACATCAGCAGATTCCAAGGGCTTTCCATCAGGAATATCTCACCTTAGCCTCTCATCAAAATGACATGGCTAAGCACAGCGCCGATAAAACAGGCAAGCTGTTCGCAGTTGCTATGGCTATCCGCCGCCACGCTTGGCTGAGATCCTCTACTCTCTCCGAAGAAGGTAGAGCCATGGCGGTGGAACTGCCCAGGGCAGAAGACAGTCTGTTTTCATTCTGAAGCAGACCCTCAGTTGAAAAGTACTCACAAGATCTGGCAGGCAGCTTCTAAGTTTAGTTTTTCACCTTAACCCCCTTTCCAGCCTAGACTTAAGTGGCCAGCCCATCAGCTCAACTATCATCAACCTCCTTGGCCTGTCCCCTTTAGGCCCTAGCAGGGCCAGAACCCTAGGGCTTCTCTGACTGGAAGACATAATTTATCCACTAGGAGACACTAGCAGACTAAAGGGAAGTAGCAAGATCAGGGCCACTGCCACTTTTAGCACATCTCTCATCCCTTTGATGATCGTATTCTTCCTTCCACACAGGTTGAGTGTTACACTTCTTTAATACCCTCCAACCCTTCAGCTCCTATTTTTGGCGCTTGACTAACACCATTTTAGATGCATGGCATCAGATCACTTCTGACTCATGGATGTCATGAGCATTATAGAGCATGGTTATGCTATTGAACTCCTTGAACTGCCCCCAGTAGACTGTACAGGCCACTCCTTTTTCTCCTGTGTTATGGCAGGTAGTAATTACTTTGCTTCAGAAAGGAGCAGTAGCTCCTTTACATCCTTCTATGTTTTCTTTTTCCTTCCCCCCCCCCCCCCAAAATACTTTTTGGTTCCCAAGAAAGGTGGTGGGCTTTGCCCCTTTTTGGACCTTAGAAGACTTAATGCATGTATTGCATGCTGCAAATTTTGGATAGTGTCATTACCAGCCATCCTCACTCTGTCATGCAGCAACACATGGTTCTCTAGCATTGATTTGAAGGATGCCTATTTTCATGTGGTGATTAGATCATGAGACATAGATTTTTGTTATTTATTTATTTATTTTACTAACAGTTAAGCCTTTTTCATTTAAAGTTCTTCCTTTTGATATCTCCACATCTCCATGGGTGTTTACTAAGTTAAGGGCTGTGGTGGCAGCTTATCTTTGGGTGCATGAGGTAGTTGTTTACCACTATATTGATGTCTGGTTGTTAGTGGCACAGTCCTGTGAACCTCTACAGAAGAACATTAGTTTACTCTGTCTTTACTGCAGAAGTTGGCCATAGAAAAAATCTCATCTTCAGCCTACCCAAACAATCTAATTAATTGGGGCCATATTGACTCCAGGCACACAGAGGCCTACTTGCCAGAAGACAGGTTCTGGAATCAGCGAGCATTACCTCTTTGAGTCTGACAGAAGCCTTACATCTGTGCCATGGATGTTCAGTGCTCCTTGGGACACATGGCCTCCACCATGGCTGTCATTCCTTTCTCCCGTTTGCGTCTTTGGTCTCCCCAGAATTGGTCTCTTTGGGCATTCCAGCCCATGAAAGATGACCCCAACAAACCTCTTGTTGTGACTTTAGCAATCCGCAGGTCTCTCAGCTAGTGGACTCGTAACTCTAATCTGTGTCTGGGCGTACCTTTTCATCCTCTGAGACCCTCAATGATATTAGTAACAGATGCTTCCCTATCAGGATGGGGAGCTCACCTCGAGGGTCGCACCACCCATGGTCCTTGGTCAGCCATAGAGGGTGCACAACACATTAACTATCTGGAGTTACTTGCAGTAGAAAGGGCAATGCACTCTTTTCGCCATTTTCTCAAAGACTGTATCATTCAGCTTACCACCACCAATACTACAGTGGACGTGCTCTCGTGCTTTGCTTGCCCTCACCATCAGAATCTGGGACTGGTATATAGCCAGCAACATCACCATCAGTGCCATTCATGTTCCGGGCATCGAGAACTCTCTTGCCGGCTCTCTCAACTGGACAACTTATGCCAATCATGAATGGTTCCTTCAGCCTTCTCAGACTTGAGCTCATTTTCTCAGATGGCAAGCTTCCCTTGTGGACTTGTTCGCCTACCCCCTCAACACAAAATGCCAGGTTTTTTTTGGGGGGGGGGGTTTGGTGCACGTCTTCATTGTCATCACCTGACAGGATGTTTAGGGGATGCCTTCCTTCTGGATTGGACTACAACCCTCCTTTACATTCTTCCACCCCTACCACTCTTATGCAGAGTGATGGCACATCTTTAGGCAGAAAGAGTCGACTGCATTTTGATTGCCCTGTGGTGGCCTCACCAGCCGTGGTTTGCCACTCTTCTTTAACTAGCCAGTGACAACTACGTTTGGTTGTCACTCAGATCGGACTTGTTGACCTTGGGCAACATCATAATCCTGTACTCTCAAATCAGATACGTACTGTTGATGGCATCACGAATCCAACCTTGGGCCTCTCTCAACCATTAAGAGACATCTTGGACCTTGCTTTTAGGCCTGCCACCAAGCATTGCTATCTTTACAAGTGGTTTCAATTTTGTACCTTTGCGCAACAGCAGGGGGTTGAAGCTCTGTCTGTACCCACTCCTGTGTTACTTCACCTTTTGCTTTCACTATCTGATTCTGGATGTCATTATCATCTATAAAAGTTTATAGCTTCCTTCAGAAGAGAACACTCTCTTCCCTCTCCCTTTTCTGAATCTCTTGTCAAGAGGGACTCAGCAATTTTTGGCCGCAGGTACGTCCTGTGCCTCCTTCTGGAAACTGGAGGTTGTGCGAATTTCATAGAACACCACTCGAAGAAACACAGTTACAGGTAAGCAACTATTTCTCCTTTCAGGTCTTTCAAAGTCACCATTTGAACCAATGGACTATTTCTGACATCCCATCTCTCCTGGAAGACTGCCTTTTTGGTAGCCATCACCTCCACCTGAGTGAGCCCATGGCTCTTTAGGTCGATAATCCTTACCTTAGATTACATAAGGATAAAGTAGTATTCCATACTGATATGTCATTTCTACACAAGGTAGGATCACAATTTCACATGTCTCAAGACATTGTTCTGCCCACTTTATTTCCAGACCCTGCTACACCTCTTGAGCGTTCTCTACATCTCCTTGATGTACGCAGGGCCCTTGCTTTTTATGCATAACATACCGTTCCACTGTGGAAGTCACAAAGATTTTTTGTCCAATATCAAAAAGACACCATGGGCCTTCCTGTATCAGAGTTTGGCATCATGGATTGTCTCCACTATCCGTCTGGCATATCTGTTGGCAGGACTGGACTTACCTGTTTAGATCCATGCACACTCCACTCAAGCAGTGGCTACGTGAAATTTGCACAACCCGCCCATCCTCTCCCCATTCTGTCATGTCTTCATTTGCAACTGCTGCTTTGCAATACGGAACTGAGGTCTCAAGCCACGCTGCCTGATTATATCATTGCTGGGGATGGGCGAGGCTGGAGTCCCTAACTGAACAAGCTTTTTAGAACAATCCAGAACAGCTGCATGGACACAGGAAATACTACAGGTGCGAATTTCACAGATAACCACTCGAAGAAATACGGTTACAGGTAAGCAACCTTACTTTCTCACAACACTGGTGATCAGTGTTGGACTGTGGGAAGTCGTCAACATGGTCAGTAATACAGTGCTCCCTCACTACTTCGCGGTTCACTTTTCGCAGATTCGCTGTTTTGCGGTTTTTCAATAAACTCTAAAAGACTATTATAAATAATAAAAAATTACAATTTACAGCCTAAGGAAGGGAGGAAGGAGAAGCCAAAGGGAGAGAAAAGAAGCCCAAGTGGCAACAGGAGAAGGAGGTGATTTATCAACACACAATTGGTTGATAAAGACTTAAAATAGTATATAAGTACTAAAATAATGTATAAATATTAAAATAAATATAGTGTCCCTACTTCGCGGATTTTCATTTATTGCAGGTGGTCCTGGAACCTAACCTCAGCAGTAAGTGAGGGAACACTGTATTAGATTGGGCCAGAACCCTAAACGGTTCTGGCCCAATCTACTTGTCTGAACGTATCTCCTCCTATGAGCCAGCAAGATCCCTGAGATCATCTGGAGAGGCCCTGCTCTTGGTCCCGCCTGCCACGGAGGCGCGGCTGGTGGGAACGAGGGCCTTCTTGGTGGTGGCTCCCCGGCTGTAGAACACCCTCCCAAGAGAGATGCAACAAATTCCAACTTTGTTGGGCTTCAGAAAAGCCCTAAAAGCATGGCTGTGTGCCCAGGCTTTTAATCAATAAATGGCGAAGATGACAAGGACTGAACAATTGATAAAGCATGAGGTTGAACGGATTTGATTTTATGTTTGAAATTTATACTTTGTAATTTATAATGTAATAATAGTTTTAACTGTTTATGCACTGTTTTATATTGATTTGTATGGGCATCGAATTGCTGCCATTATTGTAAGTCGCCCTGTGTCCCTTTGGGTGAGAAGGGCGGGATATAAATGTGAGAAATAAATAAATAAATAGTGTGCTCATGATGTAAACATCTGCCAGATATGATATCTTCCACAAATACTTCCATTCTCAAAGTTGTACCCGTATTTCCTATTCATGATTCAGACAAAATTTAGTTGCATGTCCCTTCCTGCCCTCACAGTTGCTATTTTTATGTTATTATTTCATTGAGACTTTTAGAGCTGCAGTAATATCATATCTTCTGCTATTGTTAAATGTTTATGTAATTATTTTAAAAATTGTGGGTGGGGGAGATACCCTTTGTGATGTTTCTTTGTAGACCCTTTAAAAAGTATCATGCCACAAGCTCTTGTTGATTTTATATCATATTTAAATTTGTTAATCTTAAAAGTACTGTTGTTGCTTTATCAACATTGGCATTACTATAAAACGAAACTTGAATTCAGAGTTATGAATGATGAGTAATGAGCTATTGGATATAGAAATGCAGGCAGTGGTTATATAGAATTATGGTAAGACAAATGCAGTTTTGCTACTTTAATATTTTTAAAACTAATAAGCATAGCACTGAGATTAGCAATGCCCATTTGCCTCCATTTTCAGTATCTGCATTTCTACTAGACAACTACTTTTTTGTGTGCATTACTTTAGCAAAGGAGATGTAAGGATACATTTTAAGTACTGGGTTGTAAAGGTCCATGATAAAAGTAACCTTTGTTACTATTAGCATCAAAACATAGTATCAATTTATGGAATGATGTGAATTGGAAATATATTTTTGATTTGGCTCGGTATCTAAAAGAAAATATTACTTCCTTTGGCTGGTATATATTCCTTAATAATGTTTTTCTGTATGCTCTCATTTCTGAAACATAGTGGGTAGCAATGTGAGATACAGTACTCTGTTTTTCTTTGTTATATACATGTATGGATTATTCTGATAATTTTTGATAAAAATGAATTGCTGGTAAAAGTCCTAGGTAAAAGTTAACTACTTCGCTTTCCTTTACATTGTGTTATTTTAGCATTTTAGGTCATTCTATAGAGAATTTGAAATTAAAGCTGGGTACAGTAATAATAGAGAATGCAGTAAATAGAGAATATGTGAACACCTTGTTGTTGGTTGTCTTTGCCATAGTTGTAAAGTACTGGAAGTTGAGCTTTTGAAACTTGGCATGGATACAAAGGGACTCTTAGAGGTATGCACTTCATGACGATGATTTAGCTTTTGAAAAGGATTACCATAGGTAATTAGGTTAATCAAAGTCTGTGTGTAGTCGGAAGTTACTTGATGTTAGAATTTCCTTATCTGACAAAAGAAAGCTGCAGTCAAACTTGACTGTTCTAAGATACTCGTACTTATGTAATGAGCATTGATGCTTTCCTCTGAATTGTAGTACTAGAGATGCTTGCTGTGAATTCAGAGTACCCCTTTTTAATGCATAATAATTTTTTTATGGAAAAAAATAATGCACTATGTAGGATGACTGCATTCTTTGCGAAAAAGAAACGATTTGTTACCATATATACTCAAGTATAAGCCAACCAGAATATAAGCCGAGGCACCTAATTTTACCGCAAAAAACTGAGATAACTTATTGACTTGAGTATAAGCCAAGGGTGGGAAATGCAGCAGCTACGGATAAATTTCAAAATAAAAATAGATACCAATAAAATTTCATTAATCGAGGCATCAGTAGGTTAAATGTTTTTGAATATTTACCGTATTTCAGAGAAAAACAATAAACTAGCTCTATAAGTGGAAAAGTAGGGGCAACAAAAACAATATGGTATCAACAACAACCTAATAACAACAATAATAATAACAACAACAACAACAACTTCATATGGATCTCACCCTATCTTCCCATGGGAACTCAGGCCAGCTTCCAACATAGTAACAGGCAAACATTCAATGCCTATATAAATAATGCAGAGCTAGATATACATCTATAATTATAGATACTAATTTCACGTAGGCATTTTCCCCTGAAACGTTTGCAAATCCCCCCTCTCTCTCTGTGTGTGTGTGCATTTCCCCTACAATATTTGCAAGCTATATACATATATATAAATATATATATATATATACTAGCTGTGCTCGGCCACGCGTTGCTGTGGCTTAGTCTGGTGGTGTTAGTTAGTCTACATTAGGTTGTATTGATGCTGTGACCTCCACCCTTCTGTATACTCACATTAGTAGTAGTATTTGAAGTTTGTTACCTTCTTCAATTTTTGTGTTGATTGATAATTGCTTGAGATCCCTGTTGTCTTTGGTTTGTTGTTAATTGTAATGTCTGATTCTGCTGAGTGCAGTTTATATTTTTATTGTGGTACAATAGTCTTTTTTTTGTTTTGCCTGTGTAGGTGTTTATTATTATTGTTGTTGTAGTGTTTATGAAGGTTGGATAAGTTAGATGCTACTGTATTTTTTTTGGAGGCCCAGTTTAGCACTGACTGGCCTCTCAGCCTCAGTGCCTGGCTGTTTCTTGCCTGTGATGGTGTTGATTCTTATTGTTGTTGTTGTTGTCATTGTTATTATTGTAATGGTTTTTTTGGAGGCCAAGTGTGAATGTAGGGATTGGGGAGGTGGATGAGTTGTGTTGTCAAATGTTGTATTTGTTATAGTCACAATGCGTTGTGAGTTTTGTGGGTCTAGATTGTGGTTTTGTGGTGTGGTTGTGTTGTTACAACTGAGAGGCAAGGCTTTTGTGTTGTGTTGCGAAGTTTTGTATTTCTGGGTCGTTTAGTTGTGTGCCAAGTTTTGTATTTCTGGGGCGTTTAGTTGTGTTGTTATAGTCACGATGCATTGTTGTGAGTTTTGTGGGTCCGAATTGTGGTTTTGTGGTGTGGTTGTGTTGTTACAATCGGGAGGGAATGCTTTTGTGTTGTGTTGCCAAGTTTCGTATTTCTGGGGCGTTTAGTTGTGTTGTTATAGTCATGATGCGTTGTTGTGAGTTTTGTGGGTCCGGTGTGGTTTTGTGGTGTGGTTGTGTTGTTACAACCGGGAGGCAAGGCTTTTGCATTGTCTTGCCAAGTTTTGTATTTCTGGGGCGTTTAGTTGTGTTGTTATCGCATGATGCGTTGTTGTGAGTGTTGTGGGTCTGGATTGTGGTTTTGTGGTGTGGTTGTGTTGTTGTAACCTGGAGGCAAGCCTTTTGCATTGTGTTGCCAAATTTTGTATTTCTGGGATGTTTAGTTTTGTTGTTATAGTCACTGCGCCCGCAACTTTATCCTTTTATATATATAGACTAGCTGTGCCCGGCCACGCGTTGCTGTGGCTTAGTCTGGTGGTGTTGGTCAGTGTACATTAGGTTGTATTTATGCTGTGATCTCCACCCTTCTTTATACTCACATTAGTAGTAGTAGTATTTGAAGTCTGTTACCGTCTTCAATTTTTGTGTTGATTGATAATTGCTTGAGATCCCTGTTGTCTTTGGTTTGTTGTTAATCGTGATGTCTGATTCTGCTGAGTGTGGTTTACATGTTATTGTGGTACAATAATCTTTTTTTTTTTTGCCTGTGTAGGTGTTTATTATTGTTGTTGTTGTAGTGGTCATGAAGGCTGGATAAGTTAGATGCTACTGTATTGTTTTTTGGAGGCCCAGTGTAGCACTGACTGGCCTCTCAGCCTCAGTGTCTGGCTGTTTCTTGCCTGTGATGGTGTTGATTCTTATTGTTGTCATTGTTATTATTGGAATTGTTTTTTTGGAGGCCAAGTGTGAATGTAGGGATTGGGGAGGTGGATGAGCACTGAATTGCTTTGTAGACTCAGTGCATGGCTGATTCTTGCCTGTGTAGGTGTTTATTATTAGTGGGTGAGTGGATGGATAGATGAGTGGATGGATAGATAGAGTGGGTGCTCTCCTTGTTTCCTTTATTCCTATGCTGTTCCCTTTCTCTGCTCCGATCCTGAGCTCGCTGATAAGAACACACTGGTCAGAAAGGAGGGTAAATATAACCTGATCAATGGTCTTTCTCTCCCTTTTGCTCTTGGCCTTCCGGGCAGAGAGGGAGGGCTCTTGTCCTTGGCGTTCCTTCGCTTCCCTTCCCTCCCTCCTTCCTTCATTCTATCCGTCCCAGCCTTTCCTGCCTGTGGAGCCATGGAACTGGGTCAATGGGTTGGATGGCGGGGAAAGGGAGAAGGAAGAGGCCTCTAATTGAAATGCATGGACTCCATGCCATGGGGTGCTGGAATTTGTAGTTTGCATCCAGTCCAACCCCTTTCTTTCTTTTTGTCATGGAGGAAGAACCCACCCAAACCTCTCAGACAGATGGCCATCCGGTTTAGTTGTGTTGTTATAGTCACAATGCGTTGTTGTGAGTTTTTTGGGTCCAGATTGTGGTTTTGTGGTGTGGTTGTGTTCTTACAACCGGGAGGAAAGGCTTTTGCGTTGTGTTGTCAAATTTTGTATTTCTGGGGCGTTTAGTTGTGTGCCAAGTTTCGTATTTCTGGGGCGTTTAGTTGTGGTGTTATAGTCACGATGCATTGTTATGAGTTTTGTGGGTCCGGATTGTGTTTTGTGGTGTGATTTTGTTGTTACAACTGGGAGGCAAAGCTTTTGCGTTGTTTTGCGAGGTTTCGTATTTCTGGGGCGTTTAGTTGTGTTGTTATAGTCATGATGCGTTGTTGTGAATTTTGTGGGTCTGGATTGTGGTTTTGTGGTGTGATTGTGTTGTTACAACCGGGAGGCAAGGCTTTTGCGTTGTTTTGTCAAATTTTGTATTTCTGGGGAGTTTAGTTGTGTTGCTATAGTCACAATGCGTTGTTGTGAGTTTTGTGGGTCTGGATTGTGGTTTTGTGGTGTGGTTGTGTTGTTACAACTGGGAGGAAAGGCTTTTGCGTTGTGTTGTGAAGTTTTGTATTTCTGGGGCATTTAGTTGTGTGCCAAGTTTCGTATTTCTGTGGCGTTCAGTTGTGTTGTTATAGTCACGATGCTTTGTTGTGAGTTTTGTGCATCCGCATTGTGGTTTTGTGGTGTGGTTGTGTTGTTACAACTGGGAGGGAAGGCATTTGCATTGTGTCGCCAAGTTTCGGATTTCTGGGGTGTTTAGTTGTGTTGTTATAGTCACGATGCGTTGTTGTGAGTTTTGTGGGTCCAGTGTGGTTTTGTGGTGTGATTGTGTTGTTACAACCGGGAGGCAAGGCTTTTGCGTTGTGTTGCCAAGTTTTGTATTTCTAGGGCGTTTAGTTGTGTTGTTATAGTCATGATGTGTTGTTGTGAGTTTTGTGGGTCCAGATTGTGGTTTTGTGGTGTGGTTGTGTTGTTGTAACCGGGAGGCAAGGCTTTTGCATTGTGTTGCCAAGTTTCGTATTTCTGGGATGTTTAGTTTTGTTGTTATAGTCACTGCGCCCGCAACTTTATCCTTTTATATATATAGATATATATACAGTAGAGTCTCACTTATCCAACATTAACGGGCCGGCAGAACGTTGGGTAAGCAAAAATGTTGGATAATAAGGAGAGATTAAGAAAAAGCCTATTAAACATCAAAATAGGTTATGATTTTGCAAATTAAGCACCAAAACATCATGTTATACAACAAATTGGACAGAAACAGTAGTTCATTACACATTAATGCTATGTAGTAATTACTGTATTTACGAATTTAGCACCAAAATATCACAATGCATTGAAAACATTGACTACAAAAATGCGTTGGATAATCCAGAACATGGATAAGCGAATGTTGGATAAGTGAGACTCTACTGTATATATATAGACATGTCTATATATATTTGTGTGTTCATTTCCCCCCTGTAATATTTGCAAGCCCTATATATAGGTAGGTAAGAATATATTCATATCTATCCAGACATCTCTCTTTATATAGATAACTAGCTGTGCCCGGCCACGCGTTGCTATAGCGAAGTATGGTGGTATGGGAAAGAAAGTATTGAGGAATTGCTGGTAGTTAAGGTAAAGGGTAAACATTTTCCCTGACATTAAGTTCAGTCATGTCTGACTCGGTGTTGGTGCTCATCTCCATTTCTAAGCCGAAGAGCCGGCGTTGTCTGTAGACTCCTCCAAGGTCATGTGGAATGACTGCATGGAGCGGCGTTACCTTCCCGCCGGAGCAGGACCTATTGATGCACTCACATTTGCATGTTTATGAACTTCTGGGTTGGCAGAAGCTGGGGCTAACAGTGAGGGCTCACTCTGGTCTCCCAATTCAAACCTGCGGCCTTTCGGTCCAGAAGTTCAGCAGCTCAGCGCTTTAACATGCTGCGCCATCAGGGGATATTATTTCCTAAAGGTTGTGGATATAAAATATTTCTGATTGTTTTTTTTTGTCTGTTGGAGGCAAGTATGAATGCTGCAATTAGGGAAAATGATTAGGATGTAATGGCCTTGCAGCTTTAAAGCCTGGCTGTTTCCTCCCTGAGTGAATTTTTTGTTGGGAGGTGTTAGCTGGCCCTGATTGTTTCCTGTCTGGAATTCCCGTTTTCAGAGTGGTGTTCTTTGTGATATTTTATGTGCTTCTACTATCTGTGGCCCTGAGAAAACAGAGGATTTGCTAGACTTTGATGATGGGAATACTTTGTTGGGAGGTGTTAGCTGGCCCTGATAGTTTCCTGCGTGGAATTCCCCTGTTTTCAGAGTGTTGTTCTTTATTTAGTGTTCTGATTTTAGAGATTGTATTGTTCTGTTTTATTATACCACATTAATTTTTATATATTCTGATTTTAGTGTTTTTGAATACTTGGAACCAGATTGTATTCATTTTCACGGTTGACTGCAACACAATAATAATAATAATAATAATAATAATAGTAATGATAGTAATAATAATGACTTTGGTAATACACAGTGCTTCACTCCCTTCTCAGCTTCCTTTCTGGAAGAATCCTTTCTTGGGAGATGTTAGCTGGCCCTGATTGTTTCCTTTGTGGAATTTCCAGTTTCCCTTCTTTCAGACTGTTGGTCTTTATTTACTGTCCTGGTTTTAGAGATTATATTGTTCTGCGTTATTCTATCCCAATAATTAATTCATATTAAAGTAGAATCTCACTTATCCAACATTCGCTTATACAATGTTCTGGATTATCCAACGCAGCCTGCCTTTTCATAATCAATGTTTTTGTAGTCAGTGTTTTAAATTCATTGTGATATTTTAGTGGTAAATTTGCAAATACAGTACAGTAGAGTCTCACTTATCCAACATAAATGGGCTGGCAGAATGTTGGATAAGCGAATATGTTGGATAATAAGGAGGCATTAAGGAAAAGCCTTTTAAACATCAAATTAGATTATGATTTTACAAATGAAGCACCAAAACATCATGTTAGATAACAAATTTGGCAGAAAAAGTTGTTCAATACGCAATAATGCTATGTAGTAATTACTGTATTTATGAATTTAGCACCAAAATATCACGATATATTGAAAACATTGACTCCAAAAATGCATTGGATAATCCAGAATGTTGGATAAGCGAGTGTTGGATAAGTGAGACTCTACTGCAATTACTACATAGCATTACTGCGCATGGAACTATTTTTTCTGTCAAATTTGTTGTTTAATATGATGTTTTGGTGCCGTTGCCAGCCTTGACCCTATTATAAGCTGGGAGAGGCTCTTTCAGCTCATAAAAAGGGCTGAAAAACTCTGCTTGTCTTCGAGTATATATGGTAACTATAATTAGATTCAGTAATAGTGTGCATAAATGAAAGAAACCAATTCCAAAATTTTCTAGATAATAGCATCACAAAAGTTTGTATTTGTCCCAATCACCTTAATTGAGTACAATAAATAATCCTTGGTAATTTAATTCCAGATTCACCCCAAAGGAATTCTTGATTGATCAGCCTTAGAAGTTTCGTCATACTGTATATTTATGAAGCCTCATAAAATACCACCCACAAAACACACGTATTTGTTTTTCTTGTCCTAAGATTATAGGTTTGTCTGTAAAGGAGAACATTTTCTTTTAGAAAACAAGAAGTTTTTCTTCTTTCAGTTAATTAAATTATATTATCTATCAGGGGTCCCCCAACTAAAGTTTGTGAGCCGGATTCAAGGTCCCTGCCCTAAATTTTAGACTTAGAGTCCCATCAGCAAAAAGCAAGCCCACGTTTCCCATTGAAAAACTGGTAAGTTTACGTTGGTTAAAATTGTTCTTCATCTTAAATATTATATTCTTGTTTCATTGTTTGCAATACAAAGAAGATATGTGCAATGTGCATAAAAATTTATTCATTCTTTTTACAAACTTTAGTCCCCCCCCCCTCCCCCCCGCAAACAGTCTGAGGAACTGTGGACCAGTGGACATTTTGCTTTTTGTTTACTTCTCTTTCTACATTCGTTGTCTAACAATTCAGTTGTTCTAGCTGTTAATTTGGATACTCCAATGTGACAGATTGCATACTTGAAATCATGCAAATCAAATACTAGAAATAAAATTTCAGAGCATAATCCTACCCACATTTGTCAGAGTACTTGTTTTCAGATCAAGATCCGTAGGCTCAAGATCCATAAGAACTTTGGCTTCAGTTTTTTCCCAAAAAAACAGCTTTTTATTCTACTTAGCAAATCACTTTTGAAACTGAGACACAATTTGAAATTTGGCATAGTATCTATTGCCCATTTCATTAGATGACTTTCAAGTACCTCCTTGGATTCAAGCTACAGAATTTACCCTGCAAAATATTACCCATACACCAAGGAATATAAACACTTGTATCAAATTGAATGCAATATCGAAGAGTAATGCAGCTTCTGAGTGCCACTGGCTCTGTAGGAAATGAGAAAGAATCCTAGAAAGAATCAACAATTGGCATAAATGCTTGAGGATCAACTCAGTGTTCTGGCATCATTGCATTCAGATTTGGAAACGTAAAAAAAAAATTAATTATTCCTTTCAGATGTTTCCTCTAATTTGCAATGTTTAGCAAGGTATCTTGCTTGCATCATTTTACAGCTGAAGGCATTTTATAGTGCATAGATAAGTCCCCTGTTTAAAACAGTCTAGACTGGGCCATCATTCGTCAGCAGAATACCAGAATTTCTCTCCATTTCATTAAAATATGGTGGTTAAGGGTTATGGATACTTACCCCATCAAATTGGCTTTTAAAGTAAAAGTGGGTAAAGTTCATGGTGTCTTCTGCATTCAGAGGGAGATGTTGTTTTTTGCTAGACAGGCTTCACTGAAGTTGAGGAAAACAGGGGAATGTTCACTGGAGGTGAAGAGAGCAGAAAGATAATTTGTGCTAAGGAGTAGACAAATGGCAGTCTCAGAATCAGGTAATAAAAGGAACCAAAAATCAAAATGACAAAGAATAGAACTATCAGTCCTCCCCAGAGAATCAAACTGAGCACAAAACAAAATGCAAACAAAGAAAGCCCGACAGGAAAACAGAAAAATGCAGCAATAGGCACCAGCGCCATCTTACCATTATAAATAGATTTATGCTTAAGCTTATTACGGAATGCTTCTTAAACAAAGCTCTTGCAGTTATTTATACCTGTCTCTGTAGAGTACTACTTGGGGGAGGTGAATGGAAAGGACACAAAATTATCTTTTTTGCAGCATAACTTCACCATAATATATTTTGAAATCTCTGTTATATGGTACTTTTGATGACGCGGTCTTAAATAGCTTGGGACCTCAATATTTGAGGGAGTAATTATCTCCATATGTGCCTTCTGAGGGACTCCTCCCTTGTGTCCCACCATTGAGATCAATGCATTATGTTGGAAGATGTAAGAGGACCTACTCAGTCATGGCACCCCAAATGTGGACCTGGAAGCGTGATTTGCCCCAGCACTTATCCCATTTAGACTCTAAAAAGTTGACACTTAGTCACTTAGTTGATCCGTTACTCAGCTTTCGCGCGGATCACAGCATCTTCTCTAATCGCCTCCATTCATATCTATTTTGAGCACGAGTTGACCAGTGTACCATTGTACGACCATGTTAATCTCTCACATTATATGCCATATGGAATGAACCAGACCATCGGATGGGAGGATGACCTAAAAGGTTTTGTCCATCCCCGCGAGTACTATATTGCCATGGCATTGCTCCAACAATTCCACAGCAACATGACTGGTCATCAAACCCTTTGGGTAAAAAGTTGACTGTTCACCTCAGTTCTTAAATTCCTCCCAAATAGAGTTGTTTTCCTTCAAGTCATTATAGCAGCCTGAAAATGAATATTTCACAGGATTATCTTGGCAAGATTTGTTCAATGGAGTTTCCCTTTGGCTTTCTCTAGGCTGTGAGAGTGTGCCTTACCCAAGCTCACTCAGTGGGTTTCCATGGCTAAGCAGATATTTGAATCCGGGTCCCTAGAGTTCTAATTCTACATCCAAACTACCATGCCATGCTTAAATACTTTTAATCTTTAAGTACTATTTTTAACCTTCTAAATCTTTAAATATGGTTTTAACACAATGTGATGTTCAACACCTTCATAGCTTATTTAGGTTATTTTGTTTTAAACAGTTTATCTTGTATTAATGTTATTTCTGAGATCCTCTGAGATTTTTTTTAATACAGATTGGGGCATAAACATTTAAAGTAATTAAATTAAGAATTAGAATTTAATTTTTAATATGGGGTAATTCCATTATCCCTATCATGCAGTTACCCAGGCGTTGGGTTGTTTTTTCTAACCCTAAAGAATTCTAAATAATGGTTTTGAATAGAATGTATACTAAAGATCAGACTCCATATTTCTGCCTACTACGAGGGTTGAATGAAAAGTAATGCCTCTACCTTCATAACTCCTCAACAGATGGCAGTACTGGTATGCAGCAAGTACTGGCTTGTTCAGTAGACTCTTCTCTGCATTTCCATTTGGCGGGAAGCCTTAGCATTAAACAGTTGTGTTGTTAAAGTGTGAAGTATGGAATCCTGCACAGACGGTTGGTCAATACAACTTAAGCAATGTGCAGTCATTGAATTCTTGACAGCAGAAGGTGTCACCCCAAAGAAGATTAATCAGAGAATGCAAGCTGTTTATGATGATTGTGTTGAAGTGTGTACTGTGCGTTGTTGGGCGAGTAAGTTTAAAGATGTTGAGGTGGGAACATCTGACTTGCATGACAAACAAAGAGTTGGACATCCCGTGACAGCAACCACAGAGTTTCACAAGCAAAAAATTGACAGTGATTCAGGATGATCATCGTATCACTCAGAGAGAAATTTCAAGCATAATCGGCATTTCACAAGAACATGTGGGTCACATTATTGCTTTGCTTGGCTATTGGAAGATCTGTGCATGATGGGTACTGTGAGATGCTGGTTGCAGAAACAGAGTGTCGATTTCTTCTGTGAAGGCTTCAGAAAACTTGTTCATCATTGGCAGAAATGTATCCAATTGTCTGGTGATTATGTGGAAAAGTGAATAGCGGCAGTTAAAGAGCACATTGTAAAGATTATTTCTGCGCTTGATTTATTAAAATATTCCCACCCAAACCGAAGTAACGAAGGTGGAGGCATTACTTTTCATTCAACCCTCATAATATGGAGTTATATCCATGGCAGCTTTGTAGTACTGGAAAAGACAGAGTGCCTAGAGAGTAAATATTTGCCTAAGGCCTAGATAAGCTTCCCTACCTTCACTGTAATAATTGTACTATTTTGTTTCACTGTTAGAATAGAAATCTGTTTTTTTAAAAATCTATTCTCCTGGAAGCCCTGGCTGTTTGAAAGGTAATCAATGCGTTTAACAAATAAGTAAAATACACAAAAAACATTACGTAAACATAATTGACCCATCACATAAATTTCATGTTAAACTGCATAGAAATGGTGAATATATTGAATACCAAATTTACCAGAAAGCGAATTTGGAAAGTAATTCTGACAGTTTAAATTAAATCTAATAGTAAAAACATGTAGTTCTCCTAACCATTTAGGATTATAGTTGTCCAGGATTATGTAAAGCATTATGTGAAAATGTAGCAGAATTATTTTTGAATCTGATTGTATACAAAATGAGGAGCTTTAGCTATTGAAATATTTAATTACATAATTATGTTTATTGTTTCTGTGTTTAACTTGTTCTGTGAAATTGGTGATTGTATATTTGGATGAAAACATGTATATGAACATGTATTACGAATACAATAGTTGAATGCCAACCAAATCACCCCTGTAATCCAGAGCACACATCGAGATGTCATGTTTCTAAAACAGATTATCTTTTCAGGTTTGTTTGGGATTATATATAATTTCCATCGGCAGTGTACACTGGCATTTTCCATTTAAATGACTCTGTAGTTAAGATGTATATGTTTGCCCATGAGAATTAAATAATATCCTAATAGTTAAATAACTATTTACCTTGTGTGTAGTAGAGCAGGAAGCACTCGTGCTTCCCTAGTAAAATGTGGGCTAGACAAAACTATGGTTAGGTGGGTCTGTAATTGGCTAAGCGAATGAACCCAAAGAGTGCTCACCAATGCGTCATCTTCATCTTGGAAAGAAGTCACAAGTGGAGTACCGCAGGGTTCCGTCCTGGGCCCGGTTCTGTTCAACATCTTTATTAACGACTTAGACGAAGGGTTAGAAGGCACAATCATCAAGTTTGCAGATGAGACCAAACTGGGAGGGATAGCTAACACTCCAGAAAACAGGAGCAGAATTCAAAACGATCTTAACAGACTAGAGAGATGGGCCGAAACTAACAAAATGAAATTCAACAGGGACAAATGCAAGATACTTCACCTCGGCAGAAAAAATGGAATGCAAAGATACAGAATGGGGGACGCCTGGCTCGACAGCCAGAATGGGGGACTCCTGGCTCGACCTTGGAGTCCTCGTGGACAACAAGTTAAACATGAGCCTACAATGTGATGCGGCTGCTAAAAAAGCCAAAGGGATTCTGGCCTGCATAAATAGGGGTATAGCATCTAGATCCAGGGAAGTCATGCTACCCCTCTATTCTGCCTTGGTCAGACCACACCTTGGAATACTGTGTCCAATTCTGGGCACTGCAATTGAAGGGAGATGTTGACAAGCTGGAAAGCATCCAGAGGAGGGCAACTAAAATGATCAAGGGTCTGGAGAACAAGCCCTATGAGGAGCGGCTTAAAGAACTGGGCATGTTTAGCCTGCAGAAGAGAAGGCTGAGAGGAGACATGAAAGCCATGTACAAATATGTGAAGGGAAGTCATAGGGAGGAGGGAGCAAGCTAGTTTTCTGCTTCCCTGGAGACTAGGACGTGGAACAATGGTCTCAAACTACAGGAAAGGAGATTCCACCTGAACATCAGGAAGAATTTCCTCACTGTGAGAGCTGTTCGGCAGTGGAACTCTCTGCCTCGGACTATGGTGGAGGCTCCTCCTTTGGAGGCTTTGAAGCAGAGGCTGGATGGCCATCTGTCGGGGGTACTTTGAATGCGATTTCCTGCTTCTTGGCAGGGGGTTGGACTGGATGGCCCGCGAGGTCACTTCCAACTCTACTATTCTGTGATTCTCCTATTGGCTGAGAACAAACTTCCCTCGATTGGGGAGGGGTGGGGGTGACCTTGGAGACCAACCAAAGGTTCATACTTGTCTAGGCTATTCAGTTACACATGAGACAGCGTGGTGGGAGGTTGAGTGCCACTTTTTAGTGAATCGTCTTCCAAACTGAAGTTTGACTTCTTGGTCTGTATATAAGGAGTTAGTGCAGAATTAATTTTTTTATTTTACATACATATCTATATCCTTTCCTTCAGATCATGTCTGCCTCTGCTATTTCTTGTCGTAAGTGCCTAAGCAACCATGATTTATTTTGTTACATCTCTGGCAGTTTCACCATTCAAAGGACAAACATTTGCGCATTTGTCTGACAAGCGTATTTTGCATATTTTAAAGTAAAACTTGGTGATCAAGATAAGTCTTGGGCCCCTCACGAGATGTGTAAGCAGTGTGTCGAAGGTTTACGGATGTGGACGAAGGGAACACATCATAAATTACTATGTAGTATACCTATGGTTTGGCAAGAGCTCAGAGATCATTGAAGTGACGGTTACTTTTGTATGATGAAAACATCAGGATATAACAAGAAAAGTAAATGTAAAATTGAATATCCTAGTCTACCATCAATTAAATGCCCAGTTCCACATTCAGCTGAAATCTCAGTGCCTGTTTTCATTTGATATATTGCCTACTAAACTGAAATTATTGTTAAAAATAAATTATGAAAGCTGGGAAGTGGTTATTTCAGATGGTTGGAATATTAGCTGGTTTCATTGTAGACAACTGCTGCAAAGATATAAAATGGAGAAAAATGTATTTGATTTCAAATGAAAGAGGAGTGAAATTGACTTACAATTATGTGCTAACAATGATCACTTAGTTGGTAAAATGTGTAGGTTTTTATTGAAAATGGAAATGGACAAATATATATGTTTTTTATATATTTTCTGTTAAATACTCAAATATATTTTTAAAAAAGAAATGAACCTGCATTTTGGTATTTCTGTAATCTTCTTGTTTGTGTTATTTTAAGTGATACAAAACATTAAACAAAATGAGAACATTTAGTGAGAGACTGAACAGTGAAGAATTACTGCTGTGGTAAAAAATTAGGTCAAATAGCATGGCAGTCTATTTTAATAGGTTATCATTTTTTACAGTAAAGGATAGAAATGCTTTGCAAGACTGCAAAACAGCAGTCTTGTATGCTGTATGACTTCCATACAGTCAACACAGAATACTGTGAGGTTGGGATACCAGTAATAGGTAGCTTCCAAACATGCTTGGCTGGCATACTAATTTCCCTGCTGGGATTTCTACTGATAGTTTTGAGTGTATAGCTGCATAAATTATTTGATGGAAGAAAAGAGTGACTTCAGCTATCATTAATCATAGTGTGTTTTGAAAGTGTATATAAAAAAGTTCTAGTGCTCTGTTCCTCTTTTCCCAAATAGTTTGACATTCAAAACAGATTTGTCACATTATTATGCTGTAGGCAAGGATCCCTCTCCCCATCTTTACTTTTAAAGCCTGAGTACCTGTAATTTCCCAGTAGCCAATATTCATAGGTTTGCCTTCCAGGCAAAAATTGTTCTCCTGCAATTAGTTGGAAGGAAGGAATCCCACATTGAGTGAATCTTTTCATTATCTTTCCAGGATGCAATCAGAACTTTCAATCAGAATAGGGAAACTATGATGTAGGTCTGTAATTCAGTGGTGAAGCACTTTTTGGGGAAGGCACGAAAAAAGTCCTAGGCTCAATTCCCAGGGATCCATGTAGATAAGAAAAGAACTCCTTTTTGAAGCACTCTAGAGCTGCTCCCAATAAATTAGACAATACTGAGCTAGATTCTGTCTGACTGAATCCAATAATTGTCCTGGTTTTCACTATGGTGTCGAACCTGTCTGTGATCACTCAAGATGAAGGTGGACAAATGCTCACCCGTATCACAAAGCTTTATTCACACAGAACTTAGTAGCAGGAAGGAAAGTTTCAATTATTTTCATCTAATATTTTCTTTTTCATTTGCTGAACCATTCAACCATATGAGCCTTCACCTACGGTCTTTTCTATTATAACTTTAGATGCAAATATTGTAGATTCTAAAATTCTAGTTTTATTATCCCACCAAGACTATGCCTGCATTGCAATGAAATACTATCTTATGTGGATGTGCAACATAAATTATGGGGTTCACTGGACAGAGGTGCCTGAGCATGTTGAGATTCAGTAGCCAGAGTCTATTTTTATAGTGTGTGAGAAATACAGTAAAATGGCTCTGAAGTCTTTGCAGAGGTCCACACATTAAATAGATAAGATCCTGCAACGTAGAGCGTAGTATAAAGGTTCTATAGACAGAAATGTGCTACTTCCCTCATCTCGGTGTCTCGCTATTTAACTGCTGTAGCGCCGCCCCCCCCCTCCCCCCCCCCCAAAGCAATATGTGGTTGGAGAATGGCAGAGTGGAGAACTGGGGAAATGTCTGGCTATGTCCCTATCACTTATTGATCCACAGGTATTATCCATAGGCTTTAACAGAAGATGTAATTCTAAGCCTAACTGTGTGAGGAGAGGCATAACTTTCATTGCCTCTACTCTCTATCAACAACCTAATACTTTAATGGGACTTTTGTTTTTGCATGTTACTGACAGGATGTTGGATAGTAGGAATTATCTTGCCTTTTGCATAGACCTAAATAGAAGGACAAATAATTTGCATGCTATTTGTTCTTTATAAGCCTGAGTTCCCTACTGGTTTTACCCCAACTACTTGACAAGCCCCTATATATGAGTATGTTGTATCACAGAAAGAATCTCTTTTCAAACCAGGTTTTAAGCAGATTTCCACCTCTTCCTGGACACCCATTGCAGTTCCCAATTTCATCCTAGACTTGCGTTACTGTCTGAAAATAAAAAGGGGACCCCCTCCCTCTGCCTTCATCTTTTTCTAATACAGAGAGTGATAAGGGAAATCATTCCAAGTGTGACTTGAGGATGGAGAAAGTCTGAGGCCACTCATACACTGCCATATAAAATCCAGATTATCTACTTTGAACTGGATTATATGTAGACACATATAAACCAGTTCAAAGCAGTTAATGTAAATGATCTGCATTGATAAACTAGATTATATGGCAGTGTAGAAATGGCCTGAGGAAAGTAAAAGGGAGATTAATAAACACTCTTCATTCTTTCTTCCAACCAGCTCGCCACTTTACAAAGTCAATCTATATATATATATATATAAATGTTCTGACCGTTTTCCCCTTAACTTAAACAACAAAACTGGAGCAAATAACATCAAATTTGGCCAGAAAAGACATAGTCATCCGGTCTGTGTTTTTACATCAAAAAACTCCAAATAAAAATAAAGTCCTAATTAGAGGGAGGGGAATAACTGTTTTTTCCCCATTACTGCCAGTTAGAAGGGTACGCTCTGCCCACTTTGTCTCCTAGCAATCCACTTAAGCCATTTAATGGCGCCCAGGGCCTCTTCAATCAGGCCTCTTCCACACTACCTATAAAATACAGATTATCTTATTTGAACTGGATTATATGGCAGTGTAGACTCAAGGCCCTTCCACATAGCTGTATTACCCATATATAATCTGATATTATCTGCTTTGAACTGGATTATCTTGAGTCCACACTGCCATATACAGTGTTCCCTCACTACTTCGCGGTTCACTTTTCGTGGATTCGCTGTTTAGCAGTTTTTCAATAAATGCTAAAACAATATTATAAATCATAAAAAATTATAATTTACAGCCTAAGGAAGGGAGGAATGAGGAGCCAAAGGGAGAGAAAATGAGCCCAAAAGGCAACGGGAGGAGAGGGAGGCAAATTATCAACACTCAGTTGGTTGATAAAGACTTAAAATCTATATATATAAATGAGTGATGGCATCACGGCGATCCACAAAACAACAAAACTACAGGCCCCCCAACCTCAAAATTTGACAACACAACCCATCATCCACGCCTCTAGGTTGATACAACAAAAAGAAAAGAAAAATAAAGTCCTAATTAGAGGGAGAGCAATAATTGTTTTTTTATCCAATTGCTGCCAGTTTAGAGGGCTAATCTCTGCCCACTTGGTCTCCTAGCAACCAACTCAGCCAAGGGACAGGCAGGGTTCAGTTAGGGGACAGGCAGATTTAGGCCTCACTTAGGCTTCTTCCACAGATTATCTAATTTGCACTGGATTATATGGCAGTGTAGACTCAAGGCCCTTCCACACAGCTATATAATCCATTTATAAGCTTATATTTTATCTGCTTTGCACTGGATTATCTTGACTTCACACTACCATATAATCCACTTCAGTGTGGTGCCTCATATAATCCAGTTCTAAGCAGATAATATAAGATTATCAATATACAGTAGAATCTCACTTATCCAACATAAACAGGCCGGCAGGATAAGTGAATATGTTGGATAATAAGAAGGGATTCAGGGAAAACCGATTAAACATCAAATTAGGTAATTGTTATACAAATTAAGCACCAAAACATCATATTATACAACAAATTTGACAGAAAAGGTAGTTCCATGCGCAGTAATGCTATGTAGTAATTACAGTAGAGTCTCACTTATCCAACATTCTGGATTATCCAACACATTTTTGGAATCAATGTTTTCAATATATCATGATGTTTTGGTGCTAAATTCATAAATACAGTAATTACTACATAGCATTACTGCGTATTGAACTACGTTTTCTGCCAAATTTGTTGTCTAACATGATGTTTTGGTGCTTCATTTGTAAAATCATAACCTAATTTGATGTTTAAAAGGCTTTTCCTTAATGCCTCCTTATTATCCAACATATTCGCTTATCCAACATTCTGCCAGCCCGTTTATGTTGGATAAGTGAGACTCTACTGTACTGTATTTACAAATTTACCACTAAAATATCACAATGAATTTAAAACACTGACTACAAAAACATTGATTATGAAAAGGCAGGCTGCGTTGGATAATCCAGAACATTGTATAAGCGAATGTTGGATAAGTGAAATTCTACTTTAATATGAAATAATTACTGGGGTAGAATAATGCAGAACAATATAATCTCTAAAACCAGGACAGTAAATAAAGACCAACAGTCTGAAAGAAGGGAAATTGGAAATTCCACAAAGGAAACAATCAGGGCCAGCTAACACCTCCCAAGAAAGGATTCTTCCAGAAAGGAAGATGAGAAGGCAGTGAAGCACTGTGTATTACCAAAGTCATTATTATTACTATCATTACTATTATTATTATTATTATTGTGTTGCAGTCAACTGTGAAAATGAATACAATCTGGTTCCAAGTATTCAAAAACACTAAAATCAGAATATATAAAAATTAATGTGGTATAATAAAACAGAACAATACAATCTCTAAAATCAGAACACTAAATAAAGAACAACACTCTGAAAACAGGGGAATTCCACACAGGAAACAATCAGGGCCAGCTAACACCTCCCAACAAAAAATTCACTCAGGGAGGAAACAGCCAGGCTTTAAAGCTGCAAGGCCATTACATCCTAATCATTTTCCCTAATTGCAGCATTCATACTTGCCTCCAACAGACAAAAAAACAAACAAAACAAAAAAAAACAACCAGAAATATTTTATATTCACAACCTTTAGGAAATAATATCCCCTGATGGCGCAGCATGTTAAAGCGCTGAGCTGCTGAACTTCTGGACCGAAAGGCCGCAGGTTTGAATTGGGGGACCAGAGTGAGCCCTCACTGTTAGCCCCAGCTTCTGCCAACCCAGAAGTTTGCAAATGTGAGTGCATCAATAGGTACTGCTCCGGCGGAAAGGTAAAGCTGCTCCATGCAGTCATGCCACATGACCTTGGAGGAGTCTACGGACAACACCGGCTCTTCGGCTTAGAAATGGAGATGAGCACCAACCCCCCCAGAGTCAGACATGACTGGACTTAATGTCAGGGGAAATCTTACCTGATTTAAGATTATACTATGAAGTCTCAGGACTCATTTGGATAAAAGATTGGGCAACACTAAAAGATCGGAAAACACTGACCCTGGAAGGCTTCGATTTAAGAAGAGGCTGGCATGCCTACATTTGGTATAATAAGATAAAGATAGAAAGAAATTTTTCAAATCATTTCGTAAGAGCCGGCCTCATTAAAATATGGGACCGATACAAGTTAAGATTTTACAGGTATACCCCGATGTGGATTTCTTCCCTAGAAGCTTTCCAAAGAAGACAACTTGGCTGGCAATTATGGCCCACTTATGAAGACTTACTAACAAAACAAAAAGGTCAGATAGGACTAAAAGAGGAACAAGAGATTAAAACTAACTTTCCTAATTGCTCATGGTTTCAACACAGACAAATAAGAGAAGCATTCAGAAAAGATACAGAAATAGGCTTTGCAGAGAAAACGGGTTTCTGGGATAAGATTATGAGGACAGAAAAAAAGCTAATTTCCTCCTTCCCTCCTTTTTGACTCAAATGTTCTTGCAATAAAAGTAGTAGTAGTAGTAGTAGTAATAATAATAATAATAATAATAATAATAATAATAATAATAATAGTATTAGTAATGAATCGTGCAACTTTGCAAGAATATCTCTTTTTCTTCCCCTTCCACCCATGCAATCTGGCTTGCAAGGGTTTCTCTCGCACTCTCCTTTCGCTTTTGAAAACATTTGCCTCTTGTCTCTCTCTCTCTTAAAAAAATAAGATAACTCCAGCCTGGGAGGAGAAGCAGAGGAGGGAGGTTTTGGAAAAGAAAACATACTGTGGCCTCCAGGCTCTGCTGCTGGCTTGACCTTGACCCCATTATAAGCCGAGGGAGGCTTTTTCAGCCCCCAAAAAGAGATAAAAAACTTGGCTTATCTTTGAGTATATACGGTAACTGCTGATCAGTTAGTCCTAGCTTGTTGTGACATTCTGACGTTTGGTCTAAGAAGAGTTAAATACTAATCTGTGTGTGTGTGTGTGGGGGGGGAGTATTCACTAAAAAAAAAGGGGAATCAGCAGCACTTTTCAAATTAAAACTGTCTGAGGTGTCAGACTTTGAATAGACAGTTTTCCCCCAAGGATTAAAGAAACATTGAAATTGCCATTTCCATAGTAAATGTTTTAAACATGAGTAGATTTCAACAGTATTAATCTTTATAAAGAAAAAAGATAGCAACATTGGTTTAGGGGGGGAAATACAAGATCCATAATTTGGAAAATGTGCCGAGCAGTATAATGATACCATCTAGTGGTCCAATATTACATTTACAGCATACCAAACATTACAAACTAGGGATGTGTGATCCATTAAAAAATGGTTCAAAAGTCATTACAAAACAGGGACGCTGCCGTTTTGTTACTAAAGTGTTCCTAAAATGTTTCTAAAGTATAGTTAGTGAAAAGTAATTGGGGAAACTTTAGGGGCTCCTTTCTCCCTCATTTTTAAAGCTATTGGAGTGAAACTTGCTACAATAGTAGAAGACATTTACCACTGTTAGCAAACCAAATTTCAGAACGTTTCACTTATCCATGGATTTTTGGGGAATTTTCAAATTTTTTATAAACAAGTTTTCTGATGCTGAGAACTGCATTTTGGGAAATGTAGTTTAGGGCAGGACCTTTTGCATTATCTGCCACAGGGGGTTTCACCTTACCAAACAACATTTTTAAGCTTGCTGTGTTCTCATTCTTCTGCCTATTAACTTTGCTAGTCCCACCTCCAGTTCCTTCCTTATGGTGATTGGGCCAAAGAAAAAGGATTGGTTTTTAAAACACTTGATATTCTCTTGGCTTTACCAAAGTTGCTTAATGCTTATACTCAAAATTAAGCTGACCTTGGAAGGCATCTGAATGTTATAGAATCTCAATGAAAATGATTGGTGAGTGTTTCAATTTCTAAATTCCCCACCTTCCCTGCATGTTTTTAATATCAATTCGTACGCCTGAACTTAACAAATTCGATTAGAAAAACTAATTTAAAATGAACATTTGCACACCTCTATTACAAACGTTGATCAGAAATGCAAATAGTAAGCATATTTCGACACATTATATAGGTGTATACAGGCAGCCCCCAAGAAACATCTGATTTACAATGATTCATAGATAAGAACAAGGGTGAGACAACAGAAAGTGAGAGAAATCTACCTCTAGGAAGGGAAATACACTCCTGAAAGAGTTATCATGGCAAAATTGTTTTTCCACTGAAGCTTTATCCCTGATCCTTGTTTCCTCAACACGGCAAATTTTCCAAAATTCAATTATCACAGGGACAGAAAATGAAGTGAAAATTTTTGAACAGGGGCAGAGACAGCAAAACAAATGTCACAAGAATGTTAAACCTTCCCTATGCTATCCAAAGTATATATATGCGTGTGTGTGTGTATATACACACACACACACAACACATGCACACACAAGCTTGGAGTTACACTTAGAAAATGTACCTGTTCCGACTTACAAACACATTCAACTTAAGAGCAAATATACAGAACCTATCTTGTTTGCAACTTGGGGACTGTCTATCTATCTATATCAATTAGTCAGTCAGTCAGTAGCCTTTATTTCGGTCAGCAAACCATTGGCTAAAGTCAAGTGAGAGTACAATGATGGAATACAGCATTTGAATAATTTTGGATATCGCGTTTGGCTTATAGTTAATAACAAGTATCTCCATTCTGTGATGGTTAGATGACTATCTTTTTTTTATCGTGCTCATTATTTTTTATTTTGTAAAGAAACATAATACATCGAAAGTGGTGGAACAATATATTGATAGGAAAGTGAGGGAGGTGAAAGGGTTCTGAAAGTAGGTGAAGAGAGAAAAACGGAGGGGGGGGGGGTGAAGAAAGAAAGAAAGAAAAAATAGAAAGAAGAAAAAAAAGAAAAAAAATTAATTTTTTTTGTTGACTTCCCGTCTTGACCTCGGAGTTTTCTCTTTCGTTGATTACATATTGGTATTTTCCCTTAGTCTCTTTTCGCTTAAACCGTTTTATATTGTAGATAAGTCTATCGTGAAGTCCATTCTTCTTTTTATCAAGAATTTTATGAAGTTTGTCCAGTCTGTTTTATTTTTACCCTTTTAAAGATGACTGTCTATATCATCTAAAACAAGAACTGATTACTGAGTAATAAGTCTCCTAGGTACTCTTTGAGAGAGATATATATATATGTGTGTGTGTGTGTGTGTGTAGCACTAGAGGAGTTGACACTTTGCTGTAAAAGGGTTCTTAGGTTTTTGAAGTAGGCTATACTGTAATTTATTTCTATAATGTCTTTCAGCCAAAAAAAAAAAGTAATTTGAACACGTCTATAAAAATCTCATTTAAATAGTATTATGAAATACAACTGACAAATTTAAAACAGCAATATCTGTTTTTAACTTTGGATATGTTTTAATGGATTTTAACTGGGAATTTTTAAATACTGTTTATATTTAATCCTGTTTTAATGTTTGCATATTTGTATATTTTAAATTGTATGCTGATGTTTTTATGTTAAGCTTCTTTGAGTCTCTTGCAGGGGAGATAAAGTGGGGTATACATAATAATAATAATAATAATCATCATCATAATCATCATCATCATATCTGAAATCTAAACACATCCAAAGTTTTGTCCAGAATAATACTAATCACTAAAAATGTCTAAGGAGAGCTATAATACGAGGGTTGAATGAAAAGTAATGCCTCCACCTTTGTTACTTCGGTTTGGATAGGAATATTTTAATAAATCAAACGCAGAAATAATCCTTAGAATATGCTCTTTAACTACCGCTATTCACTTTTCCACATAATCACCAGACAATTGGATACATTTCTGCTAATGATGAACAAGTTTTCTGAAGCTGTCACAGAAGAAGTCGACAGTCTGTTTCCGCAACCAGCATCTCACAGTACCCATCATGCAAAGATCTTCTGATAGCCAAGCAAAGCAATAATGTGACCCACACGTTCTTGTGAAATGCCGATTATGCTTGAAATTTCTCTTTGAGTGATATGACGATCGTCCTGAATAAATCTGTCAACCTGTTGCTTGTGAAACTTGGTGATTGCTGTCATGCAAGTCAGATGTTCCCACCTCAACATCTTTAAACTTACCCAATGATGCAGAGTCTACGGAACAAGCCAGTACCTGCTGCATACTTGTACAGCCATCTGTTGAGGAGTTACGAAGGTGGAGGCATTACTTTTCATTTAACCCTTGTAATATTATCTTGGGCTCCTTATAACATTACGTATATGTGGACAGGGTTGTTGTGAGTTTCTCGGGCTGTATAGCCTTGTTCCAGCATCATTCTCTCCTGATGTTTTGCCTGCATCTGTGGCTGGCATCTTCAGATGTTCTGTTGGCAATGAAGCAAGTGGGGTGTGTATATATATCTATATATGTCTATATATCTGTGGAATGTCCCGGGTTGGAGAAAGAACCCTTGTCTGTTTAAAGCAAGTGTGAATGTTACAGTTTGCAACTTGAATAGCATGAGTAGCCATGAGCAGGCTGCAACATGCCCACACAGCCCGAAATACTCACAGCAACCCAGTGATTCCAGCCATGAAAGCCTTTGACAACATATATGTGGACAGTCTGTATAAACTATATATCTCTTTCTTGGTTATAGGGAGGAAGCCTCTTCTCATTTCCCAGCAGTATATATGTGATGGCGGGATTTAGGCGACCTAGAAATGTATCCTCTTTGTGATACATGGGTGGTCTAAATATGTAACTATAAAGTATCATGAAAACAATGCTAATTTTACTAAGCTAGCTACATTCTCTGACATAGTTTATATTGATGTATACCAGGAGTAGGAAAGCATATGTGAATTGAGGACAATGGGTTCCCCACCTTTGCCCATACTACTGAACCAGAGATGAGCTGTTCTTACCTATTAGTGTTTCTAATAAACCATTTGATTATAAACATAAAAGAGGTAATTATTATATTTAGAGTCATGGGTGGTGATGATGGAATTATAGTATGGTTACCTGCACAACAGCAGGCTTTGCAAATCTCATATTTTCATAAAGGTATAATTTGGCATATTTATATATTCTTGCTAGCCATATGTCCTTATCTGTTACTAATTAGTTCTTTGTGTTTTTCTTCTCCAGAAGGAACTTAGTCTCCCCAGAAGAGGAAGTTTGTGAGTATAATGTTTTGTTCTTTTGATATCAGCTTGAACTATCAAAAATGCTGGTTTTGAATCTTTAAGATCTTTTATAGGAAGAGAAGATAAAACATATGCCACAAATATTTTTCCATTATGAGATAATTAGTATAAATAAGTTCTGCTGCATGTGGCCACTCTCCACAACCATATATGGTACTGTGGAATTGCAGTTGTGATGGAATAGGAAGTAAGGCAGACTGTTAGAATGCTAGCATTTACATTTTTATGTATCTTGTGGTCTTTAATTTTAGTAGGAAAGACATTTTGTGCTGATTCATGATTTTAGGATTACAGGCCAATATGGTTGTTCATTGATAACATAAAACTCTCTTTCTAGTTGGATTATTGAGAAGTAAGTGAATCTTCTGCCTAATCCTAGAATGAGAATGAAAAAGTGTATTATAATTGCAAATCACTATCTGAATACTTATGTCCCCCTGCTTTTCCCTTTTTCTTTCATTTTATTTTTGAGGCACTGGCTTGAATTTCTAATATTGAAATAAATATTGTCAGTATCTTCTTTAGGTTTCATTGTATTTCTGTCTGGTGTGACTAGTGCTTCTCAAGTCTCTATATTGGTAGATTTTGCAAGCTTTATACATTGAAGTGTCTAGACTGCTAGCCTCTCTAATATGTCTCTCTGATTACTTGGCTATCTCCTCGATACCCTGACTTTCTTAGTTTTCCTGTAACAATTTATTGCATAATGTGCCTTTCTTCTCATTAGGCATGAGCTATCACATCTATTAGCTTTAATAGTAAGGAATGTTTTGCTGACCCGGTACTAAATGAGAATGCTAATTGATGGTAAAGGTATGGGTTGTGTTACTGGAAATGTATTGAAAAAAGAATGATTTTAGACATACAGAAAAACCTGGAATACCAAAAGCTCACTTAGGGTGTAATAAGATGTTGTGCTTTTAGCAGATCTTTGTAAAAGATACCTCTCCATGACTTCTATTGAGCTTTTTTTCAGACAAATCCTAAAGGCTAGAAGTTGTCCAGTAGATTTCTGCTAAAAGAAACATATGAGAATGTTGTGAAGTAAGAATGCAGAGGTCATCTGTAGTGATAACCTCCCTGCTGATTGTCTTTCTCAGCTGACACTCAACACACAGTAGCTTATCTAGTGGACATTTATTTTCTTTTTGGCCTTGAGTGTAGTTTACTCCCATTTCATTTATGTATATTTGTTTTTAAAGTTGCATTACTGCAAAGTTTGAGGTTTCTTTGAGCACAGCAATCCCCATCACAACCTAGATATACATAGAAACTTTGGAAGAGGACATAGTCATTGTGATACGTATAAAATAAGAAACAAAGGGACTTTATTCATGCTTCTCAGAAGGGAGTTCTGCTCTTCGTTATTCCCTTGCATACTGCAGTGGAAATGGCACACCAGCATTGGGATCTCTGACGAGCTGGGTCAATACGTTCATGGGAAACTGATAAGTGCATTTTTATATATAATCTGTATATATACTTTCAAGGAATATGATAAATTGAGGACTAAATCAGTAACACTATAACCGTTTGAGCATTCTGTTAAAAGAGGTGAAGAGTCTAAAAATTTAGATCCTAAACATAAACATGCTTTTGGGAGGAAAGGAAAGGAGACTGAGACTGAACCACATACGTTCCCTTTAACACTGAAAGTTGCTTTTCAGCTATATTTGTCAGAATAATGCTATAAAATATAAAATAATGCTATGTATATTGACTGGCCTATTTGATGTTGCATGAGGGGACTGTACTTTTCATATGCTGCTATTGACTGAAATTGGAATGCATTGAAATTCTGTTCATGCTTGTGTAAAATTTATGATAAGTTGTCTCATTCTTCACTGGGTGTATGATCCAACAGCTAGGAAAATCTTTTCAGCTTCATCAGTTTGACATTTGAAATTTGACTGACTGTCAAATCTGGCCAAGAAGGAGAGCATAGCTCATCAAAACACACCTTCCCTGACAGTATGGATAATTCCTTCAGTTCTGTATAAAGAGTGCTATAGTAGGTTGGTAGGGGAGGGCCTGTATCAAGGCAGTTTTCTGTGTTTTCACCAATAGAAGCAGTTCAGTATGGAAGTTTCTTCTTTTCTTTTTGCCTAGGAAATGATAAATGAGAGAATGGAAAGACATGCAAGAGGCCTTAGGCCTCTGTGTAATTTGCCTTTGCATGACTGTAGACTTGAGGCTTAGTATTAGGCAGTGGAGTATCTCCACCCCATCGGATCTGTGGGCAGTGCAAGTTACATTGAGGTACACAGTGGAAAGAACAGCGTTCTTTCTACCTGTTGCTCTTTTGTTGTCTGCAATGAATCATTGCATTCAGTGTTTTTATCAGAGTTCTATTTCTGACCTTTTATGGTAATCCCATTTCTAGGATTTCTGGTAGTGTAGTTATGCTTAGCATGACCTTTGTTTAATTTCTGGGTACTATGTGGCAAAGCACTCTGAACTTAGGGTAGCATTTCTCCTTTACTAAATAGCAGTAGGATTAGATGCACGAAATGCAATGTTAAAGAAATAGGAAGAATGTTCCAAGTATCCTAATGTGTGAAAGTTCCAAGTGATAATATTTTAACTAAATCACTCACTTAGTCAAGGAGAAAGGCTTTAAAAATCTAAATCTAAAAATAACTGCCTATTTCCAAAAAGATAGGACACTCTGTTTTGGGACTTGAAATTGCAAACTGTATTGCTGATAGTGCAACACAGCTGACCAGAATTGTATGAGGAGAGTTTGTTTGGGTTGAATGGCAGAAATATATCAGGGGGGACTTAGGATTGGTTTTACTTATATGGTAAGGGGCCGCGCTGTGGTGCAGGCTGTTGAGCAGCTGCAGTAAATCACTCTGACCATGAGGTCATGAGTTCGAAGCCAGCCCGTGGCGGGGTGAGCACCCGTCAATTAAAAATAAAAAATAGGCCCTGCTCGTTGCTGACCTAACAACCCGAAAGATAGTTGCATCTATCAAGTAGGAAATAAGGTACCACTTATAAAAGTGGTGAGGCAAGTTTAACTAATTTACGACTTGGAATGAGGAAGTGCCATCAGAGTGGATGATGAAGCAGCTGCTCCCCCCTGTGGCCAGAATCGAACATCCCCTCAGGAGAAGGTTAAATTGCCTCTGCGTCTGTCTGTGTCGGTTTCTGTTTGATGTGTTTATGGGCATTGAATGTTTGCCCTATGTGTGTATAATGTGATCCGCCCTGAGTCCCCTTCGGGGTGAGAAGGGAGGAATATAAATACTGTAAATAAATAAATAAAATAAATAATATTTTCACACAAGGAATTTTTGTTGTGCTTCAGCAATAATTAGAAATTGTTTTCATCTAGCAGTAGTGCAGCTGGAGATTTGTATTATTAATAGCACTATATTGTTTAACAGATTTAAATGGTTTTAAATTATGTCAATTAAAATCCCCACTGCTGGTAATCTCCAAACATAGTTACTTTATGCACTTTATCTATTTATGAATTTATTACCCATAATGTGCACCGTACACTTTGCTTATCCACTATTGCAACCTCATTGTTTTTAACTGATGTTTTAATTCTGCGTTGTGTTTTTAACTTATTGTGTATATTTTTTATTGGTTTTTGTTTTTGTCCTGATGTTTTATATTTTATCATTGTTTGTATTTTGATTTTGCTGTAAGCCGCCCCGAGTCCCCTTTGGGGGAGATGGAGGTGGGATACAAATAAACAACTTCTTCTTCTTCTTCTTCTTCTTCTTCTTCTTCTTCTTCTTCTTCTTCTTCTTCTTCTTATTATTATTATTATTATGCAGAATAATTGTCCCATTTCTTTTTGCTTAAGGATAGTGTTATTTAAATAGCAAGCCAGTAGAACAGCTTATGTAGGAAAATTCTACTTTGTCTATATATATCACCCATAGAGTGGAAAATTCTTACTGTTTCTTTAGCTACTATGTGCAACATAAAGTGGTTTCATAACTTTTAAGTTTGGCAAATGCTTGTAATTTTATGTATTTATTTTTAACACATGGGACATATTTGATATAATTAGATTTTAGCAAGAAGCTGTTTGAATTTTTTTGAAATGCTGGATATGTAGATATTTGAAAACCAACAGAGTACTCTAGCACATTAGATACTAGTAAATTATGTAATGCCCACACAAGAAAATGTACATCAGATTTAGGGGTGTCTTTCTGCTGAAGACTGATGAATATAAAGTGCTGGGGAGTTCTGTATATTGTTGCTGCTCTTCTACAGTTCAAAAGCACTGACCCCTCTGTCAAAATTCTTCTTGTAATCCCTTAACATCTGTCATGTCTGCTATGTATGCTTGCTTTTTTGTGACCATGAATTTGTTTTCACCGATATTTACTGACTATACTTTAAACCCTTGAAATTGCTTGTGGTGCCTAATGAGTTATTTTTTTCTACTTCTATTAGTAAACTAGCTGTGCCCGGCCACGCGTTGCTGTGGCGTTGTCTGGTGGTGTTGGTGAGAAATTGTTGAGGTAGTGGTGGTATTGAATGTCTGTTGTATGGTTGTCTTTATGTTTAGTATGCACACTGAAGTGGATTTTATGGCAGTGTGGAGTCAAGATAATCCAGTTCAAAGCAGATAATATAAGATTCTAAATGGGTTATATAGCTGTGTGGAAGGGCATTGAGTCTACACCATACAATCCAGTTAAAATCTGATAATCTGTGGAAGAGGCCTAAGTCCCCTGGGCTGAGTAGGTTGCTAGGAGACCAAGTGGGCGGAGCTTAGTCTTCAAACTGGCAGCAATTGGATAAAAACTATTATTCCTCTCCCTGTAATCAGGACTTTATTTTTCTTTTCTTTTTGTTGTATCAACCTAGAGCCGTGAATGATGGGTTGTGTTGTCAAATTTCGAGGTTGGGGGGGCCTGTAGTTTTGTTGTTTTGTCCACTGCCCTGATGCCATCACTCTTTTATATATATAGATCTAAAAATGTTACATTTTTTATCAAGAAATATGTATTATTGGAAACTGTACAACAACATTTTGCAGACATGCATAGGGCTACACTGGGTTAAATTTCAGTCAGTGAAATACCAAAGAGTATCAGAATTATCTCTGGGGCATAGCTCATTGATTTGGTGATTTGTCTCTCTGTTTTAGGATCAATTATACTTTAAGATATAGCTAGCAGAAATTTCCCTTTTTTTCTTCATACCAGAGTGAATATAGAAACCCCAGTTTGAATAGAATGGGAGATAGCAGGACCTTTAAGTACTATTTACCCTTGCTATAGTCCCATACTTAATTTAGGACCCACTGTACTTGCAATTGACCTTGTCAGATACGAGCACAGTCAGGCCTCCATATCCATGGATTCAACCATTGACAACTTGAAAATATCCCCCCCATCTCAAAATCAAATTTAAGATCACAATTTTATATGATAGAACAATATATGTGGACACTGATATCCATGGATACAAGTGTATCCAAAGACCCACTGTACATTCATTTTGTTCTGTCCATTTTGGCAATGCAGATTTATTGTCACAGTTAAGCTGAGTTTGAATAAGGAATGTAGTGCAAAGCAAAGTGTGCATGATCCCCTGCAAATGCCGATATCCCAATCTGGTTTGGATCACCCGTGTTTACATTTCAGTTGTGTGGGTGGGAAACATAGCTATGTAACAGGGCCATGTAATACACATATATTTGTTATTAATTTATATAAAGTTGACTTCAAACAAAGCAGCTCTTTGAATGAGAGACTTCCAAGTTATTCTGTTGCCAGATCTTGCAGGCTCAGGCTTGTGACTTTTTTAATTGAGTCTCTCCATCTGTAATGTGACCTTCCTCCTTTCCTACTGCTTCTATTTCACCATTGCCTTTTCTGATGAGTTGTATTTTTTCAGTTTAGTCATCTTGGCTTTTAGTGAGTTCAGGCTTGATTTGCTTTTGGTCTCATTTGTGTGGGTTTTTTTGTGGCAAATTCTCCTCTAGCATCACATCTAAGTGTATATGCCTGGGATTAAATATTTTTTAAAAAATCACTCAACTTTTTCTTGTAATGATAATGAAGTAGTTTATAAATGAGACTCTCCATATGATTTTATGTTCTAAGATTTTGTCCTAGAACATATTGCTATATTTTTATTTTTAAGAAGCTTGTGTATAGAACTTGAAACAGGTCTAGGAAGTAGCTAGTACAAATAACTGGCCGCTTGTGATTATTTTCATTTTCTAAATTTAAATTATTTTTCTGTAGTGAAAGTATAATTAAAATACATGGCTGGAATTTAAGGATAATCGGATTGCTTATGCAGTGACTGTATTGTTTAATTTGATAATTAATTTGATATATTTATGATTTTAGCTATTTTATTTACTTTTCTAAATATATGCAATGTTGATGGAACAAGACAAGTGTTCTTATCCCCCACTTGCCAGTTTTGTATGTGTAATTTTAACCATTCAGTATATTTTTCTGTCATTAATACAGAGCTAGAACTGGAGAATGTCCCTATAATGCTGTTTTTGTGTTGTGATGTTGCAATTATCATAATTGCTGCTGTTGCCTGTAGAGGACTAGGTTTAGAATGTGCTTTTGGAATAAAGGGCTTTTGGAATTAAAAGGAAGTGTGTGAGCATTTGGTATTAAGTTATAATTTTATTTCTGCTAGTGGTGAGCTTTGAAGATACTGCAGAGGAACAGCATATATATGATGATACAGGTTTGAGTCAGCAACAATAAGTGCCATTCAATAGTTAAAACGAGTGAGTCCTTCTTTAGGGAGGGAGATATCTTTATAAGGTGTTTGTTAACAGTATGTTAAATCTGTAACATTTGAGCCCATGTATTCTTGGACTCTTTGCCAATAGAATACATAACCTATATTGTATTTATTATCGTATTCTATGGAATGTTATCATCCTAGAAAGATTTCTATCTTGAAAAATTTCTAGTTGAAAGTGCCAGTATTTTTATTTATCATCTAGATTGTAAGGCTTTTTCTTTAAAAAACAACAACAAAATATGACATCCGTCACTTGTGCAAAATCCTAAAATTAAATATCGATTATGGCTCCCTCCCCAAGTAAATAGCAGCTGCTCAAAGCCTGGTTCAAAGCAGTGACTATGTACTACTTTTGCAGTGTGAGCTTTCATGTTGGTATGTGAGGCTTCTGCCAAAGATTTTGCTCATGTTCTTTTTCTCCCTCTGGGTTTCTGTTTTCCTTGTGGCTTGCTAAAGTGAACAAATGTTTGTCAGTGATTTGCTGTTCTGCAACTGTGTGGGTTAGTTAGACATATATTGCAGGTTCTGTAACAAAATGGTTCCGTTCCTATCTTTGGCTTCTCAGTTGAAGAGTTCATGCTGGTTGGCTACAGCTTTGTTTTTTCTAGATACCAGAAACAAGTTTGGAGAAGCCTTCTTTTTTTAAAAAAGCCTTCTGAAACAATCTGTCCGGCAGATCTGGGCAGCATTTGAGTGTACCATATCTGTGGGTAACACTAAGACTATGCAACACACTCATTGGTGGATTTAATAGAACTTTTCTGGCTTTAAGATTTATATTTTCACCCAATGAAATGATGAAACGAAGAAAAGAAAGATTTGGAGCGCCATCTCTACGGATCCAGTAAGAATTGTTTTAGGATATAGATTTCTATTGAATATCTAACCTATCAAAATAAATAAATACAGTAAAATTTGAGTTTAAATCTGTTTATCATTGCTCTTCAGCCAAAAAGACTTCCAGAGTATCTTACATAGAATTAATAAAATAAAATAGTCCCTGCTTGAACAAATCCTTATTTCTTTTTAGTTTTTCAGAAGGGATGTTCTACTGAACATTCATAAATGTATCTTCTATATTAAACATTGAGGCAATAGATGTATTATCTTATAAAATATAATAAAATATCTAGGATATACTGAAAATATAAGAAAGCCCAAGTACTGTATTTTACACTCATTAGTAAAAAGTGAATAGAGTTCACATTGAGATTTCTGGATTTATTTTATTTTAAAATTATGTTTGTTAAGCTTATGATACCAGTCAAATGTTTAATATAGCTAAATTATTGAGGTCAGTAATTAAGTGTCAGGTTTTACCTTAATTGTTCCCATTAATGTATGGTTTTAGGCACTTCAAATATACTGAATTTAGAAATCTATATACAGTCAAAGATTCTTGCACCTTAGAAACAACTATTACAGAAATAAATACTGGAGCTGCAGTCTGCAGGGAACTAATGTCATTGTAGACATACTGGATATTTTCTTTTCTTTTGAAAAGTGGGAAACACCAATTATAAACTAGTGTTTAGGATCCATTTTGATTACCCAAACAGAAATTAACTGATATTTTATGTAATTTAGGGTTTACTCATATGATCTGCATGGACTATATTTATTTAGAGTACTTATGTGCCTCTGTTATGTGTAATTTGGCATCTGCAGTTTCTGCTTTCTTGAATAAGAAAAGTGCTTCACAAGAACGTACTGTTGAAACTTACTGTTTCTATTATGGTACTTTGTCAGAATCTCCTCTCCTTTCCTTTCTCACTGCCGAGGAAGTGATGTGCATCAGCATGCCTTCTCTCCTACATCTGCTCCAGGTCTGCAGCATCTTAAAAACCCACTTAGTGCTGATTGTGCCCTTGCTACCTCTCCTCTAGCATTTTACCTCAACCCACATCCTCAGAGCAACCCTGGTAGCCCCTGCCACAGCAATCCACTTCAGTGGAGGTAAGGAGAAGTTTAAATTGGGAATGTCTTGGTAATGCAGTCTTGCTTAACTTTCTGCTTGAATCAAGAATAGCTTTCTACACTTTTATATTTCTCTATGGTAGTCAGAATTTGTCATAGCTGCATAACTAAACATTTAGAATAAGGAAATAAGAGTGATTCAGATACACAGAAATACTGTAATGAAAGATGTCTCAGTCACTTGCATGTGATGCTGAAACAGCAGCTCTCTATTTCTCTACTAGGATACTTTTTGGTTGCCTCTACTGGTTCTATGTGACCTCCTACTAACTTATTTTTCAGGAATGCATTTTCATCATAGTCATGACTTGGTATTGCTATTCAACTGCTCCTCTTTCTAAAGAATCAATCTGGGAGGGGCAGAATGAAGTAGTTTCTTATTTGGCTGATGTCTTGTATGGGTGGCAACGGATCCTTTCTGTTCCTCCAGAGTTGGCAGTGCTTGCTTTTTTGGAGGCCTACATGAGATGTTGCCTAATTTATTGTTTCACAGATTTCTTGATGTGTTGGCAGTGTTGGCAATGTTTTCCTGATATGCCAATACAAACTCCATATTTATATATATTTGCTACAGCTGTTCATTTCCAGCAATGTTGTTGCATTTTAAATAACACTGGCTTAGTCACTTTTTCCATGTGTCATGACCCCATAAATGTCTCACAGTGATGGGTCAGGTGGAGATGAAGCCAGCTCAGTCTTACACACTCCCACATGTATTGCTCTATTCAGATTATGCATTCTGTCACATACTGTAACATTTCTTTGAGTGGATAGCAAACTGATATCTGAAGGAGTGATGAAAAAGTGGTATGAAGTAGGAAGCTATATGTGTTATGTAGTCAACTCTCATGTGCAGTGAAGGAGTGTTATCTTCATCTCAGGCAGAAAAACATTTTGGGCAGGCTCTCCGTTGGGAATGTTTACCCCCTCCATTCAATTCAGTACATGCAGATCTAAGGAATAGTTTCCTATGACAAGTTTTTATTGGTTTAGGATATGTGCACTATTTTGTATCTGTTATTGTTTTAAAGTTTTATTATGTACTTCTTCTGGTTTTATTGTGCTGTTATCTGACATTGTTGTATTGCTATTTTGTATTTGTGTTTGCACGTCTTCCATAGAACTTCAGTTATTGAGTAAGCTTAAAAAATAATTTCGTGAATTAATATTGTATAGCTTTTTTGTCATTTGTAAATTCTTTTGAACAAGATACATACACCTTACATTTTATTCTTAAATTATAGCTGAAATTATTTAGAGAGAAATTATATCTTCATTTGAATGCACATCATATCACAGTGAATACACATTGCATTGAAAGGGCTATGTCCAAACATTCATGTATACCTTGAGTACATTGAATAAATCTGCAATATTTTGTTTGGAAAAATGTCCAAGATGTGTCATCCAGTATTTTCTGTTTATATGTATACAGCTTGTTAGGTTACATCATATAGTTTCACACATGAACTACTGACAGGTGGGCCAAGGGGTTTTCTGTAAAGGGGGTTGCATTAATATGTTCTTCATAGATTAAAGGAAAAAAATGTTAAATTGAATATTAAGAGGTAGAAATATTTGAAAGATTCTTTCTTAAAATATACATTCAGCAACCAATATTTATTATATAAACAGCTGTGTGATATAATCTCTTTATAGATCTCTGCTTGGGTTTTTCTAATGATGGTGTGTTTTTAGAATTTCAGAAGTTCAGACTGTCTCCAAGTGAGTAAGGGGCTTGGGAATGCTTTCCCCCCAGAATACACCAGCCAACATGTTCAGTGGATTCTGGGAATTATAATCCAAAAAGGAACTTTTCCTAAGTACTGAATGAATGCAGCATAGTTTATATTCTACATGTGTGTGTCTCAGACTTAACTTTCTGTAATGTGAAACACTGTTGTTTCTGCCTCCTGATCTTATGTTAAAAATTCATTCTTTGTTGTTGTATTTACTTGGATACCAGTTAATCACGCTTGTTGCTGACTCATCCTGTCCGACAGTGTTATACACTTAACACCCACAAATAAGGAAGCACACAGCTTCTTTCGCTTCTTAGGGAATAAACTGTCCACAAATAACATTGCATTAATTTGTCAGTGTTTCTTCCACAAATGTTTGTATAGATGTCTTTTCTGTTCTGGTCTTGGCACAGTCAGCCTTTCCATGTGGACAAACAGGTGCTATCATCCCTCACTGAGTTCTCTTGTTACCGTGTCTGGCAAAAGAATATCCCTGCTTTAAAGAGATCAGATTTGCTTAGAGATATTGTATATCTCAGATGTTCAATAAATGTAAAAATGGTAATGTAGTTTAAAAAATTTAAATCACCATAATGTACTTCGTTTACGATCAGAGACTAGGATTCCTCTTGTTTAATAATATCTCTGTTTGCATGAGCTGTTTTCTCTAGTACTTAGTGGCTGTTGCTAGGGTCATAGATCTTTTCTAAGTGGTGATGAGCTGTCCTATATGTTTACGTCCACCACAGCGTAGACTGACTGTTTAATTGACTTTTTCAATGTGTCTGTGTCTTTTAGTGAATGTTTCTTTTAGTGTATATTACCCTCTGTTTTATATTGAAAGTACATCTAGATAAACTACTATATATCATGCAACTGAAAAAGTGTCTCATTGATCAATCCACCGGGTAGGGGCAATTGTATCTTATCTTCCTCCTGCTATGATAGTTTTCTGCCAAATGCCTATGTTTGGGTTGCTGGGGCATTTGCCTAGGTATGTGGAATCTGCTTTACTGATAAACAGCTCTGATATGGTTAGCAAATGTGTAGCTGCAAAGGAATGAAAAAATAGAAGCTTTAAATGAAACTTCACGAGAGTATTAAGGCACAGAGGGGATGGAAAAATTCCACAGAATCAGTGGAAGGAAGAAGAGATTTGTTTGAAAGCTGGGCAAAGATCCAGATTAAAGATGAAAAGGGGGATATGAGATTTTGCTGGGTGAAACAAATGGGAGATATATGTAGGAATAACTTCGATTGAATGATGGTGGCATGAAATCCACCTTGATAGGGATTTTAAAAAGGTGAAGGTAGCAGATTTGAGATAGTGAGAAATAACAGTTCTATCAAAATGTTATGAAAGAGACAAACAGAAAAATACAGGGTGTTTCAAAATAATGGACTCTGTTTCAAAGCAGTATATTTCACAATGGCAACATGTCACAATTACACAAAAAGTTACAAATGCAGTAGATTCTCACTTATCCAACATTCACTTATCCAACATTCTGTATTATCCAACGCGGTCTGCCTCCCGCCCCGATCCATAGCTGTTTCTCTAGGCAGCAAGGACTGAACTTTTTACGGATTTAATTTCCCACAATGTTGTTACTGTAAGTTCCACTTTATGCAATTCTATCTTTATTTGCAGTCAATTTGTAGTAGTAAAAGTTTTTGTAGTCAATGTTTTCAATACATTGCAATGTTTTGGTGCTAAATTCGTGAATACAGTAATTACTACATAACGTTGGCGTGCATTGAACTGCTTTTTCTGTTGATTAGTTGTAAAACATGTTTTTGGTGCTTAATTTGTAAAATCATAACGTAATTTGACATTTAATAGGCCTTTCCTTAATCCCTCCTTATTATCCAACATTTTCACTTATCCAATGTTCTTCTGGTCCGTTTATGTTGGATAAGTGAGACTCTACTGTATTTTAATAAGTTATCAAGTTATACTAACCATTTTGAGCCAAAAACAAATCCAAAAATACTGTGAAAATAGAGAATAACATGACTGAGGCTAGGGGTTTTTTGTGCTCTGGAGAAAGCATCTAATGATAATACAGTAATTTGAAATTCTATCCCTACTCTTTCAAGTGGTATGTTTCATTCATGGGGGATTTGTGGTTGCAGGGGATGTTAAGGGTGGCCATCCAGTGGTGCCTAACTGGATTCAGCACTGCTGGGCAGTTGGAACTTCTTCCTGCGTCTGAAGGAGCAGGAATAAATATGAAACTATTCTGGAGGCACTCCAGCATATGCCGTCCCATATCCACCAAAGGATAACACATGAGTGTAGCTCCACCCAGAGAATAGTTTTGCTATAAGAAGAGAGTGATAAGCAGATCAGAAATTACCAAGGAATGGACCATTAATAACATGCCGGTGTTTTCAGTCACTGCAGTGTGCAAGTTAGAGGTTGATCAGACCTGAATAAATGTAATTATTTTATTAATCTACCATATTATTACATAAAACACAATGGCACAAATGACAGTGAGATTATAAAAGGACAAAAGTAATTCCAAGCACACATATACTTGTGTTTTCTCACTCATTTTTAAAGATATCACAATTTTTATCTGGATTCTGGTTATAATGCTGAACTTTGGAAATGTCTCTTTTCAATATGAAGATTAATACTTAGTTTCAAATATATTGATGTATCTTTCTTAGTTTACAATATATAATTTTGTCACTAAGTATCTTAATTTTGGGAGGATATGTTAAGCATATTTTTTATGCTTTTAACAAGAAATATATCGGCTCTAATTAAAGTAATTATATAAAATTAAGGGGTGACAATGACTGTACTTAGCTGTGAATATTATAGGTACCTTGGGAGTTTTAGTTAATTTAGTTAACACCCAAACAATGAAGTGATGTTTTAAAATAATATTAGTATTCAGTTTGTGAACTAATATGCTTAGTTGTAAAAATGCATTAATAATTACTGTTTGAGAAAGCCAGCAGATAGCATTATGATACAACTGTCTGGCTTAAGCACAGTGCTCATAAGGGTTTGCTGAGGCATCCATTACACCAATGCTTTTCAGATTGGTGACCCTCGGATTAATGCCAGTCCCTGAGCCATTGGCAGCCTGTTCAGCCCCCAACGTGTGATATCTTGAAAAGCGCTGCAGTAAATTATTCTCCTAAGTACAATTGAATAGTCCAGTTTCCCATTGACTGGCATAGCAGGAAAAATGCTTTGCTTAAAAGAGATGGAAGCTAAATTGTCTTTCTCACTTTGGAGATTGCTACATCTAGGGATCTTGAAGTGCCACTGGACTCCTTTCTGCTCAAAGTACTTTTGGACAATATGCAAAAGGATCTTAGAGACTAACTGAGAGACTGCAGTGTACAATTAAAATAAACATTTTAAAATTGAATTAAAAACACATTAAATATTAAAAAACATTATGTTCACTATTAAAACCATGCTATTCGCAATCGAAATCTAGGCCATTCCGGTTGTCATTACACATAATTCCATATTCAGGTGCCCCATCCCACAGTCTACCTTGTTTGAGTGTGCTCATCTGAGGGTAGGGGGCCGGGACAGTTTAGGGATTCTGCTAGTGTACCGACCACCCCGCTGCACTACAGTCTCCCTGCCTGAGCTAGCAGGGATGGTCTCTGGCCTGGCGCTGGAGTCCCAACGGCTCATTGTGCTGGGGGACTTCAATGTCCATGCCGAGACCACTCCTTCTGGTGCAGCTCAGGACTTCATGGCCGCCATGGCAACCATGGGGCTGTCCCAACTAGTATCTGGCCCTACCCACAGAGCAGGGCACACACTTGACTTGGTTTTCTGCCAAGGATGGGAGGAAGGTGGTGGTGTGGAGGAGCTCACCATCGCTCCTTTGCCATGGACCGACCATCACCTGATCAGGTTTAGAATCACTGCGCCCCCCAACCTCCGCAGGGGTGGAGGACCCAAAATGGTCCGCCCCAGGAGGCTTATGGATCCAGATGGATTCCTGATGGCTCTTGGGGAATTTCCCGCCACCTTGGCTGGCGATTCTGTCGATGCTCTGGTCGCCCTCTGGAACAAGGAGGTGACTAGGGCAATAGACACGATCGCTCCGGAACGTCCCCTTTCGAGTACCCGAGCTAAATCATCTCCTTGGTTCACTGAGGAGCTGGCAGCGATGAAGCGAAAGAAGAGGGAACTAGAAGGCGTGTGGCGTTCGAAGCCGAGCGAGCCAAACCGAACACGGCTATGTCTCTATCTCAGGGCATATGCCGCGGCAATAGATGCTGCAAAGAATGTTTTCTTTGCAACTAATATTGCGTCCGCAAAGAACCGTCCGGCGGAGCTGTTCCGAGTTGTCAGAGGTTTGTTATATCCCACCCCCCAAGACGGGATCCCTGACAACTTGGCAGCCCGCTGTGAAGCATTTGCTCAGTTCTTTGCGGACAAAGTCGCTTTGATCCGTTCTAGTTTTGACACCATATTAACGGCAGTCTCCGAGGATGTAGCAAGAGCACCTGCTTGTCCCATTTTGATGGATTCGTTTCAATTGGTTCAGCCTGAGGACGTGGACAAGGTGCTTGGAGAGGTGAGGGCTACCACATGCATCCTAGACCCCTGCCCATCCTGGCTGGTGAGAGAAGCCAGAGGGGGGTTGGCCGAGTGGGTGAAGGTGGTGGTGAATGCCTCCCTTCGGGAAGGCATATTTCCAGCGAGCCTCAAATTGGCTGTGATCAAACCGCTGTTGAAGAAGCCATCACTGGACCCCACTCAATTGGAGAACTTTCGGCCTATTTCCAATCTCCCCTTTTTGGGCAAGGTCGTGGAACGTGTGGTGGCCACACAACTCCAGGCATTCTTGGTAGATACCAAGATCCGGCACAGTCTGGCTTCAGGCCGGGACATGGTACCGAGGCAGCCTTGGTCGCCTTAGTCGATGATCTACGCCGCGAGCTGGACAGGGGGAGTGTGTCCCTGCTGGTTCTGCTGGACCTCTCAGCGGCCTTCGATACCGTCGATCATGGTATCCTTCTGGGGCGCCTTGCCGGGATGGGGCTCGGAGGTACTGTTTTGCAGTGGCTCCGGTCCTTCCTGGAAGGTCGGTCCCAGATGTTGTCCTTGGGGGACACCTGCTCGGCCCCACAACCATTGACTTGTGGGGTCCCACAGGGTTCAGTACTGTCCCCCATGTTGTTTAACATTTACATGAAGCCGCTGGGAGAGATCATCCGGAGTTTCGGGGTTCAGTGTCATCTGTACGCAGATGATGTCCAGCTCTGTCACTCCTTTCCACCTGTCACTAAGGAGGCTGTTCAGGTCCTGAACTGGTGTCTGGCTGCTGTATCGGACTGGATGAGGGCGAACAAATTGAAACTGAATCCAGACAAGACAGAGATCCTCCTGGTCAGTCGCAAGGCTGAACAGGGAATAGGGTTACAGCCTGTGCTGGATGGGGTCACACTCCCCCTGAAGACGCAGGTTCGCAGTCTGGGGGTTTTCCTGGACTCATCGCTGAGCCTGGAACCCCAGGTCTCGGCGGTGGCCAGGGGAGCCTTCGCACAACTAAGACTTGTGGGCCAGCTGCGCCCGTTCCTTGGGAGGTCTGACTTGGCCACGGTGGTCTATGCTCTGGTTACATCCCGTTTGGACTACTGCAACGCTCTCTACGTGGGGTTGCCTCTGAAGACGGCCCGGAAGCTCCAACTAGTACAACGGGCGGCAGCCAGACTAATAACTGGGGCGGCTTACAGGGAGCGTACCACCCCCTTGTTAAGCCAGCTCCACTGGCTGCCGATATGCTACCGAGCCCAATTCAAAGTGCTGGTTTTGACCTATAAAGCCCTAAATGGTTCTGGCCCAATCTACTTGTCCGAACGTATCTCCTCCTATGAGCCAGGAAGATCCCTGAGGTCATCTGGAGAGGCCCTGCTCTCGGTCCCGCCTGCCTCACAGGCGCGGCTGGTGGGAACGAGGGACAGGGCCTTCTCGGTGGTGGCTCCCTGGCTAGGGAACACCCTCCCCAGAGATATACGGCAAGCCCCAACCCTTTTGAGTTTTAGAAAAGCCTTAAAAACATGGCTTTGTGCCCAGGCTTTTAATGAATAAATGATAAAGATGACCCAGATTGTTATATGGATAAAGTTGGAGGATATTGGACGAACGGATTTTGAACACGTTTTATGTTTTATATTTTATACTGTATTTAATTGGTTGTATTTTTTATATGTTGTTGTTTTTAATGATGTATCGGCATCGAATTGTTGCCAATTGTACGCCGCCCTGAGTCCCTCCGGGTGAGAAGGGCGGGATAGAAATATTTGAAATAAATAAATAAATAAATAAATTCCTCTATTGCACTACAATTATTCTCCAAAGGCTTGATCCCAAAGCCATGTTTTCACTTCTTTCAAAAGCGAAACATCAAACAGAACCAGGCAAAGTAATCATGCTTTTAAACTCTCAAGATTTTAACTGTTGCCTCACAGTGGCAAGGTTTCTGAATGAAAGGCAAATTGAATGTATGACAAACACAAAGTTTTCTATTGTATAATGTACACTGCATTTTACGCTGTCTTGTTATATATGCCAATAAAGCCTTATTGGATTGGACCTCTTTCAAAAGGTCAGGAGGGAGGAGGTTGATCTAATATTCCTGGGGAGAGAATTCCACAACCACCACTGAGAAGGCCCTGTTTCTCGTCCCCACTAGTAATGCCTGCGAAAGAGGCGCAACTGAGAGCAGGGCCTCCCCAGGCCGCTCCGGTGAACAATCTGACTGTTGCCAATTGTATCATTTGAAGCTTCCAAACAGTCTTCAAAGGCAAACACATGTAGAGCGCATTGCAGTAGTCTATTCGGGATGTAACCAGAGCGTGGACTACCTTGGCCAAGTCTGGCTTCCCAAGGTACAGGCGCAGCTAGCGCACAAGTTTTAATTGGATGAATGTTCCCCTTGCCACCCCCAAAACCTGGGGTTCCAGGCTCAGTGATGAGTCCAGAAGAACTCCCAAACTGTGAACCTGTGTCTTCAGGGGAAGTGTAACCCTGTCCAACACCGGCTGTAAAGCCTATACTCTATTCGGCCTTGCGACTGAACAGGAGTACTTCTGTCTTGTTTGGATTCAATTTCAATTTGTTCACCCTCATCCAGACCATTACAGCTGCCAAGCACCAGTTCAGGAGTTGTCAGCATAAGCTTTCATAGACGACACAGTGCAGAATTAATGCAGTTAGTCACCACTTTTAACTGCCATGGCTCAATGCTATGGAATCATGTGAGTTGCAATTTGGTGCGCCACCAGCGATCTTTGGCAGAGAAGGCTAAACACCTTGTAAAAGTACAACTCCCATGGTTCCATGACATTGAACTATGACAGTTAAAGTGATGTTACTCTGTATTAACTCTGAAGTGTAGGTACACCCTAAGTCTGCTTTTAGGGCAGAGCCGTTTTCTCCTTATTGAAGTTAATGGAATGAAACTATTGCGGGGCGCTTCCTCCGCCCTGTCCCTCTCGAGCTTGAGAGAAGGAGAGGGAGGGACCCCCCCCCCCCCGGCGGCGCCTCAGATAATACAGAGTCTCGGTTAACCAGAACCCGGTTAACTGGGGCTCTACTGTATTTATTTATTATCCTAAATTAACTAGTGATGCAATGCCTTATTTGCTTATTTAGAGTATTTATACCCAGCTGATCAGTCACAAAGGCTCTTAGAGTGGGTTACACATTTTAAATTTGACAGTTTTTTGCTCTCAGTTTTATAGTCATATGCCTTACATTTTCATTTGTTACATTTTTGGGAAGTACTGTAACACAGATAGGACTTGGCTTACATTTCAAATGATTCTTTATTCTCTGACACTGGAACGGTGACTTAAGTCCATGCTATTTTAATATTGTAATCACATACATTCACCTGTAGTAACAGGTTTCATATTCAGAACAGTATAAAAAGGTGCTGACATTAGAAAAAGAGATTAAAATGCTCAATGAAAACATTTCAAATGCCTTTCTTAGCCATCCAAGCAATGTTCATATATGATTTTATTTGATCAGAAATTGATCTTGAAATTCTAATATAATTTATACAGTTTATTAAATGATTTTATCTACTGTCACATTTATTTGTTAGTGCCATTTTCTTTGTTCAGCCAGCAGCTCCGTCTTTATCACTCTCCTTCCACTGTACAGATCAACAATAGGAAATTTATTTTTTGAGTAATAGGTTGCTTGGGGTGCTAGTTTTGCATTTCTGGCTCACACAAGATTTGTGATTATTGTGGCATCTTTTAAAACTTGCAACTAATTTTAATTTTTTATAAAGGTAAAACAGATAGTCCAGGTACTCGTAATGACAGAATATTTGATGTAGAAGGTTTCTTCCCTTGTTTTATTTTCATCCTCAATTGCATTTTATTTGACAAAAATAAAATTGATTGCCTTTTTGTAAAATGTCTTAGCCACAGGTATTTTGCTACTGATGTTCTCCCCACTTGGTTAGAATATGTACATATTTGGCATGACAATTAGTCATTATACTGATTTTGAAAATGGAATAATTTATTTCTGCATAATTTAATATATACTCTAGGCAGTTGTAATATTGAGAATTTGAAAGGATGTGACCATGCTATAAATGCTAATCCTTGAATAGTTTGGTTTTGGTACATAATGAATTTTGACTTGCTAGTTTACTGAAAAAGCACATTTTAAAGGGTTTAAAGGGTACACATAATATGACACTTTAAACTTCTTTCCTCTCGGATATCAGTGGGATTTATTTGTAGGTAAATGTGCCTATAATCTCACCCTTAATCTGGTATCTGTTAAAACAGGGGAAAGTTTATGTTTTCCATTATTACAAAGTTGCAACACTTTAAAGAGGTTTAAAAATGAAAAACTACAAGGTTTTAAAATAACAAACATAAAGTTGTAGTGGAATTAAGATTATGGTTTTCATTGTTTAGTAGTGAGATCAATGTAAATAGGGAAAGTAAAAAAGAAGCTTGGTTTTGTTACTGAATATGTTCAAAGCAGATTACAGTCACACTTCCACATCTGCAAGTTAGGTATTCATGGAGTGGTTTGTTTGTGATTTGCTGTATTTGCTGCTTCCTGCACTGATACCCTACGTATACCCTACGAATGAAAAAATATGTTCGTCCTAGGTATTTGTAGGCCCTCCACAGGTCAACCTGCAGCAGAATTGTCTTGTGGCATCTACAGTTGCCTAGAGAAGTGTTTTCTCAGGCAATATTTTAATATTCATGTTTTTCATTTCTTTATTTCTTCTCTTTTTTATAATAAACTAGCTTGGGGACCCGGCGGTGCCCGGGTCATTTGAGAAAGGCATTGTTTGCCTGTGTTCCAAGTTTAGTCAGGTTCAGGGTCAGTGGGGTTCAGTGGGTGCAGGTGAACTATAACTCCCATATAAAGTCCTATCATCCATGGTCCACTGCACTCTAAACAGTGCCAGGATGTATAGTAGGTCATGGGGACTGTATGTGTCAAGTTTGGTCTTGATCAGACATTGGTGGGGGTTGCAGTGGTCTCAGGAAGTGAGTGAAGATACTGCAGTTCCCATCATCCATGGTCGAAACTCTTCCAAATCAAACTAGGATGTAGAGTGGGTAATGGGGCCTCTGTGTGCCAAGTTTGGTACTGATTCATCGTTGGTGGGAGTCACAGTGCTCTAAGGAAGCCAGTGAAGGTATTGCAAGTCCCATCATCCATGGTCCACCCCCCTCCAAACAGCACCCAGGTGTAGAGTAGGACATGGGGGCTCTATGTGCCAAGTTTGGTCTTGTTCAGGCATTGGTGGGGGTTGCAATGTCCTCAGAAAGTGAGTGAAGGTATTGCAATTTCCATTGTCCATGGTGCATCGTCCTCCAAACTTCACCAGGGTATAGAGTGGGTCATGGGCGCTTATCCCTCAAACGGCACCAGGACTTAAAGCACATCATGGGGTAGGCTGTCTGGAATTGTGGGAGTTGGAGTCCAAAACACCTGAAGGGCCCAAGTTGGCCCGTGCCTGGTTTAAAGCCTTTCGTACAATCTTAGAGTTAAAAGGGGCGCCCAAAGGCCATCTAGTTGAACCCCCTTCTGCCATAGAGGAAGACACGATCCAAGCCCTCCCGACAAATGGCCATCCAGCCATAAAACCGATTGGGAGATAGATAGAGTCCTAGATTTGAAAGGGGTCTCTGAAGGTCATCCAGCCCAGCCCTTTCTGCTGTAAAGGAAGACACCATCCAAGACCTCCTGACAGATGACCATCCAGTCATAAATATGATTGGGAGATTTGAAAGGGGTCTCTGAAGGTCATGCAGTCCAGCCCCATCTGCCACAAAGGAAGACACCATCCAAGCCCTCCCGACAGAAGGTCATTCCAACCATACATACGATTGAGGCATTTATTTATTTATTTCTGATATTTCTCCCCCGCCTTTCTGCAATGGACCCAAAGTGGCTTGCAAGGTCATGAAGCCACGTGCTAACATCCACCATATAAATAAAACATAAAAGCAACGTCAAGCAATAGTATAAGACATAAAAGTAGAAGAAGCTGCCTTCTTTGGAGCAGTATTGGGGAGGCAAGATGGCGTCCTCTTTGGGGCCTAGGAGGAAAAAGCCAGCCTGGAAGGCCTTAAACATGTCAGCAGAGGGGCCAAAGGGGCCCAGTAGTGGGTGGGTAAGGTGTGTGTGTGTGGGGGGGGGGGGATAAAAGTGTTCATAATGACAGCAAAGATTGAAAAGATAACTCATTTTTTTTCTTTAGTGTGTTGTGCAATGTACTGTCTTACTTTGTAGAAGGACAGTTCTGGCAATGACCCAGGCAGAAGCTGCTTTCTTTGGAGCAATCTTGAGGCAAGATGGCGTCCTCTTTTGGGCCTAGCAGCATGGGGCCAGCCTGGAAGGCCTTAAACATGTCAGCAGAGGGGCCAAAGGGGCCCAGTGGTGGGTGGGTAAGGTGGGTGAGGGGGAATAAAAGTGTTCATAATGACAGCAAAGATTAAAAAGATAGTCATTTTTTCTCTTCAGTCTGTTGTGGAAAGTAGATATAGTAATCTAAATGTTTTTTATTATTTAAAAGTTTTTTATTATCAGTATGCAAAGTTGGTTTTAAAAATTAAGCACCAAAACATCATGTTATACAACACATTTGACAGAAAAAGTAGTTCAATATGCAGTAATGCTGCGTAGTAATTATTGTATTTACGAATTTAGCACCAAAATATCATGATGTATTGAAAACATTGACTACAAAAATGCGTTGGATAATCCAGAACATTGGATAAGCGAGTGTTGGATAAGTGAGACTCTACTGTATATATAAACAGATCACATTATATACATATAGGGCAAACATTCAATGCCCATGTACACACAGAACCGAGACAGAAAGAGACACAGAGGCAATTTAACCTTCTCCTGAGGGGATGTTCGATTCTGGCCACAGGGGGGAGCAGCTGCTTCATCATCCACTGTGACGGCACTTCCTCATTCCAACGTCGTAAATTAGTTAAATTTGACTCCCCACTTTATAAGTGGTACCTTATTTCCTACTTGATGTGGTGCTACTTCCATCAGCCCAAGATCAACCTATTTATGTACTTGCCGCCTTACCTTGTTGAAGGAGAGTGCTGTATCCAAAAGACCCAGGCAAAAGCTGCCCTGTTTGGAACCATGGTAAACAGGGAAGATGGCCGACTCTTTTGCGGTCTAGCAGAATGGAGCCAGCCTGTAAGGCCTGAAATGTGTTAGCAAAATGATCAAAGGAGGCTTGGATTGGGGCTTTGGGGGCTACGCATGAAAAGGCATCGTTAAAAAGATAAAAAGATGTTCTCTGCTGTCTTTTGAAGAAAGTAGGGCCTTACAAAGAAGTTGAAAGCTGAGGCAAGATGGCGTCCCCTTTTGGGCCTAGCAGCGTGGGGCCAGCCTGGAAGGCCTTAAACATGTCAGCAGAGGGGCCAGGGGGGCCCAGTGGTGGGTGGGAATTAAAGATTTCATAATGACAGCAAAGATTAAAAAGATAGTGAATTTTTCTCTTCAGTCTGTTGTGGAAAGAACTGTCTTACCTTGTACAGGACAGTTCTGGCAATGAGGCAGGCAGAAGCTGCCATTTTTGGATCAATCTTGAGGAGGCAAGATGGCCCCCTCCTTTGGGGCTTAGCAGGGCCTAGCAGCCTGCAAAGGCTGAGACATGTCAGTAGAAGCGCTGAAGGAGGTGAGGTGAGGGGGTAGAAGTTTTCATAAACATACCCGCAACCATTGTTTAAAAGGAAGCATTAAAACATAATTATTTTCCATCATTAGTTGGATTCAGAATGCTGTGAATGTGTGAGTGAATTGTAATTCCTAGCACCCAAAGTTTTTGTATTATCAATATGCACAGTTGGCCATGTTGGATCTATTTGGTCCAGATCCGTTGTCAGTGGGTTCATGGGTCCTAGGGGTTATGTGTGTCAAGTTTGGTCAAGGTCCAGCCTTCCTGGTGGTGCCAGTGGTGTTTTTGATTACAAAAGTGTAGGCCGAAGGCTGTTAAGTGTACCAAAGCTCGCATCGTTCTGAGGAGACAGAGTAGGCCGAACGAAGCCTGCTGGTAGTCGTTTTTTCCTCAGCGGTCCCAGTAGCCTGTGAAAGTGGCGGCCAAACAGAAAGCTGGCACATTCCGCCCGGCCAATCAGAAAGCTGGCCCATATTCCGCCAGGCCAATCAAAACGCTGGCCCATATTCTGGCCAACCAATCAAAACGCTGGCACATACTCCGCCGCATACAAACATTGACTTTTATTATATATATAGATATAGATATAGATAGATAGATAGATATAGATAGATATAGATAATAGATATAGATGTTTAACAATGACATAATATCACTTTTGCAGTATATTTTCTTTTCCAAAACCTCCCTTCTTTGCTTCTCCTCCCAGGCTGGTTATCTTATTTTTTTTGAGAGAGAGAGAGACAGAGACAAGGAGCAAATGTTTTCAAAAGCGAAAGGAGAATGTGAGAGAAACCATTGCAAGCCAGATTGCATGGGTAGAAGGGGTAGAAAAAATAAATTCTTTCAAATTTGCATGATTCATTACTATTACTATTACTACTACTACTATTATTGCAAGAACATTTGAGTCCAAAGGGAGGAAAAGAGAGCAACAGAAGGTGTGTATTTCTTTTTATTCCTAAGGAAACAAAAATGGGGTGGGTTTTTTTGGGAGGGGGAGAGAAGTTTTAAAAAGCCTTTTCTTGCTACTTTAGAGTTTGAAAAAGGGAGAAAGAAAAGAGGTGGGAAAGGAGAAAAGAGGACAAAGTTGTTTTTAGGGGGGCTTTGCTTGCATTTCTTCCTTGGGTAAATGAATGCCCCAAAGCTTCTAAATATTTATATAGACGTTCCCCCTACAATACATTAATATATGAATTTTCCCCTCATATGTTTACAGGTTTTTGCAAATCCTATGTAAATATAGATATCTAGAGATTTCCATGTACAGTAGAGTCTCACTTATCCAACATAAACGGGCCGGCAGAACGTTGGATAAGCGAATATGTTGGATAATAAGGAGAGATTAAGGAGAAGCCTATTAAACATCAAATTAGGTTATGATTTTACAAATTAAGCACCAAAACATCATGTTATACAACAAATCTGGCAGAAAAAGTACTTCAATATGCAGCAGTGCTACATAGTAATTACTGTATTTATGAATTTCACACCAAAATATCATGATATATTGAAAACATTGACTACAAAAATGCGTTGGATAATCCAGAACGTTGGATAAGCGAGTGTTGGATAAATGAGACTCTACTGTACCTGTATATCTGTTCCTATATGTATACATTAATTTTATATATGAATTTTATATGAATTTTACCCTCACATGTTTGCAAGTGCAGAGGGAAAATGCGCATAAATAGGGCTTGGAAATATTGCAAGAGGAAATGCACATAGAGAGAGGATTTGCAAAGGTTTCAGGGGGAAATACACATGTGAAATTAGTATATATAATGATAGATCTATATCTAGCCCTGCATTGTTTATGTACGCATTATTTGTTTGCCTGTTACTGTCCCACCCTCGGCTTATACTCGAGTCAATAAGTTTTCCCAGTTTTTTGTGGTAAAATTAGGTGCCTCGGCTTATATTCAGGTCGGCTTATACTCGAGTATATACGGTAATCTTTTGTTTTGTAGTGACTACAGCTAATAGGTTGTTGGAGAGTTGGATATTCTCATCCACCTCCCCTCTTTTTATAATGACAATAATTCTGCAGCAGAAACTCGTAAGGTGAACAATGATTTCACATGTACCAGGAAAATAATCCTCCCAGTATTCTGTTGAAGTCTTTAAATGTGTAAATTGAGCTCTATAATAGGCTATTTATATCCCTCTCTTTACTAAAATTCACATATCATTATGAGAAAATGAGACCTGCTATTGAACTTTTATATAAAGAACACAGTCAAAAAAGGAGTAGCTTTACTGCTGGGAGGGGGAGATACTCTTGATATATTTGCAGATTTCTCGGAGTTAAGTCTTCATTCTAAAACCTATCTCCATATTTGTGCCCAGAGGAAAATAATACAACCTTATGAATTAAAACATCATTTAAAAATTATATTAACATTCTGCTAAGGGATCCCCAGTTACTCACTTAAATAAAATACTTATCACCTATTAAAACTATTGTGGTGTTTTATGTATTTATATGGCGCCACTAAAGTCTGCTTCTCAGAGAATTTTCAGTACATTTCAGCATTAAGGAATGTAATGAAAGTGGATTGAAGTAAATGTGTTTCCTGTGCATTCTTCATATGCAAATTGAAAGAGTAAATTTTCTGTTGGTTTGAGGTCTCTTACACCCTAGTTCAAAAGAAGAGGGTAAATGTGTGGCCGGCTGTTACTTATTTGCTAGGCAAGTTGACAGTACATTTGCTTGCATTCATAAGAACTTTGATCCTCTGTTTTAAGAAATTTGTCTCATGAAGTGTCCAAGTGCTGTCTAATTTAGTTTTATTGGATTAGTTTGTTAGTTTTGCTAAGGATGTGGACTACATCTTCGGTGTATTTTGGCAACCACTTGCTGTTAGAACTATGTCTTTGTGTAGCAAGTGACATCTGGGACTGAGAGGTGATAACTGCTTTTTGTGAATAGGATCAGTTCCAGAATATATGGAAGAGACAGCAATTATTTGAACAGGGATCTTTCTTAGGCAAGCCTTTAGAGTAGGAAAAAGGAAAGTGTCACACACAGCATATGAACTGTTGTCATTGATGCCTTTCTCAGATCCCCAGCTCCCCAAATCCTTATTAAAAATTGGCCATTTTGTGGCCAAAATTTGTAAAAAGAAAAAAGCCAACCATAAAAAATGACAAATCAAATTTGAATGACCAAATCCAGAAATGACACTATATTCTTTCTGCTCATGCTATCACTCAAAACTGCATGGGGAAGAGAGAAAATCCCTACCCCACTGTACAATTTCTCTACTGTGAGAGCATTCTTCGTTTTTGTGGACCTACGGTATAGAACTTTGCTTCTCACATTTGACTTGGCTGGCCATTTGATTCACTTCTTAGACATCTTAGAAGTACAGTGTTCCCCCGCTACTTCATGGCTCGCTTTTCGTGGACTCACTGTTTCGCGAGGGTTTTGTATGCTTCTCTGACATGGCCATACAGCCCTCCATCCCACAAAAAGCCCCGGCTGAGATGCGCAGCCTGTCCTGTCCTCCTCAGCTGCCTGCAGGCAGCACCAGTAGGCCTGGCCTGCGCCTCATCGAACAATATTACCACCGCAAAGGAGGGTCTGGCTCCGAGGGCCCGCACCGGCCAAGTGGCGGGCCTCTTTCCTCCCCCGCCCTGACTGGATCCCAGAGGGCCCCAGTTGGGATGGCGTCGCTGCACATGGTGCTATCCCCGCCGCCACCCCAGAATTTGGAGCAAGCCGTGCTTGGATGAGGAAGCTCAACTGGCACACCAAAGCCACCTCTGGCTGGCATCAGGCAAGTGGGTGCTCCCCTCAAGCCCAGGCCAAGCTGGCGCCCTCCATGGCCTGAACAGAAACCCTGCTCAGATCTACAGCAGCGGCTTCTCTTTGTGCCCGGCCTGAGGCTGGTGGTGGCTCTCACTCCCTCGACCTGGACAATGTTCCCCCTCCTTTTCTGCTCCCTCATCCGGGGCTTTGGCCACTGAGCCTGAACTGAGGCAGCGGGCCGGCCTGGTGGAGCCCCTTTTGCCGCACTAGCGGCAGTCGACATATTCCCTCAATGCACAAGAGGGAGCGGCTTCGAGCAATATGGAGATTAAAAAAGGAAGGGAGGGAGAGAGAGAGGGAGGGATGCTATATTTATTAAAATAAATATAGTGTCCTTACTTTGCGGATTTCCACTTATCATGGGTGGTCCTGGAATTTAACCCCCACGATAAGTGAGGGAACACTTATTTATATTATTCATTTTTATAGTAATAAGTAATAAGTACAGCCAGCCCTCCATATCTGCTGGGGATTGGCTCCAGTTCCCCCCTTCATGGATATCAGAATTGTAATGTTCCATATCTAAAATACGAATAAAATGGCTGACAAACTAGGCACAAGCCAGTTTGCATTTCAGTGAACCCCTGCTACAGCTACATCAGTTGTGGTCACTTCAAAGTCAACACAGAAGTGACAAGAGCCATGCCACCATGTTCCTGGCTTTTCCTTGTTAATGCACATCTTTTGTTCTCTAGTGTCAAAGAACAAGTTGAGAGGGTAGTTAGATCTGTGGTTGTTTGAACCTGTAAATGGAGAACCTGCTAATATGGAGGGCTGATTGTATTGTGAATATGAACCAGTGGTTTGAGTATTGGTCCAGGATTCCACGAGACCATAACTTGTGTCCTTATCCTCCGTGAACAGGTCTTGTCAAGAAAATCCCATTATATGGATACCTTAGGGTTGCTATAAACTGGAAACAACTTGAAAGTGTAAATTTTACAACGTGAATATATAAGTCCAGTTTTTATTAGTTGTCAGTTATTGAAGGCTTTCATGGCTTTCACAGGGTTATTGTGTGTTTTTCAGGCTGTTATGGCCATGTTCCAGAAGCATTCCAGAGAATGCTTCTGGAACATGGCCATACAGCCCGAAAAACGCACAACAACCCAGTTGCCAGTTAATTACTGGGACAAATACACAGTGTTGGTTTTAAGCCTATAAAGCCTTACATGTTTTGGGACCTTCCTGTCTTGCACCTGAGGCCTACATCAGAGATAATTGTTTCTGTGCTTTTCTGAAAGAAGCTAAGATTGGGAGCTTCAAAAATAGCTCTTTTCTGTGACAGTTCCTTATTTCTTGGCTTGCTTCTCCAATACATTTCTTTTTCATGTTGATGTTATCATTGGGGGTGTGTGTGTGTGTGTGCCATGGAAAAACCTCTTATTTTCCCACTCATTTGGACACTCCGTATCACTTGAATTTTGTCGGTTGCTTCTGTAGTGCTTGTTCTAGGTTGTAGAGAGTGTTTTTTTATTATTGTGGAGTAATCTTTGTCATTTTTTAAGATTGCATTTTATGGTGTACATTTTTTAAAATTTTTATCTTATAGTTTTAAATGCAATTAATTCTGTTTTATTTGTAATGTTGGGTTGTATACTGGGAGTTAGTTTCAGACTGCTTTTAGAAGTGCATTAATTTAATTATAGGAATTTATTATAATAATATTTATTTGTATCCTACGTTCCTCTTCTATTATGTACCTATTATATACATAAATAATACAAATGCTACTATTGGTAAGGTGATGAACAAAAGGATGCAAAGCATAACAAAAAATGATATGAGCTTAAGAAGGTTTAATATAATTTATTTCAGATGCACATGGGAAGCAAAGGGTCAGGTTTTATGGTGAGACATTTGACCTTGTCTAATATCTTCTCTTAACAGCAGTGGTCAATCTTGCCTTCAAGATACTTTGGACTTCAGCTCCCATTAGCCCAATCCAGCATAACTAATGGCAAAGGATTCTGGGAGCAGAAGTCCAAAATATCTGGTGATCCAAATATCCTCCACCCATGCTTTAAACAAAAGGAATAAATAGCAAGCCTGAATGAAATGATTTTTAAAACAAAATACTAGCCACGCTATTAGGTTTTCTTTGGGAAACTGCGTGTCATTCTGTGAACGCCTTTCTAGGTAGAGAGAGACAGAAAGGCAGTCATAGATGAAATCAATAGAGAGAAGAGACACTGAATACAGCAGCAGTTTGCCAGCTTGCCTGCCTGCCTACTTGTCTCGCTTGCATTAATGGAACAGCCTGCAAGGTCTATGGGGAATTTGCATTGGCTCTGTCGCTGATTTTCTTGGTCCCTTATTTATTGCTCATGTGCAGTGTTTTTCCTGGCAATGAACGCTTACAAAGATCATGTCTGACTCCTTCTGGACAGTGCTTTCCAATTTCTCGCTGCCAGAAACAAGCATGTTGAGGCGATCCAAAAGGTAATCAAAGAATTTTAAAAAGCAAATCTTAGAATGTTTTCTTGATCTGTTTGTTCCGTGTGGTTGAGAGAGATCAAAGCTCATGGAATAGAAATATGGTTGGATAGACAGATGTTTTTAATTATGTGTATTAAAATTGTACAAAACTGTTTGAATATTTTTATCTTAAAAAAACACAAGATAAATGAAGGTGTAGTTTTCTCTTTTGTAAGATAATATGGACATCTATAAATAGATGATATACCCCTCCTCTTCTGGTTAATCAACAGCTAGGATGCTAGCCCTCTGTTAAATTTGAGAGGTGGTGTAATCTCTATTTCAAAATGACTTGTTGTAGTTTGTAATAACATCTCATAGTTCATTTTAATGCAGAGCTTCAAGCTATTTAACATATGTGCTACCATTTTGTCAAAATAGGGACTTAAATATGTCATTTAAGTGAGTTAATTAGCTTGATAATTTGGTGGTTCGTACATTTTCCTGTGGATTTAAAGTGTAATGATGCCTGTGTGAAGAGTTAGGAAATGGTTATGAATTCATGCAAATGGTTGCGAGTATGAGCAAGTATATCATGTTAAAATTGTACTACTTACATGCTTAAATTGTTTAAGAAGCAACAGGATACAATTAATGGTTACAAAATGTTTTAGTAAGGACCATCACACTTTTTCATTAATCTTGATGAGATAGCAGTTTAGCGTTCTTTAGCCTTTTCACTAATGGTGAAAAGAGCCACAATGCATTGAACTCACTTGGTAAAAGCTTTGGAGGTGTTTCACATTGAACTTTTGTTTGACCATTGATCCAAAACGTATGTTTAGTGACTACATTGGGGGCCTGCAACAACTGTAAAATAATAATAATTATTTGGTCTAAATACAAAATGGTTCCAAACTTGTCATAAGATTTTAGATCTTTGGTTTGAATAAATTATTCTAAATATTCACCAGTAGCTATTAAATATTGTTGCCTTAAAACCACTTGGCCTGTTGTCTGATACCAAGAAAAACAAATAAAAAGAATATCCCTTTTCAAGTTCAAGAGTACAGGACCATTCATATCATTCCCCTTCTATGAGTTTTTAGTATGTAGGTTGCAACCAACTTGACTGTGTTTGCTGTGAAGCCAACAGGATGTGAGCACTGCAGGGGCACTACAAGAAAAATGACAGCATCCAGACATAATAATTTTAAAAAACAAAAACCATACATTGTTAAGAATTTAGTCTGTGAATTGTAAGCTTTGATATGTCTGTGAAAGAAATTCAGATCCTAGTATGATATAGCTTTAAAGGACCTGGTGCACCTTGTTGACAAAAATATCCCCTCCCCATTCTCTGTCTGCTGCTCAACCAATATCAATGTCAAAATGATATAAATCATTTATTTCAATATAGAAACCATATTCTCTTATCTTTTTGTATCAAATAAGCTCTAGCATAATATGACATGAAATAAATTTGCTAGGGCTGTTGTTTCTGATAATGATTTTGGCATACTTCCATATTTTATATTACCCCCCTAATAGGGAATGAATGGATGAAAAACACTTGGGAAATTATCTTGCAAAGTATTGAGTTTCCAAACTCTAAAGTGATTATATTACATGTAATGCATTTTCCAACCAGTAGTTAAGGTGTGATCCTACAACAGACAATGATTTTACAGCGAAATAAATGTTATATCATTATGAATCCAAATGTCACAAAATAAAGTTATTTGTTGTAGAAGGACATTTCCCCAACAATCTAGTGCAGTCTTCTGTCATCTTGAAAACTGTAACTCATGAACACATGCAATACTAGTTATATCTCTGATGGTGAGCAGCCAAAATTTTGGTATAATAGGCCTTAGTATGTATGAGTAGGGGTGCATACAAGTTAGTTTGTGTAAGCAGAGAAACAAATTGCATGTCAGCACTTAAGCATTGTTCTTTATTTCCCTGTTTTCATGGAAGAGGAAATTGTGGCTAAGTCTTTCTAAACAAGCTAGGATTAGAATTCAGTTTTAAATAGGGTTTGGCATTGAAATTCACTTATGAATCCTAGCTAGTTCAGAATCATTCAAATAATTCTGAGGTTACAAGTAATGCCGAACGATGGATTTTATCACATGAACCCACCATTCTATGGCAGTAAAATGATTATAGATAACAAAAGTTCCAATCCTGGAATGTGTCTGTTATCACACTCCTCTTAATTTGCGCAATTATGATGATTTGGCCATTTGTGGTCCTGCTATTGTAATTCTGCACATCCTTATAATCCCACCTTCCCGCACTTCTGCTGCTTTGTAATTTTTAATAGCAATTTTGCAGTTTCAGCAATAGTTAACAAAGAAAAAATGGCAAATATAACTAAGAAAGTTTAAATAAATCAAAAACAGGCAGTTTGAAAATAGTGAGAGACGAGTGGGAAAGGAGAAGATCATGTCACTTTACTGTTGGCAGACTGGCACAGAAGTAAAACTGACCCATCACACAAGATAGGTGATGGGAACGTTGTGGGGATGTTTTGGGATTGTGAGTGTTCACAAAGAACACAGTAAAAGAGCAGTAAATTCTCCTTGTTCCTCTGTTCATGGGGAAGCTCTACTGCTGCTGCCTTGAGTTCATTGCTGAGCTTCTTACTTGCTCCAACTCCATTCTTTTCTCTTCCTGGAGTCACTTCATACTTCAGCTATGCTTCCGTTTCTGCTTGTTTCTTCCTTTGCCTTTTATGAGGTCTACCTCTCTCATTTCTTGCACCCTACCACTGCAACTCTCTTACTTCCTCCTTTCCCTTCCCTTCTACTCCCTTATTTCACACCCCGCCCTTCTCAGGATACACTACTAGTACTGACTTTCTCAGGTTCTACTATTTATACTCCTCCTGCCTGCTCCCTCACATTATATCTCTGTGGTGTACTCCTCCATTGCTTCTTGTGTAGTGCCATATTAACAGCTTAGATTCCCATCTCTTCATTTTAAAATGAAGTTTGGAATCCAGGTCAAATGATGATCCATATGAGGATTAAGTGGTATGCTGGGAATCAAGGTAAAACTAAAATATTTGGGTGGCAAGTCATCATTAAGAGTAATGGCTCCTGGTCTGGTTCTGATCCCTGAGGTATTTGCTGCCACTCCCTGGCAGTGTGCCAGGAAAAAAAAAGCAATAGCTATATCCCATGATATTAGGGTTCAACCCTGCCTCATTGGAAGACAATTATTGCCAGTTCTCCATTCTTGATAGCCTGAGATGCATTGATCTAAATATTCCTTATCCCAGTTTCAACCAAAACAAGAAGGAAGGATTTTGTTCAGGATTGTAGTTAGCCTGCAGTTAAAAAATAATTAATAAGTAATCCTGATCTTTCTTGTGGCTTTCCTCTGTTTGTTGTATCTTGTTTGATGGATCTGGTGTCCAGTAAAATCTCTCTCCCATGTGGAAACACGATTTCAGGTAGGAGATTGATATTTATCTTATAAAAGTGTACTATGAAAGGCTTTGCATGCAGAATTCTGTTTTGTTCAGTTAGTTTTTGCATATAATTTAAGTTGCACTTATGCATTAGCATTCTAGAGAAATCTGAATATATTATTTCATTGTCAGCTCAGTGTATTGCCACCTTTGTATGAATAATTGGTATAGTCATGCATATTTCAGTCAATTTTAAAGAACGTTTTGGTTGAAAATGGGGCAAAGTATAATGCCTTAAAATCTAGTAAGTGAGGGGATGTTTGCGTTTATTAATTTTGTGCACTAGGGTCTGTTTAAAAAAAAATAATATCTTGAAAAATAGGTAATTATGAAGTAGATTGAAGTCAGCATGCCATTCTTCATCATCTTTTCTTTTTGACTTTATCCTGCTTCCAATCTATCACTTTTATTGAGAAATCAGTAATATTAAAAATTCAATTTGTGTTGTCTTCAGTAATAGTGATATTATTTCAGTATTTTTCCCAATTTTATATACCTTCCAGCAATTTTTAACTGGTGTAGTACATGTACATGTAGTGTACTTTTTATCAAGATGATCACATGCATAGTAAACCACTATCTTCTAGTTTTCTGCTGTTGAAATCAGATGCACATTTCCTCCAGTTATTTTAGAATTCAGATTGCTGAGATATTCTGGATATATTTGCACAATAGTATGTTTCTAAGGCTACTTCTGCAATAAATAAAAGAAAAGAGGCAGATGACTGTTGGGGAACACAGTGCTCAGGTAGAGTGGTGGTTATATGTAAATGTAAAGAGACAAAGGAGCTTCTTGGTGCCTTTCCTCTCCTCTGTTATAAGGAATAATTTGCCATTATGTAGGAACTATATAGAATTAGGGAATTTTTTTCTTAAATTCTAAAGATTTTTGAATGCTTTTTAAATTGTAGGGATTGCTCCATTTTTGGACAAACAGGCAATTTTTAAATAAATAAAAAAAAAGTTTGTCTTAAAAACTCAAAGAGGAGACATTTGGCTGTGTTATAAACATTGTTAATACTGTATAACAAGTTGATATCTTGGAAGATTAGAAATTCAGTTAAAATGGGGGCTACGATTAGAATTGGATGTTTTGGATATATAGTGTATGCCCAAGTATTCTTCATGCATGGATAATTCTAAGGACTGGTGTCAGCAAATTACAAAAGAAGAATGATCTATATCATAATAGTCCCTTATTTAATTTTTCTAAGTTAGTTTGTTGACTAGCTATTCTTAACAAGAATGGAAAGAAAAGATGGAGAAATATTGAAGTGTGGACATTTAAGATGAAATGTGGATATTTAAGTGTGCTGCCAGTACACTTTAATTGCACGTTGATATTCAGTCTGTTATTTGCCATGATTGGTAATGCTTTCAGTTGAAATGGTCAGGCTAAGTAAATATAATACAGGCAGACCCCAAATTACAAACAAGATAGTTTCTGTAGGTTTGTTCTTAAGTTGAATTTGTTTGTAGGTTGGAATAGGTACATTTTAAGTGTAATTTGAGCCATATATATATATAAGTTTTGTATAGCATATAGAAGGGTTAATATCCCTGTGGTGTTTCTTTTGCTGTCTGCCCCTGTTCAGAGGATTTCACCTCACTTTCAGTCCCTGTGATCATTGGATTTTAAAAGCATTGGCTTGTTGTGGAAACAAGGATTGGAGATAAAGCTTCAGCAGAGACACCTTCTACACATGATAACTCTTCCAGGAGTGAATTTCCCTTCCTAGGGGTAGATTTCTCTCACTTGTCACCCTCACTCTTAACTGTGAATTGTTTGTAACTCGAATGTTTGTAACTCGTGGGTCTCCGTGAAGTCTAGTGGGTAATTACCTCTATGACTATAGAGTTCTGTGGACACTTAGAACTGAATTTCCAAGAGTGGCAACTTAGAAATGTCCTAGATGCTGATAATCCAACACCAAAGAGCTAGAAAATGAGAAACAAGAAGGAACTTTCTCCCAAGGAAAGGCAGAAGCACTGATGGTTATTTCATAACTACGGGTAATATGATAGAAATTATGAAATTATGCATGATTTAAAGGAAGATTTGAGAAGTGAGATTGAGAACCATTGCCCAACTACATGTGAATATTGCAGTAGGACTCTTCTTATATTGTTAGATTATTACAGTGAATGAAGTATTCCTAAATTGTTAATTGATTTATGCTGGCCAAATCTATATGCTGATCAAAAACATAGCAATGCCTAAAAGCCAAATGACAATAATTATCCAATAATTATACAGCAAAGACACCTTAAATTAGAATACTTTCTTCAAACATAATACATCTGCAGCAAAATTGCACAATCACAGTGAAGGCATGAATAAATGGAAATGATTTTTCATGTTTCCTTAAGCTCATTAGGTTTCAGTTCAGATAGGTTTTAATTAGTGGTAAATTCCATGGTGTCACTGAATGTATATATTTAATAGTGTATCACTTTGCTCACAATATGGAAGAAAGATTAATAAAATGTACACAGCACACTCTGTGTGTGTGCGTATATGTGCCTGAGAGACACAGCGTTATGGATAATATCAAATGTATAACTTTGGGAAAAACAAAGAATTTCATTTGTTTCAGGGCAGATATTTTCTTATAATGTTTCTGAAAATGGAGACAATTTTATTCCGGATGCTTGCTTGCTTGTTATCTATTTTAAAGGACTTAATTATTCCTGTTGTCAGTGTTACGATTGCTTGCAAAATTGCTTCCATCTCTAAATTACTATAATTAAAGCTATAACTTCCATATCTAGTTAATGTTGCTGTGCAGCTGGTACTTTTCATTAACATGTCAATTTTAGACTTGAGTATTTTGCAGCATAGGGAAGAATTTTTTAAAAAATATATTTGTTTTCATCTCCAAGCTATTTCTCATAAAGAAAATGTCTATGTTTAACATTAAGATAGATCTGGCCTAAGAGTTGCAGTAGTTCATAAAATTACTAATGGGAGATGTTTATCTTAAACAATTCATTCACCTTAGGGGCTTGGCAATGCTGTCTGTCCAGTGATGAGTTTATAAAGAAATTGTGTTCTGGTCTCTAATTGTTACATGGCTATATCATCTCACTTCCTCCCCAGTAAACAGAACAGGACATGATAGTCCTGATATTCCCCTACATGTGTGTCCACTGACACATGTCAGTGGATATCTGAGATAGGTATATATTGTCCTCTACATCAAGGTCCTTCTCTATTATAAATTGTTTCCCAGGAATTTGGAGGAAATTGTTAGTAAAGTGAAGAAGAGAAAATGGATCCCTACTGATCAAATTTTAAACATTATGCCATATGTTGTTGAAACTATGTTGATCAGATATGTATAGCTACCATTAGCAGCTAGTGCAGTCAGCTTGCTGCTGATTTAGAGAGCCTTGAGATAAGAGATGTTGGCAATTTTTAAATATTTGATTTTAAACCAAAGACAGGCTCATTAAAGGTAGCTGTCTGGAGTGATTTTAAACATCACAGTTTCCCCCCTGAAAATAGCAACTAGGTACCCGTAAAGTCATTATGTTTTAAATCACGGGTGGAGAAAGTACCTTCTCTGCCTCTCCTGCTTTTGTATTCACTGAAGCCTTTCTGGAAGGACCTCCCCCATTTTTAATGTTGAGGTGATTGGTAATTGTTTTTACTAATCTAGATGCTTTCCAATCCTTAAAATGTAGAGATAGTGGGGTCAAAAATTTCCCACCCACAGTTGCTTACTCATTTTCTAAATATGGGAGACAAGTAATAAAAGTATAGCTGAAATGGGTAGTGAAATGTGCTCTGGTAAAGAAGAAGTTCTTAGCTTGAAAATATTGGAGGTAACATTATCCCATATTACAACATGTGCATATTGGCTTTTCCTTCTGCCTATACATTTCTCATACCTTACCTTAGTAACCCAGTGCTGAAAAAGAGCTGAGCCATGGTATCTTGTTACAATATCTGAGGCCGGTGTTCCACAGTGTTGAGCTCAAAGAATGCATTGGGAACTCATAAGCACACGTAACACATGCTATTTTTACTTACTTGATTGCATGGTTAACAGTGCAGCAATATATGGAATATCAGTTTGTAGCTTTTCTACAGTATGTCTTGGTTAGCTTTCAACATTGTTTCTGATCTGAAGGTGAGTTATGTATTTCACAGTAGGTAACAAATAAATTGAGGGAGGCTTTTCTGCCTCCCAACTCAGGGAAGTATATGCACAGCTGAAAGAAAAGCAGGTAAAATGCATCATGTGTACAGCTTCCTCTGTCATCCTTTTCTTTTCCTTTCCATAGGAAAGATAAAAGTGATGGGGATTGATAGTGTGTATTGAAAGGTCATTAGAGGATGTATATATTTGACAATTTTGTGCTAGCAGCTCTCATTGTGAGAGTTATCCATTAAAATTCACATTTGATTAATTAAAAATGCTCCATTTTATATTCAGCAAACTGAATTTTGGACCACTGTCAAATGGCACAACTATTTGAGGTTAACATCAGTCTTCTTCTTCCTTGTCTGTGCTTTGCTGCTCCTATCTAGCTTTGCAACTTCATTCTGCAGGGTTTCATGCAACACATTAAGCTGGCCATACTTTGTGAATGTATACAGTAAACTGAGGATGGTTCTACACAGACAGTTTGAAAGTGGATTAAAGAAACAGGTTTCTCTGTCAGTATCTACACAAACACCCCAGGAACTGGTTCAAGACTAAGATAGTGTCCACAATATTTGCTGATTGTGGATTGGAACCGAACCCAGGAATTGCAGTAATTGTGGCTAGATAGCTGCCGGAAAATTCATTTTTCTTAATTGGCCCACTGAGATGCACTGATGTGTATATCCATGTCCATTTGGGATCAGAACCAGACTGTGGCAGGGCACAAGAAGTGAGAACAAAGGGGTGGAAAGCAAGAGTTTCATGGGAATGTGTGGTTTCTTCTCCCAGGGGAGTAATGGTTTCCTGTGTTTTGGCATTTTTAGAGAGCTTCAGCATTAAGTGTGTCATGGCAAGCTCTCCACATTTTTCAGTCCTAGTTTCAAGCCCTGCATTGGATATACTCTGATCAACTTCAGATTTATTTTGAACTTTCTGTTTAGTTTTTTTGGAGTGCTGGCTCAATACATGTTGCAATATGCATTATGGTTGTACATTTTGTGGACATCTTTCCCTTGAGCCGACTTCAGACTTCGTTAAAGTGTTTGTGTAGAACTGCCCTAGGAGGTAATCACACAGTGCTGAAACCTAATACTTTGTGTAATAATCTTACTTTGAAAAGATCATCTCGCATACCCTATTTACCTGAATGTAATACTCACCTTTTTAGACTAAATTGTCTCGCCAAAATTAAGGTGTGCATTAGATTTGAGTAATACACTAATCTTAGTGCTGATTGAAAACAAAAAGGGAATCTGCTCCAGGAACTCTTATTTTGTGGGATATCACCTCTAATTTAATTGCCATGGCTCAGTGCTGTGCCATCCTGAAATTTGGTGAAGCATCAGCATTCTTTGGCGGAGAAGGCTCAAGACCTTGTAAAATTGCAGCCCCCATGATTCCATAGCATTAAACAAAGGCAATTAAAATTGATTCATTCTACTACAGCATAGATGCATCCCAAGGTATTATTTTTCATTGCTGGAAACTTTGGTGTTCTAAATTACAACAAATGCAATTTTTGCTGCTGTGCATTACATTAGGCAGCAAATCCTCTTTTTGATTTCAGCATTTTGAAAATTGAGGTGTGCGTTAAATGTGATGGCACATTAGACTCAAGTAAACACAGGTACTGAATTAAGCATGTTAAGATTACTTCAGATTATAGATAGCTCAGTTTACTGCTGCATAAGGTGCTCTTGCTTATCTACTGAACAAGAATGAACTTACTTATATAAACAATAGTGTTTTTCTATCAGTTTTTATGTTTATTGCTTGATGTGAAAATGGTGTAATTGTTACTAAATTTGGACTGTATCTTTAGACTGGTCTGACTTAAGATACTGGCTTTATGTTATATACAAAATTCACTGAAGAAACACTTTGCGTGGGACACGCTTCCCACCCCCTCCTTTCTCTTTTGGATTTTCATGAAATCTGGAGGGCCTTGGTCTGACTTAAAATATAGGCTATACATGGTGTACATGAAATTCTATTTTGAAAAGTCTGTGGGACACTCAATTTTTTCATTCATATGGAATAGTGAGGCACATCAATTCAAAGATTTTGAAAATATTAGATATAAATGCACAATTAAGTTTCTGTGTGTTTGCATAATGGGTAAATGGCTAGATGGATTTTCACCAAATTAGTAAGGAATACCTTATTTAATATACAGCTCATAATGTATAGGACATTCATTTTGTGGACAGAATTCTGGTTATTTTTCTCTCATTCATACTGTGTTTGATGGCTCATTGGGAGAGGCATCATCTATCAAAGGCAAATAGGATAGATGTATAACAATATGTTATGATCTAGAAACAAACTAAATTTGTTTTTATTTTTTTTCTGGCTTCACTAATAAAATCATACTAACACTAATTCAAAAGATATGATACACACAATACTTACTATATCATTGTATTTTCTCACAGAATGTATTACATTACTTGTTTTTGAAACTTCAACGAACTTTCGTTATCAATATGACACAAGCAGAAAATATTGAAATTTGCAAGGATCACAACACAGGTTTGAAATAATATGTTGACCAGAAGTACTTGGAGTTCAAAAGAGAAAAGTAATTCTGTTTCAAAATATGAAACAGAGTTCAATGGAGAAGAAAGAACAATATATAGAGAAAGGAAAAAAAACACATTCTGCTATAGATAATAAGAACATTTATTTGCAAACCTGGAATAAAAACTCATTGCTATTCATTTCCTATTATCTCTTACTCCTTTTGTCTTTCACTAGGCAATCATAAATATGAATATGAAAAAGACAACAGTATAAAAAATAATTTTCAAATGGAGGGATGTTCCAAAACAAAAGCAAATGCTGACCTGATGTAACACTTTTCTATCTCTTTGTCTGAAAACCTTATCTATATATATAATAAAAGTGAAATCGGAGTATGTATCAGCGTTTTGATTGGCCTGGCGGAATATGTGCTCGCGTTTTGATTGGCCGGCCGGAATATGGGCCAGCTCTGATTGGCCGCCACTTTCACAGGCCACTGGGATCGCTGAGGGAAAAACTACTACCAACTGGCTTCGTTCGGCCTACTTATCTCCTCAGAACGATGCTAGCTTTGGGAGAGTTAACAGCATTTGGCCTACACTTTGGTAATAAAAAACACCACTGGGACCACCAGGAAGGCCGGACCTGGACCAAACTTGACACACATGACCCCTACGATCCATGAACCCACTGACAACAGATGGCTCCCTTTGGCCCTCTGCTGACATGTTTAAGGCCTTCCAGGCTGGCCCCATGCCGCTAGGCCCAAAAGGGGACACCATCTAGCCTCAGCTTTCAACTTCTTTGTAAGGCCCTACTTTCTTCAAAAGACAGCAGAGAACATTGTTATTATCTTTTTCATGATATGCTTATGAACACTTCTAGCCCCCAAAGCCCCAATCCAAGCCGCCTTTGATCATTTTGCTAACATGTTTCAGGCCTTGCAGCCTGGCTCCATTGTGCTAGGCCGCAAAAGAGGCGGCCATTTTCCCTGTTCCAAACAGAGCAGCTTTTGCCTGTGTCTTTTGGATACAGCACTCTCCTTCAACAAGGTCAGGAGGCAGTACGTAAATAGGTTGATCTTGGGCTGATGGAAGTAGCACCACATCAAGTAGGAAATAAGGTACCACTTATAAAGTGGGGAGGCAAATTTAACTAATTTATGACGTTGGAATGAGGAAGTGCCATCACAGTGGATGATGAAGCAGCTGTTCCCCCCTGTGGCCAGAATCGAACATTCCCTCAGGAGAAGGTTAAATTGTCTCTGCGTCTGTCTCTGTCTCGGTTCTGTGTGTATATGGGCATTGAATGTTTGCTCTATATGTATATAATGTGATCTGTTTATATATATATAAATGGTTCTGTTTATATGGTTATGCATTTTCTAATAGCTTTATTCTTAAATCCAAAATCCAACAATGCCTATTTCTAAAATATATCCTTACCAAATGAACCCAGGCAACATCAGGCACTAAGGCAACATTATTTATTTATTTATTTATTTATTTACAGTATTTATATTCCACCCTTCTCACCCCGAAGGGGACTCAGGGCGGATCACATTATATACATATACACATAGAACCGAGAGATCATCCACTGTGATGGCACTTCCTCATTCCAACATCATAAATGAGTTAAATTTGCCTCCCCATTTTATAACTGGTACCTTATTTCCTACTTGATAGATGCAACTATCTTTCGGGTTGCTAGGTCCTTTGGCTCTGGGAGTTGTACTTCACCCTTATATAGACAGCACTGAACCCAGCCAACTTCGGATCTGGACCAAACTTGGCACACTGCCTCATCATGTCCAACTGAGCATACAGGCAGGGTTTCGGGGTGATTCTCCTTTGGCTCTGGGAGTTGTAGTTCACCCTTATATAGTTAGCACTGAACCCAGCCGACTTCGGATCTGGACCAAACTTGGCACACTGCCTCATCATGTCCAACTGAGCATACAGGCAGGGTTTCGGGGTGATTCTCCTTTGGCTCTGGTAGTTGTAGTTCACCCTTATACAGACAGCACTGAACCCAGCTGATGACGGATCTGCACCAAACTTAAGTGATATTTCCTCACATCCCCAAACAACTCAATGCCGTCTACTAATAACCCGGGCACCGCCGGCACCCCAAGCTAGTAGCTCTATAAAAGTGATGCTGGGATAAACACATGTAAAACAAATGAAAACCCCAACAATCATCATTGATTTCCTGTGTCTCTGGATGTTTTTATTCTAAGGCTAACTCTAGTACTCAGCATTACTCAAGAAAATCATTAACCATCATTAATGATTATTCAGTTTCAACTATTCTGGTGGATGAGTGGTTAATTCAAGTATTCCTCTTGTTCCACTACTCTTTTTATTTAATACAGTTCACTTAGTCATCCAAACCGTGGATCATGAGCTAAGCAGAGAGGTCCTCTGCCTCCTGCATTCTGGAGTCAGAGTCACACTCTATGTCTGTTAGATGTTACTGGTTTATTTTACATAGTTTTGAGACATCTGTAGCGCTGAAACTGTAGCAGCACAGTGTGAAGAGCAGCAAACTGCTTAGCAAATAAAATTAGTAAACTCTATGAAACCTCTTCACTCAAATACTGCATGTAATATAGGACAGAAATGTTTTGACATATTATTTGTGTTTTTATATCTGGAAACAACATAGATAGATCTTCCACACAAATGCAAACATGCCTTGAATGCTGTAACATACATCTGTCTCTGTTAAAAATGTCTCTTATTCTTTACTTTTATTTCAGCTGTCGGACCAGTAATAGAAAGAGCTTGATTGTAACTTCCAGCACATCTCCAACACTTCCACGGCCACATTCACCACTCCATGGACATGCAGGTAATGGAAAACATAATAAATTAGCAAATCTTTATAAAGAGCTGCTGTTATTTTCATTATACTGGACATCTGAAATGAACTTGTTATTTGGAATTGAATTGAGGGAAAACATAAGAATCATTGTGTTTTTAATTTTGGCAAACCCTAGTTCTTAACTGCAGTCCTTTTAAAAAAGTCTTTTTTGTGCAAAAATCATATTTAATATTTGTCACCTTCAGTTTTGCTTCTTGCCCAGATAATGAACGTTTATATTTTGCTGCTTTCTCCGGAATCCTGTTAAAACACATTTGGCCTGGAAGATCAGGAAAGTCCAATTGATACTCTGTATGCACTTTTAATTGCATAGTATTGAAAGTTTTGAGCTGCTTTAGGTCTCAATCAAATGTGGCATACAAATACTACTACTACTACTACTACTACTACTACTACTACTAATAATATACACTTCTGTTATAAAGAGAGGTATTTTTAACAACAAGAAGCCGTTTTTACCACAAAAAAATGACTCTGGGGGTTGCATTCTGCCTGAAGCTATACTTTGCATACTCTTGTGGTAATGTAAAGTAAAAGTTATGCCATCCTTTTGGGAGACGTTTACCCAGACGGCTCTAATAGCTTTTGCTAAACTTTGGCATTGATCGAGTCAAGCTGTGGAACTCCAGATATTATAATAATACTGCCAAGAAGTATGAATAGAATTTAGGTAAATGCTGAAAACAGTAGAAATTGATGGGTTTTTTTTAGATTGAAATGATACAATGCATTCTGTTCAAAGGTTTCTTCATATTGGATGGCCTTGTATCCTCAAAACAGAGGGAATGTTTTGGGTAAAATGGTTGTCTATTTAGTTAGAAAGAGCCACCTGCTTTTCTCATTTAAGAGCTACTGAAGTACTCCAAAGAGCATTTCAATGGTTCTGTGCATTCTTTTGCAAAATTAGCATTGATATTTCAGAATCGACAGCTAAAAATGGGATTCTGTAGCTGAACTTTTAAAAAATGTCCTTAAAATCTTGCAAGCAATATCAGCTGACATATTAGTAACTATTTCCTTGGAAGCAGTATTTAAGCTAACTGGTTGGTATGTATGTTTCTGCATACTGTTATATCAGTTAAATGACTAACTATGACCCGGAATAAAAAGGAGAATATCACAGTAAGTAAGACTTAACTTGATAGGTGCTAATGAATAGCTTTTTCAAATCAGGATAAGTTTCAAGTTTGAAGACAGCTCTCATCAATGTATTCTCTTCAAAGGATTCTCCTTAGTCATTAAGTTCTCTTAGGCCCCTTCTACACTGCCATATAATCAAGATGATCAAAGTAGATAATCTGGATTTTATATGGTAGTGTAGAAGGGGCCTTAGTCTTCTCAATCCATATTTCCCTTGGGCTGGATGGCTAAATCTTAATTTTAAAAAATTGCACCTGGAACCACTATAATAAATGGCTCATAAACTTTTGGGCAAATAAACTACATCCCATCAGCAGCTTCAATGCCCAATCTCCAAAACAAAAATGTAGCAATTACAGTGCTTATGGAACATGGCCATGCAGCCAGGAAAACTCACAGCTACCTAATTACAGTGCTATTTTTATTCCTTGGACATTTAGTGTAGGAAAAAGATGCTATTGAGAAAGATTGGGAAATACATATTTATTTAGAAATGTGTATGCTCTATGCCAGGGGTCCTCAAACTTTTAAAGCAGAGGGCCGGTCAACAATCCTTCAGACTTTTGAGGGGCCGAATTATCATTTGAAAAAAAATACAAACAAATTCCTATGCATACTGCATATGTCTTATTTGTAGTGCAACAACAACAACAACAACAACAACAATGAAAGAAAAATAAAATATTTAAAAATAAAAACAATTTTAACCAACACAAACAGGTCAGGATTTCAATGGGAAGTGTGGACCTGCTTCTGGCCAACGAGATAGTCAAATTAATTAGGATTGTTGTTGTTGTGTGCCTTCAAGTCATTTCAGATTTTGGTCGAGTCTAAGTCAAAAATTTATGTATTTATTATTTATTTATTTACTACATTTATATCCTGCCCTTCTCACCCCAAAGAGGACTCAGAGCGGCTTACAATTTATATGTACATACAATATATTATATTGTTAGCATAGAACAATATTAGCATTATATATTACTATATTGAACTAAACACTATATTGTAATATTATTAGTAATATTACATGTAATATATAATATATAATTAATATTATTATATTGACTGGTCCATGAGGTCACGAAGAGTCGAAAACGACTGAACGAGTGAGACGACGACGATGGCATTATTATTAGTATTATATTGTATTACATTATAATATAACCATCAATATTATATGTGTATACAATATTATATTATAAAACTGAGGGCGGGGGCCAGGTAAATGATCTTGGAGGGCCGCATCCGGCCCACGGGCCTTAGTTTGGGGACCCCTGCTCTATGCTATGCTGTTATGGATTATGTTTGAGGAAGATTGTTTCTTGAATGTTGCTCCAGATACAGGCACAGCCACAAACTGACATCCTCAGTAAGGACATACTATTTTTTTCCTGATGCAGATAGTGAATGATAATCTATTGAACCTTTCAAAGATTATCTTCTGAACTAGTATTTTCCCCAGTGTCATTGTTCTTCTTAAATAGGTGTACATATTTTTGTTAAATATAACTGGTTGAAGTGTCCAATAATATGGTACTATTTCATATTGTTTAAGAGACAATAAAATGGCTGTTGTCCTAATTAGTCATAGTAGATTAGCTTGATCTTAATTTTATGTTTTCATTTTTCTTCATTCATAATATTACCGAACATTATTCTTGTTACAGTATTTGAAATTCACATTATGTATTTTGTAGCACATGTGATACCTGGTTTGATACTAATAGGATTTGAGGGACTGATGATCAAATGAATCATGAAGAGTGCCTGGAAGTTCTTAAGATGATTGGCATTACATCCATGGCATTATTCTTTCCACCTGTATGCATATGTCAAACATTGGCATTGAGCTTGAGGAGATTTGATAACTCACTAGAAAATGTTCATATTTCTTCAAACCCTTATCTTAATCATAGCCTTTCACCCAAAGACAGGTTGCATTTATATATCTGTGTTCTGTGTGGAAAATACTTCCTGCATTAGTTAGAGGATTAGGAGATTCTGTGTGTGTGTGTGTCAGAAAGAGGGAGAGAAAGAGTGAGCAGGAAAGAGAGAGAAGAGTGATGGATGGGTGGAGAGACAATATAGCAGATAACTAAATTGTCAAGAGTCAGACGTCAGTTAACAAACAAAACAGAGTTTATTCCGAAGATAAGCCAAAAATAACATAAACACAGAAAGTATCCTTGAAACACTTCACTTATCAGTGTTTCAAGAGTAGTTTGGACAAAAATAACTCAAAAACAAGCCACACTATTTTCCCATGCTGGCATTCAATAAAAACTAAAAGACGCTTCAATTCAGCTTTGGAGAACAAATAGAGTTGACTGCAAGAAAATATGCAAAATAAACGAAGGCTTGAAACCTTCCAGAAGCTGCAGAATATAACTGAAAGTGCAAAAGTCTCTTTTGGCTTCAAACCGTTTCTGAAAACAGACAGCCGGCTCTGCGTATTTAAAGGGACAGTTCCCAAAAGAAAAACAGCAAACTGGCTTGAAAACAAACTAACTAGAAGAGCAATAAACTGCTTCCACGGTGCAGATAAAGCCAAAAGCTTCAAAGGGATGATGAATAGCCGTCGTCAGGAGAATCCAAGGTCAGGTCAGGAGGCAGCAGCAAATTCCGAAAGGCAAACCAGTAGTCAGAAGTCGGGAGTAGTCGTCAGTCAGAGGGCGTAGACAGAAGCCAGGTCAAATTCAATCCAAAGTCCGAAGAGGGTGCAGTCATCCAAACCAGGTCCACGATAAGACACAGCGAGAGCCAAGCCAGATAGTATCAGCAGCTAGAAATAGTAATCAGAATGCAGTAATCAGAGTCCTAGTGGCGCCCAGCAACACATTGCCACATGCAAAGTAAAGTGACTAAACATTCCCAATTTATCCCAATTTTCCCTGGGTTTCCAAACACCAACGCCCAAAGAGCAGGTATCCCAAATCCTTAATCCGAATCAGAACTCCACACAGCTAAAGCTCGTGGGTCGGGCGTGCCTAATTCTTCATCAGAATCCCTATCAACCTGCCCACTCCCAACACCGTGCACACCTGGGGATCCATCCTCACTCCTCCAAACAGCCCAAGTGGGGTCTGCTTCTGAAGACACCCAAGCTTCCCCAGTGTCAGCAGTATCTATGGGCCCCGATTCCTCCCCAGGCATCTCTGGTGCCCGTGCCCAGTCAGTACCCACTTCTTCGGCCACCACCTGTTCCCCAGCATCACTTTCTTCCACAAACTCCCCATCTGAATCTTCCTCAGAAGACTCCCCATTGAGATCCCTAATTCTCTTTCTGTACAAATCCTCCAACGAGCCCTCCTCGCGAGGGTTTTTCCTTCCTCTCCTGATCCCACCACCATCATCCACAGTCCCCGAAAGCGCAGTCACAACATAATGTGTCTTGCATTTCCAAAACAATGTATACTGTATCTCTTGATTTTCTCAAAAACTTACATATAAATTCTTGCTTCCAATGTATGCTCTTTTCTGTATTTTTAAATGTAAAATTATTAAAGACCTCAGCCTTCATAGAATATACTGAAACGATTAAATTCCTCTTTTTTATGCTGTTTTCAGTATTTCACTCCGACAAGTATAGTAGAACTACTAATTATGTTTCATCTTAAACTGAGAAATATCTCACCTGGGATCCCATTAAAATTCCAGAGTCAGGAAGGAAATGTGTCCACAGAAATGCCATCAACCTGTTGTTGAATAGTTGGAGGCTAATATCTCCCAAGATTGTGTGCTGAGCTGATGTGTTAACAAGTACCCTACTTGATCAATGAAAAAGTATGCATTGTTTAAAATGTAAACCTGATACTCCACAGCTGTAATGTGAACTTTTGGGCATTTGTGCAGACAGTTATATATGATATTTTGAAGGTCACCAAATGGTTGCCACCAGGTGGACTTGCCATTCATAAGTGTCAAGAGACAGAATTCCCAAACTCGCACTATTGCAGTTATCTATGTGTTAAACTCTAGTTCAGAGATAGGCAGTATGTCTATCAAAAACAGCTGGTTGGAGATTAATTGTATGAAATTTTCCAGTGTTTAATTTTTCTGTGAAAAATTTTGTAATTTTAAAGGAAATTATTTTTGGGTAAAATTTATTGGTGACAGTAAATTGATGCCAAATGAATCTTAGTCAAGTTTGGAAATTTCAAATTTGTAATAAATGTTTTCAGGTGATTATCTAATGTAGCTGTGTAACAGAGTTCTTATACTGATTTGCAAATGGGGTAAATACACCATAGTAAGTATTCATAATAACACGAACCAATATCTAATTATAAAATGAACCTAAAAAGAAAACTCAGTATCTCAAATTCTCAGATGGGAAAACAAGACATGACCTCAATTTGATCCAATGGGGCTCTTTTTGTAATCTAAGTATCTTAATGCTAATTCATCAGAAAGTTGCCCAATTTTTATCTATTGTAAAAATAATTTTTTAAAAGTTTGGCTGTTTAGATGCTCTAGGCAAGAAAATACATCTCTCTAAATGACATATGCAAATTACAAGATGTTGTGCCTTGTGTTAAGTACTCATAAAGTATAATAAGAGCAGTGGATGTGATACACAGTTCATTTTTTGTACTTTTTTAACAGGTGGAAGTCCGTTGGACAGTCCTAGAAATTTCTCCCCAAATGCGCCTTCTCACTTTTCCTTTGTTCCTGCTCGTAGGTATGTGTGCACATTTCTGTTTATTAGTACTTCTGCTGCTTAAAGCAATTTAGATCTGTATGCTTAATTATTTACTTTCAAGCATTAATCTTGATTTTTATAATCTTTGGACTTTGAATCATTGACAGAACAAAATGTACAGATAAACTGTCTATTTATTTGCACAAGATCTGTTTTACCCTCCTGTATAAGAAAATAGATTCTTATACCAGGGATTTGGATATAGTATCCCTTATCTGGAAATCTGAAATTCTCCGAAATCGAAAATTGTCCACATTAGTGAATGAAATAGTGACACCTTTGCTTTCTGATGGCTCAGTGTACGCAAACTATTATTAAAATTGTGTATATATTGTGTATAATATGAAATATAAATATATACATCTTCAAAGTATTTCATTATAATATGCAAATATTCAACAACAGCAATAACAATAATCACAATTCTGATATCTAAAACACTTTTGGCCTCAAACATAGCAGATAAGGGATACCGTTTTGTGAATAATGTACCACTTTTATTACCCCTAACTGATTTGGTGTATAACAATGTTCATAGCCTGACCGCAGCATAGCAGCGTTTATCCTGTCCTAGTCCAATTGCTATTTAAAATTGGAAGAGGCCCAACACAGGTAGCTCTCATATCCTCTTAGGCCCTACAGATTAGGCTGAACTCTGTTTCATTTGTTGGGCTCATTTGTTATTTGCTTCTGAATGTGGGGTTGTTATATAGCAATGATTCCCAAAGTGGGCGCTACTGCCCCCTGGTGGGCGCTGCAGTGATACAGGGGGGCGGTGATGGCCACAGGTGCATTTGGGGGCAATAAATAACTGTAACGGGGTGGTGAAAGCATAAAAGAAAGCAGATTTGGAAAAAAATGATTTATGTATTCTGCTTATAGCGGGGCCTCTTCCAAGAGCACGAGACAGGGTTGAACCTCTACCTCACTCCTGAGGCACCTATTAGGACACGGGGGTGGGGTCAGGGGAGGGGCGGAGCCTCTTCCCAAGTGCCAGAGACAGGGCTGAGACCCTGAGGTGCCTGTTAGGGGGTGGAGCTAGAGGAGTGGGCGTGGCTTCTTCTCAAGAGCCCGAGACAGGGCTGAGAATCTATACCTCTCCTGAGGTGCTTGTTGGGACACAGAGGGCAGAGCTAGAGAAGGGGGCGGGGCCTCCTTCCGAGAGCCCAAGACAGGGCTGAGCCTTTACCTCTCTTGAGAGGCCTTTTAGGACTAAAGAGCGGGGCTGAGCCGGGGCGGGGCCTCTTCCCAAGAGTACGAGACAGGGCTGAGCCTCTGTATACCTCCCTTGAGGTGCTTGTTAGAACACGGGGGCAGGGTATAGAGGTTCAGCCGCGTCAGGCACTTGGGAAGAACCCCCTCCCCCCGTGTCCTGGCAGGCGCCACAGGACAGGGATAGAAGCTCATTCCTGCCTCAGAGCTCATAACTCCGCCCATCCCAGTCCTGGCTGCCCATTTGTGGCCCTGCCCACCTCCCCCTCCCAGACCTGCATCTTGGACTAGGGGAGAGGCTCAGTCCCGCCCGCTTGAGCAGGAGCCACGCCCACCCATCTAAGCTACACCCTCTTTCCAGGGGGCGCTGAGTAATATTTTTTCTTGACAGGGGGTGGTAGGCCTAATAAGTTTGGGAACCACTGCTATATAGTTTCCCTTTCTGCCTCATCAGAAGAACATGTTATGCCTTGTTCATCTTCTTCATTGTTTTTGACGCTTTATACATTCCTTAGATGTGTATCTTCCATTACCTATACCTCCCCCCCCCATTTCCCCCCTCCTTCTTGGAACAGCAATTCCAAAACAAGACTCGTATTGGAAACGGTCTAGTCTAACCAATAAAATAGACAGAGATTATAGATATAGCACTTTGAACCAGGCTTTCCACAGAGTTAAACTGATGCAATGACATCATTTGGATTTCTGTTTGTTTTGAGAATTCATGAGAAAAAGCATTAATGAAACTGGTAATAAATGAATGAGTCATCGTTTTTTAAATTGTTCTGGGAATATCCTATCACATTGAGATCTAGCAGTAACTTTAAATATGCAAACTATCCCATCTTCATCAGTTGTGTAGGCTCAAGAGATTTTTTTTTTACTATGGCCTAATGTCTCTGTTAAATTTTATTTGCTATATAAAGTTGTATATAGTAAAAGAGGAATTCAAAATGTATCATCACCATTATCTTAATATGTAGACTACAATTTTTGTAGTCTCCCAGAAAGATTGTCAGTTTAGGAATCTGAAAAGATAAAAATGCTGGTTGCTTACTTACATGTTACATTGCAGGCACATGTAATAGTGTCGTTGGCAGCACCTTCTTGTCAAGTGACTTCAGTGGAACATGATTTGCATGAGTGTGCATGCTGATTTCTTACTTTCTAATTGTTTTCTCCAGCTGCTTTACTCCTCCAATGATACAATACTGATCACTGGAATGAATAAAACCAATTAACAGCTTTTCTCCTCTTTTTTCTGCAGTGTAGATAATCCCTTTTAAAGGAATTTGCACTTTACCACATATAGTTGCCATATAACTATAGAGGAAGAGGTGCAGAAAATCAGCATACTGTTTCTGTAGTGCAGGGGTAAGGAACATGTGCCTTTTCAGATGTTGTTGGATGTTAACGTACTTTACACAAAAGAACCAGTCATGATGTTCTATGCCAACAATATTTGAAAAGCCACAAGTTCTCCATCCTGGAATTAGTTTCATTAAGAGACAAAGTGCTGCGCAGAATACAGGAAACATGTAGACCTATGGATCTGGAGAACTTTTTCAAATAGATATTTAACTGGCAACAAAAGTCTATTTAGATGTCATAGGGTTACTGGTGTGGTTATATTTAGAATGCCCTTCAGCAGCATTGCCAAGAGGATGTTTTCCCAGACACACAAGACACAGTGTGACTTGCTGGTCCACAGCAAATATCTCAGACGCCACGCTATCCCCTTCGCTAGTCCTCCAGTTAAGCTGCTAGATATCTTCCTTATTGGTCATTAAACTGTCACAAGCAGCACATCTTTAAATTGGGAAGCACCTATTTGCAGTTTCTATTATCCAAAAAAACCCTATAATACGTTACAATAGTAGTTCTGGGAAGCACCCAAGAAGATTCCTGATTCAGGTGACCTCAAACCATGAACTGGGGAAAGAGCAATTTAAGTTTTTGCTTCATTCTTAAGGTATCTCTGGATCTATGCAATGTTTCCATAACTTTTATCCCCCAACTTAGACAGGCTACAACTGCACGGGTTGCCCTTTACTGTCTGAATTCCTGTTTCTTGTTGTAACATTTTACCCTCACATTTGATGTAATATAATTAGAGTGAATTGATTTGTTTTGTCTTCCACTTACCCAAGAAATACCAGCAGCAATTCCTCCTGAAACAGTGCTGCTTTCTGTTCCAGTCTACAAAGATCAGGGAATATGTCTAGTATTGCTTTGTGAACATAGTCTTCTCTTTTGTCATTGCATCCCACTGCTTTGATCAAGGATGTTAATACATTAAGCAGAAGTAAATTTTACCTGGCAGGTACAAATAAAATACTTTGTACTTTATTTGAACAGAGTGCTTACTTGAAGTAAAAGCACTTTGAAGGTTATCATGGTACATCCATGACTCCCATACCTTATAAGATGTGGGCCTGTCACAGAATCTGCATTGGGTGGGACTTCATTTGTTGCCCATCTTGTATTTTTAGATTCTGGATTTTGTCAGTAAGACCTTGCAATTATGTAACCTTAATGTTAGTGAGTTGGATAGTTCATCTCCTTTTTGAATTTGTGCTTTAATTGGAACATCCATTCTCTATATGCTGTTGCTTGCTTCCAACTTTGTCCAGAGCCTCAGTTTTGGCTGTAAGATTCCTGATAGCAGCAGAACCTTCTCTTGCATTATAGAGTCATAGTATAATAGAGTTGGAAGAGACCTCATGGGCCATCCAGTCCAACCCCCCTGCCAAGAAGCAGAAAAATCACATTCAAAGCACTTTCGAAAGATGGCCATCCAGCCTCTGCTTAAAAGCCTCCAAAGAAGGAGCCTCCACCACAGTTCAACTGCCAAACAGCTCTCCCAGTTAGGAAGTTCTTCCTGATGTTCAGGTGGAATCTCCTTTCCTGTAATTTGAAACCATTGTTCCACGTCCTAGTCTGCAGGGCAGCAAAAAACAAGCTTGCTCCCTCCTCCCTATGACTTCCCCTCACATATTTATACATGGCTATCATGTCTTCTCTCAGCCTTCTCTTCTGCAGGCTAAACATTCCCAGTTCTTTAAGCCGCTCCTCATAGGGCTTGTTCTCCAGACCCTTGATCATTTTAGTCACCCTCCTCTGGGCACATTATAGCTTGTCAACATCTCCCTTCAATTGTGGTGCCCAGAATTGGACACAGTATTCCAGGTGTGGTCTGACCAAGGCAGAATAGAGGGGTAGCATGACTTCCTTGGATCTAGACACTATACTCCTATTGATGCAGGCCAAAATCCCATTGGCTTTTTTAGCTGCTGCATCACATTGTTGGCTCATGTTTAACTGTCGAGCCAGGGTCCTCCATTCTGTATCTTTGCATTCCATTTTTTCCTGCTAAAGTGAAATATATCGCATTTGTCCCTGTTGAACTTCATTTTGTTAGTGTGTTAAGATAATTTTGAATTCTGCTCCTGTCTTCTGGAGTGTTAGCTATCCCTCCCAGTTTGGTGTCCTCTACAAACTTGATGAACAAGTCTAACCCTTCCTATAAGTCGTTAATAAAGATGTTGAACAGAACCGGGCCCAGGATGGAACCCTGCGGCACTCTAATTGTCACTTCTTTCCAAGATGAAGAAGACACATTGGTGAGCATTCTTTGAGTTCATTCACTTAGCCAATTACAGATCCACCTAACTGTAGTTTTGTCTAGCCCACATTTTACTAGTTTGTTTGCCAGAAGGCCGTTGGGGAATTTGTCAAAGTCCTTACTGAAATCCAGGCATGCTACATCCACGGCGTTCCCTGTATCGACCCAGCTTGTAACTCTATCGAAAAAAGAGATCGGATTAGTCTGGCATGACTTGTTTTTCGTAAATCCGTGTTGACTATTAGCAATGACCACATTTGTTTTAAGTGTTCGCAGACCACTTCCTTAATGATCTTTTCCAGAATCTTGCCTGGTATTGACGTGAGGCTGACCGGATGATAATTGTTTGGGTTGTTCTTTTTTCCCTTCTTGAAGATAGGGACCATTTGCCTTCTTCCAATCTGCTGGGACTTCTCCGGTAGAAAGTGCTTTCCAAACTATGTTATGTGATAAACTTGCAGTCCCCTCCCACCCTCTCTCAGAGTACCAGTCTGATACCATATTTTATCCTCCTGGCTGCAATTGTTTCCATCTTTCCTAAAACCTTAGCAAGATGGCAGCTGATAGCTTGAGGACTGAGACATGCCCATGAAGCATCACTTTTAAGCAGCACAACATTAGAACCCTATGGTAACTAGAGGTAGACATATAACTTTCACCCAACTCTGATGTTCTCAGAGGGACCAAGGCTAAAGTAAGAATGGATGGGTATATCCAGGTGATGTGCTGGGAAAAGAAATAAACCCGTTACTGGTGTGTTATAGTATTTAACTGATTTTTCTCTCCAGTGTGGTATTTCCCTTTCATAATATGTGTTGTGTCATAGAGAATGTTTTTATCATGTAAAAATGCAGCTATTCTTCATCCTCATAATTTTGTGATACCAGTGCTTGGTTTTAAACTAATAAAACTGAGCTGAATAACATAGATGAACATTTCTCAAAACATAGTCTTTTGGTATAGTTGGGATTGAATTGTTAAGTTCCCAAATTGATTCAAAAATATTATTTTTGTAAAAGTTTCATATTTACAACTGGACTGTGATTTGTTCTCAATTTTTATTGCTGGTACTGTTTCTTTTATATAGCCATGGACACAGGGCAGACAGGTAATGGTTTAGCAGATATACATATACATATATATATATATATATATATATATATATATATATATATGGTGCATAGTGCTTTTGCATGCTACAGTCTCAGTGAGTTTATATGGTGCCATAATTGCTATTCCATTTTGTAAACATACAGTAATTGCACACTGCATTCTCAACTCTGAATCAAATTTCAGATATTCTTAGGTATATACTCACAGGTAAGACTGTAAGCCAGATAAAGAACAGCTTTTCAGTACTAAGCCTAATTGAGAGAGTCAGATAAATGTTGGATTGAAACCAGACACATTATCAGGGAAGAATGCAAAAAGACACTGCCTCTAATTAAAAAGAAAAAATCACATAACTCATGAAATTATTTAAATGGTTAAGGACATATCAAAAGCAAAAATAAAAAGATACAGAATCCTGAATATATTTATTCAGTGAGTTGCAAATGGAGACAAAGGGAACTATTATAAATAAATGCAGGAAAACTGAAACACAGTTAAAAGGTAGAACAAGAGACCTCTTCTACAAAGGCTGAGGAATCAAATAGAAATTTAAATCAAGAGTCAGATATCTCTTCTTCCTATTATTTACTGTCCTGCTTTCATGTCTTAAATGAGAATCAAGTATTGGCAGCTTTTCATGCTAAAGCTCATGTGAAAATCAGTAGTGTCAAATGAGACTCTTGCATTCACAGAAGCAGTAATTTTATTTCATCCCATGATAATTCAGTGTCCAGTACTTGTCCCATATAAGATGTAAGACACAAGAGAAAATAGCAGTGGCATTTGATGATCTTGATATTCAAAAGATTGCCTAAATGGGGTTAACTGCAGCATGGATTGTGTAACTGCATCATAATTATGTGTGATTTTATGCATGAAGCATGAAAGCATTGTTTATTACGGGTTTATTTTGTTATGTGTGTCTGTTATCCCTTTGCTTAATGTTAAGAGTGAGAACAAGGCAGTTTAGAAATATTGTTCCTGAATTTAATGGACAAAATATTTTAAGTTTAATTTTACACTTACCGCTCTTGTTAGAAGTAAAATACAATAAGGATAATCTGCCAAAAACTTTGAAATTTTTTCTACAAACATGGTAAATTCTCACGTTTAGTGTTGAAACACCAAACCCATGTCTTACATATTGGAATTCTGTTGAATATGCCTGTAGACATTAAACTATAGTTATCAATATGATTGTGTAAGAAACTGCTGATGTTTTTTGCAGTGGCACTATGTGCAGAGAATAGGATGTAAACCAGTGTGTACATATTTGTCTGTATGACTTTGTCATATAGTCTTCATAGACTTTATATTGGGTTCCAAAAACTGACAGGATGCAGACCAGATTTCTAGCTTCATAATTATCACTATCACTATTTTATAACCAACCTGGAGCCATTTGGGGAACAAATTTAAAACAATGGCTGAGCAGTAACTACGGCATATGTTACTTAAGTAGAATAACTTTGTTAATAAGTTACTAAAAAATTGCCATAGCATTTCTAATACTGTTTGCATCTCTCTTCAGGACAGATGGCCGTCGTTGGTCTCTGGCCTCCCTTCCTTCATCTGGATATGGAACAAATACTCCTAGTTCAACAGTTTCCGTAAGTTACTTTTTGTCATGGTTAGTAAACTATTTTTGAATTTTGTTCTTTTTTTACTTTCAATAGTTAAATGTTTATGAAGCTTCAAATGCCTTATTTTCTCCTCACTTACCCAGCAGCTTGTCAGTTTGTCAAGTCATTGCTTTTCTAACTCTTTTGTACTAAGACTTAGAAAAATGTTTCTAATGCCTAGTGTGAACCATTGTTGCAGTTTCTGCTCCATCTTTTTGTGTTCATTTAAAGTACATTAGCAACAAGAACTGGGAGTGTTCATATTTATATGTTGTAGCCTGGTTCACAAATTGATGAGTATCAGTTTAATTTTTATCAGTTGATTGTGCTTAGCTACATTTGTGAGCTGATTCAGTTAAAATGTATTATGTTTGCTTTGATATCAGGGAATATGGAAGTGTAATTAATCTGTAAAAGTTCATTTCTGCAGACTTACCACACTCAATAAATGATAGCTATATACAGATATCTTAGCACCAATATTTATTTTATAACCTATCTTCACCACCCTGCTTTATAGTGTTAAACCTTCAGACCAGTATTTCCCAACATTTGATCCTCCAGGCGCTTTGTCTCCCAGAATTCATGGCAGATGGCTAAGTTGGCTGGGACTTCTGGGAGTTAAAGTCCTAAACACCTGGAGGACCAAAGTTTGGGAACCACTGCTTTAGACAATTGTATCATAAGTTACAATTCATTTGTGCTACGTATTTACACCATATGTCACAAAGCTTTGTTTTTATCTTGTCTCAAGTGAAGTAATGATAAATAACATATATGATTATTTCTAAAGTATTTAAGATTAAAGGATTTGAGACAAGAGATGGTTGCATATACTAACATTTTTAACAGAATTTTTAAAACTCTAGATCATCTTTCATTCAGTCTTTTGGAGCAGGGGTTGTCAGCCCATGGATCATGGATATTTTACTTTTTTGGAAGTTTCTTCTCTTGTCTTTCCTTCACTAGGATAATTAACTGGGGGCAACTTCAAAATTCATACACTTTTTCATTTTGTTTTGAAAGAAAAGAACAGATAAAGTCATTATGTGGTTATGTATGAATCCTGTACCTCATCATAAGGAATCTCTTGTATATATTTTGTTCTTAGTCGTCTTGCTCATCTCAAGAGAAGCTACATCAACTGCCCTACCAACCAACAGCAGATGAACTTCACTTCCTGACAAAGCATTTTAGTACAGAAAGCATCACTGATGAGGAAGGACGACAGTCTCCAGCAATGCGCCCCCGATCTCGCAGTCTCAGGTAGGGTTGTGCACTTGTATAAAATTACTTACCATTTCTGTTTGTTCCATTTGTTATGGCCCCATTTCTGTTTCTGTTCACTGCTCACAGAAATGGGTGCCTATACAAATGGGTTTTTCCATCCAAGGTCCAAAAAACCCAAAAAAAATTTCAGGCCTTGGGGTTGGCAAAGCGCCAGGCCCTGCAAGCCGGGCCTACAAGCCATCGAGCGCTCGATGGCTTGTAGGCCCAGCTCGCAGGGCCAACAGTCAAGCACTCAATGGTAGGCCCAGCAGCCAGGGCCTATGAGCCATTGAGCACTCGATGGCTCGTAGGCCCAGCTCATATGGCCTACAATCAAGTGCTGAGCACTCGATGCTTGTAGGCTCTACTAGCCGAGCCTATGAGATATTGAATGCTCGATGCTCATAGGCCCTGCAGGCAGGGCTTATGAGCATTGAGCACCCAGTGCTTGGCTGAAGGCCCTGTGAGCTAGGATCTACAGCCAAGTACGAATCAGCAGAGGGGAATGGCTACTGTTCCGCTCTGCCATTTGTTTAGTTATTTCTTTTGTTTCCGTAGTGTTGTACTGTTCAGTGCAATCCAAATGGATGAAATGGTACAAAACCACGAATGAAACAGATGAAGCAGGATTCGAGCCCAACCCTAGTCTTTTGGTTCAACTTAAGAAATGTAACATTAATTTTTTCGTGTTCTCTGTGAATTCACACTTGTGGAGTATACTGAACCTGCACAGGCTCTAATGGAAGTTTCACAAGCTGTATTCTTTCACATTTTGGCAGTGACCCCACCCACTCCTTCCCAGGGCATAAAAGGCACCCTGGCCCCATGCTCCATAGTTTTTTTTCTTCTGCTGCTGCATCAGCTCTTCAAAACTTTGTTCGTGAAGACTCAGTTCAAGCTATTTGTCTAGTGTGCATCAAAGATCCCGCACTCAGACTGCCATGCCCAATGCCTCCTCTGCTTAGGAGAGAGTGATGTCATGGGCACGTGTAGCCATTGCCAAGCCTTCACGGCCCAGGCACCAAAAAACAGAGCTTCCAGACTGAAGGTGACGCTCTATCAACAAGCTTTGGCCTATTCTATGGCCATGGCGCCGTCGACATCAGCCGCTTCGACAGCTCTCTCAAAGTCCTCTAAAGACTCACAGACAATGTCAGAGCTTTCTCTGACCAAATTGTCTGAATGGCTGAGGCCCTTGACCTCGAAGTAGAACAAACCCCCAAAGTGGTCATGGATCCTGTTTTCAAGAGAGTTCAGGCAGAAGCCCCACCAGCAACCCTTTTGCCATTCCTAGCTTATCTACTGGAAATCATCCAAGCTTCTTGGATGAAACCCTCATTGATACCCCCGATTTCAAACAAGATTGAAACATAGAACCGATGATAAATTATTCTATCTTTTTAAAAGCTTAGAAATTGCTTGGCACACTTGCTTTATGTTTTATACAAGAGGAACAGTAACTTTCAGATTAATAAAATTGTTTTCTACTTTGTGTAATAATCAGGAGTCATTGGAGAGCAGTGTGGTGCAGTGATTTGAGTGTTGGACTAGAACTCAAGAAACTAGAGTTTGAATCTCCATTTACCGTATATACTCGAGTATAAGCTGAGTTTTTCAGCCCCTTTTTCAGGCTGAAAAAGCTTTATTTATTTATTTCGTGTCAAAAGCATTGTACGACAAATACATTTCAAAATGATGGGGGGAAAAAAAGGAAAGCACAAGCAACTAAATAGTTTTGGACCAAAAGCGGGCAACAGCAACCGCATTGTCCGTAGCTTTAAACAACAACTCCTTCGTACATGAGGCAGGGCATTGTGGGCAAGCATACATATGCGGAGTTGTTTGTTCTGCTCCACAGTCACACAAGGTGGAGGATTCCTCCAGGTAGTGCCACCTCGCCAAGTTGTCTTTAGATCTGCCCACTCCGCTTCTCAGTCTGTTTAGGGACTTCCAAGTTGCCCATTCTTGGTTTGCCCCTGGAGGAAGACCCTCATGGGGGGCCATCCAGTTAGAATTGCCAGGTTTAGCTGCCCAGAGGGACACCCTTGCTGCTGCTGGAGGAACATCAAGAGGAGTGGTGGTTCTCATGAAGCCCTTCCTTGATTTGAGTCTACTGGGAGGAAGCTGATAGTCATGCAGTGGGTGGCTTTCACAATGTTCGACCTTATTTCTCTCACAGTTAGCAGCAACTTCCCGTGGCACGTCAGGAGGGGCAATGCCAGCTAACTTGTAGAGTTTATCAACAGGTGTAGGTTTAAGGCATCCTGTGATTATTCTGCATGTTTCATTCAGTGCTATGTCCACCTGCTTTGCATGGGTAGACTTTTGCCAGACAGGACAGGCATACTCTGCAGTTGAGAAAGACAAGGCCAGGGCTGATGTTCTTATTACTTGTGGGTCTGCACCCCATGCGCTGCCAGCTGAAAAAGCTCATCTCAGCTTATACGTGGGTGAGGATCCCGGCGGGAAGGCATGGGGCTGAAAGAAGAGCCCCTTTCCCATTCATTCCCACCAAGACCCTCACTTCTCCTCCTCCCTTGCCCCTGCGCGCCTTTTTCTCCTCCGAGCCCAGAGGGGAGTGAGGCCGTGGACATACCCCACTGCTGCGGTTCCCTCCGCTGCTGAAGGCACGCATAGGGCGAGGGAGGAGGAGGGAAACGTCCCTCAATTAATAGAATTTTATTGGAATCTATTTTTATTTTTGAAATTTACCAGTAGCTGCTGTATTTCTCACCCTCGGCTTATACTTGAGTCAATAAACCTTCTCCGTTTTTGTGGTGAAATTAGGTGCCTCAGCTTATATTCAGGTCGGCTTATACTCAAGTATATCCGGTAATCATGAAGACCAAGTTAGACTCTTAGCTTCAGAAGAAGGCACTGGCAGCGACTCTCTGAATAATCTTGCCAATGGACCTCATGATAAATTTACATTAGGTTTACTATAAATTGATAATGACACAACAATTACAGCGGGGAATCTCATACTAAGTGGTTTCCCCACATGATTAGCAGATAGAAAATATTCACACAAGATACCTGTCTCCCATTACAATCAGCTGTCTGTATTCACTGGGGTTAAGGGCACAAAATCCTTGGAAAAGTGAGAAAACCATGAATAAAAAGGTAATTTTTAAACTGAGAGACCACCCCTCTAGGATTCTCTAGTTCCTGCAGCATGATTCTGTGGTCCACTTATGCCAGAGGTTTAACTTTTGCTGATTTAATTACTCACAAATTTTATTAAAATGTTTTCTTTGAATCTCTAGATCTGTCTGTGCAATTCTATTACCAAATGCTGGTAGACTGTGAGCATAGAGTTGCACTGAAGGACCTAGTAATTCCTAGAGAATATTTTAATCAAATTCAGTTAGATTTTAATGTCTTCTTTTTTTCTTGCAGTCCTGGCCGTTCTCCAGTATCATTTGATAGTGAAATAGTAATGATGAACCATGTTTACAAAGAAAGGTTTCCAAAGGTAAGAAGAAATACTGGAATAATTCTTCACCAGTTTTTTAATATAGTAATTAAAAAATATGTGGGAGACTTAATTTCAAATATAAGAATGTTATTTTGATGACATTGCTCTTATTTGACTTTCTACTTCCTGAGGAAGAGAAAATGACTAAATGTAACTCTGTTCGTTTTGGAAATTAATATCAGTTTAGGTTAGACTTTCATTGGTTGTATACTAAAAAGAGAACACTGATTTTTTCATACTTTCCCTTATGGTGGCAAGAGTCTTGTAAGGATTTGAAGGCATAAAGCAATTATTTTCTTACATCTAATAAGGCCAAGTTTGGGGCATTTATTTTAGAGGCTTTTCCCCATAGAAAACTGGACCGATTATTCATCATCGTCATAGGCTATCTCTTGGTACGAGTATGATTGTGGTCCAGGGACAGATTATTAGTAGCTCATTTTTAGAAGTCTCTCTCCAAATAATATTACAGGAGCAACTTAATGTTCTCCTGAATAAAATGTTCTTAATTGAACTCTGTCCTGGCTTCATTTTTATTTGTTGTCTATCTGCTTTTTCTTGTACCATTTATTATTCTAAAAATATGAGATTGTTTAATTCATTTGAAATTAATACACTGTAAGATGTAAGGTGATTACTTTTTACAGTGAACAAGAAACATGTAACTGAAATAAATATGTTTTACTTATTCCGTTGAATCTTATTTGTCAGTTTGCAAGTGCATCACTGTGCTAATAAGTAAGGAAAAACAGATAAAGCAGGATCTTAATTTTTCATGGGTGTGAAGGCTTTATACACATCTTCATCCATCATTCTGTCTCTCCGTATGCTTTTTGGTTTCAAAGAGCTGGATGATACAATGCCTTCAATATTCTTAATTGAAAAATCCAGCTTTTCTTTCTCAGGCAGCAAGTTAGGGAAGGAGAATTAAATGAATGGAAATATTAACTTCTCCTCACCTAGCCCTGCAGTACTCAAATGCATTTATTGCTTTGGCTTCTTTAAAATAAACATTAAAAATTAAATGTTGTTACTGATGTATATGCACAGGCTGTCCCCAAGTTATAAATAACATAGGTTAAGTAGGTTTGTTCTTAAGCTGCGTTTGTATGTAAGTCGGAACTTACAACTTTTCAGTATAATGCCAGCTGTGTGTGTGTGTGTGTGTGTGTGTGTGTGTGTGTGTAGATAGATAGCTTTGATAGCATAGGAAAAGAGTTAACACTCCTGTGGGGTTTCTTTTGCTGTCTGTGCCTGTTTAGATGATTTTACCTAACTTACTGTCTTTGTGATAATTTAATTTTGAAAAATGTGGCTTCTTATGGAAATGAGGATTAGAGGTAAAACTTCAGTGGAGACATTATTTCTCTATGATAACTCTTTTAGGAGTGAATTTCCCTTCTAAGGGGTTAATTTCTCTTACTTCCTGTTGTCTCTCCCCTGTTCTTAACTATGAGTAGTTTGTAAGTTGAATGTTTGTAACTTGGGGACTGCCTGTACTCCTCTCTAATGTTTAGTTTAGCTCTTTTAGATATTTGGTTTGCAAATCTCAACCTGTTTTACACCAAATTTTCTTGGTAACTTTAAATTCTTGTTTCTTCTTTAATCCCTGTATCTGTCATCTGGGAACTGTGTTATCACTCAGCTTCACGAGGCTTAATTGTATTTTTTAAAAAAATATTGTTATTAGAGGATAACCCCCTAGGGTGTGTATTGCCAAAATTATGAAATATTCAAGCAAAGCCTTCTAGTTGGGTTTGAAATGTTTAATTAAGTCAACCTGTAGACTTTTTAGAAGCAAAACGCCTGTGATTAATTTTTGACACTTCTTAGGCCACGGCCCAGATGGAGGAACGGCTGGCAGAGTTTATTGCATCCAGTGCACCAGAGAATGTCCTGCAGCTAGCAGATGGAGTGCTAAGTTTCATTCATCATCAAGTTATTGAGTTGGCAAGAGATTGCCTGGATAAATCACGTGAAGGACTCATTACTTCTCGGTACTTTTACGAATTGCAGGAAAACCTTGAGAAACTCCTACAGGATGTAAGTATTCTGATATCAATTAAAAAGAGCTGGATTATACAATGTTACCTTATTTACTACAAAAACTGGTTGAATTCAAAGGGCAGCCTCATTTATCTACTTGTAACTCATGGCAACTCTTATGTGATTTAGACTTCCACGCACAGAAACTAGTGTGCTTTCTCCAGCCATTTAAAGCAAGTAGTTCAAACCACTGTCTATAATGGAAATCGTGATTCAGCTTGGACCAGGAAAGTATGCAGTTTCCCAATCCCAACAAGGAGGAGCAAAAGAGCTGTGGTGCAATGGGTTAAACACTTGTGCTGCTGAACTGCTGATCTGAAGATTGGCTGAACTGCTGACCTAAAAGTTGGCAGTTCAAATCTGTGAGACAGGGTGAGCTCCTGTCTGTCAGCTCCAGCTCCTGCCAACCTAGCAGTTTGAAAACATGCAAATGTGGGTAGATAAATAGGTACCACTCCAGTGGGAAGGTAATGGCGCTCCATGCAGATAAATAGGCCAAAGATGAGCACTGCCTCCAAGAAGCTGGAAATGAAAGGAGAAGCTTCTGCCTTTGTTTGTGTTTGTGTGTCTTCATTGTATATGACTGTAAAGGCATTGAATGTTTGCCTATGTATCTTAAATGCTGTAATCCGCTCTTGAGTCCCCTAGGGGAGAAGGGCGGAATATAAGTAAAGTGTATTATTATTTTTATTATAATTATTATTAGTCTTTGAATGCTTCACATTTCAGAAGGGCAGAGATGAGTTTAATGCTGTAGGAATTTGTTGCAATTCATATTGTAGCATATTCCTAAGAATAACATTAAAACCCATCTTTGCCCTTCTGAAATCTGGGAAGCCCCTATGTAATTCATGGGGTTGTCCTAAGCTGACAGGCAACATGAAAGCACATATACACAATTTGTATTCACTTTCTGCAGATACAGAAGAAGTTGAGTTTGTGTCCATTCCCAGCATCATGTCATCTCCAGGACTTGCATTCATGGGTACAATTGCTGTTTTGAAACTTTCTCCCCATGCAATGAAAATCTAAGAAAGAGGAACATGTTAGGTCTGTTGCAGGTAGCTAGTAAAAGATTCTTTTGTTTTAGAATTGAATTTCTGTAAAAACCCAGTCCAAACCAAATTAAAAAATCAACAAGTATTTCCATCAAAAGCAAATATGGGCAACTATAGTCTTTCAGATATTTTTGAACTACCATCCTTCACTATTGTTTTTGATGGCTAGGTCTTACAGAAATTGTAGGTCAGAATGCCAACTGAACATGTAAAGTGTGTTTGGCAGGTAATCAGGTAAATTCAAGCCTATGGCAAACTAATTTGGTTTAAATTACATCATACGTTGTCATTGTTAATGTAGTAATGCTAGTATATTATTGTATAACACAGCAGAGAAAGTAGTTCTCTGTCTTCTCTCTATAACTTAATAGTGTTTCAGCTGGATGGGAGGGAGGTTGGTATTTTAAAAATTGTTTATATAAATTGACTGCTATTCACCAAATTCACAGAGAGGTTCAAAGATGGGGTAGGTAGTACTTTGGTAGGAGATAGGTGCTAACATATCGAACAGCATAAGACAAAGAAGATTGCTGCAGAAAGATGATGCTGAAGCCACTTTCCTCTTTCTGTTCTTGTTTTCTTTGCTTTAAAACATTGACCCAGTTTTTAATGTAAATATACTTCTTAGCTTCCTTTGTATTGTAATTAGGCATGCTACTTGTCATAACAAAATATCTCTCACTAAATCCAGACTTACTGTAAATCAGTGGAATTGTAGGTGTATTCTTGATTGACATAGTTGAAGAAGATGGGCATACCCCAGTCACAGTTCTCTTTTATTGAAATTTTTGAATCAATTTTTGACATTAAAATAAAGCATACTTATAATCTGCAATGTCACAGAAAGAAGACATTCAGAACAATGAAAATGTTGAATTTATCCCAAACGAGTGAAATGTGTGTATATAATTAGTACAGAAATATATATTTTTGTTTCGCTTTTTTAAAAAGACAATTAAAAACACTCTGTAGATGTCCCTGTAGGGCACAAACTACTGCACAGGCTTATTTATGTACCACACTAGCTTTATGTTGCCTACTCAAACATAAATCTTAATTAGAACTGCTGTTCTTAGGTGCAGGTGTATTGGTTCTTTTCTGTGAGTTTGGCTGTCTTGGGCTGTATCAGTGTATTAGCTCAATTACATAGTTGTGACTTGAATATCACTGCTGTTGGTTCTGGTGAACCCCAAGGGAGGACTGTGATTTTAATTTCACGCTCGAGTGGCTATAGTTAGTGACACATGAGTCTTTCAGAGCAGGGAATCACTTGGAAATTGCCCATTTCTACCTCCAGTATCTATGCAATTGGAAATAGTTTTATTTCTATAAGTTAATGTCACCACCTTCAGTCTGTAACCCTTGTGCTTCCCCTTAAGGAAGGGAAAACCTCTGAAATGACACCCACAACTTTCAGACAAGCATATTGTCATTGGGACTGCTGATTAAATGGCATGCATCATACCAAAGGAAGTGAAAGATAGGCAGCTATTTGGTATATAACACAAGCATACAAGTGAAATGTATTCAAAACAAAACATTTGGGGAGATATCAAGACTGTCCAGTGAAATAAGGAATGAAGCAACATAGATTTTATTCAAGATTCAGGAGCTGCAGTGCTGGGCACATATCCTGGCTGAGTGGCTGCTACAAGTTTCGTGTTGTTTATTTTCGCATTTGATTTAATTTAGATTTTAGAGGTGTGCGAAACAGCACAGAAACTCTTCTTTTTTTTAGGGAAGATTCTTCCTGAAACAGAGCTCAGAGTTCCGAATTATGAATCTGAATGACCTCCTGCCTAATCTCCCAGAATCTTCCCAAAAACAGAACTGGGGCACCTGAAATTTGAAATGAAAACAAAACGGATTCGCACACCACTAGCATGCAGTATAAATTATATGTAATAATAATAATAATAATAATAATAATAATAATAATAATAATAATAGTATTTCTTGCCCACCTCTCCTCACAGCTCGAGGTGGATTACAACATTGCTAAAACACACATTCACCTAAAAAAATATTTAAAATACATTTTAAAACATATTTCCACAAAATACATATTAAAATACACAAAACAGAGATTAAATATATTCATCGTCATAACTTTATTACGGTCCATGGACCCACAGCTGTTAAGTAAATAACATACAGGAATTTACCAAACAGTTAAACCGGGGAAATTGCTTAACAAACACAAATTACACAATGTCAGGTAATACCCTGAATGGAGACTAGGCTCTTTCTCAGCCTTGCTGCCACTGCAAGGAACTTTGCCGCTGTGAGGGTCACCTCATGGTGCTTATCCTCCATCAGATATTGTTAAATTGTTTTTAAATGCATTCTTTGATGTCTTAACTATTGATTTTATGATATTATATGATTGTATTGGGCTTGATTGTGTGAGCCGCTCGGGGAGATGGAGGAGGCATACAAAAATAAAATTATTATTATTTTATTATGACACAGCAAACAAGATAGATATGCTGGATTTCATATCACAAAATCACAAGTCGAACACTTCCCAAGTGTCTAGGACTGTGTGATGTATTTTCGGATGATGCGTGCAGATCCCAGCAGGGTGGCCTTTTGCAGTTGGCAGATCATAATTTTGTCAATGTCTATTGTTTCCAAATGCCGGCTGAGATCTTTTGGCACGGCACCCAGTGTGCCGATCACCACCGGGACCACCTGCACTGGTTTCTGCCAGAGTCTTTGAAGTTCAATCTTGAGGTCCTGATAGCGGCTGAGTTTTTCCTGTTGTTTTTCGTCAATGCGACTGTCACCTGGGATGACAACATAAATGATCCAAACCTTTTTCTTTTCCACAACTGTGATGTCTGGTGTGTTGTGTTCCAGAACTTTGTCAGTCTGGATTCGGAAGTCCCACAGTATCTTTGCATGTTCATTTTCCAATACTTTTGCAGGTTTGTGATCCCACCAGTTCTTTGCTGCTGGAAGGTGGTACTTGAGGCATAAGTTCCAATGAATCATTTGGGCCACGTAGTTGTGCCTCTGTTTGTAGTCTGTCTGTGCAATTTTCTTACAGCAGCTGAGGAGATGATCAGTGGTTTCGTCGGTTTCCTTGCACAGTCTGCATTTTGGGTCATCAGCTGATTTTTCGATCTTGGCCTTAATTGCATTTGTTCTGATGGCTTGCTCCTGGGCTGCAAGGATCAGGCCTTCTGTCTCCTTCTTCAGGGTCCCATTCGTGAGCCAGAGCGAGGTCTTCTCCTTATCAGCTTTTCCTTCAATTTTGTCAAGGAACTTTCCATGCAATGTTTTGTTGTGCCAGCTGTCAGCTCTAGTTTGTAGTGCGGTTTTCTTGTACTGGTTTTTTGTCTGCTGTGCTTTGAGGAGTTTCTGATTTTTGACTTCAATGAGAGCAGGTTCTTCACTTTGCTTTACATATTCTGCCAGGGCATGTTCTTCTTCTTTGACTGCTTGTTTTACTTGTAAGAGTCCTCTGCCCCCTGATCTTCTAGGCAGATATAGCCGGTCAACATCACTGTGAGGGTGCAGTGAATGATGAATGGTCATGAGTTTTCTTGTTTTTCTGCCCAAATTGTCCAGTTCCATCTGTGTCCAGTTTATGATGCCAGCAGTATATCTTATGCCAGGTATGGCCCAGGTGTTTATGGCTTTGATGGTGTTGCCTCCATTGAGCTTGCTTTTGAGAATTTTTCTGGCCCTTTGTGTGTATTCTTTACTGACCACAGTCTTCACATGTTCATGCTTGATGTTGTCCAGCTGTAATATGCCCAGATATATATAGGCCTCTGGCTGGTGACACTTTATCGTTTGGCTATTAGGCATATTTATTTTTTGTAAGATTGTTGACAGAGGGATCATGGCAATAATAATAATAATAATAATAATAATAATAATTATTATTATTATTATATCTGACCTTCCCTTGCGGGGCATGGTCAGACAATCGAGTCACGATTGGGTGAATGAGTTGACCTCGTTGGGCTGAGTAATAGTGGCACTGCAACAAGATGTGTTCTAATGATTCTATTTCATTTCCACCACATGAGCATAATCTTTGGGAGTAAGGGATACCAGATAGTCTGCCATTTAGCAGCTCTGATGGAAGTACATTTATTCTCACTTTTGTGAAGAGTCTTCGGTAATTAGACACTGTGAGACTCTCAAGATAATTACATGACTTAAATGGCTCGATGTATGGTAAATTCAAGGCCCTAGGAGAACATGGTGAATTTGAGCGAGCTCTGAGCTCTCTCAGGGCAATATCCCTCATCCGTTGTTTCAGTAATTTCTGTGCTGTTTTGAAACCAAGGTGCATCAAAAGAGACGCTGATAGACCAATTGAGGTCGCTTTCCGATCGGCCCTCCTTTCCCAAAGGGGTTGAGTGGTTTCAAATGGGATGAAACATGAAAGGCCCGTTCCTGATTTAAATACAATTATTTTCAGCCAGAGGTTCATTTTCAGAATCCAGGCCCTTGTGCTTAGTGGACTTTCGCCCGTTTCAAATAACAAAAATGCGTTAGGAATGCAGTACGGCACGTTTAGCAGGTCTCTTATAAACCTTACTTGGATTCTGTCTACGTTTACATAGAATCATAGAATAGTAGAGTTGGAAGAGACCTCATGGGCCATCCAGTCCAACCCCCTGCCAAGAAGCAGGAAATCGTATTCAAAGCACCCCCGACAGATGGCCATCCAGCCTCTGCTTAAAAGCCTCCAAAGAAGGAGCCTCCACCACAATCCGGGGGAGAGATTTCCACTGCCGAACAGCTCTCACAGTGAGGAAATTCTTCCTGTTGTTCAGGTGGAATCTCCTTTCCTGTAGTTTGAAGCCATTATTCCGCATCCTAGTCTGCAGGGCAGCAGAAAACAAGCTTGCTCCCTCCTCCCTATGATTTCCCTGCACATATTTGTACATAGCTATCATGTCTCCTCTCGGCCTTCTCTTCTGCAGTCTAAACATGCCCAGTTCTTTAAGCCACTCCTCATAGGGCTTGTTCTCCAAACCCTTGATCATTTTAGTTGCCCTCCTTTGGACGCTTTCCAGCTTGTCAACATCTCCTTTCAACTGCGGTGCCCAGAATTGGACACAGTATTCCAGGTGTGGTCTGACCAAGGCAGAATAGAGGAGTAGCATGACTTCTCTGGATCTAGACACTATACCCCTATTTATGCAGGCCAGAATCTCATTGGCTTTTTTAGCAGTCGCATCACATTGTTGGCTCATATTTATCTTGTTGTCCACAAGGACTCCCAAGATCTTTTTCACACGTACTGCTGTCGAGCCAGGCGTCCCCCATTCTGTATCTTTGCATTCCATTTTTTCTGCCGAAGTGAAGTATCTTGCATTTGTCCCTGTTGAACTTCATTTTATTAGTTTCGGCCCATCTCTCTAGTGTGTTAAGATCGTTTTGAATTCTGCTCCTGTCTTCTGGAGTGTTAGCTATCCCTCCCAGTTTGGTGTCATCTGCAAACTTGATGATCGTGCCTTCTAACCCTTCGCTAAGTCATTAATAAAGATGTTGAACAGAACCGGGCCCAGGACGGAGCCCTGCGGCACTCCACTCGTCACTTCTTTCCAAGATGAAGACAACGCATTGTTGAGCACCCTTTGGGTTCGTTCGCTTAGCCAATTACAGATCCACCTAACCATAGTTTTGTCTAGCCCACATTTTACTAGTTTGTTTGCCAGAAGGTCGTGGTGGACTTTGTCGAAGGCCTTACTGAAATCCAGGTACCCTACATCCACAGCGTTCCCTATGGCTGCATTGAAGAGAAGTTTCGAAGCAATTTTGGCATTGAAAAATTTTAATGCCAAGCGGACGTGTTGTCCTCCTTTGGTGTAGTAAAATTTTAGTATGGCAGCTCGGCTAGCCTTAACTTTTTGGGGTCACAGTTTCTCTATGTTCTTTCCATGATAATGTATGGTGGAAAGTCAGTCCCAGGTACTGGAAGCTTTTTACTTGCTCTAAAGGGAATTTTCTGGTAGACCATTTGTATTTTGTGTATTTGCGTTCAAAAACAAGGATTTGGATTGGCTAAAATTGATAATTAGCTCATTTGTTTTACAATAGTCTGTAAATATCTTGAGTTGATGTAGGAGCCCTGTTCTGGATCTGGACAGGTTGGCTGTGTCATCTGCATAAAGAAGAATGGGGACTCTCCTCATGCCCAAACTGGGAAGGTGTCCTTGAGGATCCATCATGATTTCTTCTAGGTCATTTAAGAATATGTCAAACAGGGTCGGAGCTAAAATACAACCCTGCCTGACCCCTCTGATCATTTGAATTGGCTTAGAAATTTGGCCCTGAGGACCACATCTAACCTGTAAATGACTGTCGCTGTATAGTTCTTTGATGAGGAAGAGTAGTCTTCTGTCAGTTAGACACTTACCTATCTTAGACCATAATCTGGGTCTGGAGACAGAATCAAATGCTGCTTTTAAATCCACGAAGGCCACGAAAATTTACCTTTCAGTATTTTATGGTATTTCTCTGCTAGATGTAGGAGAATTAAGCTCTGATCCGTGGTGGATGAGTTTTTCCTGAAGGCTGCCTGTGCCTCTGAGAGAGTTTTATTTGCCTCCAATTCCTTTTTCAATTTCTTGCAAAGGAATCGTGCGTATAGTTTCCCTGGGATGGAAAGCAGGCTGATCGGTCTATAGTTACCAGGCTCTTTTGGAGAGCCTTTCTTGTATATTGGAACTGTAATTGCCTGTTTCCAACTCTCTGGGATTTTTCCTGAGTTAATTATTTGGGTGAAAAGAGAGGCCAGTAGTGGGGCCCACCACTGAATATTTGATTTTATAAATTCTGCTGGAATAAAATCGTTTCCTGGGACTTTGCTGTTTTTGAGTTGTGAGATGAGTTCAGCCATCTCCTCAGGTGTAACTGCACACCAGTTTAGGGCACCTGAGAGTGGGAGCTCTGAGAGGTTGGAGTGATGCAGGGTGGTTGAGTTATTTCCAGAGAAGATACCTCTGAAATAGTTTTCCCAAACTATTGATGGTATCTGCTGACTGGGGGACGAGGGTTAAGCGCACCTGAAATGAGGTGCGAGAAAAGTCTGGAGTCTTTTTTGTGATGCTTCGAGCAAGGAGGACCACGCTTTTAATCTACATTACTTTTTTTGTGAAGCAATAGGGCCTTGTATTCTTTTTTTCTTTTTTTTTTCTTTTTTTGTTGATTGTAGTTTATTAGAAGTGGTCCGTGCCCAACTTGTCTGAAGGTTATGTAGGCATTTTTTAAAATTTATTTTTTCTTTTTACATTCTTCATCAAACCAATTTGATGAGACATGTCTAAAATGATTTCTCTCTCTAATTGGCTGACTGATCGGATAAGATAAGTTCTCCTTAAAAAGGGCTATCATGGCTTCATATGCCTCAATTGCTGGTTCGGTGGTGTTTCTCATCATTACTTTTTGTCTCAGCAGCTCTATGTTAGCTGAGTTGATTTTAGTTTGCAGCCATTCATCTAGTTTGGCTGACCATCTATATCTTATCCTAGATGAACTCTTATCCAGCTGAGCAGGAAAGAACTTGTGTGTATCTCTAATTTCTTTTTCGGGGAGAGTCAGTTGTACGGTTAGCGGCAGGTGGTCGCTTTCGATTTTGGGTAAGGTCCTAAAAGACCTAGCCCAGCTTTCAGTGTCTCTAGTTGTCAGAGAGTAATCCACCGTCCTGGCTCGCTCTTTGTTGTTAAAAGTAAGTTCCCCTCTAGGGTCCTCCTTACATGTACCATTTAGTACTAGAAGATCCAATCTGTAAACCATTTGTAACATACAATATCCTGCATAATTTGATGTCTTGTCATTTGATTTCCTATCTGGGAAAACTCTGCCCTCTTTAAGATCTCTTAAAAGTGGGTACTTGGCTTCTATCTCAGAGTCATTGCCTCCTATCCTGGCATTTAGGTCACCAAATATTAGTATTGGCACCCTAGGGTGACTCATCATTTGGGATAAAATGTAATCCTCTAATCTTAGCCAGAACTCTTCTATTTGACTTTTTGTCTTGGAGGGTAGGAGATAGGCTGTTATGATTATTATGTTTGTTTGCTTTGCCTTTAGCAGGATTCCGTGTGCTATCTGAACCAGATTGTCTAGGGGCCTTGTCTCAGCTCGTAGTATGTTAGAGACAAAAATAGCCAGACCACCCCTTTGTGGACCTTCAAAGCTTCCACGGTAAAGCTAGCAAATCCGTCTAGGGTTACAGGAGTTAAGGCCCAGGATTCTTGGCATAATATTATGTCAAAGGAGCTAACAAACTGAAAAAAGGAGTTGTCCCCAAGCTTGTTTGCCCACCCAGCTATGTTCCCGGAGATGATCTTTAGATGAGAGGTCTCCTGGAACCCCGTGTGGCTGTGTAGCTTTCATGCTTTTTCCACATTTGACTCCTTGCCCTCTACTTTAGTACCTAGGGATGGTTCACCTGGACATATGATAAAGGAATTATCAGTGTAAACACAAGGGTTAGTAGTTTGGGTTTTCATAATATTGACCTTTGGGGACAGTGGGAAGTGTTTGGTGATGGTCTCGTCTTTCTCCTCAGGATATGAAAATCTCATCTCTAGCCAGTTTGTGCTATCTGGAACTGCTCTCTGCTGCTCAATTGTTTCCTTAAGTCCTTTCTCATTTGAGTACTGGCATTTTGTATTAATTTTCCTCAAAAGGCAATTTAGTGCCTCCAGCCTTTCTATGATTTGGCTTTGCTCCTTCCCTGGCAGATCTGCGAAGGATGCAATCAGAGACTGTTCCTCAGCACTAAACAGATAACCCTGACCATGAGTGTCATCCCCTCCATTTACGGATTGGACTGCTTGGGCCTTATGGGAGTGCCTTTGTTTTTCTTGATTGAAAACACTAATAAAACTTTTTAGTTTTACAAGGTTTCAATGATTTACCTGCCACCTATTATTAGGAATATATTCATAACCTGTTAGGATTATGATACCAATATAGTTAGATATGGGTGCAGAGTAGCAAAAACGCAGAAGACTATGAGTTTATGTGAGCAGAGGTGAGAAAAAGCAAAATAGCCAGCCTCCCTTTCCCTTTAAAGAGTCATGCGCATAAAATAAGCATCGGAGACATCAAAGGTAACATAGTAAAAATATGTTTACTCACAATCTTATATGATGATGGTCATACAGCTAAAAACATCTTAGTTCCAAAAAAAATACAGTTCAGGATACTACATATCTCTTAACAAAGAAGTAACATCAGCATGGCATGGTCAAGAAACAGGAAGAGATGAAGAGACAAAGAGATAGAAAAAAAGAAAATCTCTCCTTTTATGCCCCAAATTCTAAAGGCATATGTCACTTCCTGTAAGTCTCCAGGAAGTATACTCCCATTTCCCAAATCACATGGAAAACCCCCAAAATGGTGCCATCAACTTTGGAATGCAGCTTGGCTCAGGTTACTAAGCAACAAACAAAACTAACTACATAAACCATCCCACATTGAAAATGCATGCATGATTGCTTAGATAACCCAACACCTATGATGTGGACCTCACTAGATTGCATAACAAACTTCCTAAGCACTTGTGTTCAGCAAAACACTTCACTATTGGTCAATGGAAATAAATTTAAACATTTAAACACTGCTATTTATTATATATCAATTTATGTTAAGTTTTACTTATTTTTAAGAATTGGGAATAACAAAATTATCTTAAAAATACCGTAAATGATGCAAATTACAAGGTTCAGGCTAAACTAATCAGATTTACTATGAATTGTAACTTTCCCTTCAGTGAGTTCTGACTTGCAAACTCTGGAATTTATTGTTTGCTTTGTTTCTTTATTTTATTGATTTGTAAAATACTACATAGGGCTTTTGTGTAGGAGATTACAAAGCATTTCTATGCTACACCATTGACTCCATTTACCATGTGCATTCAGAGGCTAAATTATCCTTAATTTTAAAACATAATGTTTCCATAAATAATAAGGTAATGTATTGGTATTGGTCTGTATCTGTATATGTCCTTTTATTTTTTTAAAAATGAATGTTACTAAGTAGTTCTACTCTTGCTGGTTGCTGTTGCATTTGTTCATTAAATTCGTGATGGCTAGAAACCTAGAAAGTTCAATATTTGCCACTCATCAGGCCTTTGAAGTCTACTTCTAATATTAGTTATCACACATCTGTCTTTTAGTGCCTTTAGAGTAATACAGAGTAATCAAGCCTTTTGTATATTTATCAGATAACGATTATTGTGATGAGTAAAGAGGATGAAAAATTAGGAGTTTCTTCCTCATATGCATTAGAGAGTTAGAATGTTATATATACAGTGGGGGGAGGGGGGAGTATTTGGTCAGATACCAATTGTACAAGTTCTCCCACTTAAAAAAATGAGAGAGGCCTGTAATTGACATCAAAGGTAAACCTCATGAGAGACAACATGAGAAAACACATCCAGAAAATCACATTGTCTGATTTTTCACCTATGAAAAATCAGACAATGTCTACCTATGATGTCAATCGCAGGCCTCTCTCGTCTTTTTAAGTGGGAGAACTTGTACAATTGGTATCTGACTAAATACTTTTTTCTCCCACTGTAAACACAAGAAAATAATGGATTAAATCCACTTGTTAGTTCCAACTGAAGTATAGACTTATATGTCCATACTTAGGTATGCTAAATCCCACTGATTTCCTAGATATCTTCTGTTTTCGATCAGCAGCAGAATGAGCTGAAGTAGTTCCCAATGATGTATAGATACCATTTGTACCATGCATTATATGTAGAGCTTCCCATTTAGCTAGGTGTTTCTACAGTTTCGTTTTTATGTATCTTGCATTTTATTGAATGTCCTGACAGAATAATTAAAGAAATCTCTCACTTACTCACACTCTCTCTCTTTTTGGAAGGAAGGGAGAAATAGGAATAGCCAAATAAAAATCTATACCAAACAAAACTAAATTTAAAACACTAATATTATAGATTAGAATAACATAACATAAGCAAATTGGTTGCTGTGTGTTATGCTTTTAAGTAATTAAACAGATGATAATAGCCTCTGCAACAGACTTATATGGAACTAATTAATTTCAAACATGATCATTCTACAGGCTCATGAACGTTCAGAGAGCTCAGAAGTGGCATTTGTAACGCAGCTAGTGAAAAAGCTGATGATCATCATTGCCCGGCCTGCACGATTGCTGGAATGTCTGGTAAGCAAACAGAGTCTTTGAGGAATCATAGCAGCGATAAATTGCTCCAGGAGTTCAAAATTAAACTTAGTGGAATTGTAAAAAATATGCCAACTAATAAACAGCGCAGTAAAATTGGTTCTGAAAAAGACTTTACAGCTAAAGGAAATTGGAGAGAACTAGGCAGTTCAGTGAGGAATATCTATAATGGATATCTATAATGTTGCTTGCAATGTTTCTCGGAAAAATAGACAAATATTACTGTGCACAGCTAATGGTTATGGTCACACACGTTTAAATACTACTGTCCTTGGAAGTAGTTCCACAATTAAACTTCAGTTAAAATTGGTTTATCAGAATCTGGACATTCACTAATTTCCTTCTCAGTTCTTTTGAAGAAAAATTTTTGGAAGCAAATATAGACAGCAGCATTTCTGACGATCTGAATAATGAACTCCCAAGGTGGTTGTTACACTCCTGAAAATGGATGTGGATGACTTCTAAGATCATTGTTAACATTTTACATGTGTTTTATCTCTCCACAAATGGATGAATACCAAAGGTCTTTATCAAGACCATTGCTAACTATTATATCTATTAAAGGCTTGTCATTTGCTAAGGAAGACTACTAGCCAAAATGTCTGAGGACATTTTGTGTGACATTTTATGTATACAGGAAACACACAAGAAAAAATCACAGTGAGAAGACCAAAAATTCTTGGAATGCAACTGGCAGGGGAACAACCTCACAGACAATATATTAGTGCCATTTTTGTACAATCTGGTGTAACAATCTCTGCAACCTCTCTCACAGAAGTGAACAACATTGAAATCCTATCTGTGAAACTTGATAGTTGCAGTGTATCATCACTCTATAAACTTCCTGGGGTTAATTTCTATTTTACGCCCCCAACCAATTGCAACAATCATGAAGCCCATTTTATTGTGGGAGATTTTAATAGCTGTAGCTGTGTCTGGGGCTATGATGAAAATGATAGAAATGGCAAAGCAATTCTAATATGGGCCGACATTTATTTATTTATTATATTTATATTCTACCCTTCTCACCTCAAAGGGGACTCAGGGCGGATCACAATACACATATAATGGCAAACATTCAATGCCATTAGACAAACGACATATATAGACAACCACATATAGACAGACACACAGAGGCAATTTAACACTCCAGCTTTTGGCTTTGTGAGGATTTGCTCGATTCTGGCCACAGGGGGAGCTGCTGTTGCTTCATCATCCACTGCAACACCGAGTCCTTGATGGAACTTCCTCATCTTCCGCATACTGCTGGAGATTTTATGGCATCGTAAATTAGTTAAATTAGCCTCCCTGCATAAGTGGTACCTAAATTCCTACTTGACAGATGTGACTGTCTGTCGGCTGCATAGATCGACAGCAATCTGGACTATTTATGGTCAGGAGCTTACCCTGACCCGGGCTGGCTGCGAACTCATGACCTCTTGGCCAGTAGTGATTTATTGCAGCTGGCTACTAACCAGCCGTGCCACATCCCGGTTCCGGTCCAATAGTAGAATGAGTCTCCTTCATGACAGTAAATTACCACCGTCATTTAATAGCGGCCAATGGAAGCGTGGTTATAACCCTGATCTGATTTTTGTAAATGAAAGCATAATCCACCAATGCATTAAAAGGGTATTAAACCTGATACTTAATAATGAACACAAACCAATATGCTGCGTAGTATATGCAGCTGTAAGACCAAAAAGTGTCCCATTCCGCAGAACATTTTCAATAAAGCTAACAGGACAAAGTTTACAGAGACCTTGGAAGCGGCTATTTCTGATATAGAACCTTCTATAGGAGGCTATGACCTGTTTGTAGAAGCTGTGAAAAGATCCTTGAGGCTCTCAATCCCTAGAGGCTGTTGCACAAGCTACCTTCCAGGCCTTAACGAAGAATCGCTAAATCAGCTACAGGAATATCTCAGACTATTTCAAGTGAATCCATACAGCGATGTGACTATAACAGCAGGCCAAAAATTATCTACAGCCATAGCTAATGCTAATAAAGATTGCTGGATAGAGCTGCTTGAGAATTTTGATATGTCCAAGAGTAGCCAAAAAACTTGGCAATTGCTGAGATGCCTGGATAGTGACCCTCTGGTCAACTATGGATATGCAAATGTAACACCAGACCAGATAGTTCACCAGCTAATTCAGAATGGGAAAACCAAACACAGCAGAGTAAAGATGAAAAACAACAGGTTGCCAGAACTTGAAAGAACCCGAAGAAACTATCAAGCGATGTAAAACTGGTAAAGCACCTGGCCTAGATGACTTAACGATGGAGCAAATCAAATCAAATACTTGGGGCCCAAAGCTGAAAACTGGCTTTTGAAATTTTATAATCAATGCTTGGCACACAAACAGATTACCAGAGTATGGAGGAAAACTAAGATCATTGCCATTTTAAAACCTCGTAAAGATGCCTCCAATGCCAGGAACTACCGACCAATCTCTCGCTTATGTCATCTATATAAAGTATATGAGAGGATGCTATTAAATTGATTAGGACCTGTTATCGAATCCAAGCTTATTTCACAACAAGCAGGTTTCAGACCAGGGAAAAACTGTACAGGTAAGATTCTTCATCTGACTGAGCGTATCGAGGAAGGCTGTGAGAAAGGCTGCATTACGGGAACAGTTTTTGTGGCAGCCTATGACACAATGCAACATAGAAAAATGCTGCATAAAGTCTACCATATTACCCGGGACTTTGACTTTACAAAAACTGTCCAGACCCTCCTGGAAAACCGCAGCTTCTATGTGGAGTTTCAGGCCAGGAAAAGTAGATGGAGGAGGCAAAAGAATGGTTTACCCCAAGGCAGCTGTAACACCCCTAAGCAGCGTGAACACTGGAAACCAACACGGAAGCCAATAAACAATCTAATATCTTTATTAAAGCAATAAAAGTTCTAAACAAAAATAAGCAGAGTATATAGTCCAGCAGTTGACCTTTTAGAGAAGATCAAAATTAGTCCAATAAAATGAAGTTATATGTCCAGTATTAGAGTCCAAAGTCTATAATCCAAATAACCGAAACACACTCAAACTCTTTGGAAGTTTGAGTGGGGAAAGAGCAAGGTTTCACAGGGAGATTCTTGAAGTAAAGTCCAGAACAAGGATTCAAGGCTAGGCAAGGTATTTCTGGTGGATCTGAAATGCAGTCCAAACTTGACAAGGAGTGGAACGCAACTCCCGGTTTACTCGTGAGTAAGCGCACCAGAGGGCCGCTTGGAAGCTCAGGAACAAGAGACGATGTTCTTCTATAAATAGTCACGTTGACACCGCAATAGGGAAAGCTCAGTGCAGAACTTTTATGGAAGTTCAAGAGCTCCCCCCCCCAAGCAGGTGTTTGACTCCCCAAATCTTCCCAGAGAACGGAGCTGTTTCAACATCGTACCAGATGCCTGCCTCCCCGAAACTTCCCAAGGGAAACGGTTTGGTCACAATCGTCTCTCTCCGCTAATCTCGCGCTTTGCCTTAAAAACTGCTTTTGGGAGCGATGTGTTTTGAGAAAAGCCTTCCTATCAAACACCAAGCTTTCCGGAGAAACAGGCTCTGTTTCAAGGGCGTCCCTAATTGGCTCTGGCACAAAAATGTCAACAGGAGACATCTGGAATGGAACAGAATCTTGATGAGATGGGAAAAAGCCCAAATCCTCTTCAGTTTGATCTATGATGGTTGCAGGGTCATGGGGCAAAGCAGGTGAACATAGCACTGAACAAAACATGCAGAATAATCACAGGAGGCCTTAAATCTACACCTGTTGATAAACTCTACAAGTTAGATGGCATTGCCCCCCCCCCCCCGATGTGCGATGGGAAGTTGCTGCTAACTGTGAGAGAAATAAGGTTGAACATTGTGAAAGCCACCCACTGCATGACTATCAGCCTCCTCCCACTAGACTCAAATCAAGGAAAAGCTTCATGAGAACCACCACTCCTCTTAATGTTCCTCCAGCAACAGCAAGAGTATCCCTCTGGGCAGCTAAACCAGGCAATTCTAACTGGATGGCCCCCCATGAGGGTCTGCCTCCAGAGGCAAACCAAGAATGGGCTATTTGAAGTCCCTAAACAGACTCAGAGTGGGCAGTTCAAAAGACAACCTGGCAAGATGGCACTACCTGAATGAATCCTTCACCTTGTGTGACTGTGGAGCAGAACAAATAACTCCGCATATGTATGCTTGCCCACAATGCCCTGACTCATGTACGAAGGAGGAGTTGTTTAAAGCTACGGACAATGCGGTTGCTGTTGCCCACTTTTGGTCTAATTCCTTGTGATTCCTTTATTTTATCACTTTTAAATTTATTTATTATGCAATGCTTTTGACACAAAATGAAAATAAATAACTTCTAAGATATGTGTATTGGGCAAAATTAATTAGAAGATTTAACAGTGCGAGGTAAAAAAATTAATCACTTGTGTTTTTAAGAAAAAATTAGCATTATCATCTCTTTGTGTTCATGCTTTATGTGCAAGACAGTTGGATGCCAGAACATTTATTGTACTTATGAAGCAACATAAAAATTAACTGTAGAAGATCAACCCTGACTAAGCCCTTTCAGGAATTTATGATACCTGTCCCAGCTTGTCTCTTGATCACACTTTCAGATTGAGTACTTACATTTGCTATCTGTTGCTGTTCTTAGTGGACAGAGTTTTTCCAAAAATAGATCTAAGCTAAAGTCTGGCTTCTTTTACATCTCTTTCCCATCTGTTAGCCTGTTTCTGGGTAACTAACTCTAAAAGACATATGAAAATGTTCTCTTTTCCTTTTTGGTAACAGGGCAATATATGGATATCATTTTGATGATTTGGAATACATAAAACATGAATCTAATTATTGTCCATTCTGTTATTTTAAAAGATACATGAAGCATCATAGTGCTTCTGTATAATCTCTTTTCTTTTTCCTGTGTTGCCTTACTAAAAAGGCAATGAATACAGCCATTTCTAGGAATTGTTAATTTTGTTATTTTTATTTTTCTAATGCAGAAAAATATATAATGTTAGTGTGCCACTGCTAAGTTGTATTGTGAATTGTGATATTTGGTTTTGAATTTGAATATTAAATAAACCCATATTTTCAAGCTGAATTGTGCATTTTGTTGCATTTTTCTCGTCATTCGTAAAATGAAGTGAAATGCTTTTTTTTGGAAATCATATTAACTGCTGTTTCTTTATATCCTTGAACTTCAGGAATTTGATCCCGAAGAGTTCTACCATCTGCTAGAAGCTGCAGAAGGCCATGCCAAGGAAGGAGGAGGCATTAAATGTGACATTCCTCGTTATATCATCTGCCAACTGGGCCTCACCAGGGATCCCCTGGAGGGTGCGAACTTTCCCTTTCTATTTTTTAAAGAGATATATATACACACACACACACACACAAGTTTGTTAACAAATTTAAGACATCTGAGTTGTTGATTTTATTATTGAGGACCAGTCGGCAATTTGAAGTTTGTGCTGTTTAAAAGTTTGTGTTGCTTGCATTCTGGGTTGTATCCAGAATAGCATAGAACAGAACTCCACAATCTGAATCATCCTGTGGGTGGAAATGAGGGGAGGGGATTACTTTAATGCATTCTCTCTCTCCCACACAGCTGCTTATCCTCCCCTAAAAGTATGTGAGGTCTGGAGAAAATAGAGCAGCTCAGTATGTGAACCATGGCAATTTTTGTTATCTTTTCAAGTGAAATGAGCCTTTCCATTTTCTAAGGGTCACTTTCTGATCCAACCTACTAATGCCATGTAGAAAGTGGCCTTGTATTGCCATTATAGAGTTTCATCAACAACATTTTACATTCTCAAATGTGTAGCCAATCAGTGTCTAGTCTGATAGACTGTTTAATCTGTGAGCCCATCTACATGGGCTATATAAGTTGGTTTGGTGTTCACATGATGCACGGAGTCCATTTGCCTTAACACAGCCTTGTCCCGATTTTTTAAAAGTTATGGGATGATATTGAGCTTTCCTGAAATTCCAGAGCTCGTCAACACTTTGGGCCAGTGTAAAGAGTTGGGAAGTGGCTGCAGCTGTTCACATCACCATCCCACTTTTCCTGGGCTTGGGCAACCCCAGGATAAGGGGATGGCACTTATCTTCCACTTGTCAGTTTGGCCTCAGTGGCGACTACTGGCCATGAAACTGGCAGCACCATGCGGTCCCTGTAGTGACGATAGCTGGAGTGCCAAAGCTATCGGAGAAGGGAGGTCGAAAGGAGGAGTGACTTCTCCCCCTCACTACAGGAGCCACGTGGCAATCGCTGCCAGTTTCATGGTGATGATTGCCACTAAGGCCAGATCGACATGTGGAAGGTAAGTTCCAAGTCTGAAAAGAAATTTAAATGGATCTAGATAATCATCTCATCCAGGAACTCCTGTAATTGGGAAGCTACCACATGCTCCAGTACCTTGTCCCTTTTAGAAAATGGAAATCTCCAGAACCTTTTTGGATATTTTATGATCTTTGGAAAGAAATGATCTTGTTAGACGTCACAACCTGTTGAAAAAGCATGACCTGTTAGAGTCATAACCCTTTGGTAAAATGGCATTCACCAGCATTTATGCAAGGCAGTTTAACTGATATCTTTAAAATCTCTTTGAACTGTGAAGGACAAAGATATGCCAGTGCACAAAAACTTATATATTCAGAGTTTTAGACATGTTCCTTGAAGTTGCCCCAAAACATCAACTCTCCCTTAAAATATATTTGCCTTTAAATCATGCTCTCAAGAGACAAAATAAACAGTCTTCTTTAAAAGTAACAGAGTTGGTTTACTCACAGAACTTCATGTATACAGCATACAGGCACTTTGCTTATGAATCCAGTTACAATAGGATTTTAAGTAGTTTCTCTATGTAGGTAACACAGGGCATCTTCCTTAGAAACAATAGTCCATAGTCCAATGGAGTTTTAAAGCATATGTCTCACTGAAGTCTAAACTGTGTAACTGTACTCAGTGCTTCTAAGGCGAACAGATGGCTTCTACTCTAAGAGTCTAATGCCAGGCTTCTCAAAGCAAACACACGAAAATGGAGTCTTAGTCCAGACCTGATCACATGGTCTGTAGCCACTCCCACAACAAAGAGGTTAGGTAAAATTGCAAACCAATACACACATACAATACAGTAAGCAATTATATACATAACAAACAACTAGCGGAGGCTTATGAAAGTTGCTATTTCCAACAGTCCCAAAATGCATTTGGTCACATAAATTTCTCTTTAGGGTGATGGAACACTGAACAAATAGATTAAACCATTCCTAACCCTACAGAGATTGTAGCAAAATTATTGTATATGTATTAGACTTTGTTTGTAGTACTATAAAGCATGTTATATGGAGCTGTGTCACATATTTCCTTCAAATGTACAAATCTAATACTTGGCTAAAGCCAGTTGCTGTTCCCATTACAAGATGAATGGGTCTTTTATATAAGCTCTATTTATTTCCCAGATATTTAAAAATTCTTTTTGAAGAAAGATATATATTTCCTAAACACGCTATAAACTGATTTTCTTGATGTTAATGAATTCAATGTATTTTGCAGGATCATTTTTAAAAATGCACTGATCACTGATGAAAGTGTGCTTTTGGGGAAAGATTTCTACTAAGAAAGGTCACACAATCCACTATCTTCTTTGTACTTCTGGTTCATATACTGATTCCTTCAGACATCTTGAGTATGGAGAGTTGTGTAATTGGGGGCTGGGGTTTACAAATGTGCGAAGGAATATAAAATCACATCCTACAAGTGTTTTTTCTGTCTCCCCCTTCCCCAGAAATGGCCCAGTTGAATAGCTATGACAGTCCAGATACTCCAGAGACAGATGATTCTGCTGAGGGAAAGGTAAATGAATTAAAAGATGAGTACCACAATATAGTTTTTGCATGTTTACAAGTAATTTCTAACTAGTAACAGAAGTTTAGTAAAGCCATTCTTTTAAATAAATTATTAATAAATTGTAAATTAATATCTTCTAGTAGTGAAAAATACTTATTTTACTTATAACATTTTAAACTTATTTCAATAGATTTTAATGATAGAACATATTTAGAAAATGTTTAGTGCATTAATTTTTATGTATGTTAAAGTTTTAGTAAAGTAGCCACTTGAACTGAACGTGAAAGAGAGTCCCATTGTTACTCTCCTTATGGTCTGAAATGTTGAAATGCTCCTCTTCCTCTCCCGCCACCTCCCACCCCGAGGTCCTTATACACAAATGCTGCATCCAGAATTATTCCAGTTTCTTTAATCTAAGGAAAGCAATAATAGTTTAAATGGTCTGAGAGAAAATCACTTTAATACAATTCAAAAACAGATAGTTTAGAAGCATATTGAAATTGTACATCTTCTAATGGTAGAAAGAAAGTGAAAACTATCTCTTGTGTTTTCAGAGCCGTGGAGCCACTGCACAAGTCAAGAAAACTCCATCTGAAGAAGAATTTGAAACCATTAAACTAATTAGCAATGGGGCATATGGGTAAAATATTAAATATATATCTAAGCAATTTTGAAGAAGAATCTGCAACCTAATAAAGAACTAGCAAAAAATAATGATACGGGAGATTTGTGATTCTGATCATAAATAAGAATATGTAAGGTTTTGACTATAAATAATACTGGAGATTTATGATTTTGATCATTGTAAATCATATGGAATTTGAGAGTTGGATTTTAAATGGTGATCTCAGATTCATTATAGTGGTGTGCGTCTTCTAAAAGTCCTTTAGAAAGTTTACATAATAGTAAATGAATGCTTATTTTTCCAAGACAGTATAGACACTATTATCGGCATGTTCTCAGTGTTCTGTCCTGCTCAGCATTCCTTGGGATACTTAATTAGATGGAAGAAGAATGAAAATAATTTTGATTAATAGATTAGAAAAATATAGAAGAACTAGAACATTTTTACTAGATAAGATTTTCACATATTAAATTTATATTTACATTCTTAGCATCTTTTGGCAGAGGACCAAAGACTTAATTGGTCACCTACTCTTGTATTTTTTTCTTCTGCTTGTGAAATAATGGTCACATTCAGATGCCACTAACCAGCTGTGACTCAAAATAATTTCCAATTATCGAGGTTAAAACTGGGTTTTGGTGTATGCTGGGAAAATACTGACGTTGCAGTAGAATAAGCTAAACAAACCATGGGCCTTAATTACATTTTTGTTTTGACATATAAATCTGCTGTTATAAAGCTATTTTCCCAGACAGGCTTGGGAAGAGGTGGGCTGCTTTGGCTCTCCAGATGTTACTGAACTGCAGCTTGCACAGAAAAAATAATTTTAAAGTTAGTGTACTATTATGTTGCTTGTAGTAGGAGATAAGCAGCAGCATGCTCATCCTTGGTAAATCAGAGTTCCTGTGAATTGTAACATTAACACAGGCAAACAAAAAACAAATGTTTTGCCTTTTTTTCTCTTAATACTTTTATTGATTTGTATCTCAAGGTGAGCAGCATTAGCAACAAGCCAGAAGTAAGCCATGGGTCCTTGTTCAGACGTAACAAGCAGCCATGGTTCAAACAATCCAGAAGCCAGCCAATAACAAACTGTAGTTTCTGATTATAGTTTGTGGCAGGTCAACAAAGCATTGCTCTTTTTAAAGTCTGGATTCAGACCCAACAACATGTTAGAATTTAACAAATCACAGTTTGGTTTATCATTACGTGAGGGCCTGGCTATTTGATGATGGCATATATCCCCAAAGCCTCTTTCAGTGATGAGATGATTCAAAGTAAATGTTGGTATGTTGAATCACATTATTGGGAGAAATGAAGAATATGAATGAATGATAGTAATGCATAGGCAGCAAACAATATATAGTAATATAATAAGAATATTTTATTATGAATGTTATATGTTCTTGAAGCCAAATGGTATATAGGGATGAGGCAGAAAATCTGTATATCTGTGGAAAGTTTTGTTGGGACAATGATTAATTGTACTAGAATAATAACTTTGTTTCCAAACACTGGTTCTTCTATTACCTCACCTACTTTGACATTTCTATTGTCATTGGGGACTTGAATTTATCGCTCTTATTCACTGTTAGTTCTAGATGAAACCTCATGCTTCTGCTTAACGTTGCAGTAGAAGTAGGAAAGGATGAAGAATTCTTTGTCCTTTGTTTTCTGCCTTTTGGTGGCTATATGAACTGATCAAACAATTGAAATTTCAGAACAATTCCTAGAATTCAAAACCTCTGGAGTATGTCCATGGTATATCTAACATAATTCAATTTTCTTGTGTCATCTTAGTGCAGTGTTCTTAGTGCGCCACAGAACTACACGTGAACGCTTTGCAATGAAGAAGATCAATAAGCAGAACCTTATTTTGAGGAACCAAATTCAGCAAGCTTTTGTGGAAAGAGATATCTTAACATTTGCAGAAAATCCGTTTGTTGTCAGTATGTTATGCTCCTTTGAAACCAAGCGGCACTTATGCATGGTCATGGAGTATGTTGAAGGTATTGTTTTCCCACCCCTAAACTCTCCTGATTGTAATACTGATCTTATATTTTTTGTGGTTGTGGTTTGCTTTATGACAGAAGTACAGAACATTGCATATGCTGCCTTCTTATCCTTTAGGACTGAGGGGTACCAACTTATTTCTGTAAACCTTTACATTCCTCTTGATTACTGTTGACAAGGACACAGTGATGAATCCTCATGATACCCCAGAGTTTACAACTTAACACTGTGGGAGGACCTTTCCTTAAGAAGGTCCTGCTCAACATGAAATGGAGCCAAGCCCTATGAAGTACAGTTGATGAAGCTGAGTCTGTTTAGCCTAGAGATGATGATGATGATGATAAAAAATGTATTTTTACCTGCCCCTCCTTTTGGCTCAAAGCAGGGCACAATATAATTTGGAGGCAACATAGTAGCCATGTATAATGTCTGTCACATAGAAAATTGAACCAATTTGTTTTCTGCTCTCCAGAGGGTTGGCCCAAATCAATATATTCAAATTACAAGGAAGAAATTTCTGACTAGGAAGAAAGTCTGAAAGATATGGGCTGTTTAACAGTAGAATGGAACCCTTGGGAACATAGTGGGTTCTGTTGGTCACAGGAAGCTTTTAAACAGTTTAAATGGCCTCTGTTGTGCATGTTTTAGCTGTGGTTTCCTGCATTGAAATGGGGTTTGGTTAGATAAATAACACTTGGGTACTTTCTAGCCCTACAGTTCTGTGATTACAGTAGAGACCCATGGGGATTGGTAGATGCCAGATAGGTGTCATTTGTAGTTGCTTGAGAGTTACTCTTAGTCCAGTATTTCAGTGCACCTGGCACAGAGCTGACTTTCATGACTCTGCAGAAGCTATAAGTTTTGCAAAGAATAGGTTCCCATGTTCCTTTAAAGTGGATTGCTAGTACAAGCATTTCAGTGTCTACATTTAAATTTTCAGAATATAGCGGCGTGAGCGGCCGCTGTTAGCTCCAGCTTCTGCCAACCTAACAGTTTGAAAACATGCAAATGTGAGTAGATCAATAGGTACCGCTCCGGCGGAAAGGTAACGGCGCTCCATGCAGTCATGCTGGCCACATGACCTTGGAGGTGTCTACGGACTAGAAATGGAGAAGAGCACCAACCCCCAGAGTCAGACAGGACTGGACTTAACGTCAGGGGAAACCTTTACCTTTATCAAGATATAAATTTAGAAAATTCTCAGTGGACCTAACTGGCATATTTTAGAAAGGGTTGTGTTCCCTTTCCTCATTGTGTGTATTACATCATTCTATACTATAAACTATTTTTTATTTTATGGATTGCCCTTATATTTCAAGAGAGGACAGGAAAGCTATCTCAGGCTTACCATTTGCTATCCCAGAACTGGAGCTCACTGTACTTGGAGGCTTGATAAAATCTGAAACAACTTTGAAGTGCTGAATTTATCACGTTTATCTCAAACAAATACCATTGCCTACCCCAACAAGTACATATGTTCAACAACAACAAAATACTTGCAACCATAATGTTTTGAAGCTCCATTATTCATAGCTTCCTGTTGTCTGTGGAGTTGCCTTCATTGCCTATGGAAACCTTATGCTTTCACCATTGTGTGTCTCTGTGTTAAGAATTATTCTTTGACAACCTTACAGGCTGAACATCCCCTTGTGATTTTATTACAGAACGCCAAATTAAATGGAGTAAGGATTATGCAGTCTGTTTCAGGAATGCATTGCCAGTTTTAAATACGTATGCCTCTTTTTCTGTCTTTCAGTACATTTGAAATGATCCCTCAGTCTATAATATATATGTTTGCTGAGGAGAAAAAAAGTCAGCCTCAAAACTATTATGCTACAGTGTACTGGGCGAAAACATAGTCCCACTGTGAAAGGAGTTGTTATGTAATAGCAGTCTAAGGCTGTAGTCCTGTTCCTCATAACATCTGAGTATTCACTAGTACTGAATATCTCAATAGACAAGTATATGACAACAGGATAACAAGTTGAACTTTGTCAGCTTTCGCTTCTGCCTGACACTAGCACAAATGTTCTTCACTCCCATATGTTGTGTCTTCATTGTGAACCAGGAGGAGATTGTGCAACCCTTTTGAAGAATATTGGAGCTTTGCCTGTTGATATGGCAAGGATGTATTTTGCAGAAACTGTTCTGGCACTGGAGTATCTCCACAATTATGGCATCGTCCACCGTGACCTAAAGCCTGACAAGTATGCTTTTAGCTTCTCATGTTTGGACCTGTCCTTGCAGCTGTCCATGCTATAAATAGATATAGGAATGTGTGCCATTTTCTGTGTTCCACAAGGCTGACCATTTTATTTTTTGTGTTTGTTCTTGTTACTGAGCTGCTTTATAGCAGATGTCGTATTGTTATTACCTAAAAATATATATTTCAAAATCTCATAAACGAAGCTTTACATTTAAAATCAGAGTATTTTTGGGCAATATCAAACATTTGCATTGTCCATTTAGTAAGAAACGGACAAACTTTAAAAGCCATTAAAAACACTAAGTCTAAATATATGATATATTTTTTAAACAAACTGCACTGATTTCCATTTTATGGTATGTAGTATTCAGATAAAATAAAATAAAAGAGTAGCTCTGCTGGACTCACTGGAGCTCACTTATTTAATTGATTTTAGTGGGCCAGCTGTAAGCATTACTAACTCTGTATTTGACTCAGTGTTCATGTTTAGATCTTAATCAGCATGGACATTGAAATTTTGTGGATCAGCTTAGGCCATGTACAGTGTTCATGTTGACATTGAAACTCCTGTGTAGCCTTCCCATTAAATATCCCCTTCCTCAAGTCTCATATTCAGAACAGCTTTACTTTTTTTCTAGGCTGTACTCCCAGAGGGAAAAAAATAGGAAGTATTATTCACCTCTGGATGAATCCCTTAATCTCTTTCCCAAACTTGCAACCAAAAACTGGTCTTGGTGGCACTTGATTTAAGAAACAAATCCTTTCAATCCAGTTAACATTTCCTTTTAAAATTGATCACATTAAAAGTAGAGGGCTGGCAAAGCCGAAAGGGGAAAACCATAAGCTAAATCCAAAAGAATCACACGGCACTGGTCGCTTATTCTTTTTAAAATAAGGATATTGTATTGAGGAGTTTGGATATGATGCTATGAAGTATTTTTGATACTTTAAAAACAATAAACATCTAATATCTTTCCATCTTGTCATTTCATGCACCTGAATAAATTAGTTTAAAGTGCTTAGATCTCTGTTAGTTGTCACCAGTACACATTCACACTTTAAGAGTCCCTCACTGGCAAACTCAATTATGTCTTTATTGGATGAAATACATAGTGGTTAAGTTGTAACATTTATTCTTCAGGAGTCTGCTCTGGGAGAAATAAAACTCAATGATGAAAAGATTATATATCCATATACATTTAAAATCTTGCTTCCTTTAAACATTTACCAAGACTAAGTGTGGTTTTTCACCAAGACTTACCTGTTTGTGACTTATATTTTGTTAGTAAACTCCTCATTAATAGTGTATTGTCAAGTGTTTTGAGTCAGTAAATTTGCTTATAATTTGCTTGACTTTTAAAACACTTTTCTAATACTCACATGTGATTCCTTTTTTCAGTCTTCTCATAACTTCAATGGGACATATCAAGCTGACTGATTTTGGTCTTTCTAAAATTGGCTTAATGAGTCTGACAACTAATCTGTATGAAGGTCACATTGAGAAAGATGCCAGAGAATTCTTGGATAAGCAAGTAAGTTGCACTTATATTTTCTGTGAATAATTGCATACAGGTATACCTCAATCAATGAGGTAGATGCATTACTGGTCATTCCTGTTTCTTGAAGGGAAATTTTAGTATTAGAGATAGAGATAACAGAATTATAAAGTACACCACAAAAAGAACAGTTCGGCATGTTTCAACAAACATTTTATCCAGAACGAATGATGTGCCCATGAGAAATGAAACAACCAGATCAGAGAGGTTTTGCAAAATAATCACAAATAGTTTGATTTTTTTGGAGACTTAATTAAAAGTTTCTTCCAAATGCATCCAACAATGACTTTTTCTTTTGCTTGACTTCATCTTTCTTAAGAGTTTCTCTTTGGTGCCCAATTCTGTATATTATGCTTTTGAAAAAGCTGGAGGCTAATACGTTTTCTTATTTCCCTATTTGTTTTGCTGTCCATGCTTGCTCAGTAAGGAATTCTTAAAGCAAGTGAAGTTTACTTTTGCCTGTTGTATAGCCACAGTATGGTACACTGGAGTAGAATTCACTTATTTCCCAGGTCAAGCTTTATTGCATTGTTTAGCGCAGGCACATTGCTGAGTTCAGCACAGAAGGTTCAGATTTCTTTCACCATCTTCCTAAGATGGATGCTGCTTTGAAATTTTCAGCTAGATGAAGGATAAGAAGGAAAAGAGGGTGTAAAATCATTGTAAAAAAGAAGGTTCTTTGTCATCTGCATGTTGAGAGTTATAAACAACATTATGATATATCTAAGCTTCTACATTATTTTTTCTCCCTTTCTAGGTTTGTGGGACTCCAGAATACATTGCCCCAGAAGTGATCTTGCGTCAGGGTTATGGAAAGCCTGTGGACTGGTGGGCCATGGGAGTAATCTTGTATGAGTTTCTAGTTGGATGTGTTCCTTTTTTTGGCGACACACCAGAAGAGTTATTTGGGCAAGTAATCAGTGGTATGTATGATGGGTTGAGAATCAGCAGGGGTTGTCTGTCTGTATCTGTTAAATAGTTCCAATATTATTGAATCAACATTCACGAGAGTTGCCTGTAAAATGTAATGAAAATAGTAAAATGTTGAAAGAACAAAAAAAAAAGTCAAATTGGATATTGGAAAGCAAAATCAAAGGTTTTGCTTTCATCCCTAAAATGCCAACTGTTTGTCTGGCAAGCTTGTTTGAGACATCAGGGCAGCTGAGTCAGTTACAGCCCAGGCACATATCAAATTTGATGAGGCCTTGCAAGCTACACTCATGTGACTGATCCACTTGCAAAACTAATGCAATCTCAGTGTATGAATTCTGGTGGAACATACCAAAAATATGTCTACTTCAACACTTATTTTCTATACTTCTTAGGAATGCAGAGATAGGGTTTGAAATGCATAGCTTTTTCCCTCCTTATGCTGGAAGTAGTGTTCAGAAGCATGCAACCTCTTCACTGGGAAGTTATATTTAATTCTCCTATTTTCTTGTACCATGGTCTGCTTGACAGGGTACACAATCTGGGGGTTTCTTGGTGCCTTTCCTAATATAGAGGAGAAAAGCCTTTAGATACTTGATAGTTTTCTCTATTTTTCTGCTTCTGCCATTGCTTGTTCTGTGCTCTTTTCTCCTCTCCAGCAATTTTCTCAGTTCCCATTTGATCCTCACTAGTCTCTCCATTTAATCCTCACTGCTGCTTTTTTATGAGAGCATAAATGTCTGCCTTTGTCACAACATTAATCTTAGTATGTATAACAGTGTTCTCAGTAGAACTCTCTGAATACTGTCCTCTGCATGTGGAAGCCAGGCTGTCTTTCAGATGGTGTCCTAACAGACACTGTTAAGGGGCTCTAGCATTCATGCTTTGTGGACACTGCTTCTGCTACTGATGAAGAGTCCAGCATTTTAAAGTAAATTGGATAAAGTAACTTGCAGTCATCTCTCATCAGAGAAGACATGAAGCTGGAGTATGAGGAAACTGAAAAAGGGAATATACTCTAAAAATTGAAACATAATGGAAAGGTGGGCCCTGATAATGGTAGGATTGGAACCCTAATCTCCAGAATTGTAATCTAATGTTCATATTACTACACTGATGAAGATAAACAGTATTAATGGTTGGGTAATAAATGACCTGATATGCAATTCTTAAGTGTTTTGCTTTGGTAAAGAGGGAGTATTTTACTTGCTTAATATATTTAAAACTATGTACTGGATCTAAGTGAGCAATATAAGAAGTGGAAACACTTTCATTAGCTTATAGTGACACCCCCCCCCCCCCATTTATAAGTTTTTCTTCCTCTGCACATATTTTACTACAGTATATCTATGAACCAGAGGTTTTCCAATTTCAGAATTTTTTTATAGGAGATTGGAGTAGGAGCAGGAAAGTCCTATTTTAAGAACAAGTTTATGCTTACACTTTGTATCAAGATCTTGGAGTAGAATTTTATTCCTAGTCTTGTGTGATTTCTGTAGATGAAATTGCCTGGCCAGAAGGAGATGAGGCTTTACCACCAGATGCACAGGACCTCATTGGCAAACTTCTCCGACAAAACCCCTTGGAAAGACTGGGAACAGGTACAAACTAATTTTTATAAAAATGGTTCTCTGAAACATTGAAACTTAAGGAGAGGTAGTTTAAATAGAAGGAAACCTTTGCTAATCAAATTATTATCTTTCTCAGTTATATAATGTCTCCTCCATGTATGGTATAATGGTCTTCAGAAGTTTGTACTGTTCTGCAGCAGAAATATAGTAGAGTCTTGGTTATCCGAGATAATGGGGCAGGCCCAATCTCGGATAACTGAACTCCTCGGGTTGTCGGGAGGCCCTATTATCCCTCCCTGCAATCCGGTTTAGGTAAGTGCCTGTGAGTGCTGCTGCCTAGCAACACTCATGGGCGCTTCCCAAGAGGCGAGTGGTCACCAAGGGACGGGTCTCTGTCCCTACGATGAGCACTCGGCCTAGGAAAGTGCCCGTGAGTGCTGCTGCCTAGCAACGCTCACGGATGCTTCCCAAGAGGCGCGTGGTTGCCGAGGGATGGGGCTCTGTCCCTACGATGAGCATTCAGCCCAGGGAAGTGTCCGTGAGTGCTGCTGCCTAGCAACCCTCACGGGCACTTCCCAAGAGGCAAGTGGTCGCCGAGGGACAGGGCTCTGCCCCTACGACAAGCACTCGGCCCAGGGAAGCACCTTTGAGTGCTGCTGCCTAGCAAAACTCACGGGCGTTTCCCAAGAGGTGAGTGGTTGCCAAGGGAAGGGGCTCCATCCCTACAAAGAGCACTCAGCCCAGGGAAGCGCCCGTGAGTGCTGCTGTCTAGCAACACTCACGGGTGCTTCCCAAGTGGCTAGGGCTCTCTGAGGGACGTCTCCTCAGATCTCCCTCGGCCAGGCCCTTGCTGGAGGAAATCCAGCAAGGGCCTGGCCAAGGAAAACCCACGGCACGCTCCTCATCTCTCGGAGGGACAGGCCCTTGCGGAAGCACCCCGGATCTTCCTTGGCCAGGCCCTTGCTGGAGGAAACTTTTTCCCCCAGCAAGGGCCTGGCTGAGGGAGATCTGGGGAGACGCGGGGTGCTTCTGGAGCGCTTCCTCCTCCTTCTCCCTCTCCTTCTCTTGAGCTCCCTTCGTTCGAGAGAAGGAGAGGGAGAGGCGTTCCTCGCGGCGCCTCGGATGATACGGACACTCGGTTAACCAGGGTTCGGTTAACTGAGACTCTACTGTATGTCATTTTATAGGGATAACAAGACTTCAGGATTTGATTTTTGCTACTTCCTAACTTGTTACAATGATCACATTGCATCTTCCAGCAGCTACAGCCTGTGTTGGCTAATGTTTAAAACCTCAACATTGGTTAGTATAGTGCATAGTATATGGCAGTGTATATGACATCAAAGCTTTGACATTCATTGTTTTTCCCTGCCTCTTTTTGCTTCAGTTGACAATGCAATTAAGACCTTATGAACCATGAAACATTTGTTTGCTCAGATATTTGAGATTAAACATGACATATCTCAGAGATTTCTCTCTTCTCAAATACAATGACCATTTAACAAGAGCAAAAGCCAATGGAGAGCCTCCACCCCAACACTTTTTCCATTCTGATTACTGCCAATCTCAGGCAAAATACCCCAGTTTTTTTGCCTTATAGTTCTTTGAAAAGTGTGAAAAGACACTTTATTGCTTAGTAACTTTATGTATTTAAGTTAGTGCATGTTTGGACCATCTTCTATAGATTCAGTGCCATTCCCATCCCATCCAGAAAATCTCAGGGTCTGTGACACTGCTGAAATTCAGCAGTATGATATCAACATAAGAAACTTTTAAGAGCATCCCTATTTTAAATTATAGTTTGTAGTGAGCATGCCCCCCACTTTAGATTTATACTCCCAGAAGGTTTCCAGGAATACAGTTCTCTTTTAAAATGAGCATCTTACATATGCATCTTGATTTTTTTGGCTGTTTTTTGGCTGCTGTACCACCAATTGTAATGGTGGCAAGTGATCAGTGAGCTTGGTTAAACATATTAGGGGTGGGATGGAGTGGCTAAATGCAGCTTGTGTGTTGCCCTCTCCTTATTTGGAATCATGGCCTTCCCCATTTCTACTATCTGTATTAGCAACACTTTATCTACATTATTCTAATGCTAATTATTGGAGTAGATTAAGCTTTGGTTTTGCCCCAGTTAAACTGTGGTTTCAAACCTAGTTTGAGATGTGTTAGGCTGTAGTTCTTCTGTTCATTATGCTAGTACTACTCAAACTACTCATTTCTGGTGCTGGTCTATGGCAGGTTTCCAGGGGAAAAAACAGTTTTAGCCAATGGACATAAATTTGACACCAGTCCTTCCTCATAAGAAGAAAAAAATTGCCACCCCTTTCAGATATTTTAAGAAGCACTGTATTAGGTTGTAGTGGCTACAGCATGGTTATAAGAATATTTAACAGTGTTATCATTTCAGGTAGTGCTTTTGAAGTGAAACAGCATAGGTTCTTCAAGGACTTAGACTGGAATGGATTACTTCGGCAAAAAGCAGAATTTATTCCACAGTTAGAATCAGAAGATGACACAAGCTACTTTGACAGTAAGACAGAGATCTAATAGTTAAACATAGAGAGTATTTTAAATATATATTTTCGTATTAGCCATTAAGATATGCATATGCTATTTTACAAACTGTTTATGAAACCATGACCTTTAAGCAGATCAGACTTTGCTTTCTGTAGTCTTTAGGCAAATAACTTGAAAGTGAAGAAGACCATTGATTACTGTGTAGGAATTGTGCCCAGTTTGTTTACTTTGTTTTTAATTAATGGATTTTTTAAAAAGATTCAGACATCAATAATGATGTTATAAATTTAAGATACCTCTGTGACAATCTGGGCTCAAATCTGTGTTCTTGTTTGCAGCTCGTACAGAGAGGTATCAACATTTAGATTCTGAGGAAGAAGAAGACACAAATGATGATGATCGTGTGGAAATTAGACAGTTTTCTTCATGTTCACCAAGGTTTAGCAAGGTATGTGCAGAGTTTAATAAGTTGGACTTGAACCCATTTGTGCTCAATACAGCATGAAGGTATTTAACCAGCATGGAAGCTAGGTTTTTTAAGGAGACAATTATTTACGTGTACAACAGTGGTCCATTGATAAATGGTTTCTTTTATCCAATATAATAATTTCATGCTGTAGCTTTCGAGAGTGATCTGAAATCAGAAGCAAATGCTTGTTAAAAATACTGAAGATTGTGCATATTAGATTATATACATAATTTGCTTCTGAAATGGTCTTCTTGGAATTATTTCAATTGAAGAGAAAGGAAGGAAAATAAGTGATAGCAACTAGAATGTTCATGTCAGCATTTTTAGAAGAGAGTCAAACACATTATTGGTATTGTTGGGCTGTCTCAGGTCCTTCCTTACTAGCATATGAGTGATTTTACTTTTGTTAGCAATCTTCGATAAATCTATCAAATAGTGATCTATTTGATAACTGAAAATTGGTGTTTGTTATCCTTCCTCAAAAGGTTGTGAGCAATAGACATATATTAAATGCATGATCACTGTGTGAAAAATTTCTTGTATATACAACTGTTAGTTTATTCTGCAAAACAATAGCTATTTTGAGTATTTTATGAGAAAGCAATATAACCTTTTTTGTGTCTGCACCTGTTAACTTTAAATCATAAGTGAAAAATAAATCATTTCTGATAATTTGTGGGTAACTAAAGATTTTTTTTTTGCAAATTTTGAAGTACTTATTTTCTCACTGAATGAAGGTAATAATTATTACTTTTTCCTGGGTTGATTATTTATATACTGAAAGTTTGAGTAGATGAATATAATATTATCTTGTACATATTTTATGTAAAGTTCCTCTTTTTGGCAAAGCTGGAATACAAATAAATTAGCATCTTAGAAAAAACCCAAAAAATCAGCCTGATTAAAATGATGAAAAGGTTGATAATAAAAGATGCCAGGAACAAAAATCAGAATTTGGGTCACTGAACCAATATTTTGCAAACAAAAGAGACATTGTGACAATAATAATACCTTTTTAATTAGGGATTGATTTCTATTCAGTGCAGAGAGGGGTGCTGATCTGGATTACTCAGTGATGGGGCAAAGAATGGGGTACAAATTGAACTGGCATTTCACAATGTTGGGAGGGAGAGGTAAATTCTGCAAAAAGAAATGCTTACAGGCTTGGCCTTATCTTCAATATGAAAAAATAATACATCATTTGTAATGTGGTTGGCATGAAAGGCTCATTATATTTTGTAAGGCTTGTCTGACAATTCAGCCAGATAATTTATTAATAGCTATCCTGTTGATGTTGTGAATTTTTAATAATGTTGTTTTCATCAGTCTCATATGCAAATCAGTTTCTCAGCTGAGTTCAGTCTTATAAACATGGATTTCTTTTTTTCCTCCTCCTGTTAACTGTTGAATGATTTAAAATGTCATTGTAAAGCAGTCGAGGGATGATTGGCCAAGCAATTTAGTTACTAGGGGTTGGACCCCCCCCCCCCCCCGGGTCACCTAAATTTTCTCCGGGTTAACAGTGTTCTCTAAGATTTTTAGAAATAGATTGTCTCTGAACTTGAAAATGTTACTAACTCGATTTATCCTTCACATTAGATTTTAAAACATGGGTGTTTTTTTTTTTACAATCTCTGTTGCAGTTTGCATGTTTAAAATGCCTTCTGTAGCAATATCAAAATTACAGAATGCATGGCTTTTATCTGGCTAGTTTTTGCATAGTGAATAGAACATACCAATTTGTACTGCTGTGGCTTCTTTCTCTGCTGTAACCAAGTTGTTGGTGCTGCCATATTTTTGTTACTCCCTTTCCCTATCTTTCAGAATTCAATTGAGATTCTGTAATACCTTATGATTTAAAAGAGTTCCTTAATGACCTCTGACATGTTAACATTGTCCTTGTAGGTATATAGCAGTATGGAGCGTCTTTCAATCCATGAAGAAAGAAGAGCACCACCACCCACTAAACGTAGCCTGAGTGAAGAAAAGGATGACAGAATAGATGGTCTTGGTAGCCTTAAGAGTCGTGACCGCGGCTGGGTGATTGGGTCTCCTGAAATGTGAGCTTAATATGCTTGCTAAAGAAAATTCTAGATCTGCTTAACTCTCCTATGTATCTTGTTTGGATAAGAAATATTTAGTAAAGTACAAAAAAGAACTTATATATATACACACACACACACACACACACACACACACACACACACACACACATATCAGTCGACCTTGTGTATAACTTGAAGGCAGATTTAGAGGCCAACATGGATCCGTCGCCACAAAAAAATTAAGGAGGGTTTTAAAAAAAAATGGGGGGAGTGGGGTTGAAACGAGCCTGGGTTGGCAAACAAGCGGGGGGGGGGGGGGGGGGGGAGCGAGGGCAGGCGAGTGAGCAAAGGGCGGGCAAATGAAGCTAGCGCAGGGGGGGGGGATTGACTCTATAAAAGCCCCATCCCACTCCCACCCCTGGTTACAGGCTTGGGCCAAAATTAGGGATTTTGATATGATCCCTGCATAATTGGATGGTTATTGCTCAGAGAAGGGGAAAGCACCAATCTCATCTCAGGGGAACAGCCATTTTTCCACTCAGACATTCAAAAAGACCAGAAGTGTCAAGCGTATTGGGGAAGGTTCTGCAAGGACAGACTAAGCTCAAGTCTTTTGCCATGCTACTTAGAGAAGATAATTGTTCCCTTTTGGATAAGAGTTAAGATACAGTACTTACGTTGACCCATCCATGGATAAGTCGACCCAGTTTTTTTGGGTTTATTTTTTGACTAAAAGTTTTAGACTTGCACATGAGTATATAGGATATATGCCCCCCCCCCCCCACATGCTCAGAAAACAGCTTCAATAACCAAGAACCCAAGCTTTCATTATAGAGTTTTTGGAAAGCTTAGGTATTTTCCCAAAGTGAAAGTCTGAAGTGCTATAAGATAAATTGGATATAAATATTAATTGGAGAAGGTTTGTCTACAGTCTGCAATTCAGGATAGTTTTGGCCTACTTTACAAGGATTTCTGAGAAAATTAAGTGCATGATAGATACATACTGCTGTTGTTATTGTTAGTAACAAGGTTTCAGCTTCCTGAAAGTTTTGCTTTTGAAATGAAATTAAAAAATCCTTTATATTTGGGTTTGGTGTAGTGAAACATATAGAAAGGAAGAAAAATCACAGCTGCCTATGATATTAGAAGATTTAGGTTATATGAGAAGTGACTTTCCAGTCTTCTCGGTCTAGTAAGTCTCAGTCCTGTCTTGATGGAAACATCATTAGGCCTAATTAACATATCCAGACAGTCCCCGACTTACAAACATCTGACTTACAAACAACTCCTAGCTAAGAACGGGTGTGTGTGTGTGTGTGAGAGAGAGAGAGAAACAATAGGAAGAGATAGAAATCTGCTCCTAGGTAGAGAAATTCTCTCCTGGAAGAGTTATCATGGGGGAAAGGTGTCTCCACTAAAATGTTATCACTAATCCTTGTTTCCACAACAAGCCATTGTTTTCAAAAACCAATTATGACAGGGACAGAAAGTGAAGTGGAATCTTTTTAACAGGGGCACACACAGCAAAACAAACACAACGGGGGTGGGGGGTGGGGGCGAGAGAGTTAACCCTTCTCTTTGCTATCCAAAGCTAATATATGCACATATTTGGCTGGAGTTACACTTTAAAAATGTACCTTACATACAAATTCAGTTTAAGAACAAACTTACAGAACCTGTCTTATTTGTAACTTGGGGACCTCCTATAAATACACACCATTTTCTTGCCCTGTTTACAAATCTCTCTAGCTTTTAGCCTGATATTGATTTTTTCTCTTTTGTTTTCTTCTATTACTCTAAACAGGTTGTCACTTTTGACTTCCACTTTGCTGTACTTATACATGAAGAGCTATTATAGAATGTGAAGCATCTTATTAATCCAACTTGATTGCAAAATAAATGGATGGCAATTTGTTTTGTTCTTTCCCCGCAGATTGCGTAAACATATCTCAGTGTCTGAATCCTCTCATACAGAGAGTGACTCCAGTCCACCGCTCACTGTCCGTCGTCGTTGTTCTGGGCTTCTCGATATGCCTCGCTTTGCTATTTCAGCAGAGGAAGAAGGGAAAAGGAAATCATTGGATGGGATATTGCTGCCAATTACACAGCCACGGGAGAGCCTTCCTCTTCCAATTCCAGAGCAACCTGTAGAACAAGAATTCCAATTGGATGATAGTGATGGGCCAAAAACACCCTCTTCAACTGCTAGTAACATAAGCAGTTCAACATTGACAGGTATGTTCCTATGATGATAGAATTATTGTCATTAAGCAATGCTAAACTAATGTGCTTGCTCACATTTAGCCAGTCATCTGTAGTTATCCCTTTATATAATTGGGAAACAAGTCTTTCACACTGGAGAGTCCAGTCCTGTTTAGATATTTGTTCATAGGCATAATGTTTGATAAAGCTTATGTTATATTTAGAAGAAAAAACAAACTGATTCATATTGTATGTGCATTCTGGAAATCTGTGGTTTGAGTGTATGTAGACTGTCAAGAGTCAGACGCCAGTTAACATACAAAACAAAGTTTATTCCGAAGATAAGCCAAAAAATAACATAAACACAGGAAATATCCTTGAAACGCTTCACTTTTCAGTGTTTCGAGAGTAGATTGGACAATAATAACTCAAAAACGAGCCACGCTAATTTCCCATGCTGGCATTCAATAAAAAACTAAATAACGCTTCAATTCAGCTTTGGAAAACAAATAGAGTTAATTGCTGGAAAATAAACAAACTAGAAAAGCAGTAAAGCTGCTTCCACGGTGCAGATAAGCCGAGAGCCTCAAAGGGATGATGAATAGCCGTCGTCAGAAGAATCCAAGGTCAGGTCAGGAGGCAGCAGAAATTCCGAAAGACAAACCAATAGTCAAAAGCCGGGAGTAGCCGTCAGTCAGAGGGCGTAGACAGAAGCCAGGTCAAATTCAATCCAAAGTCCGAAGAGGGTGCAGTCATCCAAAACAGGTCCACGATAAGACACAGCAAGAGCCAAGCTAGATGATATCAGCAGATTCAAATCATAGTCCAAGTTCAGTCTTCATAAACACAGAGATCCCAATGGCGCCTCAGCAACACCTTGCCACACGCAAAGTGCAGTGGCCAAACATTCCCATTTTATTCCCCTTCCTCCTGGGTGACCAAACACTCACACCCAAACACCAGGTGTCCCAAATCTACTCAGAGTCTGAACTCCACACAGCTAGAGCTCGTGGATCTGGAGTACCTAGCAATTCGTCGGAGTCCCAATCATCCTGCCCACACTTAGCCCCATGAACACTTAAAGAACCATCCTCCCTTCTCCAAGCATCCCAATTGGGATCAGCTCCTGTAGAAACCCCAGGTTCAGAAGTATCCATAAGCCCCAAATCCCCAGACATCTCCGGTGGCTGTGCCCATTCAGTGCCCGCTTCCCCAGCCACCACCTGTTCCTCAGCATCCATCTCCCCATCTGAATCTTCCTCAGAAGATCCCCCATATAGCTCTCTAAGTCGCTTCCTGCGCAACTCCTCCAGTGAACCCTCATCACGAGGGTTTTTTCTTCCTCTTCGAATTCCATCACCATCAACCATAATCCCCGAAGGCGCAGTCACAACATAGACTGATTTTATGTGTAGAAATCCTATTCAAATGTTAATTCAGACACAGCAATCTCTCTGAGATAAGAAAGCTGGACCTGGAAGATAGGAAACAATGGTCTTGCTTGCCTTTCGTATAGAGGTGCCTTACTGCACCTATAAAAATCAGGTCTGTGTACCTATTATCCATGTTAAAAATGCTTATTTTTTAATGCTAGTGTATAATGTAGAATGTCATATCTAGAATTTGTAGACAGCTTGTGTTATTTACTAATAAGGCTAACTGGAGTGTTCATCTCAGATTTCTTTCTGTTATTTGGTTCATCAGTTCTCACTAATATCTCAATTTTTTATTACTCTCCCCCACTATAGTAGACTTAATTTTATTCAGTGTGGAGGAGATTATCTTTCTTTAGCTTAATTATGCTTCTTTTAATAGCAAAGTGAATGCTGGTAATTTTATTGAGATTGTATCACCCCTAGTTAAATACATCTGTAAATAAGACTTTGGGGCCTGGGTTTGCTTCTGAGAAAAGTTCACTGTTGAGTTGTGTGTAAACATGACTTTGATTTTATATATGAGCCTACAGGGGAACAGGTTGCTAGGAATTCCCTATGGCTCTAATCTATTTTAATTGAAACTGTAGCTGGGAGCTATACAGACTTCTCTGATCAACGCACTCGCAGTAATAGTAATGAAGGCTCAGAATTTACTACTCCAAAAGCCACAAGTGACTTAGCAGTGCGAAGAGCCCGTCATAGGTTACTTTCTGGTGAGTCAGGGGAGAAACGGACTTCACGGCCTGTCAATAAAGTGATTAAGTCAGCATCAGCCACTGCCCTCTCCCTTCTAATTCCCTCAGGTAAGATATTAGAAAAATACCATTTGTGTGATTTTTCTAGTGTACTTTTAAGCATCAAAACCCCTAATAACTTTATAGCTTTCTGTTTCTGCCAAAATGTTTTTTTCCTAGCAAAAAAGATATACGTTATCATAATATCTTATAGGGCTATACTGGGCACTTTGATCTCATTATGATTGTTTCATCCTAATTGTCATAAGCTGTTTTGTGTACTAATTATATGTATATTCCATATTTCCCCCATTTTTTTCAAGGCAGCAGACATAACTACCCTTTTGTATTCTATAAAGCATAGTTAGTTTTGTTTAAATACATTCCAATGGTTTATGAATGTATGCTTTGTTAAAATTAGCATTTTGAAACTACTGGAAAAGATATAATGTAGTTGCAAATGTAAATGTCTTGCCTCCTGGATATTAATTTCCTTGCCTGGTATTTAGTTTTTGTATAATGTAGTGCATAGCTGAGATGATACAGTGAATGTGGACTGCTGGAAGTGTCTAGCTTCCCAATTCAAGCAGTGCTCATAGAAAGAGAGATCCTAACATCCATAGGTCAAGCTTTGTCTCTTAGCCTGCTTGTTTGCCTTTAACCTATTGATGGTATCGCTCCTTGCATTTAATGGCATTGTCTTTTTATAGCAGTGGTATTATATGCTCCAAGGGATAAGAGGCTGTGTAGCACTTTTTCTGATAGGGACTCTGACGTTTGACAAACCTTTGCTGAAGAGCCAGATTAAATGTGCTGGGCAACAACATTATTGGTGAAGAATCTTTCAGGGCCCTTCTAGACAGGCCCTGTATCCTAGGATTTGATCCCAGGTTTTGTGCTTTAAACTGGATGATATGAATCTACACTTCTGGATAATCTGGGATAAACAGAAAACCTGGGATATAGGGCCTGTCTGGAAGGGCCCTCAGAAACAACAGTAGTAGCACTTTGGCTAACTTGTTAGTACTGTGCAAAAGAAGGCATAGGTAAACCATTTCTGTGTGTATTTTACCTCAAAAACCCTATGATAAACCCTATGATGAGAAAAATCAAAATGAAGTAAGAGATAGTACTAGAAGATTAGACAGCCAGTCAAAAAACAGGTACTGGAAAAGAGCAGAGGATAAGTTTTGAGAAGTCATGTGAAATATTGAGCTTGCATTTGTTTGATGAAAAAGGAAATTACTACTACTATAGATGTTTTCAAATATAGTTGTAAGTTTCATTATATGTTTTTTCAGTCTTCTTAATCCTGTATTATGCAACTTGTAATTTCTGTTGTAAACTAGGCTAATTTGGAATTCATTTTCATTTCCCTATAGAACACCATACCTGTTCTCCGCTCGCCAGTCCAATGTCACCTCATTCTCTCTCCTCCAACCCATCTTCAAGAGATTCTTCTCCAAGTCGAGATTTTTCTCCTGCTGTCATGAACCCTAAACCACCAATCATTATCCACCGTGCTGGGAAGAAATATGGCTTCACTCTTCGTGCCATCAGAGTTTATATGGGGAACAGTGATATCTACACAGTGCATCACATGGTTTGGGTATGTTTATGCTTCTTTGATTTTGTTTAGTTACTGTATGGCATAGCAATAGACTAATATGAGGATAATAGGACATTTAACAATCAAAGCCTAATAAAATCCCATATTTTTACCTAGACATCTTCCTAGAATCACATCAGGAAGAAGTAAATCCTTTCCACAGAAATCAGTGTGCGTTTAGGACGTATTCTGTACCAGAGTTATAATCTCTATGTTAATTGCATTTAATTCCTTTGGAGCTATTTTGACAATGATAGTCTGCTTTAGATCACATCCTTCCCTTAGGACTATTCACACATCTGCCTGGAGTTGATTACATGTCTTTAGGCATCATTGAATTGACTAGGGATTTGGGATTCAGTTCACTGTGAGTTATACAAGTGGCTTATTATTGTGTACTGTTTCTTTTTTACCCACATTCTCGGTCAGCCTGTATGTATATCTCTTTTTGAAGTACAGGGAGTTGTTTGCCTCAGTATTCTTACTAATAACATTTTCCATTTTTAATTTTGCTAACAGGTGGAAGAGAAAAGGGATGCTAAAGTGCACCTCAATTTCCCTATAGATGTTACTTATGTTTTCTTCATTTAAAAGGAGATTATTGTTTGAATCTTAATTATCGCTGATACAATAATATGGAGCAGTTTAATTGCTTTTGTAAATATATTTCTAATCCTTATTCCATTTGACCTTGACAAGGACTGCATTATGTAGTAAGTTTAGCTTCAATAAAACACAGGTCACATGTCACAAATGCATCTCTATAATCACTGGGGTTGTTTTCTTGTTGCAGTCAACTCTTTTAACTACTGTTGACTGTTAATATTTACACCTATTTATATTTAGAGATAAATTCATAGACACAAGACATTATTTTTGCATATAAGAGGGACCAGACCCAGCTCCTGACATTTCATAAAGGTCCATAGGTGTAGGAGCTGGGAAAGCCCTCTGGCTGATATCCCAAAGAATGTCTGCTAGATGAGCTAGTTATGCGGTTTGGTATGATGAAGTATTGTTATGAATGAGAAAGAAAAAAAGAAATTGGCAGTGAGCATTCCAGTAACTACTGGCATATGTGTTCTGAAGTTTATACCAGACAAACTGTTTTTTGTGGAAATGAAGAGTGTCCCTCATATGGACAGAGACATCTGTTTTTGACATTAACATTTTTTGTTTCATATTAACAGCATGTTGAGGAAGGTGGACCGGCTAGTGAGGCAGGTCTTCGAGAAGGAGATTTGATCACCCATGTGAATGGAGAACCTGTTCATGGATTGGTTCATACTGAAGTGGTGGAGTTGGTCCTGAAGGTACAGAAACGGCACTGTGACTAGCATAATGTGCTTTAATCAAAATGCTTAAGTTAAAAGACATTGTTGAATGTCTTGGAGGTTGCGGCAACATCTATTTATTAAATTGTGACTATAAATTATTCGTTACAATTTTGGCAGATAGATTTAAACAAGTATTAGCAAAGATTATTCACAGGGATCAAGCAGGATTTCTACCTGACAGACATCTGAGTCAGAATGTCAGAACAATTCTAAATGTGTTGGAGATAACAGAGAGCGACCCCAATAAAGATCTGGAATTATTCTTCCTGGATGTGTAAAAAGCATTTAATCAGGTTAGCTGGGGCTACTTGGAGAAATTCTTGGAATTATATGAGGTGGGCCACCGCCTTAAAAAAGCAGTGGGGACAATATACTCGAAGCAAATTGCTAAGCTAAAAATAAATGGTAAATGGACAAATAATACAGAGATACAGAAAGGGACCAAACAAGGCTGGCCACTTTCGCCATTAATTGGAAATTCTGAGTATAAGAATTAGAGAGGATAGTCAAATTGAAGGGTTTAAAGTAAGGGGTCAGGAAATTAAAATCAGAATATATGCGGATGATATGGTATGTATTTTATCTAACCCAGCACAGAATGTTTCAAAATTATTAGAAGTAATTAAACTGTACGGAGAGGTATCAGAATTTAAAATAAAGACAAATCCAAATGTGTTACAAAAAATACAGACACTAAAACGATTAGGAAATTAGAAGAGGCTGCCAATTCTAAGGTTGTCCCAAAGATAAAGTATCTGGGAATTATGATCTCAAGCAAAAACATTAACTTATTTCAAGATAATTATGGAAAAACATGGTCAGAGATCAAAGAAAACCTGAATAATTGGCAGAAGTTACCATTAACTTGGCTGGGCAGAGTAGCAATAATTAAGATGATTATACTCCCAAAAACCTTCATTCTTTTTCAGAATATACCTATCAACATATGGAAAAAGGACATTATGAAATTCACTTGGTCAGGGGAAAAAAGCCAAGATTGCTTACAAGAATCTAATTGGCATCAAGGAGAGGGGGAACTAAATTTACCAGACCTAAAAACTTACTATGAAGCCACCTGCATGAGCTGGCTCAAAGATTGGATACAATTCAAGAACACAAATTCACTTAATTTAGTTGATTTAGGACTAAGATTTGGGTAGCATGCATACCTATGGTATGAAGGCCAATGGGCATTGAGGGAAAAAGATGAACTGGGTATCAAAGATTGGTTTCATTATCACCAATTATATGAAAGATTTAAAAAGCACGGAAAGAAGGGTTTGCCTCAAAAAAAATCAGAATTGGAAACTATACTACACAAAGGAAAAAAAAGGTTTAATAGCCAGACTTTATAAACATATTCTAGGTTACAACCTGGAAGACAATTGGGTAAAAACCTCCATGATTTCATGGGCAAAAGATCTAGGGAGAAACACAGACTTTGATAACTGGGAGAACCTGTGGAAAAAAGGTTTCAAATTTATAGTGGCGGGTTCAATAAGAGACAATTTATATAAAATGTTTTACAGATGTTACACAACCCCAGCTCTCCTAGCCAAAATAGACAAATTACAATCAGGATGCTGTTGGAGGTGTAAAATACAGAAAGGGACCTTTTTTCACGTATGGTGGTCTTGTGAACTGGTGCAGGTCTACTGGAAAAATATCATAAAAGAAATGAATAAAATGATCCACAACAAAGTAAAAAGAAATCCAGGGATGTGCCTATTAGGGCTATTCAGTGATGAATTAGTGCAGCCGGAAAGAGAAATCTGCTTGGACAGTTTTGTGGCTGCACACATAACGATTGCCAGTGACTGGAAAGGTGAAAAACAAACATTAAATATTGAAAATTGGAAGGATAAATTGTGGGATTATGCACAGATGGCCAAGATTTCTAACAATCTGAAACATGAAAGTCATGACATTTTTTGAAAGAAATTGTAAATTGGCCTTAGCATATCTATGGGGGAATTTAAGAAATAAAAACAATGGGAATTTATTGATCCAGAAGCACAGGGGGTTAAAAAAAATTATGCATAAACTCTGTGTACGTCAGTGTTGAGAGTCAAGGTGGTGGGTCGCACAGGGGGTGGGTTGAGGGGTAATTGTATTGTGGGTGGCGGGTTTATTTATGTGTATATGTTTGTAATGTGGATTATGGGTGTTGCACAATTTAAAAATAAAATTCTATTTTAAAAAAAGAAAAGAAAGGAAGTTGCTGCAAAATCTATTTTCCTCATTCAAAGTTGCACAGGGCATTTGTTACCAAGACAGACAATTGGCTGTGGTTCCAGCTGTACAGAAATAACCTTACCAGAGGTACCCATATTCTGGTAATCTCCAGACAGACTGGTGTAATTAATGTATTGTGTGTAGGGAGGCTGCCTTTGAAGGAAGTTTGGAAACTGGAGTTCACAGTAGAACTGCTAAATTGCTAACTGAGTCTAGCAGTTTTGATTCTGTCATTCTGGGTGGTGCTTTGTCAGCTGTCCTGCTTTCAGACTGTTTCTGGGCTCAATTCAGAGCAGACTTTGACCTGTTAAAGCACTTTACAAAAGGCTGCGAGGTGGTTGTTAGTTTTTCGGGCTGTATGGCCATGTTCCAGCAGCATTCTCTCCTAATATTAGGAGAGAATGTCTGGCTCTGTGGTTCGTTAATTGAAGATGCCCAGTTTATCTGCAGGTATTACTGCGTTTTTAAATTTAAAAATTTATCATTTGATGACGTTGTCTGCTCATTTTGTATTTGGTTAAATTTATGTTGTACTGTTTTTATGCTTATGTATTTCTATTTTATGTGTGGCAACCTAGAGTGCTTTTGTGAGCCGCCCTGAGTCCCTTCAGGGAAATGGTGGTGGGGTATAAAGTTTATTATTATTATTATTATTGTTGTTGTTATTATTATTATTATTATTATTATTATTATTATTATTATCATTATTATTATTATCATCATCATCATCATCAATAATAATAATAATAATGTTTCGCCTGCATGTGTGGCTGACATATTCACTGGTTCTGAAGACTCCAGCTACAGATGACCTTCTGAAGATGCCAGCCACAGATGCAGGTGAAATATCAGGAGAGAATGCTTTTGGAACATGGCCATACAGCCCGAAAAACTCACAACAACCCTGTGATTCCGGCCATGAAAACCTTCAACAACACAAGCAGAAAATACTCTTATGTTGTTTGTTTCCGGTAATCCAAAACATGATATATTATGCCAGAAAACATTGTCACCTTGAGAAAAATATTATTTGAATGTTCTTCTGATTTCACCACTGCAAACAGTACCATCTTTTACTATTGTTTTTCCATATTGCCAGCAGTATTTCAAAAAGGGTTTGTCATGATTGATCTTAAGAATTTCCCATATTGAATGTTTCTAGCTCATTATAAATGTGCAGTTATTGATTGTTTTATATGGGAGTTTCAGATGTTTCCCTTCAAAAACACATTTCTGATTCAGGGATATTGCATTTTCCTACTACTGAAATAATGTTTTGCTGCAGACATGCTTTGTCCAAGTGGCCAGGTGAATACAACCTGGATTACTTTTTGGATTAGAATAGCACAAGTGCTATGGGAATCTATTAAATTGTGATAAAATTACAACTAACTAATGGCACAGTTGTGACTATGTTGTGTTCCTGATAGCAAGTTATTTGCCAAAAACATAACATGCATGGGAAAAGCATTGGTATAAATACTTTTGGAACCAATTGCCTGCAAGATTGTTTAGGAAGTAATCTGAATAAACATATCCAGTTCTTACACAAAATTGGTTTATATTTGATGGCAGCTCTTTAGCAGAAGAATTTGAAATATAAAGAAAGTAGCAATGTGAGACTTGGACAGCTGCTTGACAGAATTTCTAGCATGAAGCTGCTGGTGGTGGACGTGTTCTAATTTACTTGACTGCCTGCTGCTTAGAAAGCTTATGTTGGAAAAATGAAGAATCACAAAATTAGAGCTCTCTGAATCTGTCAGTCAACTAGAAAAATCGTTGTTTAATCAGTGAGATGAGAAATTGAAGATGTGCCTCCAGCACAATTTTCTAAAGACAAAATAAATATTGGAAGGGGAGAAAAGAATTAATCAGGGGAATTTAAGACAGCCACTGATGGACTGGTATTTTCTTTGGTTCAACATGCAGCTACTCAGAAGGGATGAATAAAAAATATTAAAATGTGTGTTTTTCTTCCTGGCAGAGTGGGAATAAAGTATCTATATCTACTACACCTTTTGAGAATACGTCAATCAAAGTGGGGCCAGCTCGGAAAGCCAGCTACAAATCAAAGATGGCAAGGAGAAACAAGAAAAGTAAAACAAAAGATGGACAAGAAAGGTGAGTGAGGTTTTTCTGTGGAAAAAGAAATTGTGTCACAGTAATTGGTGAAAATAAATCTCTGTCAGCACATATTGTTTTTATGACATAATTATTATGCAGAATAAATCAGCTAGAAATTTTAGTAAACTGTGGGTTGAATCCAGAGTTTAATGAGCAAAGTTACTGTTTATGGAATACAGTCTCTCAGATTCCACTTTGGTTTGCATCCCTTCAAAATCTTCCGGAATGGCATAGAAACCACTCAGCACCAATGTAGGTACTAAAGAAATTGCTGGGCCTGTGCCGCATCCACAAATAGAGGGTCTTATTGCAGATAGAGTCTCTCTAGTTTGCATCTGATCTTGTTGTTTTTACAAATGATCATTCTTCACTTTTTCCAGTAAGAAGAAGAGCTCTTTGTTTAGAAAAATCACCAAGCAGGCATCTTTGCTTCACACCAGCAGAAGTTTATCTTCTCTTAACCGTTCTCTGTCATCTGGAGAAAGTGTTCCTGGTTCACCAACCCACAACCTCTCCCCTCGTTCACCAACTCAGAGCTACCGATCTACTCCCGATTCCACACATTCAGGTAGAAATAGAGACATTGACAGGTTTTAAACCTTTGGGTTTGTGGTCTCAGGATGCTTTCTCAGATGGTGAGGACAAAGTAGACTTATGTTGCGAATTGTTGGGATAGTCCCCACAGGGAGATAGGGTGGGATATGAATAAAGTTTATTATTATTATTATTAGTAGTAGTAGTAGTAGTAGTCGTCGTCGTCGTCGTCGTCATCGTCGTCGTCATACTGAATTCGGAATGCACTAAAAGTAGTGAAAGATTCCAAGTGCTACAAGTCAAGTTACCTCAAGTGTATGGGAAGCCAGTAACAGAAATTATATATAGTATAGAGATGAGTAAAACCTCACAGGTAAGAAATATTTGGACAGGATTGGGGACAGGATGAAATTCGATCAGGCCTGCGCAACCTATGGTTCTCTGGGTGTTTTGGACTTCAGCTCCTAGAATTCCTGGAAATTGGACAAGCTGGTTAGGGCTTCTGGGAATTGGATTCTCAAGCACCTGGAGGGCCAGAGGTTGTACAGGCCTGAATTAGATGGTTGGGATCAGGCAAATGAATAAAGTGAGATATTTAACAACTTCAGAAGGGAAGCATACTTCCAGAATATTTTAGAAACAGTGACTGGTGTATATTTACACCATAATTTGCAAATAAATTCATGAAAAATCAGACAATGTGATTTTCTGAATGTGTTTTCTCATGTTGTCTCTCATAGTTGAGGTCTACCTATGATGTCAATTGCAGGCCTCTCTCATCTTTTTAAGTGGGAGAACTTGTACAATTGGTATCTGACTAAATACTTTCCCCCCCCCCCCCCACTGTATCATTAAAACAACAAAGGCAATTATCGTACCCAAAAACCTTTCTGTGGCAGGATATTAGTTTTAAAATTTAAATAAATCAATCGAATGAATGATTAATTAATTAATTATTAAGCAGAAAACTAGAAGCAATTGAAAATAAAGTTGACATGTCCAGCCATAACATGTCCAGCCTGAGCAAACAAATTGGCCCCTAAAACAAGATTCAGAACATTGTTTCTACTAGTATTTTTTCATAGAAGTAACTTGCCTGGTCTTTTAAAAGTACCCATAACTGAGCCCTGGCAGGATAAATCCAGGCAAATATGTAAAAATTGGACAGCAGTGCAGCTGGGTGGGACAGATTGAAGTTAACTGGCATCTAACACTTTCTGATGCAGTAGACTTCAACCACAATATTAATTCCTTCCTGCCAGTGCAAGATTTCCATAGGCCATTAATCACACATGTGATGTAAATGTTACAGCATTTCCTAATGCCTTTCCAATTTTTTTTGCCATCAGGCATTTGGAAGAGGATGAGATAGGGTGGGCTATATCTGGGAAGGAGAGGTCAGGGTTGGTGAGGTTATTTAGTTTTAAATGTAATTTTAATTGTATAAGTATTTTTATTGTATCTTATTTGAGTATTTCTTAACTTACAGTTTCTTAACTAAGTACTTTAACTTTTTTCACTGACAAACATTTAATTGTTTCTGATTTTTGTATTTGCCATGTTTTCAATTTATTGGATTGTGTCATGTTATTGTAAACTGCCTTAAGCCCTCATGGGGAGAAAGGTCGGGTAGAAATAAATTTGATTATGATGATGATGGTGGTGGTGACGATAATACAATGTTCTCTTTTTTTATGTTTACAGTGGGTGGAAACTCTTCTCAGAGCAGCTCACCTAGTTCCAGTGTTCCCAACTCTCCAGCTAGTTCAGGACATATCCGGCCCAGCTCTTTGCATGGATTAGCACCAAAACTTCAACGACAATATCGATCACCAAGACGTAAATCTGCAGGGAACATTCCACTCTCACCGCTAGCACATACTCCCTCACCAACTCCACAGTCCACATCGCCTCAGCGTTCCCCTTCTCCTTTACCTGGGCATTCAGTTGGCAGTTCAAGCATCATGCAGTCTTTCCCTGTAAAATTGCACTCCTCCCCACCCCTCGTCCGACAAATGTCAAGGCCCAAGAGTGCCGAACCACCAAGATCTCCCCTGTTGAAGAGAGTGCAGTCAGCTGAAAAACTAACCTCCTCACTGTCCTCCTCAGAAAAGAAGCTGCCCTCTTCACGTAAGCATAGTTTGGACATTTCTCACTCCGATTTCAAGAAGGAAATGCTCCAAAGAGATCCAGGTCTCCAGAGTTGGCAAGAATCAATAAATGAAGCAACCGGAGGGAAAGTTGGGCTTGCAGAAAAGGGGACACTCCAAAAACCTTCTTCCAGAAAACTAGGGGCCATCCGGCAAGATCGGGTGGACAGGAGAGAATCTTTGCAGAAGCAAGAGGCCATCACAGAAGTAGATTCTTCTGAAGATGAAACCGATGAAGGGTCAGAAGATAGTCAAGATGGGAAAAGACTGGACAGGCCACCTTTCAGTAGAGACCATCACATTTCTGATTCTTTCACTGAGGACATGAAGCTTTCTTCCAAGTTGGAAAGCAAAGATAGTATGGAAGAAGATGCTTTCCTTCCCGAGGAACCAAAACCTAGTAATTTGCAGAACAGGGCAAACCAAGAGCAACCAAAGGATATTACAGGAATACCACTGCCTGATATAGAGAAGTCACAATCTAAGATAGCTGTGAGAACTTCACTGATAGAAAAATCTGGTAACTGTGAAACAATTAAGTTAGCATCAGAAATTGAAATAGCATTGGTGTCTGTAGAAGGCAATATAATTAGTAATATCAAAGATGCTAAAGATCTTAAAAAACCTGTGGCTATCCAAGAAAACATAGATTGCCCAGAGCAGGTGAAGTGCCTGCCACTGAGATCCTTGCAGGTTGGTCAAGGTGACTGCTTGAGGCTGGCACATGACAAAGATAAAGTGAAGAAATCTGCTTCTGAGGAATCCACACACATGTTATCCCACAAATCTATGCCTTCGTTAGCACTTTCTTCTACTTGCACAAGTAGTACAAGCTCTCTTCCACCACTAAGCCAAAAAGACTGCAAAGATGCACCTCAGAAACAGGGGCACCAATATATCCAGGAAAATGTCAGTATGTGGAACTGGGCAAACAGTGACAGAATGTCTGCACAAAGATCGTCTGATGCTGAAGAACTAGAAGAGATATCTTCTAGAGTAGCAACTTCAAAACACAAATACCAAACAAGGGATAAAAACCTAAGTTGTTCTACAGATGGTTCAGCTTGCACGGTTGAAAGTGGAGAAGCCCCTTGGCCAGCTCATTTAGAAACCAATGCTAAAAGTATGCTGGATCCCAAAAATCCCAATATATCTGGCTCAAAAGTACTAGAAAAAACAAGAGGGGAGATCCCTCAGGAGGAACTGTTTTGTATGAAAAAGAGTGTGTCCGAACAAGGAATGGAGGAGGCACCGAGAGAAAGATCAAACCTAGAAACAGCCAAAACATTCAGCATTGGGGATCTCATTGGGGTATGTAGTTCTCACCCCAAGTCAGAAAGCATAAGAATTTCTTGGAAGTCAGGCTACTCGGAAGGAACAGAAGAAGAGACAATTCCTGGCAATTCTAATGTACCTGAAATTTTGGCGGCAAAGAGTCAGATACGTCCACCTGAAGATCAGGGAGATGGCATTGTGGAGCCGAACATGGGGGTTTCTTCTGGACCAGATGGCCGCCTGAGTCCTAAAAGGGAGAAAACTCTGATGTCAGGAGAAACCAGAGAGACTGGAAATCAGTCACAGACAAAAGACCTCCTATCAGAAGGTGATGTTGCAAAGAAAACATAGCATTCTGCATTCAGAAAAAAGACAGCATTAATAGAACACAGTTATAAATCAGAAAACCTGTACATCTATTTTTTGTAAGTTTGTGTTTTCACACTCTTGCCTTTTTCATTCTTGCAATTCTATTTTTGTACACAGTATTTGCCATTTGATGCCTCGTAACAAGGTATCTTTAAAGAAAAATTACAGACTGAGTTGCAAATGTCTCCTCCCCCTTCCCATTTAAAAATGCCCTCGTTCTGGAGTGCCCTGTGCATAGTCTTCACTTTGAGCTTTTTGAGAACATACATTTACAAAACAAGGCTCACTTGAGGAAGCTACATTTTGACCATCAGTTCCAAATTTTAGTCATTGTGAGCCAAATTTTGGTCACTTCTTTACATTGGTAAAGGCCTGCCATAATACCTTTGGCAATATTATCTTGAAATATTTTCTGTCTCTGCACACTTTCTTTTCTCACATATCATAGACTTTTGAAGAAAGCCTTGTATGTCATCTTGTGTAATTGGGGAAATATCCCTTTTAAAAAAATATGTTAAGTGGAATATTAAAGTTTCAGTTTGTGCGTGATTTTTAAAAAAATTGCTTTAAAAGAAGCATGATGCCCCATCTTCAACTTTTATTTAGAATTTTAATGCTTGTGGCCTTACCAGCAGCACTTTGCTCAGGGGGCAAGTACCTAAAACAGGTACAGGCTGTATTGGTTAGTTCTTAGTGAAGTAGCATCCCAAATTGCACCACAGATGTTTCTGAGCATCTGAAACTATCCCCGCCCATCTTGTGGGAGAGCATACTAGTAGAAGCAAGTAACAGTTGACAAAGAGCTCTGATTTGATTTCATTGGAAGGAATTATTTTTACAGATCTGTCAGGAACGGACTAAGACAGCCCACTGTGTTACTTTTCCAATTGTAAGCATACAATTAACTGGCCCTTCAATCACAAATTAATTATACATTTGTTATAATTTAGATTTCTCTGTGCATCTGATTTTTCTCTCTCTAAAATGCTATTACCTATTTAACCTTTTGGAAACTCAAACAAAGCTGCCTAGACCAGTTATACTGCACTGATATATAGACAGATAAGTATACATATACACGACTAAGCAGTAGATGAAGCATTTCAGATCTATTCCTTATTGAATCTAATTACAGTGTATAGGCAAGACAACTACTTGCGCAAATGTCATAATTCTTACGAATTTAACTTATAGCTGCTAAATGTGTGTGGGCAGAGAAAGCAATCATTTGCATTGCCCACAGTTTTCTGTAAACAAGAGGTGATCACATGGCAACTAATAGCTCCCTAGGGCATATGCTACAGTTAATTACAATACAACTTCATTACTCGGCCATGTTTCTGATATAAAGCCTTCTGCTGTGCAGTTTCACCTTAGAAAGGCTACTTTTTGACTGGGAAGATGATCTTAACTTTATTGTCATCACATTTCAATGGCCTTTTGTTTATTTCTTGAACTTCTTGATTTCCCCCCACTGCCTAACTCTGAATTCTTTGGTTTCAGTTTTGGACCAACTCATTTGATTTGGGATTATTTTTTACATTAACCACTGTGTTTGCTTGCGTGTGTGTGTGTGTATGTATGTATGTGTATGCGCGCGTGCGTGTGTGTAATGCGCGCGTGTGTGTGTGTAATGCTTTTTGTGCGTGCTGTAAAGCTGTAAAAGCAGATACATTGGTTTTCTCAAATTAGGTTCTCAAACTTTCAAGATTAATAATTCTCACAGATAAAGTACACTAATCTCCTTAGTTCTGCCCACCAGCATAGAAGAGTAGATGCCATATGTGTTGGCATCTAGGTCTGTGTTTGAACCGCCTTTTCTCTCACTTTGCTGCATTGAACTCCAGGTAAAGTCAGTCAGATGTGGATACATTGACTCATTTAGAAAAAGGGAATTGTTTTTCATATCAGTTGATAGCCACTGAAAGTACATGCTGATTTAAAGTAATGTAAAAATATTAGATGTCATGATGTACACAGTATGGATTTGAGCCCTGTGGATAAATGGTGTGGCTTCAAATATACCTTGTAGCATCTATACACACATAGATAGCCAAAGGAAGTGTTTATCTAGTTTAGCCAAATAAACCATATTGCGACACCTCATGTATGTATTATAGATATGCTACATAGATGTTATCTTTTTGATATGTTTACCTAACAGGAAAACTCTGTCATCATTAAAGTCTCCAGGAGTGTCCATCCCTTACCACTTGCTAGATTCATTTAACTGTTGGCTTACTTGAGAAAAATACATGGCTGGAAATAGTTCCATCCAAACCTTATGTTAATAAATGGGATTTACACATTGACATTTAAATACAAGAGTTCTGACAATCATAATGTTACAGAGGGAAGAATTTAAGATATTAAAAGTACTTGGAACCATTAAGCCTAACATAAGGTGGTGTGTAACGGGCCTCCTGAACTCATATTGTTAACATTTTGAGGGGAAACAGTTGTAATTGTGACTATTTATAGTCCAGTTAAGGCATTCAGTTCATACATAAAGTTAGTTCAGACATCACCACTGTGTTCTGTTTAGGTAAAACACACATGTATCCATCTTTACCGTATTGCTTTTCCATTTTTTATGTTTCAGTTTATGTATCTAGATTTCATTTATTTTCTTAATTCGGCCTTTTAAACTTCTAAGTATCCAGGTGATGCATTCCTCGGCAATACTACACACCATTGAATGGTGCATCTAAGACCATCAAACTGATGTTTAGTGTAAATATTAGATTTTAGCATTGCTAAAAGTCCGTCCTGAGAGAAACATGTCCAAAATGTTACTGTGCTCATTATGCTGTAAAAAAGATACTCAGCATTGAGCAGGAAAAGGGGAATGACCTGCAGTTGTTTTTGTTTTTTTTCTACATTAGCACTGAATTAAGGTGTGACATTTTGATTTGTTTGTTTGTTTGTTTGTTTGTTTTCCTCTGGGGAGGGGTGAAGTCTCTTTCCAGTTTTATCTTTACTGGACATGAAGAATGGTGCCGTATTTCTAGTAGGTGATTTTACAGCTGTGTGTGTGCGTGTTTACAATTGTGTTTTGATTTTTGTTACTTCAAAGACTGTGAGCACAGCTTTCACACTGTGTTCCAATTTCAAACTGGTGCCGCTCAGCACCTGGCTAGCAGAAGACAATGTGGGATATAAATGTTTTTAGAAACTTGAACAATTGCCACATAAAGAGAGGTGCAATAATTTTTATTCTTGTTGTACCTGCATGTTGATGTTCAAATACTCTTCTGAAATACACTTCATTTTTTACATAAACCTGTGTCTAGCTCTTGACTCCCCTCTGCTTCTTCTGATGTTTTTTGTGAAATGTTGCAACAATCGTATGGTTTCAGGCAAGCTGACTTGTCTTGAGACAAGCTTAATGGACCTTGGGGCAGTGGGATCATTTATCATCTGTTGCCAACAGATCATCATCTTGTTGATATCTCAGATTGGGTGCTATTTTTTCTACTACTTTCATAATGTTACACTTGGTCAGTAGTCACCACAATGTGTTCTATATGTTCCACAGAAACTATAGTTCAACATATGTCTGCTTTTGTATTTTCTGGCACATATTACCAATTTTGGAAGATAGCCATGTGCTGCTGGTTACTGATAAACTAGAATCAACCATTATAATTTTATTTTATAACAATTGTTTTTATACTTCACAATAGTGTAGGCTTTCTCTTGATCCTACCAACATCACTACCATTGCCTTCTAGTAGATGCCCTTGGCCCTGAAATTTTTTCAGAGGAAGCTCTGTTGCTCCCTTCCCCGCTCTCTTTTTTTATTTAAGGCAGTAGCTCTTTATTGGTCATTGCAGAAAATCTTTTAATTTGAGAGGTGGGGTGTTGGTGTTTGTCTTTATAATTTTAACTGCCTTTTTAACTTTTAAATAATAATATGAGTGTTTTTTTAAACATGTGCTATGCAATGTTTTCACTATCCTTGGTTTTTAACTTGCACTGTGACCTGCCTTGGGTCCCATACAGGGAGAAAAGAGGGATATAAATTACGTAAACAAATATAGAATTAAAACAGAGAGCAAGACCATAACATACTGCTCCCAGTTGCCCCTGCACTGGAAACGTCTTTAACAGGTACGCCTGTTGAGCTCAACCTTTCACACAGTTGGTAACAGAAAGAAATACTGTGAAGAGGGTTATTGGATAAAACTGATAAGGCAAGAATGGCTTTGTGTGGGTGCATATTTTTTAAAGAAACGCCAGAGTATGGAATCCATTTGTGCTATACAGTTATAACACTCATTCCACTTCATTCCAATTTAGGGAGGGGCTTTCAGAGTTCTCAGCCTGAGCACTCTAGTGCCTCATCAAACTACAAATGAATGGGCCTCAGGAAGGCTCTCCTGTGCATGTTGGAATTACCATGGAAACAGTATTCTCTTGCGTACGATGTTTTTCATGGTAAGCATGTCCCAGGCCTTAGGATGCACGGGAGAGTTTTGGTTCCACTTCCAAGTTGTACTACAACCCTAACCAATATATTTATCCCACCTTCTCCAAGAGAAACACTCTCTCCCTAATTGGGAGATTTTAGAATAGGTGGGATTTGAGTTTACACCTGTGTTCCTCCGATTCACCTAATTTCAAGCCTTGAGCGTTCCAGGGCTCAAATCAGAAAGGAAATGTATGAATCAACCCAATTTTGTTGCCATTCAAGTCATGATGCACAGTACCCAACTAAGCCAACCAGATTATTTTAGCTCTCAATCAGTGGTTTCCAACCTTTGGTCCTCCAGGTGTTTTGGCCTTCAGCTCCAACAAGTCTTACCATTTGGTAAGCTAGCTGGGATTTCTGGGAGCTAATTTCCAAAACAATTGGAGGACCAAAGGTTGGGAACCACTGCTCTAGATAAATCAACTTCACTAGAATAACGATTTCTCCAGACCCTTTCACATCACTCATGTTCATCTACTTGAAACAGACACTTCTCTGGCTAATTCAAGCTCTGCTCCCTCCACACCATTGAATGGAGAATAACACCTGGACAAGGTTCCTTTTTTTGGTTATTTCGCAGAAATAACTTCAGAGGAAACGATTTAGTTTAGACACAGTACTTTGGGAAATACATGCAAAGCTATGAATAGGAAAAATATTTCAAGTATTACACACTATGATGTGTATGGTGCAATCTGTCCAATATAAAAACTCATGGGATGGACAGATAATGGAAATGGGTGAGTGGGTAAAGGAAATTGATGCCTACAGTTTTAGTTTGCTTATTGACAATGAAGTGATGGCAGTGTCCAGGTTAATGAAGATGAATCTACACCACCCTTATAGGGGACTGCATTTACTATCTGATTTCAGGAACTGTCTTTCTGGAAAAGTGTGATTTCTGGGGAGAAAAGGAAGGGCAGAAACAAGCACTCCAATTATCTGACATGCTTATTGAACATTCGTTTTAATTTGTACCTTTTGGGAAATGGTGACCTGACACAAATCGGTAGGATGGGAGAGAGCAACGTCTGTGATCTAAGAGCAATTTTTAAAGGGCCAGCCAATAGCTGCAAGGCAGGTTTCTTAAGTCAATTTCAACATTTCTCAGTACTTTTCCATAGGTATTTTCCCTTGGGAGAAACTAGTGGAAAAGTAATAATCTTAGAAAGCACATTCACATAGGACTTAATATATGGTCAGAGCATAGCCTTCCATAGTAATGCATATAGAATTTGTAGCAACGTATATTCAGGGAATGGTTTTATGTCTGTCAAAAGCTTTTTACTGATACTTGAAAAGTGTGTTAAAATTGGTAGAGAATAACTACCATATCTTAAAACTCTTAGAAATGGTAAAGCACCTTAACTGAAGCATAACCCTTTACCACCCTTTTCCCCTTCCTGTCCCAAATGTTATAAAGACCCACAAATATATTACATCTCAGGTAAAAAAAATGAAGTGAAATTGGGGCACACAAGTTATCAAAATTTGTCTAGCTATCCAGGTACAACAGAACCAGAAAATAATAATTCTGGAATTTAACTTTTTTTTATTGGCATTTCATAGTTTGCATTCTGTAATAAACAGGTGCTCATATTAATGCTCTCATCACCATTTTAATATGAGAACGGTTTGTATCATGACTGCGACTCCCAGCATTCTTCACTATTGGCTATGCTAGCTGGTGTTGGTGGGAATTGTAGTCCACCTTCCAGAGGGCTACATGATCCCCATGTCTGTTTTGGAGGCCTGCTAGTACACCTCTTTCAATATCTATCTGCAGCCTTGATCTGATGCTCTATGTATAGGAGTAGTAGCAAAATAGTAGCAAATACTGAAACCTCTAGTTCCCTTCCTTGATGCCTTATCATTGCACTAGAGGGCAGCATTGTCATACATGAATAAGGGCTAAGTTTAATTCCTTGGTGTATAGGCTGAATTTTGGAGATTTTATTTGGCTCAGGTAGCACTAATATATCATATTATTATTGTTATTGTAATTATTTCCACTTCCCTCCCCAGATTGGGACCCAAAGTCAAAACTTTTAGAAAACTCAATTAAAAACATACAAAACTAAATATTGAATACAATTAGAATCATAGAATAGTAGAGTTGGAAGAGACCTCATGGGCCATCCAGTCCAACCCCCTGCCAAGAAGCAGGAAAGTTACAATTAGACAAATTACAATATTAAAATACAATATTTTAAAAAGCTATTAGAAACAATTCAGCAAAAATAGTACAGTACCCTCTTACCTGTTCTTTAAACACTTTCTCTTTTAAAAGCTTTTCTGAATAAAAAGGTTTTAGCCTGCCAGAGCCCAGGAGCAGCCACCAAGAAGGACCTCTTTGGCTTCCACACCACCAGTGCGTACAGTAAAGATGGAGCTGAGAGAAGGGCTTCCTCTGATCATCTCAGAATCTGGGCCGGCTCATACAGGGAAATAGGGTCCACCAGATAGCCTGGACCTGAGCTTTATAGAACTATATAGACCAGCGCTTTGAACTGTGTCCAGAAACAGACTGATAGCCAGTGATCCCTGTAGCCAGCCCCAGTTAACTAGTTGCCTGCAGCTCTTTGGACCATACGCAGCTTCCAAACTCTCTTCAAAGGAAGCCCAAGTAGAGTGCATTTCTTTAACCCAACATTTGGCTTCAACATTTACACCTGCATTAGCCCTTAGTAGGGGCAGTTGCCCACAGAAGAAATGACAGTAATACAGTCATCAGTATCAGTCTGACTGAGGATCTAAGAGCAAACTCATGATTATACCACCTGTTTTTATTCTTTCCCCCTTGTCCTGGGCTCGCAGGTCTATCACCTATAGTTCCTCCATTGTGGTCTGGATCAATTCACATTCTCACAGATTCACATATGCACACATCTTGTTTTCTCTCACTATCTCCCTGTTTTAGCTTGGAGACCCAAGTGAATGTGTACCAGATAATTGCAGTGAATAATTTTCACAGCATTTGGGAGCATACAGCTTGTTTGTCTGTTTCTGTAGATACTCAGTCAATTGCTAGCAGTGCGTCTAATTTGCCTTTCGAACATTGTGAAAGCCATCCACTGCATGACTATCAGCCCCCTTCCAGTAGACTCAAATCAAGGAAAAGCTTCATGAGAACCACCAGTCCTCTTGATGTTCCCGCAGCAACAGCAAGAGTATCCCTCTGGGCAACTAAACCAGGCAATCCCAACTAGATGCCCCCCCCCCCCCATGAGGGTCTGCCTTCAGGGGCAAACCAAGAATGGGCAACTTGGAAATCCCTAAACAGACTCAGAAGTGAGTGGGAAGATCAAAAGACAACCTGGCAAGATGGCACTACCTGAGGAATCCTCCACCTTGTGTGACTGTGGAGCTGAACAAACAACTCATATGTATGCTTGCCCACAATGCCCTGCCTCATGCACGGAGGAGGAGTTGTTTAAAGCTACGGACAATGCAATTGCTGTTGCCCGTTTTTGGTCCAAAACTATTTAGCTGTTTGTCATTCCTTTATTTTATCACTTTTAAACTTATTTATTATGCAATGCTTTTGACACAAAATAAATAAAATAAATGGCAAAGGTACATTTTCAGTTGCCTGCAAAAGAAAAGTGGGGTTGGGGCCACACTGGTCTCTCTGAGGAGGAAGTTCCAGAGTAGGAGCAGCCATTAGAAAGGTCCTCGCTTGTTCTCACCAAATGGGCTTGAGAGAGCAGCCCTTTCCAGATGATCATAAGAATTCTAACAACCTCATACAGAGAGATAATACGGTCCTTTAAATAACCTGGACCCAAGCCGTATGGAGCTTCATAGGTCAAAACCTGTACTTTGTTGTTGTGTGCCTCCCAACTGACTCTGATTTATGGCAAAAACTATCCCAGTATTTTCTTAACTACATTTATTCAGAGGAAGGTTGCCATGCCTCCAGTGCGGTGAGAGTGCGACTTCCCCAAGGATGCTTTCACGACTGAGCAGGGATTTGAACTCTGGTCTCCCAAATTCTTAATCCAGCATTCAGACCACTTCACCACTCTGGCTCTTAAATGAAAAAGAAGCTTGGTGGCTGGGATTTCAAGGGCCAGGTCAAGGGTAGCACTCATATGCACCAGCTAAGATAGAGCATGATCTGAATGAAAGCTTATGCAACAGCTCTGGGGAATAGGGACTATCCCTTTCCTGGGAGGGAGGCCATGAGCAGCTGCAGGAAGGGAGGAGCAGCCAGGACTAAGCAAGAAGGCTTGGAATTGAGACAAGATGTTCTTAAGACCTAGTAGGACAAGGGATGTCTGCTGCTAGAAAACTTTTATTGTGTTTGGCTGCAAGGAGAAAGTGTCATACTTCTTCAGCTTTGGCAGGATTGTGGACCGCTCAGTCCAGAGTAGTCCAGAAAATGCACGTATAGAATATGGAAATGTATCCTAGCTCTTCCCTTTCTTGTTTTAGATGGGACACACACAGGAGTTGGTGGGTGAAGGACAATGCCCCTTAGAGGCTGAGAAAGGAGTCCTCAGTGTCAGTTGCACCCCATTTGCTACCCATACGTATATTTTATATTGTTTCTGTTGGTTGAAAAGGTTGTTGAAATATTCATGGCAGTGGTCTCTCAGATTTCCTGTGACAAAGCTGTGACAAAGTCTTGTTCTACTTTGTTTGCCTGTTATGTAGAACATGTGTTTTTATCTTTTTCAGTAGAGTGGACCATTTGTCCACAACAGCAAACCAATAGAGATAGAAGACAAGATGGAAAGTGGATTGCATAGAGATGAACTCAAGCTTGTCCCTGTTCCGTTCTGCATGTTCCCCTATCCTGCATTTGCATTACCGTTTTCCTCCTAAGCAAACTTCACAACACAGCACTTTCCAATTTCTGCCAATGCTGCCCTTTTCTTGCCCTATCTTATTGGAATATTATAAATTTACAGATATTGTAAGTTCTATTATCACAGTGACTCCTTCATATAATTGGCATGATTGATAGGACTTGCAGTCCGCCATCAGCTGGAGTGATGAAAGTTGCCCACTCTTGCTCTAGTACACATAAACCAAAGCCACTGTGAGCCTTACTCTCTGGAACCTGTCATAGTCTTGAAGATCAAAAAGTCATTACAAATAAAAGAAACAAATCAATAATTCAGATTAAAAGCCATCTCTCCCATCACAGCAACTTTCCAAGTCATCATTAGGAGTGTGTCTGGTGAGCAAATTATTCAAGCAAAACAGCCTGCCATTCCCAAAGTACCAGGAAAGAGTTCCCCCTTCCAATTTCCCCCTTATTTACTACATTAAATAATAATAATAAAACATCCAAGCAGAATGTTCTGAAGAATCGTGCAAGTATTGGTTTCTCATGCTGTGTTATGAAGGACTTTTGCCTTCAGGCAGAGACTAATAAACAGACAATAACACATGGGGCAAAATCCCATGCCACAGCTTATTTTCATAACTTTCATTTACTTTTCCTATAAATGTTTCATTTCTAAACCCTAGGAAGAGATGAGTACGGGCTGGCGGGCAGACTCACTGGGGTCTTACGAAAGTATTGCTGGTTTATTTCTAATCAAAAATAGCAAAGTATGTCCTTGCTTGTAAATTTGAGAGGGGCTGCATAGAGAAAGGAAAATGTGGGCAAATCACAACTGTAATTTCTTGGAAACCATGTCCCTCCCCACCAGAAAAAAGCGTTGGAGTCAGTGGGTCGGTATGCCATATTTCACCAATTCCCTCCCTTCCCACACTTTATAATTCTCTTTGAAACTTGAATGGGGATAGCTCGTGCAATTTCATGTCTTTCTTTTAAAATCTTCAGAAAGCTTAGGGAAGAAAACTTAGATTGGATACCTCAAAGATGCCTCAAAGAGTTCTAAGTGGAGATAGAGAAGGAAAGACTTGGGATGAAACTACAGCTTTCTGTTACTCTCATTTCTAAAATGAGATTCTGTCAACTGGCTTTTATTTTCAAGATGCTCTGAAACATCCCATTAGCCATGATGGCTTCCCCAAAGGAGCAGCTCCTTATCTCCCATACACTTGTGCTCACTCCAGATGAGAAAACAACCAGGAGATCGTAAGTCTATGCAAACTGCTGTTAACTAAAACAAAGAAAAGCTGGAGCTTCTATGACAGAGATATCAATGGATAAAGTACATACTTTGGCCTCTTCAGGTAAGTTTGGGAAAGACTTTCCTCTCTCTTGTGCCCCAGAGAACAACTGCTACACAAGGTACATAACACTGAGCTATGGAGACCAAGTACCAGGTGGAATAGAGACACTTAGAATCATAGAATAGTAGAGTTGGAAGAGACCTCATGGGTCATCCAGTCCAACCCCCTGCCAAGAAGCAGGAAATCGCATTCAAAGCACCCCCGACAGATGGCCATCCAGCCTCTGTTTAAAAGCCTCCAAAGAAGGAGCCTCCACCACAGTCCGGGGAGAGAGTTCCACTGCCAAACAGCTCTCACAGTGAGGAAGTTCTTCCTGATGTTCAGGTGGAATCTCCTTTCCTGTAGTTTGAGACCATTGTTCCACGTCCTAGTCTCCAGGGCAGCAGAAAACAAGCTTGCTCCCTCCTCCCTATGACTTCCCCTCACATATTTGTACATGGCTATCATGTCTCCTCTCAGCCTTCTCTTCTGCAGGCTAAACATGCCCAGTTCTTTAAGCCGCTCCTCATAGGGCTTGTTCTCCAGACCCTTGATCGTTTTAGTTGCTCTCCTCTGGATGCATTCCAGCTTGTCAATATCTCCCTTCAATTGCAGTGCCCAGAATTGGACGCAGTATTCCAGGTGTGGTCTGACCAAGGCAGAATAGCGGGGGAGCATGACTTCCCTGGATCTAGACGCTATTCCCCTATTGATGCAGGCCAGAATCCCGTTGGCTTTCTTAGCAGCCGCATCACATTGCTGGCTCATGTTTAACTTGTTGTCCACAAGGACTCCAAGATCTTTCTCAGATGTACTGCTGTCTAGCTAGGCGTCCCCCATTCTGTATCTTTGCATTCCATTTTTTCTGCCGAAGTGAAGTATCTTGCATTTGTCCCTGTTGAACTTCATTTTGTTAGTTTCGGCCCATCTCTCTAGTCTGTCAAGATCGATTTGAATTCTGCTCCTTTCTTCTGGAGTGTTGGCTATCCCTCCCAGTTTGGTGTCATCTGCAAACTTCCTCTATTCCTTTTCACAGTAAAGTCCAGCTAGTAAACCTTCCAAAAGCCTAGTCAACACAATACCAGACTATAGGAACCTGAACTGATCCAGAAGTTGGGGACATCTATCTAAGCTTTCATAATGGCAGCAAGGAGGCAACCATAATGATGGAGTGTCCGCCCTCGTTGACCCCAAAGAAGCCAAACCCTATGATAGGATGTGGTTAAACTCTTCCTATGATCTTGAAATTCCCCTTGTAAGTGAGTGTGGCAAGCATGCTTGTGTGCACATGTCAGACCCCCCTTAATATCAATGCTGAATGCATTACATATCCATTGATAAGCTAGCACATGTTTACACTTTTAAAGATTTTCTATACCTGTTTCTCTGTTTTCTATAACTTTCATGAATTCCTTTCACTTTCTCACTGTGATTTGTGCCAGTGAAGCATTAAGAAAATCCTGGTGTTGCATTTCTGAATATTCAATAACATTCAAGAAACAATTTCAAGAATTTTAGTATCCCTTGATTTGTATTTCCTTAAGACAAGCTACTTTAATGTGGCCAGTGTCTAGGGCTCAGATCTAGGGCTGAGAGTAAAAGACTACTGAGGGAAGGGGTGGAAAACTAGCAGGAAAAATAAACTCATTTGAAATGCAGTGGTAGAAGAAAGTTATACAGATACCACAGCCCACCAAGAATATAAATGGGTCAGAGCAAATCAAACCTGAGCGTTCACTGGAAACCAAATGACTAAAATTTGATCATATTTTGAAATGACACAACTCATTAGAAAACAAAAATACAGTAGAGTCTCACTTATCCAACATTCTGGATTATCCAATGCATTTTTGTAGTCAATGTTTTCAATACATAGTGATATTTTGGTGCTAAATTCATAAATACAGTAATTACTACATAGCATTACTGCGTATTGAACTACTTTTTCTGTCAAATTTGTTGTATAACATGATGTTTTGGTGCTTAATTTGTAAAATCATAACCTAATTTGATGTTTAATAGGCTTTTCTTAATCCCTCCTTATTATCCAACATATTTACTTATCCAACATTCTGCCGGCCCGTTTATGTTGGATAAGTGAGACTCTACTGTAATGTCAAAGACAATAGGAACAGTGTATAGTGGCTTAACTGAATCAAGGGCTCAGAGCAGTGGGTGTGATGCAGATGTGAGTGGCAATTCCGTGATGATACATTTCAGAAAGTTGGGTCATGGGAGGAAGCAGCGTGGAGAAAATCTACTATAAGGAAAGATTTGCCCTTAGCCTCTAGTAAGGCGTTAAATCCCCAGACTTAAAATTTGCAACACAGAAAATGTTTGGTAGCCAGGACAGAATTCAAAAACTTCAGACCCACAAAAATGGATTTTACACAGCAAGATTTAGGTGAATGGACCTTCTTTTCTTCATAGCCTTACTGCCACTCACCATCTGTGTAGTTTACTAGTTTTTAATTTTTGTGTGTGTCAGGAGCGACTTAAAGCATTGCAAAGAACATGATCTGGAAGGTGTTGCCTCTTAGTGCACTCAGTCCAGGTTAATTCCTGCAGAGAATTTGGAGATAACTGAATTACTTGGAGATCTATGAGTTACTTGGAGGGTCAGCTAATGAAGGCACAATGGATTTATTTGTATGCAATGCAACAGTGGAAACCAAGTTACTCTATTAGTGTGATGAGTATCTTGTATTTATTTCTAATTAGTACAAGAATATTTTAAGTTCTATGCCATTTATTCACTCAAGCAATCTTTCACTCCCATACTGTATATAGAAACCTTAAATATATAATTACAGATACACACATATATAGTTGGCCATTCATATTTACAGATTTTGTTATTTGCAAATTTGATTTAAATGTTCTTTCTGGGACTCTCTAGGTCCTAGAGAGTCCACTACAAATCTATGATCAACAGCCTGAGTAGGACCATAAGAGGATTTAATCCTCTGTCAATAAATGCATGTGTCCGTTTGGATGGTCTTGTTGATATTATGCACCTCAATGGCTGTGTAATGTATAGCCCTCCTGCTATTTCCGCACTACTGCTCACATAATCCCTCATTGCTGGCCATGCTGAGCCCATGCCAGGGCTGATGGGAGTCATAGTTCAACAGCAGTTGAAAGATCACATATTCCCCATCCATGATCAAGGCATTTATCCACCTTGTTATGCACCTTGGAAGCATGGAGGGTATCTTTTTTTAAAGGGAATGTTATTTGCATGGCTCCTTCAATGTTCTATTTTTTTCTCGTCCTGACTTTCAGACACTTTATTTTCCATGGCATTCTGGACACTCTGTTCCCCTTCCTGGCTGTAGCTTTTCCTTGAAGCATTAGCCAAATGCCCAGGAGTGAAGCAGCCACATGCCATGGACATTAACTCTGAGCTGTGATGGGAGCTTTGCTGATCACATGTGGCAGCTTTCGGGAGCCTTTTCAAGCTTCTGTCACTCTTGGTTTCCAAAAGGCAGGGCTGGGTGCAGCAGCCACTCTCTGGCCCTGGGAACACAGAGGCATAATTACCAGTTGGGTAATGAGGACGGATGGAAGAGACCTCAGTTGGAGGCCTCTTTCCGTCACCCTCTCAATAACTGTGCTGTTAGGAGACCAAATGATAAAATAGCAATATTCCATTCTGAAGACATCTGTACTAAGAGAAAGACCCTGCCCATATTAAGAGACACTCTGATCTATCTTATCATGTACACTCCAGAGTCCCAAGGCTTCTAGTGGTCAAGGAAAACCATAGTACCTTGTGAAATCAGCTTTATATAATACCATATACACTGAGTACATATGCTACAGGCATTAAGTTTAAAATGTTTTCAAAATTACATTTCCCAGACTCTCAGCATGGCCAGGAAATTTAGTCCAACAAGGTTCTGGGAGTTATTATTGCAAAAATACCTTCCCAAGCCCTGGTCAGCTGCTTGTGATGCTCATTTCATTTAAATCATGTTCACACTGCAAAATTATAGCACTTTGATACCACTTTAACCTCTGTGGCAAGCTATTTAGCATTCTCAGCTAGAGACTTTACATCATACAATAGATCTAACTATGTTACTATGGTAATCTCAAAGTGACAAGTTTGTGTAGGACGTGGCCATAATACATAAGGCTTTCTATAAAGCTTTATACTGTTTGGGTCCAGATTATTTGAAGGAATGTCTATCCCTGTATGAGCCCATTAGAGCTCTAAGATCATCTGGAGAGGCCCTTCTCCCCATCTTCCAGCTTCTCGGGCTCACTGGGTGGGAGCAAGGAAGAGGGCCTTCTTGGTGGCTGCTCCCAGACCCTGAAACCCCCAGGATGGTCCCGTCCTGGGTTTCCCTTTGGTGGCATGTCAAAATATTTTTGTGCCACCAGGAGTTTACAAACGGACATGATTGGGATGCTAATGCTGTTATTGTTGTTGTTTATTTGTTATCTGCCTGTCCTTTCAGCTCGAGGTGGGGCACAACACAGTTAAAACACATCACCATAAATGCATACAATAAAATGCATATATTAAAACGCTACTATAAAATACAGATATTAAATACATGGGTGCTGTTTTAAATATTTGTCTGTATAGAGTTTTTAATATATTCTACATTGTTTAATTATTTTAAAAATATTATGGTGATATTTTTATTGTGACTTTTGCACTGTTTTAAAGTTGTTTTAAGTATACGTTAGCTGTCTTTGGTCCCACTATGGAGAGAAAGGCAGGATATAAATGAATAAACAACAACATCCCAGCCTGCCCATTATAATGTGTAGTCCCATAGTGACACCATGAACCTCATATTTATTTTAAGGCAAAGTCTCCTCACAGGGATTTTGCCAGTTCCTTCCTCTGAAATACAGCCTACAGCACCTCATATTCATTGGTAGTATCCCATCCAAATGCTGACCTGACTGACTCTGCTTAGCCTCCAGGATCACTCTGGATCTGATGCCTTTAGAGTACAGAGCTGGTGTAATATATGGGAAAAGGAAAGGATGAGAGCTGAATCCGTACATAGGAAGCAAGCTGTCAGACCATATAGCTTGCCTGCCTCGAGAGAAAACTGTTGTGGATTGTAGATGACAGATAGAAGCTCTTACGTGTGGCTGTGAGCCCAGAGTCACCCTGCAGAATGATGCACCACTCAGCTTTGCAGAACAAATAACACAGGAACTTTTACTAAATCCAAGAGATCAACAGAACAATGGTATTTACAATAGTCCCTCTGTTTGCTTACAGAAATCAGCAGTTATAGGCAATCCTTTCTTAGTCCATAAATCTACTTCAGTGAAGATCAGCAGCAAGCAAGGCCTCAGAAATAATTAGGCCTCTCTGACTACAGAGCCATCTTCTTTCCAGCCAGTACTCAGTGGACTCTCTCTCACACACAGAGAAAAACCTGTTCAAAGTGATTATCCAGCAGCAGGACAGCAACAGTTACAAAGCAATTCCCCAGGTCCTTGCAAACTCAGCCATTCGGCTTCATGCATTTGATTTTCCAGTTAACACACATATAGTATCTTTGCAAACCATGACAAGAGCCACCTTTTTGGTCCTATGTGGTATTGCTTTGGTATCAAGCGCTGCATTTTGTGGTGCCCTAAAGAACAGTCAGAACAAAACAAAGGCCTGTCTTAGAAAAGCTTTCCATTAACATAGTCCTAATGACAAAGTTCCTCCTCTCATATGTTAAGATACTAATGCAGGCATGGGCAAACTTCACCCCTCTGGGCATTCTGGACTTCATCTCCCACAATTGTGGAAGTTGGAGTCCAAAATACCTGGAGGGCTGAAGTTTGCCCATTCCTGTATTAATGCAACCTTTGGAATTCTGAGATTGTTGCTGACTACAATCAAGAGTCACAACTGGATCCTATTTGAAACCTGGTCACTCCTTAGTAGATCCAAGGGCATAAGTGCTGCTCAAAACACTGTTTTTAGGGGAGAGCACTGCATCTTATTAAATAAAAACTACTGCAGACTCATCTACTTATCATCATCATCATCATCATCATCATTTAATTACTTATTAATCGCCCTCCATCCAAGATGCTCTAGGCTATTTACAAGCTAAATTGTAAAGGATAAAAATACATACATACAAATATTGATAAAATTAACATAGATCAAAAGCTCTAGTAAAAAGCCAGGTCTTAAGTGCTAGGGTAAAAGGCCCTAACTCACTTATGACCTCCATACATGTCTGAGCTATGCTTTTTCTTAAACCATAACAACATTATGATGGGGGGAAAAGTGCTAAAATTCTCCACAGAATGGGGGCGGGGGAGTCTTAGAAATGAGGCATTATCTCATCATTTTGAGGTACAGAAGTGAAGTCATTTGGAAAGCCTGAGACACTAGGTGGCATACTATTCCATGTCATCTGCAAAACTCAAATAGACGGACAACATTCCAAGTGCAAAGTGTAATAAAAAAAACGACAGCCATCCCATATAACAAGCAACAGTGAAACGTGCAGAAGTGATCACTGTTTATATGTAAAATATTTTGTGTTTATTTTAATTAACTGATTTTGTTTTACTTTTAAAACAGTAAGGTTTTACTTTGAATCAAGATGTGCATCTTGAAACAGGTACCTATGAATCAGAGCTGAATAGAAAATAAAGTGAAAACTACTGGTAAATACATCTAATAATTTGCAGTTCATCAACAAGTGTTTCTAACTCCCAGTGGCTTAACGACAACAACACAAAGAAATAACAACACTTCTTTGTGCCTAAAGAAGTCTGGAATTGAGAAGATTGGAGAAAAGTTGAATTGATTTGCTTGTGGAAGTACTTGTGTGCAAATCTCAGAAAGAAACCACAAACAGTTGACATGCTGAAATGTTGGAGAAAAACTGAATTAATTTGTATGTGAAAGTCATTGTGCTTTGTACTGTAAACACCTTCTTAACCTGAGCATTTGCTCAGCTGCACCTTCTTCAACAATTATATGTCAGCCAGCCTGTATTGCTGTTTTGCAAATGATATCTCTTGCAGGGCCGTAGCCAGAAAAAATTTGGAAGGGGTTTTGAAAATTTAGGGGGGGGGGTTGAACCCCTGACCCACCCGCCCCCCAGGTTCAGACCTGTCAATATCTGCTTGAGATAGTGCCTGGAGGGACTCTTAATGTTTTACGTCTCATAGACTTAGCATGGGGATTTGGTTAACTAGTTAAAATTCATGAGTAAACCAGGTTTTTTTTTAAGCTGAATTTTTTTTGGGGGGGGGGGTTGAACCCCTAAATCCCCCCCCCCCCCCGGCTACAGGCCTGATCTCTTGGGTTGCAGGGTTCTAGTGAAACAAAAAGTAGATTCCAACAGGACGAAAGGCTACCTGCTCCTGCTACAAAAGCTCTATTGACATCTGCTTCACTCTTTCTAGTAAAGTTCTGGTACCCTCTTCTGTCTATCTTACATAGTGGCTCCTATTCAAAAATAATGGTTGAAATCCTGCAACAACTATACATGAAATGATGTGCATGTAGAAGGACAAATCACATTTCTTACACAGGAAATAATGTTCCTGATAATAGGCTAATCTGAACATTGTCACCAAAGAAGTCCATTAGGTAAGTCTACAGGTATAAACAGATCTCTCACATCATGACACTTCTTTTCTGTGGTGGTGGTATTTCATGGTTCTGTGAGACAAGAGGCTATGCTCCTAGTAGCAGTGTTGCTGGTAGGGTCCCCCACATTAGACAGGTTTTTGCTGAGACTAAAAGTGTCAAACAGCTACTGTGCATCTGCAGTAGTGGAGGGTGACACTGGCAGAAGGTCTCACTAGTGACGTCAGTGGCACCATAGCTATCACTTGGAAGTATTGTGCAGAGGAAGACACGATAAACTCCTTTTAAATGCCTTTTACCATGAAAGCCCTATGACGAGACAATCCAAAATTAAATAAGATGGGGCCAGAAAAAGAAGCTCCCAGGTCGGAAAGGACTCAATGAGCTACTGGAGTACAGCACAAGACACCTATGAGTTGCACTGTGTTGATGGGACTGAGTTTAAGCCAAAAGGATGGTCAGCTGTTGACTTGCTTTAGAGGTCAGGGGGAAATCCAAAATTGTACAACATCCATCATAGGGATGTGGAATGTGAGAAGCATGAATCAAGGAAGATGAACATAGTAAAATAAGAAATAGAAAATATAAACATTGCAGTATTTGGGGTGAGCAAGCTAAAGGGGACAGAAAAGGGGACATTTTGAGTTGGGGTAATTTCAGTGTTTTACTTATGAAATAAAAATAGGGTGACATTAATAGTGAGGTGAGATGTAGCAAAGGCAGGCAAAGGATTCAATGCAAAGTCTGACTGAACTATCAAAATATTGTTATATTGATTGGTTTCAGGGGAAACCAATCAATATAACCATAATCCAAGTTTATGCTCCAATTGCAGAGGCCGGAGAAGAATAAATGGCAAGATGCCATACTGGAGTTCAAGAGGAAATTGTTTACACATCAAAACAGAACTTGTTAATCATAGGAGATTGAGGTGCAAAAGTAGGAAACAGCAGAATAAAAGATTTTAGGAAAATTTGGCCTGGGGTCAAGAGATGAAGCAGCAGAATGACTGACTGAATTTTGCAAGGCCAACAGTTTATTCACCCTTGTTGGGATTGCCTTCCATCTGGAAATCAATGTCCTCATTGCCAAAGAACATACAGAACAAGAATAGGTCTCTACAGTTGTCTATGGACCCACCGCCAAGACCTTACACTTGGAAGGCAATCATACTCGGCTACAAGGAATCGCCTATGGTGATAACCTTGATACTGAGACAGACCATTTGCTCTAGCCTATTATTGCCTACTTGCTTCATTATTTAAAACAGCTTTACCATTTCAGCCCAAAACCCTGGCAGTACTTTTCACATAACTTAAGACCAACAGTCCCCCAAATATTTATGTCAGTCTCCTGATTTATCTGCAGCGAGAATGGCATTCATGTCAAGGAGGCATGTATCAGCAGGCTAAGGGCAACCTCTTAATGAAAGGAATGCCCACACAATCCAATAAAGACAGAGTATACTCACTGGCCACAAAACAGTGACTGATTATTTGCTTCACTTATTCCTGGAGAATTCAGGTGTGTGGAAGAATGAAATGGAGTATCTTGAAAGAAGCCACAAACAGACTGTTGATATGCTGAAAAGAAGCTCTCTATGTTTGATCATTTAATTACAGGTCCCACTTGTGCTAAGTCTTAGCATACTCTAAAATTTCACAGATGAATTTCTGGGACATCTGGGGTCAAACAACATTAGAATGTGATGAAGATGGCTGAAGTTATTAATGAGAAAAAACAGACAAGCTAAAAGAGTCTGCAGCAGTGTGCTTTTCCTTGAATTTACAGGGAAGGATAAGAGTCTGCCCCCTTCTGTCCTTTTTCTTCTGCTGAGTTAAATAAATTTGAACTACTTTGCACTTTAAAAGGTTTGTAGCAACTAAAATACCAGTAAGCCTAGAATGAAGGGGAAAGGTGGGGCATCTTAAAAGCAGCTGGAAAAGTCAGATGGCAGAGGATTTATCAGGACTATTGAAGGTTATGTACTAGTTGCCTTGGGGATCCTAGCAACCAGTATGTGACTTGGATAAAACTGCTTCTGCTGGTGTTAAACTTAACCTGCTGTCCAGCAGGTTTCCTTTTGTAAATAAACCCAAGGACATTCTGCAACCAGCATCTCATTCTCTCCATCTGTACTCTCTGGCCTGGTAATCTGGAGGATCCAAAGTGCACAGACTCTTGGAGCTGGGAGCCTGACACCAAAGACTGTTTTCTAGCCATGCGTTTGTTTGTTGTGAATCCAAGAGCTCACCAAACATTGCAAGGGTCCAAAATACAGATCTGTGGAATAGCAACAGCAGACAGCCTGGTCCTCTCTTCCAGCATCACTCAAAGATTGGGCTTCTGTTTCTTGCTGCTTAAGCAGTTTATATTAGACCCTGAGGAAGTTGGCGGGGGTGGGTTGTGGAGTGGGGAGAATAACATTTTTCCTTCAAAAGACGATGACTGCATTAAACATCTACGTCCTTGTACTTCTTTCACTGGGATCCAAATGTCGCTTTCATGAATCTGGCAGGTTTTATTTAATTTTTTTTTAAAAAAAGTTTAGACATCCTTCAATAATTTCAGTGCTTTGAAACTCACAAAATCTTGTCAGGAGGCCATTGCCTTTTCTTTTTATTTCCTGGAGTTTCTCCACCTCTCCTCTGGCCTTCTTGCCAAGCCCTCAAGCGCTTGCATTTTTCACAGCAGGGCCAAAACCTGGAGACACTTTCAAGGCAATTCCTCCTCCACTCCTGGCAGAGGGATATTCGTTTGGAAGTTTTCATTAATTAGGCTCTGATGCCCTTTCACCCTCCCCACTCCCCAAAGCCTTTTGTGCCTCTGTAGTGCTGCTGCTGCTGCTGCTGCTGAAAACGGTGCAAAGTCAGCACATTCCTCACAACGCTTGTTTCACAAGGGCTTCAGGCAGAAGGATCCCCCTCCTTTCAAAATCCACAGCATCTGGACATTCCTCAAGGACCTCGAGGGCTGAAACACCTTTCAAAAAGTAACCCACTGTGTGTACATTTAGGAAATACAGTGCTGTTAAAAACAGTCTGCTCTCTCTAGTCTCCCCTCCAGCCTAGTGCTGAGTCGCACGTATCAACTCTCTAAGTTTGCTTTTGACATAGATGTATTTCCTTTTGGAAATAATGGGCTTCAGTTGTGGCTCTTTGACTTTAGAAAAAAAGATTAAAACTTATCAAAACATACAACTTTAAAAACATAACTTTAAAGAAATAAACAACCAAATAGAATTATATTGTCTGCATCAGAGGTTCTCAAACTTTTAAAGCTGTGGAGTCCTTTTTGAAGGAAAAGTTTCATGTGGAGCCTCAAGAAACTTTGGGACACAGGGGCCGCATTGCATTTTAAAATTTGACAGATGGGTCGTGCCAGTGGCAGATGCGTGGACAATGTTTGTGGGAACGAATTGAAAAAAACATGGATTCCTATGCACACTGCACATATCTTGTTTATAGTGCAAAAAGGAAGGAAGGAAGGAATGAAGGAAGGAACAAAGGAACGAAGGAAGGAAAATAAAATATTTTAAATGAAGAGCAATTTTAGTCATCATAAACCTAATAGTATTTCAGTGAAAGACTCCAGGGGCCATCCAACCCAACCCCCTTCTGCCATGCAGGAAAAACACAAAGTGCCTAGGCAGATGGCAATCCAGCCTCTGTAGTAATAGTAGTAGTAAACAACAACAACAACAACAAAAACAACAACAACAACAACAACAGCATAAAACCAGGGGGCACCCAGTCCAACCTGCTTTTGCCATGCAGGAAAGTCATAGTCAAACCAACCCAACAGATGGCCATCCAGCCTTTGAAATACTAATACTAATACTAATAATAGAATGAGCAACCCAGGGGCACCCACTCCTTCTGCCTTGCAGGAAAATCACAGTCAAAGCACCTCTAATAGATGGCCATACAGCCTTTGCAAGAACAACAAAAACAACAACAACAACAACAACAACAACAACAACAACAACAACAACAACAGAATGAGGAACCCCGGGGTATGATAGCCATGTTTAAATATCTGAAAGGATATCACAGTGAGGAGGGGGCAAGCTTGTTTTCTGCTGCTCTGGAAACTAGGACATGAAGCAATAGATTCAAAAAGCAATAAAAAAGGTTTCATCCAAACTTTAGGAAGAACTTCCTGACAGTAAGAGCTTTTTGGCAGTGGAATATGATGCCTTGGAGTGTGGTAGAGTCTCCTTCTCTGGTTTTAAAGCAAAGACTGGATGGCCACCTGTTGGAAGTGTTTTGATTGTATGTTCCTTTATGGCTGGAGGTTGGACTGGATGGCCCTTGTGATCTCTTCCAAGAGAAAGGTGAGGCAGAAATATCTTAGATAAAATAAATAATTATAAAAGAGAAATGGCATCCCAGCAACGTGCACATATCTTATAAGATGGCGGTAGAGATTTCTACTATGGGTTTGGCTTTTCCCTCCCAATCTCCCTGCACAGTGCCAACCTGGAGAGAATTGGCATCTACACCAAATCCAGCCTTAGCAATGCTTTTCCCCCTGAGTCAGTATGTTTATCAGTCCAAGGTCTTGTCTTTGCTGTTTATTCTTCAGAGACCTAGATTAGTATGGAAAAGTAGAAGGACTTCTTAGGTACTTTTCCCATTACCTCTTGCAAGGGAAAGGGTGCCTACAAGGGGGCTTAGGGGGTGGGAAACCCAATTAGTAGCCATTTAGAACCTTTATTCCATCACAGTTATTAAGAGAGAACGCCTGTGATTTTACATGTGATTTGTCCGATATGCCAACACTTTAAATGAAATACAGGCAGTCCCCAAGTTACAAACAAGATGAGTTCTGTAGGTTTCTTCTTAAGTTGAATTTGTTTTTAAGTTGGAACAGGTATATTTTTAAGTGTAACTCCAGCCAAAGATATCGATTAGCTTTGGATAGCATAGGGAAAGGTTAACACCCTTGTTTTGCTGCCTATGCCCCTGTTCAGAAGATTTCACCTCACAGGTACATTTTATGTGTAACTCCAGCCAAATATATGTATATATTAGCTTTGGATAGCATAGGGAAGGGTTAACACCCTTGTGGTGTTTGATTTGCTGTCTGTGCGCTTGTTCAGAAGATTTTGCTTCACTTTCAGTCACTGTGATAATTGGATTTTGAAAATTTGGTTTGTTGTGGAAACAAGGATTGGTGATGAGGATTCATTGGAGACACCTTTTCCCCACGATAACTCTTCCGGGAGAGAATTTCCCTTCCAATTGATATATTTATCTTACTTCCTATTGTCTGGGCCCTGTTCTTAACTATGAGTCTTTATAAGTTGGATGTCTGCAACTTGGGGACTGCTTGCATATGGATTTCAGACCATGGGGATAGAAGGACCCCCTTCACCCAGTATCCTAAATTTATATATTGAAATGAATGCAGATAGGCAAACATCTGATGCACTGTAGGGTAACTATAGTATATTGTTGTTGTTCAGTTTCTTGGCTGTTGTGTTATGTTGTGGGAAAATGCATGGATGGTGCTGTAAGGTAGATATTTCTTGAGAGGTATACTGTGATATATTGTGGTAGACATTTCTTAGGTCAGGGGTTCTCAGCCTATTGGTCCCCAGGTGTTTTGGCCTACAATTCTCAGAAATCCCAGCCAGTTTACCGGCTTTTAGGATATCTGGGAGTTGAAGGCCAAAACATCTGGGGATCCACAGGTTGAGAACCACTGCCTTAGGGGATGGGGAGTCATTATATGGGATGAAGGAAATCTGGGAGAAATCAGGCTATCAGCTACAGGTGAAAAAACACATTCCAGATTCCAGGTCTGTTCCCTGGAGAACTACAGTCAATAATGAACTAGATGATAGTAAACAAATTAAAGCTTAATACTATTGTTATAATAACTGTGGTGATGCTAGAAAATACTGAATACATTTTTCAGTCCTATATTCATTCAATTGTATCTCCTGCTTTGTAAAAGGTTTTAAAAAATGTTCCTGCTTGCATATAGGCCTTATTGCAGTTCTTGATGCTCTTGTCTTCTTCAATAATTCCAACTTCTGATATTTTCATCCCACTGTTTGTACATCTGTTAAGTCTCTTTGAAGATTGAGAATATGAACTCACTCACACAAGGAAAATGCACAGATGTGTTATAGCAGCTTGTGTTATTTGCACAAGTTATGTTAACCCACAACTGTATAGTTTTGCTGTCCGCTGGAAAAATTCCTGTGGTTGCCCTTGGACAAATAATTTGAGAGAAAAAATCTCATTCCCAGTGGTAAAATCAAATCGCAAGATTGAAACAAATGCCAACTATATTCAGTTAACTAAACTGAGGCAGCTGAGGCTCACGTCCTTAATGCACATCAAAGTTAACAGTTGACTGTATCAGTCTGAGTACTTGTCTATGCTATGTTTGAATCTTCCAGACCTCTTTGCAATTGTGGTTCAGGCTTTTCCCTGGAATAGCAGAATGGGCTGTTTTTGTCAAAGTGAAGCAAATGCCATTAGACTGCTCAGGAAACTGTGCGCAAATCCATTGGGATTGCTTTAATTTGGCAATGCGAATAGGTATAAGATTTCAATCTATGTTGGGCTGGGTTTGTGTTTCTTTTTCCACAGCTCTGTGTCAGCTCCCTGGCCCTGCCAGAATCCAGATACAAACACATGCATATCCTGCTCTCAGTTTTCAGGTACATTTACTTGGAACCGGACTGCTAAGGAGCTATTTTCCTATTTCCGAAGGGCTGCTCAGCAGAAGGATAAGTTGTTCCATGAGGAAACATACTGGGGCATGTATAAAACCCGTCCGCACCTTTGGTCAAGCAAATTTTTGCTCTCTTGATACCTGTACCCTTACCACAAAACAATGGCTGGAGTCCACAATCCATTTACTGCCAATGTGGCCTGAAATACTAGACCTGTTGAATCTAGTGAAACAACTCCCGAGGAAAAGGCTAAAAAAAGCAAGCTGTGTTTACACTGTTCTTTCACCAAGGCGGGTTCAGAGAACAGAAGGCAAAAGGAAAATGTTTTGAGAAGATTATTTCCCCTACAATACCCCAAGACTTTGAAAACCACTGCAGTTGGATCAACTGTTTCATGGCCTCTGACAGCTGCAGAAAGGTCTTGGTTCATTTCTAGAAATGCTAGATATCATGTTGTCCTTGAAATGAGGATGTCTCCCTTAGAGACCCTGCTCTGCGGTCTCAGGTATGTGAAAGGAGTGCCAGATTTGCAACTAAGAGGTGAGCACGTGTGTGGGATTTAGGTACAGGTGGCCTGGCCCCCAAGTCACTTACTACAGCAACATAGGAAAATGTTTCCAGATCCTAGCTCTCTTCTTCTATTAACCCACGGTTGAGGGAGTCCTTCTATTTGGAGCTGACTTCTTTTAAAACAATAGTTTATTTTATAAACTGCTTGCCTAGGCTGTAGGAATATTTGGTGTATATATATATATATATATATATATATATATATAGAGAGAGAGAGAGAGAGAGAATGAGAGAGAGAGTATGACCCTTGTATCCATGGGAGATCAGTTCCAAGACACACATACATGGATACCTGGATAATAACAAACCCTATGTTTTGATTATACTTAGTTTGGAAGCATACCATAGAATAGTACTGAAGAACCAAGAAGTCCATCAACATTTTGGTGGGGGGGGGGGTGGTGGGTTGGAGCACGTGTGTGGGATTTAGGTACAGGTGGCCTGGCCCCCAAGTCACTTACTACAGCAACATAGGAAAATGTTTCCAGATCCTAGCTCTCTTCTTCTATTAACCCACGGTTGAGGGAGTCCTTCTGTTTGGAGCTGACTTCTTTTAAAACAATAGTTTATTTTATAAACTGCTTGCCTAGGCTGTAGGAATATTTGGTGTATATATATATATATATAGAGAGAGAGAGAGAGAGAGAGAGAATGAGAGAGAGAGTATGACCCTTGTATCCATGGGAGATCAGTTCCAAGACACACATACATGGATACCTGGATAATAACAAACCCTATGTTTTGATTATACTTAGTTTGGAAGCATACCATAGAATAGTACTGAAGAACCAAGAAGTCCATCAACATTTTGGTGGGGGGGGGGGGGTGGTGGGTTGGAGTGTGAGCAAGTGAAACTGTAGGTACTGAATATGTGGATGAAGGGGTTGTGCTGTATTATGCCGAATTCAGCAGACATATTCCAATTTATGGCAGAAACAAAGGCAATTACTCTGGATCAGCCTGGGGGTCGGGACCTCTGGGGGGGGTCACGAGGGGGGGGGGGTCAGAAGGGTCACCAAAGACCATCAGAAAACACATATTTCTGATGGTCTTAGGAACCCCTGTTAGGTTTTACAATGTACTGAGTCATGCACTGCTAATGGGCTTCTATTGGGAATCATTTGGGGAATGTGTTTGGGCCTACTCCAGGTGATTGTCAATGATGCAATCCTGAGTTTGGGTTGGGTTAATTAGTTGGTAACCAATCAATGATTACTATGTGTATGTATTGTATATAAGGAACCATGTTCAGTGTATTTTCCCTCCCCCTTTCCTTTCCTTTTCGATGTCGTGACGTCTATATGTAATTAAACCTACTACTACTTGGACAAGATACTACGTTCTGTGGTGAGTCTGTAATATCATCTAGACTGGGGGAAAGACAGTAGTAAAAAACTGACAATGGCCGGGCATGTGCTCAAGAGTCTACTATGGAAGCAGACAGAAAGTACTGAGCAGACGTAAGCTACTGGAAGGCGCAGAGACTCTGCAAGCATAAAGTTAAGTCTTAACAGGTTATGGGCCCAGAAGAACCAGAAAGCTGTCTCTGCCATTATGGTCTCTGCTGCAAGTCCAGGTGGAATATCTCTTTGGGCTAGATTGTCTGTGTTTTGTCAGTTTTTCTATTTGTTTTTTTTTCTTTTCTAGTGGTATTACATTCTGCTCAGACAAGCAAATATATTATCTTGTCTAGATAGGGTTATTATTTTTTTGTTACTAACTTTATCTGACGATGGCGTTTCCAAGCCAAGGAGGGGCTGGAGCTGCTCTGTTTTCTTTTCAAAAGCTGACTTCGGAGAATTACCTGTTGTGGGCTGAACGGATGCAGTGCCTACTGATTAGAGAAGGATTATGGAAATCTGTTCAGAACCGACCAGATCCAACCAAGGAAGAAGTCGAGTTGGATGAAAAAGCAAGAGCTACTATTATTCTCAGTTTGAGTGATCGAATGCTTTGCCATGTGAGAAACTTTAAAACTGCAGAGGAAACCTGGAATGGTTTAAAGGAGCTGCTACAAAGACCGTCAGCTGGAGCAAAAGTTACCTTGTGTAGAAGGCTTTACAGCATGAAGCTAAATGTTGGGGAGGATGTGAAACTGTTTATTGATAACATGATGTGTTTATTTAATGACTTATCTGCTAGAAAACTAGAGTTTTCTGAAGAGCATAAAGCTATGGTGTTACTTTCTGCTTTAAACAAAGGCTATGATATGCTTGTGGGTTCGTTAAGTGTCCTGCCAGATGATCAACTTACACCTAATCTGATTGTAAATAAACTTTTGGAATTTCAAAGCTGCCAAGAGATGAAAAGGAAAGACTTTTCTGGACCTAGTTCTTCTCAACAGTGTACAAACACTTGTGCTGCAATTAAAACTTGTTATTTTTGCAAGCATCCAGGGCATTTTGCCAAAAACTGTCCGGCAAAAGATAAGGGGAGAAGAAAAACTTTTGTCAAACCAGCTGTAGAGGATAAGGATGCTTCGTGTCAAGGTTTTTCAAGGCAAAGACTAATGTTAATTGATAGGATGAACAGTAATCAGAATGGTCTCATTTTCATTGTGGATTCTGGGAGCTGTTTTCACATTGTGAATAAAGAAAATGTTTTGTTAGATGCTCATTCACCCAGTATTAATTATGTATGTTTAGCTGATGGAAAAATTTTAAATGTTCAAATGCAAGGCAATGTGTTTGTGAACAGTTTAAAGACAATAATTTCTGGTGTTTTGTTTGTAAAGGAGATAGAACACAATGTGTTAAGTGTTTCTCTGTTACTTAAACAAGGTTTTGATGTGATTTTCAAAAATGAAAGTAATCAAATTGTGTGCAAGGATAATGGAATTGCTACAAAGTTGGTTGAAAAGAATGGTTTATTTTTTACTAATGGGAATTTTGACAATGATTTAAATTGTTTAAAAAATGTTCCTCTGCATATGAATTGTATACATGCATTCCATAGGACGATGGGACATGTGGGTTACAAAGCTCTAAAGAACACTGTGCTTTCATGTGGGTTAAAGCTGTCTAACTGTGATAATTTTCTTGATTGTAACATTTGTAATAGAACAAAATTGAAGAGATATTCTGTGACTAGAAAAAGTTTAAGAAGGACTAGTGACATTCTTCAGTTAGTTCATTGTGATGTTGCAGGCCCAATGCCTTTGAGCTTGGGAGGGGCTAGATTTTTCCTGATAATAGTGGATGATTTTTCTCGGTTCAATTTTGTTTATGTGTTAAAAGGAAAACATGAAGTTTTTGAAAAGTTTAAACAGTGGCTTAATCTGGTTGAACGGCAGTTCCCAGGTAAGCGTGTGATGAAGGTGCAAACTGACAGGGGAACTGAGTTTGTTAATGAAAAAATGGATTAAGTTGTTCAAGGAACGTGGTATGATTCATCAAAGGAGTAATCCGCACAGTTCAGCAGAAAATGGAGTTGCAGAGAGGTGGTTAGGACTCTTGGAGGGGATGATGAAGCGGATGCTTGAAGATGCTCAGATGAGTAGTGGTTTTTGGGCGGAGGCCATTAATACAGCTAGTTATGTTCTGAATCGTGTGTGGTCTTCCAGTATTAATGATACCCCATACAGTCTGTTTTTTGGGAAGAAGCCAGATTTAAAATTTCTTCGTCTGTTTGGTAGTTTTGCACATGTGCTTGTGCCAGTGCAGCAGTGTGCTAAGAGGAGCCAAATTTGGAGAAAAATGAGGTTTTTAGGGTATGAAGCTTTTACTAAAGGGTACCGTTTTTTGGGTCCTGACAAAAGAGTGGTTGTTTCAAGGAGTGTGAAATTTGATGTGCACTCAGGATGGGATAGGATTCATGCGAATGAAGAAGTGTTTTTGCCCATGGGGCATCAGTTAACCTCAAACATGGAGAATGTGAAAAGAGAGTTGATAGATGCAGAAGATTCATTGGAAGGTGGCAGTGATGTTTCTGAACAGATTAGTAAGAGGAAAAGATATGAAAAGGGTGAAAGTTCTTCCAGTGAAGAAGACGAGTCTTTAAATAAAAGGAAGGTTGTAAAAACAGAGAAAATTGTACCAGTGGTTAGGCGAAGTGAAAGAAAGAATAAGGGAGTACCGCCGAAAAGATTTCAGGTTGGTCAGGTATCAGGACAGTGGACTAAACCGCTAAGTTATGCTGAAGTTTTGGAAAGGTCTCCAAGTGAGCAAGAGTTGTGGAAAATGGCAATGAAGAAGGAGTTTAATTCGTTAAAGAGACTTAATGTGATGTCAGTGGTGGAGCCACCAAAAGACAGCAATGTAATTGGCTGTAGGTGGGTTTTTCGTAGAAAGGTAGTGGAAGATGGTAGTTTTGTTTACAAGGCTAGACTTGTTGCAAAGGGTTTTCAACAAAAGTTATTTGAAGATTATGATGAAGTGTTTGCTCCTACGGTCAAGTGTGAGACACTCAGGTTGGTTTTGTCTGTGGCCTGTGCCAAGCAGTTAGTGGTAAGACATTTCGATGTTGAAACTGCATATCTAAATGCAAACTTGGATGAGACAGTGTTTATGTCAAGAATTCCTGGTTTTGAGGATGATTCTCCTACTGGTACATACAGATTGAACAGGGCATTATATGGATTAAAGCAATCAGCGAGAAATTGGAGCCATCATTTGCACGGTTTGTTGTGTGGTTTGGGTTTTACAAGAAGCTCTCAAGATGCGTGTTTCTATATACGTGGTTCTGGTAATGAACAGGTGTTGTTAGTTGTGTTTGTTGATGATGTACTTGTGTTAGCACAGAATCACGATGTTGTTGACGAAGTTCATAGAAGTCTGAGTAAAAAGTTGCGTATCAAAGATTTAGGAAATGTCAGCAAATATTTGGGCTTAAGTGTAGTCAGAACTAAGCACAGAATTTTGCTAAGTCAGTGTGATAAAATAAGCAAGTTGTTGGAGAAGACTGGTTTGTCTGATGCTAAGTGTGCAGCCACACCAATGGCAGTGGAGTTTTTAAAAGAAGTTGCTGGTGAGAAGTTTAAGTTTCCTGAGTTATATAGGTCTATCGTAGGGAGTCTCCAGTACATTGCTGGATTGACTAGGCCTGATATTTCTTATGCTGTGTCAGTTTTGAGTAGAAGAGTTCAAAGTCCAAGTTGCACAGATTGGAATGGTTTGAAGAGGGTGTTGAGGTATTTGAAAGGATCAATCAATAAGGTTTTTGAGGTGAAACCTTTTGATAAGAGTGTTTTGTCGGTCTATAGTGACAGCAGCTTTGCTGATGTAGAAAATCACAAATCTGTGAGTGGTTTTGTGATTAAGTTAGGAGATTATCTTTTGAGTTGGAAGTCTAGAAAACAAGCGGTTGTTTGTTTGTCAACTTCTGAAGCTGAGTTTGCCAGTTTGACAGAAGCATGTAAGGAAATGATGTGGATCAAGAAATTAGTTGAAGATGCTGGTATTAGTTTGGAAGATAAAGTTCAAGTTTTTGTAGATTCACAAACGTGTATAGATTTGGCAAAAATGGAGAGTCTGAAAGCTAGGTCTAGATATGTTGGTGTTAGACATGCGTATGTAAGAGAATTAGTTAGCAATGGTGAGATGTGTTTGAACTATGTAAGAAGTGAGGAAAATTTTGCAGATGTGTTGACAAAAGCTTTAGGTAAAGAAAAGTTTCTAAAGTTTTCAGAAATGTTGGGTTTAGTCAGTGCATGAGGAGGGGTGTTAGGTTTTACAATGTACTGAGTCATGCACTGCTAATGGGCTTCTATTGGGAATCATTTGGGGAATGTGTTTGGGCCTACTCCAGGTGATTGTCAATGATGCAATCCTGAGTTTGGGTTGGGTTAATTAGTTGGTAACCAATCAATGATTACTATGTGTATGTATTGTATATAAGGAACCATGTTCAGTGTATTTTCCCTCCCCCTTTCCTTTCCTTTTCGATGTCGTGACGTCTATATGTAATTAAACCTACTACTACTTGGACAAGATACTACGTTCTGTGGTGAGTCTGTAATATCATCTAGACTGGGGGAAAGACAGTAGTAAAAAACTGACAATGGCCGGGCATGTGCTCAAGAGTCTACTATGGAAGCAGACAGAAAGTACTGAGCAGATGTAAGCTACTGGAAGGCGCAGAGACTCTGCAAGCATAAAGTTAAGTCTTAACAACCCCTTTGGCAGAGAAGTCTGCAGATCTCTCAGCCTGTCCTTCTCTTTCTTTTTGGATACAGATGGTGAATCCTCCCACCAAAAGCCGCGGCATACTCTGGGGAGTGCAGTTGAGGCGCCTCTTGAGGTGCCTCCAAGTTGAGCAGCTTCTTGTCTTTTTTTTCTTTTTCCCCTCCCCGCTGAGAGGAGGCACACCCTCCCATGCACATGCGTGCATGCATGCATGCGCGCGCACCCCCGCCTCCTCCTCCCAGACTCGCTGCCGGAGGCAGGCAGGCGAGGAGGGAGGTGCACCCCAAGGGGCAACAAGAGAGACCTTCACCGGTGCGGACAATGGCAAGGTAGGGACACCGCCGGCGCAAGGAGGAGGGGGCAGGGCCGGCAGCCCCTGCCCACTTCCAGCTGGCCCTGCCCCCTCCTCCTCCTCCTTGCGCCAGTGGCGTCCCTACCTTGCCATTGTCCACACCGGGCTCCATAGGAGGAGGAGGAGGAGGAGGAGGAGGAGGAGGAGGAGGAGGAGGAGGAGGGGCGGGGCCGGCTGGGGGGGTTTTATCAAACTTCTGTTCGCCTACACATGAAAATTACCCAGGGCCGGCCCTGAGGGTGCTCTCTGAATGTTGGTGAGCTACAACTCCCAGAATTCAAAATCAGACCCCCCCCCCAAACCCACCAGTATTCAGTGTTGATCATGTAGGCAGTGTGCCTAATTTGGTGCAGATCCATTGTGGGCTAGGCCCAGAGCGCTCTTTGATTGTAGGTGAACTATAAACCCCAGCAACTACAACTCCCAAATGACAAAATCAATCCCCCCCAACCCCACCAGTATTCAAATTTGGCATATCAGGTATTTGTGCCATATTTGGTCCAGTGAAGGAAAATACATCCTGCATATCAGATATTTACATTACGATTAATAAAAGTAGCAAAAGTACAGTTATGAAATAACAAAAATAATGTTATGGTTGGGGGTCACCACAACATGAGGAACTGTAGGAAGGTTGAAAACCACTGCTCTGGATTCTCTAAAGAGGCAAAAAGGCCAATTTATTTCATGATTTGGGAAGTACTTTTGCAGTAAGCTGTTCCTTATTATAAGTTTTGGTTATTTACACAGAATTTTTTGGATAGTATCTTGTGCGTTTTGCTTTTGTTTATAAGTAATCTGGGGACTTTCAGCTGAAATTCCCACCAAATAAGACCTGAAACAGTTGTATAAGTCCCAAGAATGACCCCTGGTTGTGCATGATTTATAGCCTGCCAGGGCTTAGTAATTGTTTGCTGGACTTTTGAATAAATTTTTGTTATTATTGGTTGTTCTTCACTCCAACAATAATTACTTGATTTTACAGTTGGAATTTGTTTACTTGTATTATGTCTTGGTCTTTATGTTGCATATTTGTACATTGTTATGTATTGTCATTTATTGTCTTGCCATATATGAACTGTCACCTTTGACTATATTGCAAGTTATTTTTCATTTTGTACATTCAAATATGATATTCTATTTAACTCTTTATGTATTTTAAACTCTCCTTTGTTCATAACTGTTGTATGTATCATATATCTTCTCCATTTCTCTATTTCATGTTTGCTATAAATATCATATTTATTGGTGTAATCAAATAAACCCATCAAGCTGTGCTCTCCTCACTCTCATTGTTTTGCTCCTATATTTTCTCTGCCGGCCTGAGGCTCTCTGTTCGGGAGAGTAAATGTATAGAAAAAGACATTTTAAACATCACCCTGTTTGGTTGATCTAGAGTAGGCCCTGGCCTGATCACTTCCAAAAGAGCAAATAAGTCTTCCTTGCACTCTTATGCATTTAGAACAGTGGTTCCCAACCCTTTTTTGACCACGGACCACCTTGACCAGGGAACACTCTCCAACATTAGTACCAAAAGGGTTACAGATCAGTTTTTTGTCAACTTTAGATTTGGTTTGGTTATTTGGGGTGCTGATTCAGAAAATTACATTGGATCGATCACATCAGCTCTAGTTTCTGTTACAGAACATATGCCATCCAGTAATCGTCATCTGCCCATACACATAAAACCATATTTAATAATCTAGAGCTGATGTGGTCTATCCAATACAATGATCAGCTCTGTGGAAAGGAGCAGAAATAAAATAAATAAATAAAGAGGAAGGGGGTTCAGAGACCGGATTTTCATTCTTGCTGCCCAGCAATGCACCGCGGCCCACAGGTTGAGAACCACTGATTTAGAGTTTCATGAGGTTAGATCTGAAACAATCTGTATAGATAAACAAGTCGTAACACTATGCAATTCTTCAGAAGAATGCCTGTACTACCTTTTCCCCATTGAGAACAATGCTGTGTATGCCGTCACATCCAGGCACCTTTTTAACACTTTAGGATGTGCTTCTTCCTTTGCCCAGATGAACTGCGGGGGCCTTACTTAGAAGCTCTGGAAATCCCAGTAACCAAAGGCACTTCAAGCAGAACAATCCAACAAAATTTTATTTTACAAAGTCCTTGGCAGACTTGGCACACATAATTCAGGTTGCAAATAAAAACAGTCAACTTATAAACCTTGTAGATGTTCCTTGCTTGCTTTCTCCCTTTCAGTTGCTAGGTTAACTTCCACCAAAGGCAAAGAGGTCCTAAGATCCTCTTCACCCTAGCTCTGAGCTGCTATCAAAAGATCTATAACTATCTTAGCTCAAAGCTAGTTTTTGAGGCGAAGTTGGTAGGGCTTCCTCCAGTGGCAAAGAAATCCGAAGATGTTCTCTGCCCCAGTGCCAAAGCTATTAGAAAGAACTGGTCTTTCTCCTATCTATGCTTGGCACTGGTTTTAAAGGTAGGTCAATTGTTAGTACTTACGATGGCCTTTTCAGAGTTGGCCTGGCTTGGCCACACAAGCACATCTATGCTCTTTCTCCTTCAGTCTAGAACAGGGGTCCCCAAACTAAGGCCCGGGGGCCGGATGCGGCCCTCCAAGGTCATTTACCTGGCCCCCACCCTCAGTTTTATAATATAATATTTTTAGATCATTTTTAATAATATATTGAATTTACATATAATATTGATAATAATATTTTAATGTTATACAATATAATACTAATACTAATACCAGATAATAATATTAATTATATATTATATATTACATATAATATTACAGTATAGTGCAGGGGTCCCCAAACTAAGGCCTGGGGGCCGGATGCAGCCCTCCAAAGTCATTTACCTGGCCTCACCCTCAGTTTTATAATATAATATGTTAATATCATTTTTAATAATATAATATATGGTATATACATATAATATTGATAATAACATTATAATGTTATAATGTTATACAATATAATATTAATAATACCATATAATAATATTAATTATATGTTATATATTACATAAAATATTACAGTATAGTGGTATAGTTCAATATAGTAATATATAATGCTAATATTGTGCTATGCTAATAATATAATATATTGTATGTACATACAGCTGCTTTGAGTCCCCTTCAGGGTGAGAAGGGCAGGATATTAATGTAATTAATAAATGTAGTCAATGAATAAATAAATAATTGTAGACTTAGGCTCGCCCAAAGTCTGAAATGACTTGAAGGCACACAACAACAACAACAATCCTAATTAACTTGACTATCTCATTGGCCAGTAGCAGGGCCACACTTCCCATTGAAATCCTGATAGGTTTATGCTGGTTACAATTGTTTTCATTTTTAAATATTGTATTGTTCTTTCATTGTTGTTGTTGTTTTGCACTACAAATAAGACATGTGCAGTGTATATAGGAATTTGTTCGGTTTTTGTTCTTTTTCCGAATGATAGTTCGGCCCCTCCACAGTCTGAAGGATTGTGCACTGGCCCTCTGCTTTAAAAGTTTGGGGACCCCTGGTCTAGAAGGCAGAATAGGCTTCTCAAAATGGAGCCTTCCTTCCCCAGGAAAAGGGGCGGTCTCCAGAACAAAATGATACATTTGCAGGCTGCAAGCAGCAAAGACTTGCAAACAGGCTAAACTATCAGACTGCTGCAGAATCTGCAGCAACCCTGGAGCAAATGCAAACAAATGCTATACCTACAACTATAAAAAATGCAAACCAAACCTCTGGGGGATGGAACACTCCCCGCTTAAATTTTCCAGGATATGGAAATTTACCACTCAAAAAACATACAAACACCTTTGTATACACAACAATAAAACAGTACAAAACTTATACACTTTCAACAAGCAATACGAGATCGCTGATTGGTCTGTCTAGGACAGACATTTTGTCCTTATTATGAGTCTTTACCTGAACTTTTCTAACCTTACCGTCAGGGTAAGGAAAGGTCTTTAGTATAATGCCCATAGCCCAGGAATGGCGGGGCAAGTCTTTGTCCTTTAACAACACAAGGTCGCCCACCTTGACATTGTCCTTTGGGGTTTGCCAGAGTCTTCTGGTTTGAAGCTAGCTTAAGTATTCGGCCTTACACCTCTTCCAGAAGTGGTTGGCTAAGGTCTGCACATGCAAAATTGGTGCCACAGTCCGACCGAATTGACTTAATTGGCCCTCTGAGGGCTATGAACCTTTTCAAGGCATTTAGGAATGATGAAGTGTCAATTCCCTCTACAACCTCTATATGGACAGCTCGTATTGACAAACAAGTAAACAAAACCGCCCATCTTTTATTATTTACAACACCACCCCTGGTTTTTCTGGTAACAGTTTCCCAAGGACCAAACACATCGGTTCGCACATGGGAAAAGGGTGGGTCTGTCAAAGTCCTATCTTGAGGTAGTTCTGCCATTACCTGGCTTTGACAGTTTCGCCTAAGGCGCCTGCATTTAACACATTTTAAAATAACACTGTTGACCAACCTTTTGGCATTAACTACCCACAGACCTTCATTTCTAAGGGCTGCCTCAGTTAGAGTTCTACCCTGATGATGGATCCTTTTCTTTAGGGACCAGAGTTTTTTCCCTGCCACATGTCTATTGTTTGGCGAAGTGGGCTTATCTGACTTAAAGGGCACAGGGGCTACCCAATTTCCCTCTGTACTTCGTGAGACTTGAGCATTCATACTGTCCAAGAACCTTTGCTCATCTTTCGAGAGCGCTGTGGCTTCATCTCTCTCAGAGACTTTGAAGGTGGAGGAATACTCTGGAGTTATTCCTTGGCAGTAGACTGAGATGTGAGGCAACTGCGCACAAGTGTAGGATGTCCACCTTTAAGCACCTGTGCTTGATTGGAGTCCAACGACGATGGTGGGTGCATCTTGTTTATGCACACCGGGCCTATGACTGTCCAGCCTAATGGCAGTTGATGTGCGATAGGTGCACCTGGAGGTCCTTTAACTTGGTTGTTCACACAGAACAAGCTCGGGCAGTCCAAGCCAAGCAAAAGGGCAATGTCCACATCTGGCTGAAAGGCTGGTATGGCATTCTTCAATCGTTGCAAATGTGGATGAGCCTCCACAACTTCTTTAGTTACAATTTGCTTTTTGTTCCGAGGGATGGAGGAACACTCAATCAGGTCTGGCAACTTGAACTGTCTCTTCTGGTCGCAAGAGGAGACAACAAAGCCAGATGCTATGCGACCATGCAACTTCTTTTTTCCTGCACACGTAGTCATAGTGTAGTCGACCATCTTGGCTTTAAGGTCAAACATGCGGAAGAACTCTGGAGTAGCCAGGGAGGCATCGCTCTGTGAATCCAGGGCCACATAGAGTCTCTTTCTAAGCCAAGGGCTCTTGGCTGGATATACATCCGCTAGGCAGATAGGATGACAAACTCTGTACTGGTGCGAGACAGAACACAGCTCTGTACAGGCGACTGCTGAAACTTCCACCTGCATCTGTGGTGCAGCCGGCTTGTCGGCATTTTCACTTGCTGTCCTTTCCTTTGGTGAAGTGTCCCCTTTGATGTGGGAGACGACATTGGAGTTGTGCATTGCGGTGCAATGCTTGACACTGTTGCATTTCTCACACTTGACGTTTTCTTTGCAGTTGGATGCAAAGTGAGGAGTTGTTCCACAGCATCTAAAGCAGATTCCCTGCTTTTGAACTAGCTGTTGTCTTTCTTTGTATGTCTTCGTACTAAACTCCCTGCAGTTGGCCAAGCTGTGAGGCTTTTGGTGAATAGGGCAAAGCAACTCTTTTACTTCTGACCTGGGTTCGTCAGTCTTGTGTTGAGTTTCGACTGCCTTTACGCTGACAGGTCTATTGGCCTCTCTAGGTGGTTTCTTGTCCACTTCAGGTGCCTTCCCTGGATGGATCCCTTGATATAAGGTGGGCAGGCCCGTCTGTGGATCATTCCTTTCCCTGGCCGCTCTGGTGATGAACTGGACCAGATGGGAAAACGGTGGGTACGCCTGAGAATGGGCCTCCTTGTAGTTAAAAACCTGTTTCCCCCAGTCTTCCTGCAGGGCAAAGGGAAGTTTGTCCAGAATCTGCCGCTGGGACAGATGCTGATCGAGGCACTGCAGTCCAGGCAACTCTGGATTCTCCTTGGCCGACTCTAACTCTGCAAGAAGATCACTGAGGTCCCACAAGAGCTTGCAGTCCTTGAGCTTTAAGGTTGGGAACCTTTGCAGCTTGTCCATTAGAGATGCTTCAATCTCCGTGCTAGCTCCATACCGCTGATGTAATCTGTCCCAAGCCTTTTCCAAGGCTTTGTCGGGGTCAGCTACGTGGGCTGAATATATTCTCTTAACTTGAGAAGATGATGCTGGACCCAACCAGGCGCCTAGCAGGGTCAGCTCTTCTTCAGGCAACAACTTTAAGTCTCTAATTGCCCTCTTGAAGGTGACCTTCCAGAGAAGGAATTCCTCAGGCTTGTCTGAAAACTTTTCAACTCCCTTGTCCTTGAGGTCTCTTTTGGGACTTCTAAGGATCGAGACAAGTTGGGATTCTGGTGTTGACGGGAACAAGTGTGGAGTTGGCTGCTGTGTGGAGAAATCCCACCGTGCTCCTGGCGTCGACCTTTGACCTTTTGGAGGGATGACGTCGTCTGTAGATGGACCGATGGTTCCCTTTGGACTTGCTTGTAGGGCCCAATTGGTACTAGGCTTTGATGGTTTGGCTGGCTGTCCAGGGATCTTAGTAGGAGGCACAGGCAACCTGAGCAAAGATGAGCTCCCCGCTATGACGCTCTGAACTTTAGGCAACCCGAAGGCAACTTTAGGGCCCTGTTCTGACCGCAGAGAGAAGTCTTCATGTTCCTCGTCAGAAAGCTGGCTGTTTAAGCTATTAAGATGCACAAGCACCTTGGAAGAAGGGTCCTGCTTTGGCAACTGACTTACATTTTCTTCTGTGAGTTGCCCACTTAGGACATTGGCCAAAGTCTCAGCCTTTACCTTTTTGGCAGTAGCATCCATCCTTATTCTAAGCATTTCTATTTCACATTGCCTTCGGGCCTGTTCTGTTTGGAGTCGCTGTTCCTCCTCTTTAAGGTGGAAAGTGTGGTCAGCTGCTTTTGCATCAGCTTCCGCCTCCGCAACCTTGCTCTGTAGCTCCAGACGTGCAGCCTCCTTAATGTGCAAGGCAGCTAGGGAAGAGATGCCACTCCCAGCAGCTGAAGACTTGTTAGAGTGGCTGTGTTTAGATGAAGCCTGCTCCCTCAACTTAGATACCTGGCTAGAGCGGTTGGACTTAAGACTAAGCGCCGCAGCAGGCGATTTTAGAAGGTTGGTCTCATGGCTGCATAAGGAAGACTGATTTCTTTTTAGCTCAGACCTTAGATTAACAGGTGGAGAACTAAATTCCAAGGCATCTAGAATTGCCCTCACCTTATTTTCTTCTCATTAGTGTCGGCTAAGACACTCACTATTTCTAACTCTGAATCCTTGGCGTTAATGCGCTCAAGGACCTGGACTATCTTAGACACCAAACCCCTCCAAAGACCGAAGGTCTCTTCGAGGTCTGTCTGTAATATGGATGGCACCCTTGTAATACCCAAGCTCTCTATTCTGCCCATCAATGTTGTGATGCGCTCCCATGCCGAACCTAACCTCACATGGAGGAGCTCCTTTTTGTCTATTAGATGGGCTAGCATTTTGGCTGAAGGGTGCTTTATCCTTTGGGGCCTTTCATTCCTACTTTCAGCCTCAGAAGGAGGTATACCATCTGCATCATCTTGAAATTGCATAGACATTATGTATTCTTAATAGCAAGTACATTTACAACAAAAGCAAATACAATATACCAGCAAGCAAATTTACAATAAAAGCAAATGCAATATATAATACAATGCACAGCACTTAACCATAGCAATATATATCACTCAGTAACTATACTTTGCAAAGACTGTGACCTTTGGCGCCAAACTTTGGCGAGTAAGCTGCAAAACGCCAACTGACAGCAACTTGCCACTTGATGCCTCCCTTGCCCGAGTGACATAAACTGCTAAAATGGAGACTTCACCAAATTTTCAAGCACCTCGTGCTCCGCGGCTCGAGGCCTGCTGCCGAAGGAGCACCGAGGCTGGCTTTGGAAAGGAGGAGAGAAGAGATGCCTCCTCCCCGCTGTGAAGGGAGGTCACCACCGCAGGTCGATGAGACAGGTCACCACCGCAGGTCGATGAGGCAGGACACCACCGCAGGTCGATGAGGCAGGTCACCGCTGCTGGGCGACTGTCCCGGCCGAGATCCTAGCCACTGGGAAGACTCAGCCAGAACTTTCTTTCGGAGTTGCCAGGCTTATCCGGGTCCCGGCCTGGTGCTTCTGGACTCACCACTTCCGTGTGAACCCAAAGACTGCTGCTGGAGCTCTGCGGCTCGATGCCTGCCGCCGAAGGAGCTCAGGGTAGATTGCTAGGTCTTGCACAGCCGTGCAATTGCAGAAGCAGCCGCGGGGCTACGTGCGCACACGCGAGCTGAAGAGCAGGATACTGCAGAGGCTGAAGGAATGGAGCCCCACTCTCTCACTTGTCTTTTAGCCTGGCAGCAAGCTTCACTGCAACAGACCAACAAAATCAAAGTCTCTATGGCCGTGCAGGCTTAACTCAGGCGGAGAAATCCGCAGCGAACGTAAGTACTATGCCTTCACATCCAGGCACCTTTTTAACACTTTAGGATGTGCTTCTTCCTTTGCCCAGATGAACTGCGGGGGCCTTACTTAGAAGCTCTGGATATCCCAGTAACCAAAGGCACTTCAAGCAGAACAATCCAACAAAATTTTATTTTACAAAGTCCTTGGCAGACTTGGCACACATAATTCAGGTTGCAAATAAAAACAGTCAACTTATAAACCTTGTAGATGTTCCTTGCTTGCTTTCTCCCTTTCAGTTGCTAGGTTAACTTCCACCAAAGGCAAAGAGGTCCTAAGATCCTCTTCACCCTAGCTCTGAGCTGCTATCAAAAGATCTATAACTATCTTAGCTCAAAGCTAGTTTTTGAGGCGAAGTTGGTAGGGCTTCCTCCAGTGGCAAAGAAATCCGAAGATGTTCTCTGCCCCAGTGCCAAAGCTATTAGAAAGAACTGGTCTTTCTCCTATCTATGCTTGGCACTGGTTTTAAAGGTAGGTCAATTGTTAGTACTTACGATGGCCTTTTCAGAGTTGGCCTGGCTTGGCCACACAAGCACATCTATGCTCTTTCTCCTTCAGTCTAGAAGGCAGAATAGGCTTCTCAAAATGGAGCCTTCCTTCCCCAGGAAAAGGGGCGGTCTCCAGAACAAAATGATACATTTGCAGGCTGCAAGCAGCAAAGACTTGCAAACAGGCTAAACTATCAGACTGCTGCAGAATCTGCAGCAACCCTGGAGCAAATGCAAACAGATGCTATACCTACAACTATAAAAAATGCAAACCAAACCTCTGGGGGACGGAACACTGTGCAATGTGAAAGCATTAACACTGATTGTATTATGAACACTGATTTATCTTAGCGAAAAGTTGAAAGGCATTACTTTTGATCTACTCATGATTTTAACATCATTTTCTATATTGACCTTTTATAATTGTTTTATCCATGTTGATGTTTTATTGTTGGTTGATTTGTTTATTGTTCTTGCTTTGATTTTGTGCTGTTGCGTCCGGGCATGGCCCCATGTAAGCCGCCCCGAGTCCCATCGGGGAGATGGGGCGGGGTATAAGAATAAAGTTATTATTATTTTACAGACCATATAGCTACAGAGTGTGGTAGCATCCCTAAAACTTTAAAGTGTATCCCTATGACATTCAGAAGTTATGACATGAAAACACATGCACGTAACAATAAAAATATGATAAAATGAAATAAATTAACAGGAGAGAATAAAATAAATTAAACAATAAAATTGAATAATTCTCTAAGTTTCTTTACAGTTCACCTTTAAAAAGCATAGCCACATGAAAATTATCTTAATATAGAGATTTTATTTGGATTTTGAAAAATATATAGTCATTTGACATAATATAATAATTTCTAGCAAATAGTTCTTCCTTATATATTATTATTTTCAATGTTTTTGCCTGATAATGTGAACAACAAATCAAAGAACTGCATCACAAAATTACAAGAAAATGCAAAAACCCATTGCAGTTCTGGGAAGTACAAATTTGATACGGTTACAGCAAAATATTAATCAAATAACGATGCTCCATGCAGTCATGCTGGCCACATGACCTTGGAGGCATCTATGGACCACGCTGGCTCTTTGGCTTAGAAATGGACATGAGCACCAACCTCCAGAATCAGACATGACTAGACTTAATGTCAAGGGAAAACCTTTACCTTTACTTTATTAATCAAAGTACTTCCCCATTCCCTGCTGCCGTTGTTGTTGTTGTTGTTATGATTATCATTGTATTTTGTATATTTTACTTCTATCTCATGAACAAAATGCAAACAATGCCATCAGGCAGCTAGGACTTCACTCCTTTCAATAGACACTACTTTCAATAAACTCTAGGACCATTTGAATCTGCTTATCAGGTAAGCTTTTGATCAGGTAAACAATGATTAAATTGATCAGAGACTGCTACCTAGCTCAGCACTATTTATTTTTGTAAATAAGTTGTCATATGGCAAGGGCTCAGAGCCTTTCTACAGCCAGGGGATGAATTCCAGATTTGGGAAGAGAGAGGAGGTGGGGTTGCATTCACATTCCAGTTTGCAACTACTGTGGACTTGTTCCCACCAAGCCCACAATAGATGCCTCAGTCCCGCCTGTCTCCTGATGAGTAAGCCCCAGGGGACAGCTCTCCTGCCTGAAAAACACACTTCAGGTCCAGGCTTCCTGCCTGCAAACCACAACACATTTCTACAAAGTGTAAAATAATTAAATCAACTGTTATTTCCAATTCAGGGGAGATTTCACCTGAAAAATGCTCTAAGATATACTGGTCTTTCCTCTCCAGCAGGTTTGCCAAACTTGCAGTCATACAATATTAGGGTGCAGTCTTTCAGTTTCCTCCTCTGAAATATAGCCTACAGTGCCTGGTATGTGGTCACACATCCGAGTCTGAAGCAAGGCGGACCCTAGTACTTAGCTTCCACAATCGGACAGGATCTGGTGCCTTTAGGACTCCAAAATTATTAAGTTGGAAGGGACTGTTATATGTTTAAACTGTTCCAGTTTGGCAGGGACATTCCCAATTAATTCTATATTGTCCCACTTTTTCATCTGATTTTGAAATATCCAAGTTTCCGTCTCTTCCTTTTCCCCTTTGTCCTCAGCTTGTTTCGGTTGCTGAGATCAAAGTACCAATGTCTTTTGCACCTGGGCATCAAACAATAGTTCTCAACATGGGGTCCCCAGGTGTTTTGGCCTACAACTCCCAGAAATCCCAGCCAGTTTACCAGCTGTTAGAATTTCTGGGAGTTGAAGGCCTAAACATCTGGAGACCCACAAGTTGAGAACCACTGGCATAAAGAAAGGTGCAAAATCTTGTCCTTTAAATCCAAGCAAAAGCTAAGAGCGGCAGGCTCTCCTAACTTTGTGTATGGGCTCTTCCTTGCTCATGACATTTACCTTCTTGACCACATTCTGATTTTGTTCAGCCATATGTGTCCTGCTTTTCATTTGTGATGTACTGTGGTGTATGACACCCTATTCTTGCAACCACACCTTAAACTAAAAAATGGCTCACAACCTTTTTTCCTTGTCATGTCCCAGGACTTGGTATATTCACCGACATGCATCTGCAATACTGTGTTTGCCTTTGTAGTTTGGCTGTCTTGACTTTTTGTACCTCTAGATGTGATGTAATAGCTCCTCTCTTCTCTCTCAGTGCTATACTTGTTGTTCTGAAAAGAAAACATGCCTGCTCAGCTCCTGGGAATTTATTATTTTTCACCTACTGTTGTATGACATTTTACAAGGTTTACCTGGATTAAAGCAACTGGAATCTTATCTACATCTCCTCAGTTGAGTTGAACACTGTCTGACTACATATATCTGGTGTAAGTACTGGTTAAATGGAGATAGCTACAGGACACTCCCACAACCTCACACTTGCAGCCAAGCTATTGAATCAGAATACCCCTCCAGATGTTCAAGACTTCACTTCCCAGAATTCTTGACAGTTAGGCTTTTGATAGCTGAAATTCAAACACCTGGACAACCAAAGGTTGGGAACCATTGCCTTAAAGGGAATCCCTTGTCTTGACACAGTAGTTTTTTACCTTAGAAATTATTACAAAAACTCAAATATATTATAATTACTTGACATAATTAGAAATCCAAATGATCAAGAAATACCACATATTGGATACATTGGCTTCAATAGCCTCCCCACTGTCTAAGAAACAAAGATCAAGCTACTGGAGAGCTGTTTCCCTTCCTCCCCTGAGCACCTCTGTCTGGCCCACAGTATTGACAGGAAAATATAGATTGCAACCATACAAGGTAAATATTCTGAGCTGAACGCAGTTCTGTGGGGAGAGGAGTGTGCATTGCTACAGTTAGCCTGGGCCTGGAGGTGCCTTGACTTGAGTGGGTCTTGTCACTCCGAACACAGCGAGCCCCTTTGCCTTCCAGCATCCCCCAAATGCCTCTGACACAGGCTTGATATAGAGGCTTACACCTGAACCATGTCGGTTTTGCAGGGCTGCCTTGGCAGGGAAGACTGGGAACTGGGCGCTGCTCCACGGCCAACTGGAACACAAACTGCTTATATTGCCATTTCGCCTGGGGCAAAGGCCTGTGTTTTAACTAAACGGCAAATGGGGTTTTGGCAGGAGGCGGTGCTGCCAATTAATTCCAGATGTCCCCAGTGACATGGGGAGATGTGTGTGTGCTTTTCTTCTCTCCTTGCCTTTGCTCAGCAGCTGTGGCCTGACATTGCTTCCACTCCAAAGCCAACATCCGCCTGGAGGAGCTTTTTGGTATCTCATTCCTCGCCTCGGTTATTTGCGGCACAGACGTCCCATAGTACTGCAGTTCCTCTTCGCCTTCCTCCCTTTTCTTTCTCCTCCTTCCACATCCTTTTCTGCCAATCCCTCGCTGCTGGCGTTACTGCAGGTCTCATTTCCTGCTTGCTTGAGTGAGAGTCAACCCTATTCAGGACGTGAACTGGAGGCTGTGCGGAGCTTTTACTGGCCCACCCTGAGGAGGCTCCATGTCCGCGCCCATTGCGTGTCGGGCAGCTTTATGTATACAGGTGCAAAGCCTTCCCAGTTACTGAGTACCTGCCAAGAGCACTGGGGAAAGGGCACCAACAATTCGCCTTCTGTTCGGCAGAGAAGAAAGAGTGGCTGCGAACCAAAGATCAGTTGATGGGCTTAGGCCAAGCTGGAAAGGCAGCAGCTTCCTTTGGCTCATTGACCAAGTTAAGAGAAGTAATTGGCACTTTTTAAGGGAAAAGGATTTCTGTGGTGTGCGTGTGGAGTTTATCCATATCTGGTGGACACTCTACTCAATTTCTATGAAAACTTTTTTTTTAAATGCTGTCATGGCATTACTGCAACCAGTTTTGAGCAAATCAGTGAGTAGTCTAGATTCTAAAATCCAGAAAACATATCAGCTAAAGGGCAAGGAGGAGGAGGAAGAACGAAAACCTCTGGAGTTGTTTAGAAGTTTTTGTGCCAATGTGTTCTCCAAACTGCAAGCAAGGAAGAAAGAGCATTGGCTGGGAATGTAAACAACAGCACAAAGGGAGATAACATCCCATTGGTACCCTCCCCAAATGCAAAGAAGAAATCAGATTTTAGGATTAAGTGCTGGTGATATTTTATTAGAAAAACTGGTTGGATCATGTAGAATTAAAAATTCCAAAAAAAATAGACATAGATAGAGATGAAAGTGTGCATCCAGTTTGATATTTAATGTGAGAAACTTTTTGAGAAATTGAGGCATCATAAACAGATTTTGGATTGCTACTTTTAAAAGAAGCCAGTGGCACAGTGGGTTAAACCACTTAGCTGCTGAAACCGAAGGGCCGGCAGTTTGAATCTGGGGAGCGGGGTAAGCTCCCACTGTTAGCCCCAGCTTCTGCCAACTTAGCAGTTCGAAAACATTGAACAGAGTAAGGAACCAGCATCTTAGTTTAGACTTTAGAAGGTGAGGACTGTCCTGAAAACACATCGTGTTTGTCATTGCTCTCATCCATAGCTACATGCCTCAGTACAAGCTGCACACACAGGCAGGCCAGAATCTGTGAATGACTGGATCTGACACCTCTGCGGCCCACCCACACTCCTCCCGATTGGCAAAGGACTCTTGGCTGTACGACCCGGCCTTCTGGCTGCTGTGATGTTTGCAGCATCTTAGCAGAGCCAAGGAGGATTTGTCTTCCTAAGAAGATAGGGCATGGATGATGGATAACAGGAAATATTCAGGATCACGCAGCATTCATTTTTCCTCTCCTTTTCTGCCAGAAAAGGTTTTGTGTTATACCAGAATTGGTCCTCCCTCATTGGTCTTCAAAATCAAAAAAGCGGGGAAGCAGACATCTCCTTTGTTCATTGTGTTTTGGTCTGTTTTGATATTAAGTCTGGTTAAGTTCCTACTATACCAGTATTTTCTCCATCAACAGTAGACTGCAACCCCTCTCTGAATGCACTGGCACCTTTTCATTCCAGGACATAGTTATGTTTCCCTGGCACATTTTTGAACACATTCATCAATTCTTCCTGCACAAACCTCACTAGCTACCTCATAGTTTATCTTCAAGCATACCTCAGTGCCTTACTTTTGCTTTAGAGCCTTTAGACTTGGTTCTTGTGCAACTCTTCCAGCTAGAGATGTATTCCTCCCTCTGAAAATTAGTTTAAAAGCTGTTATTCAGATTACTTTGGGGCCCTTCTACACTGCCATATAAAATCCAGATTATCTGTTTGAACTGGATTATATGGCAGTGTAGACTCATAATGTGGATTATCTGATTTGATAATCAGGATTCCATGGCAGTGTAGAGGGGGCCTAATGGTACATCTACACTGTAGAATTAATGTAGTTTAATGCCACTTTAACTGCCATGGCTTAATGCTATGGAATCATGGCAGTTGTAGTTTGACAAGGTCTATTGCTGCTAAATAGTGTTGGTGTTTTACCAAACTACAGCTTCCAGGATTCCATAGCATTGAACTATGGCAGTTCAAGAGATATCAAACTGCATTTATTCTACATTATGGGTGCACTTTTAGGCCTCATCTACACTGCCATAAGAAATCCAGATTATCTGATTTGAACTGGATTATATGGCAGTATAGGTGGATCTCTAGGTGGATCTACACTCTTGGTGGATCTACACTGCCATATAATCCAGTATCTGATTCCAGATTACTTGCTTTGAACTGAATTATATGAGTCTACACTGACGTATAGTCCAGTTCAAATTAGATAATCTGTGATCAGAAACTGGATTATACAGCAGTGTAGAAGAGACTTTATATATTCTGGATTATATGACAGTATAGATCCATCTATGATGCATGGGATGTTGAGGCCAATGGGCAGGGAAGCATTCTATTCTGAATGCTTCCACAATCTGCCAATCCCCGTTGATCTTCAGGAGAAGGCTTTCTTTGGGCCTCACCATCATCCCGGGTGCCTTTGATGAGGGCACAAAAGACAGCCTCTCAGAGGCTGCTCCCAAGTTACGAAACTCAATTCCCCCGGAGGTCTTGTTAACTGCCCTAGCAAGTAAAGATCTTTTCATGTCAGTATGTTTTTGGTTTTTAATGTATTGTGGCAGATAAAGCTTTTAATAGAGCGTGTGGTGACTTTATTTTATTATATGTATGCCTTTTAATGCTGTTTTATATGTGTTTTGCCCCAATAGATATGTATTTTAATTGTACTAACATCTTTTTAATTTTATTGTGCTTTTAAAACATTGTATGCTGTCTTGGATCCTGTGTTGAGCGAGCAGTAGGATATAACATTAACTAATTAACTAGTTGGTGAAAAGATTAGCTGCCAAAGGTTCTGACTGAGCAGCTGTGCACCATAACCAGTGATATACCAGAAAATGTGTCAGTCTCTACTCTTAAGGGCCCCTTTGCACCACACAGCCGTAGCACTTTAACTGCCATGACTGCATCTTATGGAGTCCTGGGCCCTGTAATTTGTGACATCTCAAGAGTTCTCAGGATGTGAATTCTAATTGCCCTTCTCTCAGCTGCAAAGCCCAGGAGTCTGTAGAATAGAAACATGACAGTTAAAGTGGAAATATAGTGCTATAGCTGTACTTATTTAGACAATCCCTCGTTGTCCAAATATGATGTCCTTCCAAGTGTAGTGTCTTGGTAGTGGGTACGTAGGTGACTGTAGAGTCCTATTCTTTGACCCGCATGTTCTTCCACAGTGAGGACATCAGTCTCCAGGTGGAAGGCGGTCCCAGTCAGGGTTGGCTTTATGCGCCTTCCTCTTGGCACGTTTCTCCCTTAAGCTCTCCATTCATGCCTCTTCAAATTCCACTGCACTGCTGGTCACACAGCTGAACTCCAGCTAGAGGGCTCAGGGCCAGGGATTCCCAATTCTCGATGTCTATCCACAGTTTTTGAGGTTAGCTTTAAGCCCATCTTTAAATCTTTTTTCCTGTTCACCAACATTTCGTTTCCCATTCTTGAGTTGGGAGCATAGTAACTGCTTTGGGAGATGGTGATCGGGCATTCGGACAACGTGGCCAGTCCAGCGGAGTTGATGGCGTAGGAGCATCGCTTCAATGCTAGTGATCTTTGCTTCTTCCAGCATGCTGACATTTGTCCGCCTGTCTTCCCAAGAGATTTACAGGATTTTTTAGAGGCAATGCTGATGGAATTGTTCCAGGAGTTGAGCGTGACGTCTATAGACAGTCCACATTTTGCAGGCATATAACAGGGTTGGGAGGACAATAGCTTTATAAACAAGCACTTTGGTGTCCCTACAGATGTCTCGATCCTCCAACACTCTCTGCTTCATTTGGAAAAATGCTGCACTCGCAGAGCTCAGATGGTGTTTTATTTCAATGTCAATGTTGACTTTTGTGGAGAGGTTGTTGTCAAGGTAGCGGAAATGATCAACATTTTCTAATGTTATACATTAAGATGTATTTCAGGCATTGAAGAGGGATTGGCTGGTGCCTGCTGGAAGAGCACTTTGGTTTTCTCGATGTTCAATGAGAGGCCGAGTTTCTTGTATGCTTCTTCAAAGGTGTTTAGAGTGGCTTGTAGATCTTCTGAGTATGCACAGACAACGTTATCATCGGCATATTGGAGTTTTATAACAGATGTTGTTGTGACCTTGGTTTTGGCTTTCAGTCTGCTGAGGTTAAATACTTTGCCATCTGTGTGACAGACGATTTCCACTCTGATGGGAAGCTTCCCATCAACAAGATGAAGTATCATAGCAATGAAGATGGAAAATAAGATTGGGGCAATAACTCATCCCTGTTTGAACCTGACTACACCTTAAATGGGCCATTTTGGGAGCCACTGATGTCCAAGACAGTTGCCATCATGGAGGAGCCACAGGATATTCACAAATTTGTCAGGACATCTGATTTTTGTCAGGGCATCCTTTCACACGAACAGCTATAGCTGTACGTGTGAAAGGGCCTTAAGTGACAGTACAGGTAGTACATCCAGCCCTGCAAAGTACCACTCTTTTTCAATCCCAGGCCCAATGCCAATTTCCCATGTCTCTCACAGCTTCCCCCAGTTTGCTTGCGATCCTCACTGTAGTTGGGGATTTAGTTTCCCCAATAATAATGCATTGTGACTCTCTCTCTCCCTTTGTGTGTTTGTGTGTGCAGCTTCCTCCATTTTTGAGTCTTAGAGTGGGGAATGGCCATGAGGACTGTCTGGACTGAGCTGCAGCTCTCCAAAAGTAATGACCATGCTGTTAGTACAAAGGAGTTTGCCTCTCTTTTCTTCACATTCAAGTTTCATATCACAGAAAGTGATGGGATTTTTTGTTATCATTGTCTTTAATAAATAAAAGCCAGTTTTCTTTCTGGCGATGGATAAAAAGGTGACAGGCAGTCTCCCTGGATGCTGTTACAGCTTCCCCAAAATAGCTCCGGCTCTCAGCTAAACGAATCCTGCTAGACAACTCGGGGAAAGTGTGTCAGCTGTGGCTAAATCTTGTGCTCAGGAAAAGTGGCTGTCCCATCTCCTGGGCCACGGGTTGCTCTCTGGCTTTGCTATTTTGGAAGCAGGGAAGGCGTCTGTCTGTGAATGGGATGCATAAGTGCTGAACCCTACATATGTTGCTCTTGTTTTTATTTGACCATAAGCAAACCAAACCATGCTCCATTTCAAAGGAACCTTTGATCTTTTTTTGTTCATGTTGCCATTGCCATCTTTTAGATTTTCTGTAGGATGTTAAGAGTTACAAACGGTTAATTCAGCACAATGGTAGTAGGAGCCCCCAGTGGCACAATGTGTTAAACCCTTGTGCCGGCAGGACTTCTGACCTGAAGGTTGCATTGCTGACCTGAAGGCTGCAGGTTCGAATCCAGGGAGAGTGCGGATGAGCTCCCTCTGTCAGCTCCAGCTCCCCATGCGGGGACATGAGAAAAGCCTCCCACAAGGATAGTAAAACATCAAAACATCCGGGTGTCCCCTGGACAACATCCTTGCAGATGGCCATTCTCTCACATCAGAAGTAACTTGCAGTTTCTCAAGTCGCTCCTGACAGGAAAAAAAGTACAATTATGTGTGTTTGGGTCAAATATTCTGATGCGTTCCAAGAAATAACCTCCATTATCCCTTGGTAAAATTCCAGCCAGTGCTGATGATATCAGGGGATTCTTGGAGTCTGCACTCCCCCAAAAGTAACTTTACTGCGCTCTGAGCTAGACTATCTTCAGCTCTGGCACTGGCAGCTGGCATGAAACCACCTGTCTCCAATTGGGATTTATCAAGTCTTCTAACATGATCTAGCCCACAGGCTGTGAGAGCAGCTGGAGTTTATTTCTAGTGCACAAATAGTATAATTAAGATGGTTTTCAATAGATGATAAATATGGGCCATGATTTTGTATCATCTACACCAGTGGTTCTCAACCTGTGGGTCCCCAGGTGTTTTGGTCTACAACTCTCAGAAATCCCAGCCAGGTTACCAGCTGTTAGGATTTCTGGGAGTTGAAGGCCAAAAAATCTGTGAACCCACAAGTTGAGAACCAGTGATCTACACCTTAAAGACTTTTGTTGTGTAGCTATGTAGTTTCTTCTAGCCCAGACCCTCCTCCATCCTTACTTACTGGGCAGCAGTTGGTGCAAACAACAACAGTCTGTTTCCCTGTTGACTGGAAGGCAGCTGATTGATATTTCCACTCTCTCCCATGAGCAATTACCCGTCACACCAGAAATTGCTCACAATGGATGGAAGCTTTATTCAGCTGCTTCTTGACCAATAAATCCCCTTTGCTCACAGTGGCTGCTGCTCAGTAATGAGGACTGGGAGATATATATATATATATATATATATATATATATATATATATATATATATATATATATATATTGTATGTTATTGTGTTATTGTGTATGTATGTATATATATATATATATATATATATATACATACATATACACACACACATACACACACACACACACACAGTACTTCCTAAACTAGTGAATATGTGGGGAGCTTGAATCAGTCACAAATGTATAATTCTAGGTTACACATTCCTGAATCCCAACCATTAAGAATATGGTGAAACTATGAAAGGATTACAGAAATGAGTATGTATGGGGCTATCTCAAGTATGGGCAAACTTTGGCCCTCCAGGGGTTTTGGACTTTGACTCCCACAATTCCTGACAGCTGGTAAAATACCCGGAGGGCCAAAGTTTGCCCGTGCATGGGCCGCTGTCTCCTACAAGTCACATTCTTCTTCCTTTGTCTTTGATTTCTTAAAATTGTTTCTCAGTTCCTTGTCTGCTTTGCTTTACTTCTAACATCATTGACGGAGCTGTTTTGACAGCACAAGTAGGAACTGGAAATTAGAAGTGTCCCAGGTTCAACTCTAAGAGCCCTTCCGAGCATTTAAGATTTGATGAAGTTCTTCTCCAGTTTCCATCTTCAGGGGATGGAAATTAATCATGCAAAGCCATGCATGCTCACTGTGAAGTTCAGTAGGACTTGCTCTCAAATATGTGTTGCACTGGAGAACAGCATCCCACAGTTAAATATTGCTAGACTTCATAATTCTGAGGTCAGCAACTTGTGACCCTCCGAATGTTTGTCAGATTGACATCCCCATCGTCCCCCAGATTTGGGTATGCCAGTGAAGACAGATGGACCTTGCTGTGTAACATATGGAGAATGACAATTTGCATTTATCTGTTATAAGCCATCAAATAAGGCCTTCTATATTAAATTTGGTTAAAGATTTTTCAAAGCTTTATACTAGGAGCTATTCGTGGTGGGAATAGCAAATGCCTGTCAAGCTGGGCTCTGAATTAAATCAGCATGCAATTTGGTAAATCCTTAGACTGCTTATTTTCTTCAACTGGCTGTTACTATCCACAAAAAAACTAAATTGAGCTATCCCTTGGCATTGGGGGAAAATCCTAATGGCTAGTATGATTTGTCCTTATGATAAATACTAGCAAAGAAAATGGGTTCCTTGGAACTAGAAAGACCAGTATCCACTAATTACAGTGATGCAAAAGTATTTACATAAACATATATGTTTAAATACTTTTGCATCACTGTAATTAGTGGATACTGGTCTTATCATAAAATAACCATGGCCAAAATATTAAGGAGAAAGCCCAGAATGGGTGATAATATATCCTTATATGATTTGTTTTCACATCTTTCTTTGAGGAAGGCTGCAAAGGACTATCATAGTGTTTCTTAACCTGGGAGTCAGGACCCCTGGGGGGTCGCGAGGGGGTGTTAGAAGGGTCGCCAAAGACCATCAGAAAACACAAGCTTGGTGCAGATCCATTGTGGGCTGGGTTCAGAGTGCTCTTTGATTGTAGTTTAACTATAAATCTCAACAACTACAACTCCCAAATGATAAAATCAACCACCCACAACCACACCAGCATTCAAATTTTGGCGTATCAGGTATTTGTGCTAAATTTGGTCTAGATCCATTGTTGTTTGGGTTCACAGTGCTCTCCAGATATAGGTGAGCTACATCTCCCCTAAATCACTGTCAATTCCTCCCAATTCCTCCCTCCAGTATTTTGTGTTGGTCATGGGGGTTCTGTGTGGGAAGTTTGGCCCACTTCTAGATAAACTGTAAATCCTAGCAGCTACAACTTCCCAATGTCAAGGTCTATTTTTCCTAAACTCCACCAGTGTTCACATTTGGGCATATTGAGTATTTGTGCCAAGTTTGGTCCAGATCCATTATTATTTGACTCCACAGTGCTCCCTAGATGTAGGTGAACTACAACTCCAAAAGCCAAGATCAGTGCCCACCAAACCCTTCCAGTATATTCTGTTGGTCATGGGAGTTCTGTGTGCCAAGTTTAGTTCAATTCCATCGTTGGTGGAGTTCAGAATGCTCTTTGATTGTAGATTAACTATAAATCCCAGAAACTACAACTCCCAAATGACAAAATCAATTCCCTCAACCCCACCAGTATTCAAATTTGGGCATATTGGGTATTTGTGCCAAATTTGGTCCAGTGAATGAAAATACATCCTGCACATCAGATATTTACACTACGATTCATAACAGTAGCAAAATTACAGTTATGAAGCAGCAACAAAAATAATTTGATGGTTGGGGGGTCACCACAACATGTGGAACTGTATTAAGGGGTCGCGGCATTAGGAAGGTTGAGAACCACTGGACTATCATTTCTAGGGAATGCTTTGATTGTGTGTTGCTGTATGGCAAGGATTCTATTCCACATAGGGTGTGGGGGGAAAGCCTGTGAAATAGCAACTTTTCTTTGACTGTCTGTTAGGGCTCAGAATGGAAGTAATATCGTAGGACATCTTTGTTGTCCTAGGAAATTACTTCTGCCATGGTTTCCCATTTGACTCATTTCTTAGGAGGATGCAATGGCTATAGGCTCTCCCGCATGTGAACCACAAAGGACTATCACTTCTGAATCCATACACAAATCTCCTTGTGCAGCTATAATCATGACTTTGTTGGTGTTGCGTGTCATTTCCAATTGAGGAAGATCCTAAGGCAAGCCTATCATGGGCTTTTCTGGGGCTGACACTGTGACTCAGTGGGTTTCCATGGCAGAGTGGAAATTCAAACCCTGGTATCCAGATTCATCGTCCAACACTCAATCCATTATTCCATGGTGGCTCATAGCTTCTGACATTTGTGCTTTTGAAGTTTATGAGTCCTAAAAGGAGATGTCAGAGCAGTATGTCACCTAGAAACTCTTTTATTTCCTTGGAAGTTGCCTGTGGAAAAGTTGATGGCATGAGAAGGTTTTCATGTGGCCTTAAGTGTGTTTCTCGCCAATTATTTATTGATGAATAATGGAACTTCTGAAGTGGCATCTTAGTCTTATGTAATACCATCAGCAGAGCGCTGGCTACGGTGTTGCTGGCACACCACACGCAATGGATCTGCTCATTCTTCATCCTTTAGTTCCTTTCTCTGACTGTCAGTGTGGTTTCCATGTGAAATGAACTAAACACAGTTTTCATAGCAGGTGTCACGGAAGTAAAAGATCTGCACTCCTACCCCCATTTGTTATAGAATCAAAGGCATTATTATTACAGGCTTTTTTCATAAGGTATGTGTGTGATCAGAATACTCACGCTCACAAGATGTTTGTGACATTGGCCTGCTGTTTAGTAATTTATTACTTTATGATCATATTACAAATGATGAACGGAGTCCAGGAGAAGCTGGCCCGCACATGTTCCATCTTTAGGTCAAGTTTCCTTTTTAAAACAAAGATTGACATGCCCCTTGAAATACAAGTTCAATACATTCATAACATAGACAGGCATTGAAACTATGGATAAATTCTATAGGACCAATGGGAGCAAAATTTTTGTGCTATCCTTAATGATTTTTGATGGGAAACAGCCAGGGTTTGATGGCCTCCTTGTGATTAATAAAAGGACAAACCTGGTCTGTGTGGTGCCCAGACCTTATCACAGGCCAAAGGAGTTTTACTTATTCCATGGAATTTGGCAATAGCTTGAATTAGTAGAATTTGTTGGTTCTATTTCCTGAGTGATTATTTAATAACACTGGATTTCTTAAGAAGCCCCTCTAGTATTATTACCTCTGGGGGAAAACATTATAACTTTACAATGAAAGAGTTGTATCCAAATGAAGGAGTTTTATCTTTATTGATGGTTAACTCCCTAATGCGTTAATTTCAGTCTATTTGCTCCCTCTTGTTAAACTTTCATTGGTTGTGATAACATTTGATATCTTCAAACCTAGGAAAATATACAAAGGCATTTGTATTGGCCATGCAGCAAAATACAACAAACTTCAAACTGCATGAAAGTGCAATACTGTTATTGATCAAAATGACAAATACATTATTGGGAGTTTTTTTCTGTGTTAGGAGCAACCTGAGAAACTGCAAGTCACTTCTCGTGTGAGAGAATTGGCCGTCTGCAAGGGGACGCCCGGATGTCTTACTATCCTGTGGGAGGCTTCTCTCATGTTCCCACATGGGAAGCTGGAGCTGACAGACGGGAGCTCACCACACTTCCCGGATTTGAACAGCCAACCTTTCGGTCAGCAGCCCTACTGACACAAGGTTTTAAGCCATTGTGCCACATTATTGTTGATATTACATGTCATTAAATAAGTGCAATAATATCTATGGATAACATTAAAAAAGGGATACAGAATGAGTGCGTCAAGATTATGTTTTACTTCAAATACCCTATCTGCGAAGTTGTCTAGATGTACATCTTCTCTGTCAAATTGCTGATTTTGAACTATTGTACTCCTTTGATTTTAAGAAGAAAAGTGTTCCAAATTTTATTGTTGGAACTCACACCGGCCCATTGAAGGATTTTTTTTTTTTTGGTGTCCTTTAAGCCTGACTTCAGGTTTGACTTTCTATGTCTGCCCTATAACGCACGAAGCCCTGCAAGGCTGCATATGTTTCAAGCTGCTTGGACTCTATGAAATGCCAAGGCCTTAGAGATTCCAAGAAGTCGAGTGGAAAACACACCAGGCCTTTGCTCTTTCTGTGGGAGGACATCAGAAGCGGGAGTCATTTTAGAGAGCGACAGCATGGAAATTTCCAAACATAGCCCTCCCTCCCCGTTCCCATTTCCCCTGCAGTGCTTTCATAACTCAGCTGTCAAAGCCCAGAACATTATTAGCCAATTAGTGACTGACACATTTCCTGTAATGCTACCTCATTAGTCAGTCCCTGGAACTGGTACAAACGACCCAGCTAAAATTGTACCAAATTCCTAGGTATTTGAGGGCAAGGGAAAGCTGGAAAGTATGGGACAGCCAAAGTTTTTTTCCCCTTCCTGGGTGACACCGAAATATTTCAGATCTTCTGTTTAGTACTGAGGGGGAGTTATCCCTTTGGAGATTGCTGATGGTATTTTAATGCCTGGTTTGAGCTCCTGGAAAGCCATATTTATAAATGCCAAGGGCCAACAAAATGGAGACATTATTTGGGTCAAGACTTATTTCAGTCTTATTTCATGTTCCCTCTATAGAGGTTTATAAGCCAGTCTACAAGAAAGCTGCAGATTTGACACCACGTTGCGCTCATACAGGTAACCTAATTCCTCTCCTGTTGTGCGTCCAAATAAAGTAGGGGAAATTGAGAGTATCTTCTTCAGCTTCGTGCAAGGTTAGAAACGATCACCTCTAAAAAGGGAAATGAATGAATCAGTGAATGGATATATTTATATACTTCCAGTTTCCAAGAATAAATTATTTTCATCTCTATTAAATACAAGATCCTGTGCATTGCGTTGATGCTTTTTATGTAAAAGATGTAAAAATACAGAACTGGGCCACCCAGTGTCAGGTTCAGATGGAAGACGTGTACGTACATGCTATTAGTCCTAAGTATCGATATGCATATTTTTCCACCTAGGAAGAAGTGCCGAACCCTACTGAAATGAATAAATTCCACTGGAAGGTATCTTCGCTATGAATTTGCTTGATCTGCTAACACTACTGCATGGTAGTGAAAGCATAACATACTTTGGCAAGAAATTGTCTTACATTACTTAATATATGTAACATAAGGCAATTTTTTAATATACGGAGCCCCCAGTGGCACAGCGGATTAAACTGCTGAGCTGCTGAACTTGCTGACCGAAAGGTCGGCAGTTCAAATCCGGGGAGTGGGGTGAGCTCTCTCTGTCAGCCCCAGCTTCTGCCAACCTAGCAGTTTGAAAACATGCAAATGTGAGTAGATCAATAGGTACTGCCCTGGTGAGATGGTAATGGTGCTCCATGAAGTCATGCTGGCCACATGACCTAAGAGGTGTCTACGCACAACAGTGGCTCTTTGATGAGAACCAACCCCGAGATGGACACGACTAGACTTAATGTCAGGGGAAAATCTTTACCTTTACCTACTTAATATATATGTTAAGTGAGAGCTGAGAAGGCATAATTTAAGAGGACCTTTGCTATCAATAGATCCAGTGGCTCATTTTGTACTATTTATTTCTGCTTAGACATGGAGTGGGTACTGACAGGAGGAAAACACAATAACTGGGAGGGGGCACTTGCCAATGAGTGCCATCTGATTGCTCACGGAGCCCCATAGAAGTGAAGCACCACTGTGGGGTGTGGTGGCTAATTTCAAAGTTTGGGGCAATGGCATCAGGTACTGTGCATGATACCTGACTTGAATTTGTGTTTTGTGTTCAAAAGTTTACCTGGCACCTTAAGAGATTTTACAGCTCCCTTCTCTGATCATCCGGATTTCACTTTTAAGAAGTGAGATACAATGGAAAGACAGCAGAGTATATTTTATATATAGGTGTGCTTCAGCCCACTAGGTGTTTTGGACTTCAACTCCCACAATTCCTAATAGCCAGTAGGCTGTTAGGAATTGTGGGAGTTTGAGTACAAAGACCTGGAGGGCCAAAGTTTGCCCATGCCTGGTATAGGCCCATCAGATGAAAGAACTCCTCTCAATGCCAGCTGCCACTACCCTGACTGTGGAGGGAGAGAATAATAGTGAGGTATAAAGACGCTAAGTAAATCAGTAAGTAAATGGACTGAGGGAAGTCGCACTCTCTCAGCTTCAGAGGAAGGCCAGAGCAAACCCCTTCTCAACAAATTATGCGAAGAAAACCCTACCATAGGTTTGCTTTAAGGTTGCCATGAATCAGATATGATTTGAAAGTACACAACAAGAAACCATTGATTGTTAATGGAAGCAGGATTTGCACATTCCATGAATCCAGATTTCAACAAACCCAAACAGTTTTTCAGGATAGAACAATTCTAGCTATGACTTTATTTTAACTACCACTTGTAGCTCCCATCTCATTTAGTTTTTATCTGTTGTTATAAGAAGTTTGTGTGTCCCTCGGTACATAACGCTACCTTTATTTGTGAATTATGAGTATCACACTCTGGTTCTCCTTCTTACACTCTCCATCTTCTCCCAAACTCCGATGTGTGACATTAGAAATTATTTGTCATTGGTAGATGGTATGGAGCCACTGAAGTCATTCTGTACAAAATGAGTACCTTTTGATGCAGGATCAGCAAACAAGATCATGTGCTTTGCAGTGTGATGGAAAAGCCTCATGAATTTATTCTTAATTTCTACATTATTCCCCATTTTTAAAGTTAACATCAAGGTTTAGCCCAGGCACGGGCAAACTTGGGCTCGCCAGGTATTTTGGACTTCAACTCCCACAATTCCTAACAGCCTACCGGAGGGCCAAAGTTTGCCTATGCCTGGTTTAGTCTCATTAATATTTTGACAAAAGGAATAGTGATTTTTTATTATTATTTCACTTTTGCTCTGCCCTTATCTTGGATCAAGCCAAGAATCCAATGGGATCAACTGTTTGCAGCTCTGGAAAGTTTTCCATTGAACTGGACTTCTTATTGAAAGATCGGGAGAGGTTTGCATATAATGGGAGCTCTAGCATGCAGACTGCTTATGGTTTCTTCAAAAAGTAAGAATTCATTTCAAAATGAACACAACAAATGAAAATTCCACCAATTAATGTTAATGACAACGGATTACTTTGTTTGAATTAAGGATTTATGAAGCCAATTACATTTTAAAGACTAATGTCTCTGGCTTTAGCAGGTTGGTGATGCAGCCTGCTGCATTTCATCTGTGTGCAAAGCAGCTCCTCTTTTATGATGCAGAAGGGAAGACAGTGGTCTCTACTCCTTCTCACATAGTCATATGCTCCTCTTCTTATATTATGATCATTTTTTATTATAAGCAAATTGGAAAAACAGTCAACACTCCACTTTTGTGAGTTTTGCATTCACAATTTTGATTGTTCTGAGTTGCTCTGCACAAGACCTAAAACAATTTCTCCCTAGGCACTTTCAATCTTCTACTGAGGTTGTATGGTCAACTTGCTATTTATTTATTTATCATGTCAGAAGCAAATTAAGAATACAGCAATGATGTATAAAAGAACCCACAAACAAAGTTGGTATTATGCTAAATTTCCTTTTACCAGAAGCTGGCCACTTGGAGTGCCTCTGGTGTCACTATAAGGAGGACCTCCATTGTACATGTGGTGGGGCTCAGATTGCATTGTGGGAAATTATCTGTGGTTTGCTCTTTTCCACACTCGCTTGTCATGAATTACACTTTGTAGCCCCATTTCCTAAGATCAGATCTGCATGTCGTTTCGCCAATGCACAGTCTGTTCAACACCTTTCAGGTCACCCAGTCTTCTGTGTGCCAGGAGGGAGTTTTTCATCCAGTATCATCCTAGTTGAGGGGTATCCAGTATCATACCCCTCAACTAGGCAGGTAATGGTAAAAGTTTTTCCCTGGCATTAAGTCCAGTCGTGTCCGACTTTGGGGGTTGGTGCTCATCTCCATTTCTAAGCCGAAGAGCCGGTGTTGACCGTAGACACTCCAAGGTCATGTGGCTGGCATGACTGCATGAAACACCATTACCTTCCCATTGGAGCAGTACCTATTGATCTCACATTTGCAAGTTTTTGAACTTAGGGAGCCTCTGGTGGCTCAGTGTGTTAAAGTACTGAGCTGCTGAACTTGCAGACCGAAAGGTCCCAGGTTCAAACCCTGGGAGCGGAGTGAGCGCCCGCTGTTAGCTCCAGCTTCTGCCAACCTAGCAGTTTGAAAACATGCCAATGTGAGTAGATCAATAGGTACCGCTCTGGCGGGAAGGTAACGGCGTTCCATGCAGTCATGCCGGCCACATGACCTCGGAGGTGTCTATGGACAACGCCGCCTTTTCGGCTTAGAAATTAAGATGAGCACCAACCCCCAGAGTCGGACACGACTGGGCTTAATGTCAGGGGAAACTTTTACCTTAAGTTGGCAGAAGCTGGGGATAACAGCGGGAGCTCACCCTGCTCTCGTATTTGAACCACCTACCTTTCAGTCAGCAAGCTCAGCAGCTCAGCGGTTTAACCCACTACACCACTGGGGCTCCTTTTCAATTATTCAATGCCATACAATACAATAAATTGAGCAATACAAATAAATAATATAAAACATTCAATCGTATAAAGCTATAACATAAAAGACCAATAAAAACACCTCATTATTTCTTTGATTATTTTTAGCCAGTTGCTTGAGAGTTCCACTTAACTGAGAGTCTCCTGTATTGAAGTCATAGTATCACAAGGTCTTTTGCCTCCTCTACCAAAGAATGCGACATGTGTTGTCGAAGGCTTTCATGGCTGGGATCACAGGGTTGTTGTATGTTTTCCGGGCTGTATGGCCATGTTCTAGAAGTATTCTCTCCTGACGTCTTGCCCACATCTATGGCAGGCATCCTCAGAGGATGTGAGATATGGAGAAACTAATCAAGGTGATTAACTACAACATTCACACTGGCCTCCAACCGACAAAGAATTCTTCTTTCACCCTGGACTTTCCACAGATATATATAAACTTTCCTTGCTTAGTTTCTCCATACCTCACAACCTCTGAGGATGCCTGCCATAGATGTAGGCGAAACATCAGGAGAGAATACTTCTAGAACATGGCCATACAGCCCGGAAAACATACAATAACCCAAAGGTAAAGGTAAAGGTTTCCGCTGACGTTAAGTCTAGTCGTGACTGACTCTGGGGGTTGGTGCTCATCTCCATTTCTAAGCCAAAGAGCCGACGTTGTCCGTAGACACCTCCAAGGTCATGTGGCCGGCATGACTGCATGGAGCGCCGTTACCTTCCCGCCGGAGGGGTACCTATTGATCTATTCATATTGGCATGTTTTCGAACTGCTAGGTTGGCAGTGGAGCCCCAGTAGCGAAATGTGTTAAAGCACTGAGCTGCTGCACTTGCAGACCCAAAGGTCGCAGGTTCAAATCCCGGGAGCAGAGTGAGTGCCCGCTGTTAGCTCCAGCTTCTGCCAACCTAGCAGTTCGAAAACATGCCAATGTGAGTAGATCAATAGGTACTGCTCCGGCAGGAAGGTAATGGTGCTCCGTGCAGTCATGCCGGCCACATGACCTTGGAGGTGTCTACGGACAACACCGGCTCTTCGGCTTAGAAATGGAGATGAGCACCAACCCCCAGTCAGACATGACTGGACTTAACGTCAAGGGAAAACCTTTACCTTTGCCTTTAGGTTGGCAGAAGCTGGAGCTAACAGTGGCCGCTCCCGCCGCTCCGGGGGTTTGAACCTGAGGCCTTTCGGTCTGCAAGTTCAGCAGCTCAGTGCTTTAACACACTTCGCCACCGGGGCTCCTTACAATAACCCAATGCGACTACAAACTGCAGGCAGTGGCTGAGTTACAGACTTGCAAACTACTCTTAGTTAAGCAAGGGGGCGAGACAACGGGAGGAGAGACAAATCTGTCTTTTGGGAGGGAAATTCAGTCCAGGAAGAGTAATCTTGGGGGGGGGGGGAAAGGGGTCTCCACGGAAGCTTTATCCCCAATCCTTGTTTCCACAAGCCAAAATTTTCACGTCACAGGGACAAATTCAACTTCAGAACTAACTTGGGGGCTTCCTGTACTATGATTTGCTAGCATGGAAACGTGCATTGGTTCTACAGTGTGGATGCCCCCTCTGCGTCTCAAGGGGGAAGGAGCGATGGGCCTCTGCGTGCCCCGCTGTCCGCGTCCCAAGGCGGTCCTGACGGGCGGCCCACCTCCTCCGAGGAGTCCTGCGTGGCCCAGGCTGTTGCCATGGCTTCCTGCGCGGCCGCCTCCCCGCCTCTCGCTCGCGACGGGCTCCCGCCTTCGCCTATCACCGCCGGCCTTCTGCTTCGGCCAATCCGGAGCGGAGGGAGCCTCCTTGTTCACACGGAAACCGGTCCAGCCCTGCCGCGCAAAGAGACGCCGCTTTCCAGGCAGAGGAGGCGGAGGAGGGCGAGGGTGCAGGCGGGGCTGGAGACGGGCAGGAGAAGCGGGTTGGTCGCGGCGGGTTGCCAAGCGCTGGAGGCGACGCGTGCCGGGATTGCCGGGTTGCTAAGCAGTTTGCAACAGGCTCGGCTTCCTCTCCTCTCCCCTTGATCGTTACTTTGAAAAAAAGGAGGAAGAGGAAGGCCCTTATTTTGTGCTGTGTCAGCTCTTTCTCCTTCCCTTCCTCCCAGTTGGCGAGAGAGAGAGGGAGGAGGGAGCCCACAGGCCTTTCTTTCCTCCCCCTTTTACCCCATTCAGAGGCTGAATTCTTGCTTCTTGCTGGGAGGGGGAACTCTATATATTTATATTTATAAATTTATATTTACAGTAGAATTCAGATCCTTGTGCTGGCTTTCCTCACTCTCCTAGCAGACCTTATTTTTTAAAACAGGGTTGGTACCCCATCCAAGTGAGCTGAGTTTCTCTTTACTGGGCCGGCAGAACTATTGGATAAGCGAATATGATGGATAATAAGGAGAGATTAAGGAAAAGCCTATTAAACATCAAATTAGGTTATGATTTTACAAATTAAGCACCAAAACATGTTATACAATAAATTTGAAAGAAAAAGTAGTTCAATACGCAGTAATGCTATGTAGTAATTACTGTATTTACGAATTTAGCACCAAAATATCACGATGTATTGAAAACATTGACTACAAAAATGCATTGGATAATACAGAACGTTGGATAAGCGAGTCTTGGATAAGTGAGACTCTCCTGTATTTACAACTCCCAGAAAGCACCTTAGGATTTCTCTTCTGCATGGCAATCTTTCCCAAGAGTTTATATTTATATTTCCCAAGAGTTTATATTTATAAACTCTCGGGAAAGATTGCCATGCAGAAGAGAAATCCTAAGGTGTTTCTCTACCTGCAGCTTGGAATAGTCTTCTGTTTTGGAACAAGTTGCATCTACAGTGTCAGATTAATGCAGTTTAAATTGCTGAGGGGGAAAGGAAGGGGCCTGAGGATCTTAGGAATTGTGGGAGTTGAAGTCCAAAACACCTGACGGGACCAAGTTTGCCCATAAGTGAGCAATTCCTGTGAAGTTCGTGTATTTTTGTTCTGCCAACCTGAGTGGCATGTTATTGTTCTGCAAATGACTCTGGATAGCGGGCACACATAAGAGCTTCCATTTATCATCATCAATCTGTAACAAGGTTAACCCCCAAAAACTCCATCATGGGCAAACTTGGGCCCTCCAGGTGTTTTGGACTTCAACTCCCACAATTCCTAACAGCTGGTAGGCTGTTAGGAATTGTGGGAGTTGAAGTCCAAAACACCCAGAGGGCCCAAATTTGCCCATGCCTTCTGTAGATGCATCATCGGTGGGGTTCAGTGTGCTCTCTGGCTATAGGGCAAACTACAACTCTCTCTGTGGTGAGTCAGTCCCCTCAAACCCCTCCAGTAGGTTCTGTCAGTCATGGGGGTTCTGTGTGCCAAGCTTGGTCCAGGTCCATCATCCGTGGAGATCACAGTTTCCCTGGTTGTGGGTGAACTACAACTCCCAGAAAGGAAGGTCAGTTCCCCCCAAACCCCTCCAGTAATCAAATTTTGGCATATCAGGTATGTGTGCCAAGTTGGTTCCAGATCCATCGGTGTTTCGGTTCACAGCGCTCTCTAGATGTAGGGCTGTAGCCAGGGGGTTGTGTTAAGGGTCCAACCCTCCCAAATGTGTCAGGTTAAAAAAACGGGTTAACCAATTGATGAGTAAACCAGGGTTTTTTTTTAACCTGACACATTTCGGGGGAATGTTGAATTTTTAACCCCCCCCCCCCCACAGCCCTGCTTGAGCTGTTCTAGCAAAAACAGTGATGAACCATAGGTGATACAACAAGCCAGTAATCTGTCTTCCCCAAATAAGAGAACTGAACATGAAACAATAGCTTTAGTCCTCATCAGAGCAAACCCACGATGTCAATGAAACAATGGGTGCAATCAGTCTATTCTTACTTATATGAAAATACGATTTAAAGTCATGATTCTGTACCACTCAATTAGCTACATAAACACCTTAGTTACATAGCTAAAATGTATCCCAGCCCAATCCACACAACCCTCATTGGGAGGCAGCTAACTGGTGTTTCCCCTTGTATCAGAGATTATATTCGTGAGGGAGGGTGGAAACGTCATGGGAGTTGTAGTCTTACATGGTCTTTTGCCTTCTGTGCCACAGTGCTGTCATCTCACCAAATTAGAAATACCATGATTCCACAGCATTGAACCATAGCAGTCAAAGTGATGTCAAACTGCATTAATTCTACACTGTAGATGCACATTTAGTGAATTCTGGACTATGCCATTTGACTGTAATTTTTGCAAAATATGTACATACATGTATGTGAGTGCCCCTCATAGTTTGGCGGTTCTGTCAGGTGGAAAGAAATCAGCTGTAAATGAGAGAGACAGGCTCTCAGGATGTGTAGGTTTACAGTGCAGATTACTCCAATTATTGGCTGATTTAAAGAAGAAAACCGTAAAAAAAAACCCGAGATTCAGTCTTGTTTTTACATCTGATTCATTGGATGTTTCCAGTTCCCCCTTCATCTGCCAAGTGCCTAGCTTGATGATATTTTCTATCCCACAAATCTGTAAATACTTAGGGCCCTTCCACACAGCTCTATAACCCAGAAAATCCCACAATATCTGCTTTGAACTGGGTTATCTGAGTCCACACTGTCATGTATTCCAGTTTAAAGCAGATAATGTGGGATTTTATTCAGCTGCCTAGAAGGGATCTTACATTACAACTGAATTGTTTCTTTATCTACTTTGTTTTGTTAGCATTTCACCTCCTGGAAACATCATGGCTTTCCTCATTTACTATTCAGAAGCGGGATTCTTTGGAGTTCATATCAGGTCAGGAGCGAAAAAAGAAACATCTGCCTAATAAACGAGGTCGTATCCCTCGCAAAGGCGGGCACAGACCATTGCTCTTAATTATGTTATAATCTAATCTTCCCCAGCCAATGTGTGCTGCTTGCCTTTGATGTGCCATCTAGTCCAGATCAGGCCTCTTTTCCCCTTTTTAGGTCTGTGTTTGGCTCATTCTAGCTGGGAGGAAGACGAGATTAATGAAATTTAAGAGGTCAGTTTAGATTTTCTTTCATTTCTCCAAACAAATTGGCCCAATCGAATAGGATGCTTCTTTCAAATGAGAGCTTCTTCCCTCTCTGTTGGCATGTTCCCAAGTGATGCCAAGAAATGCCTTTTATTATGGGTTGTGCCGCTGCTATAGCAAAGAGTGATTTCAAAATCAAATATTTGACCTCTCATCAGTATGCCTTTTTATGTGCTTTACAAACTGGAGATAGGGAAATATATATCAAGTGTGTGTTAAGACATTTTGGGATTTTGTGAGTCCTTTCACAGTGGTGATTGTGAACATATTTAGTTGCTAGGAAGACCTAATGTGTCTCAATGTGGAAGTTTTGTTTTTCTGATTTTGCTGTACACTCTTAAAATTAATCTCTAAGTGTATGTGTTCATAGAAGGAAAACTATTAAATAGATTGCCTAATAAATCCCACTTCAAAATGTTTTGATGTTATTGTTCCAACACCAAGGGCCTGTGATGCAAAACATTCTTATTAGAGAATGTGATTTGAATTAAGTAGAACTAACTTCTCAATAAGCAAGCATATAGGATCCCACTGTTAGTGACTTAAACAATAAGTGTGGAAACGTGGCCTTCTGACGATTGAGTTCATCAACCATCTTCCTTTGCCACTGGCTGTTCTGATTAGTTACAAATAATATTTCTTATTTCTTATTATTTGTTCCCAGTTTGAAAAATGAGGTTCTCAGCAGTTATAAAATCCAATCAGGAAGTGAGAATCAGTAGAACATTTCTTTCAGATTTCAAATGTCCCGAGGTGCCAAACCAGAATTATTCTGCACAGAAAAATGAAGGTTTGCACAGAAACCTGATTTATGCATAGATAACAATTTTTTGCACAAAATGGCATGTATTTTCTACACATAATAGTTTATCGACCAGAATTTTAGATATTTGAATATGGGAGGAAGCTGTGCTGCAGTGTTTATTGTCTCCCAAAATGGTGAAAAAACATCACCTGATATTTGTTGGCAGTCCCCCATTTCAGTAGCAACCATGGCTAGTCCTTCTTAGCTTCTGAGCAGATGAGATCTGGTGCCTTTAGTGTAGTTAGGCATAACTCTGACATTATGTGGGGATTAATGACTTTGGATGATGAAAGAGGATGAAATTATTGTTGGGTGGAATTCTTAAATGTTCAGTTGGTTGGTATAAAGCATAAGAAGGGACATGAAAGCACAACCCAATGCTTGTGGTAATGCTGGCAAATAAGCCATGCGTGTAACTTCAACTCAAGGTTGGTATAGACTAGTTCTTCTGGGAAATGTTTTGCCTTAAGGAGACCTTTTCAAGGGCTTATGTCATTCCCATCCAAAAAGTATTCCCATCCCATTTATTCAGAGCATAATAAGATATTTTTGTGGTGATTCCTAGCAAAAGAATTAGTATATCAGGTAAGTTCAGTAAATGGCTTATCAAAAGTAGCAACTGGTGTTTGACGTTGGGAAATCAGTACAGGAGTACAAAGAGAATTAGCTTAAGACTTCTTTCCATGGAAAGATGTTTGTCCATACAGATCATTTGAGTTCTATGCAAACACACAAAAGAAAAGTCACCCAGGCAATATTTAAATGCTATTTATCAGTAGGACACTTCATCCAGTAAAGAGAAACTCAGCTCACTTGGATGGGGTACCATCCCTGTTTAAAAAAATAAGGTCTGCTAGGAAAGTGAGGAAAGTCAGCACAAGGATCTGAATTCAATTTTAGAGATGTACTCTCGAGGTACATGCCTGTGGTGGGTTGGGCTAAAAACAAGAGGATGAGGCCCCTAAATAGCATTTTTTAGCTTTTAAAGCTCATTGCCAGTAACTAAATCTTAGGAGAGATTGCTAAGAGTTTCACAAACCTGTTTAGGAGGGCTTTAAACAGTTATGTGGGGGAGGAGGACAGTATTTTTGAGGGCAAGAATTTATCAAGTGCTGGAGGTCATAGCTGGAATGTTGCAGAGACCTGGCTGACTATTAATTACAAGAGCCCAACAGTTGGAAGGGAAAACTTTAAATAAACAACTAGGGGATTTAATTCAGAGACATAGACTGATGAAACCCATAGGATGCTCACCAATGACTCTTCATCCTGAAGACAAATGGATAGTGGGGTGGCACAGGATTTTTACTAGTGACTTGAATGATGGAAGGAAGAGAGGGCATACTTCTCAAATTTGCAGGTGACACCAAATTAGGACAGGATCAGAATTCAAAATGGCTTTAACAGATTGAAGACCTGGGCCAAAACCAACACAAAGAATTTCAACGCGGAAATGTACGTTACTACATTGGGGGCGGGGTAGAAGCACAGACATAAGATGGGTGGCATGTAGCTCGACAACAGTGCATGCAAAAGAGAGATAGGAGTCTTAGTTGACTGCAAGCGGAACATGAGTCAACTAGCTCCTTATAAGAGATACAAACACTCAATTGTAATAACAAAATGTATGGGGAAACAGTATACCTCGTGGAAATCTTTCATTTATATATTTTAAAATACATACTGCAATGGACACTAACATGTCGTGACATGCGGTTTGGAAAGCTCTGTTTTTTAGAACCTTGCCCTTAGAAAGCGACTGCCATTCAATGAAGACATTACTGAGTTGGATGATCTGACTTGGCAGAAATCGGTTTTCTATAGAGGCAAAATTGTCCCATAAAGCATGGACAATGCACCCTGTTAAGTTTGCTTTTATTTTGATACAGACCAATGGCAGTGGATTTGGACTGGATGTTGAGCTGCCACACCATCATGTCTATGCATTTACTTATACCTGATGCTGTGACCCCTTAATACAGTTCCTCATGTTGTGGTTACCCCCAACCATAACATTATTTTCGTTACTACTTCATAACTATGATTTTATGGCCAGCCAGGAGGAGGGCTTTTGGTGGGAGGATTCGCCGTGTGTTTCCAAAAAGGAAGAGAAGGACAGGCAGAGAGATCTTCAGCTTTCTCTGCCAAAGGTGTTTCTAATATGTTTTTTTCTGATGGTCGTTGGCGATCCCTCTGACACCCCCTCGTGACTCCCCCAGGGTCCCGACCCCCAGGTTGAGAAACGCTGTGCTACCCAGACACCAAGGACAGTTTTGACCAGTTATAGAGCTGCAGCTGATCTGTCTGGCCCAGTTTCTGAGGGGGAGAGGGGAGGCATGTGGGTTGGTGCTAGCCAGCCAGCCAGCCATAAATGGTGACCTTAGAAGAAGTTCCTGGCTTATCTTCCACAGAAGCTCCCACAAGGAAGATGTCAAGGCAGAAAGGCTCATTTTGTGTATGCTGGGCCACTCTTTCCCATGTACTGTTTACCCAACAGACTTCAAGTTTGACAATTTCTCATTAAGCTGATTTCGACTCAGTATCACTGGAGCAAGCTCTTAATTACTTGCACTTTCATCTGTGCCCACTGACGGAATGGAGATGCCAGGAGGGGCCTTCATTTGCATATATTGATTAGAGCTAACCAAAGCTCTATTGTGTCTGCCCATCATGTTTAGGAAATGTTAATTCACTGTCTGCAGCGGCTGCTGCCCAGATTCTAATAAAGGAATGGCAGGAGTGCCTTCAATATAAGGGATTCTTGCTAGCAGACAGGGTGGAGGACTCCTTTTTCTCTGAGATAGAAGTGGAAAGGACCCTTTTGCCAAACTCATGCTGGTTTTGTAGCATTCTGCTCTTTACCTAATGCCAAAAGCTGAAAATAGTTTTCCTTTCACTTTTTCAGCAGGAAGTCTATTTCCTCTCATTCTGTGTATATCGTTTATCTTGCAGTTAGGAATGCTGGAGGAATTTCTTCCATCTGGATTCCAAAGCGAATTTGCCTGATCTTCATATCCTGGATTATAATGTGTGAATTGGAATGTAGTTCTCTGGAATCTGCCCTTGGAACAAATTTTAGGAGGTTTTTTGAAGGCTGCCTTAAAAAGAAGAAGAAAGCAAGCTTTTAAAACAAGCTATAATCTCTCTGTGTCGTTAGAAAATCCGGCATCTCAGCACCCTCCCCCTCATATTCTTAGGAGGGATATTGTCACATGGCATCATTCCCAGAGGTACTTGCAGTCCCATTTTGAATGCACATGGCAGGAGCTAGTGTTTCAAGTCATGTGGAACATCTCATTTTTAAAAAGATAAAAAGCAGCTCTCAGACTACTGCATGGATGGTTTAAAATAAGAATTTCATGCAGATTTAAGATCAAACATTAAGCCAGAAATGGAATGGAATTGATCTAATAATTAACACTGGAAAGTGGGACATATATTGACTTCTGATGCATCTGTCCACCTCTGCTTGCCGTGTTAGAAAGATGCAAGAAGACCTGTGTGGATCCATGAGACAGAAGCAGCTGGGTGTGTGGGGAGGAGGGATATAACATGTTATTCCAAACTCACAAGCATCTGTCTAGGTTGGAGGCTGTCACTTCCTACAGCTGTTGTCTGAGATTGAGGCATATGGGATTGCTAAGTGCAAAGGAAGCAAATCAAGTAATTTGAAATGTAGCACCGGAGGCAAGCTCTGCAGATGCCATGGAGTGCCAAAATGAGAACTAAATGGATTCTAGAACATGTCTTAATTCTGCCTATAAGTCAAAATGACCCAAATGAGGCTATTGCACTTTGGACATATCGCGAGACAACATGTCGTAGTAGAAATGGAGACAATGATTGGTAAAGTGAGAGGTTGTACTGACACCTTACTTCTTGGGAGGAGAACAATGACCAATCTCGATGAAATAGTGAAGAGTAGAGACATCACATTGGCAACGAAGCTTAACTATGGCAACATAGTTAAAGCAATGATATTCCTCATAGTAACCTATGGATGTGAGAGCTGGTCCATAAGGAAGGCTGAGTGAAGAAAGATAGACTCTTGAACTGTGGCATCGGAGGAAAATTCTGAGAGTGCCCTGGACCGCAGGAAAATCCAACCAGTCCATACTTCAGGAAATATTTATTTATTTAATATACTGCTCTTCTCCCCCAGTGGGATATTAGAGGCAAAGATGCAGTACTTTGGCCACATAATGAGAAGACAGGAAATCTTAGAGAAGAGAATGATGCTGCGGAGAATGGAAGGAAAAAGGAAGAGGGTCTGACCAAGGGCAAGATGGATGGATGTTATCCTTGAAGTGACTGGCTTGACCTTGAAGGAGTTGGCGGTGGTGACGGCCGACAGGGAGCTCTGGCGTGGACTGGTCCATGAGGTTGGGCTGGTCCATGAGGTCATGAAGAGTTGGAAGCGACTGAATGAATAAACAACAACAAAGTGAGAGGTAGTAGGAAAAGAGGAACATTATAAGTGGATAGTCTCAGGGCACATCTGCACTGACCACTTAAGTTAGTTTCAAAATGGTTTCACTGTGCAGATGATTCCTTGAAAAAACTTTGAGGCCCGGACGGCGATGACACAATCCAGAGCACTGATGTGCATTAATGGCTTTCTTTTGTGTGCTTTCATAGACCTTTGTTATCTAGCCAGTGCAGTTTGGTGTGAGCGTCAAACTGCATTAAATGATAGTGTAGTTGGGACCTTGGTCAAAGAAGCCATAATCTTGAATTAGCAGGATTTGAGCACAGCTGTTGACAGCAGAGTGACATGGAGGTCTCTCTTTCATAGGATTGCCTATGTGGTCATGGATCCAAGCTTTTTGCTAGAGAGCTTTAAGGTTGTGATTCAGGGAGTACAACAGAGAATTATAAGTACAGTACCTCACCAAACTACAAATCATGGGATCCCATAGTTTGCACCCATGGCAGTTAAATTGATATCAAACTGGTATAAATGCCATGGTTTAAGTAACACCATCACTGGAAATGTGGGCAAGAGGCAATCTGTGATCTGTTTTGTGATCAGTCTTTTATCTAGCACAGGCATGGGCAAACGGGCCCTCGAGATGTTTTGGACTTCAACTCCCACAATTCCTAACAGCCTCAGGCCCCTTCCTTTTCCCCCTCAGCTGCTTAAGGAAGGGGCCTGAGGCTGTTAGGAATTGTGGGAGTTGAAGTCCAAAACATCTCGATGGCCCAAGTTTGCCCATGCCTGACCTAGCAGATCGCACACTCTAATGCATGTCTTAACATGCTCCTCCATTCTTTATGAATATTATCTCCTTTTAAATGCCCTGGTATAGCAAAAGTATGTGCAATTTCTATGAAACCAACATTGCTTAAAAGTTCTTAACTTTGAGTCAAGCTTTGTGTGTCTTGAGGGTGGTGCTTTCCTGAAAGAAATCCAATAGTCAAGAAATAAAACAAGACATGACCACATAAAGATTCCATGAATATCACACATAGTAAAATATAATTCTCATGTAATGTGTGTGTTTCTTTGGTTCATGGCCCAGCTTTCACACCTATCTTACAACACAGGTTAAAAAAGAGTATATTTATAACCAGCCATAACAGTAAACATATTTTTTAAAAATAAAACTCGACAGATAAAATATAAAGAGTCCAGCATTCTTTATTTTTTTAAAATCCCTTCTGCAGCAACAAGCAAATGGGCAAAAGCCCGATAGCAAAAGGAAAGCAAGGAAAGGCAACCCAGACTTTTAAAGGTATGGGTTTGATAATCTAGGGGCAACCCTCTATAATGTCCTTTCTTGAGTCCTCACCAGATATACCTGTGATGTTAGTGGGACTGAGAGAAATCCTTCCCCCAAAGACCTCCAAATTCAAGGGAGGCTCAAATAAGAAAATAGGATCTTTCAGAGAGTCTGGACCTGATCTGTATAGGACTTTATAGGTAAAAACCAAGACATTGATTTGTGTCAGAAACTGACAGATAGCCAGTTAAGGTGTTATAAGAGTGGCGTTAAATGTGACCTGTAACCAGTTGTGATCAACTGTCTGGCTTCAGCACATTGGACCCATGGAAGTTTCTGAACATATTGTAAAGACAGACCCACATAAAAAGTATGCGGTATTACAGTAATTAAAATAGGATATAGTTAAGGTCTTTGTCACCATGGTCAGATCAAACATTTCCAATAAAGGGCAGACCTGGCACAATAGTTTTAATTGTGCAAATGCACTCCTGGCTACTGCTAAAACCAGGGCATTAAGATCTGGGAGGGTTGAATCTAGGACTACACCAGTCTGCTACTGAGCACAATTCAAAGTGCTGGCTTTAGCCTATAAAGCCCTAAACAGTTCTGGCCCAGCTTACTTGTCCGAACGTATCTGCCTCTATGAAACAGCTCGGGTGATATGATCTGCTGGGGAGGCCCTGCTCTCGGTCCCACGCCCTTCACAGGTGCAACTGGTGGGGACAAGGGACTGGGCCTTCTCAATGGTTGCCCCTTGACTTTGGAACTCCCTCTCCAGAGATATTAGATTGGCCTCATCCCTCATGGTTTTCAGGAGGAAAGTCAAAACCTGGCTGTGGAACCAGGCGTTCAGGGAATAGTAGCATAGTCACAGTGCAATATATGTCCACGGAAGCGACAGTGGAATTAGGTGCTATGTTTATACCAGTTTTTAATTGTATTTATATGTTTTATTTGATTTTAAAGTTTGATGTGTCGTGTATTGTATGCTTTTATATTTTAATGCAGAATTGAATATTTGCCAAGACTAGAAGTTGCTCTGAGTCCCCTTTAGGGTGAGATAGAGTGGGGTAGAAGTATAATAAAATATTTTTCAAGAAGGGCATAGCCCATCCACCATTCACTAAATCCTTATTCCCTGATCAACCTTCAAGTGGTTTATTAACAAGTTCAGCAACAGAAAAGATTTTGTCAGCGGTGTCATGCCACCCAAAAATATCCTCCTCTGAATGATTTTTGTGTCTGATATTCTTTGTGTTTAATCATTGTTTTTTTCATTAGCTATTGCATATGTGTTAGCTAGACTGTGGTATATGAACAATTACCATAAAGATCAGTAAATAGTCTTAAAGGTCCCCCAATACTGGCTTTGAAAATTTGTCAAAGCCAATTTGCCAGCTGGCTTTGGTTTTTTCAAGAGGAGTGCTGTAATGTTGTGTCACATCTGTGCCGCAAATTACATAGTTTCACTGCCTAGAATTTGGAGTGGGACCTTTAAGGCCAATTTCAGGACTTGGAATAAGAGAGACCAGAGCTCCATGAGGTGTACATGCTTTGCATGGAGAAGACTTCAGCATTGATCCCCAGCATCTTCAGTTAAAATGATAGCAAACTGGGAAAGACCTCTGCCTGGGACGGTGGTGAGACTGGCTGTCAATCAAAGGAGGGAATACTGTGCAAGAAGGACAAATTATTTGACCTGGTATACGGCAGCATTGTGTGCATTCATATGGAACAAAATACTCCCCTAGCTCTGTTTGGCTAGGTTCCTCTCCACCACACGCTTCTATAAAGCCCGATTCTCTATCCCCTGCTGTTACAGGTGACCCAGAAATAAACTTTTAGCTGCTCAGCATTCCCTGGCTGTGGGGAGCGCGTGTGTGGCAACAGAAACAGAAACAGGGAAAGCTGGCCTAAAACAACAAGGGGAATGGGGCTGGGAAGGTGTTTGCGGCTCAGACCAGATCAAAGTTCAGGATGAGGTTTCTGTGTATTCAGGCACAGGAAGGCCAGGGGTTATGATGATGAAGCAAATCTGTCAGGTATTCATAAAGGGGACCCTGGGTTAGAATATTCAAGCAGCTCATTTATGTATTGCACACAGTTCAAATTTTGTAGATATTCTTCCAGCAAGTTTAATGCCAGGAGCTACATCATTGGCAGCTGGATATTTGCTTTAGTGTTTCTTCTTTTGGGCAGATTTTAAAGAAATCCAATAAAGTGTCACTTGAAAAGGATGGTCAGATTAGATGGTCACCTGAAATATAAGCTATCTCAGCCATCATTTTGCTACAAACATTGGGCATTGCTTCACAGGCAAAGAAGTCAATCCAGAGACTGCCAAGATGAAGAGCGTGAAAAAACTTAAAGGTGAATTTAGGATAAAACAGGAGACAATTTCACTTCTCCTTGTGTCATCTTTGCTGTGTGATGCCTTTTCTAATCTTGAGAAGGTCAACAGAGGAGGAGTGATGGTCAAGTGGTGAAGGGCTGGATGTTGCTGTTTTGTTTTCAGTCTCAAGGGAAATAATATCAGAATGAATAAATAATAGGATTTTGCTAAAGTCAGCATAAGGATTTAGTCGAGACACTTTAGCCATGCAGTTGTGATCTTTCTCCTCCTTTTAAGAGTGAGAAGGCTGGAGAAAAACACCAGAAAGGAAAAGAAAAAAGAAAAGAAAAGTCTACAAAGTTCTGTAGCTGTGTAGGTCCCTTCCTACTGCTGAATTCTACATTTGTACATCAGGACAAAATGAGGTGTGAGTAACATACCTAGATTACTGGTGATCCTGGATGAGAAGGAAGGAGCACTTACTCATAGTCTCCCAGAATTGTCTAGAAGTTTGTGGCTGTGGTCTTCATGTCTCTACCCTGTTTCCCCGAAAATAAGACATCCCCAGAAAATAAGACCTAGTAGAAGTTTTGATGAATTACTAAATATAAGGCCTCCCCCAAAAGTAAGACCTAGCAAAGTTTTTATTTGGAAGCATGCCCGCTGAACAGAACACCAGAGCATGCAGGATCGGCAAATGTATGTACCATAGATAGTTGTACATGGAAATATTGGTAGTAACAAGAAATTCTTGATAGGATTCACAGTTTGTCTGGTTATGCTGGTTTGTGATGACAACTACTGTACAGTATATAATAATGTTCATTTTTTTGTTCAACAATACATGTGAATTCTTCTTCATGGAAAAATAAGTCATCCCCTGAAAATAAGACCTAGAACATTTTTGGGAGCAAAAAATAATATAAGACACTGTCTTATTTTTGGGGAAACATGGTAATCATGTAATAGGCTGCATAGAATTGACAAAAGTACATGGACCAGGAACAAAAAGGTCACATGGTTTCTGGTCTGAGCTCCAAATAAGACAGTGGGTTAAATCAATCTAATATCACATACAGACTCCCATGGATTTCTATGGGAAATGTAAACATATATAGTTGGCCTTCTGTATTCATGGATTTGGCATCCATGGATTCAGTCCTCTAAAACTTGAAAATATTTTTAAAAATACAAATGCAACTTTTGATTTTGCCATTATATGTAAGGGATATAATTTTATTCCACCATTGTATGTAACTGGTCTTGAGTATCCATGGAGTGCCCTGGAACCAAACTCCAGCAGATCACAAGAGCCCACTGTACTCTCACCTACTGAAATTAATGGGGCCAAAATGCTTATGTTGGGTTTGATGACGTCAGTCTAAAGCAGGAATGAATATCACATGGCTCAAGAGCCATGCAAGTCCCCTAGGGCCTATCTCAGATGGAACTTGGATACTTCTTGTTGAAGGAAAAATAGCCCAGAATGAGAATCAGCACTTCTGGAAGGCTTTAGGAGGGACTGCTTAGGGCATACCTTGTTTGCCACATCCCTCCAACTTGAAGACTACTTTTAAAGACTTCTGGTTGCAACTGATTTCATGGGGCTGTGTGTGATGTGGCAGGGTCTTGGAGCTGAAAAATGACCCCTGAACTCCAGGAGTTTGCTTAATTCTGATCTTTAATATGGTCATTATAAACAGATATTGTTCAGTGTAGATAGATATTACATCCTGTTGATTATTTCTCAGTTTGGTGATGGTGGACTTTAACAAACTTTAATCAGGAGCCACTTGAGGGCTTCCATTTTATGAAGATATGCTCTTGGGTTTGAGAGTTTTATCAGTACAGAATATTTGCCAATATATTTCAGTTTTTCTTATATAATGTCACAAAAATGTTTTGTTCTACAGTATTAGAAGAAATAATAGTATTTGTCATTATGACTGCCAATCAACTATAGATGTTACCTAATTAATCATCTTCTAATCGTTAATTACATTTAAGTAGAGCTGTGTATAGTAAAAGCATCAATATTGATTAGATTCCTCACTGAGAAGTTTCAAGGGCCGACATAATTTTCTGTAAGTGAAGCAAACAAAAGCTACCACTTGTTAAATAGAAAGAATTTAACCTCTTTTTTATCCAGTCAGGAGGCTTGGATATACAGTGTTTCTTTAAAAGAAGGGACAGAATTAAAATGGTCTAAAACTGGAATTAATTTTTCATTACTAACATGCCTTACTGATCTTGGTCAAAGATCATCTTGCCTTCATGAAACACAATGCCACCACTGTGCTGTGCCAGATTCACTTCGTCATCTGAGCCACTTTCTTCCTTTAGAGATCCCCCTTTAAAGATTATTCCTCCTGACGACAGGAGCTGGTTTGATGAATAAACCTGAAGAACAGCAGGCTGATGGGTGCAACCTTAACATGGCAAGGAGCAAAGTCGCTTAGCCTGCTATGACTGCGGAGGTGGATGTGCACCTTTGGCACAGGAAATCCCTCTTAAGATATACACTTTGCAACTGTGGAACTGCTCTTCAAGATGTTGGCAGTGAGACATGTTGCTTCCTTTTCCTTGTTCAAAGTCTGTGCATAGGTTGAGGACAAAGCTTGGAAAAGCAAGGGGTTGACTAGATACAGTGTTTCCCAAACCCTGCCCTTCCGGGTGTTCTGGACTTTTAGTTCCTAAAATCCCTGATCATTAGCAAAGGCAGCTGAGACTTTTGGGAGTTGAAGGCCAAAACTCCAGAAGGACTAGAGTTTGGGAATCACTGGAAAGTATTCTGAGGGCTTTGATCCAACCTGTGGTTATTCCCATCTGTGGATGGGAAAGGAGGAAAGCTATTGGTAGTTTTCTGTGCATAATAACAGGACTACAGAAAGTTCCTCCATTCTTAGATAACCACCCTCCCATGCAGCACAGAAAATGCTATAATATAAAACTTCATTTCCTATAACAGAATATAGTTCCACACAAGAGATCTTGGCAATGAAGTTGCATCACAGACCTGAAGTCTTAGGTTCAATAACAATGTTGTGACCAATATTCTGTATATCTCTGAAGGCTGCACCATTCAAATGCATATTTTTGCAGGGGTCAAGGAGACTTGGTTTTTCTCTGGCTCCTTGTTGTAAGAAATTTATTAGAAAAAATGGCCAGGATCCACTTGGGGATTTACATGTGCATAAACACCATAGTTACAGTGTCACACAGTGAATCCTTCTCCAATCCCTTAATCCCTATTTACAGGGAAGCAGCTAATGCAGTTGAAGGAAATCTGTTCCCGTTGATCAGGAAGCATCTGACTGATGTTCCCATCAGCAAGACCCCCGTCACAGTTATCCTTCATGCTGCACCATCAGCTAGACTTTTCCTAACCAACAGGGGAACAACTCACCCCCATGCGATCACAGCAGATGCTTCCTAGTAAATGGCGATTGGGGGGGGGGGGGGGGTGCTTTCATATCTCCTAAACTTGGGAGTTGCATAGGGATTGTGAATATGAAGCAGTCACAAGTATGGGTTGTGCATTCATAACTTCCCAGCAGGATTCTTGCCGATGACAGCATTGCGAACTGTACTGCTTAGTTTTATGAACTCATTGGTTGTTAAAAATCATGTTAAAGGTGGTTATAATTCAAAAGAAGGAAATGGGATTTTGCCAACTCTACTGAACCCCATGCATTATCCTTTTTATTTATATTCCATCTTTTCCCCAGAATCAAAACTTAAAGCAGCTTACAAATTATGGCAGATACAATATGGATGATCATATTATAATTAAAGTATGATTGAACTATCAATAATGTTAAAACCACATAAACATATATAAAAATAATGAAAAACAGTTAAGATGGTACAGTACTCCACTAAACTCTTTTCTTTTAAACCAAGCAATTTTTGAAAATATGTTGGAATAAGAAACTTTGCTTTTAAATAGGGCAGCAAGGGGAAGGGGCATTTGAGTTTCCTTAAGAAGGGAGTTCTGGGTGGCGATATTAGGAAGCTGGTCTCCCACATTTTCAACAGAGTATCTCCAAGTCTCATTGCAATAAAACTGACCTGGATACCTTCAAGGTATTAATAATAATAATAATAATAATAATAATAATAATAATAATAATAATAATAATAATAATAATAATAATAATACCTTTTTATGGTATTAGAAATGATTGTGGGATATAGATATCCCACAATCCTCATCCAATAATCCCTCTCTGGAACTAGGAGGCCATCATACATTGCAGTATCTTGTCCAAAAATGAATAATTGAACACCAGCCAATAATTATCTAGTATAGTGGTATTTAGGGAGGGTTTAAAAACAAGGGTCTTATACCAATCTCTTTTAGGGATAATAGAACCCAGTGTGGCTGTAAAAGAGGTGGGGAACTTCTCTCACTTATCCAGCCCACTCTTAGTCTTTCTGAAAAGTTAGGAAAAGCAAGGGTTTAGCTTATATGTAGTGGCACTCACCTCTTCAAAGTTCCTGTCCACAGCTATATCCTCACGTTAGGCAAATGTGAAGTATCCATCAGCAGTGGAAAAGCAGGAGTTGATATTAAATCCACTGGGGCTAGCTCTACTATGGTATCTCTTATCGCGGTTGGTGGGGACGAGAGAGAGGGCCTTCTCAATCGTGGCCCCCCGGCTTTGGAACTCGCTCCCTAGAGAGATCAGGCAGGCCCCTACCCTCCTCTCCTTCCGTAGGAGCTTAAAAACGTGGCTCTTTCAAAAGGCCTTTGATACTTAATTTGGTGTCATACTCATCTATCTGCCCAATTTATAATAGCCCCATTCTCGAGGTGTTGCCAATGTTATATTGCACTTTGTCCATTTCAACTGTGAAATTACCTTCCCCATTTCGGCCCATGTTGCACTTTGCCTGGGTTCTATGAATTAGTCTCCAGTGTTAATATTGTATGTTTTATGTTGATTTTAACAATTGTTTTTACTGTAATTGATGTTTTTATTGGATAACTGTTTTATTGCTGTGTTTTGATATTTGATTGTTTTATCGGGCCAGGCCCCATGTAAGCCGCCCCGAGTCCCTTCGGGGAGATGGGGCGGGGTATAAAAATAAAGTTATTATTATTATTAATATTATTATTATTATTGGTCAAGGCTGTGAAAAGCTCCTGGCTAGTCAAAACAGCTCTTTTGCAGATTCCATGGTATTAAGATTTTTTTTTATTCTCCTCCCTTTCTTTGCCCACATTATCATAGAATAGGATTTAGCCTATGTTAAGAGTCGGTCTGGGTTTTCTGGCAGTGTTACTTTATTCATTACCATCTAATTTTATAGATCACTGGCAATATAAAACTAGGGGTTTGGGTTTGGTTCCACTTTGTGGAAGTGGACACTGAGAAGTGCTTGTGTCTGCTGCCCTGACTAGCTCATTTCCCAAGCCAGAGGGAAGGGCTTCAACAGAATCACCTGGTGACAGGACAGGAAACTCACCAACCATCAGGAAACCATCTAGATCCATCAGTCTCTTGGGGAAGATGATCTTACTCAGGCACTGAGTAAGTCCAAGTCCCACCAGGTAGTTTTGGGACCATGACAAAAGAATTTCAGAAAGTTCCTCTATTCTCCAATCACAATTCTTCTGCCTTCCTCTGCACAGAAGTCTACAGTATGTCTTGCAGTGTGAGTAGGACCAGATAACCATTTGGGACAGTCGGATGGTTATCATGACAGACATGAAAAATCATGAGCCATAGGGCCAGATCAGTATGAATGTTGAAGTCCACCAGTACAATAAACCAAATGGATACCAACACCATGCCTGAGACCATTCTAATTAGGTCAGAATGGGAAGCCGTTAAGAAGTGGCGTGGGCAGTTCACCAACAGATGCCTTATTCTATGCTGGGCATTCAGTTTCCAATATGGACACTTGAACTGAGCAGACAATCTGAACCCTATTTCTTTGTCCCCTTTCCATCTTGGTTGGTGGTGCAGAGGGAACTATGATGGGCAAACTTGAAAGAGTGATTCTCACCCACTCCACAGCCAAGCATGCTGGCCTAGCTTTATCCAGTTGGGAGAAACAAGCAAAATCGTCCTAGATGGCTATTATTTTCCTGTTTATTGACCTGGCATTCAATAACAGCATGTTCAATCCAGGAGGCCAGATGCCATGGATAAACTGGGAGGCAGTTTGGATGCAACCAGCACTGTTTAGTTAACTTTTCCCATGATAGCCATTTCCCCCACCAAATGTATACCTCTCTTTCATTTTGATGGCGGGGCTTTGTATTAAGGAACAAACATACTTTAGGCCAAAAGTATCCTTATATATTTTTTTTCAATAGACATGTTTTCGGTTTTTATTGGCCAAGATCCTTGGTTGGAAGAAATATTGCTAAGTGGAACTATGAAATATCTCCCTTCTCATCCTCTCACAAAGTAACCCCCTTAACTAAAGACAGAGTGGCTGTTGAGTAAGCCACAGTTTAAGGGATCTTGATAAAGACTGGAAGCCACAAAGGTTTAAAGATAGCCGGGGGTAAAGGAAGAGGAACTGTTATAGCAGTCAGAATAATTGAATCCCCCCTATATTACTGTTTTATTATTTTTGTCATACTTTACTGACTTAAGAAAAAAAGGTACTGACTCTGGGGGTTGGTGCTCATCTCCATTTCTAAGCCAAAGAGCCGCCGTTGTCCGTAGGCACCTCCAAGGTCATGTGGCCGGCATGATTGCATGGAGCGCCGTTACCTTCCCGCCGGAGCGGGTACCTATTGATCTACTCACATTTGCATGTTTTCGAACTGCTAGGTTGGCAGGAGCTGGAGCTAACAGCAAGCGCTCAAGCCGCTCCTGGGATTTGAACCTGGGACCTTTCGGTCTGCAAGTTCAGCAGCTCAGCACTTTAACGCACTTCGCCACCGGGGCTCCTCTTTGATTATGTTTGCTATTGTGGCCTAAATAATTTAATATATGTAAATAATGACTATATACCCAAAGAATATAGATTCAAAATGCATTTGACTATATACCCCAAAAGTACTTATATCTTTGAAGTCAGCACTGAATTGGGATTTGGTGCTTTAGCTAATAGACAAAGCCACCCTGGCAACCAGATTTCTAACATGGGTGTTGGAGATGGTATATGTGGACGCCCAAAGTTACCAAAGTTTAACTGAACTGAAAATAAGCATCAAAAATAAGGGGAAAGTAAGCATCAAAGCTTCCAAACAGACTTCATACCAGCTAGGCTGTATTTCTGAATTTATTAGAAACAGCGGTCAGTACATCCTTCTAAAACATTACATTTAAATGTGCTTTATTGCAATCTTTTATTGCATTTTTATTCTAAAGCAAAGTAGGCCAGAATGCTTAGTGTCTGGGATTCCAAAGCTCAACCATCTATTTAAAAAATAGAAACATACAGTAAGATCATAGCACATTTGGTGACAAGTACAATGTTGCATTACTCATCTAGAAACTACAATATGACTAACATACAACTGTTTTCTTCATGAAGCAGTTTCTCTTTAAAAGTTAAACTACATGAAGTTGACTATACCATAAAATGACAGAAGAACAGGTTTTACATACCAACAAGACTACCAAAGTTACATGCTGGAATTCATATTAAAAAGAACAAAAACAAAAACAATCCCCATTGCTTCATGAGAAGCAAATCTTTGACAAATAGCATCCCTTAAAAGGAAAACCAAAATGGATTTCAAGAATGCAATGTTCATGTGCGGGATGTACAAAGGAGTGCACAGTCCTGGCATGTCTCAATACAAGATGACGTTTACCCACTCATTCTTACAGAGATACAAACATTATACTCGCCTTACACAGTGATTAATGCTACGGCTCTCCTTTGCACATTCATTCTAGATAGGGCTTCCACCAATTTGAAAATGTGCAACAGTTACTGTATCTCAAAAGAAATGGAGCTTCTATAAAACATAATAACTTTGCTTTGAATAAACTTTCATGTTTTATTTGGATCAAATAAGTAAAACACTAAAAAAAGAAATAAAAAGTACATCAAGAATATTAGTGATAGACTCCATGTTGGGAGGGGGGCAACCAAAGAACAATCCCAGCTTTCCATCATGGGGTGAGTAAAGTAAGTGCAAATAGTGAAATGGGACTTTCAGAGGGCTAGAGCCACGTATGGCTAATGCATATAAGGACATGTGTATGTGAATTTAGTTTCCATATATCTATATACATACAGTACATATACACACACACAGCGAGAAAAGGGGCAGGGGGAAGCGATTAGTTGCAGACCAGTACAATCCCATGGTGCTGTAAACTGGCAAAACTTATAAAGTTATCAACAGACTGAGTCAAACGTCTTTGCAATCAGTCACTCAAAGACCAAAACACTCTGCACTTTAAAAGATTTACTTGAACAGCTGGCTGGCATCTTTAAGGGTGCAACCAACAGACTCATGACGAAGAGGGAGAGGAGCATGTTGACTCCTGAAAAATATCTTGAAAAAGTAATTTGTGTATAACTGCAGCAAATGTCAGCACTGTGCCTGGGAAAAGAAAAGGTGGCCCGAGATGTGGACTGGAGAAAGTGCAATTTTCTCATGGATATAGGCAAGATATGAAGCAGTATGAAATAACAGAATGGACTTCAAAGAAAAAGTGTTATCGCTACATGTGATGATTATTGTATTTATGAGTCGCTAAGTTCTACCAAACACAAAAGATGCCTCTGAATAGAGTTCTTCAAGCTAAGTTCTAAGTCAATAGGACGTCTGCATTTGGGATGAGAAAGGACCAAAGCATGTTGTGAATCATGGAAAAATCTGCATTAAAATCTACAGAGCCAGCCCAATATGCCAGTGCTTAAAACTTTTTATCTTCTAGAAAAGTCACAGACTGATTTCAATCCTCGTGTATTCTTTGGAACAAAATAGATTTGTGAGATTCCCAAGAATTCCCGCCCTGGAGTAGTTTTCAGCCAGCAAAACATCAGATCACTATTTCTTATAGTCAAGTCCAAACATATTCTGAAAAGGAAAGTTTTTCTCTCTGGACCAAATTAGATAAAATGGATTCTGCATGATCAGATCTTCCCTGTAGTGTTTTAGTTCAACGCATTTGCATGGTCCCTAAATTTACACAAGAGAAATGGTGGTTGGAGAGGAGTTGCTTGAACATTTACCCTAGGTTACATCCCATTCTTAATCATACCACTGAACTTTACTGCAGTAGGAAGCAAGAGACAACACACAACTGTGCACCTGTTCTCCTCTACCAGGTAAATAGCATGTGCTGGAGGTATGTCTGACTTAGGTCAGGAGTATAATGCAAGGAAAAAATAGCATTTCCTCCCACAAAGCTGATTCCTAAATCTAACTGAAAACTTTTTATTGCTTTAAACTGAAAACAATACCTAGAGAAGAACTTACTCTGATCTTTCAGCAGTTCTGTATCCTTTGGATTTTAATTACTTCCCAAACCATTTTTCCTATTCTTTTTTAAAAACTCCACTGGAATTCCCCATTCTTGTACAATTTGGGCCCAAAATGTTGTTTTGTGATAAAGAGGGGGGGTTGTTTGAGATTTAGGGTTTACATAATATGCAGCGACAAGGTGTGTGCCTAGAGAACTGAATCCATGGTTCCTCACTTTTGAGGCTGGAAAGTGAGGAAAATTCCCTGACAGTCCTAGGCAAGTAAAGAAGAGTCCAGGGAGAATGAGTAAAGAGAGTGAGAATGACAAAAGAAGAAACAACGCTTAAAAATGTAACTTTACCTGTCAACATATCACATGGTGATATTTTAAAACAGTTCATTTTTGGAATAGGGAGGGTATGAGGTGGGTTTTAGAAAAGAAACAGTACTGTATCTGAAAATATGGTTAAATCTTGTTGCACCATCAGCAAATGGAGGTTTCAAGATACTCAAGCCAAAGGTCTGACTGCTTCCAGCTGCAAATATTTTAAAGGACAAGTCAACATTGAAAGTAAATCTTTACTTCAGGAATATTTTAAAAATTCTCAAACCACAAAGCAGATCTTGAAGGATTCATGTTAACAAATAAAGTAAAATTGTGAACAAATAAAAACAAAAACAAAGAACATGAAATAAAACTTTGAATACACTGAAATGCTTGCCCAGTTCTGCACTTTTTACCTCATTTTTCTGTGTTTGCTTGTGCGCACCACAGAATATTCACTACCACTTTAGATTTGTATTCCCTGTCTTAGTATGAATCAAAAATGCTACCACCACACATACACATACACCCACATGCACACACTCACATATTGTTCAAGTACCAAAAAAGAGGATTTTCTACATTAGCAAATGTGATCTTAAAACAGGAAAATTGCTACGTGAACATAACAGCATTAACTCAGTGTAAATGTTGTCAAGGCTTTCCACAGCAAGCAAACAACAGCATAATTAGACCCAAACCATCCAAGCCCTTAAATATAGCACAAGATGTGACCACATTTCAATTGTTTTTAGAAAAAGATGTGTAAGACTTAGTAAGTCTAAACCTTTGCTTCTACAGACTATTGTCTGCCTGTGCTGAGACAGGCAAAAAATTGCTCCTATCCCAGTTCCTGAGCTTCCACAGCTTGGTGTTGGACTGTTACATATAAAATAATTTGGCGTGGTTTTCATTTATTCTTAAACTTACTGAAACACCAACAGTTCTTAAGTGAAAAGTGCTGGGTTTGGAGGGATTGTGCATGCCAATTTGTGGAAAGATAGGGCTGCAAATGTATTTGGAAGGTGGGCTGTGGGGTAAACAAACTATGTATTTGGAGCACTTTTCGTTTGAAGCCAGAACCCTAAGGTTTGCACAACTAGTGCTCTGTCCGTGGAAGAGTTTTAAAAACATACGCATCCTGCTCGTAGCAGCTCCAACTGTTTGACAGGTTACCTCTGAGACTCAGGGGGTTTAACATGTGGTTTCTGATGCAGTGCAAGGAACCAATAATGTGTGTGTGTATGTGTGTGTGTGTGTTGGGGGGGGGGGGGGTTGAGCAATGAGGTCTCACATACATAACCAGGAACTTATGTATACCTAATATGGAATTTTTGATTTGCAGGCTAGAAAGAAACCAGTGGATGCTGGATTTATTCCTATTCCAATAAATAAATTGGTTAAGGTACTGCTTTGTGCAAAATGGGAATAGAGAAAACAATACTGTATGCTTCCCGCATCTATTCTTCCAGGAACATTTCATCAAGTGTGTGTGTGTGTGTTTGTTCTTATGGAGTGTGACTGGCAAAGAAACTAGTCAGCAAAAGGACTGGCAGTTCAATCACTTTTCATTCTTAGCGGATCTATTGTGCATCACAACAAGGAAAACAACTGCAAAAAGAGAAGCAGTGTTCCACTTGGAGAAAGCAAAATACTAAATCATTTGCAGTCCTTGAAAATGCATTTCAGATAAACAGACTATTAGAAGACACTCTTTTACCTCACACAACCCCTTATCAAGTAACATTGGTGGGGAGATTTACCTAGATGGGTCATATAGATAAATATGTTCCACAGCTCTTGTATTAAAAATAAAACACAATCATGTGCCACCAAAGTAAGGCTTACTCAGTTTGCTTTGAGAACATAGTGAGCTTTCCTGAACTTTAGCCCTACATTTATCCATTTAACTTCTGCAGTTTTCTCTTGTGCATTTGTTTTAGCTTCAAAGACAGTTATTGATACTAGCAAGACAAATTATAATAAAGGTGATTTGAACCATGAAGATTAAGATGCAGTCACTTGAGGTCAGCTAAAAGTGAAAAGTGGAAGAAAGCTGAACGAGAATGGTAGTAAAAAACTTGCCAGTATTTCAATTGCCTTCAAAATGATTTTTCACTTAGTAAGTATGTCCAAAAAGTGTAACACAAGAGGCAAGCAGAAGCATGTGAACACCAGATGGATGACACCAACAGCTGTTTCTTATTTACCTAAACCAAGTGGAAAGGGAAGCGAACTAAAAGGAAGCTGTATATAAATTTAATTTGTATGCTGTCCTAATCTAAGTATGTCAGAATAAGCTCATTTAAAAGAACGTACAGGAAGGAAGCTTTTGAAAGGAAGCATACACAAAGTTAACTGGGAAATGTAAATGAAAAGTTTAAAGAAAGCATTTATTTATGAATGTATTAATATTTAAAACAAAAACGGAAATGAGAGGACAAGATCTTATTTGAAGCTGGCAAAGCATAAAGTTCACATTGTGTGCTTACACCAATGATCCCAGATGTCAAAGGCAAAGGGAGGCCAGTGCAGGAGGAGGTGGGCAAAGGAATCCAGCTGATGGTGGCAGGAGGGAGCTGGAGGGCCAAGCTGTGCCTTGGCACTCTTTGACAACAATTGCCTAGTCTGACAAAACTGTCGTGTGAGGAGGTACTGGATACATCCTTACATAACATCAGAAAAAAAGAGTTCATTTGGCACATGTCCTGGCTACACCAGCATAAGAGATTTCTGGTCAATGAGTTTATATGGGCAAAAAAGACTGAAGTTATCTAAAGCCCTGGCAATTGTGTCATGATGCTTTATGCTGCCAATGAGTATTTCATTGGCTAGATGTTAAGTTGTTCCTGGAGAAAAGGACATTATGTTTTAGGCTAAACTGCGTGAAATAAAAACTAGGTAATATGCAGATATCAAATTAAAATGTGCAAGTTGGTCCGGTCTCTGGAAGGTCTTCCTGCTGTAAATGCCAGAGCAACATTGAAAGAACAAATATATTGCTTGTGGATTGGGGGGAGGGAGGAGAGTGGGGCATCTAGGTATGGGGAGAGGGGGGCTGCAGAAAGTGGCAGCACATGCCATCATTTAGTATCTTTTCCTAAAAGAGATTTCAGGGTCATGTCATAACCACCATTCCAATTCAGAAGATGCTGCTGCTGCAAGCTGATCAGCTTAAGTGGTGGTAGATTAGTGCAAAACAGAAGTGCTTTATGGACATATCCGGAAAACTAGTTTGGCCCCTCCATCTGCTGATTAGTGCTCAAGATTCATCATTTTCCTGATCAGCAATTCCATATTCTGCTTAATACTTCTATGCTCCTCTATAGTGCATTCTGCTTTGTGTAAACATTAGTCTAACAGTCTCAGGGTTCAAGGTGGCACTGAAGGTACGGTGGAGCCAGAAATGATCCATGTCCCAACTCCCTGGCATGCACTTCAAATATTACACCAGAAAAAAAGAAAAAGGAAAGACTTCATGCTAAATTTGCTTAATTTCCCCCCATTTTGTGTAAGGAAATGTTCTAACTCAAATATCATCTTTAATAATGACCATAAAGATTCAACAAGGGTAGTGACAATAAAGTCAAAATAGCATTGTACCAGCTCTACCTCTCACAGTCTAATTGATCCAGTTCTCACTCTGCTATAATTTCACTGGTGTTACATATAGTCCAGATGAATCTGACATGGCAAATGTAGACCACGCAAAGCTGTTTACGTACTGATAAATTCTACCACTTTATATCTCGACTAGTCTCACAGAACTCAAATGCCCAAATATTCTGCCTCATTGTAAACCAACAATGAATTCTAAGGGTAAGTAGACAATCAGTGCAATGGAATAAACAATTTAGCATGCAATCCAAATATGTTACAAGTATCGTTTTGAAGTCACTTTCAATAAAGTGGACTGCACTTAGTTTCTGCTGTTGTAGGGCTTTTGTTTGTTTTTTGGTTTAGCAAGCCGCTGAGAAGTAATCCATTGCACTTTTAGGTTTTTTTTTTAAAAAAGAACAAAACAAAATGTTTTCAAACAGAATATTAATTGTTTAGCATAAGCATGTCAAGAGCCAGCTTCATTCTGGTTTACATTCCAAAGCTTAATATGATTTTAAAAACAAAATCCTGGGAAGAAAGAAAACATAGTTTCAAAGTAACATGGGGAAAGTGGTGCAGTTACAACAGGTCAGAGTTTGAAAGTTTTGAAAACTACACAAGAAAGTTTTAGCTTTTACATTTTTTATCTTCAAGTTTTGGCAAGTGTGCGATTGCAAATGCAATTTATTTCTGGTAAGTGCTCAATCCAGCAATGAGAGAAGTTTTGGTGGGTTCAGTTTGGTTTCTCTTATTTGAAGACCTGTAGTGCTGTTGAAACCAAACTGTTATTGTTGGTAAAATATAAAGCAACATTTCTTTGAGGATATTCCTTTTAAATATGAACCTGAAACTCTCCCCATAATTCCTTTGGTCTCCTCTCATCAAATACCATGCTACATCAAGATGAGCCCTCATTTTTTAAAAAGTTTGTCTGACTTGCAGCAAGGCTGCTAAAATTATCAAGGAAAGGTTTCCGCTGCACAGAACTTTCCCCATTTCCTGGCGCGTAATAAGACTGAACGACAATTACCAAGACCTCAGAAAAACAAAATCCAAGTAGAAGTTCCGCTGATGGCACCTGGCAAAAATACTTCTCTCCACAGTTTTGCTTCTAGTTGTTTTGTATGCATTTTGAGAGTTTCCTTGTTCCTTAAAGGGAGAACAAGAGACAGTGTTTCCTTATATAAAAACACCTCCGATCTTCAGGTAGCACCAGGGCACCTACCCCAAAGCTGTTATCTTGTTGCTGCTAGGTCTCCAATTCACATTCATCAAATCACTTCTTGTGCAAAACAAGCAGTCTAAGGAGAAAGAATGCCCTCTGGGTTCTAGTAAAAATGGTAGAAAAGAAATCCAAGATAACCAACACTTCACCTATATTTCACCCTCCTGGAATTTATCTACAGAGGGAGGACATCTGTGCGTAGACAGGATACGCCAGCCGGACATTGAGGGAATCGTTGTGTTGGACAAGGGAGGTATGCTGGTAATGGAGGACTAATTCTTTAAGGGTGCTATATAGGTTGTAGGGCTCCGCAAACCCATAACCTCTAGGAGTGCTGTAAATCACACAGTGTTTAACTTCGCCGTCAGCTCTGTAAAGGGAAAATAAAGGGAGTCAACTTAAAAGGATTATAGTCAAGGAGATACTGAATCGTCACAATGAATAAAAAAGCACTGTAATCAGTCGTGCACAAGTAATGATTTCTAGATTTAAAATAGCTTGCTGTCTCATTAGTGGCCTTCCATCATACAGTTAAGTTTATTTTAGAAAGCCTTTGGCTATTAGTAGAGTTTTAACTCTTCTGAAAGTTTTTTATATTATCTTCTGTTCTTTGTTCTGTTGTTATTTTGACTTATGATGTTTTCACAATCTCTACTGATTGGCCACTCTGAAGAAAGGCATAGTACAAACTTTTAGAATTTTTTACAGATGAATAAAACCAGTTACTAAATAATCAGCTCTAAATTTTAAGAAATAATTTCAAACCCTATTTAATTTTTATTCAATTTTTTGCAGAAAGGATGCACCACTATATTTTTGTTCTGACACAAGAAGCGCCACTTGTTGCATAATTTAAATATATAGGCACATTTCTGGACTATGGGACTACAGTGGAGGAAAGCCTTACTGGTCTACTCATCTTAAAGACAAATTTCCCTGTGCCTGATAAAATAGTAAGCTAAGAATCACTACTTACACCACAGAACAAGCATAACAGCCTTTCTTGCTACTTTCCCGAATTAAAAATGCCCCATCAGGTTTTCCACAAAGCAAATCTTCTGCTTGAATACGATTGAGATCACCTACAAACCAGGTCTTTTCATCATAATGTGGCAGATTTTCATCCTCTTCGTTCGTAAAGTATGTACTAGAAGAGACAACAAATTGAATTTCAGAATATCTCTCAGCATTAAAATTTAAATTTTCTGAATGAATTCAGAAGAAACACTATCACTCCTAACATCCATTAGAAGACGAAGCCCGAGAGCAAGAGTGGCAAAAGTGTGGCTTGCATCCACCCTCCAGGACTATTTGTTGGCTCTCCAAGCCAATCTTTGGCCCAAAATACTTTTTGCAAGTATGGGAAATTTTGCAAAGTTTTTGAGGTTCCTGGGTCATTTTAGGCACAGGGGAGGACTGAAAAAAGGCATCTCCAGGATGTACAACAGTCTGGGGTAATGAAAAATGCCCCCGCAACACCCCATCAAGGGCATATAGAGATTAAATTTTTTTGTGAGGGATGCAGCCCTCTAACACCTCTTGGGGAGTCAATGTGACTCCCTAACCCTGTCAGTACCTTAAACAATTATAAGAATTAGGAACACAAGGTAAGTGTACACAAGAAAATACTTCCATTATCTTAGACTCATTCATGTATTAAGAACAGCACATACATTAATAATAATAATAATAATACTATACCACCAAATCCTTCAAGTGCACCCAGTTCCCATGAGTGCCCAGCTGTCACTATTTATCTATCACTAATGGCAATTTTAAAAAAGTAATAGGTGCCTATTATTATTATTATTATTTCTGAATGACTCCTTTGGTAGTCTACATAACCATAAAAAACATGTTAATTTAAGTTATGTCATAGCTGGTTGGTCTCTTTGAAACCAATGATCATTAGCTTAAGGAAAGAGTACACATCCATATAGCAGCTACATTAATATAATACAGATATTATACTCTTGTTGTACATTTTATACAGTTTGGTAATACTTCAAAGTGATACACAATTCAGACTACTGCAACAAAACACTTACTCATCAATGTTTTCATTTTTGATTCCCAGCCAGTCATTTATTCGTTTCTGCCTCACTCCTTTATGATTGAGCCAACTGATAATGAGATACAAGGCACATTATTAATACAGTCTAAAATGATAATTTACAAGAAGACAATCAAAGATCCCCCCAAAAAACCTTGAACTATAATCCTGTTTTTACAACATTTTGAAGAAATACATCTAACATAACAAATACCCAGTTGTGCATTGTTATACACTGCTTGCTAGCTTCAGAAAAGGAACTATGGCTCTACCACGGTCTCTACACATGGCTACATTCCATTTTCTCTTTATACCTCACCTAAATGTGACAATATCCCATTCGATCAATGATGCCTGAGCTGCATATAAGGGACGTAGGGAACACTAAGGCCAGAAAGTAATCTAATCAGATGAAGACATTGCTTAGTTCTCTGTTCTGACACTGTAGTTTGTTCAACACTGTGGATTTTGTACAGTTTGCCCTTCATTTCTTTCAAAGTGAAATAAAATATTTACTTGGAACTAGAAATGGACAATACTGAGCACACTGTAAATAAAGAGTTAGTAAGAAGCTGTGCAATAATTTGTGCTGAATAGGCTGGCCAGATGTTAAAATTCTGCCATGTCAAGAAGTTTAGTTTTCTTTCCATCAATACACTTCATGGTCAAATTAGACAAGATGGCATTAGTACAATTAGCAAGTGAATTCTGGTAGGGAATACAGGGATCCAAACCTCTGACCTCCCTGTCGACAGAATCAGGTCCTCCATATTTGTTTATTTTTTAACCATTCAGACACTTCCTAATTGCAAAAAAGGTGTCTCCTATAGGTTGTGCCTTACAGTCTATACATAAAGGATGCTTACTTACACAAGGTACTGATCTCTGATTTTGCGCAGCTGAATAAGATCAGGTTTGATACTGTTCATTTTCTTGTCAATTTCCCGATTGTCCAGGGCTTGCTTCTTCAAATCCTGTTCTAAACGTAGCTTACTATCATGAATCTCCCCCAGGCGTGATTTTAATTTTTCATAATTCATCATAATCCTGTAAAGCAATGTATGATGTTTTAAAAGTCACAAGTACTATGCACCTAAATAAAATTACAAGCTCTTATCTTAAAATATACATGCAGCTCATCTATGGCTACATAGCACATAACTATTGTGATAGCCACTGTGCAGGACAGAGTCCACTAAAAGGCATTGTATTCTCAATTCAAATTTAAAGCATCAAACCAGAAAAAAGAATTATGACTTTGGAAAAGTAAATATCAGATTTGGCAAAGGAGAATCCATAAAGTACAACCTTAGGACTAATGCAGAGACTGCCACTTTATTCCACCTGATAATATTTAAATGGGAAGAAACTGAAACTTTCCTGCCTATCTATAACAAGTCTTGCTGGAGTTATCTATATTTCAGCAAATTGGAGAGGAAAGAATGAAAAAGCTGAATATTTCCCAGGCTTTCTGTGCTTTCATCTTTAGAGGTATAAGGTGACTAGTCATGGCAAATACTAGGCAATCTACTTGTGGATCACTCCTCAATTTTATTAATAGAAGCCCACATTATTAACATCTTGCACTTTATTATTATCTTTTAAATTTTTAGTTCTCGCTTCATCAAACTGTTTTTTCTGTTTTTTTTGTATGGGTCCTGCTGGTTTAATATTAATGTAGACTTGTTTGTTTTTGTTGGTGGTATTACTTACCAAGATTTTAAAAAATACCTCATGAGTTCCTTTTGTCTTTTACACAGTAGCTACAATAAACAGCTAGTTCGCAGTCCACATTTTTAAGATATTTAAAAGTTGTATTCATTTGAAAATTTAAAGAGCATGCTTCTTGCTGAACCAGTTCAAGGTTCATCTATGTAGTTAGGTATAAGTACAGTTAACTAACATAACAGATTCCAGAGATTCTAAATTGTAGGCAGGTACAGTCAAATTGGCAATAAAATAATGCCAAATTGAAGCATGGGAAAAAGTGGACTATAGCATAAATAATGAAGAGAACCAGAGTGGTGTAGTGGTTTCAGTGTTGGACTAGGCTCGGCCATAGAAACCCAGCCTCAGAAGAAATCAGAATGAAACCTCCTCTAAGCAAATCTCACCGTAAAACCTTGCAATAGATTTACCAACCATAAGTTAGAAATGACTTAAAAGCATACAATGACAAGGCTAATAAAAATAACAACAACAACAACAATAATAATAATAATAATAATAATAATAATAATAATAATAATAATAATAAAACTTTATTTATACCCTGCCACCATCTCCCCAAAGGGACTCGGGGAGATGCATATTATTTGTCAAACTAGATTAAATACATACTTTAACATTCTGTTTAATTCAGACTTCAGCAAACTTAACTAACAATTCTAATCATGGAGAAGAGACATGCAATGTCACACTGGGCCAGGGACTGTCAGCAGACACAGTGATTTGGCAGACCTACCTTTCAATTTCTTTTTCATTCCCTTCTCTTCGGAATCGTTCAATGTATTCCTTGCTATATTGCTCTTGGGTGTGACATTGTTCTTCAAATATTTTAATTGTTTCATTAAACGCTTCTATTGCTGTTCTCTTCATTTGAATTTCCTATACAGAAAAAACAGTTTCAAAGATCATCATTAACCATTGACAGTATTGTCTTCTGCCTTCTATATATTTATTGTTATTTATATAAAACAAAGAAGATTATTCATTTGGAGTTCTTAATACATAAAATATGATTCAATAATGAAAAGTGTTATGATTCCAATATTGAGAAAATTAAATTAAACTGACAAAGAATATTATTTGGCATTTCAACTTCCCTTTTCACCTCATAAAAGGTGAGATTTTGTGCAAAATTAGATCCATGCAGCAATACAAGATAGAAGGGGGGTACTATTTTGTAGTAACATTTCTGGTTATCTTCATACTGATGTTTGTCTTTGTATTTCAAACAGCATACATGGCCTGGTTCTGTCCAGATTTAACACTAAATTGCATCAAGGAATTGTTATACAGTAACACCTAGCCAAAACAAGTTTCTCCAAGTCAAAGGAACAAAAGGATTATTTTCTACTCAATTCTTTACTGGGCTACCATTCAGGGGAGTCCTGATGCTTTCTTCCGAGACATTACAAAACAGGTTTCTTGCTGGACCGACATGCAAGACTATACACACAATGACATTAACAATTCTCTTCAGCCAGACCTTGGTCTGTACAGCAACACATCCCAAAACCCGACCTTTGATATAGGGTCGGAACAGTGAGCAGAAAAAGTATTCATAAATCTTTCTTCTAGCTGCTCTAATTATACAAACTCTTTCACATATAATTTTTGCTCCATCTGCTCTTGACTTTGTTTTCCTAGTATGATAGATGGATGCTTGCTTGCATCTCCAATTATGGGCTGGGGAATGCTGTCTAATTAGTTTGGGCCTGAGACATTTATGAGTCAACTAGCAACATACCTGTGATGTTCTGGTGTATTCTTCATATAATCTGTCATACTCTTTGCTTTTCTCTTGATATTGAGTGTGGTATTCCTGAAGCTTTTTGCCTACAGCATCAATATTATCTTCTTTTACCAACTGATCCTGCAGATGTCAAAGAAGAAAACTGTTCTATATGAGAGCTTCAAGCACCGATTTGACTGCAGAAATTAGAAAGCCTTTGTTTTAGATCAGAAATACCTATCTGCACATTTATGTGCTTCCACTGGGGCCATATTTGCACCAACACATTTCCTCCAGCATTATACCAATTACAGTAGAGTCTCACTTATCCAAGCTAAACGGGCCGGCAGAAGCTTGGATAAGCGAATATCTTGGATAATAAGGAGGGATTAAGGAAAAGCCTATTAAACATCAAATTAGGTTATGATTTTACAAATTAAGCACCAAAACATCATGTTATACAACAAATTTGACAGAAAAAGTAGTTCAATATGCAGTAATGTTATGTTGTAATTACTGTATTTACAAATTTAGCACCAAAATATCACGATATATTGAAAACATTGACTACAAAAATGGCTTGGATAATCCAGAAGCTTGGATAAGCGAGGCTTGGATAAGTGAGACTCTACTGTACTTGAGAAATATGTATGAATATTGGACATTAAGTTAGTTCTTGGACCTTTGTGTGCACCAGTATTTTAAGCTTGTTACACAGCATTAACCTCTTGACATCAATTGCTTAATCGGCAAGATTTATTTTAGAAAGAGCATGACAGCCTTTCAATACTCTTAATTTTCTCTGTGAAATATACATACTAAGAGAGCTCTAAAGATACTGAAATAAAGAACAATTAATATGGCAAGATCTAGAATTTGTGGGAAGCAAGAAGTAGTAAGGTAATGATCAATGCCAAGTCATATATCTATCTAGTGTATATAGAGATTTTAAAACTTGAAACATAACTATATGCCTCAACAAGATGTAGAAGATGAAACCCAAGCTGGATTCTACTCAATTCCTGAACACACTTGATGCTACACGTGTCTACTATTATGATAATTTGTACAGTAATTTTATATTATTTTTAATACTGAAACATCTACTTGCTGATTTTAGTGTTAAGATATATGGCCAGTGAATGACCATAACAAAGTTAAATTTAAAAGAACATATCTAAATTAGGGATGTTATGTCTGTTTTAGCTGGAAAATCTTTGATATTAATGCACTCTTGTCTCTATTAAAATAGTTTACGAAACCACTGTAAACAATTGCATTTAATGACAATATTCTGTGGAACTTTACCTGCTGGTATCTGGATATAGGGTACATCAGTTTCACATCAAGTTTAGGATTATATTGGGCAAGAGACTCATGGTGATAGTGGTTAATTAGCTCCACAACAGAATTAAATGTCAGTGGATCAGAAAAACCGTATTTTCCATCCCGATGGTAAATTTTTATTAATTTATTGTTTCCACCTTTCCTACAAAAGAGAAAATTTTAAAAAGTTATATCACAATCTGTTATATTTGATGCTGTAACTATCCTAATCTACAAAGCCAACCCAACCCTTGCACACATTTTCACTCTCGTATACAACTGAATATTATAATTAGAATACATTCTACATGCTGCATTCATAAGCTTCACTGTTTTTTTAAAAGAAGATTAACTAGAATTTCCTCAAAGGTGCATGGAACTGCATGACCTTTTGCTAATATTGAGGAATTTTATAAAGCATCATTGGACCTTTTAGTCTGTTCATATGATCCTGTTACTTTGGCATTACTCACAGGTATACTACAGAACCTCATGCCAAAGCTCTAGTTGGCATCTGATATGCCTCATTAGATGGCATGTTTTTGTTGCCAAAAGCATAGCACTTCTGGGTTTATTCCCTCAAAATCTGTAGGATACAGAAGATATTTAAATGTTTTCTCTTTCCAGGTTTTAAGGCTTTGCACCATACTTTATTTTCAGAAACAGTACTTCCAGAACAAACAAACTAAACATTGAAACAGGATTTTCTACAACTTTCAAATTCATGGTTCAAAACATAGATCAGAACTAAACATATTAATTGGCTGTTAAGACCATATTTTATCCTAACACAAGAATTTCATACTCCTGTGGTCTTCACAACAGAAAGCCAACAGGATCAATTCACATTTAATTGAATATAGTTGATGTTAATTCTTGTTGAGAAAAGAAAGCACTTCTCTTGTAGTTCATTACAGCAGGTCCAAAACTAACCATGCCTGACCCCAGAAGGTCATGAACAGGATCTCAACAAGAAGTCAAGTTCTTGCTTGTGTGTGTGGCGGGGTGTGTGTGTGTATGTGTGTGTGTGTGTGTGTGTCAAAATTTATGATATTCCTCACCTTCCCCAACATGGAGCTAGGTACAAGAGGGAAGGCAATGATTCAGAACAATGCCTTTCACCCCCTTTGAGTTAGAAAACAGAAAACCTTACTTTACTTTCCCCCTCCCAAACTATAGTCTATGGTTTAGTTTGGTGGGATTTTTAAGGAAAGGTAGGGTGACTCATTTACTGGCTTCTGCTGGATACATGGGATGAATTAAAAAGGATCCAAACTGGAGAAAAGACTCATATTCTTCATCTTCCTTTTCCTGACTGGTATTTCTTTACTGTCAAGTAAAATATCTGCTAAAATTGTGCAAAAAAGATTCTAAATTGTGTGCCAAACCAAAATTAAAGATAGGAATTTACTTTCCTACCTTTATTTCACCACCAAAAATCCCCATTTCAAAAATGTTTTAGCAAAAACTGAGGAAGTAAGAAAAGGAGGGAAAGAGCCGAGGGTGAGGGGTGGCAGGGGATTATAGGGAAGCTTATAGTGACAAGAACGGTTATTGTGGGGAAAACAAGGAGCTTTGCCAGGTCTAGGATCCACAGGACTTCTGCTCACTCTGTTCTGGCATCTAGCACTATAGGCCTGAAGGTTTACTAATTTCAAACATATAATAACATGTTATATATGCATGTATGGAAATCCTTTTTGCAGTACAACTGTTTTTTTTCTATCCTGCAATACCTTTAAGACTGAGCAGATAAGTAAAAACAAAAGTTCCAGGACAATGAAAGATACAGCTACCATTCACATTCAAAGAGTTATAATACCTACACCAGGTTATCATTTGGTGCCAATTACAATTTCCTAATTATTTACCTTAGTGTCAGCGTATAGTCTCCTTGTTTCTTTGTTGATGCATCTCGAACCAGGAAAGTTCCATCTGGCATGTCTCGTAGTTTGTCATTCACTTCTTCCCTGGAAGAATGAAAGGTAGATAAAAATACATTACTAAAGTTAATTTACCTTGCTCTTAGGAACACTATTAATTGCAAAAGTGTACCCAGAGTTCTGCACTGTTTTACTTCTTAAATGATCATGTATGTTGTCTTTAAGCTGTAACTTTCTAGATGTGTTTGAATAATAAATAGAACAAACTTTTAGGGTTGCCTTAGGTAAGTTTTGCATTTTAAATACTGTAAATCCCAAGCAGCTTCACTTAAAAACCTGTTTCTAATGTCTGATGCTAGTGTCTGAGTACTGACATTAACTATGATCAGCAGAAACTATGGGGCTGCTTCAAATCAGCCTAATTTCCTACAGTTTTAAAAAAAAATCAAGAAAGAAGACCAGTTCAAATCATTTATACCATGTTTCCAGTTTTGTGTAATTCCATGTATTTCTCATACAAGAATTGGTTCTTACAGACATTTAACATGTGCCATTTTATAACTAACTAGACTATCGCTACATGGAGCACAATTTACATCCTCTGGATTAAAAGCTTTTTATGTTTAGAGCCTCTGGTGGCTCAGTGTGTTAAAGCGCTGAGCTGCTGAACTTGCAGACAGAAAGGTCCCAGGCTGAAACCCAGGGAGCGGAGTGAGCGCCCGCTGTTAGCTCCAGCTTCTGCCAACCTAGCAGTTCGAAAACATGCCAATCAAAAGATCTGGCGGGAAGGTAACGGCGGTCCATGCAGTCATGCCGGCCACATAACCTTGGAGGTGTCTACGGACAACGCTGGCTCTTCGGCTTAGAAATGGAGATGAGCACCAACCCCCAGAGTCGGATACGACTGGACTTAACGTCAGGGGAAATCTTTACCTTTACCTTTTATGTTTAGAGACAGGAAAGCAATTATGAAATTAAGGATTTCTGTCTGACTCTTCTATATGTGTGCAAGGACAAAATGTAGAAACACTTCTTTGAATATAGAGAATATTCATGGAGCAATGTCTGGCAGTTTATGTGCAGAAAAGCCTTTCCCCATGAGATACAAACAAAGTGAGATTGTTGCCTTGTTGATAGAGTGAAAATACTTATAATTAGTACAGTCATAAATATAATATAATTGTCGGCACCTGTACACCTAATATGGTTGTAAAGAACAGCACAGGAATAGATGTACAATGATGGGGCAATGGGGAGGATTATATTGTTTTGGTCTATGATTCACAGAGTCCAAAAACCCTTAATTCCCTCACAATCCTATGCCAGTCTCAGAGCTGGTATAGTTATTCTTCTACCTGCTATTGCTAACCAAAGAGAAACAAACACATAGAAATATCCATATGCGAAACGGGTGTGGAGAGGTCATATGTCCCCTCTCCATTGGCCTTTCTGGCTGGCAGGGCACAGGATGTGGTAGCAGCTCTGGCACATAGCCTATCCTTGATACCTCCACAGAGTTGTTCTGTACATAACCTTTTATATCAAATTTACAATGCCTGACCTCATGTTTTTTTTTGTCTCTGATATTCTACCTTTTCATGAAAAAAGAACATCAGACTTATTTAATTTATTTAGGGAGTTCGATTTACGTTGAGCCCTTCATTCGAATCTCCAGAAAGACAACTGATAGAAAGGCAGGATTCCGTACCTGAAAATACTATCCAATTCAGATTTCACTTTACCCTGGGTTATTTGACCAGCTAGGTATAACTTTAATTCAATTTGTGTTTTTTTAAAAAATAAATACAGGAAAAACTCATGTCTTTAAAAGATGAGATATTTCTCAATCCTAGTCTCACTGTGAGGACTCCCATAAATGTGGTTATTGTTTAACACACATATGCTTGAACATGTTCTTTAACTTCAAACTCAATATCTTCACAATGCTGCCCAAATGAGCACACATTTGAAATACATATATATGAAGGAAAGCCAAGAATTCAGCCAATTTAGCACATAATTTTTTTACCTTGAGATGTCTCCCCAGTACCATTCCGCATCCTGCAGTGATAAGATGCAATTCTCTTTTAGTCCATTTGTATTTATTGGAGTTATTGGTTTGGAAGGTTTTGGAGGAAGAGCTGAAAAAGAAATTTGGACAGATTTAATTTTCTGACTTTATACAGCAACTTTAAATATTTGGTATTAACTTAAGATAACGCAAAATATAGTATCTGTCAAAACTGAAGAAAGACATCTTTAGGCTTAAAGTATATTTTATTTCTCCAGCTGATTTTTGATTACTCATAAAAACTATTTCAGTGGGACATTAATTTATATACTTGCTATAAAAATAGTTCCACTATCCTGCATGTATTTCTGAGCACATAAATCTCTTAAATTTAACTGGGATTTCAGACTGGTTTAGACAGGCACCTGGTTCAGATACAATCTTTGTCTTGTGTATATAGGAGCTTTCAGGTAGCTTTAGCAGTTTTAAACTCCCAACTGTTTCTACCATGAGCCAAAAAGCTCTGTTACTATCTCTTCAACACTTTCAAGCAGTGCCAGGCTCCTTCAGAGAAGGAATTCAACTCCCTGAATGTGAATTCCTATGTGAGTGAATGGTAATAATGTTGCCATTGAGAGAGCTGGAAAGGAGTCGACTGGTTACAGCAAACAGTTGCTCTTACTGCTGCTATAAGCCATCAGTACAAGCAGGTGCATAAGTCAGCTAGTTCATAAAAGTGCATATGAATGGATATGAGTTTGTAGCTAGATGGTATACACCAGGGGTCCCCAAACTAAGGCCCGGGGGCCGGATGCGGCCCTCCAAGGTCATTTACTTGGCCCCCGCCCTCATTTATAATATAATATTTTTATATCCGTTTTAATAATATATTGTATATACATATTATATTGATAATAATATTATTTTATACAATATAATACTAATAATAATATCATATAATATTAATTATATGTTATATATTACATATAATATTACAGTATAGTGATATAGTTCAATATAGTAATATATAATGCTAATATTGTGCTATGCTAATAATATAATATATTGTATGTACATACAGCTGCTCTGAGTTCCCTTCTGGGTGAAAAGGGTGGGATATAAATGTAGTAAATAAATGTAGTAAATGAATAAATAAATAATTTTGGATTTAAGCTCACCCAAAGTCTGAAATGACTTGAAGACACACAACAACAACAATCCTAATTAACCTGACTATCTCATTGGCCTAAGCAGGCCCATACTTCCTCTTGAAATCCTGATAGGTTTATGTTGGTTAAAATTATTTTCATTTTTAAATATTGTATTGTTCTTTCATTGTTATTGTTGTTGTTTTGCACTACTAATAAGATATGTGCAGTGTGCATAGGATTTTTTTCCCCCCAAATGATAATTCGGCCCCTCAACCGTCTGAAGGATTGTGAACTGGCCCTCTGCTTTAAAACTTTGAGGACCCCTGGTATACACTGTGTTGCTGATAACTTGCCATGTCGTTCTAATAACGAAGATTGCTACAAGCAGTGTTAGCACACACAATCAAGAAAACTCATGACCGTGCGTGCGTTTGTATGATTTAATGATATATTGGATGCTAATGGCATGAAAGCCAGTGCTTTCAACTGAATATTTGGAAAACTTCAAGATGGTGCAAAGTATTAAGAAGATGGACTTCAAAAATGCTATAGCTGGGTATATCTTGTATTGGCCAAGGATGGACAGCATAATTTTCATATCCACCTCCTCCCCTTAACCAAAGGCTAATAGCTACTAGAGACTAAATTGGAAGCAAAATATGGGAAAACCAGCGCTTCTCAAGCATTGTTTCAGCAACCAAGTTGTAGCCCAGAGTGGGTTGAGGTGAATGAATTCACTGAATTCAGAGACTGAGCACATAAAACATTTCCATGAATCGACCCTCACCCTCATCACTGAAGGTAGTTATTTTGTGAAACATGTAATCAGCACAAAGATCTGTCAGTTATCTGGGCTCACAGCAACTATGCAAAGTGAGGAAACGTTTGAATCAGAATAACAGGTGACAAAGAATGTAAAGTTGAAGAGAACAGCAAGTAAGTTCTTACTTTTCCTTTACTGTTCTTGTTAGCAGAACAATGCAGCTCAAGATCTCTCTTGAGAACAAAATCACCCAAATTAACACATATCAAGTACAGCAGCTGATCACTCAACATGAAATATGAAGCAACCTGTGCATGGAAATGGATTGGAGGCAGGGAGCAACAAAAAAAAAAATCTTATCACCTTACATGCAGACAGCAGTGAAAGTAAAATTTCCTGATCTCTAGTCTAAATGAAATATTTAACTTGAATAAATCAACTGCTTCCTATATTTTTCACCTAATATGCCTACCACACCAAAGCTGTAAACATCATACACACAATTCAATTTCAAATGCTTCTTTTGAACACTTTAAGCATAAAAGTTCACTGTTTTCATAAGCAAGCGACCCTTGCTGAATAAACCCATTTTTAAAATCTAAAACTCTGCCCTATTTCCCCAAATATCAGTTTTCAGTTCTGGGAAAACAGCACCCATGAGACATCTGAAGGCCAAGCCTGCCAATCACAATACTGCCTTCAACCACACCACAATCTTTGAACCCAACGAAGTGACTAAAGGGGACTGATGGAAAGCACTACACCAAGTTGCCTAGCAACAGTTTTGAAATAAATTGAACTATTTGGAGAAAAAATCCTAATTTGTCCTCTCCCCGCCCACCCCCCACCCCAGCAACAGTACCTTATTTCTATCTCATCCAATCAAAAGAGGCTGACAGCTTCTAATATAAAAGGGAAGATGGCAGATGATCCAAGTTCCACCCTTTGATCCTAGGACAAGCAATGTTCCAATTCATTTTACTGAAAGTTAGCCTAAGGTTCTGTTTCCAAAGAGTAGGGCATGTTTGTGTTTTCTTTTAATCTTTCTGTACCAACTCCAACAATGCATACTGCATTGCTAGTCCTCCAACAGCACATAACTTATTTATTTATTTATTTATTTCCAACATTTATATCCCGCCCTTCTCACCCGAAGGGACTCAGGGCGGCGTACAAAATTGGCAACAATTCGATGCCTATACATAATTAAAACAGCAATAAAAATCCAATAAAACAATTAAAACAATATAAAAAATATAAAAACATATTATTAAAATCTATTCCTCCAAAATCCTCGTGCTGTAGCCGTAAATCAGTCCGGGTCATCATTATCGTTTAATCTTCAAAAGCCTGGGCACATAGCCATGTTTTCAGGGCTTTTCTAAAACTCAAAAGGGTTGGGGCTTGCCGTATTTCTCTGGGGAGGGTGTTCCACAGCCGGGGAGCCACCACCGAGAAGGCCCTGTCCCTCATCCCCACCAGCTGTGCCTGTGAGGCAGGCGGGACCGAGAGCCATCTGCATCTCTTGATCTCTGTACATACTGGAGCAGTAAGATTTCAGTTACTGATTAAATGCCATGATTCTAAGTATACACATGGATTTTACATGGTATTTAGAAAAATAGAGAATTAAACTTTTCTTTTTGGCTTTCAAAAGTTGCATGGGAAGATTGAAGAGAAACATAAAACTGTGACCATACCTAAGGCTTAACCGAGTACTTGCCGTTATTATCATGTATTCTACCTGAAGCCTGAGCACTCAGACATGAATACTTCCAACGTCCAGTCAACCTGCCCCCCACCCCTGCTTATGGCATCTTATTCAGATGTAGAGACTTTGAAAGCCTGCAGACTGTTGTGACCTTTTGGGTTGCTTTTTAGAGTGATTACACTAATAATGGACTTTCAAATATTTAAAGTAGGTCTAAATCCACATTTTTATCTATTTGAGTGTACCTACAATAACATACTAATGTAATACAGTAGAGTCTCACTTATCCAACACTCGCTTATCCAACGTTCTGGATTATCCAACGCATTTTGTAGTCAATGTTTTCAATACATCGTGATATTTTGGTGCTAAATTTGTAAATACAGTAATTACTACATAGTATTACTGCGTATTGAACTACTTTTTCTGTCGAATTTGTTGTATAACGTGAGGTCTTGGTGCTTAATTTGTAAAATCATAACCTAATTTGATGTTTAATAGGCGTTTCCTTAATCCTTCCTTATTATCCAACATATTTGCTTATCCAACATTCTGCCGGCCCGTTTATGTTGGATAAGTGAGACTCTACTGTATCCGTATTTTTACTCTAAAAATCCCTAATTTATTTGCTATTGTGGCAAAAGTGTACAGGAAGAACATTATAATGGATTCCCAATTGCATCTACCTCAGTAACCACAAACTTTTAGATTCTACATAGTGGTCCAATGAAGGGACTGTAATCCTAAGTTCACCAACAGCTAGGCAAAGAAACATAGTGGGGGGAAGCCTTTCCACTAGTTGCATTGTCACTTCAGTGCCCCCATCAAAAACCACTTTTTTCTTTTAGAAAGGCCATGGCATTAATTTTTTTCACCTTCAGTGTGCTGACTATGGCACACTTTGCTGCCAAAACTGGTGCCAAAGTGAACAACAAAACTAAAAAAAACCCAAAGAACTTATCTGAATGGCTGCCTCCATGGCACATTTAGACTCTTCTGCTCAATCCCTGGCATAGGGATGGTTACTGGTAGTAAAGCTTCAACACAAACAGTTCCACAAATGAATACTTCTCCAAATAGCATTTTTAATCTCCCATAAGAGACATTGGCTATGAATTCGGGCCGGACTGAATTATTTTTTTCTAGAACAAATTGAGGCAGAGGAAACCGAACCTACTGGGTTGTTAGTCGGGCTGTGAATACATGCAAAGCAAGATAGGCATTTCAGGCATTCTGTCAAAATGTTCAGCTTTAAAACACTGCATAGTTGCAGTTTGGAAGTAATGTGAATTTTAACTAATATTTTAACTAATATAGGGTTCATATATTATATTGCTATGCTAATAATCTGTACTACAAGAAGTGATCCTCAGCTTGTATGCAGAATGAGTGTGCTAGTGTTGAGTTATGTTTCTGTTTCAAGAATGCTACTTAAGCAGCACCTTTCTGTGGCCCACTGTAGACGTTATGTTCATGCTATCCTGCATAAAAGTAGGAATGTGCTGTAGCACGAATGCTCATTCATGTAATTTCTTCAGTTATAGTGCTGCTATGCTTATGATTCTTATCACCATTAACATCAAACAGGATTGACCTTATAACCACAGGCTAACATGCACTTGCACATTCTGGTTGAAAGAAAACAGGTTAGTGTTAATAGGATTAACACCAATGTTACATAATGATTAAAAAAGTTTTGAGTGGGAGGGGGAAAATGATGTGTCCAAATCACACTCCTAGCTTTAATAACTGTAATTATCAAATCAATGATCTAAACTGTAACTGAGCAAAATCTGGTGTCATGGAAATAAACAAGCATACTGTTAAGAGTGCTTTATGATGCAATGTATATGAAAACTAGGATTGTTTTAAAATTAAAAGAAAAAATGATTTCTTAGATGCAAAACCACTTTAGAACATGCACTAAGTTTGTCGGTTGTAAGTGGTATGCAGTCACATAGCAAGGTAGACTATTCCAGAAGTCTAATTGTAGTGAAGATCAAGACTTCACTAAATCAGAGGTTAACAAGATTTGATATAGATCATCAAGTCATTCACTATACAAAATTCTGCAGTACTCAACAGTTTTAAAGTAGTGGTTAGAAAAGCTCTGAAGTATTTCATATTACTTTCACAATAAACGTGTAACATCTAGGCCTGCTAGAGTAAAACTAGAGAGGGTGTCTAGATTGGTAATGACTATGTATAAGAGTGAATTCCATCAGATGTGGCCTTTACCTAATGGCATGAGATACACTTGCTGGAATTTCACTTTCCACAGAAGCATTAAAAGTGAAAGAGACTTTTCTAGTTTTTGTTCTGGCAACTTAGTAATAAACCGTATTACTGCAGAAGTGAACTTCAAAAGACAACAATATCATCAGTTATAAACGATATAATTCCATCAGAATTAAGTATATCTGCCCACTGCAATTCTGTGTTTGCCATACACAGAATAACTTGACATATATAAGTCAAAGTCCAGTCCTATATAGGTCTGGCCCAGCAGTCTATCATTATGTCCATGCAAAGAATCCAGAAAAAGAAACTGAGAAGTCTCCCATATTAATTTGGCTTCGGGACATTCAAAAGTAATGCAAGTTTCTTTCAATGCTCCCGTCTTGCTCTGAAGATCAAAAAAGGTTAAGGGCCAGTCCTTTCCGCAAGTGGGGGTTCCTTTCTAGATCTGTGAAAAAAATCTGAGGAGAAAATTGGAATGTTGCTGGGCATTTTCAGAGTGTCAGGGTTACATATTGCTGCAAGTAAAATTGTGAAGACCAACATATCCTTCTCTATGAGGGGCAGGATGCACAGATTCTTTGAAATATCACATGATGATACCCCTTGGGCTTTACAATTCTGCATCTCAAGCTCTCTGCTTTGCTTAACAAGACACATAGCAATTTCAGTCATATGCACACACATCCAGGGCTGGCCCTAGGTAATTTTCAAGTGTAAGCGGACAGAATTTTGGCACCCCCCGCAAACCCATAACTGAAAAATAAAAGCGTTGGATAAGCAAAAATGTTGGATAATAAGGAGGGATTAAGGAAAAGCCTATTAAACATCAAATTACATTATGATTTTACAAATTAAGCACCAAAATGTCATGTTTTACAACAAATCAACAGAGAAAGCAGTTTAATACATGGTAATGTTATGTAGGAATTACTATATTTGCGAATTTAGCATCAAACATTGAACTGGGATATAGGGCAGTGTGGACTCAGATAACCCAGATCAAGGCAGATATTGTGGGTTATTCTGCTTTGATATTCTGGGTTATATGGCTGTGTGGAAGAGCACTGAGGGTCCTTAGGAATCCATAGGAATTAAAAGGCCACCGAAAGGGAATCTGGCCCCTGGTATTAAAAAAAACAAACCAGTAAATAAAGAACAACACTCAGAAAACAGAGGAAATCCAGACAGGAAACAATCAGGGCCAGCTAACACATCCCAACAAAGGATTCTCTCTTACATACAGGAAGAAGCCAGGCATTGAGGCCACAGGGCCATCAAATGGTAATCAAGGTGATGAATTACAATATCTTCACCTGCCTTCTACAGACAAGAGTTCTTTCTCCCACCTTGGACCTTCCACAGATATATAAATCTCCCTTGCCTAGTTTCCAAGAGACCTCACAACCTCTAAGGATGCCTGCCACAGATGTGGGCAAAACCTCAGGAGAGAAAGCTTCTGGAACATGGCTATACAGCCGGAAACTTGCAGCAACCCAAACAGTCATATTTACCTGTAACAGACACCTTTCAGTTCCTCTTCTGATTCTCATTTCCCCCCACTGGCTTCCAGTTTCCACAGTTGTGTACAGAGTCACAGACGGGCCCAGGCCCCTATTTCATTTCCACTCCTTCAAATTCTTTCTCCATTTTCTTGGGACCCTGCGCCTTTAAGCGGCTATGGCCCACCCTCCATGGACTGCATTTCCCATGATTCCTGGGGGAGGTGGCCGTTTCCGGGTTGCACGTAGGCACGTGGGACGGGGCGGGGAAAAAGTGTGGTAGGAAACACACTATGTTTACTTCCGGCCATCCTCAGATGGAGGGATGGTTTGCTGAAGGGGAGCAGGCGGGCGCTGCCTTGAGGGAGGAGGAGAGGAAGGAGGAAGAAGAAGGAGCAGCAGCAGCAGCCAAGCCGCCGCTGAACCAAAAGCGAAGGTTGCCAAAGAGGAGGAGGAGGAGAAGCGGGAAGAAGGTCTGGATTGGGAAGAGGCACCCATGGTCCGCCTCAGTGGCCAGGGCCGGCGGGGAGAGAAGCGCTGAGGCCGTAGGCAGCCCAGGACGCGGCCGCAGCGGGAACAAAGCAGCAGAAGGAGAAGGAGGCCACGCCTGGGCGAAGGGCGCTGCGGGCGGAGAGGAAGGCCCAGGCCTTCCTCTCCTTCCACTGCTTTATCTCCGCCGCAGCTGCAACCTGGGCTGCCTCCAGCCTCAGTGCTCTCTCCCCACTGGCCCTGGCCTTCTTAATCTGGACTTTTTTCCCGCTTTTTCTCCTCAGCAACCTTTGCTTTTGGTTCAGCCGCGGCTTGGCTGCTGCTGCTGCTGCTGCTGCTTCTTCTTCTTCCTTCTTCCTCTCCTCCTCCAGAGGATGGCGCCTTCTGCAACCGCGCAGTTTGCCTAACGGGTGAACCACCCCTGCACACATCTCAAGTATACAAGATAATTAAAGGCCTAAAACAGCCATATTAATAAAAGGCCCAGGAATAAGTGGGCTTTGCTAAGAAATCTACAGCTCAGAAAATCTACAGCTACAGATTCCTGAAACTTGGGACAGAAATTCTTCAAACCTGTGGATAGTCAGATATTCTTCTTCTTCTTCTTCTTCTTCTAGTAACAATTCATTATCCGTAGTCAGAAAGCAACTGGATAAGGACTCTCAGTGAAGATCTAAAATCACAAGCAGGCTCCTACAATACTAGGCTCTCTCTTCTCACACCATAAAGGGAATGAAGCCTAGGAATTCCTACTTTGTTCTGGTTTTACTTGGATTTTAATATTCATTATTTTGGCTTTCTTGTTCTGATGTTATGTTGTACTGTTGCTATGTCTAGCTTAAATTTTTAATGAACTGATTTGGAAATGCTTAGTGTTTGAAGACTGGAATGTACATTTATATATGTATAAATATGAAACAGCACATTAATTAGGCCCAGAACACCACTGGCAGCCTTGCAAATTAAGGAGGAATTTGTTTAATACATTTGATATCACCACAAACAAGCAAGCTATGGTGATGTACATTAGTCTTTAGCAGCACCATACAGAGAACACTGTAGTAGTTAACCCTTGAGGTTGTGAAGGCTTGGATAACTGCTGCAAACCTTAGGATCTTTCCAATGAGATACAGTTCGTCTACGTAACGTGACTGAGGGAAATATTCTTGCCACATGCTTTTAAAAGAACAGTGCAAATTCAGGTCAGCATTTAGGTTTTGTATCTGTTTTCATACAAGTAGAAGTATACTATCAATATCAAGTACATTGCATACTCCTAAAACATCAGGCCTCCCAGTAAATACCACTTCATCTTATGTGGGTTCAGTTTCTGCTTGCTAATCTACATCCATTTGATTGTAACTTCTAACACTGTTTCAGAACAATTTTTTAAAAAAGGATCCCAAAGCAATATCAACAGTTTACAGATGACACCCAAAGCTCCTTACAATCTGTTACAACACCTCTATACATTACATTAAACAACACAGATAATTTTGATACTGTGGAATCTTCCATCTACCAGAAGGTTAAGCTAGCACTTCTTAAGATCCAGGTGTCTTTGGTTTATTGTGTTCCTATTTTTGACAAAGATATTTCAAGCTGCAGAAATTCTGATTTTAGAGTCCATAAAAATTTAGACCTATAATACAGGGGTCAAAGTTTTGTGTGGGGGGAAAATGTTTGGTATGTGCACACCCGTCTAAATGTCCCATCCCTACCAGTGTAATGGAAATGCATGGTTTCGAATCCAACTTCCTATTCATACTTTTATATTGTTCACCATAACAAATTGAATGCCAGAACAAATCATGAAGATACCTAATATATTTCGGTTAAGTTTGCATTGCCCAGACTTTGAGTTAAATTGCCTGTCTTGCTTTGAAGTGCAAGACCTTTTTGTCCCTAACTGAAAATACAGGCAGAAGACGAATTTTCTAGTGACTTTCCTTTAAGCATGGAGAGGTGGCTGGTTCAAGCAGAAGACTTGAAGCTGAAGGTACTTTCCACCCTGCTTAAAATCCCTTTCTAAAAAGCTCTGCTTAACTGCCATAGACAAAACAAAAATAGAGAATTCTAGTGGATGTTTATCTTTACTGGTGATATCTCACCTAATACCGAGTTTCAAGTTGAGAAAAGGAAGGAGACTAAAATTTGAGAACTATTGGATAACTCACTGAAAAACTAGGTTTCTTTTAATACACTGGTTCTCAACCTGGGGTCCCCAGATGTTTTTGACCTTCAACTCCCAGAAATCTTAAGAGCTGGTAAACTAGCTGGGATTTCGGGAGTTGTAGGCCAAAAACAAGGTTGAGAACCACTGTTTTAATATATATCTCTAATGGTTTCTACTAAAAAGATATGGGGAGATCACAAGGGGAAAGGCATCACTTTAGGACAGAAAATCCTAATTTAAGGAAAATATCCTGCTTGAAAAAATGTTACATAAAAGCAACAACAACACAAACAAACAAAAACAGCAACCCTCATTCTTTATTATACTGAAAGAACTCCCTTAAAGTCTATAATACTATTAATGGAAAGATAGAATAGTCACATGAAAAGGCCTCAAGACTGAGCACTAGGTTCTTAAGTTTACAAGGCACATGTACCCTTTGATATGATTTGTACAACTAATGTAAGCTGACAGGTTCTATGGTCAATTAGCATCTGTCTGAAGCAAAGTGCAGATGCTAAAATAATTTAGATTCTTCATCCTATAAAGCACTACAGCTGAGATATTTAATTTGCTGAACTAACAAGTCTCTTTGGTCTCTTATTTACAGTGATAATGCAGATACTACCAACATTGGAGTACTAACTACGTCAGCACAGCAGAAAGTTACAGAATTATACAAGTGATGATATTAAAACTGGACTGATGAAGCAGCAACAAAAATATAGAAATGATAATTGCTGGCACAGGCACTAGAAAATAACCTTCCAAATGTAATTTTATAGCCACTAAATATAATATGGCCCAACTTATTACTGTGGCAAGAGGACAAAGAAAGCAATAATTGCTGATTTTTTATATGACAGGGTACTGTGCAAAATGTGGATTTCCTCCAATTTTATGCAAAACAAGGACTAAAATATTAATTTCAGACAAATTATGCGATAAATGGATAGGCAACTTCTACCCTTCAATGCTTTTCTGACCATGAGAGAATAGCTTCTATGCTCTTTACAGAATCCTCATAATGCCAGCTTTAACAAAATATGGTTCTTAGCTTGCCCCTGCAGAGTTAACTTTAAAATCAGGGCATGAGCTATTTCCAAAAAGAAACTCATTACCAGAAAAGCTACCCACCCTTTTATTAACTGGAATTGTACTGGTGCCAAAATCAATCCTAAAAAAGCCTGAAATCTCAAATGTTATTTCTTCACTGCAGCACATGTAGTTTGTAACAGAAAAACCCCAAAGCCATGCTAAGTCCTTTCCATCCAAGATTAAGAAATGTGTGATTCAATTGGACGTTTCCTCTTCTGTATCTGCGCATAAGCATGATTGGATCCAGATTTTAATAGCTAGCTGGCATGCAGTGCTAAGGTAGACAATTTCTGACAATGTCAAAGGCAAACACCATCTCTCGCACTGGAATGATTTCTTGAAAGCCTGTTTATTAGTAACTCTACTCCCACTCCTAATCCAGAATATCCAACCAACCTGCTGCATTGAGAGTTCAGCTGACTCTGATTGGGATTTGGGAAACTGAACTCTGAAAGGAAACAGCACTTCAGCCAATGGCAGCTCAGTAGCTGAGATCATATGTTGGTGACGTCAGTACATAGACTGTATCTGTGGAGTTTCTAGCAGGTAGTTTTAGTACAGCCACTCAGCTTTTGAAAATCATTTCCCTTTTCTGCATGCATGCATTTGGCTTTGCAAATTCCAGACCTCTTCTTGTAAAATCATTTGCATTTTAGTCCTATATATGTATAGTCAGACATGAAATCTTCTGAGTTGAATAGGCTTTGTCAGAAAATGTTCAGACATGCAGCTTTATACCTTAAAAACTAACAAGACAATATTAAGAAACAAATTTATTTCTTATTCTCAACAAGATAGTGAAAGCTATCTTTTGGGCAAGTTCTGGAGTTTCAACATCTTCTATTGGTAAGATATAAAACAGATATTTAAGGCAGAACTATACTTTATGCAGCCTGGTAAAGCTCTGATAGAATTTTACGAACCACATGTTATTTCATACTTAAGTTTAGCAAGCCATAAGGTGTCAAGTGTAGATTTTTTTTAATACTGACCTCTAGCATTGTCATACATACATATATAGTAGTGCTTATTTTTGAGTTTCATGGATTTTTTTCCCCCAACTAAGTAGACAACAGCAGTGTTATAGCTTATATGCCTGTATTAGTTATCAATGTTATGTCTGTTCTTTCAGATGTACAATGTTATATTTATGACCTGTACAGCCAGTGTATCTGCCAATAGTTTTGAGTGTGATATAGGAAATAGCCAGAACAGTTCGATTATTAATCAGGTATTACTTAGTTTAATATTTGCATTTCAAAGACAGAGATCCTTTAAAGTTATTACAGCATTCCCCAACAAATTGAGCATCTCTTATCTGGACATCTGAAATATTTCAAAATCCAAAATTGCCCACATGGGTGCCTGAGACCTTTGCTTTCTCATGGTTCAATGTACACAAACTTTGTTTCCTACACAAAATTTTTTAACTATTGTATACAATTACAGGCTATGTATAACTTTTACATGAAACAAATGAAGTTCTGATCATAACCTATTATACACACAGAGAGGATTCAGCAGCTATCAAGTAAACAAAAGTGGTCACAAGCAACTGCACACATGGCACCTCAACTGCTATCGAGTTATATAACAGACAATTGTCTTAAAAAGCACCAGGCTGTCATAGGGAAGGACTAACAGAAAGGCCAAGAGATGAATATCATAGGGCCCCCAAAAGTGGTACTAATTATACCCAAAGTCTGCCCCCTTTAATAATTTTCAAGTGTTACAATTTTCTTTAGTAATCATTTTAGTTCTGACTTTTAAAAAGAGGTCTTTCTATGCTGAAAGGCTTATACGGAATGAAAAGGGATAGTGAAAGGTTGAAATAAACTTAAGTCAAGGTAAGTATTTGTAAATACTGATTTAATTTGTCATTACAAAAGAGACTATTTTAATTTCACCATAGTAACTGTAAAGGTTTCTAAAGTAATTTATTTTTTACTCTGAATCCGAAAGCAAGATTCTGAATACATATTAACTATGAAAAGTATGCTGAAATACATTTTTAGTATATGCTTCTCCACTATTTTTCAAGAAAATTTAATCTCTAAAGATCCTCAGCAAAACCAAAAACTCATACACACCTGATTATGTTTTCACAGACATTCCAGTTTCATGTGAGAAATAAAAGTTAAGCACTGCAATGTGACCATCAAGTTGTATGGATTAATTTACCAGAGAACAAACAGAAAGATGTCATTAATATGTGATATTAGTTCTAATTAAGTAAAGAACACAATTTTAAAAGCATTGCAATGCTTTTGAAAATGTCCTCCAACAACCGTATTTATTCATAGGAACAGAACCAAAGTTGTTCAAATTATTCTATTCATATTTGCCCCACTTGAAATTATCTGATTTAATATTTTCTATAGGAATAACCATTTTAGTCTATTACTAGCTTCTGATGGAATGCCAAAGACGAATAAATAGAGTGTTGCATAGGCTTTTGTGCATCTAATGAAACTGACTGAAGACCAGAAAAGCATCGTATAACAAATTTGTCTTTGACACACCTCAAGACTCATTGTTAAATTCATCAGCTTTTCTTATTTTATGTGCATTATTATCCACATTCAGAAGTTTAAATGTTAGCATCTCCAATTCATTTCAGGTCAGCAGCTTTGATTTGGGAGTTGGTAGTATGTATTCCCTTTCTTTCTAAAAAGAAGCAGTCACATCAGTGGGACACAGATAAACAAGTCTTGCCTGCAAGATTATGGCCGATATATTTTTTTTTGTGAGGGGAAACACTTGCAAAAAAAAATCCTATTACTGTATGTTCAGAAATAAGTTCTATTTTCAATAAAGCTCACTTTTAGGTAAGTATGCATAGTTTTGAGATCAAAGTGGACTTGTCAGTATTTCAAATTGTTAGATTAAGCTGCCATTCATCGTCATGGCTTCTTCCCTCAATAAAGAAAAGTGTCAGAATACCAGGACCCTCTATTCTTTATGCTGTTAGGTATAATTCAGCAAGTGATTTCTGAACTTTGTCAGTAAATGTCTGAGGTTTAAACCTCTAGAAGCCAGAGATTTAATAGACACATGATGGAAGAATAAAAGAAGGTGTATTAGTATTAATCTAAAACACAAATAAATCAGGTGGTTGTAATTATGGACAGAATCTAGCCATTATCAGATCTCATTTTCCAAGAGGGAGGGATAAGATAGTTGAGAACATAGCTAGGTTTTATCCTCCTACTCTTCTGAAACAAAACCATTTTCTTCTTTCCATTGCTCTTTGTAACTGAAAAGTGTATTCGAGGGAGATGATTCAGCTCAATCCTTACAGGTCAAGACCACTGCTCTATTCTTCTGCAGGAAGTACCCTCAGGAAACAAATCTGATAAGAACAGTAGCAAGCAAAATGAAAAATGCTGATATTACATTAGTTCCTGTTGTATACTCTGTGGTAGAAAATGACCTCAAGACCCATTAGGCTAAACATTTTTTTAGAACATCCATGACATGAGAATATACTTTAGGTATCAATTAAAATCTACCCTCCATCTCCACTGAACAATGTTGTAATTTGTTTTTGTGTAAAGTAGAAAATCCTTGGAGAATGAGACAGAAGAGATGCCAGAGTACCTAGAATAATACTAATTAGTCTCTGCTGTCTGTTTGTCTCCAAGGAAAGAAGTAATTTGGATGCTAGATATAGATCTATATCTTTAGCTTAAAGTAGATTCCACAAGCTTTTAAAAAGCAAACTTCTTGGCATGTTAGAAATATTTATTAACTGCCCCCTTCAGTGCATGGTGGACTATTTAGTTAGGTAGAATGCAGAATAATTCACCACATTATCTCTGAACATCAATGCTGTATTCAAACTGAGATCCTTCCACAACAGCACTCAATTTAAAAATCGTACATTAAGAGATAGAACAGCAAATCTACATATTTGGCCTCATCATACTTGAGCATTTATCCACTTTAAATCTGGTTTCTGCCTCCTGCAGAATTCTGGGGTTTGTAGTTTGGTGAGGCCCAGAACCTGTTTGGCTGAGCTATTTAAAGGCCCCTCCCTAAAGTGGATTTAAAGTGGATCCAAACTCTAATGTGATGAAATAGATTGTGTAGTTTGGCTTGTAGGTTGCAGAGATATATGTAGTGTAAGTGGCAACCCTACTGTTGATTTCACAGTCTCCCATTACCTATGAACTTCCCAACAGAACCAAACCCAGGAGCAAACAGTTCTCATTTGTGATAGATGACAAATGTACAGAGTAATGATTGATTACCTTTTGGCAATAACAAGGCCAATCCCTACCCAAGCACATGGTTTAAAATGTTTTTAAAACGAACTTGCTTTTAAAAAGTAACTAAATTATCCTGGTGTTCTATCCTGAGGGTGTACATAATCTCAAATAAATATAACTAAAATAAACAGTAAAACAATTAAGCTAACAACTACTATAGTGAGTGAGTATCTGAACAATAACCTTGTCCATAGCATGGTAGCAAAACAGTTGATAAAGTAGTACCAGTGCTGGGTACCCTAAATAAGGCAAGAGTGGAGTGAGAAAGCTCACTATGCGGTGGAAATGACTGATCCAGTTCCTGTTGGCAAGACCATCTTTATACACTTCTCACATTTTGCAAACATGAAATCTAGTCAATACCAAAAATGTATTGAACAGGCATTTTATTTGAAAACAATGGATGAGTCTGAAACAGATGTAGTGTGTTTAAGGAAAGTAGCCTACACCAACTATTCAAATGTGCATGCTGAACTTTGGTGTTTACCATACTGAAACCTACGTACCAGTCATTTTAGAAATATGCATTCCATATTAAGTGTGGCACTCTTAAGTCATTTCTGATTTATGTCGACATGGGAGTTCTTTGTGAGAGTTGTTCAGAGGGAGTTTGCTCTTGCCTTCCTCTTAATTTGAGAGTGTGAGACTTCAGCAAGGTCACCCAATAGGTTTCCATGGCTGTGTGGAAATGCAAATGTTGGTTTCTCAGTGTCCTACGCCAGCATTCACTACACTACATCATATTAGCTCTCAATAAATGTGGTACCAGATTTGGGTGCACTGAAAGGTGTCTTCCCAAAAGAACAATTTTCAACAATTCTATTAACTTACAGTTACCCAGAATCTCCTGTTTCAACCATTTCTCAAGATCACGAACAAACCTACCACATTCTTTCTGCATATATTATTTCCTTTACTTGTTTGATTTTCTGAAAACACATACACAAAGCCCAATTCCTGAAGAGATAGTATAGCAGCACTATCGGAGTTTCATCTCCCAGTCTTGAATGGCTGAGCAAAGTACCTCCAGTAGTATTGTCGCACTTTTTCCAGCCAGACTCCTTTCTTTCTGCAGTACCTGGCCACCAGAAGTAGAGTGTCACAGACTGCAAAGAGTGCTAGATATTAATAGACTGCAAAGAGTGCTGTGCATACTGTGTCTTCTGTCCGCTTTGCTGCCCCCTCCCAACTGGCATAGGCAGAGAACAACAGCACTGCAGCACTTTTTCTCAATGTGCTGAGTGGCACAGTACTATTATGACTTCATTTTCTTGATTTAAAGGGTTAACGGAGTAAAGGCAACAGTTACTAGCCAGGCAAATGGATACTTTACAGTAATATGCCACTGGAAAATATAGTCTCTATCCTCTTGTACCCAACATTTTAACGAATGGTGTGCTTTCACATTGGCATTCGTGTACAGATCCTGAGTTCTTCAGTGCAAGGCTAGTACAAAATCATACCTATAATATTTTTTCTAGCAGAATATTGCTCAAGCAGGTGACAGAGAAACACTAGTGTGCACATCATACTTGAAGGACTTCTGCTTTCTAATGGTGACGGTGATTAGCTACTTGATACCAGAAATTTCCAGTTAACATAGTTTATGTCTAAGCACAATTTATATGCACAGTAAAAGATTTTTCAGCTTTGTAAATTTATGTTTTTCAACTAGAGAAAAAATTATATAAACTAATACCATTTTTATTTATACTGTACTTCCCAAACAATTCTGCGTTATTCAGAACTATTTTATCTCCAGAATTTCTTTTACTCTCATATTAAAGCTTTTCTTCTAACACATGACATATATCAGCCCACATTAGTCCTCATTAGGTGAAATCCCAGAAAAATGATCTGGTCAGTTCAAGACAATGTGAATGTTTTGCATTAATATATTTTTTACGTATACAGAGAAATCTCTCAAAAATACCAGAATATCAAGGAAGATCTTTCACAACGGAATGAGCCAGCGACATGGGAAACCACCTTAGTATGGACTTCTTGGGTCCTTGTCTCTCTTTTCTGGAAAGTGCAAGCCCATTTAACAAGTTTAACCCTCAGAAGTTCTAAGCAATAAATGATACAACTGTATGTGCACCCATGCATGCGTGTATAAAAACAGAAAAGCATTTTGCAGAAATTATTTCACTGCATTGTCTGGAATAGACTAACTTCAATGCTCAATTTATTCATTCCATAGATCCCCCACAGCTACAATAGGATTCTCAGTTGAACACTATGGAACATAAAGTACAAAGTGCTTGCAATATATTAATGTTTAACTAACGACAGAGGTATATATGAGACCAAAGCCCTTCTTATATACCCTAAAGGCACCAGATCCTGTCTGACCCTGGAATCTAAGCAAGATACCAATCCCAATTGGTACTTGGATGGGAGACCGCCAACAAAAACTAGGCGCTGTAACCTATGTTCCAGAGGAAAAAAAATTGGCTATTCCTCTGGTTATTCTTTGGCAAAGAAACCCCTAAGAAAATTCATGGCTAGGTAGATAGGCAATTTGAATACAAGCACAGGAACATTAGAAGAAGTGGGTTGTGATGTCTGATCATAAGGAAAAATAAGTTTTACTAGCCTCCTTACTTTCCTTTAATTTCAACTGCAACAGAAGGGCTGCAGTGAAATATGCAGTTAGTATCTACAATCCCTTCTCAAATGCCTACACACAAAAATGACAAGATATGGGGCTGATCAGAACGTGCCTTCAAAAATCTGCATCAGCTTTTGTTTGTATTTCCTTCAGCATTCTGTAGTTGTATTCTTCAATATTTAGTTAATTTTAAGGAATACATTCGTTATGCATTTCCATATTTATTCAAATATTTTGTTTAGAGATTCCACAGCTCAGATTTTAAAATATGTTTTTTCAGTACCTAAGTAGATCAATGTCAATGTCAGGATCATCCATAACGATAAGGAAAACTTCACCTGATTTCAGATCAATCCTCTAAAGCAGTGCTAGTCAAAATGATGGTCTGTAGACTGCTGGTGGTCTACAAGATATCAGTTGCCTGTCCACAGTAAATTACCAGGAAACAATGCAAATAAATAGCATAGCAAAAATATGGTACCTAGCCTAGCACATTAGAGAAAAAAAGATGATCTACAACATGACAGCTACTAGTAAAAGAAAAATCACTTTAAATGATTCACTGACACTCTATAGGCAGCATGTGGTATATAGGACTGTTCTATATGGCATCTGAGAATCATAAGGAATGCATAAACTTTTCCATGTGGCTCAACAATAGCTCGCCTCCCAATTCTGAGCGATGTAAGCTAGTATCCAACAATATTTGGAACATCACAGATTCTTTATCCATTGGAAGACATCAGCAACCATACAGAAAAAAAATGCTTGCTGCCCCAAATATTTACCTATGCATATGCAATGTTGTCAGGAAGAAGTTAGGGATGCCCCCAAAGTAGATGCACCAGGCAAGATGATGAAACTATCTCACACACATTCTGGACCCAAAACTACAACTCTTATATAATCACACCCTTTATGTACAGTGTGGGTACAAACACATACAGACCTAAAAGCATAAATAATTGATAATCCTTATACTATAGTTTGAAAAAAAAAGCAGATAGCAAGAACCTAATAAAATGAGCTGTAATAAAAGCATTTCTTTATTTAAAGGGAAATACGGTAAGTAGAACAATTCAAACAAATTCAAACCTAGAAAAATACAAAACCTGTAATCACACAAATATACATTCCGGAGTCACAGCCAATCTGACATGAAATTCTTTCTTTATCCCAATACAATGGTCAGGCTCCTCTGAATGAAGGGACTATCTAGAGCACATCTGAGATAATTTACTAATCTTTTACTATGAGCTACCTATTCCCTCATCCTCATATCAGTCTTCTAGCCTCTGATGACATAGAGTTGATTCCCCTCCACCAAAAAAGTCTTAACAAAGAAAGCAGCCTTCCCTTTTTGGTGCCTTTAGGTCTACCAGATAAGACAAATTAGGGCATGAAGGCTATCTGTGTCATGTTTGTCAACTTTGAGGGTTATGGCCATAAACAAAAAACTTGCTGAGGATTGTATTCTGACATCTAAGGAAATCATATTAGCTAGATACCTTGTTACTATTTACATTGCTTCTGAGACCAGATGCCAAAAGGGCAAAGACCATTGTGCCTAAAGCCTGCTGCATAGAACCTCTTTTTGTGTATTCCTGGAGATATCTTTCTCAAAGATACACTGAGGTTACATAAAGAATGAGAACAGAGGGCACATCTACACTAACCACTTAGGTTCAAACTGGCATTGAAGAAAGTGGTTTCGCTGTGCAGATGACTACATAGGAAATCATAGAACAAATTTGAGCCTGGATAATGATAAACCACAGAGCACTGACGTGCATTAACGGCTTTCTTTCACATGCTTTTCTGGATGTTTGTTGTCCGGTTACTGCAGTCAGAAGTTACCTTTCGAACTGTATTAAATGGTCGGTGTTGAAAGGGCCAAAGTTAGGTACTATGGTGGCAAACGCTGGAAAAGCAGCAGGGCTGTGTCAATCAATCCAATATGGTTTGACTACTAAGAATCCAGTCTGAATTCTGAAGGGAACACTACAAAGGGAACTGCACTATCACTTAGCAGTTCTCATATTCAGAACTCCCCAATTTCTCCCACATGAGACACATACCAGGCAGCTATTACTTTTGATTCCTATTTTGTTTCTATCCTAGCACAACACACTTAAGGATGATTTAAGTAGAACTTTTTCTTAAACAGGTATACAGAAAGCACAAAATCTACACACAGTAGATATGTTATTATCCAACATATTCGCTTATCCAATGTTCTGCCGGCCCATTTATGTTGGATAAGTGAGACTCTACTGTATAAATAAAGATGGTGCCCATCCACTTAACAAGCTTTTTATCATTACAGTTGTTTCTGTAAATTAAGCCATATTCTCAATTTGATAAAAACAAAAATCTATTTCAGGTAATAATTGCAAAAATGCAAACATAAAAAAGAAGTTTGTAAGCAAACCCAAGGCTTATGCTACCACTATTTTTTAAAATAAATAGAATTAGTTTTTGCTTCATCTTTACAGATAGTTTACATCAAAAAATTATTACTACAAAACAGCTACTTAAAAGCTTATGCTAAAGCTCAAATTTAAATTCACTACAAAGGCTATATAACTAAGCCAACGCAGCCCGTTACGTAATGTTTTGAATTGGAATGTTAGAACACCACTGTCTTGGAGAGAACTGCTGCAAATTGTGTTTGTTCAATGAAGAGTTTTCAATGTTATTGTTGATTACAGCTTCCAAATGTTGCAAAGTTCGGATTAAAAATACAAAGCTGACAGTGCTATTTATACATTCCGATATGTAGCTTCTCATATATTTTGATTAGTTTCCTAACTACACATTTTTTGATACTCCGCAGTGGGGCTTGACCGCCACTGGCGATGATGCAATCAACTAATGTGCAGAGCCACAAACCACAATAATATCGCCAACACATTATGCCAATAATCCCTTATTAAATGTAACCAAAATAAGATCAGATGTTTGTGATAATTTTGGTAGCTCCCATCTCACACATAAAGGGTATATATGTGTTAGAAAAGACTGAAGGTGAGTCTCAGATTATGGCTCTATATATAGAAGGTCCCAGGTTCAATCCCTACACTTCAAGGTTTATCAAGGAAAGATCTCATCTTGAAACCTGGAGTTGACAACCCATGCTCTGACTCTGTATAAGGCAATTTCCTATTGATATAGTAGCATAGAGCACAGACCTCTTAATTTGCAATTTGACAGCTAGATATTGTATTTGACTATATAGTGTTATGTACACTGATCTGAGATCCCTTGTGAATGGACGGCAGTTCATGAACATGAATAAACAAAGTACTATCAATCAAGATGGCTCTATATTACCTCCAGATTTAGAGACAATGTATCTCTGAAACCAGTTACTAGGGAACATGATCAGGAGAATACTAGTGCACTCCTGTTATGCTTGTGGGCTTTCCATAAACATCTGGTTGACCTCCTTGTGGACAAGATGGACATTTGGTTTACTCTTAGGGTACAAGACCTCATTAGGAAGGTACTCAGACAACATTCAGTAATTGTCTGAGCCCTACTGGGATAAAAATTCTATTCTATATATTTTAGTAACTGAAATAATATTGCACAGAGGTATATCTTTTAATCACACTGAACTTTTCCATTTCTTCAGAGTCAAGATTTCCCATCACTATTTTAAGAACTATACACTTCAATAGGGAAGAACTGGATTTCTTCTCTCTTTTAAAGCAATCATGTTCTAACATACCGGTATTTTAATAACTAAATGCTAGGACCTTACACATTGCCTCAGAACACTAGAGTTTGCAGCACTCCAGTGGTCAACCGCAAACCATTTATTTCAGCAGCCCACTGTGAATAGGTCAACTGTATCAAAACCAGGTGTATTAGATTAACCCATTGGGATACACAGGTAATCAAGATATGCCAGAATGTAAAGCGGTCAATAAACAGATATAAAGTAAAAACTTATATTAAATGAAGTAAAATCAGTACAGAATTTACAATGTGATGTTAATGTTCCATACATCAAAATGAATATATGACACACACACACGACCGGTTTCGACTTAGTCTTCTTAGTGTGTGTGTTCTACATGCTCTTCAGTTTCAACTGATTGATTTGACGAGTGAAAACTTATGTATAGAGCAAACATTGTTCACTCATATATTCATTTTGAAGTATGGAACATTATCATATTGTAAATTCTGTACTGATTGTACTTCATTCAATATAAGTTAATACTTTATATCTGTTTAGTGACCATTTACTAGTGCATATTATTGTACTTGTGAGTATATATTAGTTTGGTGTGTAACCAGGAACCCATTTACTTAATAGAATGTAAAACGGGACACACTTACAATGAAAACATCAAAACAACTGCAACAAGGCCTGTATCAACTGAGTGCTGCATCCATGGACAAAACGGTTATGTAATAAAGGGCATTTTTAAATTTTGCTGGAAATAAAATCAAGCTTACTCATGTAAAATAACTAGATTTTCTTAATTTTACTATTTAAAATTTTAATGTGCCAACTTGATTTTAATATAAACACCAATTCTTAGCAATGTGTACAATTATCACATTTGAATGTGTCTTTCCTCTTCATCTTGCCATTTATATCTGGCCAGATAAATGAATCAGAAGTAAGGATTTCCAGGTCTTACTTCACCTTTAATGAGCCTGCCAATACTAATTTACCCAGGAAAGTGTATTCAAAAACAGGGAACATTTGGGAAGCCATCTTCTCTGGCCATGTTCACCTTCTAAGTTATATGTCGACTTATGAATTTCATGGGGGTTTCTTAGGCAAAGAATACTCAGATTTTACTAGTTTCCTCCTCCAAAATATAACCTATTCATTAGTGGTCTCTCATTCAAATATTACCCAGACCTGATCCTGCTTATTTTCAAGATCAGACAGGACATTGTACCTTTAGGCTATTTAAACTGTCCACTTTCACTAAAGGCTTTCAAATACAGAATATAGTGTTTCTGACTGGTTTAAATTGTCTGCAATGTCTTGGACAAAATGCTCTGGTATTACACACACTTTTCTGAGAGAAGTACAGAATGAAACAAATGATGGAAAATTTTGGAAACTTATAAATACTCCATAGACCTAGTGATGTTCAAAAGGCAACCATGTTTAAAGACTGCTTCATAACAGATGTTACAGTCTTGGAAATAAAACCAAACATTCTACAATTCTTTAAAAATAAAAGCAACAAATACCTGAAAACAAGTATTCACAATAGAAATGCTTATACCAATATTATATTAGTATTATGTTTTTATATGCTGCAGGTCGCATGCGACATGCAAGTGTGGAGAAGAGCAAACCACAGACCATCTACTACAATGCAGCCTGAGCCCTGCCACATGCACAATGGAGGACCTTCTCGCAGCGACACCAGAGGCACTCCAAGTGGCCAGCTTCTGGTCAAAGGACATTTAGTACAATGCCAAGTTTTTAACTTTGTCTTTTAAAATAAATTATAAATGTACCCTCAATTTGTTTCTGACACAATAAATAATAAATGTTTTATATTAGTATTGTTTTATTTTAAAAATATACACAAATAAAAACAGCTGTCATTACATTCTCTAACAGATCCAGGTAAATTTAAAGAACCAGTATCTAAGCATTAATAACCGTGGGTTCTTTTGAGGAACCTGAGGATCACTATGCAAGAATGAAATCAGCAAAGAATGTCAAGCTTGGTCCGTTTTTTTTTTTACAATGGGCTAAGTTTCCAGCCCTCATGGTTTTAGAGAAATAAACCCCAAATGAGCAGCAACACATAAACATTATTGAGTGTGTGCGTTTCTTTCTTCTTACTACTACTGCTGCTACCAGCTCGTAACAGAGCTTATAATTCATATAATTCTACTTCTAACTAATAGGCCTATTTATGTCATCCTTAATTGGGCACTAGCCCAATAGTTAACAAAACATTATCAACCCTTGAAAATTTATAATTTTGGAATGCACACCTACGTAAAGCAGAACCATGCAGGGCTGTTGTATTTGAATAATTCATTTCAACCACAGAATTTTGTCATTTTTCTTGGATGCATGAAGCATAACCCTGATCATATTTCAACCTACTTCCCATTAAGACTGGAAATTCAAGAGCAAATCTTTCATTTGCTTTGTTAGACTGCTAAGATATATTTGTTGTATTATTATATTATGTTTATTTATGCCCCACTTTTTTTCTTCACAAAAGAGACTCAACGCGGCTTACGTTAACAGTATTCCAATACAATATTTGAAGTTTATATTGAGCTATATATCAACTTATTAAAATGAGCTACTCTTCAAGAAGTGAACATTTAAAAGAAGTTGAAGAGCTGAATCAACAAGGAAGCAAAAATCTCAATAATTATACAAGATCGTAGAGTTTAAATTTGGAATAGTTGATTATCATATTTTACCACAAATTACCTGTAACACTTAAAAAATTCACTGATGGTCATGGCATATAGGAGACACCAAGAACTAGTTGCAACATAAAATATGATAACACCACTACTCAAAATCTATCAGTCTAAAGTTTGAGAAGTTGGGTTACTGCCACAAATTATCTGTAATGTTCAAGATGGTAAAAAAAAAAGGAGACTATGAAAAACTGGTCATACCTACTTTAGAAAGTTAGAGGGGCTTTATAATCCTATAGATTTCAATTGTCTTTAGATATTGGTTTCTAGCCTAACAGGCAGTACAATGATAGTTTTCAAGTATGCAGAAAACGATGTTAAAAGACGCATTCATAAAAAGACATAGGACTAAAATTTAGGAAAATGCTGAAGCTGCAGCTTAAGAAACCTTGGCAGGATGTCTTAAAATTCTGACTTCAATATGCATTAATTTTCTTAGCAAGTTATTGAAAAGCTTTTTGCAGGAAATGCAGGAGAAACCTTGTGTAGTTAATGTCTAAGAATTCATGGTATTGCATCTAGATGGGCAGGATAATCTTCAAGCTTATTTTTATCATTTTGATTCAACTGAAACAACTTAAAAGCATTAGGTTATAAAGGATCACATCTCTGCAAGGCTGCAGAACTCTGAAATACTAGCTGTAATGATTTCTTTATATTCTGGGAGAAAAACTCAAGATAATTAACACAATTTTCAAATGAAATTTCACACACACAGTTTCATACTAAAATGACGTCATCAAGAAGGCTCACAAGCTTGAGGCAATTTCACACTCTCACAACCATAATTCTGAATGGATCCAGCTTCCACCAATGATTCAACTGATCTCTGGCTCGGTGGACATCTCAGTCCTCCTGACACACAAAAGAAGTATTATGCCAGACCAGAGTGGGGACAATCCCTCTCAACCACTAGAAGTAATATTGATATCATTCTTTAGATTAGACGTATAAGTTTCTGGGATCCTTGGTTTGCAATCCTTTGCACTACTCACTTAGTTGTAAACCCAACGCAAGTCAGTGATGCTTACTTCCAAGTAAAGCAGCAAAGGATTGGGATACAAGAGTTTTGTTCCACAAACCCAGTGCAGGACCCAAAGTTAAACAACTGAAAGATTTTGATAAAGTACAAAATTAGTTTTTTTAAAAAACAAAAACAAAAAAACACTGATGATTGTATATGATATTAGGAATGTATATACACAATAAACTTTTAACAATAGAAGGAAAAGAAACAAAAGGTCTTCAGAACTGATGGGTGCCTGCTTCTAGAGCTGCAATCTGAAAAATTGAAGCGTTTGATGTGCTCAACGGATTGAAAAACTGGGGGGGGGGGGGGGAAGAGAACCTAAAAGTTTACACGCTTGCTTTAAAGTACAGTTTTCTGTTTCTTTGGCAACTAAAATGAGCCTGTTCCACTGGAAAAGAAACAATCAATGGGTTGCTGTGAGTTTTCTGGGCTGTATGGTCATGTTCCAGAAGCATTCTCTTCTGAGGTTTCACCCACATCTCTGGTAGGCATCCTCAGAGGTGTGAGGTCTGTTGGAAACTAGGCAAGTGGGGTTTATATATCTGTGGAATAATGTCCAGGGTGGGACAAAGAACTCTTGTGTGTTGGAGGCAAGATATTGGTGTATTTATCTTTGTTGCACCATATGTATTATTACATTACAAACTCTTTGTAAGGCGCCCCAAGTCCCTTTTGGGAGATGGTAGGGGGGTAGAAATAAAGATTCTTATTATTCTTAAGTGTGAATGTTGCAATTGATCAACTTGATCAGCGTTTAATGGCTTTGCAGATGCAAAGTCTGGATTCTCTCAGGCAGAAAGCAGCTGGGCTTTCAATCTGCAAGGCCATTCAATGCTAATCAAGGTGGCCAATTGCAACATTCACACTTGCCTCAAACAGACAAGAGTCATTTCTCCCAACCTGGACTCTTCACAAATATATAAACCTCACTTGCCTAGTTTCCAACAGACTACACAACCTCTGAGGATGCTTGCCATAGTTGTGGGCAAAACGTCATGAGAGAATGCTTTTGGAACATAGCCATACAGCCCGGAAAACTCACAGCAACCCAGTGATTCATTCAACAATCAATGCCTGCCACAGATGCTTGGAGCTCCAAAACCAGTACGATCTAAGAACACAGTGAAGGTCCTGTGTTGTCTCTGCCTTACCTGGAGGGTCCATTTCGATATAGAAGATCAATTCGGTGGAATATGGCATCATCACCTCCCTCCAATCCGTGTCATCGCGATCCATATCCCACACCGTATTGTACATGGTGGCAAAGAGGAGATGATGGGCGATCTCTGGGGTCCCTCTTTTGTCAGCTTGCTTCTTCTTCTTCTTCTTAAAGAAAAACACACAACGAATACGACACACCACAAAGTAAAGCTGAGAGCGTACCAAAAAAAGACTAATAATTAAAAAATAAGAAGGAGGTGTGTGTAGGGGAAGAAACTTTTTCTTTCGATGGGTTTCCTCTTCGGGGAAAAAACCACTCCCCTTTCAGTCAGGAAGCCAAAGAAAAGGCTTTTTTTCCTTTGATCGAATCCCTTCCTTTCTTCTTGGAGGAAAGGGATCCCTTTTCTTTCAGTCGAAATGAAGCAAAGGAGACGGGGTAAGAGAATAATAATAAGAAAAGAGGTATTCTTTTGCAAAGTGGAGATTTCTGTGTCCTGCTTTGTTCCCAGAAAGTTTTGAAAGGCAGCTCTGAGAAAAAGTGAAGCCTGTGGAGAGGAGTTGCTTTCCTCCTCTGAACAAGAAGAATATAATGATAATAGTCCTTTTTTTGCCCGAAGAGGGGGCTGGGGAGGCAAGGTCTGGCTTTCAGGCGACTCAGGGGGAAGCGCAGCTCCTCCTCCTCCTCCTCCGCCGGCCCAGCGGCTCCGTGCCTGCCTTCCTGCTCCCTTCCGCTCCTACTCGGCGGCTCCCAGCCCCGCTCACCTTCATTTTAAAGAGGCTCTGAGGGCCCCAACCGTCACCAACCGCCTCCTTGCCGGGGAAGAGGCTCCGCCCACTTGGGAGGCGGGGAAGGCCCAGCTTGCTTGAGAAGCTCCGCCCCCTTTGGGTTAACCCTTTCACCCCTGGGAAGGATTTTCTCCTAAACTGAAACGCTGGGAGTGGGATTTTTTTTTCCGTGTTGAGAAACTGCAAGTCGAATTGGCCGTCTGCAAGGACGTTACCCAGGGGAGATGTTTTGCCATCCTGTGGGAGGTTTGTCTCATGTCCCCGCATGAGAAGCTGGAGTTCCCTGGATTCGAGCCTCCGACCTTTCGGTCAGCAGTCCTGCCCGCACGAGGGTTTAACCCATTGCGCCATCGGGGGCTCCATCGCTGGGAATGGGATAAGCTGATGCTTAACTTTACCTCTCGGGCCACTTTTCATACATAAAGTCATGCGGTAGGGACAGGTTGCAAGAAGAGGGGGGATCTCTCCAGCTGATGTCCAGGTTTCCCCCTGTCCCCTTTGCACCTCACAGAAGATGATGCCCCAAAAGAAAGTATGTACTTGCTTGTCGCCTAGGAAAGTAAGTGGCCAGCTCTTTTTTTAACCACTTGCTTCCCTAAGACTTGTTTTGCTTTGCTTGTGGGGGGGTTATGCATGTGCTGGGACTGTGGATGTTTGTGAAGGATGCTGTGCGGAAGGAAGGAAGATGTATTGCTCTGGGATCTGAATAAATACTCTTTTCCAAATGTGCACGAGGGGGGCATTGTGCATCGATCAAATACTATATGTGAAATAATGAAGGTTTTTTAAAATATTCCACTGCATGAGTGCGAGTTGGACTGATGTTTGGAAAGGAGGGAAATAAACACATTGAATACTCTTTTCCGAATGTGTACGAGGAGTATTGTGCATCAATCAAATACAGTATGTGTAATAATGAAGGCTTTTTAAAATACATCTCTCCAGTACAGTATGCATAATCATGATCCAAGCCATCGTTAGCAGACCATCAACTCCAGTTACTCTTTGCAGGATTATTCCAAATTTAAAGAGCCCAGCCATTTACTTCGGGTAGTTTGTGGATAGCAGTAATGAGGTTACTGGATGTGAAATGTCAGCAGGGTACCAGAGTCAAAACTATCCAATAAAGGATAAAAACTACATTTGTTCCTGTTCTTTAGTGCCATTTATCTGTGGAGATGCACAGTAAATCCCACCGAATGAGTGTGAGTTGGACTGATGTTTGGAAAGGAGGGAAATAAACAATAAGACTTCTTTAGGATAAGCTGGATCTTATGCCTTACCTGCATAATATGGGAATGACAAGGGTGGTGGCACTGTGGCAAACTGTGGCCCCCACATGACAAGATCATGGTCTGCCCACAACTAATTATGGTTTTAGGGATACTTTGGTTACACTCAATTATAGTAATTTACCCCAGAGTTATCCTGTTAAAGTCAATGGCCTGAATCCTATTGTTAGACTCAACTACGGTAAACCCACTTAAGGAGAAGGATTTATATAAGCATTGACTCACCACGCAACCCATTGATTCGATGGGTCTGCTCTAGTTGGGACTATGAATAGGATTCAGGCCAACATGGAGATTACAGCAATAGTAACTTGTGGGAAACAGTTGTTATTTTCTGTGCATATAATGTGGTGTATGGTTGAGCTTGGATGATTGATTCGAAGTCTGTGTCAGTGAAGCTCCATCAGAACCATGTTGACACAGGAATAAAATCTATTTACCTTTTAATATATGGCTAAAGGATTCTGGCAACTATATGGCTGTGGACATTGCAGATTATATGAGACAGTGTTTGTGTTTCAGTGTGCTGTGTATTATCAAAGATAGTTTGTATAGTCTGTCGGCAAGGCACTTTAGGGTTTAAAGCAGACTTCCTAAAGTGTAAATAAAATACCATCTTCTCATATATTTGTATGTATGTGTGTGATGCCACCTATTAGGATAGGACCTGGCTTTATAAGTGAAATCTGGAAAAAACAAGCTGATTGGTCCCTTTTAGTCCATCACTGATGTTAAAGTAGCCGGCTGCAGAGTCTCCTTGCAGCCACATCCAAAATAATTCAAAATCTAGCATATTTATCTTAAAGGATTGCTCACATAGATAGATTATTCTGCAGAAGATACAAATATCTACCAAATAATATTCAGGGAAGTCTTGTAGAAGCTATAAGCTTCCATATATTGTATTATGAATTTACATTTGGAACCGGAATGCCACCACTACCATATTTTTAAGGAGCATTCATTACTCTTATGCGCGGTCATCCACAGTGATATTTTTGGCTAATGCTCAAGCAATGCAGGTATACAGAATATATACAAAAAGACCTGTCCATGCCTGGTCACATCTAATAAATCCACACCTGTCTATTTCTGCTAGATGTTCATGTGATTGTTCATGTATTCACAGCTTCTCCAAATGAGGTTTTTCGCGTGCAATGTCACTGCCTCATCCAAGGCATTTAAAGCGGGGTATAGATGTCATCAATTTCCTTTCGCATGTTTCTCCATGACTTTATTTTCCACCTGGAAATAAAAAAGTCTCTTAAGAGAATAGCTGCACGTTGTGCGTGGAGTCCTAGCAATAGATGCCCTATATCTGGATTCACCCAAAATCTTAGGCTTATCTTAGTCATCCCGAGTCCCTTCGGGGAGATGGTGACGGGTATATAAATAAAGTTTATTATTATCTTCTGTTGTTTCTGTGTAATATTATTACTGTATTATTAGAGCATCTCTGCTTTCTAATGACAAATGGAAGATTAACATAGTTCAATCAGTGTGGAGTTTGTGCTTAGACCTTCCCATGGCCTCTTGGAGGGAGCCTGGCTTCGTTTTGCAGAGTTGATAATGAAGAAATAAGTGAATATGATAACTCCTTCCCAGGACTAGATTTTTCCCTATTCTTCAATTTTATAGCCTATTTGGGACGCTGTGGGAGCTGGATTTTCAGTTCATGTTGAGCATCTATTATCTGGAAGCTTGAAATACTAAAAAACCTACAATTATGCATCTGAGTGGGTGGGATAGTGAAATCATTCCTTTCGAACGGTTCAATGTGCACAAATGTGGTTTGATGCACAAAATTATTGTAAAATAGTGTACAAAAGTACCTTCAGGCTATAAGGTGTATATGAAACATAAACGAATGCCATGTTTAAAATAAATGAAAGTAATATTTTAAAATATTGTATAAAAGTAACTTCAAGGCTATAACATGGTATCAACAAATACCATGCCTTAAGAAAAGTCATGTTTAAGAATACTATATAAAATATTATATAGAAGTGCCTTTGATCTATGTGCATAAGGTGCATATGAAACATAAATGAGTATCGTGTTTAAAATAAATGAATGCTATGTTTGAAAATATTGCAGTAAAATACCCTCAGGCTATGTGTATATGAAATATATAAATCCCATGTCAACATGTCAGACTACACAAAGAAGCCATTTTTTGTGCATCAATCCACAAGCATGTGAACAATTTCACCAGAAAGGAGGAAACCATGAAAATGAACAAAATCAGGCTACCAGTATTACACAATTCTAAAATCATGACAGTAAATAAAGAACAACTTTCAGGAAACAGGGGAATTCCAGACAAGAAACAGTCAGGGCCAGCTAACACCTCCCAACAAAGGATTCCCCCAGGCAGGAAGCAGACAGGTTTTGAAGCTGCAAGGCCATTAATTGTTAATCAAGCTGTCCAACTGCAATATTCACAATAGCTTCAAGCAGATAAGAGTTCTTTCTACCACCCTGGACCTTCCGCAGATTGCCTAGCTTCCAACGGACCTCACAATCTCTGAGGATGCCTCCCATAGTTGTGGGCGAAACGTCATGAGAGAATGCTTCTGGAACATGGCCACACAGCCCAAGCAAACTCACAGTAACTCAATAAGTATTGTGTTTAAAATAAACGAATGCTATGCTTGAAAATATTGCATTAAAGTACCCTCAGGCTATGTATATATGAAATATATTTATACACTGTGTATTTGTAAGGTGGCACTGAAGTAGCCAAACTGTAAGCCACTCTGAGTCCCCTTCCAGGGTGAGAAGAGTGAGGTAGAAATATAGTAAATAAATAAATGGTATGTTTACACTTGGTATCTAATGTAGTAAAGGTAAAGGTTTTCCCCTGACATTAAATCTAGTTGTGCCCAACTCTGGGGGTTGGTGCTCATTTCCATTTCTTAGCCAAAGAGCCTGCGTTGTGCATAGACACCTCCATGGTCATGTGGACAGCATGACTGCATGGAGCGCCATTACCTTCCCGCCGGAGTGGTACCTATTGATCTACTCACATTTGCATGTTTTCAAACTGCTAAGTTGACAGAAGCTGGGGCTAACAACGTGAGCTCACACTGCTCCCCAGATTCAAATTGCCGACCTTTTGGTCAGCAAGTTCAGCAGCGCAGTGGTTTAACCCCCTGCGTCACCAGGGGCACCAGTATCTCATGTATGTATATGTATGTAATTTTAGGAGATTTTGGAATATCTATTTGCATATACAGTAGTCTCGCTTATCCAACCTTAGCTTATCCATTGTTCTGTATTATCCAATGCAGTCTGCCTCCCACCTGGATCCACAGCTGTTTCTCTAGGCAGCAAGGGCCAATACCCCAATAACAACACATGTGAAGCCACACTCCCAAACAAGTGGCAGACTTGTTGTAAAACATGTTTTGGTGATTAATTTGTAAAATCATAACGTAATTTGACGTTTAAGGCTTTTCCTTAATCCCTCATTATCCAACATTTTTGCTTATCCAACGTTCTGCCAGCCCGTTTATGTTGGATAAGTGAGACTCAACTGTATGTATATCCATAATGGAAAGGAGGAAAATGATAAAAGTGCAGATTCTTTCTAAACATAATTATTGTTTTATGTACTGTAGTTTTGTATGATGTGTTAATTTTTTTGTATCTGTGATTTATATTTGAGTTTTTGTATTGTCTTAGATTTGTAGGGCATCGAATTGCTGCCAAATGTTAGCCTCTCCGAGTCCCTCAATGAGGGAGTGAGGGCGAGGTATAAAACAAAGTAAATAAAAATAAATATAAATGTACCTTGCAACACCTGGATACCACTAAGTGAAATCTTAATTAGCCATCATTTTTGTCAAATAAGATGCATTGCTTTCTGTGGTTTAGGAGTCATTGAAAAGCACATGGGGATAGGACTCACTAAATAATAATAATAATAATAATAATAATAAATTTATTCTTATATCCTGCCCCATCTCCCCGAGGGGAGCAGTGGTCCCCAACCTTTGGGCCTCCAGGTGTTTTGGACTTCAGCTCCCACACTTCCTAACAGCTGGTAAGGTGGCTGGGATTTCTGGGAGTTGAAGTCCAAAACACCTGGAGGCCCAACGGTTGGGAACCATTCCTGACTGAAGCAACTGTTTTGGGATGTGCTCCTGAACTTTTGAGGGCTGTGAGGGAAGACTTTCCAGAGTTTTTCCTCCTTACATTCATGCTAACCTACGCTTCCGCCTTTGCTCTCCTTCTTCTGGGGGGAAAGAGGTTGTTACCTCTTCCTTCCACCTTTTTGGCTCGCGGCCAGTATGGACGCCAGTTCGGCTCGAGGGACGGGGGGGGGGGGGGGGAGAGAGAGAGAGAGCGCGCGAGCGCTGATTAGTTAGCCCAGTTTGTGAGAGCCGCTTTGCTTGTCTTTTGTCTGGGAAGAAGCATCGGGCTTCAGGATTGGCTGAGAGGTCCGCGGCCGGCTGGGCCAATCGGAAAGCGGGAAAGCCGGTCGGGCGGGTGCGGATTGGTTGGAAGCCTCAGTTACTAAGCGGGACGAAGGAAAATGGGGGGCAGAGAACGAGGGGAAGGGGGAGGCGAAAGAGCTTGAGGTATCCACGTCTGTTTTCTTCCCCATCGGTTCTTCCTCAATGGTGTTTCAACATGACTAAAACGTCACACAAGGGAGACAGTGCGAAACGCCAGCCATGAAATCTGGGGACCTGCGGGATCCCAGATAGAGATGTCAAGAGCTACCTGCATCACATAATGTGGATATTACAGGCAGCCCATGAATGCAGTTTACTGTACTTTAACTGGCAATAGCTCCATGCTATGTAATCCTGGGAGTAGTAGTTTGCTGAGGCAGAGAAGCTATAAAACTTTGTAAAACTACAACTCACAGGATCCCAAGGCACTGAGTGGGTTAAAAAGGCATCAGACTATTAATTCTACAGTGTAGACTAGGCATGGGCAAGCTTAGGCCCTCCAGGTGTTTTGGACTTCAACTTCCACAATTCCTAACAGCCTCAGGCCCCTTCCTTTCCCTCTTCAGCCCTGTGAATGTTGCAATTGGCCAGCTTGATTAGCATTTAATGGCCTTGCAGCTTAAAAGCCTGTCTGCTTCCTGCCTGGGGGAATTCTTTGTTGGGAGATGTTAGCTGGCCCTGATTGTTTCCTGTCTGGAATTCCCATCTTCTGAGTGTTGTTCTTTATTTATTGTCCTGATTTTAGAGTTTTTTAAAAATACTGGTAGCCAGATTTTGTTCATTTTCATGGTTTCCTCCTTTCTGTTGAAATTGGCCACATGCCTGTGGATTTCAGTGGCTTCTCTGTGTAGTCTGACATGGCGACATGGCATTTATATATTTCATATACACATAGCCTGAGGGTATTTTACTGCAATATTTTCAAGCATAGCATTAATTTATTTTAAACACGATACTCATTTATGTTTCATATGCACCTTATGTCAAAGGCACTTCTATATAGTATTTTATATAGTATTCTTAAACATAGCTTCTTAAGGCATGGCATTCTTGATGCCCTGTTTATAGCCTTGAAGATACTTTTATACAATATTTTAAAATATTACTTTCATTTATTTAAACATGACATTCGTTTATGTTTCATATGCACCTTATAACCTGACAGCACTTTTGTACAATATTTTACAATAATTGTGTGCATCAAGCCATGTTGTGCACATTAAACCGTCAGAAAGGAAAGGTTTCACCATCTCGGCTACTCAGATGGACAGTTTCAGGTTTTTTAAAATATATATATATTTCAGACTTCCAAATAATAGATGCTCAACATGTACTGAAAATCCAGTTCCCACAGCGTCCCAAATAAGCTATAACATTGAAGGATAGGTAAACGCTAGTCCTGGGGAGGAGTTATTCACTTTTTATCATAATTTCTTTCCCCCTCAGCTTAAGCGGCTGAGGGGGAAAAGGAAGGGGCCTGAGGCTGTTAGGAATTGTGGGAGTTGAAGTACAAAACACCAATTTTGTCCATGCCTGCTTTAAGCCATTTGGAAAGAATGTCAAAGCTAAAAGATCAAGAGATTGTGAAAAGCTGGTTGAGTGTCCCTTATCTAAAACAAAAGTGTTCCATGTTTTGGATTTTTTCCTCCCTGGATTTCACAACACTTAATGTGTAGTGTATACACATAATGAGATATTTTAGAGATGGGATTCAAGCCCAAATATGAAATTCATGATGTTTCATGTACAGCTTTGGTATACCGCCTTTTTAATAATTCTGTGCACGAAGCAAAGTGTGTGTGTGCACTGACCGATCAGAAAGCAAAGGTGTCATTGTTTTAGCCACTCAATGTTAATGATTTTGGCGTATTTCAGATTTCTGGATAAGCAATACTCAATTTGTATAATGAGGGAATAAAAATGACGACATCATTCAAAAAATGTGTTGTCAAAGGCTTTCGTGGCTGGAATCACTGGGTTGCTGTGAGTTTTTTGGGCTGTATGCTCATGTTCCAGAAGCATTCTCTCCTGACGTTTCACCCTGTCATAGATGTGGGCAAAATGTCAGGAGAGCATGCTTCTGGAACATGGTCATACAACCCGGAAAACTCACAGCAACCCATTCAATAAACAATTCTTAAGAGAAAAGGAATTCTAAATGCCTGCTGTGGAGGTTTATTAGATTATGTGAACTGTGGGCTAGTTCGAGAATGGTTAACGTAATCATGGTTATATGTTTTATGCTCCTTCCAAGACTCCTGTTGGTTTACAGCAACCTCATTAATTTCATAGGGGTTTCTCAGAGATAGCTTTGCCAGATCCTCCCTCTGAAATATAGCCTACAGCACTGGTATTTATTAGTGGTCTCACTTTCAAGGCTGACCCTCCTTAGCTTCCAAGATCAGATGGGATCTGATACCTTAATCTACTCAGAGGTGAATCTGATTGAATTTTGTTAAAGTAGAACTTGAGATTTTGTTAAAGTAGAAAATGTTTCCAGGGAAGCATTCCTGGGACAATTTGCAGCTTGATGCAGCATGTTATTGCTTCTACAATCCTTGTTACAACCCACCCAAAAGAAAAATTAGTATAATAATACTATAATAATAAAACTTTATTTATACCCCACCACCATCTCCCATAGGTACTCGGGACGGCTTACAAAATAGCACACAATGGTTCCATACAACACATAAAATACAGTACATCAACATTTAAAAATCAATAACATCAATTTATATAACACTACACATATAAAATTAACAAGAGCACAACTCAAATTAAATAAAATGATCAGTACAATGTGGCAATAGCCACTAATTACAAAATATATGTCCTTTTATCATTGTGAATGTTTCTATGTGTCTCTATGGAGAAAAGAAACCCTCACCACTAGATTACCAGTAGTGTAAAAAAAAAAGTGCAACACTACAAATGGTACAATACAGCTCACATAGACTTTAAGAGGGTCAGGTGCGCCCTTCCACCTCACTCCAAAAAACACTAGAAAGTCAGGCCTCCTAAGTAGGATCACATAAACCTGGACTTGATTACCAACCACAAACTCTTACGTAAACAGAAACAACAAACATATTTCAGTTACATGTCTAAATTTCCTTAGTCTTGCTGGCATATAAAAAACATTTAGGGGATTAGTAGAGATGTTTTTTACACTTCTCTTTCAAATTGTTGAAAAGCTGCGTATAGAAGTCAGGCAGCAATCAGAAAAGATAGTACAGTAGAACTGCTATGATATTTCAACTGAAAGTTTGACACAGCTCTTTTCCTCTACATTAGATGAACCGAAACAAAGCTCAGTCTCAGGGAGACAAGAAGAAATTATTTAAGCAAAGAAAATGAGTTTTCTGGAATTTTTTAAAAAATGGCATGGGTTGTAGGCAGACATTTACTGGGCTAGTGATGGAATCTGATGCTGCAAACGGAGGGGAGTAGGCATCTTATTGATGTTTGGATTATCAGTCTTCAGATACAAATTCAAAAGATTCATCCAAACCTCGTATAGGGATGGTTCTATACTATTGCATTATATGGACATACAAAATATCCTTCTTCTTTTTCCTTTTCTTTTTTTTAAAGCACATATTCTCTGCTCCAACTTCCACTTTTGGTGAATGTTCTTCTTTACTGCAAAAAATAAACATTCATGATATAACCCTTCCTCTATGATGTCTGCACACATCTTGAGACGGAGCTTAATTAAGAGACGTTGTAAAATGTAGCATCAGAAACAGCTCTGAGAGAGACAGATTTGCTTCTTAAAACAAGGGTAGTTTATTGCTCCAAAACCAGATAATTTTGCTCACCAGAGCTTTTGTTTGAAATAGACATGCAGATAATACAAAATCCATGCTAGTCAACCAGCCTCATTGCTAACTGGGTTGACGTGAGGTTTCGGCAAATGCTGCAAATTGATAAAAACTGTGTCAGATAATTAGAAGCCCACTGTCACTTTACAGAAGTATGGCAATAGAGAATTTGAAGTTTACTGCTGCTGCTTGAATAATCTCTATAGCAAGTAATTGAAAGAAATCTGCTGCTACAGTAACCAGACTCCTTCAGGGAGAGGGAGCTGCGTAAAAGCACAGAGCTTTCATTCAAGTAATTTGCTCTAGATAAATTAATTTTATATCCCTATTCACTCTCTGATTAATCCGTGATAGGCAGATGGGCTTCCTTCTTTTTTATACTTTAAATAAAAACTCTTAGAAACTACTTCAGTATGTTTCTATTCATCATCATCTGACAGAAACAGTGACTCCCTGAAGATGTTCAGGAGAACATTGATCAGATACCTTCTTTAAAACATGAACATTGACTATAGGGCATGTATGGGTAAAACTGTCATGTTGCATTCTTAATGCCTCTGTATCATATGCTTTATTGTGCTGGAATAGCTCATTATATTCACCCCTCATGGACATTCAAATAAATTTTAAAATATCAGAGTCTCATCACAGAGTTACAATGGATAAATGCAGGTAAAAATATGGATTTATTTTGCCTTATTCTGATTTGGATACAGGTTACAGGGAAGGGAAGAAAGTCAATGTGCATTTTTTCTGATTAATCTGGAATGAAAATGTAGCTTGGGCATTTTTTCTCCAACCCTTTCATTTCGGCATGCACATATACTACCGTACTTTTACTTGGTACACGGCATCTATTTCAGGCTTGTCAAATCATCGGCAACCTAGTTGCATAACTCATTCCTAAAGTCGGTCCAGAATTGTTTGTTTATTAAAATGGTGTATTAACAACTTACCAGGGCATCCAAAATATTGCACAATAAAAGGTATTAAACCATGATTGAAAAACAGATTAAAGCTATTTTAAAATCAAAGTCCAGAAGCTTTGATGCCAACCTGACTTCCCTCAGGGGGGAAATCCACCATTAAATTGCACAGATTGTGAAAAGGGTTTGTTGTATTATATTAGTTGTGTGTATGGGGAGTTATTTTGAATTTAGGATTAGGTGTTTAATTACAGTTGCAACCACCATGAATGCTATTTTGGTGGAATGACAGCTATATATATGTTTTAACCAAGAAGATAAACTTCAGTTTCTTCCATTGAATTTTCCATACTTTAATGAATCTTTTGCTCAGACATTTTGTTCTGATGCCCTTTTTTTTAGTTAGGTTTCATATCATTATTGTTATCAATAAGTACAGTAGGTTGATGCAGTCAAGGAAGCCACAACCTGAGTTTTCAAAACCTGATCAGTATTCCTGGAAGTCTCTCATGGATTAGGTTGCCATAAGTCGAAGCCAACTTGAAAGCAATTAACAATAACAAGAAGTAGACTAGATTTTGCTACTAAAATCTTCTTTTCATTTAAAAATATAATTAGATATAGAAGCAGTAATATTTCCCAATCAGAAGGCAGAATGATCCCAAATATTGTTCTTGATAGTGAGTCATTGGAGACCTGCTGTTGAAATCCGGTTGCAGTGTTTTCCCTGTGCTAGCCCCGAACATCTCCATTGCATTTAGACCAGGTTACCTTTGCTGTACTCATAATTATTGTCTTCCTTCTTAAAGCAGTAATGGCTATGTTGCCTATACTACTAACAACAGCTGCATTGGTTACAATTTAGTGTACTGCATACATATCTACTCAAAGTAAATCCCACTGTGCCCAATAGGATTTATTCCCATGTTAGAAAGTCGAGATTTAATTCATTATTTGTTGTAGGAGTTGGAAACGTTTGGCATTCCGGATGTCTTGGACCTCAACTCTCAGAAGCCCTAGCTAGCATGGCCAAGTGATTATAGTATTGTAAATTAAATTATAGAATTATAGATCAAACATTTGGAAGGTCAAAATTTTCCCTGCCTTCAAAGAATCCCAAAAGATAAGATAAAGGATCCTTTGAAATTATGAATATAACTCATTATATAGAAAGGGCATGTGTGCTCTCATGCTAAAAATCTTCAATTGAGAGAACAGATAAGAAAGTTTTATATATAGTGTGGGCCAAAAGTCACAAAAGGGTTTCAGTATTTAATAACTCCTTTTTATTTACAATACCATAGTATCATATGCAGTATATATAGGAAATAAAATTACATTACATTACATTTCAATCCCCCCCCCCCAAGTCATTAAAACATCAAATACCTTTGTGACTTTTGGCCCATCCTGTACATACTAATTACAATTAAAGGTAGAAAAGTATGATTCGGGGGCTTTCTTGTAATTTAAATATTGCCAATCTTTGGCAATATGCAAGATGCCAGTCCATATGCATGCATCCCAGCTAACTTTATGTAATGTTTAACTATCTTGCTTTAACAGAGAATATTTTGAGGTTATTATACACAGTCCAAACATCATCTTATCTGATTTTATTTGTCATTCAGCACCTCAGGAACCCTGGTGGACTAAGAGCAATAAAGAAATACTTCTAATAAACAATCTTATCCCAAATAGTGCCTTGCTGTTGATCTTTGGCCTTTTATAATAAAGGTAACAATATGATGATGATCCTAATAGACTTGAAACCCACACAACTCTGCCTGTTCCCTAATGTAACAAAGGTTCTTGTTGTCTGGTGCTATCAACTCTTTTTCATTTTCTTGCATCTGACAATTTGTACTTTGAGGCAGGATTAAATATTAAAGACCTGAGTGTTTTCATGTGTTTTGGAAAAAGCCAGGAGAACTTCCAGCAGAATATGCTGAACATAGGAAAGCAATTTGATCCAATCTGCTGGGTTTCTTCTTGGCAATGCGTAAAAACTTGCTAAGTAGCGACCTGATTTAGGCTCAAGCAGGCCCCTAGATAGAGTTTGTGTGCATGAGGTGAATTAACTCTCCCCTGGAGCAAAGCTTTGAAAGCTACATTTAAGAAGAATAACTATGATAACCTACTGAAGGCATCCATAACTGAGCAGTGGAAGAGTGATGCTCTGGGATCCAAAGCATCATTCTACTATTGTCTAGTTATGAATGGCTTTAGTAAATGCTTATAACCATTCTTATTGAAAGGAACTTTCCAGTCTCTGCTCTAAAGATATATATTTACACAATACTGGTGAAGAGCAGGAAGGCTCTTATTCCAAACCCAGATCAGGAATAATTTCTAGATCAAGCACTTTAAAGGAAATCATGTCCTGGTATGCAATCAGGTTTGGGAGGTGGGTAGGTATTTTGGGTATAGATGGCAAACTGAAAAAGCACTCCCCATTCATTACCACATCTGTGAATACACCTTCCATCTTGCTTATTGAGTCCATACGTAATGCATTATGTTCAATTCATCCAGTATTGTGACTACTTTAAAAAAAGAGATGGAATTACAATTAATCCCTTTAATTAAGCACTCTACACAAAAATCTTTTGAGCTTTGTGTGCCTACTTATGTGTGTGTACATAATTTGCAGCTTCCTAACATGCAATCTTTCCATACATAGAGTGAGGCCCTACAACCTTTTCCTCTCCCCATTCCACCCACTGCCTATTGAACTTCCTGCTGTCTGAAAAACTCTGACACAAGCTGCCTCACATTCACTCTCATGCTGCAATAAAAATGTATGTATGTATGTATGTATATGTATGTATATGTGTGTGCATGTGTGTGTATGTATGTATATGTGTATGTATATATGTAACAAAACTCTAACTCTGACACAAGTAAGCAAACCATTTTACACATCAGAAGGGAAAGCAAAACTCCCTCAGGATCTGACCAACTGAACTGATCTCAGATAAGTTTCCTTCCTGTGTACAAATATGGCTAGCAGACCCTGAATGAGAAAAGTAAACCTGTCTATAAAACATCCTCAGTGGAAAAAATTCAAAGCAGTATAGTTATTTCAATGATTATATATTTTTTGCAATGGAGGCACTAAAATTGGTTTGCAGAGGAAGGCATTAGAAATTATTTTGGAGGATATGGTGAACAGAAGTAGAGAGAATTTTGGAGGTAATAACTTATGCCTTCAAGTCTGAACTATTAAGGAAAGGCACAAAAGCTCAGAAGGGGGCCCATTTAAGATCTGCATTTCCAGGTGTACCTCTCCAATAGTGCTGACACTGGCAAGGAATTATTACTTGGGTAATAGTTCCTCACATTTGTCACAACTTTTCAAGAGAAAGATTGAGCGATCCTAGTTTACATCCTTCATTTCCACTTGCAGATTGAAATATAGATTGTATTACAACTTATTCACTCAGATCTGAGCTTCATATGAAATGTTACCATGTTCTTTTAGCCATCCAGCACAGATAGAACTGCATTTACAGAATGAAGGTACAGTACTCGGTAGTATAGTATAATAACATCAGAAGCTAAACAAAGTGAAAGCTATTCTTAGTCAAAACAGATGCTAATTCTGCAGACTTACACATGTCTGTCTACTCAAAAACAAGCATGTGCGTTGAAGGGGATGTATTCCCAGGTGAGTGAGTGTAGGAATGCAGCATAATGCTTTAAAGTGGGTTCAGTTAATATAGTAGAAGGGAGGGAAAGTGGAATGAGCGCTTGATTACTTATATTCCTCCCATGTTAGTTTTCCTTCTCTAGGGTCTTTAAATTTTTTTAAGGTGAATGCTTTGTGTAACCTATAAGGTCCTGTGGAACTGTCAAATTGGATAGGAAGAACACAATTTGGTCCAAATTAGACCCCATCCATTTGAATTAGAACGGGAAAAGTGTACCCTGCACTACTTAGTCTAGCTACTTGGGTGCAGTGGTGGAAGGTAACATGTCACCAGCATCCAAAGAAGGTTCATTTACTAGTTCAGTCAGATTTTGTATGTGGAATGGGTAAATGTGTGCAAATGAAAAAAAAACAAAAACAAACCCAAACAAACCCATCGTCTGAGTCAGCAAGTTTATGAAAGCGACCACTTGTTTTTGGGACTTTATCATGAGATTTTTAAAAAATGGTACCTATTCTGGAACAGGATGGATTTTCACAGTAACAGATTTTCTGTCTTTAAAATACAGGGTCAAAGTTGTAGTCCTTGGAAGAGAGGGCTCACAGGCCCAGAAGTTACCAAGTACAGCTCTTGCATTTCCATGCCCACAGTTTGCTCCATCCACACCTCGTCTCATGTTCCCAATTGTAGCCAATTAGGTTGACTCTCATCCCTGATTGTACTTGCAAAGTCCCTGACTCTCAGCATGTGTCTCTGATTAACTCATTTAACAGGGAAGAGGTCTTTGCTCAGCTATTTTTCTCATTTCTGCCCAGCAAAATGACCAGGATAGACAGAAACGGCTGCAGAAGTGAAAATGAGTATGATGGCAGCATAAAATTTTGGCACAAAGAGCAGAAAAGGCTCACTTCACTGTTGTCGTCTATTTCTATACTTAAACATCCTTTGTCTCTGTAAGACAGTTGTTCCCAACTCCCCCCTTCCTTCACCAGGGTATGCTCCCATATTTTGTTTGAATCCCTTTAGGATATCTATTTCAAAATATTGCTGTTCTAGAAATCTCCTTCTTCCATAAAGTTAATTTTAAACTTTTAACATCTTTTAAGACCCCCCCCCCCCAAAGACACCTTATAATACATACAGGGAACCAGGCCTGTAGCGAGGGGGGGGGGTTAGGGGTTCAAACCCCCCCCCCCCATTTTTCAGGTTATAAAAAACCTGGTTTACTCATGAATTTTAACTGGTTACCAAATCCCCATGCTAAGTCTATCAGACGCAAAACATTAAGAGTCCCTCCAGGCACTATCTCAAGCAGATATTGACAGGTTTGTAGCGGGGGGAGGGGGGATGCTAAGGGGTTCAACTGCCCTCCCCCCCCCCGAAATTGGCTATGGCCCTGCAGGGAACAATAGTTTTATAATATATTGCTTTAATTACATTGACCACAGAAAGAAAGTCCTTCTTGTGAGCCTCATTTGAGGGTGGGCTGTTTCTCTTTGCACTTCATTTACACATAACCCAGTTTCAGAGCCCAGAATTTGAAAACTCCCACCTCATAATTCAAATAGGATGATATATATGCTTATGTATACTGCTGCATTGGGATATCATGATTTTGAAATTATTTGTGGGATGGACCGCACTCATTTTGGTCAAGGCAGAATGTGGCTCTGGGCAGTATTCATTATGTAACTATGGTCTCCACAAAAAAAAAACCATATTCAGTGCACATGAAGAAGATTTTCTAGGATCCTAAGGGAGGTTGTCAGACTGAAGTCTTTTCTGCCTGGGTCAGGAATGCTGTTGAGGCAGCTCCATTCCCCCCAGAGGTGTGGGAACAGGGGAGTACTCTTCGGATCCCCTTGACAGATCTGTAATCTTGTCATCATCTTCGTCAGCGAGAAAGGCAGGTGACTACAACCCAAGGCCTGTGGGGTGGGGAGGATGCGTGTGAAGCGGAGGAAAGGAAGGAGAGGCCTGGAAGGCATGAAAAATTTAAAAAGGCCACATTATTTCTTAATAAGTTGAACTAAACACTCAGAGGCAGACACCACAAACAAATCTTTGTTGGGGGTATCATTTTCCTCCCGATAGTGCGCAGGCAATTTGTGCCTTCGAAATGACCCATTTTACCATAATGCACGGTTGCTTGGCTACATACATTCGCTCTCCTTGTACATTTTCTCAGATGGAAACATGGCTATTTTTGCTTGCAAGATGCTGTTTTTTCCCTGGTTTCCCTTTCCTAAGGGATACAGACAGGACAAGAGCAACCTCTTAACATCAGGTGAAAATTGCAGCTGCTGTATGAAGTTTTATTTCTTTTATTTAGAAGAGAAAACACAGAAACCTGACTCCATCCTAACTGGAAAGCCCCTGGTGGGAAATGAGAAAGGAGAGAGAACACAGCTAAAACTTAGTAATTGGTGGTGTTTGTTGAAGCTTATATCTGGAACATATAGCACAATACAGGAATGACTCTGAGCAAAAACAGAATGGCATTTTTAAAATCCGTGATACGCTACATACATCTCCAGTCATATGGGGAATGGGAAGAATATCAGTTTGCTAGACTGTTTCACAGCCAGGCTTAAGATCCAGTATCTTTCATTTTAAAATTTAAATTCTCATATCTGTGGACCCGATCTACACAATGTCACTTATCCACGGTTTCACTTATGCAGTTAGGACCTCTGATAATATTATATCCTCTTCTCAGTGCCTCTGTAGTTCACCTCATTAGAATAAAAGGGATCACTATTATCTACAGTTTCATATATCCATGCAAAATCTGGGAACACATTCCCTGCCAATATAGGTACTGTACTGTACTGTACTTTAAACAAGCAATATTGCAGGTTTATGTTTAGTTGTCATTCAAATGAAAAAAGACACTTTTTGCCCCCAAAATGACTTATTGAAACAAAAAACAAAAGAAAAAAAATACCCCACGGAATACTCTAGTTTTGCTTTTTTCAGGAGGTAAAGGGGGTAGGTAGGACATATTATTGTGAAATGCAGGTATTATAAAAATATGATTCATTCTGCTAAGTATAACAGGTTTTCACATCACTGTTGCTAAAAATGTATTGTTTCTAATTATTGTCCTCTTCTGGTTGGATATTATTATCAAGTGATAATATCTCTGAATCCTTTATAAATTGGATGTTGGTGCCTCCTTTCTCTTCTCCTCTCAAATAATTTCAGAAGACCAGAGTTTATGTGGGAACATGATATTATTGATAAATCTTTCACTCTTACAAAGTCAAAATCAAGGCTAAAGTGCTTATCCACAGAACCTGTTTTAGTCGTGGAAAACATAATCAGAGTCACAGTGAGATGCAGTGACCAAGGATTTCTTTGATCACATTCTTTGCATATAAATCTAGGAGATGCAGGCTCAAGTTCTAGATTAATTTTTAAAGTCCCAGTTACATTTGGAAAGTTCAGACAAGTGGCAACCTCCCATCTCCTAACCTTTAGACATCTCCATGTTAACTATCACAGATGAGCCTTTCAGGCATGTGCCATCAGTGGATGTTTTCTCCAATCTGTTTACCTATCTAAGGTAAGTGGCACACTGTTAGCAGTGCAGATGTGTTTACCTGACTAAGGGAGGAACTCTACCCCTAGCAACTCCTGGCATTTCAAAAGAAGAGCTGTTTCGTGCCTTTAGGTCTATAGTTTTAGAGGATTATAAAATCACAAAAAAGTTAGCTTTGGCTTTACACTGCACTAAGAAACCATAAGCTGTTTATTGTTGCAGGGGGTGGGTGTGTGGGGAGGGAGCAAGGTAAATACTGGAATGCTGATTAATGGGCCAACATACCAGTTGAAGGTTTAATAATAATAATCTCTAGGCCAAGAAACTGCCATAAAACGAAAACCTGAATTGTTCCTATGCTAATCATAGCAACTGGGTTAACACATCACTTTCCTTCTCCCCCTTCCTTGCAACTGTAATATCGCTACAAAAGCTGCCAGCTCCTGTAGAAAAAACCTTTATTACTCATACCTCTAGTCAAACAAAAATTTAAAAAAACTAAAATGTTGGCTTTGTAACATTTGTAACAGACAGGCAATTGCTTACTAAAAGACTTCGAATAGTTAAATTAATGAGACTATTTTATAAAAGCAGCCCAGAAGACTGGAAAATGAAAGAAAACAATCCACGCATAAAATAGAGCTCACAAATACTAAAGTGATATTAAAACAAAAAAGATGGCTATATTCATGCAGTTCTACGTTTGTATATATGTTGTAATGACTATTGACAGATTTGGAGATGTGTGGAGCTCCCAGTCATGCATACATAGCTGTGTACAGGAGATAGAATAATTTTGGATATTGGATTTAAAGTTGGATGCTACTGATCAGTGCTCATTAAGACTACATGTATCACAAAACTGCATAATTTGTTGTGCCAAATTTGTTCCCAGTCCAAAGCAAGACATTGTTATTGCCACATGTGTCTTGGACTGGGAGCTATTTACAATTTACAAAGCTATTGTACAATTTTAGAAGGCTGTTGGATATTCTGGACACCCTATTTTAGCATTTTCTTGGCAGGAAGAGGTTTGCTGTTGACCTCATCTTAGATTGAGTGTGAATTGCTAAAGATCACCTAGTGGGTTTTCATAACTGAGCAGGGATCTGAACCATGGTCTCCAGGATCCCAATGCAACCCTCAATCTATTATGCTATATGAAGGCTGAAAACTGGAATTGAGGTGTGTTTTTCAAGCAAGACCATTGTTGATCTGGGGCTTATTCCTGACATAACATAATCAGACATTCTTCTATATATTCCCAATTGGTTCTGAATCTATTGAAAATGAGATAATCTGAGGATTGGTTTTAGACTGCATGCATTCATTAGCCACATGACATGCATGTATCATATTTGGTAATGTAATGGTAGACACTGCCAAACATGACACTTCTTTATACCTACAGAGAAATGGATTCCATCCTTTAAAATGTCATTGTTCCATCTAGGAATTATTTGGCCTACGTAAATGCATATGTACTAGTTCTTCTATCACTTTTGTTTCTAGAGTGTAGCATTGGTTAATACTTTTGACACTGGAGTAACAGCCAGCAGTTGCCCTGAAAAATGGGTGGCAAAATCTGGCCTTAAGAGAGCTCAGCCTGTCTTGGACAGAGAATCAGCTTCATTATTTTTACAAGGTGTGACTCCACATCTCTGCAGTGTTACATAAAATCAAACAATGTCAGCCAGGAAGTGCTATGTTTCCATTTGTGGTTTGTTGAAATGAGGAAGTAAAGGGATGCAGGCAAACTGGTCTAAATGCCAGGAAAGGCAAGGGAGGGGAGGGACAGCCACCATGAGCAACAGTGATGGGATTGTTTCATAGCATAGGGGGAAAACAAGCTTTACATTAATTTGGGTGTGGAAAGACAAGGGCTACGAAACAGGCTGGAGCACATCTCCTGGGAGAGTCATTTTAACTGGATATGGAAACAAATAAAAAAGGAAGAAACATTTTTTAAAAAATAAAATAACTATTGCATTAGTAGCATGAGAATGAATTGATGGTTTTCAAGAGTCCACCAACAAGCTGCAAGAGACAGCAAAAGCTGAGTCTTGCACTACCTTCAGATCCATTACTTAGACTGGATAAGCAACCTTCAGGATCCCTGGCAGATTCTTCCTGAATGTTACATAGAAATTCAGGATGGCAGATTAAGTCCAGTTCTCAATGTGATTTTTTTTGTCATTTTTCATTTTGACCAGATGACAGAAAATATGGAAATAAAACCAAATGCATTAATGACGGTAATTAATTGGGCTGATCAAACCATAATTTAAAATGAGGAATTTATGTGACTTGTAACTTGGCTTTATAAACAGATATTCAACTTTTATTGTATTATAATTGTATTTCAGTTCATTGATATAGTGTCCAGATCAAGTTAAGTAGTAGCAGCTCTCTATTCTTCTTTGGTCAGACCTCATCAGGAATACTGTGTCTAGTTATGAACACCACAATTCAAGAAGGACATTGACAAGCTGGAATATGTCCAGAGGAGGGTGACCAAGATGATCAGAGGTCTGTAGACAAAGCCTTATAGAGAAAGCTGGATGTTTCGCTTGGAGAAAGGTAGACTGAGAGACACCATGATGGCTATTTTAGAGTTGAAGAGATGTCAAGTAGAAGTTTGTTTTACTCAGCTCTAGAGATTAATACAAACCAATGGATTCTAATTACAAGAAAAGAAAACTAAATAACTAAAACACTATATTATACAAAGGTATAAAAAGCATTAAATAATCCAATTGAAACACTACTTCTAGACAAAACTACATGATAACAGATTGCCCCTGGCCGTCCCACACTGAGACTTAATTTTAATTGTATTGGATCCCAACTTGAATCCCGGCACTGGGGCAAACGGTGAATCCTGCTGGTATATACATTTGCTAGTTTATATAGGATGAGTACATGGGAGAAGAATTAGACAACCTTCCATACTATTTATTTATTTTTTTATTTCTCTCATTTCTACCCCGCCCTTCTCACCCGAGGGGACTCAGGGCGGCTTACAGACTGGCAATTTATGCCAATACACCATAGTACAATAAAATAAACATTAACACAGTTAATAAAGGCCCTGTCCCTCGTCCCCACCAGCTGCACTTGCGAGATTGGGATCAAGAGCAGGGCCTCCCCAGATGATCTTAAAGTTCTTGTAGGCTCGTAGGGGGGATACTTTCGGACAGGTAAGTTGGACCAGAACCGTTTAGGGCTTTGTAGGCCAAAACCAGCACTTTGAATTGGGCTTGGTAACATATCGGCAGTCAGTGGAGCTGGCTTAACAGGGGAGTAGTACGCTTCCTGTAAGGCACCCCCAGTTATTAATCTGGTTGCTGCCCGTTGTACTAGTTGGAGCTTCCGGCCCGTCTTCAAAGGCAGCCCCACGTAGAGCGCATTGCAGTAATCCAGGCGGGATGTAACCAGAGTGTGGACCACTGTGGCCAAGTCAGACTTCCCAAGCTACGGGCGCAGCTGGCACACAAGTCTTAGTTGTGCGAATGCTCCCCTGGCCACCACTGAGACCTGGGCTTCCAGGCTCAGCGTGAGTCAAGGAGAACACTCAGACTGCGAACCTGTGTCTTCAGGGGGAGTTTGACCCCGTCCAACACAGTCTGTAAGCGTATACCCTGTTCGTTCTTACGACTGACCAGAAGGACCTCTGTCTTGTCTGGATTCAATTTCAATTTGTTGGCTCTCATCCAGTCCGACACAGCGGCCAGACACCGGTTCAGGACCTGGACAGCCTCCTTAGTGACAGGTGGGAAGGAGTGACACTGAACACCATCTGTGTACAGATGACACCGCACCCCAAAACTCCGGATTATCTCTACCAGTGGCTTCATGTATATGTTAAATAGCTTGGGGGACAGTATTAAACCCTGCGGGACCTCACAAGACAATGGTTGTGGGGCTGAGCAGGCGCCCCCCAGTGACACCATCTGGGAACGACCCTCCAGGAAAGACCAAAGCCACTGCAAAACAGTACCTCCGAACCCCATTCCGGCAAGGCCAGAAGGATACCATGGTCAATGGTATCGAAGGCCGCTGAGAGGTCCAGTAGAACCAGCAGGGACACACTTCCCCTGTCCAGTTCCCGGCAGAGATCATCGACTAAGGGGACCAAGGCTGTCTCGATACCATGCTACCATTTTAGAATTACTGGTAAGCAAGGGGATATTCTTCAAATATTTGGACCTAGAAGGGCTGAGTTCAGATCGTAACTCTGTAGAAAGATGAGGAAGGCAAAACACTCTGCTAATCATTTTATCTCATTTTGAGATTTTTTTTGTAGCAGCAACTTCTACATTTTACTGTTGATAATCCCACAAGCAAGGCTGTATTCTGTACTGTGTCCCATGAATGCTCAATATTTGTTCTTCATCTGATATTCTTGTGCAAAGTTATGCATCACATTAAACTGCTAGAAGCTTTTCCTGTGATTGACTGCTGTTTGAATGACATTTTCTTCTTTCCCGCATGTGTGCAAAATAATTTGCACCAGTGTTTTTGTGCCTTCATTTAGACAGCTTGCTAGTTTCCTTCACTTTGTTCATTTCACAGACCTAGAAATCAGGAACTTTACCATCATGTTCCAGAGCTCACCACTTTTAATGTTTAATACATAGGTGCAACTAGAGAAATTGAGCTTTTAAGTATAAATGAAAACTGTCTTAGTATAAAGTTCTGGGAATAGACTGTGCATATGTATGGAAACTTCATTGTGTTTATGTCAGAATAGTGAGGGTGGAAGGAAGGAAGGAAGGAAGGAAGGAAGGAAGGAAGGAAGGAAGGAAGGAAGGAAGGAAGGAAGGAAGGAAGGAAGGAAGGAAAGGGGCAAGTCCGCTGTTATAGGTACAATTTGAAGGGTGCAAAGAGAACCTATAAGAATTTCTTATGAGTGCACAAATACCTAAAGACCCCCCCCCACCTCTATTTTGTCAGCCTTTGGTAACAGATGGTAAGCAGCCAACCTCTACACTAGCTCCTGAACAAATTATATTTGGAAAAATACCTCCATCCCACAGCCTTCAATACGTAGTTGCTATACTATGTTTACAGGCTATCTACCAGCACATTATTCTACAGTATTGACAGTCAAAGAAGGAAGAGTCAGTGTTAGGCTGGATAAATGATTAAGCTCTACAACAGAGGTGAGGAATCATGGCCTTCCAGATTACGCATAACTCCCATTAGCCCCAGCAAGGCACATGGTGATGAATGGTTGGAACTGCAATGCTGAATTCATGCAGTACTTTAAAGAGACTGTCCAAGGTTCTGAATTTTATGCTCACTAGTTTCAACATCTTAGGCAGCACCTTTTAAATTCAGACTAAATTACAGAATGGGTTCACCATCCCACTGATACGGGATCCACCAACTGCTACTGCTAAACTAGGAGGAAGGACCGTTGTCCACTCTGGCTCAAAAAGTTTAAAAGATTTCACCCAAAAGCAACAGCCTGAATATGTATTTTGATAGTTTCATCTTTGTTTTTAAAAAAGTTACAAATCATGCCAATATAAATGGATTGTCACCTGGATGCCTCACCTACCTCTATGACAGAAGGAACATACTAATGCAATAAATAAACTGTTCAAATAGCTTTAAAAGTTAGGGCTTGGATTTTGGCATTCCCTTGGTTTGCAGAGTCAGGGCTCTAATCACCAGGTCAAAGCCTTCACAACAGCTTCTCAAAAGTGCCAATAAAATATGTGTGGCAGGGAAAAATATACATTCATTAACTGGATTAATGTTTGGCAACTCTCGACTTAATCCAGCTAATGAGTGTGTTAATGTCAGTGCTAGCACCAGAGTTAATTCCTTTGGAGCAGCTCAGATCAAAGTTATCCTCTTTGTTCCATACAGGGATCAAGCAGAGGAAAGGGACAGGCGGGGTTTACTTCCCTGAAGCAAATGCCCCCAAAGCCAGGTGAGCAGATCTTGACTAGGTCTTATAATGAGCTTCCTGGGAGACCTTGGAGAAGTTGCTCTGCTTCTTTGACCTTCCTTTGTAAAGAAGAGAGACACTGCTGCTTTCCTGTCATGACTAGCAACAGGTTAGTTTAAGCAGAATCTGAGGGGCAGTCAGCAAGATCTGAAAGTCCATTCAGTGTATAAAATGCCTTTATCAGATCCAAGGGTGGTGGTGTTATTTTTAAAAAGCAAAACGGGATATGTGGATTCCATGTATAAATAGTCACAATTCACATGCAAATATTTTCTAATGATATATGTGACTGCAATGTCAGGGGGCAACTAGGGTGACAAAGCTGGAAGTTTTCACTTTGCTTTTGGATGAGCAAAAAGGTGACTTAAAAGATCAGAATATTTGAATTTCATGTGGGCTACCTCTGGTAACTGAAATTGCTAGTTTTTTTATATGCTTTCAAGTGGTGGCACAGACCAAGTGTGTGGTTTCATAGCTGTTCAGTGGAAACAGATAGATAGACCCTAATATAAATCCATCACAGAGTATTCTTAGCAATTTTGTTCAGAGGGGTTTTGCCTTCCCCTGAGGCTGAAAAAGTATGATTTGTCCATGGTAACCCAGTGGATTTCCATGGCTGAGTGAAGATCTGAACCCTGGATCCAGAGTCATAGTCCAAACCGCAAACCACTACATGACACTGATATCAAGGGACATACAATTAAAACATTTTAAAAAATCTAAAATAATACATAACAATCAAAATAATGTAAACAGGTAGAAAGCACGTTAAAGAATCTGACAAGTAAAAACCAAGGTAGTTTAAAACTAGTTCAGGCAGGATAAAACAATTTAAAACTAGTTACAAAGAAGCTCCACAGACTTTTATAAAATGCCACCCTTTAACTTTGTGGTGGAATAACATCAACGTGGGTGCCAATCAGGCCTCCAAGGGGAGGGTATTCCAAAACAAGGGTGCCACAGCAAAGAAGTTCAAACATTGGTGAGGGACATAGGATGGTCCCTCTAGCAGATGTCAGTTCTCAGGCAGGCTTCAATTCTTCTCTTTCATCACTCTTTTTAAAAACTATATTGTTAAACACTCTTCAGCATTGCAAAAATTAGCATTGGAGAACAAAAATATAACCTGACCCTCAAAAGATGAATTATTGTGATAATTGTGGATGAACTGCCAACCCTTTTCAGACTCTTCTATCTGAAATTGCTGGGGTCTGATTCATTCTATGCAGAAGCTGCAGTAAAAAGAAGGTAAGCTTTGTGAAGCAACTGTGTCAATGCACACATGGGACAGAATGCTACCCCCACACAGCACACAGCTTTGGAGTACAACCTTTAATTATACAAATGGACTCTTAAACAATTTCTCAAACCATATAATGCTTCTTATGATTTTATCTCTTAAGATCATGGATTCGTGAAAAGTCACCAGGGATATTGTCCATGTTTGAAATGACTATAATTATTTAGGGCTACAATGTGTTGGGAATGTGTTATATGGAAACCTGTCCTGAGATGCTATCATGCTTGGTGTGGTGCAAATTGTAGAGTAGGATTTTCCCACACCTAGTATGGTGATGGCCTCCAGATGATTTGAACTTCTGCTCATAGAAGCCCCAGATACAAGGGCAATTGAAAGTGTATGAGAATTTTATTTCTTGCACATTTGGAGGACCAAAGATGCCTCAACTATACTCCAGCAGTGCCAGGATTCCGTTTACCTAAAGGTGAGACTCTCAGAGCCAAAAGGGGCAGTACAGGAAGATATCTTTTACTGAGTTTAAACCACTGGTTGACGTAGCCCAATAGTGATACTGACTGGTAGCAGCTTATCGTCACTACATAGTTATAGTGTGATGGTTCAACATTAACTGCTATGTCAACATCCTATAGGATCCTGGGATTTGCAGTTTAGGGAGAGATATTTTCAAGAATGGCCTGAATACCCAAAGGCACCAGATTTTATGTGATCTTGGAAATCAAGCAATGTCTGCTCTAGTTAGTATATTTGGATGGGAAAATGCTAATTATTACCAGGTTCTGTATGCTGGAATAAACAGGCAAAACCTTCTCTAAGTCTTTATTGCTTGAGCAAACCCTATAAAATGCATGGGGTTGTCATAAATTGAGAGGTTACTTGAACATACATTTAGAATTCTCAACCAGAGAGCTCCAGTGTATGATTCCGCAGAATGCAGCCATGAGCTTAAAATAAATCCATAGAGCTATAGTTGTATAGTGTGAAAGGGCCCATAGTTTCCAGGCAGGAGGTTTTTCTCAATCCTAAATGAAGATGCCAAGGAACAAATGCATGAACCTTCTCCAAGCAAAGCATGTGCTCTATTCCATAACAGTAGGTCTCCTTCTGCAGCCATTGGCATCTATAGAGGAATGTGGAGGACAAGACAATGATGTGTAGGACCAGAAGAGCCTTTCAAGATTTGGTTGCTCCTATTGTGGCTGATTGATTAGGGAACTGTCCTGTATTGCTCATAGTATGGGTTTTGGCCCCTAGAACTCCCACTCCCTTACATCCATTTTTTGGGGATGGCTAGGCATGCAAAATATGAGCTTGGCCATTTTTCCCCTGATGAAGCTGAACCATGCACTCCTGTTCCCCAGTTCCACAACCCTACAGTGAGTGGCCAGAATCTGCTGTATCAATATCTGCCCATGGCCCCTCTTTTGGCTGTTTGCTCCCAGAAAAAGCACTTTGAGACAGAGGACTCCTTAAAAAGTAGGATATATGGCCATGCTGCTTGAAAACAAATCCTGTGGATAGGAGAGTGAGGCCAGACTAGGCAGATTATTGTACTATCACTTATTTTCCAACAGCACTTAAATCTTGCATCATACAGTTGACAAGCTTAATTTGAAATAGATACAGAACAAACTAATCTGGGCATGATTTGAGTTGGGTGCAAAAATGAACTGGATGTAACAAATCAGTTTCAAGGAAGGCCTCTTTGCCCAAACATACTTTGGGGAGCAAATGTCAGCAGGAAGATTTCATGGACATGAGAGAAATCATGCCTTGGGAAATAAGTCCTGAGTGTTCCCATTGTCACAGGGTAGCAGCTTTCAGAATGCACTGAGATCTACCTTTTTTTAATTGACTCCCAGTAGCAATATGAGGTTGCCTTCCACCAGCCACACCACAAGTTTGAACCTGGGAAAGGAAGCTCAGTAGCAAGAAAACCCAGTACTGGTTTAAGCTCATGATTAACTGGACCCGTTCCTTGGAGGAGACCAGACCTGATTTCTTATGTGTTTGTTGGAGGGATGAAAAACCTTGAATTGCCTTTTTGATTCTCTCCCTAAAAATACTCAGTGCCATATCTAGCAATTAGAATCCTGGTGTTTCCTGCTGTGGCAGCTTTATGCTTTCATTTTTAGAGATGAAAATAAACATTGAACTTCCAAGTTCTCTCTTCACAGAAAGAAAAAAGCACAGGGGCAGGAGAGAATTAAAAATACAAAATGTAGAGGATTTTGCTTTATATAGTTTCAAAGCATACGAAGAAGAAACATTAAATGGAATTAAAAATATTGTAGAAATTGTAATTGCAGACTTCATAGTGAAGGATAATACACATATAACCTACTTGACTCATATAAAACATATAGATGTCATTTTAGAAAGTAATTTCCCATTTTTGTTTGTCAGCATATAATGCAATGCACCATTAATGCCAGAAAGCAATGGCTGTAACTTATTTTTAACCTTTCTCCCTGAAGATGAAATAGGGTTTCAAGCCTGTCTCCCTGCTGCTATCCACAGTATTATTGATCTGCTATCTTTAAATCTTAATGGCATTTCCATGTCCTTTCTATCTGGCTTCCATTTCTCTCCAACATGTTAACTCCAGTGACTCTGGATTTTTTTAGTTTGATTTGTTTAGACAATATTGTTGCTTTTTAATCTAAGCATCTCTGAAATCATCTTTGGTCCATATATTTACCCAGTTTTAATTTCATAAAATGTGTGAGCAGAGGTACCTCCTTTATCATATTAATTTGTCCAGTTATTCATTCTTATTCTTTTTGAACCAGTTATAGGGCCTTCTCACTGCATAATATGTCATTCTTGTGAAAGTGCTTGCAAGCTTCTCTCTTAGTCATTCTGTCCTAAAGCAGATACTCTACTTATTTATCTACATTTAATTCAAAGAAAGCCATACTAGACAGGATTTATTCAAGATGAACATTCTGCAGTGGTTTCAAGACTCGCAAAGTTATGTGCATGGCCAAAGCACACTATTGTGAAATTACTCAATTTCTACTTCCTACCATTTCAACTCAAAATTGCAACATCATGTCAGAGCAGTAACTTGTTTTGCAATCAGAATAAATCAAATAATTAACTGCAATGGTAGGAAATGCTGAAAAAAATTGAAGAATACTTTCCGGTCCCTCAGATAGAAACTAGAAAGTATCACTCAGTTTCCAGTATGTAATACTGTATATATTCATATTTGTCCATTCATAGGGTATTTAAGTTATTTATCTGAGATTCCTCCTTTGCAACCAGCATCCATGGTGCTCTTCCCCAATCCTTTCACCTACCCCAGTGATTCTCAACCTGTGGGTCCCCAGGTGCTTTGGCCTACAACTCCCAGAAATCCCAGCCCAGTTTACCAGCTGTTAGGATTTCTGGGAACTGAAGGCCAAAGCATCTGGGGACCCACAGGTTGAGAACCACTAATCTGTCTCCTACATCAGCTATGGAAAGGCAGACTTCAGAGGTACCACAAAAGAGAGAGTGATGTGAAAATGAATTGCTACCTCAACTACAGGATTGAACTACAGTTCTTATTTCACAGGGAGAAGCTCCTGATTACATCCGGAAGTGCAGCTTGTCTTGCCTTGGGAAGTGCTCAGGTGCAGTTAGTATGGATCAGCATCAGAAGCAAAGTCTGGAACAGAGCTTCGAAGCTAACTAGCTATTTGCAAATATAGTAACTAGTTGCTTGGAATTAATTTTTTCTCCTGATATGAAACATGTGAATATATTTACAACTTTAACTTTAATAGGAATATTTTCACTCCTTTTGTAGCACAACTGTAACCCTTTAGATCCTTTACAGTTATAGGGGTGGTAGATAAGGGATATCACATGGATCAAATGCTAGATTATGTTTTTATTATCTGATTGTAGGTGCTGAGATTATTGTGAGTAGCCAGGAAGAAAGGGCTATGTACCACAGGTCAGCAAGTTAGCATTCAAGTGTTGTTGTTTTAAAAAACAACAAACAACTCAGCAGATGAATCAATTTTAGTTACTTTTCAGAAAAGGGGAACTAAGTACTACTTTTAATCAAAGATCTGGTTTTAGAGAGGTAAAGTAGAACGCAGTAGGAAAAAAAGAAGACTGTATTACACAGGGATAGAATCAATTGAGGAAGACACATCCCCGAATCTGCAAGAGCTGAGTAGGGTGGTTGATAGGGAGACTTGGAGGTATCTCATTCATAAGCTGAAGTCAACAGCAGGTTTAGCCATACTGGCAGGTCATTATTCATAAGTATGGATGCCAAGTGAAAACAAGAGGGCTTCTATGCCTTTCATGTTTGTGTAGAAAGGGGAATTTCTGTAGATGTTGCTTGCTACCTGGCTGTGTGACAGGCTACACCTTTAAAGATACAATAGCTGTTGCCAATTTTCAGTCTGTCATCTACACTCATAAGTAAAGTGATACTTGAGATGAGCAAGATGCTCCCCATAAGTAGAGAATTTCTCAGGATAGGCAAGCTTAACCCCCCCCACACACACACACACTGTAGACAGCTGTAGGTAGGTGCCCAGTTATGTTTGGTAGCTGATTGGGCCTGTATTTTGGTGCCTGTCTTTCCAAATTCTGGGTGGCCACTTGGTTTCTGCCTCTGAATCAAAGCTAAACTATAGACTTCTTGAGGAGTTGATGTAACTAGGATCTCCCTGGTTCATTGATTGATATGGTTTGGTCTTGCTTGCCATGAAGCTATGAAGAAAACAACAGATGTTAAGACCTTGGCAGCTCAGGAATCAACTGAATCAGGAATCAAGTCTCATGCATATAACTCTGCAAATCAATTTATGTTTATGCTGAGTTTAATGTGAACTTATCCTTGGTAAGTGCAAGTAAGATTGCTGTCTAACTGAGCAAAAGGCCTTGCTTGGTAGCTGTTTGGTTAGCACCTACAGAGATAAGAGGATTGAGAATGTTCTTATCTGATGTTCGTTGGCTGGCGAAACCATGGCAATTATATGAAATGATGTGAATGTTGTGTTGAGAACAATGGGGGCGGGGAAAGACTGTGTTCAATGAAAATGCACTGGGATTGGGTGTTCCAACCAGATTTTTTGTGTGTCAGGAGTGACTTGAGAAACTGCAAGTCATTTCTGGTGTGAGAGAATTGACTGTCTGCAAGGACATTGCCCAGGGGATGCCCAGTTGTTTTGATGTTTTAACCATCCTTGTGAGATGTGCCAACCAGATAAAGTACCCAGATGGGCAAAACTGCAAAGGACTGTGAAAAAGACTATCAAAAACCATTTCAAATGGCAAAGTACAAGAGCCAGATGTTCCTATAATAAAATGAGATAACTGGGAAGAATGGAATCACCACCTCTGAGTGGTATATGGCTTAAGTGAACTATCATAATAGACCCCACACGTGAAAAAGCCATGCAGTGGAACAGAAAGGGTTTTCTTTGATACTTACTTACTTGCTTTCCTTCTTCTCCCCTGAATCATCACTGGAACGAAAGATTTGGTGATTATGGACTTGGATTCAGTTAAGCTTATACTGTATATTTTAACTTTTGGCTGAAGGTAGAATTCAGAAAAGACTTTCTAAAATATTATTTTGACAGTTGGAAAGCTTTTTGGACTCAGTCTTAGGCTTCGAACTAAACTCAACCCAGATCTACTGAGTTCAATCCAACAATTCAAAGCTTTAATAGTTTTCAGCATTTTTAATCTTTTAAGCATAGTTTTCTATTTTTGACTTTTAAAAGTATTTTTTACCTTTTTAAAGCATTCTTTTTGTCATTTTAACCTTTCTTGCAGTTTTTTTTAAAGACGGTTTGTTTTTGTACCTTATCTTTCATACATTTAATAATTTAAGTGATAAATTTAATCTCTTAAGTGCCTTAGAGAACTGTAGCTTCATCTTAGCTTTTGAAATTTAAGTAACATGCAGGAGATAAGTAGAAACTATAATATTTTGCATATTTTAGCTTCAGCAGTTTAAAATCAAATACGCTGGAGGATGGAGTTAAGTGGGTGTCATTTTGTGTAGCTGTCTAGACTTGTAGTCCAACCAGCCGTTTTACTTTTGCTATTTTTGTAGTGTCAGCTTAATCAACTCTGAGTTTTTAAAAAATACAGTATGTCTCAAGTTTATGTCACAGTTCTTTTCACTGCCACAAATGTAACTGTAGAGGCTCTTCAAACTTTGTTTTTATTGCTATTTCATGACAAAATGTTATATGATACACCAACTACAGATTTCCACAGGTTTCCTCCCCAAAATGGACAAAACCACCATGCTGACCATTATATTTTGTATTTCCTACAGCAGGCACTCCTGTTATTTTTTATCTGTGAAGTTTGAAAGTAGATGGAAGTTTTATTAAAGGGGGATCCACACAAAGACTAGTAATATACTTATGGCAAGTGGAGAAATCAGTTACACCTCACGAATGCTCTCATTCATGTACCAATCCTTGTTGTTATTGTGTGCCTTCAAGTCAACTTATGGCAACTGTATCCTAGAGTTTCCCTTACAAGAAATACTTATAGGAGGTTTGCCACTGCCTTCATCTGAGACTATGACTGTGACTTGGCTGAGTGGAGATTCAAACCCTGGTTTCTTAAATTCCAGCCCAGTACTCAAAACAATACACTGAACTGGCATCAGTTCTTTTTTAATCCGTTGACTATTACATTAGAATATTGTGAACATGGCAATCTTATTCTACTTCTGCTTTGTATTGTAATTTTGCTCTCATATAGAGGACTTGCATCATAAAGTTTCATAGTTGTTGCTTACATTTATATTCTGCTTTCGTTCAGTGATATTGAGGCAGCATCAATGATTCCCCTACACAAATATCTCTATTAACAACCACACTATAGAGCAATTACTTTTCTCTCTTCTAACTTTCCTGATAGTCATGCATACATTTTTTTTCTGATTTTTTTTAGCCTTTCCTGATTAATAGCTTAAAGAAATTACTTCCAAAACTGCCATATTACCTTTGTATCTTGCAGCACAGGCGAGAAATACGGAAAGATCATGGGAGCAAAAGACCAGCTCATAAAAATGAATTAACTCCTACACTTGAAATATTATTAGGACCAACATTAATGAAAAGTGGATAACAGCAGCTAGGTAGGTATTTATTCTGTTTCTCACATCTCCTTACCTTCATTCCATGTAAACCCTTATTAAACTTAGGACCTTTGTCTGTGATTCTGAAGAACAAGGGATGGGGGAAAGAAAGCTTCACAAGTCCTGCGCTCTAGCAGATCTGGCGTCACTAAAAATCTTCAGACAACGTTCTCCTTTTATCTGTGGCACATGCAAAGAGAAAGGAAGCTTGCCAGGTCCAATACATCAAATGCAGACAGCTGTAGAGAGGAGAATTGTTAAAAGAGACTGGTTTGTGCAGCTATTTATGTAGGTACTATTCTCATTGTGAATGTGTTTCACAGGCTGGCTGGTAGGAAAAATGAACTTGCCCTGCCATGCCAAAGGAGCAGCTTTTGAACATTGCTGAGTCTTCAAAACAAATCCATGACTTGGCTTCTACTGAAGTAGCAGAAAGAGGCACACAGCAAAAATGTGCTGGTCATGATCAGCAGTTCCCAGTGGCTCCTCCAGAGCAAAGAATGAGTTTGTGAAATAAAAGCCAGAGGTAAAGCCAAAGAAAAATCAAATGGAGGGTCTCCTTTTGCAAAGTTACCACAGGGCAATTTCTGAATGCTTCCACTTGACTGGCCCATCCTTACTGGATTTGCACTCTAGAGTCTACCTTGTTCAAAGCATGGGTATACCTCACAAATTTTAATAAAACCAACTCAGTGCAAAATATTGCTTCAAATTAACAAATGATGATATGAAAACTAATGTGCAACATTTATGGAAAGCGTGTGTAGGCACATATTTGACACTTTTTAGGCTGTGACTTCTCTCTCTCCCAAATTCCAGTTGTCTGCACAGCTCATTATGCTAAATAGCAAAATAGTTACAAACAAATTGAGAAGTGGTTTAATAATAACATGGGAGAATTAAAATTTGTGTGCATGCTGAACATCATGTGAATCATAATTCCTGGTTCATTGTTATATTCGCCTGCAACTTTTATTATTTCAAATATAAGGTGCACATTTTTCATCAGAGCAGTCTTTGAATTATCTTACATTATTATGGCTCAAGTGGATGGAAGAGTTCAACTTCGCTGCAGAGATGAGATAGAGGAAGTCACAGAGAAGGTTCTAAAGCATCTAGTTATTGTAAGATTAAGATGATTTTAAGATTATATATAATAAGGATGGATTGCCATGAATTCTGCAATTTTTTACCAATCACATGAGACCTGGGATCATTACAGGGATGTTATTACCAATTTTTGGTTTTGCACTGCTTTAAACAGCTAGTGGAACATACATGTTATGAAGCCAAATAAACATAATATTTGGAAGAGCACAGCAAGGCAAGAGAAAACTGAAGAAGCCACAGCAGGTCTGAAGAAATATGGAAAACTGCTGTCCTTGGTTATCACTTATATCTAAAATAGATAATAGTAACCTGCATGCACTCAAAAGAACTGATTAAAAACACCAGGTTGTATCTATTGGTGGCCTAGCCTTAGTAGTTTAGCAAAAAAAAATAATTGCGCTGGTTGCCAATACCCTGCACACACTTGAGTTTCCTTCAAGGCTATAAATGAAAATTGGGGGAACATTCAGAACACAAGAAGATATTATGCTTAAGGCTGTAATAAATAAAAAGAATAAGTGAAAATGAGGTGCCTTTTCTGGGGTGGATAGACTTTTACTATATGAAAATATATGTAGGTAGGGAGAAGGATTGTTGTATGCCTTCCCGTCATTTTTTTGCTTTATGGTGACACTGATGCTAACCTATCATAGGGGCTTCTTGATAAGATTTGTTCAGAGAGAGCTTGCCTTCCCTTTCCTCCAAGGCTGAGAGTGTGTGACTTGTCCAAGGTCACTCAGTAGGTTTCTACGGCTGTCCGAATGTATCTCCTCCTATGAACCATCAAGAACACTAAGATCGTCTGGAGAGGCCCTGCTCTCGGTCCCACCAGCCTCGCAGGCGCGGCTGGTGGGAACGAGGGACAGGGCCTTCTCGGTGGTGGCTCCTCGGCTGTGGAATGCCCTCCCCAGTAACATCCGGCAGGCCCCAACTCTTCTGGGCTTCAGGAAGAATGTTAAGACATGGCTTTGTGCGCAAGCATTTAATGAATAAGTACTTTATTGACGTGGTCTGAACTTAGTTTTATGTGCAATGGTTCCTTGCAAGAATGGTATTAAGTTACTATATATTTTAAGCTTGACTAATGTATTTTATGGATTACTGTTAATGGTTTTAAATGTGTTGCTGTTTTTATTGATCTGTTTGGCATTGAATTTTGCTGGTTGTTGTAAGCCGCCCTGAGTCCCCTCGGGTGAGAAGGGTGGGGTAGAAATGTTGCAAATAAATAAGTATAAGAGGATACCTTTGACACTTCACAATGAGAGTAATGCCAGTGACGTAGCAAGTCAGTTTCAGGTTTTAGTCTGAACTTTAAATGTGCTGTTCAGGGTGCTGAAACCAATTCCTCTTAATGGTTCTGAGCTTTGTGTGGCTACCTTAGATTTCATCTGATTCACTATGGACCTCTTCACATGGCCCTTTCGGGCCGTGCCATTTCACTAGCAGTCATTGGCAAAAGGGAAGGTGTATGGGGCAGCTGGTGGCACCCTGCGGCCCTCCCTCCTTCCCCCATCATACAGTGGGGACACCCTGTTCCCATCAGATAAGAGAAAGGGCAACATGCATTGCCCCACCGCCCTTTCCCCATCATACGGGGAAAAGGGGAGGAAAATGCAGAGCTATCCAAAACACACTTTCCTCCCTGTAGTGGTGGAGGCAGTACCTTTTGGTGCTTCCCCTCCACTTTGGGAGGAATGTGCGTGGGGCTTGCATTGTGTCATGTGATGGCATACGGCAGGCCCCGCCCAAGCTGCAATTAAAAACTGCAAAATGGGGCTAAAACGTCCCATGTAAAGAGGTCCAAAAAGCAAATACACAAGCACATGATGATGGAAGTCACTTCTGGGCAATATGCTGTTGAGGCTTTGGAGCAAACGTCTGGGAACCTTTCTGCCGAAATATGGGATCCTAAAGTAGCCAAATTAGCTTTGAAACCTAAAAGAACACTTAGTAATACACTTTCCTTTCTAGGTTAATAGCAGTCCATTGCATCTAGGGTCTACTTTTCTATTGGGAGAAGGTACTCTTTGGAGTTGAAAAGCCATGATATCCATGAAACATAGGTTGCTATTAGATTTGTATAGCTGCTATCATGTAATAATGGCATAAATGGCTTAAAAGGACCCAGTGCTGGCATGGGCTACCTCAAGAAAGATTCCCCTCATTTCAGAAGCCGAAAAAGTTACTATTGTTGTCCTATGGTTTCCAAAATCTTTCAGGCAGCCAAGCCAGCAGCTGAGAGCAAATATTTATTACACTGTTAATTACAGTCACTCATATCACAGAATTGCAGCCTGTCAACATATATTGCTGGAATTAGGGATAAGTTTGCAAATCAGTGTAGGGCTAACAGTTCTTGAATTACAAAGAACAAGAAAAGGCAGGCTTCAGGGAGATTTCACAGAGAGCACACGCAGACAAAGGAAGCAAGGCCCAATTGTTTCGGTGGGATATGGCTAGTTTTCCGCCTACAGTACTTCAAACAAGCCTCACAGATTTACAGTAAATTGCAGCTGTGCCCTGTATTTCTCTCCTGCCAACATAAAAAATACTTGCTGTCTTAACAATGGTGAAGTGAGTCATGTTGGCTTTGTTCCTAAACAACACAGGGGGTTCAAGTTAAGAGATGGGCCATTTTAGACTCTGCCTCAATGCCTCTTGCTAATGCACTTTTTCCTCCTTCAGGTGCCTTGGTGGGAAGGACACAATCTCTTCACACATATACACACTACTACAAAACTGTTTTTATAACAGTCTAGCAGCATTTGATAGAAATAGCCATATGCAAAACCTATTTAGGAATGAATATCACACAAGGGGAAAGGGAAAAATGTCCATATATCCCATCCCCACAATCGCTCCACATTTTTTCTGTGGCAGTGCATAAAGTCTGCGCTGCTATGTTGCGATGAGAACCCTTGCTAGTGGCTGATACTGACTGACACTTCACTTTTCCAATTAAATGGGAAAATTTACATGTTGTGTACCGCAATCGTGACAGGTACTTGCATATATTTGAATGCTTGAGTTTCTTTGTCATGAAATATGCAAGTCTGAATCAGGAAATGACTTTGCATTTATGTCCTGTCTATGTACGTGTTGACTTTTCCATCGACAGCACTTGCATGACTTATAAACTTGGTACTTTTTGTACCCCCAAAATTATAGGACAGTTACCAATTTAGAACAGTAAACTATGGGTGGGAAACTTGTGACCCTCCATTAGTTTTTGGACTACAACTCCCCTTTATAACAAAATGTCTCTAGAAAGTTAGAAGAATGCTTTGATTTGACTGATTGCATGCAGCTTTTCACCATGTTTTAAAATACTGATTACAACTGTCATTTTTTTTCTTAATAGCATTTATAAAGGAGATGCTGCTGATTGAAGTCAACAACAACCAAAAAACCCTCCTAAGAGTCAATACTGAGCTATGGATTCTCAAATGGCCTCTTTTGAGTAATTGGATTGACTGTGAAAGAAGGGAATTTCCTCAACTAGCCTCCCAGTGAAGACTGATTCACCTCTTTATCTTCTGTGACCTCTTCCCTGGCCATTTGCCTCTATGTACCAATTTCTGAGGAACTTGAGTGGGAAACAGCTGTGGCCCTTATGTCCTGTTTGTGGATTTCGCATAGGCATCTGTTGGCTACTATATGCTCAGAATGCTAGACTAGAGAGAGGCATTTGGTCTGATCCACTACAGCTAATATTATTTATGTTCTTATATATTTCACTACATTTTATATTCTTTATCCATTTACTGCTGTGGGTTTCAAATTGCCTCCAAACATGCTCAACATTTTTGCTACTTTCAGTTCTTTTTACTGGACTGTTGTTTTAAATAGGTTTTCCCTTCTGAAATGAAATACAGCCATTGTGGGGCTGTCTTGGCACCTTTCTACTCACATATATGTTGAATTTGATAGTTCCTCAATTAGTCTTTCTGTGAAGATTAACAACACTTACGTCATACACTGGATGCTATGCACTGCCCAGATTAAATCAGGTTGGTCTCCTCTCTGGCCAACTCCATGACAAACCCTTCAAAGGGATAATCATTCATTATATCTCAAATTTTCATCTCTTACTATCTGAGAGGACATTTACTCAGGGTAAAGGTAGTAGAAGTCACTTATTATATTTTCTCCTTTGGCTGCCTCCCTGATTTGTGGTATTTCTTGACTTTAAAAAAGAATTTGGATGAATTGCTTGGGAGGCCTAAGTCCTTGTGTAGTCATTCTGACAACAAAAAAACATTGAAGAATATTACTGCACATATCATTTGGAAAGTAATTGAGTTGGATCCCTGAATAAATTAGAAGCTGCTTGTATGAGTAAAAAAAAATGAAACTCTACACTCAGCAAGGTAGGACATAATATTAACTAGAATACAACATCAAACTACGCCACTGCTTAATACCTTTTGTGCTTGAAAATACAGCCTGTTGATATATGGTAAAAAGTCTCTTTGCTCAGAGTAGAATAAAAGAAATATTTTAAAAATGTGTAACCCAATACTTGTCACCCATTTTTAGAACACATCACTACTGCCAAACATCATTGAATGGTTTTTCAATGAGGCATGTTCAAGAATACAACAGTCTTGAGCAAAGATGCATTTGGCGTTTCTTGCAGAGCAGAGCAACTATGAGAGTTATATAAATAACCAACCCTTATATCACAGTATTAGATCTTTGAAAGCTAACTTCCTTCTCTGTTTACACTTTTTCCACAACTGTTTTTTTAGGAGGACTAAATAATGATGCAAGACACTAAGAATCCCTGCTGGCCATAAAAACCTCCCACTCTGACCTAAAACCTCGCCAAGAGCAATGGTTGTGCCAGCTGATAGTCTCATGGTGCGCTTTGAAGGGCAGGAAAGAAGCTTTTTCTGGCAATGAAGGATTACTTCTTGGTTGTCACAAGGATGTCTTTCTAATCCTGTTCCTTTTTTTTTGCAAGGGATACCATGGCAACACATGGTATTTCCAATTGCAGAACGACTAATATAGTCCAATGGAAATCACATGCATACGAAAGGTGAGCAGCTGATCTCATCCTGAGCTGATCTGACCTGAGTCAGGGAGCATGTGTCATGGCATTTTTAGGAGAGTGGGCTGAATGCATCCATTTGGTACATCCAGTCTGTATAAGTCACATGGTATATAACCTGCCATCATTTAAATAGGAGAGAAATGATGTAAAATGTCATGGTTACACGGGGATTGGTCATGCACGTATGCTTCTGGCTCCATATATTTTATTGCGTATTGTTTGGGATATATATTCCAAAACAGCTAGAAAGAAAACCGGATCTTATGTAATGTTTGTATTTTATACATGTTTCATATTTTTAAAAAGTGATTCCATTAGTGGATTTTTTTTTTTAGATCAGAGAAGGTCATACAAGGAAACTGGGCACATTCTGTGTATCCATGTGCATATAATGTATGCAGTCTGGCATGGAAGGATATGACCAAAAGAATTGTAGGTTTAGCTCACTTTAAGTAATTCTGTAGCCTCCATAACTCCAGAAGGATCTTTACAAATGCATGACCAATGTCTATATAAGGTTCACTAGTCAGAAGGAAGCTTGACAGGGTGTTAGCACAATTCCATTCTTATCTTGTCCTTTCTGCTCCAGTTTGTACCACGATGATCTCCATCTTGAGAAAACACAACTTTGAGGTATGACAGTGATCATTGTATAATGCCCAATTACTAATGTTTCTGGGTAGTGAGGTAAATCATCATGTTTTACATTTCAAGACACTTTGTATGTATGTGCGGACATATTTTCCTGCAAAACTACATGTTCTTCCCCAAAATGCAATATTTTTGCTATATACTTTAAGACCCTTCTATCTATGGGGATATGTTCCAGGCCAGACAGCAGTTATGTGAAACTGTGGGTATAACTGGACATCACTAAATAATCTCACTTCTATTTCCAGCATACCAAAGTTGCATTGGAGGACCTAGCAAATTCCTAGAGAGACCATTTTATCCCAGGCATTAGTAAGAAAAATGATGGCTATGGATTCTGTAGTTACGTGGGTCTTACTGTATATATAAATATACCAATATTGTTGCTGAGAGTGAAGTATGCTGGTCTTTTTGCTCTCACACAAGGATTAAAAAGGTAGTTGCCCTTTTTCTTTTGAGGAAAACACCCTTTCTTGTCAAGGTCAAAAAATTACAAATATTATTTACATTGACAAGAAACGGTATTTTCCTCCAAAAAAAGTGGCCAACCATATTTTTGATCCTTGTGTGAGAGCAAAAAGGCCAGCATATTTCATTCTCAGCAACAATATTAGTATCAGAATATCAGAATTCAAACAGAATTCTAATGGGGAAGCAGAGTAAAGCCATGACTAGCAAGTAAGACACTAAAACAGTTGACCTAATTATTCTTAGTAGTAGTATTAGTATTTATACCCTGCGTTTTCTCTGCCAAAGGAAACTCAAAGTGGCTAACATTAAAAACCATAACAATGTGTGAATTAAAATCTTCCACATATAAACATTAAAAATCAACAGAAATATTACACCTACATAGTTAAAACCAATAAAGCAATTAAACAGAAATATGTATTAAAATATCTGGGAGAATAAAAAGATCTCCAAATTGATTTGCTGTGTTTGCTTCTAGGGATGGCCTTCCACAGCTGAAGCAACACCACCAGATCCCTTCTCTAGCAGTTATTTTTTGTATCTTGCTAGATAGGATCATTCTGAAAAGGATCTCTGAAAAAAGTATTGACTCTATATGGATAAATAGTACAGCAAAATAAGATCCTTCAGAAGTCTTGGCTTCTAATTATTTTAGGCCTTAGAGGTTAAAAGCAGCCCATGGAATTAAGCTTATAAATCAGCAGGGAAACAAGAGCAGATGAAAAGGTACTGGGGTGATATGGTCACAATGACCAGCTAGTAACCTTGCTATCCTGTTTTGGATCCGCTGAAGATTTTCCAAAGGCAGGCCCACATATAACAGATGGCAGCAATTCCAATGGTAGGTTACCAGAACATGGATAACTGTAGCAAGGCTGTATCTATCCAGAGAGGGTTGCATATGGTATTCCAGCTTTAGTTGATAAAAGGTGCTTTGAGCCACTGAAAGCACCTGAGCCTCCAGTGACAATGATGGATTGGGGGGCATTCCCAAACTTCAGATGTCATTCTTTAGCAGGAGTCATCTACTCCCAGATATACTGCTACTGGCCAAAGACACCAGCTGATAACATCACTTCTATCTTCTCTATATTGCCTCACTTTATATTGAGGCTATTACTATGTCCTTGCCATGAGTCAGAACATCCTTGAGTTCCTATATTAGAGAAAAGACAGAAAAAATGAATAAATAAATCTTCTATCTCATCTAGATTAGATGAAACAGGGGAGGAACTGGGATCCATCAGGCTGTTGTTGGCATCTCAACCTACATTTTTGAATAGCCTCTACCAATAGTTGTATGTACATCTGATTATCATCAGGACAAAATAGTGCCCTGTTGAACTTGAACATTCTGGTATTTCCTTCTAGAACCAGCAAGTCCATCCACTAGCTACTTGTTAGCTACAGAACTAGATTCAAGCTTTTGTTGTTACACACTGTCGGACCTGGATCCTTGGGATATGGCACTTCATTATACATTCCCAGTTGACCCTGAGAGATCTTCTCAAAAAGTCTTATTAAACTTTAATAGAATGTTGGCATGTCAAATTTAAAAGTGGATCTCCTTAGTAGATTCCCCATATGGTCTGAGAGGAAAATATTATATCCTGGGTTGGGCACAGTGCAGACCACACTGGACTGGTTTTGGGGCATTTCATGCTGCCATATTCACCCTAGACCACCCCTTTTTTGCCTTCAGATGCAGTCATTCAACATTTTAAAAGGCTGCTGTGACTTTTAACGTAATAAATATCCTTCACTTTCTTCCAAAACCAGAACTAGGCATCTGGACACTTTGATTTTTGTTTCTGTTTTCACTTTGATGTGTTTTTGGCTGCCCATGCAGCTCCTGGAGAGTCTGGGTGGCAGAATAACAGCCCTGGGCTTATAAAAGTTGCTTATTCCTACTGTATTACAGTCTGAACACCTACTGAAAACATGCCAGTTGTTGAAAATTGCTCAATTCTTCTGTGGTTTTAATTATTTATTATGATTTTAACATTCTTTCATACCTTTTATATTGCATTAGAGATGTATTTTAATGTAAACCACTTAGGGTTTTTATTATATCAAGTAGGAAATAAATAAATGAAACAAAGCCACTGTAACATAGTACCTGCAGCTCCCATCCCAAATAATCTATTCAGAAGGCTACCATGGTTGATGATATGGAAAGCTGCTATGGGGTCCATTTGAAACACCAGGCTTACCTCATCTCCACAGCATCAGCAGAAATTATCAAAATAGAGAAAAGCAGTCCTAAAGCTGAAAGTGAGCTACAAAATCAGTTTCATCTGAGTGAGCAAAGTTGGGTAGCAACCTCCAGTGAAACACTTGTCCAGGTAATGGGGGAAGTGGGCTTACAATCATCTTAGTTCTTCACTTCTTCTGGGACCACGCTAAGTTTCTTTTCCCCCAAGAAGCAGTATTTTCCTGCCTCCTCCAAGAGACCGGAACCACTCACTCACTCACTCACTCACTCACTCACTCACTCACTCACTCAAGAATGAATTTACAACCTCTTAGACACAGCCAGACATCCCCTCCCTATTATAGTAATATAAAACAGGCAGAAATGGATCCATCAGTGGTCAACCAAATCTATCCAAATGACAGTGCCAATTCCATCAGAAAGATTGTGTGATGTGATTTTGGGCATTAAATCACCATAGGAGGTCCATGGATGAGCTGACTGAATTTATCCTTATGTGGCCCACCCAGGAAAACAAAAAACAAAAAATCTTCCTGGACCAAATCTGGACTTAGTAGGTCTTGCTTTTTATCGGTTGCCCTGGTCTGACCACCAAACATCTGAACTGCAGATGATAATAGCTGAAAAGCATTTGTAGAAGGAACAATCAACATACCCATAGAAATTATGCTGGGAAAGCTGCCTTATGGGACTAGTTTCCACAATCCACTAGGTAAAAAGGCTACTATCCATGTTGTTTAGAGAATCCCAATACCTATAGTTCCCTCTAAAGCAGCTCCATTTGTGTTTCTTCTGTGTTACATAATTTCTTATTTTTAAAAGAACATTTCTTCTGTTTCTGCTCGACTCCTAAAATGTCAAAGCAAGAATATGAGAAGATTCCTGAAAATTCTACAAGAAAAGCTTACTTTGGCTGCAATCATCAATACTTTGGCCCTATCTGGAAACCCGGTTTATTTTCATTTTAGCATATCATACCATAGGATAAATAAATCGGACTAGAGATACAAAAGGACAGGTTGCTTACCTGTAACCATGTTTCTTCGAGTGTACTCTGTGAATTCACACTAATGGAGAGGCTGCGCCTGCGCAGGTTCCAACGGAAACTCTTCCCAAGCTGAAGTTTAAATTTTGGCGGTAGCCACGCCCCTCCGTCCCCGGAGGGCATATAAGGCAGCCCTCGGCGGTTGCTCCCCAGTTCCTACGCCGCTAAGGCAACGAGGAAGGAAGAGGGTTTGCCAGAGGGGAAGGAAGGGCGGGCTTGTGTGAATTCACAGAGTACACTCGAAGAAACATGGTTACAGGTAAGCAACCTGTCCTTTTTCTTCGTGTACTCTGTGAATGCACACTAATGGAGACTAGCAAGCTTAGGTCTCGGAGGCGGGCTAAGCAAACCCTGACAACGAGATAATGTCCAAACATATGTTTATTAAACGTCAATAACATGGTCCGAAGGACCCATTGAAGTATTGCATGAACACACGCATAATACCGAGAACAGTCCGGTAAGGCATGATATAACAATGTAAGAAAACATGTGTAAGCCAGGCAAATCATTCCTCAAAGGAGGAAGGCAGTATCAAATAAGGCACAATATTTCAGAGAGAACAGTGCAAACATGTACTGAACAGGAAAAACGACAAAAGAGTCGCATGAAAAACATCCTTAGAGAAGGAACATATGAAGAAGCCCTTCAGGACAAACAGGATGACAAAACTGCTCTAGCAAAGGCTGAGTCCTTTAAGGTTTTCTGGTCTACCCTGTAGTGAGACACAAACGTAAGGGGGTTGGACCAGATAGCTGCCCTGCAAATAGAGTCCAGGGGAATGCCCCTTAGGAAGGCAGTCGACGTGGAGAGGCCTCTCGTCGAACGCGGGCGAACCGACGGGGGAGGCGGTCGTTTGGCTAGTTCGTAGGCCAGTTCAATAGCTTGAGCAATCCAATGAGACAGTCTTTGTGAAGAAATAGGATTGCCCAGTTTATCTGGGGCATGGGCCACAAAAAGTTTTGGGGTCTTTCGAATGTCTTTAGTACGGTCCCGATAGAAAAGGAGTGCCCTACGCACATCAAGAAGGTGCAGTCTCCGCTCAAGAGGAGACGAGGGGTCTGGAAAGAAGGCAGGAAGGACAATGTCCTGGTTAAGGTGAAAAGCTGAGACCACCTTGGGAAGGAAGGTGATGTCCGGACGGAGAACGGCGCGGTCATGATGAAAACGGAGGTAGGGTTCATCAACCCGAAGGGCCGCCAGCTCTGAGGGTCTGCGCGCCGAAGTTATGGCCACCAGGAAGGCAACTTTCCAAGAAAGGAGACGTAGGTCGGTCGAAGCCAAAGGTTCGAAAGGGGAGGCAGTGAGCTGGGAAAGCACGAGCTCGAGGTTCCACCCCGGAGTCGGAGGCTGAGACGGTGGGCAGATGTTATTGTATCCCTTCAAGAAGGTTTTGACGAGGTGATCAGAGAACAACGAGGGTTTACCATGTTGTTGAAAACACCAGGATAGGGCGGCCAAGTAGGATTTCATAGAAGCAAGAGAGAGTTTTTGGTCTGCCAGAGACATAAGAAAGTCAAGCACTATCGGTACCGAGGTTGGAAAGGCAGTAATCCCTCGGGAGCGAAGAAAGGAGCGGAAGCGAGAAACCTTATAAGTGTAAGATTTGGTTGTAGCTGGCTTGTGAGCTGCGCGGAGGACCTCCTGCAGGTTGTGCGGAAGGGAGGTCAGGTGAGAATTCTCCAAGCAGTGAGATGTAGAGAGGGGAGATCCGGGTGTAGGATCTGGCCGTTCTCTCTGGACAATAGGTGTGGTAGAAGAGGCAGAGTGAAGGAGGTCGCTCTGGAGAGACGAAGAAGGGCCGGGAACCAAGGTTGGCGAGGCCAGGCTGGAGCTATCAGGATCGCCGACGTCGGTATCGACCGGAGTTTCTGTAGGACCTTTGGTATGAGAGGAAAAGGCGGAAAGAGGTAGATCGGTTCCGCAGACCAGTCGAGAAGGAAGGCGTCTCCCAGGCAGCCTGGAAAGGAGGACGGGGGAAGTCTCGCCCCGTACCGAGGCAACTGTGCGTTTTGGGGAGAAGCAAAGAGGTCCAGAGTGGGAAAGCCCCATTTGTGAAAGAGAGAAAGAAGAGTCTCGGGATCGAGCATCCACTCGTGGGAGGAGGTCGTCATCCTGCTGAGGGCGTCTGCTAGGTTGTTCTGGATCCCGGGAAGGTGGATTGCCGTGACTTGGATGTTGCGGGCTATGCACCAGTGCCACAGCTGAGAGGAGAGAAGCATTAGCTTCCTCGAACCCGTGCCGCCCTGTTTGTTGATGTAGAAGACTGCTACTGTGTTGTCTGATTGGATGAGGATAGATTTTTGGGAGATCAGGCGGGAGAAGGCTTTCAGAGCCTTGAAGATGGCAAGGAGTTCTAGAAAGTTTATGTGATTGGCCTTCTCGGAAGGAGACCAGAGGCCTTGAACGGTGAGACCGCTCATGTGGGCTCCCCAGCCGAAATTGGATGAGTCTGTGGTTATGGTGGTCGAGGGGGGGATCGGGTGGAACGGAAGGCCCTTGCAAACGTTGGAGAGGGACTTCCACCAGAGAAGCGACCGACGAACGTGGGGCGGAACGGAGAGAAACCTCGAGTTGAGGTGGCGAAATGGCTTGAAAACGTCTATAAACCATCTCTGCAGAGTCCGGAGATGGAGTCTGGCAAACGGGGTCGTGAGAACTGTGGAGGCCATGTGACCGAGCAGTACCTGGATGGATCGAGCCCGAACCCTCCGGTGGGTATCGCAAAAGATGATCTGTTGGCGGAGGGCTAGGAACCTGTCGAGCGGGAGAGAGACAGTCCGAGAGATTGAGTCGAACAGGGCACCGATGAAGCGGATTTTGCTCGATGGAGTGAGGTGAGATTTTTCGGGGTTTAGCTGGAGACCGAGAGATTCTAGAAGAGAGAGGGTGTAGTCGACGTGACGTCGAAGAAGGGCAGGGTCGGATTCGACCAGAAGCCAGTCGTCTAGATAAGGGAAGACTGTGATCCCCTGGAGCCGGAGGTGGGCAGCCACGACGGCGACGACTTTGGTAAAGACCCTTGGGGCCGTGACGAGGCCAAAGGGTAAAACGGTGAACTGGTAGGTCTGGTCGAGAACTTTGAAAGAGAGGAAGCGCCTGTGGTTTTCTCGAATCGCCACGTGGAAATAAGCGTCTCGAAGGTCTATAGACACGAAGTAGTCTCCGCGCTGAAGCATCGGGAGGATGGAGGCGATGGAGACCATCCTGAACTTGGTTGGATGTATGAAGGCATTGAGCATGCGTAAGTCCAGAATTGGGCGGAGGCCCCCACCCCTCTTCGGGACCGTAAAGTATCTGGAGAAGAAGCTTTGAGGGTCCTGTACCGATGGAGAAGGCCGAATAGCCCCTTTGGCGAGGAGGGCGTCGACCTCTGCGAGAATTTCTTGAGAAGGGTTGGAGAGAAGGACCTGACCCGTGGGCGGGAGTTCCTCGAACTCTAAGGCATAGCCTTCTTGGACAATTTTGAGAACCCAGGCATCTGAAGTAATAGATTTCCACCGGTGAAAGAAGGGAGCCAGGCGGTCTAGAAAGAGACCATGAGGTTGATTCGGTGGAGGAGAAGGATGCGGAGGAATGAGAGCTGCATCGGTACCGTAGAAAGAGTCTTTGGAAAGAGAGATGGCGTCAGGAACGCCGGAGAGGTTGACCAGCGGTGGGGGTGGCCCGGCCGCGTTGTCTTTGTGGTTGAGCAGCCCGACGGGGCTGTTGGCGGTTGTGGTTGTTCGATACCGAGGGACGCCTGAAGGATTGATGGCGGTAAGAGGGAGGCGGGAAGCGACGAAAGCGTTGAGGACACCACTTGGTGCGGTGAGCTTGGGGTTGATCGCCGCATTTAGTGGCCAGAACTTTAAAGTCATGATTGGTTTTGAGCTTGTCGTCGGTGCCAGAATTAAAGAGGCCCATGGCGTCGAAGGGGAGGTCCTCGATGACCTGCCTCGAGGAGGAAGACAAACCGGACGACCTCAGCCAGGCGTGGCGACGAATGGCAATGGCGTGGGCGATCATCTTGCCGGCCGTGTCGCCCGTATGCTTAGCCATCTGGATTTGGTGATGTGCTAGCGAGTCGGCCTCTTGCTGGAGGGTGGACATAACCGACCGGTCTTCGTCGGACAACTTCGAGAAGAAAGGCTGAGCTTTTTCCCAAAGGATCTGCTGGTAGGCCCCCATACAGGCCCCATAGTTCGCCATTCTACAAAGTAGAAGGGCCCCGGAGTAGAGCTTCCGGCCGACCGCGTCAAATCTCTTGCCCTCTCTATCTGCAGGGGTAGTGGATTCACGACCGGAAGTTTGAGAAGCTTTAACAACCATGGAATTTGGGTCGGGATGGTGTTTAAGCCATTCTAAGGTGTCGTCATCTGTACGATACCAGGATTCAATCCTCTTCGAGGTAGGAGGAATCAAGGAAGGAGTCTTCCATGATGATTGGATGACATCCAGGAGGTAAGGCAGAAACGGCAAAAGCGTGGCCGGGGGGGCCTGGGCTTGGACCCGTTTGAAAACCGGGTCAGACACTGCCTTAGAGGTTTGTTTGATTTCTAGACCCAGGGCATCAGCCATTCTAACCATCTGTTCGGAGAAAGCCCGAATGTTGTCGGTAGGCGAAGGAGGGTCCACCTCATAGGCATCATGAGGAGGAGAGAGATCAAGGCCTAGAGATACCACCGAGGCCGAGAGAGCGGAATCAGGGCGATCGATATCAATCTCATCGTCCTCAGCCCCTTGAGGGGACTGAGGGGGAGACGACAACACAGTCTCTGGTGGTGGCAAAGCCTCAAGAGCAGGAGCCATCTGTGGCCGAGGTTCCTTAGAGGCCGAGGCCTGGGCCGCTCGAGCCAGGCGGGCGGTTTGTCTACCCCGCTCCGGTGTCGAGGTCGGGGGAAAAAGCTGTTGTCGAGACGGGCGATGAGAGGCAGCAGGTCGAGGAGATGGCACCCTGACCACTGTCTGGGTAGAGTGGTGGGGTGAGTCCTGCAGTTCGCCATCAGAAAGTTGCTGAGGAGAAGGTTGACGAGGCCGCTGAGCGGGAGGGATTGGAGAGGACTTTCTGGACGAAGTCGCCGAAGAGGGGACGTCCATCTTGGAGGAGGCAGAGGAGGAGGAACGCTGGGTAGCCCTCTTCTTTGTGAGCGGTTGCTTTGACGAAACCCTCATGGATTTTCCCGGTGTAGGCGGGACCATAGCTGAGTCGGATTGTGTCCGACGAGCTTCCTCATGCGCCCTCTTAAAGGCGATCTTCATCGCAGAGGTCGATGGAGGGGCCCCGAGATGGGATCGGGCCGAGGAAACGGAGGCCACCGAGCTCGATGTCGAGGAAGGGCCGACTCGACCGGAACGTGTCGACATCGTGGCCGTGGTGAGTGTGCACGGCGGTTTGGCGGCTTTTGCCGATCTGGAGGCTCTGGACGCCCTGGACGAGACCGAGGGAGCTTTAGCCGTTGGAGCCGACATCGATCTTGGGTCGACCGACGGCTTCGTGCCCGAAGTCGACGGAACGGGTTCAGGAGCAAGCGATTTTTCGTAGAGCGCTGCTCTAAGCCTCGCGGCTCTATTCTTCCTAGCCTGAGCCGTCAGGGCCAGGCAGAAACGGCAGGTACCGACGACATGTGACTCCCCGAGGCAGTAGAGGCACTTGGCGTGGCCGTCGGAATCGGGAATTTTAGCGGCACACTGAGTGCAGCGCTTGAAGCGAGTCGTAGACATGAGAGTCCGAAGTGAACCTTGCGGCGGAAAAAAAGGAACTGGGGAGCAACCGCCGAGGGCTGCCTTATATGCCCTCCGGGGACGGAGGGGCGTGGCTACCGCCAAAATTTAAACTTCAGCTTGGGAAGAGTTTCCGTTGGAACCTGCGCAGGCGCAGCCTCTCCATTAGTGTGCATTCACAGAGTACACGAAGAAAAATAGTTGCTTACAACTGAATGCACATACAACAAAAACAAAAATAGTTGCTTACAACTGAATGCACATACAACAAAAACCCCTTCTGGTTTAGAATACAGACAAGAGTGCAGTCTTGTGTACAAATACTCAAAGATAAATTTCAATTTCTAAGAAAGGGAAGAATCGTGGTTACTATCTTGATGGGAACAGAATTTGGCTCTATTTTATTACAATCCCTCAGCCATCATAACCTCTGGAGACCAGGGTCTGAATCCCCACTTAGCCTTGGAAATCCACTGGGTGAACCTAGGTAAATCACACAAAGCCTGAAAGGAAGGCAATGGCAAATGCCCTCTGAACAAATCTTGCCTAAACCCCACACATAAAGCCTTAGGGTTGTCATAAATTGGAAACCACTTGAAGGCACAAAGCAGCAGTGCACAAGTAATTTGGAAAGCTCTGGATGGAAAACTACCTGGGGCTATGTGTACAAACCCTAAGCTTCTTGGAGGTAATGTAATAAATAGCTACATCTACAGCTATCTATAGTTATAAATATCAGCATCAGGACCTTGGGTTTTTAAGGTGGGGGGTCCCTCAAGATTGACAGAAAGGTCATTATGAAATTTTGTGTACTTGCATGTATGTTTGTACAAACAGTAAAAACAAAAATACACTGAATAATAATATCACCAAGTAAAACAATGTGGCTGAAATGAACAAAATGACAAAATAATACAATATCAAATTATTTACAAGCTAAAATTAATATATGGATTTTCATGGAAAAGTGAAACATATAAAATCTTATTAAGTGAATGCAAAGACACTTTTGGTTAGTAGTTCCTCAAGGGGGCTCAACTATATAGGAGCTTTGGTGGTCCTTGGTTTCTGAATATTTGGGGTATCATGCTTCCATATTCCACACAATCACATTATGAAATAACCCACAAATGCAAAATTGTTATACGTGAAGATCTTCCAGTGTTTCTAGTACATTTTTTGCAATACAGGGAATATATCGAGCACTTGATTTTTCAAACAAAGAAGTCCTGGCACTCTCAGAACGAGAGGAAAATCCATAACAATCTGCCTGTTCAGTTACCCACCTACACAATGGAAAGGTCTTTTAAACCCTTCTCTGTTCCCAAAGCTAAAACTGAACTCGGAACAACCCAGAGATGGAGATCTCAGACTGAATGGCAGCAATAGCCGGTCAAACCCACTGGTGCTGGCAGCTGATCCGGAGACACATTGTTTGGCCGAGATCATTTGCATTGAGCTGAGTTTCCGTTCATTGTTTCAGGAGGAGGAATACAATGAGGTGTGTGACAGCAGAGGATCAGCTGAGTTACATATTAGCTGCATTCAGTGCGCTTAACTGATGTTTAGCTTAAAGACCATGTGAGGTTCTTCTCATGCTCTTCTGATTAATGAAATGAGGTCTTGGAACGCCCGCCTGGATAATTTCGCCTCCGCTGCTCATGGAGAGCTCATAAAAGAAAGGACTCTGAATGCCCAGATTTATGTTATCCTAACTGTGGCTTGTTCTTCTTATGTAACCCTAACTATGGTTGTTCTTTTTTAGCAAAAGGGCTCTTTTGTTTTGACACAGTTATTTGTAAGCTGCACTGAGATTGATACTTTTTCACAGAAAAGTATAATGGAAATATCCCAGTCGGTCTGTCTATATGCCAATTGATGAATTGATCATTTGCTTTCCTAAAACCATACATTTGTAATAAGGTAAAGGTGTCCGATTCTGGGGGTTGGTGTTCATCTCCATTTCTAGGCCGATGACCTGGCATTGTCCGTAGACACCACCAAGGTCATGTGGCTGGCATGACTGCATGGAGCACCGTTATCTTCCCACCAGAGTGTTACCTATCGATCTACTCACATTTGCATGTTTTGAAACAGCTCGGTTGGCAGAAGCTGGGGCTAACAGCGGGAGCTCACTGTGCTCCTCGAATCCAAACCGCCAACCTTTCAGTCAGCAAATCCAGCAGCTCAGTGGTTTAACCCGCTGTGCCACTGGGGTCTCCTGCATTTATAGTATTCAACTGAAAATAACAAGGAGCATCCTGTTTACAATATCCTATTGAGGAACTGGGAGTAATTAATCTGATTTACATTTTTATCCCACCTAACCTCCTAAGACTTCAAGTAGCATAGGTTGCAAACTATATTATTATATTATTTACTGATGTTAGACTTTAAATTGATGTTATTTTTATATGTGGGGTTTCTCTGGGATTTTTATGTCAGCATTAGTTTGTTTATGGAGGCATTAAATGTTTGCCATTTTATGTTGGAATCCACCCTGAGTCCCCTCAGGGAGATAGGGTGGAATACAAATAAAGTTTTATTATTTTATTTTTCTTCTTATTATTATGTACCTTCAGGCTATTATCTTCAGAATGTGGCTCACCATCCACTTAATAAAAGGGCTTTAAAATAGTGTGAATGTACCTTTTGTGTCATCATTTGCTGCCTTGTTCCAAATTAACTTTATGGGAAGTATGTAGGACATATATCAAAACATTAGCTTCAGTCTTACAGAACAGAAAGAAGAACGGGGAGGAGAGAGATTTTGGGACATTTTTATTGTAGCTGGAAAAAAAGTGGGATGTCAGGAATGTCCCTGCCAAACCGAGATAGTATGTCCTGTGCCACCAGCAAAACAATCCACGTTTTTTATTTTAAAAATAAAGTCCATGGGAAGCACACATGCTGCTTTAAAGCCAAAGCATGTGAGGGGGTGTGCGAGGTCGAAAAGCCAGGATCAGGGCATGGAGCAGCAGCAAAACCACTTTCCTTCCTGCCTGAAGCACCGCAGGATCATAGGTTCCCACTGTGGAGAGAATTAGGGCGACAAAGGGACCGTCTACAGGCCCAAATGACTTTTAGTATACATTCGGTTGCAAACAGATTTTGAAATGGATGCTATCCAAAAAAACAAAATGACACAATTCCAAAACGGCTCTTGATTTTTAAAATCATGGCAAGTCTAAAGCAGGAAGTAGAATCTTGCACCTGGCATCATTTCCCCACAAAACAGTCCCAGAGAGTGGATCTACACTGTAGCACAGGCCTGGGCAAACTTTGGCCCCACCAGGTATTTTGGACTTCAACTCCCACAATTCCTCACAGTCTACCCATGCCTGCTGTAGAATGAATACAGTTCCACAGCACTTTAACTGCCATGGGCCAATGCTATCAATTCAAGGGATATTTGGCAAGACCCTTATTGTCCTCCTTTTGCAAGGAGTTAAAAGCTTGGATGTGCCAGCTTGCATTTGAGAATGCGTAGACCCTACTTATAAATACTCACTGTTGAGGTTCCCTAATATTATCTGACACTCTGCACTTCATCCAATACCCAGCCCTGTGACATGCTATTTGCACTATCCCATGCCTGGTCCTTTTTATAGCCTGGTCATTCCCATTGTACTACTGGCAATTGGTTTGTTGAGTATTGCTTTGATTGAGCTTTTGCTGCTGTTTTATATTCTGCTGTTTTATCTAATTATGTTTTATTAAGATTGTTGAGCCATGGTGGTGCAATGGGTTAAACCCTTGTGCTGGCTGAACTGCTGACCTTAAGGTTGGGTTGCTGACTTGAAGGTTGCCGGTTCGAATCTGCAAGATGGGGTGAGCTCCCTTCTGTCAGCTCTAGCTTGCAGGGGCATGAGGGAAGTCTTGCAGCTATCACATCTGGGTGTCCCCTGGACAATGTCCCTGTAGATGGCCAATTCTCTCGCACCAGAAGCGACTTGCAGTATGTTCTCAAGTCGCTTCTGACATGGTAAAAAAAATCTAGATTGTTATATTTTATCATGTTCTTATTTTAATTTTGTTTTGATGTAATGGATTGCTTGTATTGTTTCTAGTGTTTTGTGGGCATTTCGCCCCATATGTAAGCCGCCCCGAGTCCCTTCGGGGAGATGGTGGCGGAGTATAAGAATAAAGTTATTATTATTATTGTAGTTTGGCAAAGCACCAGCATTCTTTGCCAGTGAAGGCGAAAGACCGTCTCCCAGGATTCCACAGTACTGAACCAAAGGAGTTAAAGTCAGGTCCAACTGCATCAATTGTACAGCGTAGATGCACACAGAGTCTTTCTTCCTGCATAGCCCAGGAGCTGAACCTTGGCCTTCCTGCCTACCAAACCTATGTTGCTCTGTGGCCGAGCCTCAAGGGCGCCCGCATGTGATCCCAAGCCAGCAGGAACCCAGCGGGGAAGTGTGTTTCAGCCCTTTTCTGGTCTGGTGAGTCACAGCAGGGAGAAGGGAAGAAAAAAAACACACACACAAACCCTGTCATCTCTGTCTTGTCAAAGGCTTTCATGGCCAGAATCACTGAGTTGCTGTGAGTTTTCCCTGACGTTTCACCCACATCTATGGCAGGCATCCTCAGAGGTTGTGAGGTATATTGGAAACTAAGCAAATGAGGTTTATATATCTGTGGAAGGTTCAGCGTGGGAGAAAGAACTATTGTCTGTTGGAGGCAAGTGTGAATGTTGTAATTAATCACCTTGATTAGCATTGAATAGCCTTTCAGCTTCAAAATCTGGCTGCTTCCTGCCTGGGGAAATCCTTTGTTGGGAGGTGTTAGCTGGCCCTGATTGATTCATGTCTGTAATTCCTCTGTTTTCTGAGTGCTGTTCTTTATTTACAGTCTTGATTTTAGAGTTTTTTAAATACTGGTAGCCAGATTTTGTTCATTTTCATGGTTTCCTCCTTTCTGTTGAAATTGTCCATATGCTTGTGGATGGCAATAGCTTCTCTATGTAGTCTGACATTATAGTTGTTGGAGTGTTTCTGTGTTCTCAAATAATATGCCGTGTCCAGGTTGGCTCATCAAGTGCTCTGCTATGGCTGACTTTTCTGCTTGAGTTAGTCTGCAGTGCCTTTCATGTTCCTTGATTCGTGTTTGGGCAATGCTGTGTGCAGTGGTCCCTCTGTAGTCTTGTCCACAGCTGCATGATATATGGTAGACTCCTGCAGAGGTGAGAGGATCCCTCTTGTCCTTTGCTGAATACAGCATTTGTTGGATTTTCTTGGTGGGTCTGTAGATAGTTTGTAGGTTGTGTTTCTTCATCAGCTTCCCTCTGTGGTCAGTGGTTTGCTTGATGCATGATAAAAACACTTATCCTCTGGGTGGATCTTTGTCTACTCTGCTATGGCTCAACCAGAGGAGTTAGTCTGCAGTGCCAGACACAAAACAATCAGGGCCAGCTAACACCTCCCACCAAAGGATTCCCCCAGGCAGTAATCAGCCAGGCCTTGAAGCTGCAAGGCCAGCATGGTATCCTGGGTTGGTTTAAACAGCTGATTTTAAAGTAGATATAACTGATTTTAATGTTTAATGTTTTTAATGTTTTAATGTTTGTGTATATTTATAATTATTTTATGTCCCGGCATGTAATGCTTGCTGTATATATGTTTTGCTCTGCCCTGAGTCCCCTTTGGGGTGAGAAGGGTGGAATATAAATGTTTAAATAAATAAATAGTAAATAATCAAGGTGATTAATTGCAACATCTACACATTCCTCAACAGACAGGAGTTCTTTCTCCCACCCTGGACCTTCCGCAGATATATAAACCTCCCTTGCTTAATTTCCAATAGAACTCACAACCTCTGAGGATGCCTGCCATAGATGTGGGTGAAACCTCAGAAGAGAATGCTTCTGGAACATGGGAATACAGCCCGGAAAACGCACAGCAACCTGGCATTCCTCTTGATGCCAGGCTCTGTATGGGAAGAATCCACATCCTGCGAGGATCCTTGCGCAAACTTGGGAGTTTATTCTCCAAGGAAGAAGGGAATGAAGCAAGTGTTGGGGAAGGTGGTGGTGGGGGGGACACCTTTCATTCTCATCAAGCCTCCTCCTCCTCCTCCTCGTTTTTATTTTCAACCTTGAGAATGCCCCGATCTTCTTCCCCGCGGGTAGAGTGAGGGAGAGAGGATGACGCTTTCTCTTGACTCCTTTCCAAGAAGGCTGTCTTCTCTTTATTGATGGGAATTGCGCTCTTCATTCTTATCGGAGGAGTCGGTTTCAGCGAGGCGCTCGCTCCATTAGCGCCGATCCACCGCGGGGAATCGAGCTGCCGCTGCCGCTGCCGCTGCCGCTTCTGCTGCCCATCTCCTTGGCGGCGTTTGCCGGCGCTGGCGCTTTCCCCGCCGCTTTGCTGCCAAGGCAGTGATGTCATCCTCGACTGCAATGCGACCTCCCCTCCTGGCCTTGTGCAAAACTCCCTTAACGAGGCGTCGGTGCTCCTGGCTGCTTCCCTCTTTGGCAGGCCGGCCAGCGAAGGGCGTGCGGCACAGATCCATCTTTGCAGGCATTCATCTTTATTGTTGCAGCCTGACCCAAAGTACCCCGCTCCCCTCCGATGAGACTGATTGAAATTCAAGGGGAGAGGGAGAAGGAGGGGAAGAAGAAGAAGAAGAAGAAGAAAATGCCAGGAGAACAATTTGTCCTTAACTAAACACCGCCTTCCCTCTTCTCTCTCCTTTCCCCCCTCACCCACTCTTTTTTTGCCTCATTTCCCCCCTACTGCAATCTAAGCTGGGTGAGTTTGTTTCCAAGATCTCCTTCTGGCAAGGAGAAAAGATGGGGAGCTTGGGTTTCTATCTAACCATCAGCTCAATCTAATTTCTACATTCCACATCCCTCCCCAACAAACACCTTAATACAGTAGAGTCTCACTTATCTAACACTTGCTTATCCAACGTTCTGGATTATCCAACACATTTTTGTAGTCAGTGTTTTCAATACATCGTGATATTTCGGTGCTAAATTCGTAAATACAGTACAGTAGAGTCTCACTTATCCAACATAAACGGGCCGGCAGAATGTTGGATAAGCGAATATGTTGGATAATAAGGAGAGATTAAGGAAAAGCCTATTAAACATCAAATTAGGTTATGATTTTACAAATGAAGCACCAAAACGTGTTAGACAACAAATTTGGCAGAAAAAGTAGTTCAATACGCAGTAATGCTATGTAGTAATTACTGTATTTATGAATTTAGCACCAAAATATCACGATATATTGAAAACATTGACTACAAAAATGCGTTGGATAATCCAGAATGTTGGATAAGCGAGTGTTGGATAAGTGAGACTCTACTGTAATTACTACATAGCATTACTGTGTATTGAACTACTTTTTCTGTCAAATTTGTTGTATAACATGATGTTTTGGTGCTTAATTTGTAAAATCATAACCTAATTTGATGTTTAATAGGTTTTTCCTTAGTCTCTCCTTATTATCCAACATATTCGCTTATCCAACGTTCTGCTGGCCCATTTACGCTAGATAAGCGAGACTCTACTGTAATAATAACTAGCTGTGCCCGGCTATGCGTGGCTGTGGTTTATGGGAATCCTTTGTTGGCTAGGTGGAATAGCAGTGAATAGCCTTGCAGCTTCAAAGTCTGGCTGTTTTCTTATTATGGGAATCCTTGTTTGGTGACCTGGAATACAATGGAATAGGCTTGCTGTTTGAAAGGCTGGGTACCTGCATTCTAGAGGAATCATTTTTTTGGCTGATAGAACTGCAGCTGTATAAAATCCACACTGAACTGGATTATATGGAAGTGTGGACTCAAGATAATCCAGTTCAAAGCAGATACTGTGGATTATGTGCCTTAGCATTCTGGGTTATATAGCTGTGTGGAAGCGCCGTGAGTCTACAGTATAATCCAGTTCAAATCAGATAATCTGAATTTAATAGGCAGTTGGAAGAGGCCAAAGTGAATCCTTCTTTTCCCCTGGGTGCCATTGTGGCTGAGGGGATTGCTATGACACAAAGCTGTTGCACAGAGTGAAGGGAAAAGAGTGGGGCCATACCATTCCAGCCGAAAAGGGAGGGGGGGGGGGAAAGTAAAAATAGATATAGGCCAATCCGTTTTTTTGGGGGGGGGGGAGTGAAGGATGTGTTGGTGTATTGTGGCCAAATTTGGTGTGATATGGCCCAGTGGTTTTGTTGTTAACTCGGTCCTAATTATGCACTATATATATATATATATATATATATATATATATATATATATATATATAATTTGCAATCCCAGTCAACAGAAGGATTGAAGAGAACCAACTGGAAACACTGACACAATACAAGGATTAAAAGATTGAACTACAAAGACTCTGGCACAAGCCAGTCAAGGTGGTCCCAGTGGTGATCGGCACACTGGGTGCAGTGCCTAAAGACCTTGGCCTGTATGTAAACACAACCGGCGCTGACAAAATTACCATCTGTCAGCTGCAAAAAGCCACCCCACTTGGATCAGCCCTCATTATTCGCCGATACATCACATAGTCCTAGACACTTCAGAAGCTGACATTGTCAGTGTGCTGGAAGAAGCAACGACCACCAGCATTGAAGCAATGCTAATATGCCATCAACTCCGCTGGACTGGCCACATTGTCCAAATGTCTGATCACCATCTCCCAAAGCAGTTACAGTAGTGTCTCACGTATCCAACATAAACGGGCTGGCAGAACGTTGGATAAGCAAATACGTTGGATAATAAGGCGAGATTAAGGAGAAGCCTATTAAACACCAAATTAGGTTATGATTTTACAAATTAAGCACCAAAACATCATGTTATACAACAAATTTGACAGAAAAAGTAGTTCAATATGCAGTAATGCTACGTAGTAATTACTGTATTTACGAATTTAGCACCAAAATATCACGATGTATTGAAAACATTGACTACAAAAATGCATTGGATAATCCAGAACGTTGGATAAGCGGATGTTGGATAAGTGAGACTCTACTGTACTATACTTCCAACTCAAGAATGGGAAATATAATGTCGGTGGACAGGAAAAGAGATTTAAAGATGGGCTCAAAGCCAACCTTAAAAACTGTGGCATAGACACTGAGAACTGGGAAGCCCTGGTCCTTGAGCGCTCTAATTGGAGGTCAGCTGTTAGCAGCAGTGCTGTGGAATTTGAAGAGGCTTAAGAGAAAATGTGCCAAGAGGAAGGCGCGTCAAACCAACCCTGACCAGGACCACCTTCCGATGAGTCTCTGCAGTTCGATTTGAAGATCGAACTGCAGAGACTCTGGCACAAGCCAGAAAATGTGGCCCCAGCAATGACTGGCACACTGGGTGCAGTGCCTAAAGACCGTGCCCAGCACTTAAACACAATCGGCACTGACAAAATTACCATCTGTCAGCTGCAAAAGGCCACCCTACCCGGATCTGTATCCATTATTCGGCGACACATCACACAGTTCTTGACACTTGGGAAGTGTCCAATGTGTCATCCAATGCAACAGCCAGCATAGTGATCTTGTTTGCTGTGTACTAATTTTGTTGTGTATCAAATAATAATCAAATATAACAACAACAACAACAACAACAACAACAACAACAACAAACTTTATTTCTATTCCACCCTATCTCCCCAAAGGGACCCAGGGCGGATTCCAACATACATGAAAATGAACAAAATCTGGCTACCAGTTTAAAAAAAAACTAAAATCAGGACAGTAGATAAAGAACACCACTCTGAAAACAGGGAAATTACAGACATGAAACAATCAGGGCCAGCTAACACCTCCCAACTGAGGCTTCCCCCAGACAGGAATCAGCTAGGCCTTGAAGCTGTAAGGCCATTAAATGCTAATCAAGGTGATTAATTACAACAGTCACACTTGCCTCCAAAAGACAAGTGTCCCCTGAAAGTAAGACCTAGCAAAGTTTTTGTATGGAAGCAGGCCAAGCGCCTGTCAAACAGAACACTAGAGCATGCAGGATTGGTACATGTACAAATAATGGTAGTAAGAAGAAATTCTTGATAGGATTCACAGTTTGTCTGGTTATGCTGGTTTGTGATGACAACTATTGTACAGTATATAATAAATGTTCATTTTTTGTTCAACAATAAATGTGAATTCTTCTTCATGGAAAAATAAGACATCCCCTGAAAATAAGACCTAGCATATCTTTGGGAGCAAAAAATAATATAAGACACTGTCTTATTTTCGGGGAAACACGGTATATACCTTCCTTGCCTATTTTCCAATATGCCTCATAACCTCTGAGGATGCCTGCCATAGATGTGGATGAAACATTAGGAGAGAATATTTCTGGGACATAGCCATAGAGCCCGGAAACCTCACAGCAACCCAGTGATTTTGGCTATATGAGGCTATTTGATCCATCCAGTCTTGTATGTGAAAGAACTGAAGGTCCTGACAGATTATTGTTGTAATCGCTGGAAGTCCTGTAGAGTTTAATATGTGTGTATTTGTGCCTCCAAGTTTCCTCTTGATTTACAGTGATTCCAATGAATTACATAAGGTTTTCTTAGGTAAGGAAGACTCAGAGGTGGTTTTTCCAGTTTCTTTTTTGAAATACAATCTACAGCACCTGGTATTGGGAAACTGACAATGTCTTCAGGGCTGGGAAATGTCACTTCCTAGGGGTAGATGACAGTGAAGCATAAATAACTTCATACCCATTACAAACATGATGGGGGATAGGGAACACATCTATGAGATACAAGCAAAATTTCCATCAATTTATCAGTGATTGTGTTGTTCTAGCCTCCAGGCATGATTGCAAAAAAGATAGCAATAGTCCACTTTTGAATCCCTAAGAGCTTACTGTTTTCTAATGCATGAGTCAACTGAATGGAAAAAGCATGAGGGGAAAAAGGGGACAATATAAGTCAGTGTGTGGACAGCAACCTCCTTATAATACTAGCATCCAGCTTGACAATGTACTGTATTTGCAAAGCTGGTGACTGGTGTTGGGGTCACATGATTTACAAGAAAATCACAAGAACAGATGTCTGTGTGTGTTTGGCAAGTTCACAGTATCTACTAAGACATTTCGTGATTGACTAGAAGATCAAAATCTGTGAAGCTAGTGTACTCCTACCATCTCAATCAGCGTTGTGCTAGGCTCTGTGTAAGACACAAAAGTGAAGCATAGCCTGTGGGGCAGCCTTGCCATCTACACGAACTAGGCAAGAAGTAGGATGTGAATACACTGGGGACTGAAAAATTAAATAATCCTGAAGGTGGTGTTTGCAGACTATAGAACTGAAATATATTAAATTAAGGGACACCCGTGTTCAAAATAAGGCTTGCAATAAGATACTGGTCATTCAGTAATTATGTGGGATGGTAGAGGCAGCTCGGTGGAGTGGCTATGAGTCTTAACCTGACACAAAACAGTGAGTAAAATGTGGATGGTCAGAGGACAAGTGTTTAAAGAAAAAAAGTATTAAAGGAGGCCAAAGGCCTTTCCAGTAGTTAGCATATGGACAGCAGATCAAATAGGGACATCTGATTACATTCCTCCTCCCAACTGTATTGTGTTTATATTTAAATTGAGTTATTCCTTTACATTCCTTTAAATGTTCATCTACTAAGTATACCTTTTATGCAAATCCCTTTTTTCTTCTAGTTCTTGATAATGCCTACAGCATGTAACTCCCGTGTTAAAACAACTTCACTGGCTACCAGTATGTTTCAAAGTGGGGGTCGTGACCTATAAGCCCTATATGGCTAGCAGACTATCTGAAAGACCATATCTCCTGATATGAACCTGCCAGAGCCTTAAGATCTTCACGAGAAGGATTTCTTTTAGTCCAAACACATCGTGGGCTAGCTTGGTGAGCCTTCTCAATGCGTGCTTTTATACTCTATTCAACTTCTAAAGGAAAATTTGGTTTCCTTTCACTGACAGAGAAAGACATTTTTATTTAAGCAAGCCTGGGGAGCATTTTATTGGGAACATTTTACTTATATTTTTAACTTTTGTATGTTTTAAATTGATTTAAACCAGTATAATAAAGGGATTTTAATTGTTTTTAACTTGTATTGTAATTGTTTTTAATTTATTGATTTTGGAAACTGCCTTGGGTTCCTTTGGGAGTAAAGCGGCATATAACTAAACTGAACTAAACTAAAATCCTTTCCTTCACAAAGCTATCTGACAGATGTATGCCATCACTACAAATTTCCTTTTCTGTTTGGAATAATCAGATAAGTTTTCCATGACATTTCTAACATTGTAGACCTGCAACTTGATCAATGAGATCCTGGAATTTCAGCACAGTTGCACTTTTCACTGGTTTTATGATTCCATCCTTCTGGTCAATACAAGCTTAAGCTCTCTTTAACTTCTGTGCTTATTTTATATACTGAGCAGCGTAGGGAGAGAGGGAATGTGTATGTACAATGATCATTCTCAATTTGTGTCATGTTGCAATCAGCAGTATATGTGTGTAAAGAATTGGCAACCAGCCCCAGGCACTGAAGTGGTTTGCACAACACGGCTTTAAACAGGATGACCTCTGAGGCAGTGCAGCTGGTAGCATATATTTTGACCAAAAGCGCCAAAAGTAAGTACTGGAAGCATAACTTGGCTAGGTCAGCAGTGTTGATGTACAACTCTTGACTAGCCAACAGCACCCCATGCTTACAATGACATCACACACCTATGGCTCATAAGAAAAGCTACTATCAGTAGCTACAATACACCCACAGTGCAGTCTAGCTGTCCTGTGCCACTAGCACTGATGTGTTAGGCTGTATTTCTACTACTACTCACTCCCCTTGATCACTGGCTAATTCACTCCTGCTTTCCTCTGTCCTATGCTTTTGTAACATGATACTTGCAGCAGACCCACTGAAAGATAAAAACAGAGGAAAGAAACGGTTGGATGTGATGAAAATGATTTTCTTTCCCTCTCTTCCCTACTCTTGCCACACCACCCACTCTATCTCTGCATCACCCATTTGCATACACTATTAAGCAGCCAGCTAAATAGATGTGGCCTCTTTAGGCTGCAATCCAGTGCTGAGATGAGCTAAGCACACAGCACTTACTCTTCCATGTAATCAATTCCAGTGCAGCACATTCATTATTGTTGCCTTTAGCATTAATATGTCTCATAAAGCAAATGCTCCAATGTGTTGCCCAGGATGCAAGAGCTTGTTTGCTGCCCCAATACTGCCCTCTCTTTTGTATTATTAAAAAAGGCAGCAGCTCTAATGAATGTCTCCGCTTCCATGGGCTTAGTGTTTAGCCACCAATCTTCCCATGCTAGAACTCAGCTGCGGACACCAATCAAGGTGAGCCATGAACTGTGAGCCAAGTCATCAGCGAGGACCAAAGAGTATGTCAAAAGCAAAAAATAAATCCGTGGGAAGGACTGAGGTACAACCCAGACATCAGAACAAAAAGGGTGAGCCAGAAATAGGGCTTGGAGAAGTTACTATTTGGGGCTACAACTTTCAGACTCCCCTGCATAGAATAGTCCTAGTGGTAATCCAAAAAATACTAGATCTCATGACCAAAGAAGAACTAGGAAGTTGATAAAGGAACAAGCCATTAACCCAGCGGACCAAAGAACAACCAAGAATGTAAAACCTCAGTTGGGCAGTGTTCAAACAAAAGCTAACTGCAACAGACAGCCTATTTCCACTCCTGGCTATCCAGAAATATCCAATGACTAGCCTAGATAGGAGGAGTCTACCCATAGCCTGATGTTTGGGTCCATTATGTGTGTATGCATGTGTCCACCATGCTTGGTCCATGAGTGTCCTGAAGATAGAATCAGAAATCATAGAGTTGGAAGAGACCACACGGTTTATTTGTACTGCTTAATTTATTGATAATTTTTATAGCATTGACTGTTTGTCTTTTTATGTTGTGAGCTGTCCTGAGTCCTCATGGGGAGATGGGGTGGAATATAAATAAAGTTTTACTTACTTACACATGGGTCATCCAGTTCAACTCCCTGCCATGCTTCACTGAGAGTTCTTCATCTTCAATTCAACGTCACACAAAAAGCACTGGATTTCCCCAGATCCCAGCAGCTCCTGACACTATATCTACAGCTTCTTCCATAACTCCATACTCCCATGCCAGACATATCAGAGTATTGAGTAATACCAGTCCATTCCAGGTGGGCTATCTAGGTGCTAATGCCCTCTATTGGCTGGAACATGTGATTTACTCTACCTGTTCATATTTCCAAATCTGATGTGCTCCAGTGCACATTTTATGAAAACTGCACTGTGTGACAACAACACTTTCATGAGTAGAAATGCTAACATTACATTTTAGAAGACTGAAGATTGGCACACTGGGGAGTGCTCAGGAACATAATCAACTCATGGCTGCCACACACATGCTGTTCCTGTTTAAACACGAGCCACTTGTTGTATTCCCATTGCTCCTGCTTCAACCAAAGTGGAGGCCTGATTAATTGTACTTCAGACATGGCCTGAGTTATGAGGTATTTATCTAAACATGTTAACTACTGTTATGATCAATCAATCAAGGAGGTAAATCATGAAAACAAGAGGGGATGTTGGAATAAGTAAATTAAAGTAGGGCAGATGTCTAAATATGGCTCCATTTCAACACTAAAATCAGATTTTATTACTAGCCTACTAAAATTTACAGGCCCAATAACCAGTGACATCTTAGTTATTGAAAAGGCAGGGAGTAAACATTTCATCTTCTAAAACCTCAGGGTTTTGGATAGCCTACCTTTTGACAACAAGACTCCCATCTCTCATGGTGTCTTGAGGTGTTGTAGGATGTTATTTCAGAAAATATCGCTGGTTTTGTAATAGTTGTTTGCTGTGACAGGTTATTTTAAAGTGGTGCTCTTAGACTTTGTATACTGGTTGCAGGTTGGATGACTGGCATATTCATATTTCAAGAAAAGTAATAATGCAATCCATATCTACTCAGAAGCAAATCCTATTGACTTACTGCTGTTTACTTATAGGATTGTAGCCAAAGTGTAACAATACAAAAAATGGCTTTCAGCCAAATCAGAATCTATGGATTCCAAGTCAGCAGGTATCTTGACATTTCTCAACTCAGTGCTGTGCTGCTTGCCAGGAAGGCACAGAGAAGTGTGTGTGTGTGTGTGTGTGTGTGTGTGTGTGTCGGGGGGGGGGGGTGTCTCAAATTCACCAAGAAGAACAGGATCCCTTCTTTCAGTGGTGGACCTTCCTCTGTTGACATTTAGTTGGGTGGATCAGTTCATGGGCTGCTGTTCATGGGTGGAAGGAAGATGTACAAAGACAAGAAATGGGTGCTCAGTTTCTCCCCATGCTGGGATGGGGATGCTGGTGAAGACTAAAGTTGTGGTCCCATCACAGAAATGGCACCTGGATTCAAGGGCTATCTATTCAACATTTCCACTTTTAGATGGTTAGTTTCTAGAATAGTTTATGTAACTGATCATTCTTATTGCTCCTGCCCACTCATGTTTCAGCTCCAACTTCACAGTGTGAAGAAATCCATAGGGAGAGGAAACTCTGCATCTTTAGACAATGCTGGACTCTAGCTCTCTTCAGCCACACTTGGTAGGGTCTGACTCAAGAATTATTGGACAAGAAGGGATTCAGCTATCGTTTGTATGAAATATATTTATTTTGAGAAATATCCGTGTTGACTTTATTCTCTGTTATTGAATGCAATACCAAGCAAGCAGTGGTCAGATTAAGTTGGTTAGGAATCACGTGACCTTTCAGATATTGTTGAATAGGAGCTCCTGCCATTCCCTGCTATTGGCTGCGTTGCTTAGGGTTGACGGGAGTTGTAGTCCAATAACATCTAAAGGGCTTTGTTATTCTCATCCATACAGTAAAATAATGTGTTACTTTAAAATGATAATAAAATCGTATGCTTTGAAGATGTGATAGCCAGTACACTAGTACAGACTTGGCTCATGACTGTCCTGAGGTTCCTAGAAAGATGAGGGAATGTGGTCCCCAGGAGAGTATGTTCCCCAGGGGAATAAAAATGGCTGCCCACTTTCTCTTCTTCCAAGTTAACATCACAACTGTATCCATTCCAACTCAAGAAGTGAGTGCCATGGAAAGCACACTTAGGGCAGTTCTACGCAGACACTATAATCCAGTTTGGAAGTGGATTAAATAAACCAGTTTCGCTGTGCAGTGCCTACACAAACATCCCAGGTATCAGTTCGAGACTGGGACAATGGCCACAGTTTCTGCTGATTGTGGTTTGGAACCAAACCCAGGAATTGCAGTATCTGCAGCTAGACAGCCACTGGAAAATGCAGGATGTTTTCTTCACTATTCTGCTGAGATGCACTGATGCGCATATCCATAGCCATTTCGGATCACTGCTGGACCACGGAAGGGCACAGGATATGGCGAGAAAGGGTTGGAAAACAATAGTTTCCATGGGAATAATGTTTCCTCTCCTGGGGGAGATTTTTTTTAACTTTCTGGCCACCTCCAGCTGTGTTCCAGCATTTTAAAAAGTACGTCCGTGTAAGAGGTGTCCTGAGAAGTGCTCCGTATTTTCCTGTTTCGGTTTCAAGCCATGTGTGGGATATACTATGATCTGCTGCAATACATTATCTAAAAATTTAACATGCTGTTTTTGGCTTGATGTGCACTACAGCACACATTGGGGTGCATGTTTTGTGGACAACCTGCTCTTGACCTGGTTTCAAACTGCATTATAGTGTCTGTGTAGAACTGCCTTTACTGCTTGGGTAACTAAATATAAGATCGTAGCCCAAATCTCTCAAAACCTATGCTGGATGATGTAATCCAAATGGTTCACTTCTCAAATAGTTTTCTGAGGCTTTTCGTCCTTCATTTTCTAGCAGGCAAATCTATACAGAATGGCAAAGGATATTTTTCCAGTACCTGACTTGTTTGATGTCCATTTTCTCAATCTGAAGAAATCAATGTCTGCACCAGCTGATGAATGTATCGGTTTTGCCTCTCCAAGGACAAGCCTTTTCAAACAAGATGGTGTATTTTAGCTGGCCTTCTGCAACTACGTCATTTTAATTAAAAGTATACTGAGGAGCTATTCATACTGGGGGCACACAAAAGGTTTCAGCAACATGCCCTGGAGCAGTTCAAACTAAATAAAGTCAAGGTGGGCCTTGGAGGGCACCCGGCTTACCTTTGATGGAGCCAAATAGATTTCTTCCAGCAGAGTTTTGTTCTTTGGGAAGAATATTTGATGGGGCATTACATTTGGACCACAAAGTACAGGGAGACAATTCACTGGAGAAGAGGAGGAGAGAAGCCTTTCGTGTTTGGTTCGTTAGAGAACTCAGATAGGAGTGTGGATATTAGTTTTAAAGAGAACAGCCTCTTCCTTAGCCAAAGTCTGGAGTAGAACACAAACTTCACCTGTTTTCACCTGCATTATCCCATTTGATAATGCTGATAAGTCTGAAGCAGCTCATCCAAACTGTTCAACAAAGTTGCTGCTTCAAAGCCTAATTCTTTCCTTCTAGTTCTACCAAATGCTGAAAGTATAATGAAATATTTCCCATCACTATTAAGCAGGAAATGGCCCAGAGTTCTTTATGATGTGGACTTTTTTGTGTCCAAGGGCTGTGGCATCACTATATCTTAATCCATGGTTTAAAATGGGTTTCCAATTGATAAATGTGAAAAACAGACAGTGGTCTACAGTGAAAGGCTGAGGCTTGTTCCATGATTTAAGAAGATTAAGGTGGCAAACTGGCCATAGCAAAAAGTCAGTGCAATTTAGTGGTTTGAGTGTTGGACTTGGGGTGCATCTACACTGTAGAATCAATGCATTTCAACACCACTTTATCTACTATGCTCAATGCTGTGGAATCCTGGGAGTTATACCTTTACAAATCTTCAGCTTTTTTTGCTAGAGAGTGTTGGTATCTCACCAAACTACAACTCCCAGGGTCCCATAACATTGAGCTGTAGCGAATAAAGTGGAATCAAATTGCATTAATTCTATAGCTTAGATGGACCCTAGGACTCAGAGAAACCAGGGTTCGAAATAGCATAGAGAAGGGTTAACAACTCTGTGCTCTTTGTTTCGGTGTCTGTGCCACTGTTCAGATGATTTCACCTCACTTTATCCCTGTGACAATTGGATTTTTAAAAATTTGGCTTGGTGTAGAAACAAGAATTGGTGATAAAACTTCAGTGGAAACACCTCCTTTTCTAGGGGTAGATTTCTCTCATTTCCTGTAGTCTCATCTCTGTTTCTAACTATGAGTTGTTTTGTAAGTTGGGTGTTCGTAACATGGGAACTGCCTGTATTTCTCTATCCCAGCATCGATACTTTGTATCTAAGGGCCCTTCTACACTGTCATATAATCCAGAATATCAAGGTAGATAATCTACATTATCAATTTTGAACTGGATTGTCTGAGTTTACACTGCCATATAATCAATTTCAAAGCAGACAATCTGGATTTTATGCAGCTGTGTAGAAGGGGCCCTAGCTGCACTGCTGAATCTCTAATGCTCTGTTTTGTACTTTTGCAAATTCCCAAACCTGCTGACTTTAAGGGGATGCTGTCATTTTATAAGCAGCAACAACCTAAACACTAGCAATATAGGGCATGTGTTTATTTTTTTAATTAATTATTTTTTATTTACATACATTGACAACTTATAGTGAAATAGAACACAAAACAATGAATATTTTACAAACACATTGCCCCACAACCAAGGTCTGAACAAGTATTATTTCCTTTGCCATAAGATTTATAAGTCAACCATTAAACAAATGTCATATCCAAAATTCCTGATGAACAAGTTTGTATTGTTTTCCCTCTTCACTTTCTAGAACATATTGAATAAAAACTGACCAGTATAAATCAAAATCAGATCTATTAGTTTCCCCCCGAACACCTTCATTTCCACTGATATTATTATCAATTATCTTCGAGAGTTCTTGGAGAACAGGAGAAGTCCCAGCAGATTGGAGGAGGGCGAATGTGGTCCCTATCTTCAAGAAGGGAAAAAAGAACGACCCAAACAATTACCGTCCGGTCAGCCTCACATCAATACCAGGCAAAATTCTGGAAAAGATCATTAAGGAAGTGGTCTGCGACCACTTAGAAACAAATGCGGTCATTGCTAATAGTCAACACGGATTTACCAAAAACAAGTCATGCCAGACTAATCTGATCTCTTTTTTCGATAGAGTTACGAGTTGGGTTGATACAGGGAATGCTGTGGATGTAGTGTACCTGGATTTCAGTAAGGCCTTCGACAAAGTCCCCCACGACCTTCTGGCAAACAAACTAGTAAAATGTGGGCTAGACAAAACTACGGTTAGGTGGATCTGTAATTGGCTAAGCGAACGAACCCAAAGGGTGCTCACCAATGTGTCATCTTCATCATGGAAAGAAGTGACAAGTGGAGTGCCGCAGGGCTCTGTCCTGGGCCCGGTTCTGTTCAACATCTTTATTAACGACTTAGACGAAGGGTTAGAAGGCACGATCATCAAGTTTGCAGACGACACAAAACTGGGAGGGATAGCTAACACTCCAGAAGACAGGAGCAGAATTCAAAACGATCTTGACAGACTAGAGAGATGGGCCAAAACTAACAAAATGAAGTTCAACAGGGACAAATGCAAGATACTTCACTTCGGCAGAAAAAATGGAAATCAAAGATACAGAATGGGGGACGCCTGGCTTGACAGCAGTGTGTGCGAAAAAGACCTTGGAGTCCTCGTGGACAACAAGTTAAACATGAGCCAACAATGTGATGCGGCTGCTAAAAAAGCCAATGGGATTCTGGCCTGCATCAATAGGGGAATAGCGTCTAGATCCAGGGAAGTTATGCTCCCCCTCTATTCTGCCTTGGTCAGACCACACCTGGAATACTGTGTCCAATTTTGGGCACCACAGTTGAAGGGAGATGTTGACAAGCTGGAAAGCGTCCAGAGGAGGGCGACTAAAATGATTAAGGGTCTGGAGAACAAGCCCTATGAGGAGCGGCTTAAAGAGCTGGGCATGTTTAGCCTGCAGAAGAGAAGGCTGAGAGGAGACATGATAGCCATGTACAAATATGTGAAGGGAAGTCATAGGGAAGAGGGAGCAAGCTTGTTTTCTGCTGCCCTGCAGACTAGGACACGGAACAATGGCTTCAAAATACAGGAAAGGAGATTCCACCTGAACATCAGGAAGAACTTCCTCACTGTGAGAGCTGTTCGACAGTGGAACTCTCTCCCCGGGGCTGTGGTGGAGGCTCCTTCCTTGGAGGCTTTTAAGCAGAGGCTGGATGGCCATCTGTCGGGGGTGCTTTGAATGCGATTTCCTGCTTCTTAGCAGGGGGTTGGACTAGATGGCCCATGTGGTCTCTTCCAACTCTACTATTCTATGATTCTATGATTCTATGATTCTATGATAATTTATCATTTAAGGCTATGTTCCATACCTCCCCATACCATGCTTCCAGTGTGAGATTGGTTACTATCTTCCAGTTCCTTGCAATTATAAGTCTCGCCACTGTGAGTAAAATAATCACCAATTCTTTCTTTTCCATTTCTAAATTCAACTTTGTGGTGTCCATTAATAATGCTAACCTAGCATCCGGGGTGGTGTTTAATCCTATAATGTTACCAATTTCTATAAATATGTTGTTCCAAAAACTCTTCAACTAGGGGCATGTGTTTCTAAGGGTAACAAATACTCTCCTCTCTCTTCATCTGATACAATTGATTGAAAGAAAATGTTAAAAAATTAGCATCACAAAGAAAGAAAGACACATTAGTTACTCCTATTATATTACACAACACATATTTTCTTTGCATAACTTTTAGGGTCTATGTTTTCAAATGCTGTATTTAATCAATTCTAATGCTCACCTTTTTTTGACTAAATTACCTCTTCAAAAACCTTTGGAAATTTTTAAACAGAGGCTAGATGGTCACCTGTTTTGAGTGCTTTGATTATATCTTCCATCCTGTGTGGTATTGGCTTGGACTGGATGGTCCTTGTGATTTCTTCCAACTCCATGACTCTATGATTTAAATTAGGTTATGCTGAATTTATCCCTAGCATGGTGGGACCATTGGGCCACCTTGAAGCAATGATGATACTGCAAATCCATAACGCTCTGATTAGAAATATACATGAACATAAATAAATCTGACAGATAATGTCAATGTGTAGATTATTTTTCATTTCTTTATGGAACTTACATTTTCACGAGAGCAGGAAATTAGAGGGAGCAGACAATCATTATTTAATGACAGCAGAAGCCGAGTTTCAGATGCATATCTAGGCAAATTCTGCCAAGCATAGCATACATTTTTTCCTCATATGAAATGAATGCTGTCTTGGCATATACATCCCCTCTGAGAGTCAAAGATAAGAGAAAGCTGTGCAGGTCAACTCAAACATGAATCATTGATAAAAATCTATATAATACAACACAGCACCATGGATTACTGTATATGTACAGAGGAGAGAGCAATGGCATCCTAACATTTACTATAGTAGACCACAACTGCGGATTTGGGGGGGAGGCAAAAAAGGGAACATGGATAATTTATGCAAATAGTAGATGAAAGGAACAGGGGACACAGGAGCTTGGTATCAGTTTAGTGTTACCAGTAGGGTATCACTAATCCTCCTCTAGTTTACAGTCTTGAAAATTGCTACATTGAAACCTACTCTGGATTAGATTTCCCTAGAATTTATGTTGTACATGCCACCAAATTGTTGCCATCTTTTTCTTTTTGATGGATTCTTCCTATTTAACTTGTGTATGTATGGCAAGCCAGTTCAACAGGGCCTTTTGGGATGGGTGAGCAGTACAGTATTTATTTAATATGTCTGGCGAAAATATGAGATTTCATTAAAATTTCTTAATATTTTGGACAGCATGAAACTGAGGATTAAAAAAATTAAAATAGAGGAGTAAGACTCCTTCCACACAGCTGAATAAAATCCCACATTCTCTGATTTGAACTGGGATATATGGCAGTGTGGACTTTGATATTCCAGTTCAAAGCAGATATTGCTGTGGCCCCCCGATTATGGAATTCTCTGCCAGCTGAGATTAGGCAAGCCCCCACACTAGCAGCCTTCAAGAAAGACTTGAAAACATGGCTCTTTCGCTGTGCTTTTGGAGAGTAACCATTTTATATTTCTATTCCGTTGCTCCCTCTAATATCTATCTTCCAGAATACCCCACTTCCTTATGACCCTGTTCGCTGTGATTTTTATTTTTATATCTCTCTCACCCCAAGTTTTAACTTAATGTTCATGTGGTCGGCCCTTGTTTTTTATTGTCTCCTTGTTTTATTTTGCAATGGATATTATTATTTATTGTATTGCTTATTGTATTGTGATGTGCTGTTCTTTTATATGCTGTTTATATTGTATTGTTTTGGGCATGGCCCCATGTAAGCCGCCCCGAGTCCCCGTTGGGGAGATGGTGGCGGGGTACAAATAAAGTTATTATTATTATTATTATTATTATTATTATTATTATTATTGTTGTTGTTGTGGGTTATTCTGCCTTGATATTTTGGGTTATAGGGCTGTGTGGGAGGGCCCTAAGAAATTTTCCATTTAAGAACCCCCGTGCTACAAAGAGCTCTCTAGGAATTTTCTAAATCCTCCAGGCTGATTCTATGGTAACTTTTGGTTGAAGCATAGCACCAGTATCACCTCGAAGATCTAGAAAATTCCTGAAGAGGATATATTTTGTTGGATGCAGGTAGCTAAAACCACAGGTACTGGTCCCGTGGATATGGGGGTTGTACTGTACTGTGAGCAATACAGTAGAGTGTTATTTGTTACTGGTTGCTTCCTTTCAGAACTGGGCTGCTGGTAGTCAGCAACAACCCATTTTTGAAGAGAAAAAAGAAAGACTATATTACAAGTAGCACAGATTAACAAACACACAACAGTGAAAAACAAGCAGCCGTTGAATGGGGGAGGTTAATTATCTTGCATATTAGTCCCAGGGAGACTGATTAGTGAGCAGGTAGAAATAACTGATGGCTCAGTTCAGCAACTGATTACTCTGGGCAGCAGTTTACCATACACTTATCACACTGCTATGGTTTCCTCCCTGGGTCATCATTCCACAAGTGTGGGAACTAACTGTGGTGACTCTGGGAAAAGGTATTGAGTCAGTGTGGTTTAGTGGTTAGAGCCAATGTGGTTTGGTGATTAGGGTCTTCACCTTACACCCCAATGCTGCCTATATACATTGTGGGGCTTTCACTTATGTCCTAATAGTGCCTACCACAAAGGGAGAGCTGTCTCACAGCTGAGCACCAAATGTGGAGTTTTGACCCTTTATGGTGAGTGTTCCACCCTGATTTCAACACTGTCTGCAGCAAGAGCGGAGTTTTCCATTCAGTGAATCCTACTAGTGCCATCAACTGTGAGACCAAATGTGTATGTTTGGGTTATACTTAACCTGCCAATTTTGAAGACTTCTGTCATGTTCACACTCAGTATGAGGGTGTTCCCTCATTTCTGTCCCTCTTGTATGGCACCAACTGTTAGGTCAGTCTAAATCAGTGTTTCCCAAACTCTGGTCTTCCAGGTGGTTTGGACTTCAGCTTCCAGAATCCCTGATCATAGGCCAAGGCAGCTGAGGATTCTAGGAGTTGGTTGAAAACATCTGGAATACTAGATTTTGGCAGTCACTGGTCCAAATGCTGTCAAGGTTCCTATGGGGCTATATACTAATACTGTCTCCAACAGGACACCACCTTTCGATACAACCACCACGGACACCTAGGTTGAAACCAAGCTATCAAAATGATAATGTTTCCACTAAAGATAAAATTATGTTTACAAAATTAAACATAAAACAGCAGATTATTTATATATTATATTTAAAACACCATACTCTGCTCTCTCAAGTTAAATCAGATCCATACCAAACATTCATAGAATTACAGAATATTAGAGTTGGAAGAGACCTCATAGGCCATCCAGTCCAACCCCCTGGCAAGAAGCAGGAAATCGCGTTCAAAGCACCCCCCGACAGATGGCCATCCAGACTCTGCTTAAAAGCCTCCAAAGAAGGAGCCTCCACCACACTCCGGGGCAGAGAGTTCCACTGCCGAACAGCCCTCACAGTGAGGAAGTTCTTCCTGTTCAGATGGAATTTCCTTTCCTGTAGTTTGAAGCCATTGTTCCATGTCCTAGTCTGCAGGGCAGCAGAAAACAAGCTTGCTCCCTCCTCCCTATAACTTCCCTTCACGTATTTGTACAGTAGAGTCTCACTTATCCAACACTCGCTTATCCAACGTTCTGGATTATGCAATGCATTTTTGTAGTCAATGTTTTCAATACATGGTGATATTTTGGTGCTAAATTCGTAAATACAGTAATTACTACATAGCATTACTGCGTATTGAACTACCTTTTCTGTCAAATTTGTTGTATAACATGATGTTTTGGTGCTTAATTTGTAAAATCATAACCTAATTTGATGTTTAATAGGCTTTTTCTTAATCTTTCCTTATTATCCAACATATTCGCTTATCCAACGTTCTGCCGGCCCGTTTACGTTGGATAAGTGAGACTCTACTGTACATCAGTAGAGGCCCTATCGCCTCCTTGTTCTTCCTTTTTCTACCAACGTAAGCAAAAAAGCCTTTTTTGTTGTTTTTTATGTCCCTGGCAAGCCTGAGCTCATTTTGCGCTTTAGTCTTGCGCACCTTTTCCCTAAAGGAGTTGGCTATACGTTTGAATTCTTCTTTGGTGATTTCTCCCCTTTTCCACTTCTTGTGCATGTCTCTTTTAAGTCTTAGCCTGGTTAGAAGTTCTTTGGACATCCATTCTGGCTTCTTCGCACTTTTTTTTTTCTTTGTTGGCACTGTTTGCATTTGTGCCTTGAGTATTTCACTTTTTAAAAACTCCCATCCATCCTTAACTCCTTTGTCTTTTAATATTGGCGTCCATGGAATGCCGCTCAGTATTTCCTTCATTTTTTGGAAGTCAGCTCTCTTAAAGTCCAGAATGCATGTTTGACTTGTCTTAGTTTCAGCCTTCCTTTGTATGGCAAACTGCAGGAGCACATGGCCACTTGCCCCTAAGGATCCGGCCACTTCAACTGTATTGATCAGGTCTTCCACATTTGTTAGGATTAGATCAAGAGTAGACGATCTCCTTGTTGCCTCTTCTACCTTCTGGACCATAAAATTATCTGCAAGGCAAGTGAGGAATTTGTTGGACTTTGTACTCTTGGCCGAGTTTGTTTTCCAGCAGATAGTTGAAATCGCCCTTGACTACTATATTTCTTCTTTGTGCCTATTTGGTCAGCTGTTGACAGAAGGCTTCATCAAGTCCTTCATCCTGACTCGGAGGTCTGTAGTAGACACCCACGACGAGATCTTTTTGAGTCCCGGTTCCCTTGATTCTTATCCAGATGCTTTCAAGCTGGTTTCCCGGATTACAGTCTTGCATTTCTACTGCAACGTAACTGTTTTTGACATATAAAGCTACTCCCCCTCCTCTCCCCTTTGTTCTATTTCTGTGAAAGTGGTTATAGCCCTCAATGGCTACATTCCAGTGATGGGAGTCATCCCACCAGGTTTCAGTGATGCCTATGACATTGTATGTGTGGTGCTGTGCTAAAAGTTGGAGTTCATCTTGCTTATTTCCCAACTCAAGCTCCTTTCTTTCATTCCAACTTTAGTTTAATTGGACCCCTCTCAAACACTTAGGTAAAAGGTAAAGGTTTTCCCCTGACATTAAGTCTAGTCGTGTCCAACTCTGGGGGTTGGTGCTCATCTCCATTTCTAAGCTGAAGAGGTGTCGTTGTCCGTAGACACCTCCTAGGTCATGTGGCCAGCATGACTGCATGGAGCACCATTATTTTCCTGCTGGACTGGTAGCTATTGATCTACTCACATTTTCATGTTTTTGACCTGCAGAAGCTGGGGCTAACAGCGGGAGCTCACCCCACTCCCTGGTTTCGAACTGCCGACCTTTCGGTCTGCATGTTCAGCAGTTCAGTGGTTTAACCTGCTGCACCGCTGGGGGCTCAAACACTTATTCTTACTGAATTCTTCTCAAATTCTAGGCTAACTTTCACTCAAACTCCCATTCACCAACTATTCCAAGCAAATCTCCTCAAACGACTCACTAATCAGCATCCACTTGATCATTCCATTCTTTCCCTGTTCCCAAAAGCTACTTACCTCATACTCACACAATAAATCAAGCAACATTGGGAAATTTATATTCTAGTTCCACTGAATCATGAAACTCACTAGGTGGCCTGTTTCAGCCTGACCTACTTCAGAGGGTTGTTGCAAAAGAACACCATTTTAAGCGAACTGGACGGAAGGCAACATGTTAATGTAACCAATACATTATATAAATGTGAGCAGCACTCTGCACATGCTCAAAAGCATTCCACACGCAGTCATTCAGCAGCTAGGTTTCAGAGGAAGTTCCAGCTCAGCTGGTGTATCAGGTTTCAAGTTTCAACCTATGATCAGAACCGACTGTGAATGAGTAGCGTCTAATCTTCGAATCAGGTCATGTTTTGTGTTCCCTAATCATTGTACTTACAATATCAACTCTGTGGACAAGATGTTAGCGTATGTCTAATTATTGCTAACACTGGGCCATAACAACTCAAGAACATTACTGCATGGAAGACTAATATCCTTTCCATTCCATTCTGTATGGCATCATCCCCTTAAAAGGGAGAGGTATTAGCAAATTTGGAAATTAAGAAAAGCACTTTTTTTTACAGAAATACAGACAGTCTTTAGAATAACAATAATTTTAAAAACCTGGTGGGAGAGGAAACCGTAAAACAATGACATGAGAATGCCCGAAAGCAGCATTTTCTTCGTGCTTAGTTTCTTAGATCTTGAGCCCAATAGGATCATAAGGTTTCTTTTAGAAGTTTGAGGAACATTTCCCTATGCATAACTCAAATGTATGTAACCTGAGCATCTCTTCATAGAATTTGCACACATTATATAGGGGGCCATGTTTAAACAAATCAATAGAGTATAAATAGAAATACAATATATCTCACCATAGGGGAAAACTAGGTGATTTGGGGCAAGCCAGACACAGGTCTAGGCAGGCAGTCCCCAAATTACAAAGAAGATAGGTTCTATGCGTTGTCGAAAGCTTTCATGGCTGGAATCACTGGTTGCTGTGAGTTTTCCGGGCTGTTTGGCCATGTTCCAGAAGCATTCTCTCCTGCTATAGATGTAGGTGAAACATCAGGAGAGAATGTTTCTGGAACATGGCCATACAGCCTGGAAAACTCACAGCAACCCAAGATAGGTTCTCTAGATCTGTTCTTAAGTTGAACTTGTGTGTAAGTTGGAACAGGTACATTTTTAAAGTGTAACTCCAGCCATACAAATATATGATTTGGATAGCACAGGGAAGGCTGAACACCCTCGTGACATTTGTTTTGTTGCCTGTGCTCGTGTTCAGAAGATTTCACCTCACTTTCTGTTCCTGTGATAATTGAATTTAGAAGAATTTGACTTGTTGTGGAAACAAGGATTGGTGATAAAGCTTCAGTGGAGACACCTTTTCCCCATGATAACTCTTCCAGGAACAAATTTCCCTTCCGAGGGGTAGATTTCCCTTACTTCCTGTTGTCTCCCACCCATTCTTAACTTGTTATTTGTAAGTCAGATGTTTGTAACTCGGAAACTGCCTGTATCCTAGTTGCATTGCTGAATCTCTAGTGCTCCGGGGTTACTCAGTAGCACTCAATACTAAGCTTTGTCCCACCATTTTAGATAGCTGGGTCTATGAGTCTCCATTTTGATTTCCTACAATGTTGTAGAGTGACAATTTGTCCGGGTACTCCAAGGTATGTGATATTCAAGTGGAAGCTCCTGACCACTGACATTATCATATCAAGGTGCCTATCTTGCCTGTCTTCACCTCCTACCTGGAGTAAGTGTGATCTCACACCCTTCTATTGTCCTAGTTTGGGAAGGACAATCCCAATCCTCTGGCATCCCACTTGCTACTTTAAAATGTTTTTGTTTCTCTCCTCCTCCAACTTTCCCCCTTCATCCTTGGCTCAAATTGCTGTAAACTGACTGCAAAGGTATTTGCCATGCAATTAATTCAGAAGGGGGAAGAGCGTGGAGAGGAGGAGGACCGGGTCTTGTCCTTCTCAGTAGACTCATGCAAAAACAAACGGCAGCAGCTTCTCCTACCTTGTCTTTCTACCTTCTGTAATAACTTTGGTCATCTTGACCTCACTCTGAGGTTGCTTGGCCATACATGTCACAGTTTGAGGCTGTGAAATGTTGGAGGGTATGAAACCATTCATGGCTGTGGTGGGATTATTACCTCAACATACTGGGGGATGCCAGGAATGAAATATGTGAATTAGGCCCATTATATATATAAAATCCTGGTTCCAAGACTTGAAACTACTAAGTGATTTATAAGATTACTAGCTGTGCCCGGCCACGCGTTGCTGTGGCGAAGTATGGTGGTCTGGGAAATAAAGTATTGAGGAATTGATGGTAGTTAAGGTAAAGGGTAAAGGTGTGGAGTCCAGATAATCCAGTTAAAGCAGATAATATAAGATTATAAATGGGTTATATAGCTGTGTGGAAGGGCCTTGAGTCTACACTGCCATGTAACGCAGATCAGATAATCTGTATTTTATAGGCAGTGTGGAAGAGGCCTAAGTGAGGCCTAACTCTGCCTGTCCTCTGGGTGAGTGGGTTGCTAGGAGACCAAGTGGGCGGAGCTTAGCCTTCCAACTGGCAGCAATTGGATAAAAACAATTATTCCTCTCCCTCTAATTAGGACTTTATTTTTCTTTTCTTTTTGTTGTATCAACCTAGAGGCGTGGATGATGGGTTGTGTTGTCAATTTTCGAGGTTGTAGGGCCTGTAGTTTTGTTGTTTTGTCCGCTGCCCTGATGCCATCACTCTTTTATATATATAGATAAAGATTCCCTTCAGCAGAGTCAACTGTGTTACAGGAATGCAGTGTATTCTCAATTCCCAAATCTCCTCTGCTGTTGAATGCTTTTAAATTCTTGCAATAGGAACAAAGTGGGAACAGGACACAGCTGGACAAGGCTGGGCTGGTCCAATTCTCTGCCAGCTGGGAATGCATGAAAAAGCAGAGCTGGCATTACTGTTTTTCTCTTTCAGATCTTGACATTAATACGACGAGGAATGGTTTTATTTTAAGGAGAAATGGAAATATGTTTTCTTTTAAAGAGAAATGGAAATATGTTTTCCCTTTGGATGTTTTGGACGTGAACAGAAAAATTTGGGGGCAAATAGGTGTTTCATCAAATGTCTCGGCCAATTCCTGGAATTGTTAAAAAGCAGAGACAATGGGAGAAATTTGCAAACAAAGGTTTTGCTCAGCTGCAAAAGCAGGAGATTATTACTATTATTGCTGACTAAATTAAAAGCAGCATTTCACTATACAGATTCATTGCAGCAGTGAAAGTTCCTTTAGAAAATTTAGACTGGGGAAAACCTTGATTTTAAAAAGCCAGGTAGGTTGAAGTCATGATTTAAAGTACAGAAGGATAGCAAAAGGATTATGAAATGCACCCCTGCTTGCACTTTCCTCATCACCCCAAAATTCCTTCCGAAGACTTTCTTACCATACTTCGACAGGACGTTTAACACAGAAACTGCCTTTAAAAAAACACCTTACAAGAGAAAATGTGTGTGTATAGAAGGGGAGGAAAGTATGGGCCAGAGAACCTTGTCCTTTCTTAGTTTGTAATACTAATTCTTCAGACTTCCCTGACTTAGGACCCATTTACACTGACCATTCAATGAAGTTTGAGGCTTCCTAGCTTTAAACTGCAGTGGCTAGACATAAACAACAAACTCACACAAAAGTGTGTGAAAGAAAGCCCTTAATGCACATCTGTACTCATCATCCAGGCCTCAAACTGGTTCCAGGATTTCCTATGTAACCATCTGCACTGCAAAACCACTTACTTCAATTCTGGTTTGAAACTGCATTAAATGGTCAGTGTAGATGGGGTCATAGTTTCCTTGTTGGATGAACAACAGTTCAGGGATGGGCCTTCTGCAAATACACCCCACCCCCAGTTTAGCCCCACAGAGAAGCAAGTGGACATGCTTGGATTTCAGGTATGGGGTGGATCCTGTTGACAACCCCACTGCTGTTTTCTTTTCCTCTTTGACTCATTTTTGGGGATGATGCAGAGAAAGAATGAGAAAGAAAGAAGGGAGCAAGCTGTGAAGGAGAAAAGCTGAGGACAGGCCATTAAAAACCATGTTGCAGAAGACTGGCGAGAAACATCACATAAACTATGACTTTCACATGACTTTTTGGCTCAGTGAAACATGACAATTTTTTCTGCACCTACACGATCTAAGCTAGTAAAGTGTACGGGGATGAAAACAATCCCTTCCCACTTTACTTTGTATCTTTCAAGGTTTAAGACCCATTCTGATGTCTAAACATACCTAGTGGCTTTAACTTCAGCCCCCCCCCCCCTTCATGTTTATTGCTAACTCTGTATCATTTTAGTTGTTCCCTACTGAATCCTTTTCCAGTTTGCTTGCATTCTTTAAAATATGCTGACCTAAACTGGCCACTTTCCAGCTAGCCACTGCTGAGCCGAGGACTAATTTTTACCTTCTGCGCCTTGAATCGCATTATAGGCAAGTTCATCTGAGAGGTGTTTCTAAGGGATATTAACAGGCTGACTAATCAGACAAATGACTGGAGAGGTGTCATTTGCCCACTGATCATTTGCCTGCCCTGCCAAAACGGAATTCATTTTCAACTCAGTTAAGTTCTCCAGCAAGGAGGACGTGTCATCTGAAAAGCCACAGATTCAATGACAAATGCCTTGGGTGGGCAGGGAAGGTGTGTGTGGGAGGACCTATTTTTTGACAAGAGCTCTTCTGATCCTTGGGAATATGTCACTCTGGGTTCATTTTAACTGCTGCAGCTTTGCGATTGTGGAGGTGGATAAGACATGCTCACCAGGTGGTCCTGAATATGCAGGATTGACAAAGGCCACAAGTTCACATAGTTGAAGGAATGGAGAGGAGAGATTGCTGGCAATATATACATGATAAAGGTTAGGTTTGGCAGATTTTACAAGATGGATTTTTATGTTGTCAAGTTTATTTAATTTATATTTTTCTTTCCCCTTTTGTGCCAAATTAAGCTGAAATTATATGTACTACAAAAGGTTTAACAGACATTAATCAATTCATCCAGTTTAAGCAGTTAAAAGCCTAACAATTGTGTACTCCGACATCCAAGCAGAGGTTGTCTTTGGATCACATATTAAAGCACCTGTGTGGGTTGAAATATGTTGGAGTGTGATCAGACAGCTTTCAGTAATCAGAGGGCAAGGCTAGATAGAAATTCATAACTCCTTATCAGTAGACATTTGCACTAAGCTGGCCATCACACCTTCCAATCTCCCTAAGGCCAAAGCTTCCTGCAAACAGGCTTTGCTTTGATCTCATTAGGTTCCCTGCATAATTCTCATAAATGAAGAGCAACCACTTCTTAATGGATAACCTTTCCAGTGCTTTACTTCCGAGCCCAAAGCCACAAATCTTCTCCCCACCCAAGAAGCTATCTATGGGTACATATTCTCACAGAGCATCACAATGAGGTCACCCTGCTTACTCACTTCAGCGTGTTCAATGCAAAGCTTACATTGTATCCCCTTATTCTATGCATAGACTTGCTAAGCTTCAAGCAATGCTACACCTTCAAGAAAGAAATGCAAAAGAAGTGAGGAGTTTGACCATGGAGATGGGGGGTGAAGAATCTAATAAACATATCTTCCCAGAATGTTTTGAAATAAACTTACTTTATCCAGGTTTGATAATGCATTCCTATGGCTACAGGCACACTGTGAACCGCAGTAGATGAATGACAGAGCCTACTAATTATAGTTAACGATGGCCTTAAAAGATACATATGCGTGTGTATGTGCATCTAGCTGAGTTGGAGGGTATAATAAACTCAGCTCAGAATAATTACTATAGTGGAGTCAGAGGTGCAGGGCAATCTTTGTAAAACTGTAAGCACTGGGGATATAGCAAGGAAAATAAGCAAACCAAGCAGATGAATACATTGTGCCAGAAGGCACGTTATTCACCAGGGAAAACCTTCCAAATATGCATTTCTGAGTATTAGGAAATAGGAAAGGGCTGTGACTTCCCATTCCTTCCCTCGCACTGAATGATTAAAACCAACCTTATAGTCCTGCCTAGCGGAATGGGAGAAGTTGTTTGCAGCCCCCATTTGTATAAATAGCAGTGATTACAACTGGAGAGAACGTGCATGAAGACAAACACTTCCTTCTACTGGGTTGTTGTGTGTTTTCAGGGTTGTATGGCCATGTTCCAGAAGCATTCTTTCCTGATGTTTCGCCCACATATATGGCAGGCATCCTTAGAGATTGTGATGTATATACCTCACAACCTCTGAGGATTTTTTTTCTGTGTCAGGAGCGACTTGAGAAACTGCAAGTCACTTCTGGTGTGAGAGAATTGGCCGTCTACTAGGACATTGCCCAGGGGACGCCCAGGGGATTGCCCCAGGAGATTGGCCGTCTACTAGGACATTGCCCTAACTGGGGACGCCCAGATGTTTTTGATGTTTTTATCACAATTGTTACTGGATCCAAAAACTCATAATACTGTACATGCTTACCTGGTACATTGAAATTTCTACTCTGATTTCATCATGTATGAAACTGTACCACATATTTTCTGAGAATATACAGAACAGCTAACTTAAAAAAATAAAGCAACAATTCCTGTTATTTAAATTAGAAGTTAATTCCTTCAGGCATGCATTCTCACCATTCAGCAATTGAAATATGCAGTCATGCCTTTCAGGCATGAAAAAGTCATCATGGTCAGAAACCACGGTACTTTCCCAAACCCACAAATGCAGTATGTTTCAAAGGAATGAGTCTTTGGTGCTACTAGCATTCAGGACAGCACCCAGTAAAACTATTGGTGAGTTTGATCAGAAACTCCAGTCTCCAACAGTACGTTATGTTAAATAGAGCTTGTGGGGGTGGATGGGTGGTGGAACAGTGTCCTTGAAAAGGGAGTTGATAATATGTTCTGGCCATTCTACCATGTGGACTATTATGCTGAACCATTACCAAGCTTTACAGATCCAGTGAAATAAATAGTCCTGTACAAGTGATCAATTACAGTATACTGTATTAAAAGGCTGTTTTTCTATCCCTTTGGGTTATTTCTGACTCATGGGGACCCTTGGGCAAACCTAGCACAGGGTTTTCTTACAATATTTGCTCAGAGAGAGATCTTTTTTTGCCTCCCCCTGAGACAGAGACAGTTTGACTTGTGCAAAGTCACCCGATGGGTTTCCATGGCCAGGTGGCTAGACACAAAAGAAGACTCCTACCCCTTCCATAAATGTTTGGAACTAGGAATCTCATACACCCGCTTCCCTCTTCTGCATCTATCCATTCTAATTACAAAAAAAAGGGTATGGTCCTTATTTCTAAGGTCACATAAATAACTGTATTTTTTCTGTATTTCCATTAGAACCTGAACGGCAACTCATAGCCACCCGGCTGATGATCCAAATATTCTGAATTTTAATATATGAAGACACAGAATAAGCAGCTGCCCCCTACATTCTCCAGACAGGGAAATAAGAGCTACTGCCCCAGCATTAGGCAAAGCAGAGCTTTCTATCCTGCTTAAGGGTTAACTTTCTCTTAATATAATAGAAAAAGTCTCAAGTCCTAAAAGAGCCGGCTGCTGGTCCCTTACTCCCCCTCCTCCTCCTTTTTTTCCCTCCTGAATCAACTCAATACTATTTGACAGCAGGAATCTGGGCAGGTTAATGAAGCAGCAACAGGCTAGGAGGATCTCAGAGCAAAAATTCATCTCAGCCAATTGCAGAATAGATTATCCTTTGCCTGAGTGCATTATGATGACATCACCCCATCGCTGCACTGCAAGCTGATCAGTCACCCAACGCGGTTATTTCCATTTCTAGGCAGCCCCTGACGGGATTATTCATCAACAATCTATCTTGACTCTGCTCTTAATGTACATCTGATATGGGTTTAGGATGTACCTTTTCACAGAGGATTTTTTTAAAAAAATAAAAGCTGTGACTTTATTACTTCCTGTAAAAGCTCAGACCTTCTAGAAACAAATTCAGACTGGCATGTTCGGAGAGATCATTGTCAGCTAATCCGAAATGACACTTTCTTGATGGTCAAGGCAAACAGACTGCTAAAAACAACATTGAGGAGTAATAGATAGATACACCTGTGCCCATTTTAGATGATGTCAAAGTATTTTAGGAAGGGCTTTTGTGCTGACCCAGTCATGCAAATGCATTTTCCTAAGGCAGATGAATTGTTAGAAAGTAATGTTTTCTCTTTAATAGTCACATAATGAGAATGGCCTTGCAAAAATGATGTTGCACGACAAAGGACATCTGCAAAAATAATGCTTTTATACCATTATTTCAAGACTTGGCAGCTCATGATATTATCATCTTCTTCTTTAGCCCAACTTTCTTCCCATAGGGACTCAAGGTGGCTAACATGAGGCAATACAACAGAATTTAAAAACATGACAAATATTGCTAATTTTAAATATTTCAAAATTGTGTAATGAGTGTAAAAGTTAAAATACAAATAAAATACAGTAAAATTAAATTAAAATGCTTAAAAAAATGCACCCCCCCCCCGAAATCCCATGCCCCTACCCCCAGCAGCCTGCACTTCATTTGCCCCTTGTTTATGGGTTCTCAAATCTTGGACCTTTTTCCTTGGTCCCCAGAGGGAAAGGGAGAATCTCAAGGTGAGAGCACTGCCTTGAACATTTATAGATTTTCCCCATTTGCTTCTCATTGGAATGGCAGACTCTCTGCAATTGTGGTTGTTCCTTAATGTGTCATACTAAATTGTATCCCGGCAGTTTCCCCTTATTACATCAATAGAGTCTACTCCCTGTGACATCACATTATCCCAAATTTTCAGGTGTCGCTCCAAAAAACCTCATGATCTGAGATAACTCTGACCATGGAAACTCTGTTTATTATCATGAAGTATTAAGAAGAAATATTGCAATGGGATAATTTCAAATAATGGTGTTGAATATTATCTTCGGTGATCCTATACTGTGTGTCCTTCAAAGTGAAGTGAGGTTGGTGGTTGGTAGAAAGAGAATCTTATTTCTTGTAAGGCTGGCTTTCCTGGCATTATCTTTATGGCCTTTTTGGAGCCAGGTGAAGAAGACCTTTTTATTCACCCATGTAAACACCTAGTGTTTGAAGCAAACACAGTCTGAGCTGTCATCATGTAGGCTCTCTCTTTGATCTGGTAAAGTAAAGGTAAAGGTTTTCCCCTGACATGAAGTCTAGTCGTGTCCAACTCTGGGGGTTGGTGCTCATCTCCATTTCTAAGCTGAAGAGCCAGCGTTGTCCATAGAAAGCCCCAAGGCCATGTGGCTGGCATGACTGCATGGAGTGCTGTGATCTTGTAAACTGAGCTGCCAATGGATAGCCTTTTCCTTCAACAGAGAGAAGATATTTTTCATGCTTTATTTTAGAGTTTTTTAAAAAAATATATCTTATATTTTAATATTCTTTTACTTGTTTCATGAACTGCCCAGGGTACACGTGCTGATGTGCATGATGATAATAGGGTGTTTTTTGTCTTGGTATGTCATTGGCAAACAACTGTCTTGGAAAGCTCAAATTTCGAAGTTATCTCTCTGTCCTTGACACATGCCATGTGGATGAAATGAAAGCCAGCTAAAAATAAAGAGTTGTTGTATGTTTTCCGGGCTGTATGGCCATGTTCCAGAAGTATTCTCTCCTGACGTTTCGCCCACATCTATGGCAGGCATCCTCAGAGGTTGTGAGGTATGTGAGGTTGTGAGATACCTGTGATCCCGGCCATGAAAGCCTTTGACAACAAATTAAAAGTAAAGAAATTCTTAAGAAGATAGCTCACCCGGTTTAAGGTCCAGAGGGTGATTACATGAACCACAGAGCACTAATGCTCATTAAGGGCTTTCTTTCACATGCTTTTGTGGGAGTTTGTTGACTAGCCACTGCAATTTGAAGCTAGCTTTGAACTGCATTAAATGGTTGGCTTGGTGCGGCAATCCGGACCTTCCATTAAGGTCCGGATCTTTCAAGGTGTCAAATCCCAGTTTACTATGGTTTTATTTGGGTTTACCTGCGGGTTATGGGCATGTATGGAAGGGACTTCAGGCTGGCCTGACCCCTTTTGAGTTTCCCAGTAAGCAGCTGAGACAGTGCTCTTTGACATGAAATTGCTCTGATTTTAAATCATTTTACAGAACCATTTGTGGTCAGTGTTTGGAAAATTGTGTTTCCAAAACAGTTTACACATGTATTTTATCAACTAGAGCCAGTGTGGTGTAGTGGTTTGAGTACTGGGCTAAGCCCCGATCTACACTGCAGTACATACACTGCATTAAATCCCAGTGAGAGACTGGGAGACCTCTCCTTGGGAAATCATGATTCAAATCTCTGCTCAGAGTGGAAACTCACAGAGTGACTTGGAGCAAGTCTCAGCCTCAGAGCAAGGAAAGGGCAATCCCTCTCTGAGCAAATCTTGCCAAGAAATCCCTGTAATGGCAAATTTAGGATTGCCATAAATCAGAAATTACTCAAAGGAACACAACAACAAATTTTGTCCATTAAGCCCTGCCCAGGGGGTCCTGGCAGGCTGAGAGGTGACACATAAAAGATCAAGGCTGGAAAGATATACAACTAAAGGCGACTTTCTGTGTATCCGTGGAACAGAACAGGTCAGAGAACCATAGGAGGCCTGGCTTGTCATGTACAAGGAACATGCTGGTGCATGTTGCTTAATTATCCTTCTTGCAGCAGGTGGGGGGGAATTTGCTCTCCTGTTGCTTTATTGCTGGCATAGGCAAAATGCAACACATGTATTGCATATGCTTATGCTTGTTCTTGGAGTCCTTGAGTTTTTCATGCCTCCAACGACTTTTAGAAACAATTGCTGCTTCAGGGGTGTTTTGTTTTCCATAAACATAATAAACACAACAATAATAATTTTGTTTATGGGGCTTTTCTCCTTTTTAAAAAAAAGAATTGAGTTTGAGTAGCGCTACCTGTATCAGTCCCATTGGCCGTAAACTAGAACGCAGCCTCTATGAACTTGCCCATCCTGGTTGATTGTCATCTGGCCATGGGAAATTTCCTTTTGTTGGTATGGTTCCTCCCAAGAGACTAGAGAAGGAGAGAACTAGCAATAAATCCTGGGTTCTTATCTGATCTGTTGGGAAACAAATCAGGAGTGAAACTGTCATCTGCCAGATAATTCAATAAACCAAAGCTCTCTTTGCAAGAAGGCAAGACTGAGGCTGAGCATCATGCGCCACTAGCACAGTATTCATTTGCACTGGCAGCATTATTGTGGTTTTGTGGCTTATCATGTCATGCGAACGTATCCTCTATGTCTTCCAAAACAATCCACAGATGAAGATTTTGGGGGTATACATTCTCATTGGTAACAGAATCATTTTTTGTCCTTTTGTCCAACCCAAAGGCTGGTGTGTTGCAGTGGGTTGATTGCTGGAGCAGGACTCCAGAAGACCAATGTTCAAATTCTCACTTGGCCATGGAAACCCACAGCGTGGCCTTGGGCAAATGGCAGCCGCAGCAGATAATAATAGCAAACCTCTGGACAAATCTTGTCAGGAAATCTGATGATGAGTTTACCAGGGTCACCATACATTGGAAACAAATGAAGGCACAAAACAATAGTTTGGAAGGCAAAAAGTATTTTGGAGTCTATGTATATGTAATAAACAAACCAAACAAAACATATACACAGTATATTCTGGAAAGTTTGAGATGTCCCAAAGGACCCCTACCTATTCTCATAAGCTACTCCCAAATATGCACCTTCAAGGCATATTTCAATGAGGTTCTATATTAATACACACTTTTAAAAAGCCTGACACTATCATTGGTGAGAGGACATAAAATCCCTTATCTCTCATTATGCTGATTAGCACTAAGGATAATGGGAAGCCAAAAGGACTTCCTGTGTGTTGTGCTTAGGTCACAGTCCATAGGTTATCCTATGCTATATCAAGAACAAGAGGAAGAAAAAGTAAGGAGAGTAAATTTATTTTAATAGGTGTACAGAAAGGAAAAGATTTCAGCTATATAGTAGGCCCACCACATTTGTGGTTTTGACTTTTCAGGATTTTGCTATTCACGGATTTGAGTAAAATATTATCTCTAGGAATCTATAGGCACTCCAGTGTGACATTATTATTATTATTATTATTATTATTATTATTATTATTATTATTATTATTATTTATAGCCTGCTTTATCTCAAAGTAGACTCCAAGGTGACCCTGTAGTCATCTTTCCCATGTCACTTTGGAGCAGTGGTTCCCAACCTTTGGGCCTCCAGGTGTTTTAGACTTCAGGTCTCACAGTTCCTAACAGCTGGTAAGCTGGCTGGGATTTCTGGGAGTTGAAGTCCAAAACACCTGGAGGCCCAAAGGTCAGGAGCCACTGCTTTGGAGAATGCTGGAGGACCCAGGCAAGCAGCAGATGTTGACCATATGGCCAGCAGATGTTGACCATAAAGTTGTACTGGATGATCTAGATATTTCTAGAACGGGCCTTTTTCAGATTTAAAAATTAATAATTTCTTTGTTTCAACTTTTTTTTTATTTCCTAGGAGTCTTGTGACCTTAACCCCAGCGAATGTAGAGAGCTGACCGTATAGCTTTTCTCACTCATGCCAGACTAGTAGCTACAGCTACTGGGGTGGGTAAGGGAAAAGTCATTCCTTGCACAAAAGCATTAAAGGCACAAAAGCCCATCCCTCCTTTGCATCTGTTCATTCAACTTTAAATGATGACTTGGAGAGCCTGGCATTTGCAGCGCTGGCCTTGCTCTTAGTGTCCTGCTTTGACTCCCCCACAGGCATTAGGCATCATGCCAGCATGTGATCCACCTCTCTCCCAGGGATTAAGCTCCTTTTTCAAACTTGCATTTACCCAACTTGCAACAAGCCAGCCAGACTTCTCTTGCCTAGCTGTAGACAGAGAAAGGAAGAAAGAAAAGCAAGGGGCGGGGGGAGGGGGAGAAGCCACAACCCTAATCAGCTGAGCTGGTCACGTAGAAAACGTTCCAAGTAAGGCTTGGCTATGTTGGGAGCAGAGAGAGTACCTAGCAAAGGGGAAATCTGTGAATTTTCTAGAGGTCCAATTGGCTGTCGGGAGGAAAGGGTTAAATGCTCCTTACATCCACCGCCTGCCCATCACATGCTCTGATCCTGAAGAGCCTGTTGCTCGTGTCAGTTTTTTATTTTACTGATTGCTCCCATAGCTTATGTGTTTGCAGGTGGGGTGGAGAATCTGCTGGAAGGCATTGCTCTCGCCTGAATAACTTTTTCTTGTGCAATCATAGACTCAGCAAAGGTCATGTCAATCTGTAGTCATTAGGGATGCCAGATCACAGGGCCTGGCCCTAAGTCTCCAGGTTTTTTTTTGTTGATTTATCTCTGGGCAAGACCAACGGGCTTTGTGCAAATGTCCAGCCCACTTAGTAGAGTGGCAGCTTGCTATAATGTACAACATCAATTGATTTGTTTCTGCACCATGCAAAGACTCTGTGTGTGTGTGTGGTGGGGGGGGGGGGGGGTCGATGGGTGCATCTACACTGTAGAATTAATTTTTAGGTTCTCCTGGGAAGGGATAATCTCTTGCTTTCTGTGACTCTTCTCCGAGAAGAGAATGGTTCTTTCTTCTTTTTAAAAAATCAGAGATAAGGTTCAGTACTCACTCTACCCCATGGATAAGTCAACTCAGTTTTTTGGGGTAGATTTTTTGATTAAAATGTCTAGGTTTTTACATGAGTATATAGGGTAGGTAAAGGTAAACGTTTTCCCCTGGCATTAAGTCTAGTCATATCCGATTTCGGGGGTTGATGCTCATCTAAGCCGTAGAGCTGGCATTGTCAACACTGGCATGTGGTTGGCATGACTGCATGGAGTGCTGTTATCTTCCCACCGGAGTAGTACCTATCGATCTACTCACATTTGCACGTTTTCAAACTGCTAGGTTGGCAGAAGCTGGGACTAACACTGGGAGCTCACCACACTCCCCGGATTTGAACCACCAACCTTTTGGTCAGCAAGTTCAGCAGCTCAGCAGTTTAACGAGCTGCACCAGTGGGGGCTCCATTATATAGGGTAGGCTAGATTAAATATAGCACAAGCTTCATTGCCCTAAGTCGGTGAGAAGGAACAATTCCTTCATTTCACATTGATCATCAAGATTTCTGTTTTAATTTCCAAACGGGGTAACATGTTCTCTGTGTGCATATGTTTATGTGTATTTGAATGACAAGCTTTGAGCAATTATGAATTTAATGCATAATACTTAGGGACATCACTAGGAGCTACATCCCTGGGTTTCAGAGTTTGGCACAGAAATCTCAGGGCCTGGAGTAGCCTTGGACTAGCAACCCTTATCGTTATAGTTAATTATTTAGAGTGGATTAGAGCATGAGTTATCCTAGGTATCCCAACCAAAGTTTCCTAGGATCTTTAAACCAAGATGCATCATGGGACATATCATATTACCCATACACACACAAAGTGCTAATGGAGAACCAGTGTTTGAAAATAAACTTATCACTTGGAGCACTGCACTTTGAGATGGCAGACCTTTGTTTGTCCATTAAATCTGAAAATCCAAGAGAGAGGTTTCTGGTGCCACCTCCTTATCCAAAAGCCCATAATCCTTGCACTAGGACCACTGTAAGAGCAGCAATATTCATACACTGCATTAAATGTATTTGAATGCTCCAAAAACACCCTTTGTTAATGACCCGATTTATATCCTGCTTTTTGTTACAAATGAGACTCAGGGCAGTTTATGATTAAGAACATACACAGTTAAACACACATATAAGTTTACACATGTAGTTAAAATGTAAAATTAAAAGGCACAATTTAAAAACAGACTAATAAAAAAAGACAGCACCTACCCAGTTATTTGAATAGCAAGCAAGGTCAATTGCCAAAGGTCCGCCTGAATGAAAAAGACAGATAGAGATCCAATGCTACCACTCTTGGCAGTGAATCCCAGAGCCCCAAGGCTAAGAAATATGCCTTATATTTAGAGTTTAGGGACAAAACAATGAGAATAAAATTCTGCTAAGAATTACCTTAAGGTAAATTTTATTTCCGGGCATCTGAATCTAAGTGTCTCGCTGTGGAATCTATTTTTAACGCATATACTTTGCAATTCTTGCTGTTTTCAAACTTTTCTGGTGTTTAGTCTTTCTTAGATATTTCCATGTTCTATAAGAACAAAGGTTTTAACACAATTTTGGCCTCTTTAAGCAATTCAAGTCTGGGGCATGCCCCTATGGTTACTTAGCTGGGAGAAAGCCCCATGTAGGTATACACAGGGATGGACTATCATTTCATTGTGGGCTGCCCTGCCACAGAAGCTGGTTTTGTAAGGAGCTCTGCTTTGCTCTTGCAGCTTATCTCATGCAAAGTTTATCTTAATTGCTAATATTTTTTTGCTTATGAACAAAAAATCACTGTGTAGATAAGATTAAAATGCAGTAGGTAGTAGATTGAGATTAACAGAGGGACAGGTTTTCCCTGTCTCAGCCATGAAGCTAAACCTTTACCAGAAGTAACTTGTAGTTTTAAGGGGCAGTCATTTTAAGTAACTATCTCAGAGACAGACCCACCTTTGTGCCTCCATACTGTAAGCCCTTAAAGTAGATAAAATATAAGTTGAAATCTAGTGAAAGGTTGTGAAATTTTCACATTGTTCAAACCAGAGTGCTAATAGTGTTCTGTCAGATAGCTGCGGTTCTTCAGAAAAGTGAACAAAAGAACAGAATTAGGATGTATGTTTAGGGGGGATATCGCCAACCCAATTTCTGCTGTCTATAACTAAAGAGAGGATGCTTTAAAAAACATTAACAATCAGATGATGATGATGATAATAATAATAATAATAATAATACACTTTATTTATATTTCGCCCTTCTCCCCAAAGGGACTCAGAGCGGATTACAGTATAAACAGACACAGACAAACATTCAGTGTCTTGTTACAATACAATGAGACACACATAGACAAAGGCTTTTCTTTTCATTTCAGGCTTCTGGAGGTGGTGCTCATTTCTGGCTTTTTGGGGAGGTGCTCTTCTCCATTTCCAAGCCAAGGAGGCTGCGTTGTCACCTCTTGGTTGTGTGGCCGACATGATTGCTTGGAGCGTCTTTTGCCTTTTCCTGCCAAAACAGTACCTATTTATGTATTCACATTTGCATGTTTTCAAATTGCTAGGTTGGCAGAAGCAGGGCTGACAGCGGGAGCTCACCCCATCCCATGGATTCGAACTGCCAACCATCAGGTCAGCAGTTCAGCAACACAAGGTTTTAACCCATTGCGCCACTGTGGCCTCTATAATTGTTTTACAATAAATTGCCTGTATTTTTTATTTCAGAAATTAAATAATTGCACACTCTTACTACCTAACAGCATAATATATAAAAATGTTATGTGTTAAATCCTGGTGTCCTCTGATTCACCATTTCACAGATCTTTTCCCAGCATTCACCAAATCTTTTAGATTCTTGACTTTTCCATTCTTATTTGGTACAGTTTTGCATGTAGTGACTATATTTTGTTATCTTGAAGAAGCTGACATAGAAGTTGGCCTTTTGTTTGTGTGATGCTTACTCAGAAGAACCCATGCATACAGATAGAAATAAGCATGCCAAAAAGTCCCTGCAGGCTTCCCTGACTAACTCAACAGCAATAGCATTCCAGGGATTGAGCAATGGAGGGAGAGAAAAATGAGGAGATGGCCCCTCCAAATAAGACTCCCCATCCAATGAAACTTTCCTCTTGTATTTATTGTCTTCATTTCCCTCTGATAACTTCCCCTGCATCTTGTAATTGAATGCTTAACTTTATTTGTAATTGCCCAACAGAAGTTGTAAGTTGCCGCAATGCTATAAAAAAAATTGGGGATTGGCAGGAAATTTCACGAAGAAAGAGAATTCTGTCATTTTAGCAATGCTATCATTTTGCCCCTGCTCTTTCAAACCTTGATCTGCCCCAGATTTGAAACTCTCATCTTAGTTTCAGCCCAATAAAGAAGGCTCAGCAAAATACCCTACAAGAATATGGTCTTGCCGCTTTGATGTGCCAACATGTGCCTTCCTAAACAGCTAAATTACAGGCTGGATTGTAATGATCCAGAGCCATTTAATTAGCAGGAGGGAAAACTATCTAGCCCTTTATTAAAGCATGGCTGTGTATCTTCGAGATACTACTGTGCTTCCAGGAAGTTCTTGGGTTCTTCTGCAACAGCAAATATGCTTCCCCTATTTTGCTGAGTTCTCCAGGGAGCATTAAGGATTAGTGGAGGGATTAGCGGGACTTTGTTAAGAAGAGATTGTATAAAAAGTAATCGCCTCCTTGCTCTTAAAAGGAGAGAGAGAGCATCCCAGGAGAATGGCTTTGTTGGGTTAGTTGAACCCATAGTTTTCTTCAGCATGCCCGCACTGGACATTCCTTGCAGAAGTCTTCACATATGATGTGCTCATTGCAATGAGTCTTACTTTGATCGCCTACTTGTTGTGCATTGTCTGCAAGGGATTCACATAGCTGTACTATGAGATCTTTCTCAGGAATGGAAGAATAGCATATATAGGCAGTGGGCATTATGACTCTTGACACCAGGCTTCAAATCCCTGCTTGGCAATGGAAACCCACTGGATGGCTTTAGGCCATCATGCTCTCTCAGTTTAAGAGGGAAGCAGAGCCAACACACTTCCTGAATTAATTATATTAAGAAACGTCCTTGATAAGGTCATCTTAGGGTCACCATAAGTAACAACTTTAAGGCACATAACAACATGTCTAAACTAGAGATCCTTGTTCTATCTTTGTGATACTGTATATCAGAAATTGCTGGTAATTGTCTGAGCTGAACTATGGGTTATATGTTATTTTGAGCCATCAGAAAGAAAAATATAGGACCCAGGTCAAGCCTATTTGCTACAGAAACACATTTGACTTTCCAAAGCATACAAAATAATTCCATACCCTGATCTAGCAAAGATAGTTCCGATTAGTCTTCTGTTGGATCTGGCATTGGGTCGGATTGACAGGGTCATCAATTGCCATTCAGGTTGGTTGATCCCTGGACCAGATCCATTTAGGTGCCAATAATATTTATAAAGGTAAATGTTTTTCCCTGACATTAAGTCTAGTTGTGTCCAACTCTGTGGGTTGGTGTGCATCTCCATTTCTAAGCCAAAGAGCTGACATTGTCTGTAGACAACTCCAAGGTCATGTGGGCGGCATGACAGCATGGAGAGCTGTTATCTTCCCATGAGCGGTACCTATTGATCTACATGTACCTATTGAATTGCATGTTTTTGAACTGCTAGGTTGGCAGAAGCTGGGGCTAATAGCGGGAGCTCACTTTGCTCCCTGGATTTGAACCAACAACCTTTTGGTCAGCAAGTTCAGCAGCTCAGTGGTTTAATTTTATTTGATGTAATCAAATAAAGTTGTGGCCTATTTCATTTCATTTGATGGTCTGGTTTGTGGTATAATTATGCAGAATGGAATTAGCCCCTGCACAAGCAAGTGACTGTAGAACCCATATCCATGGTTTCACTTATCTGTACCTAAAAACAGTCTTTCTAGGAATTTGCTAGGTCCTCCATATGACTCTATGGTATACTTCCCCCAGAAGTTACCATGGTTTTTCCTAGGAACCTCTTGGCCCTCCAATGCAACTCTGTGGTTCACTAGGACTGGAAGTGAGCCAATTTAATGGCTTTGAAGTTCTATCTGCAGACAGGGGGATCTTACTGTACAGGGTGGATAGTGGTTAGTGTAGCCTTCTGGAGACCATACACTGGCTGGATATTTGCACAGATCTCATGTGTTCAAATCCCTTTAATGCAAGGCTGGGCGCTTCAGAAGGACAGTTGCATTAAGATCACTTCCCATTTAGAATATTCAGTTTCTAAAGACAAATATGGAAACATCTCACAACGTGAGAGCTCCCTTCCCTTGGTGTACAGCTGCCTATACATACTGGTTGGCCTCTCAGTTGCTTTTCCCATTTGCTTGCAGTAAAGGGGAGGGGGTAAGGATTTACAAGCAGCCCATTCTGCTTAAAACAGTTCCTGGCAGCCCCATGTTCTTTTATCATCCACAAATAGTTCTGATTTCCTTGTGGAGCACAGCCCAGTGAGAAAGAACAAGAGGCCATGGCGAGGTCCTTTACATTATGCTTTGCTTTTCAGCCAACTTTGTGTGCCTGACACATTTGGACCCATGCACCCACATGCATGTGAAACATCCCTGAGTCATTTAGCTGTCCCTTTCCAAGATGGTGGTGGGAGGTTTTCACCCCCCAGGAGAATCAAAATGGTGTTGAGAAGAATTCCCTGCCCCTTCCTGCATGGCTTAATTGGGAGGAATACTCTCCAAGGGAAATAAGTCACAGTTTTTGTTTCTCTCTTATCAGCCCTGATTCAATGTCAGGAACTGTTTAGGAAGTCACTTTTGAAAAACTCTGATTGTAAAAATAGCAACGTGGATTTGCAGATACTAAACTTAGCCACCGACCAGGAGAATTTTTGCCTAGGGGGAATGGATTGATGTGGGACTTTATTTTCTGAGGGTTGTTCCCCCAACCTCAGGTGAAGCAATCTTAATTGGGTTCCTGTTGATTTGTCTGGCTTGTTACAGGGCTCAAATTCATCCTCAGACCTGTCAGTTTCCTAAGAGACTGCCTGCAGAGTGGCCTGGGATCTCATACAGGCCAGGGAAAGACCCAGTCCTCAAAAGGAGGTGTTTTGTTGCTGTCAATGGAGGCCATTTTCACTGTACTTCTTTCATTGCCTTTGTTCCTGCTCACCTCATAGACGTGTGCGGCCTAACTTTTCTAACTTCATGGCTTCTCCCTCAAGACTGCTTTAATGAAACACATCAAACAAGATGCAGACCTGTAACTCTTTGCCTAATGATTAATCCAGGAGGCTTTGAAAGTTGGTTTGGTGTATTTTGGGATTTTTGCATGGTTTAATAAAGATGTCATCAAAACCTATACTTTGGATTTTCCTTGGATTTTATTTTGTGGTCAACATAGACCCCATCTACACTGCCCTATAATCCAGTTTCTGAATCCAGATTATCTGCTTTGAACTGGATTATATGAGTCTACACTGCCATTTAATCCATTTCAAAGTAGATCATCTGGATTCAGAAACTTGATTATAGAGCAGTGTAGATGCTTCCTCCCTCCCTCCCTTTTCTTTCTTTCTGTAATAACCCAGACCATTAGCCATTATTTGTGATTGTGAAGTCATAAGCATCAATACTCATGATTCATTGGCCCTGGCACAGCAAAGAAATGGGTCTCATTCCATCTGACTTACATTTCATGGGGTTGGTAGGATTCAAGTTGCAAGTACCTAAAACAGGGTTAGGACCATCTCCTCTATATTTTATATGCTGCCTTTTCCCTGAAACTAGGAGTCAAAAAGGCTTGCACAAATCATAGCAAAGGTTAAAGGCATAGGTTACAACATATAAAAATGTAATGTTAAAATGCAAATAAACTACATATCATATTAAAGTCATTTAAAACAAACCAATTAAAAAGGTAAAAGGTAAAACAACATACCATTTATGTTGTATTCTCTGCAGTCATTTTCTAAAAGCTGGTTGATTGGAATAGAAAAGATTTCACTTGCAAATGGAAGGGCATGTTCCAAAGCCTTAAAGAAGCTATCAAGAAAGCCTTCTCTTAGATTCTCAGAAGATATATTTGTGAAAGTGATGGGAGGTTTTGTAAAATGTCTTTCCAAGTTGGCTTTTCAGTATATAAAATGCCATATGATTTGTATATGATTTGTCCTAGCAATGTCCCTATGAGATGGTGTCATTCTTGTTATCTCCATTTTTACAAATGGATGGCCTAAGATAAAATCTCCTTGTGGAGAGAAAAAGTGGGATATAAATAAACATGATGATGATGATGATGATAAAATGTTTGTCTGTGTCACCTTGGTTCATAATGTGGATGGTATAGAAAATTGGCATAGGGTGCATTTACATAGTAGAATGTATGCAGTTTGAGACCACTTTAGCTGTCATCACTCAAAAAGTATTGGTACATTACAAACAACAAATCCATGATTCCATAGCACCGAAGTCATGTTAAACTGCATTAATTTTACAATCTAAATGTACCCCTCTTCCCAGACCGGTGTCCTCCCTGGCCCAGTTATGGTTAACTCCCTAGACTGCTAAAGAAAAACTTCAAACATGAAGTTACTTGACAGTGGTGGGAATCGCAATCCAAAAATGGCAAAGTGCAGATCATTGGTCTCAGAATCACATGGAGCTATTTAAGCCGGGTGGGTTCACAGTATGTGAACCATATGATTATGTTTATCCTAGGTCAGACCACTGGTTTATCTAGCCTATTAAAGCATTCTTTGTCTAGCCGAGGCCCTCCAAGATTTCAGACATTTGAAGGGTCATTCCTATCACTTGCTATTACCTCACTACTTTAATTAAAGAACCTGGGACTTTCTACATGCAAAGCACGTGCACAGCTACTGAGCTAAAGCCCATGTAAAGACCTCCAGAAGGTTAAATAAACATCTCGTATGCTCAATGAAAAGAAAGCCTGTGATCATCCCAGAAGAACTGTTCTGTGGCTTGTTCTGGCTCCTCTAGGATGTGATCCATACATTTGCTATTTAAAGCCACTGAAACAATGACTGGGATTTTTCACTCACGTAAGCATCCTCCAGATTAATCATAAATCCCAACAAACTCTCTGCATCCCCCTAAGTTGGTTTGTTTATTGAAATCACATCACACCTTTTGCCTAATGTGGGAGTCAACCAGTTTGATTCCGTCCTTATGAAATTTTCCTGTAGTTTATAGCACTGAGGTAGCTTAAAACTTCAGCTGAGCATTTAGAGCAAGAGTCCCCAAACAAAGGTCCACAGGTTAGAAGCAGCCCTCCAATGTCATTTCCACAGCCCCCTCCCTAAAATTTAGGGTCACTCTAAGTCTGAAACGACTTGAAGGCACACAACAACAGTTCTAATTAACTTGACTATTGCTTCAGTCAAAAGCAGCTCCACACTTCTCATTGAAATACTTGTAAGTTTATATTGGTCAAAATTGTTTTTCATTTTAGGGCAAAGGTGGATGCTACCTCATCCTTGTCTACTTCTCTTTCATTTCAATTTTTCCCAGAGCAGTATCTGTAGATACCACCCATTTCCACATTACTTCTTTCCATAGTAGCAGAAAGGAAACTGTGTTCAGATTAGTGCTAAATTATTGCCCAGGGAAAGCTGGTCTGGTCTGGTGGCTTGTGCTGTGAACATAAATTGCTGTTATTTCTAGACATATCATCAGTGCACAAGATACAGCAAGCGCAACAGTGCAGCCTGCCGCATATCTGTCATGTACCATGCCAGATTTGTGTCAGCACATTCCAACTCTGTGGCATTCCACAAAGTTTCAAGGGGGTGGAGGTTATCAAAACCAATTCCAACACAGTCCGTTCACTAACTATCTGAAGTCCCCATAAGGGGTCTATGGAACATTTAACTAAAACACTTTATGAAACTGTTATTTTTCCAACCCAGTGCACTGTTGGATGATGTGTAGAGAGTACCTAGATCCAGCTGGCAAATATGCCAGCTAATGGAATTTGGTGTTGCTTCTCAGAACAGTCCTGATTCTGCATGAGAACAGCAATAAAGAAATGCTCTTGGTTAAAGAAGGACTCATCCATCCTGTCTGACAACCTTTTGGATTAAATACATGTCATCATTACTGTGATGAAAATAACTCCAGCCCCATAATGCCTCGAGTCAAACAGAAATAGGCACAATAAAAATAATGTAATATGAATGCTATTTTGTGCATGGTAGTTGTGAACCCTAGGTATTAAACCACAGGTGTTCTAGTCAAATAACTAGTCGGTGCCTTTAATCCAAGCTCTAATGTACTGTAAGGCAAATCTAGCCATTTACTTGACATAAGTAGTCCCCTGGTAATTAACGCAATTCCACTGATTATGATTGTAACCCTTGTCCAGGAAGAAAGGACATTTTATTCCCTCAGAGTCACTTTAAAAAAAAAAAAAGAAGTCATACAGAATTAGATGTCTAGGGTCAATATTTGAGGACACTTAAAGGATTATAAACAATATATCTAAGTTGCATCTCCATGCTATGCTTAGATTTTTTTTTAATCAGACAAAAATATCAGAACATTTGAGCCTTGACTTACATGGGGATAAATTTCATGGATTTGATTATTCATGAGTTTGGCATCAATAATTAAACGGATTATTTTAAAAAAAACGGTCTACTGCAGGAAATTGCAGACAATTTGTATAGACTAGAAAATGCAAAGAAAAAAATTAGCAAGTCACAAATACATAAAACATATTTACAGTAGAGTCTCACTTATCCAACATAAACGGGCCGGCAGAACGTTGGATAAGCGAATATGTTGGATAATAAAGAGGGATTAAGAAAAAGCTTATTACACATCAAATTAGGTTATGGTTTTACAAATTAAGCACCAAAACATCATGTTTAACAACGAATTTGACAGAAAAAGTAGTTCAATAGGCAGTAATGCTACCTAGTAATTACTGTATTTACGAATTTAGAACCAAAATATCACAATGTATTGAAAACATTGACTACAAAAATGCGTTGGATAATCCAGAACGTTGGATAAGCGAGTGTTGGATAAGTGAGACTCTACTGTACTGTTCCCTGTATCTCTTTTTGTTTGTGTTTAATACAGTCAACAGCACTAAGAGTTAAGGTTTGGGAACTAAAAGATTTGTTTTCATTTTTCTTCTTTTATGGGAATTCTCCACCTCTAATCCTGACAAACATGGAGGGTCGACTGTATTGTAAGGATGAGGCTGACAGAATCAGAACAAATCTTTTGTCTCAAGTTAATGTGTATTACCTGGTTCTGCATGTTTGGATATTGGGAAATAACTTTGCTTCTGCACCCACAAATACTCCTGTGGATGTGAGGCATTTCTTTACCCAACGGTACACTGGAATTCTCATTGGGGAGTGAAAATACTTCTCATTAGGGTACTCAGAGCAAGGTGAGTTCCCTCCCCCCTTTGAAAACCATTTCAGTCCTAGGCTTTTTCTTTCATATCTGCTCTACAGCCGCAAGGAACTTTCAACTGTTCCTTCCCTCTTTACAAATCAGCTAGCAGAGGAACAATGCCAAATTGCCTCCAGAAAACAAACTCAGGAAACCAGCAGACCCACTTACAGCAAACAAGTTCCAATATTCTAGATAACAGCAGTTCAGCTTATTGGAAACTATGAGAAACAGTCATGGGTAGCTGGGTTTTAAAAAGACCAGCACATATGTGTGTACGTAGCTTTTAAGAGAGCTTTGAGGAGTGAGAAGTGAATGATAATGTTCGGATTTGGCAATTGTGATGGGATATTATTCACACATCTGAATTCTTGATTTCACAAAGTGAGACATACACACATAACCAAGAAGAAATGACAAAATCTACTAGTGGTGCAAATAGAGAAAATTCTCTCTAAGCAGTTTTCTGCAGGCTGGAGCTCCTCTGTGCTTCTGCCAAGAGACACAAGCCCAATTAAGGCATCTCATGTTGATAGTTTCCTTTTGGTGGATAATTCAATTGCTCCTCCCCAAGTCTGAGTATGTGTGTGTGTACACACATATTTCACATTCCAGAATCAAGAATTCATATATGTAAATAATATCCTATTGTGCGCACACACGTATATTGTTTTCTCCCATTCATAAGGCATGAAAAATAATCTGGCAATTTTAAGACATTCATACAAACTGAATAGGATTTTGACTACCTGCATGAAAAGGATGTAAGAATGTAAGAAAAGTCTGGATGACTAAACCAAAGCCTAGTTAGTTCATCAACATATGTTCCTGCAGTTCCTAATTAATGCTCATAGGAAGTCCAAAAAAAGACAGTACAAAAAGTTGCTCTTACTCATGTAGGAAATATCTTAGTTCAGATTTTTCAGATTCTAGCATTTTACATAGAGATTAAAAACAGCTTCCCTATCCATTTACTCTACACCCATAAAGGTTTTACAGATTTCTTTATCATGTGTCCAACCTTTGTTAAGATAAAATGCCCCAAACACTAAAATCTAATCTTTTGATAATTTTGGACATCCTTTTCTACATTATCTTTAGCTGCTAAATATTCCAAATCTATTTACACAATAGATTGGTACTGAGGCATTATGATATCATCTCTCTTATTATTTCTTTCCTGACAATCCTAACAAAGAATTTGTCTTCTTCACGGTTATGGTTCAATGGCACCCACAAAATCCATTACTTTAAAGGGAACTAAAAAGTAATGTAGCCTTTTTCATCCTACGTGTACTGGAACAATTTCTTAGACACAAATAGGCTTGCAATGTTGGGCATCCAACCCTCCTCCTAAAATTTTCAGGAAAGTAAATTTTTGAATCAGAGCAGGCAGACTTAAGCTACTCTACTTGCTGGCAGAATAAATCAGAGGAAGATTTATAACTATACATTATGCTCTGTAAATTATGGATTGAAATGTGCACCAGAGGTGTGAGCTCATCTTTTACTCCTATGATAATCTAAAACTACTTGGTTTCAAGAATGATTTAAATGTCTGTGGGAGAATAATGAGTCCTTTCTCCCAATGGTATCCCAACCCAATCTAAGGTGGGTTACATCTGGCAGTGCCATAATATTTTTAGAACATATTTTAGACATGGAACTTTTTATTAGACTGTGTGCATTCCATGAGAACACACAGACATCTGGCATGACATAAAGACTACATCAACATAGCAGAGGAGGGGAACAACTTGGGATTGCATATGCATATCCTAGCCTGTGCTGAGAGCAGCAAATGACAGCATTTTCCTCTATCCTTTATAACACCGCTTTCAGAAACAGATAATGTATATTTATTTGCCAGATCTGTTCTTCTCAGGTGCTCACTTCTGAATCATATGTTACAGTTGGAAAATGGTAAACCCCTCACACATGCACCTCAGTATCCTCTGAAATGCCTGTCAGTAGCTGTGTGAACCTAAGTTATGGCATGCCGCACCTACCTTCATGAGATGCCACCTACTTCTCTGTCATTCTTCATCTCTATATTTTGCTGCAGATCCATTTTTATGGCATAGAGCAGGGCCCCCCAAACTTTTTAAACTGTGGGCCATTTCACGGTCCCTCAGACCGTTGGAGGGCCGGACTATAGTTGAAAAAAAGACTATAAACAAATTCCTATGCACACTGCACATCTCTTATTTTGAAGTAAAAAACAAAACAAACGGGAACAAATACAACCTCAATGTTAACAATAATCATGATCATAATAAAAATAATAAAGAGGGTTGGAAGGAGACCCCTTGGGCCATTTAGTCCCAACCCCTTCTGCCTTTGTGCACCAAAATCACAAGCAAAGCACCCCTGACAGATGGCCACCCAGCCTCAATGTTAATAATAATAATAGTAATAATAATAATAATAATAGTGGTGGAAGAGACTCCTTGGGCCATTTAGTCCAACTCCCTCCTGCCTTTGTGCACCAAAAGGACAAGCAAAGCACCCCTGACAGATGGCCACCCAGCCTCAATGTTAATAATGATAATAATAATAATAATAATAATGATAATTAATAAAGAGGGTTGGAAGAGACCCCTTGGGCCACTTAGTCCAGCCCCCTTCTGCCCTTGTGCACCGAAAGCACAAGCAAAGCACCCCTTAATAATTAATTATTAATTAAATAATAATTAAAATACCATTCTAAACAAGCAAAGCTTTGGAAGGCGCGCACCAGGCGAGGGAGGAGGTGGGAAAGACACATGCCTTTCCCTGCTTCCTTGCGCCGCATGCGCCTTCCTCAATGGAAGAGGAGGGAGCCATTGACACTGCATCGGGGGCCGGATAAATGGCTTCAATGGGCCGCATGTGGCCCCCGGGCCTTAGTTTGGGGACCCCTGGCATAGAGTCACCACAGTTACTGTTAGAAAATGCATTGACGTGGGGCTCCTGGATGAAATGGGTTATCTAGAGCCATTTCAGTCTGTTTTTAGGACTGGGTACGAGACTGCTGTGGTCACCTTGATGGATGACTATGTGGAACTGGACAAGGGATGTTTATCACTGTCAGTTCTCTTGGATTTCTCAGCAGCTTTCAGGACCATCAGTCATGGTATCTCTGGGATGGGGCTTGGAAGTACTATTCTACAATGTCTCTGTTCTTTCCTGGAGGGGTGCTTTCAGAGGGTGGTACTGTAGGTTTCCTGCTCGGCTCATTTGTCACTGACTGGTGAGTTTAGTCTTGCCCACATGACATTTAGCATCTACATGAAACTGCTAGAAGAGGTTGTCTGGAGTTTTGAGGTCAGGTGTCACCAATATGCTGATGACACCCAGCTCAACTACTCCTTTCCACCAAACTTCATGGAAGCTGTTCCTGTGCTAAACTGGTGCCTAGCAGCTCTAATGGATTGGATAAGGGCAAAGCAAACTGAAACTTAATCAAGACAAGATACAAGTGCTCCTGGGTAATTGAAAGACAGAGATTCAGCCTGTGCCAGAATGGGTTTCAGTACCCCTCAAAATGCAGTTTTGCAAAACAGGAATACTCATGGATTCAGCTCTGAGCCTGGAGATTCAGATTTCAGCACTGGCCAGGAGTGTTTTCACATAGTTAAAGCTAGTGTACAAACTGTGCATGTTCCTGCAGGCATTGCTCCTGCCCATGGTGGTACACACTTTGGTAAATTCAGTTTGGATTAATACAGATGAGCTCTACCTTTCAACATGCTCAGAAATGTCAGTTGTCCCAAAGAGCTGCAGCCAGGTTGTTAACTGGTGTTTGCTACAGAGAGCACACAACTCCCTTATATTTATTTATTTATTTACAGCATTTATATTCCGCCCTTCTCACCCCGAAGGGGACTCAGGGCGGATCACATTACACATATAGGCAAACATTCAATGCCTTTTTAACATAGAACAAAGACAAACAAACATAGGCTCCGAGGGGCCTCGAACTCATGACCTCCTGGTCAGAGTGATTCATTGCAGTTAATTGCAGTTGGCTTGCTCTCCCGCCTGTGCCACAGCCTGGGCCCGAGCTTTACTGGCCGTCACTCCAGTCACTGTTTTTTCTTCATTGAGAAAAGAGGAATACATCTGTTCAATGATCTCCTCTGTTTGTAAGCCGAAGGAATAGCTGACCTTCACAACAAACATTATGGAAAAGACAAGTTTTTCTCCCAACCTTTTTCTGTCTACTCTCTTCAATGTGACTGCTGTGTTTAAAAGGATTTGGCTGATGTTCTGCATACTTCTCATCTCTTGATATCTGGCAAATAGATTTAGTACAAAATCTTCCTGGAATGAAAGGTTCTTCATTATGGTGAGTCAGGAAATCCCTCAACATATCTTTTACACATCTTCTCACTAGATGCATGAAAAGGAAACATTAAGATTCTAGGACAAAGGAGACTACTCACTCTGACAAATAATAGGAAAACAGTGTAAGAGAGGGTTGCTGTGTGTTTTCTGGGCTGTATGGCCATATTTCAAAGCATTCTCTCCTGACGTTTCACCCACATCTAAGGCAGGCGTCCTCAGAGGTTGTGAGGTATATTGGCAAGGGGGGTTTATATATCTGTGGAAGGTCCAGGGTGGGAGAAGGAACTCTTGTCTGTTGGAGGCCAATGTGAATGTTTTAATTAATCACCTTGATTAGCATTAGTGTCCTTGCCAGATTCATGTCCTGGCTTCTTCCTGCCTGGGGGAATCTTTTGTTCAGAGATGTTAGCTGCCCCTGTTGTTAAGAGAGCTAATTTTCCTCTGTCATGGCAAGGCATGCCATACCATTTGGAACATCAGTATTACATTTGCATGGTAGAGTTGTCAGAGTTTTTACCTCCAAGTAAATAAATTAGGTCAAATTTCCTTATCCCTCTCCCCTGCCTCCCCCGGTACAAATGGCCAATTGAATACCCATATTCGTACAGTAGCTCAATGTATGTTATGGGGATTTGCAATGCATGAGGTGTCACCATAAAAAGGCAAGGTAGATCTTCAACAATGGTTGATAATTTTATGGAGATGAACTTGCAAATTCTTCTGTCTTGTTTTGAGTTGGTAATCACAGCATCCAGAGAAGAAAACAACACTTCTTCTGGATAGCCAACATAAAAAGTGAGGCCACTCACTTATGGACATGTCTGGGCATTTAAGTTCACTGACAAATGCAGACTGCACTTGGATACTTGAAAAAGTACTATGAATACCATGTATATATTAAAATCTAGTTACCCGAATGGCTTGCATATGGTGCAAACAACAAGCATAACATTCTAAGCATCTGGGTAGGAAGGAATACTATTTACACAGGGAAATGTTGAATAGTAGACATTCAGAGTCAAGAGTTGTATTACATGAGCCCTGCCAAGGTTTGTTCCCCTCTTGGGGGAAGTGTTGTACATGCCTGGTTGGAACAAGAAGAGCTCAACTCATCAGGAACAATGAAGGAAGAACAGGAAATAATAAGTTCAGGTTGAAGTATCTTTAGATTGGCTCTACAAAAGAATGGGTGGGATACAAAATTAATCACCCAAGAACACTAGGAAACAATCTCCTTTGGCGATGATTATATATGATCATAAAGTATGTGTATAGGGCTGTATATTGAGTGTATTTTCACAAATCCCCATTAGATTTGTGAGCCGTAGCCACTTTTAATCAGCTCAGTTCTGTGCGCACACATACAGACACACATACTTTCATGAGCTGTAGTTCGCTCTTTTTAAAAAACATATATGAAACTACATATCTTCCATTTTATACAAATTTTAAAAGAAGTAGCTATGTTATTTTGATACAGCAACAATAACACAGTCTTATGGTGATATAAAAGCTAATGAATTTATGAAGATTTATGCCATAACAAATGTTCGAGCCTTTAATATGCCACCAGATGTTGTATAGGAACACTGTAGATATCTGCTTAGTTCTGAAAGGATACAGTGGTTCTGGAAGACAATGTGATAGAGATGGTTTAAATGTAGGGGATTTTCATTAGTCCAAAGTTGAATTAGATCATCCTTTTGGGTATTCTCTAATATTGTTTTTCTATATGAGAAATTTATATGGAAGTTTAATTGATGTCTTCTGGTTAAATTAGGGGAAGGTTCTACAATGCATTAAGCTGTAGGAATTGTCTAACATATGACCCTGAGCAATTCATTTAATTTGTATCATATACTGTATTTAATTCTCCTAGCAACCTTCACACATCCTCACCTGCTAAAATAATGTACAGTCTGCTCAATAGAATAGAGCACTGGTTATAGGTGAACAATATTCTTTTGCCAGAAACATACTGTATGGACTTGTGCATTTCTTGCTCTCTGCTTTAGCATACAGTAGTGTTGATAATCTTTATCTACTATTATTTTGAGAGGCTAAATAGAAAGGAATAGGTTGGAAGACATTACGGATTTGCCCATTTCTACAATCCTATGCTGTGAATGGAGCCCCGGTAGTGCAGCAGATTAAACTGCTGAGCTGCTGAACTTGCTGCCCAAAAGGTTGGTAGTTTGAATCCAGGGAGTGGGATGAGCTCCCCCTGTTAGCCCAGCTTCTGCCAACCTAGCAGTTCAAAAACATGCAAATGTGAGTAGATCAATAGGTACCACTCCGGCTGGAAGGTAACGGCACTCCATGCAGTTGTGCCAGCCACATGATCTTGGAAGCTTCTATGGACAATGCCAGCTCTTCGGCTTAGAATTGGACACAACTAGACTCAATGTCAAGGGGAAACCTTTACCTTTACTATGCTGTCTTCAAGGTCGGTGCTGCCTGGTTGGCTTGGCACCTTAGGTGGGAGACTTAGAGAACATCTAGACTAGAATTCATGCAGTTTGATGCTACTTTAACTGTCATGACTCAATCATATGGAATCCTGTTATTTGTAGTTTGGCAAGGCACTACCAATCTTTGGATCTTTGGCAGAGAAGGATCCTTGTAAAACTACACCTCCTATGATTCAACAGCATTGAGCCACAGCAATTAAAATGATGTCAAATTGCATGAATTCTATGACCTAGATGTAGCCATGACCTCAGTTAAGACAGCCTAGAGGTTTTTTTGGTGATGGAGAAAGAATGGCACAGGGGCACGAGGGTACTAAAGGAGAACCTAATAAATAAAATAATACCCCGATTTCACGTTTGCATGGATGACTACACCTATTAAAAATATAATATTCAAATATGGAAAATATAAAGACAACATTCTAATCCAGGGCACTGAAGAAAACTGTAACATTGAAGGACAATGCCAGTATACTCTTGAACAGATCCTTGTGACAATCTCAGGACAAATCCTTTTATATGACATAATTCAACCATTGAAAATTATACCAAGGAAAGTATAGAGAAAGCAATGTCCTCATGTCCTTAAAGAAAGACAGAGTTGTCTTTTGGCATGAAAACAATTGGTTGTAGAACCCTAAAACAATCTGAACATATATTGAATTGATAATGCATAGAGCAACTGGGCTGGATTTTCATCATGTTGGAGTTTCAATGACCACAGCTGGCACACAATGACCCAAAATACCATCTCTGCTGTGTGCCAAGAAAGTGATGAAGAGACGGGTCTAAAATAAGGCTGCAAGTGTTGCAATACACTTCTCTTGGTTTAGTGGGAAGAATGTCATAAAACAGGAAATCCCTGTGGTTAAAGCTACTTTAGGCAACTTGGACTAGGCTGGAAGAGTCATCAAAGACTCCTGGATAGGAAAAAAAATCCTTGATCTGAGCACACATTGCGTGGCTGTTCAGAAAATAAGTACATCTGCATGTTCAAAACTGCACATGTTGCACTCTACAGAAATGGATACATACAAGAAAAGAACACGAGACAACCATGTGCGAAGGCATTCAGATGACCGTTTGTTTATTTATTTTTAATAAAGGGTTTATTTTAGATAGTTGTCTCTTATTTCAAAACCACATGATCCTACAGACTATAAGCGGTTAGCCTTTGCCATATCTTCCAACTTGTCCTAAATGAAAACAGAGACACAATTATAATATCTCTGCCCAACAAGGCCCATGCCCGAAATACAGAGGCATGGGAATAGCACCTGGCAGAGTCAGGCAAATTCCAGGGCCAAAATGCGTTAGAGGTTCATTTCTCTTTAAAAGAAATGCTTAAAATGGTTTCATATCCCAATATTTCAGAGATGAAAATTGGGATGCATGTGATCAAAGAGTATCAGATTGTGGTCAAGATGGTAAAAGCTATTAATGAGGGAAAACCCACAAGCTAGAGAACACGGAAGCAGTTTGCTTTTGCCTGAGCCAACTGGAAAGGGAAGGAGTTGTGTGCAAATCTATTTTTGCATTTTGCACCAACTGAAATATGCTAATTACAAAAGAGGAAAGTGAGAGTAGGAGGGGGAAAAACTGGGACATTTTTAAAGCAACCAAAAATGTAGGATGACTGAGGATTAATCAGGACTGTCTCTGCCAGTTTGGGATAATTGGAGGGAGATGCTCTTCTCCCTTTGGTGTAAACCATATTCCTTAACTCTACACATTCTTAGGAAAAATATATAATTATCTACAATATGTTATGCTTCATAGCTTGCAGAGTGGGAAACGGCAGGCTGTGCACCGCATGGTGCATTTTATATATTTCAGAATTTGTACATGCCACGCTCTTTTGAAAGAACAGAGAGTTTAAAAATTTGCTCTACCCAATAAATTAACGGTGCTTATCAGAGACACAAAGCTGACTGAATGAACACATCTGTTGGGGTTTGTTTTTTTTAAAAAAAGAAGCAAGATTCTCACAAAGCTCATAAAAAGTATTAATTAGAGAGCGTGGGTGCATCCATGTATTGTGTAAACAAATTGTAACATGCCAAACTCACACACCACACCACACAGGCCAAATAACAATACCATGAAGGAAAATGATTAAGGATTGCAATAGAGATCAACTGATTCCAGCACAGTCTATTATAACAATCAATGACATTTAAACATAAGATGCTCAAAAGAGAGTTGGATCAGTTGCATTATGAATATAAGCATGTGCACTGCTGAGAAAGTAAAACCTGTGTTCCCAGTTCCAGGTCCTGTTCCAATTAACATTCACACATCGGTCTGACTCTGATGTGGGAAGCTCAAAGGCAATGTGGTACCATTATTAGATGGCACTGGGAAGCCGACTATTGTGAAGCTCATTGACCCTTAAGGGAAGAGTGATAGGCTCCCTTCCCGAGAAGTCCAGTGCTTGAATTCTGAATTGGGATCAAGTAATGTCAAAAAGTGAAACTATGAATGGGACTCTGTATGTGTGTGTGTATCTGCAAAGGCGGATCTCTTGGGAGTATGGTTCTTCTTTGGCATAAGTATCTCATTGAAAGGAGAGTCTTCCCCATATGCAGACCATACGATGAAATGTCTCAGTGGGTGGCTTCCATGTTAGTGGGGTGATAAAGTAATTCCCAAATTTTAATCTGAACTTTAAATGAGCTGGCCATGGTGCTGAACTGTATTCCTAAAACAGATACAATTCCTTTGGAATAAAACCCAGAGTGGTTTCACCACCTCATTCACGTGGAAACTACCAATTGCCAATATCTCCCACTGAGTCCTGAGTGAGCTGCAAATACCTGATCTTAGTTGACTGAGTGTGTGTCTTTTGTTCAGACAGAAAATTAAATTCTGCAGTTTTCTGTATTTGTGCACTGCAAATGATGTTTGTGCACAACACAAAAATAATGTTTTATATGTAGAAAATGCTATTTTTTGTAAAAGAAACGTATTTTCTTTTTAGAAAATTACGTTTTCTGTGAAAAAAAACCCATGTGTGTCAGAACCCTGCTACTAGAGCCTGGATGTGGCTCTGAGTTTCAGGGTCACTGACATTGATAAGACACCTGCGTCCCAGGACTCGGAGGAGAAACGGCTGATGGACTTGGCGGGGAATTTGCGCGGGGTTTTACTGAGCGGGAAGAGACTGTTCAAATGAGGGGGAGGGTATATAAAGGAGGGTTGGCCGGAGCCTCCCATTCTTGGCTTTTCTGATGTTCATGTTTCCTACAGTAAAAGTTCCTGGTGATACCACAAAGAGTCTCGTGTGTTCATTCAGGAGCGGCTGTGGTGAGCTGACACTAAGCCAAGAATACGGACACCATCCCGCTGTAGCGGTGAGGTGTAACATGCAAGTGGAGGATGAAGAGCTCTTGGGCGCCGGAGGAGGAAGGTCGGAAAGGGCCACTCCCGAGACGGACGCTGAGTTCCACCAGCTGGCGGCCCTGGCGTCATCCACCGCTTATGCCCAGCCAAATGGGGTAACCCAGAGGCGCGGAGTGGTGCGGGGAGATAGCACCGGAGGAGAGGAAGGTTCACCTTCCCCAGGCCCGCAAAAGATGGTGTTTCTGGAGGAGAGGATGTCGGCGATGGAGACCACCCTGGCAGTGATGTCGAGGGCGATGGAGCGCCTGGCGGTTTTGGCGGAGCCGGAGCGAGGAAGGGAACTCCGGGCTAGCTCAATGTGGGACGTGAGCATGGGAAGCAGCCAGGGCTTTGCAGACCTCCCAGCACCGAAGGGAAGGGAAATGCGAAAGGAGCCCGGTGCCCGGCCCAAGATCCAAACGAGCCTGACGCGGGTGGAGGAGAGTGACGACGAAGGGGAAAAGCCTCCGAGAATCCCGGCTACGCTCCCAACTGAGACCCTGGTGCCCCTGGCGAATGCCGGGCGTGGCACAGGACAAAGGGAAGCAGCAGCGGGGCCCACTGGCCCGCGAGGGGGCTTGCGACGGGCGGAGGATTGGGGATTGCCACCACAGGGACCCCTACCGAGACGAGAGGAACTAAGGATCGAGTTTGGGGGAGAGTCCTCTGAACTGGATTTTTTCCTGACCACGGTGAGGGGCTATATGGAGGACAATGCCCACACTTTTAGAACGGAATCCAGCCGGGTACGGGCCATTGGTGCAGTGTTGAAGAGGGGAGCGGCCAGCTGGTACGTTCAACTACACGCGCGGCGCGACCCATGTCTGGGGTCACTCCGACGCTTTATGGGGGCCCTGGAGACCCGTTTCCGAGATCCACTGGAGCAGATCCGGGCGAGGGAGGAGTTGAAGACCGTCTCCCAGGGGCAGAGGTCGGTATCTGAGTATGCGGAGGAGTTCCAATGCCTCGCTGAAAAGGTGCCGGAATGGTCTGCAGTGACAAAGATAGAACTCTTCAAAGAGGGGCTCAGGCGGGAGATCCTCTCCTGGGCGGTGCATCGTGATGAGCCTGACACACTGCGCGGATGGATTCAGCTGGCGGGGCGCATCGAGACATCGCTGGCCCAGGCGAGGAGGCACCGAGGAGGGCTACAGCAGCGGCCGCAGATGAAAGAGGGGAGCCGGAAGGAGGGATCAACCCCAGCCGGGAGGAGAACGGAGCCGACAGGGAACGTGAGCACCAGCAGGAGGGGCTGCTTCGTGTGCGGCCGTTTGGGCCACAGGGCTGCCGAGTGCTGGCAGAGAAAAGGGGAAGGCGGAGGCCCGCCCAAACCAAGAGCCGTGGCAGGGAAACGCGCCGAGGAAGAACCACCGATGAGGCACCACTCGGGGGGGTTGGTAAGTCAGGACAAAGCCATGATAGTGGTCCCCATTCAGCTGGAAAGTGGCAGCAAACAAGCAACCTGCAAAGCATTTGTGGATTGTGGATGTTCCAGGAACATCATCTCCCCTGAATTAGCCGAGGGATTGGGATGCGAAAGAACGAACCTAGAATCCCCAATAGCTTTTTCGCAGTTGGACGGATCCACAGCATCGGGATCATTAGCTAAGTACAGTGCCGAAGATGTAAAGTGTAAGATAGGGAGTTGGGAAGGAAAGGTGTCATTTGTGATATCACAAATAGCCAGCTATAATGTTATACTAGGCATGCCATGGCTGGGGCAGGCCAACCCGCAAATCAACTGGGAGGATAAGAGCATGATCTTCAGGATGAAGTTGGAAGGAGGGAGCCAGGAAGTGGAAAGGGAGCCGGGGAAAAGGGGGGAGGAAGACTCTATCAGGATAGCAGAACTGGCAGATAAATTACCCCCAGAGTATCGGGATTTTGTGGACGTATTTGATGAGAAGGAAGCAGACAGTTTCCCACCGAAGCGGAGAGTTGAAGTGAAGATAGAGCTAGTCCCAGGAGCAGAGCTTCCTAAGGCAAAAATATACCCAATGTCGGCTAAGGAAAAGGAGGAACTGAGAAAATACATTGATAAAAACCTAGCGAGGGGTTTCATAGAGCCTTCAAATTCCCCTCTAGGGGCGCCTGTGTTGTTCAGGCGCAAAAAGGACCAAACGCTGAGGCTCTGCATTGACTACAGGGGCCTGAATGCAATCAGTTCTGGAAATAAATACCCCCTACCTTTAGTGAAGGACTTGATCGCCCAGTTATCGGAGGGACAGATATTCACTAAATTGGACTTAATTGAAGCGTACCATAAATTGCAGATTAAACCAGAGGACAGGTGGAAGACGGCCTTCTCCTGTGCATTCGGATTATTCAATTATCGTGTGCTCCCTTTCGGTTTGTGCGGCGGAGGCGCCGCGTTCATGCAATTAATCAACGAAGTGTTGCATCCATTGCTGTACAAGGGAGTATTTGTTTTTTTAGATGACATATTGTTAGTATCTCGGACTAAGGAGCAACACATAGAACTAGTCAGGGAAGTCCTGCAAAAGTTGAGAGAAGCAAAACTGTATGCGAAGCTTGCCAAGTGCGAGTTCAATAAAGACCAGATAGACTTTCTGGGGTATAGGATTTCCTCCCAGGGAGTGGCGATGGACCCTGCGAAGGTAGAAGACGTGAGGGGGTGGGAAGCCCCCAAAACACGGAAGCAGCTGCAATCCTTCCTAGGGTTCGCAAACTTCTATAGAACATTTATCAAGGACTTTGCGCGCCTCACTTTGCCATTAACGGATTTGTTAAAGACTAAAGGTAGGGGAGAAACAGCCAAAGTGAAGGCCCCAGGGGCCAAACTGACCTGGACAATAGAATGCCAGGAAGCTTTCGAAGCCCTTAAAAAGCGTTTTACTGAGGAGCCTGTCCTACAGCACCCTGATATGTCTAAAGCCTTTGTATTACATTGCGATGCGTCAGACCGGGCATATGGGGCAGTTCTGCTACAGAAAGACGAGGGGGGGAACCTGAAGCCATGTGGCTATCTGTCAAAAAAGTTTAGCGATACAGAAAAAAACTGGCCGATTTGGGAGAGAGAAGCCTTAGCGATTCTAAAAGCACTAGAGTGCTGGAGACACTTCCTGGAAGGAAGTGGAACACCGTTTGAGGTGTGGACTGACCATAGAAATTTACAGTATCTAAGATCCCCTCGTAAACTATCAGCGAAGCAAATTAGATGGGCCCAATATTTCAGCCGTTTTGATTTCAGACTCAGATTCTTCCAGGGGAAACATAATATACTCGCTGACGCTCTCTCTCGGATGCCTCAGCACGGGGGAGGAATTCAGGAATCTGAAGGGAGTATTTTTCTTGATAAGCAATGGGGCCTGGCAGTACTAACTCGAGCACAAGCGGCCAAAGAAAACAAACGTACTGCCATTTCCACGGGGGGAGGAGAAATATGGGAGGAAGAGTTGAAGCGAGCGTATGGAATGGACAAATGGTTACAAACAAACAAAGAAAAGGGAGAATTGTGTGGGGATTTGGTGTTTGTAAATAAGAAATTGTATATTCCTGAATGTTTAAGACGAGAAATGTTAAGGAAGTACCATGATAACAAGGGTGCGGGTCATCTAGGCCCCACCAGGACTATTAAACTGTTGGCCAAACAATGCTGGTGGCCCGGAATGAGGAAAGACGCCAGGGGGTACGTCACGCAGTGTGAATTATGCGCAGAGGGAAAAACACCACCGGGGAAGCCCCAGGGGCTATTGCAGAAGGTGGTGGAGCCCATGAGGCCATGGGAATGCGTAGCCATGGATTTTGTAGGCGAACTACCCCCCAGCAGAGGCCACAGATACATTTGGACAATATTGGACCTATTCTCAAAACAGGCACACTTTGTGGCTCTGCCAAAACTTCCTTCAGCTGAAAAACTTGCTGATTTGTATGTAAAGCATGTATATCGCCTACATGGGTGTCCCGACAAGATAATTAGTGACCGGGGAGTCCAATTTACTGCAAAATTTTGGGGAAAATTCTTACAGCTGTTAGGAGCAGAAAGGAACCTGAGCTCGGCCTTTCATCCCGCGACCAACGGGGGGGTCGAACGTACCCAACAGACACTGTGCCAATTCTTAAGGATGTACACCAATTATAGACAGGATGATTGGGCGGACCTTCTTCCGTTTGCTGAGATGGCTTTTAACGGGGCCGTACATTCGGCCACAGGTCGTGCCCCATTCGAAATAGTATACGGACAGGAGGTGGCACCTTTCCCCAGGCTACCCGAGTGGAAGGAAGGGGAGGGCCAGACCGACGAGGAATGGCCGGCCAAAATCAAGCAAGGGTGGCAAACCGTGGTAGAGGCATTGCGGGAAACACAAAAGAAGTACAAGCTCTTTGCGGATCGTAGGCGCCGAGAGGGGGACAAATTGGGCGAAGGAGATCTGGTTTGGCTGAGCACTAAAAACCTGAAATTGGGGTTCCCATCCAAGAAATTGGCTCCACGCTATATAGGGCCATTCAGGGTAGCAAAAAGAATAAACGAAGTGACCTATGAGCTGAGGCTACCAAAGGACCTAGGAAAGGTACACCCGGTATTCCATTGCAGCCTGTTAAAAAAGTATAAAGGGACTCTGGACAGCGGAGAACAATAGTTGTGTTTAATCTTTTCCTTCCAGGACGAAGGGGAGGAGGACGCCATGTCAGAACCCTGCTACTAGAGCCTGGATGTGGCTCTGAGTTTCAGGGTCACTGACATTGATAAGACACCTGCGTCCCAGGACTCGGAGGAGAAACGGCTGATGGACTTGGCGGGGAATTTGCGCGGGGTTTTACTGAGCGGGAAGAGACTGTTCAAATGAGGGGGAGGGTATATAAAGGAGGGTTGGCCGGAGCCTCCCATTCTTGGCTTTTCTGATGTTCATGTTTCCTACAGTAAAAGTTCCTGGTGATACCACAAAGAGTCTCGTGTGTTCATTCAGGAGCGGCTGTGGTGAGCTGACACATGTGCATTTTAGTTGTACAGAATTTATGCTGAACATTGCACAGTTTGCAGTGTTTTTCTTTCTGCAAAGAGAAACGAGGTAAAAATTATTTGCTTCTGCCTACGGAAATTTTTTAATGAAGATTTACATTTCTGATCTTATGTGATGTGCTTGCTCCCTGTATATATTTTGATGGTTTGAACCTTGGACTGTTTCTGGACTCTGGGTTCTGGGCTCACTGGTGTCAACTGCTGTGTGCTAGCACAAGTCTAGCACTGCTTTTTGCCTGTGTCTGGGTTGGCTTCACTGGCTTTAGCTGCTTTGTGCTAGCATGAGTCTGGCGCTGCTTTTTGATCTATCCACATACCTGTGTCATTCCTTTGCATACTAGCCTATACCCGTGGAGTTTTTGACTTTGCTTCCAGAGCCCAACTCTTTTTGGCATTTTAGCTACAATGTTGGGATGCAGTCTAGTATGGGAGGAGGCCTATGGGGATGACACCATGAGTTACCACACTGGGTGAAACAAATTCTAGTAACACCACTGGTATAAATCATTGACTATCTCAAAAAATCCCTGTACTGTTACATCTTGAAAAACCTTTATGCCAGGTGTTTCAAAGAGCGCTTTCATTTTTGCTAGGCGAGCTGAAGACTAGCAGACAGATGTGAGCCAGGCCTATATGTGTCTTGTGTGAGAAGGGTCCCTCACTAGAGTCATTGCTCCCACAGATAAGACATCTCATGGTTACCTAGAACCCTCACAAGTCACCCCCTCTCACATGGCTTGAGGTGAGTTTTACATAGACTTGCTGTAGATGCTCTATTCCTTAGTTGCCTGGGTCTATGGAGATGAGAGCAAGAACAATGAGTCTTAACAAGAATGTGTGTTACCAAGAATGAGTGAGAACAACAAGAATGATTTCTTCTATAGATATTATTGCGTGCTCTGCAGTGCTTAAATTATTTGACATAAAACATGGAACTATTTTGCTGCACATGAAATACTACTGGTCTGTGATTTTGCTGCTTTCCTGTTCCCAGGGTATATCTACAGTGTAGAATTAATGCAGTCTGATATCACTTTATCTGCCATAGGTTTCTGCGATGAAGTCATAGGGGTAGTTGTTTCACAAAGTTTTTGGTTTTCTCTGTCAAAGAGGCAGCCTCACCAAACCACGACTCCATAGCACTGAGCCATGGCAACTAAAATGGAGTAAGACTGCATTAATTCTACAGCACGAGGTTTTTGGAGGAATGGATTTTAATCATATGTTTTTATATTTTTTATATTGTTTTAATTGTTTTATTGGATTTTTATTGCTGTTTTAATTATGTATAGGCATCGAATTGTTGCCAATTTTGTACGCCGCCCTGAGTCCCTTCGGGTGAGAAGGGCGGGATATAAATGTTGGAAATAAATAAATAAATAAATAAATAAATTCTACACTACTGTATATGTACACACTCTTACCAGGCTAAAATCAGAGAGGGTGTTGGGATTTTTTTTACATTGAAGACAACAATATAAACACTATTCTTGGATCCTGGGATGTCTTGGATCCTGGATTTATACATCCTGGGAATTTACACTATTGTTGGTTCTGCTTGTTCAGCTTTTGATGACCCCAATCAGGTTCTAGTATTACGGGAATGGGGGTGATGGATTTCTCTATCCACTTTCCCCATGTCATGCACAATTTTCCACATCTCTGTCATATACCTTTACATCTCTTCACAACCTTTACAAGTTTTGTTACCATTTCAACCAGAAAATCACTGGAAACATGGAGGGAACCTCCTATTCCACTGACAACAAACCAACTAAAAATACCCCACACCCAACACTGGAATTTCTACCTTTCTCCAACCTCCCTTTTCTGTTGTGCCCTTGGGGAAAATAACTGGCTGTCTAGCCAATGGGGTTAGCGCAAATTATTTCTGCGTAAGATATACTCCAAGAGGGAAACAAAGAGCCACTCATACATGCTGCTTGATACTAATCTTACCCTTTTCCCCAGAGGGTATTCCACACCCTGGGCAGTGACACCCAGTTCTCTTGTACTCATGAATGCTCATAAAGTGCTCTGGAGATGAAAGTGCTATATGTGTGGTAATCACTATTAACAACCAATAATTTATCCTTCAGAGGCTCCCTTGCAGCATTTTCCCAGGCAAAGGTAGGCTTGGCTATCAGTCACAGCAGGGGCACTGCTAGAACAGAAACTCTGGTTGCATTGCCACCCACTGACTCTGTGAAATGAAACAACGAGAAGTAAAGGTGTCCTGTCACAGTTTAGTTTTACACAACAAGGTTAGGGAGAAATGAATGTACACAGTCCAGGGGTGTAGCTATCATGGGGGTAGGGGATGGAGGATATGAAGGCATTGCTCTTCACAAAGAAGAATTCTGCTCTCCTAATGCAATTTTCCTTTAGTCCCAACATTTCTAGCATTGCATAGAGTGGGGCACTGAAAAATAATTCACATCTGTAGCGCATATTTGCAGTATTTGCATTCCGAAGTAACTTTGCTCTCCCCCTTTCTCTGTAAGTCTAAATAGTAGTTTTAAATGTTCAAATGAAGTTTTAGGTTACTGCAAGGCTTGCAATTTGGGAAGTAAAAGAACATGTCAAGGAAAGGACAGAACTGAATGCTGTCATATGTAGCATTCTAATATAAAACATCCCTGCAGCTTTTTCAGGGCAACGTATGGGATACCACAATCTAATGTTTACTTATATTTGGCAAAACTGTTACAAGTTTCAATAAACAATTCAATTATTAGTAATGAATTATTAAAATATGAATAAATAAACTCCAATTTTTTTTTACAAATGTAGTTTTCCTAGTATTTCTTAGGGCCCTTCCACACAGCCATATAGCCCAGAATATCAAGGCATAAAATCCCACAATATCTACTTTGAACTGTATTATCTTAGTCTCTACTGGAACTCTCTTTTTAGTCCACACTGCCATATATTCCAGTTCAAAGCAGAAAATGTGGGATTTTATTCAGCTATTTGGAAGGGGCCTTAGTCTTGCTGTCTTGCTGGTTGTTTTCACAAATACGAGGATTGCCAAGCCTTGTTTATACATGTTTCCATGTACGCATTTACAGCTTTTGGATATAACTTGTTACAGCCACCTATTGACCACTAATAACCTACAATTAATACATATTTCCAGTTATTGAGGTATAGCAAGATTATATTATGATTTTGGTTTAATAGTGGACAACTTCAGTTCTTTTGCAATGTAACTGGTTTTTTAAAAGATATTTGATGAACACAAAGGTGTGCCAAACTGAGGAGCAAAGGAAATATTTCACATGACTGAAGTGCTGTCTCCTGCTCTGTTGTGGGTGTTGAAGGTGATGACAATAAGGAGAGTGGATTAAAAAGATGTGGGTTTCATATTACAATGAGCAGCTGATGGCAAACAATTATATTTAAAGTAAATAAAAAGTATATTTTTTACTTTGGGGCAATGAGAAAGTAAAAATAACATTTAAAAATCCACATCTCTAATAGCAACTCATAGTTCAAAGGCCTTGGAATTATAATGGGAACTAGTTGCTTTTTAAAAGTGTACTTGCAAACTCTGCTTATTTTTATGGTTTTAGGAGCTTTTTTGCATTAACTTTGCCACTATGAACCAGTAATTTTTGCTGTGCAGGAGTACCTTCCTACCCAAACATATTTACAGTCCCATCTTATGAACTTACCCATAGATCATCACCCATCTGTCTCTTTTCATATGGCTTTTTCTGTAAACACTAGTTGGAAAATTAAACTGGTGAAGGTACAAACTAGAGTAGAGGATTCTTCCTTATATTATTCTACGTATGATAATCTTTTGGAATTTCCCTCAAATTACTACAATTGGGAGAGTTTAGTGAATTTCTTTTCTACATATGATTTATATAGCACTTTGGATCTCTAGGAAAAAGAGGAAGAAGCAATTATAACAACATTCAATGTCTACAACGAAGCAGCTGAGTAACTTTATCCAAACAATTAGCAATAGGATACACATGAATAAGTTGATCTTTTGCAATCCACGTACATTGCAGATTCTGTATATTGTCTTGGGAACACTGATGGGGTGTTATATGTGCACTATATTTGCATATGTGACATCCTCAGTTGTTCAGTGATTATTTGGCTGAATGTCATTTCTTTTGTTCATTGGTTTGTATGCTCATTCCCACATGTGAGTGTATATTAGGAATGTAAATCTTCAACTATTTCACCTTTGCAGGTGGGCATGAATAACTACAATAGTTTCTACCAACATCAAGAGAAAATGAATATTCTTTCACAGTGCTCCTCCTGTATTCAAATGTCTCAAAGAGTTTCATAGAAATTATTCTATGGAAAAGCATTTCCTTTTTTCTTTTGTAGGACACCTCCAACTTTTCTTTGTACAAAATGGTATATTTTTTTTAAAAAAGGAAGCTCACTTTCTGTGCAAAAAACCCCCCAGAAAATGAAGGTATTTTGTTTGAGGGGATGGGTACACAAAAAACTAATTTTTTCTTATCTACAGAATAATTCCTCTGCAACACTTTGGGACATTTGACTACTTGGTCTATTCCTTTTCCCAGCGGGGTCTCCAGACTGTCGGGAAACCCATTTTTCAAGCAGGCGATGAATAATTACAAATACTCTTTCCATCCCTAGTGCACATCTTTCATTTTAACATAGGGAAAATAATGCTTTTGCCTGGCAATGTGGAAGGAAGAGGGGCAGGAGGCTAGCCTTTATGGAGGAATTCTGCAAGATGAAGAGGTCTAACTCAGAGTGACTGCTGTTTTTGTGAATACTATGGTGCCCAGCTCTTTAGAAACGATACACTGGTTTCTTCTTGGGCAAACGTAACAGCTGCTGCCCCTCAGCTCAAAAGGTTTCCCATGCAAATAAGCCATGTTTGCAAACTCAGGGGTATTAACGCTGCTTAGAGGGCTTGTAATCCTAGCATCTATGACACGGAAGCCCCTAATTGAGCTTCGCTGAGTAGGGTGAGTTAAGGCAACAAGGCAACTGCAATTATCATAAGATCATTCGGATGCTTCAAGTGAGCAAGGCAGTAAAGAGAGATGGACATAAATTTTTGCTGGAGATTGTCCCCCTTTCCTCCTTTATCTTCCACAAAAGTTATACATATAGAGGTAATAATGAATGCTGCTTAATTATGAAGGAGATGAGACATCCCTAATACTCAGATCTACTAAACAAGGATGAGAACAGGATAAATGAAGTGAGACAAGGAGAAGGAGCAGGCACTACATCATCCATGGTGACCTTGCTAGCTGAGCAGTGATCAGCACAGTCCCCGTGTGCACACTCTCCAACTGTCCCAATTTAGCAAGGACAGTCCTAATTAATCCTTTGTCACCATACTTTTTCAGCTGCTTTTAAAATGCCCCATCTCAAGGTGCAAAAGGAGTTTGCACTCAATTAACTCAGGTGGGGGGAGGGGGAAGGGGCAGAATATTGCTTTTCTCAGTAGGTTCAAAAGCAAAAGCAAAGTGCAAAAGTCATTCCTAATTTGGGTGTTTTCCTCACTAATAACTATCATTGTTACACTCTATATTGTTTGGCCACATATGTCACAGTTTTTAATCTGTGAAATGTTGGAGGGCATTTGTTGGCAAAATATACCATTTAAATGATGAGTCTCCACAATAATTGTAATTGGTTTTAAATATTTTTAATGCTTAATATTTATTTATATCTTATTTCTGGACCTTATTATGCTTTGTGTGATTTTTGTCTTGTATTTTATGTTAAATGTGCTTTGATTTGTATTGCATTGTATTTATGCACTGTGTATTTGCAATGTGGCACTGAAGTGGCCAAACTGTAAGTTCCTCTGAGTCCCCTTCGGGGTGAGAAGAGTGGGATCAAAATATAGTAAATTGTCACGACCCAAGCTGCAGAGCACCAATAACCATACACAGAGGCCAGAATCTATCTAATATCTTTATTAAGGAAATATATAAAGTTAATAAAAACAAGTATAGGAAATAGTCCAGAAGCAGACCTTTCAGGAAAGGTCAAAATTAGTCCAAAGAAGCAATGTCCAATATGAAATATTAAGGTCCAAAGTTGTAATCCAATAACCGAAACACTCACTTGCCAAGCAAGTGAGGGGAGATGACAAGGTCCTTTAGTCCATGAACTTGAGCAAGGCTAAGAAATAACTTGATTCTTGGAACACAAAGCTTGATTCAAGGCAACAAGGAGACGAGGAGCTAGAACAAGATCCGTGGTAATTACTTGGCGAGGTCCGGGAAACAAGGCAAGATCCGGGGAGAAAACAAGGCTGGGAACGAAGGCTTGGAACAGGAACAAAGGCTTGAGAGCAGGAGTAGCTGTCCACACACGCTGCTCCGGTAGTTGACGAATTGACTCCGCAAGATTCCTTCGGGAGCAAGGAACCTAAATAGGCCTCGTTTTCCCACCAGAGAACACTTCTCTGGGGAATCAGAAACGAAAGTCAATCTCTGTGTCCAGATGTATGACTCCCTAAAATTTCTCATGGAAGCAGGCTTAATCATCTGAATGCTTTGCTGCAAATCTCAAGCTCCTGCGATTAGCCTGTTGTACTCCTTTTTGCTGGAGATAATAATTACGGCGAGAAAAAGGGGGAGATTTCGACTCAGGGCTTGTTTGGCAGATTTCTGGAAGACAAACCTCCTGCAGGTGCAAAGGCTCCATTTCTGGCTGGGATAGTTCCTTTTCTGGCTGAAATGGTGGAAAACCCAAGTTTTCCTCTTCATCTGTCACAACAGCACTAGGAACGGGACTACATGGCCCATGAATCATCACATAAATGAATAAATACATGTGTGAATTCTGACATAAAACCTTTAGCATTAGTATATTTCCTGCTATGGAGTGCATCATCTTAGATCCCCAGAATATACTTTGTGAATAGGTAGATGGGGTTGTATGGGCATTTCTGATATCCTAATAGTGACACGCCAATAGTGATGCCATTAACCTATAAAACTGTAGACAAGGAAGAAATTGATATTACTTTGGAACCTATGATACCTTTATATGTATTATTAAATAGAAGATTGTGACCCCTTAACGAAAATATATTATCTGAGAAATGATTATGGAACACTAATAGCTGGGAAATATTGCATTGTATGCAGCAAACACTTATAAATGTATGTCTATTTGAATGAATGAATGAATGAATGAATAAATAAAAACTGCTCAGCTCAATATATTCTTCGCTAGATGGTTTTGACCATCATTAATCATGATTGATCATTTTAAGATGTATCTGTACTGCAGAACTAATGCAGTTTGACACACTTTAACTACCACGGCTCAATGGTACCGAATCCAAGGATTGTAATTTGCTGAAGCACTCACACTCCTTGGTAGAGAAGACTAAACATCTTGCTCTTTGAGCACACACACACACACACACACATATAAAATTAGCAAAGCATGTTACTGGTGGGAGGGGCCTTCAGCTGGAGTAAGGAGACAAGATGGAGACTGTCTTTGTTGTCTCCCTCTGTGATGTCTCATGGGCCATGTAGTCCCCTTCCTAGTATTATTGTGGCAGACGAAGAGGAAAACTTGGGTTTCCCACCGTTTCAGCCAGAATTGGAGCCCTTGCACCTGCAAGATGCTTGCCCACAAGAAGTCAGCCAAACAAGCCTTGAGCAGAAATCTCCCCCGTTCTCTCGCCGGGATAATTATAATCGAGATAGAGGCGCTAGGGAGGCAAATCGCCGAAGCGCCAGAATCGCTGCCAGACAATTAGCTGATTAAGCCTGTTTCCCTTGGGAAATCTTAAGGAGTCATGCATCTGGACACAGTATGGGTTTCGTTTCTTGTTCCCCAGGGAAAATGTTCCTTGGCGGGAAAACAAGATCCTATATAGGTGTTTACCCGCAAGGAAATCCTTGCGGAGTCAATTCGTCAGCTTCGGGAATGAGATCGTGTGTGGACTACGCTACTCCAGTTCCCTGCTTCCAGGACCTTGCCACGGACCTTGTTCTAGTTCCAAGCCTGCCTTGTCCCCGGATCTTGCCACGGACCTCGTTCTTGCTTCTTGCCTCTTGTTGCCTCGTATCAAGCCTTGTTTGCCAAGAACCTAGTTTGCTTCCAGCCTTGTTGTCAAGCTCCATTGGACTAAAGGACCTTGTCATTTCCCCACACTTTGCTTTTGCAAAGTGTGTGTTTCGGTTATTGGATTATAACTTTGGACTCTAATATCACATATTGGACATTGTTTTCTTGGACTATATTTGACCTTTCCTGAAAGGTCTACTTCTGAACTATATTCTTCACTTGTTTTTATTGACTTTATATATTCCTTTAATAAAGATATTAGATAGAATCTGGCCTCCGCGCATGGTTATTGGTGCTCTGTAGCCTGGGTCCTGACACCCTCTTTGCTCTGGCACCAGAGTGTCTCTAGTCACAGAGCTCTGCTTCTACAACAAGCTTTACATCACAGGATTCTATAGGACAGAGCTATAGCAGTTATAGAGCTGGACCATAAGGAAGGCTGAGCAAAGGAAGATAGACGAATTTGAACTGGGTGCTGGAGGAAAATCCTGAGAGTGCCTTGGACCGCAAGAAGATCCAACCAGTCCATCCTCCAGGAAATAATGCCCGGCTGCTCACTGGAGGGAAGGATATTAGAGGCAAAGATGAAGCATTTTGGCCACATCACCAGAAGACAGGAAAGCTTGGAAAAGACCATGATGCTGGGGAAAAAGGAAGGAAAAGGGAAGAGAGGCCGACCCAGGACAAGATGGATGGATGGTATCCTTGAAGTGACTGGCTTGACCTTGAAGGAGCTGGGAGCGGCGACGGCCGACAGGGAGCTCTGGCGTGGACTGGTCCATGAGGTCACAAAGAGTCAGAAACGACTGTGTGATTGAAGAAGAAGATAGCAGTTAAAGTGCTATCAAACTGCTACAATTCTGCAGTGTGGATGGCTTCTTAATTCTCACTTTTGCTCTCTAGGCCACCACGCTCTCAGAGCTTATGCCTCTATTTTTATATGTATTTTTTGGCACTGAAATGAATTCTACAGAACTTTCAATGAAGCAAAGGAGGGGTATCAACAACAGGAGAACTGAAGAAACAGATAGGAAGTCCAGCGTTTGTATCTCATCCAGAGGACTTAAAAAGCACAACTAACTACCCAGTGGGCCTTGCTGTGCATGCATATAAACACCTTATCTCCAGGTGAACATCTGACAACTCTGTTTCTATCTGTAACTCAGTCTTTCCAAAGAAAGACAATGTTCTCTCATTTTCCTGTGGTTTGTTTTCTCCCAAGGACTTCCTCTAAGTCCCATCCCAGGCCTGCAGAATTTTTGATGGAGGCAGAGAAGTGAAACCTGGCATTGCAGTAAGCCACCAGATCTCCAGTCCTGCTCACAAGCCTGCCAACTGCATGGCTTTGGCAGGATGCTGGGAACAGGAATGGGGCAGGATAAAATTCTAATCTGAGTGGCAGCAGGTCAGTCGAGCAGCTCCAGTTTGGGTGGTGCCCAGTTCAACAGAAAGAGTAGCTGAGAACATGGCTTAACAGTGTGCCAGGGTTGGGGATTAATCTCCTAAAAAGCCATGTGCAGAAGCAACAATAATAATTTTGAAATCTTCCAGGTAAACCACTCCTAAAACGCCAATTGCTTTTGCCAAGTTTTACTTTGCCTCATCCACAGAATTTAGTGGGGGTTTCTTCCCTTTGTTCCCTTTTTGGATTTCCCCCATTCTTACTTCCTTTCTCTTATCACAAGACATTAGTTAACAAGCAAAAGATGGAATAGTTACACAAATACCATTATTAGCAAATACCATGGGTTTTCCACCTATGATTTCCCACCTGATTTATGAAAATCAACCCTCCCATTTCTGAAGCATGATATGTATCTACATTGGCCAATTATAGCACTTTTATACCACATTAGCTCCAATTTGCTCCATCCTACTGAATCCTGAGATGTGTAATTTGGGAGGGTCTTGGAATTCTTTGGTAGAGAACTTCCATCCTATAATTCAAAGGAGTGTCTTATCAGAGTATGGCTCCCATCTACATTGACCATTTAACGTAGTTTCAAACCAGTATTGAAGAAAATGGTTTTGTTTTACAGATGATTACATAGGAAATCTCAAACCCAGCGTGAGGTCTGGATGGTGATTACACAAACCACAGATCACTGACACACATGAAGGCTTTTTTGTGCACTTTTGTGAGAGTTTGTTGCCTAGCTGCTCCAGCTTCAAATTGTATTAAATGGTTAGTGTAGATGGATCCTACAAATATGGTCAAAATCAATTTGTAAGTGTGCATTTTAGAACAATAAACAAACAAACAAATAAATGACTAGCAATGAAAAGATGTATTCAGAATGTAACCAAAGTTGTTAAAGGACTGAGTCCAAAATTTTAACTACTCAGTTAGGATCCAAGACTGAGTCCTACCAAACCTCAGGTATGTTGTTTTATTTGTCTGAAATTAGTTGGTGCAAACCAACAAATGCATTTCTAATAACTATTTTTAAAAATCCTAAAAATTACCAAACAACATATAGAATAAATGCAGATTAAAAAACTTCTACAATAGATTATTAAAATGATCAATTCAATCTTGATAAAGAGTGGACCCATATTTATAACTTATCCCTCAAACACAATTCCTCAATTCCATACATGCTGGGAACTCAAACACATTGAAACTTAAGTGACACTCCTCACGTGACAGGACATCATTTTATATGAACCAGAATCGAATGTTCGAAATCTATTATATGTAAAAAATTTTTTTTGATGTTTTCCTAATCTGTTGCTTTTGGACCCTCAAAACCTGTTGTTTACAAATATAGCATTGCTATTATTGGAAACAGGCCAAAAAGCTGAATTTGTGGTTTAATTCTGAAGATAATGCCACTGGCAAAAAAATAATCCTAAATACATCTGATCAGTTGCATTAGGGGCTTAAAAACACTAACCTTTCATGTACCTCTAGGGTTAATGTTAGGCCAAGACACCAGCTTTGCAGCTATGCTTTTAAGATTGCACCTCTAATTTATTTGACTTTAATAAACAGTAAGTATAGCACCGATTTCTAGCTGTTTCCTTGCAAGGTATGTATGAAACTCTTCCCTTCATCTTAACAAGTGTTGAAAAGGAACTTCCTTCCTTTCCACAGTCCATTGACCAAGGCAATAAGACCTTTTATAGCTGCATTCTCCCCCTTTACAAAGAGAAATCTCTCTTTCCTGAACTGTGAAGGACATCTCAAATGTGACTGCCCCTGCCTACATCCAACCAATGCTGAAGAGCTCATTAGTTAGAAAGAAATCCACAGCTAACGCCCAGTTATAAATAAAAGATCCCTGGCCAAGATAAAAGGAAGGTGAAAAACAAAGGCAGTGTCAGTTGAAATGTTTAGCTTTCACTGCCTGTCTTCTTCTTGGCCTTTTTGCCAACCTGTTTGCTTGCACAATACAAGGTGAGGTCCTGGTTTCAGTTTTGAGTGGAAAAAGAGAAGCACAGAGTCTCACTGCTTGATGTTTCCACCCCAGGTGTTTTTTCTTTACAACATTCATGCTTGTCAGCATTATAAACAGCTAGATTTGCCTTGTTTCTTAAGCCTGAATTTATGCTTGATTTTCTTGATTATATTTCAACAAGTTTATCCATACAACCTTTTTCTTGCTAACTTGCTTTTTGTTAGTATTATAGACAGTCTGAATAGCGAAGTCTTCTTCAGAGGAAGCTTTCAGGGACTTCCATGGACAATGCTTTGAGATGTTATATTAATCTACAAATCTGAATAACTAGTAATACTGTGTATAATGTAAAACTTCATGCTTGGTTATAAAGATTCTGCAGATGGATAAAACTCATTTGGTTGGGAAGACACATAAATGAGCTCCATGCTATCTAAAATGAGCCCCATGCTACTTGAAAACACAGATCTTTTGAGGTGGTTTAAAAAGGTGAGTTAAGACAAAAAATACTGGGGAATATGAGAGGCTGTTGTGTTTCTCACAAGCAGAGGAAATAATATTTACAACAAGAAGGTGAGCAACAACAAATTCCAATCCACCATCACCACACACAAGGGATATAGCAAAGTGATACAGCAGGATTACTTTTCTTTATTAATATATATATATGAAGTAGGCTTACTTACAAGTATCAAAGGTTTCTTAACATTTCAGTTGAATGTGATTTCCTGCTTCTTGGCAGGGGGTTGGACTGGATGGCCCACAAGGTCTCTTCCAACTCTATGATTCTATGTGCTCTTTAAACATGGAGGAGACACAGAGCAGGGATCTCATACAATTGTCCACTTTCTATTCCTTGCCTATGAACTCATGAGAAAGCCTGTGATTTGTGTCATGCCTTTGTGATACCACATCACTACTCCTTTCCATATCTTCCTCTGAGAAGGCAATGAGTCTTTCTCAAAAAGTGGAATGCAAGCTCCAAGGGAACTCTGATACCAAGGGTATAAGAAAAAACAGTATAAAGTAATTCTATATTGCTCACTTTCCTATTCATCCCTTGCCTAAATTTGTTTAGCCCTACTATATATGAAATTTGAACAGCTGTCACTCAGTGGAAGTATTTGTCAGGAACAGTTTGCCAATGGATTGGCTGACCAGCCAATTGGGGAGGTGGTTAGGATAACTTAATTAAACTAGGTGGATTGGGATTTTCAAACATATGGAAAATGGCAAAGGCTCACCTGCTTTCAATAAGTTTTTGCTAATTGTAGTGATCACAGTAAGATTATTTCAGAAGAGACTGCCGAATGGCCTATGCTGGCTATCTCAGTTGTTGGCCATGGGATCACAGATTTGAGGGTCACAATTTTTGTTAAAGAAATGTTGTTGTCCTGAAATATTTCATAATTACACAATCAAAGTTCTATTGGAGTCTGAAGGTTGTCACTTAACTGATCGATTGCCACTAGCCATTTCAGGAACAACATCCAGATTTCAAAAAAGGAAATGTAATATTTCACATGTGCTGGAGCAAATAGCTCAAAATTCAAAATAATCTTACCGGATTAGAGAGCTGGGCCAAAACTGACAAAATGAAATTTAACATGGAGAAATGCAAGGTACTACGTTTAGGCAGAAAAAAATGAAATGCACAGATATGGGATGAGTGGCAGCTGGCTTGACAACAGTACATGTGAAAGGGATCTAGGAGTCTTAGTAGTCTACAAGCTGAACATGACTCAGTAATGCAATGCAGCGGCTAAACATTCCAATGTGATTCTAGGCTGCATCAATAGGAGGACAGTCTCTAGATCAGTGGTTCTCAAGCTGTGGGTCCCCAGATGTTTTGGCTTTCAACTCCCAGAAATCCTAACATCTGGTAAATTGGCTGGAATTTCTAGGAGTTGTAGGCCAAAACACATGGAGACCCACAGATCGAGGGGGGTCATAGTTCTAAGATATCAAAAGTTTAACTATATCATGATATAAGAAAGAAAAGAATAAGTTTGCAATATGCTATATGGTAAGCCTGGTGAGATCTGCAGTCCCCCATTTTTGTTAGATATATCACTTTTTTGGCAAAGTAAATGGATAAACAAGACCTTGTTTGCTTTAGAACAGAAACCAACTGTGCAAAGTGCTGTTTGGTTGGCCCTTGTAGCCATCACAAAGCCACCTCTTTGCTTCCTCCCTCACCTGCTATGCAAACAGTTGATTGACTATTTCTTAGAGTAAGTAAGCAAGCAGCTACTTTTCGGTGTTCTGAACAAATGAACAACCTTGCACAAAAACAAAATGCTATACATATGTCAGGCTCTATTTATCTATGTTGAAAGCCTGCCCAAAGCATGAAGTAGGACTGAAAACAAAGGTTAAATATGTAGCCAGGCAAATCAATGATTATATGAGTTTACTTAAGGGAAGCAGTGCTCGCCTGGAGCACAATGGTCCACTGTTTCCTGCAGGTAAATATATTCTTTGTATTTCTTCTGCCTTTACTGCAAAAATACAATTCCTCTTAAAATTACTTAGAAAAAATCCTTTTCTTCCTGACAAAACCACATGTGAATACACACATGCAGTTTCCTCCTATGTTTCCTTTTCACAAACAGCAGCTATGTAATTTGTAGAAGATCATCCACACGGAGCCATTTCTAAACCCTTCCTCTTTCCAATGCTTTTTATGTTAAGATTACTTCCCTGCACTAGTTTTTCTCCTCCCCCAGAGAGGAAAAGATGTGTGTACTCTGACCTTTTCTCCTATGACTGCCAGAAAAAGCACCCTCCCTCATTTTTAGCAGAAAAAAACCTCCAGGAGGGAAACAATTAAGAACGATCTCCCTGCGGCACAGAATTTTCTCCTGCAAATTGGGCTGTAGAAGCTGTGTTTGTCATGAAAAGAAAAGAAAACATCAAAAGAAAACTGCACACAAGCAAGCATCACTTATAGTGTGGTCCAAAAATAAAATATGAGTGTATGACTTCATCCTCAAGCACATGCTCAGTGTCTAGTGATGAAGTCACCTACTACAGATGAAGGATGTTACAGCCTCACCATTGATCACAATCACTGGGTCTGCAGTAGCTATTTAAAACTGCTAGATGTATGTCCTCTCTTGCTGGAACTTTGCCAATGACAGGTTGAATTTCTACAACGATTACCTCAGGCATCGGCTGGGCTTTTGACATGCCATGGCATGCTACTCTAAATGTGGGTTAGTGTTTAGATGTCAGAAGAATCTGCCTTCACACTCCAACCCAAACTTTTTGCATGTTCTGTTGACATTCTACGTTTATGTTTGGACTGTGTTACGTCATATATGGGTTAGAAATAAAAACAAACAATTTATCCAACCTTCGCTTATCCAGCGTTCTGTAGAATCCAACGTAGTCTGCCTTTTAGTAGTCAGTGTTTTTGTAGTCAATGTTTTCAATACATTGTGATGTTTTGGTGCTAAATTCGTAAATACAGTAATTACTACATACCGTTACCATGTGTTAAACTGTTTTTTCTGTCAGTTTGTTCTAAAACATGATGTCTTGGTGCTTAATTTGTAAAATCATATCGTAATTTGATGTTTAATAGGTTTTTCCTTAATCCCTCCTTATTATCCAACATTTTCAATTATCCAACATTCTGCCGGCCCATTTATGTTGGATAAGTGAAACTCTACTGTACTAGAAGAAAAAAATCTCTCCTCTTCTATTGTTTCCTTTGTACCTTTTAAAGCTACTCTGTATTATAGTGCTACAGTGCATTAGTGAAATGGCAATTTTGTACTTGCAGCACTGTAATTCTTAATTTTTTTTAATTGAGAAAATTTGCCCATCGCAACATAGTGTCACCTCAGCAAACCATGTCCTTAGCAATAAAATAAATTCTGCTTTCAAACAAATAGCTTCAAGCAGCCTTAGGAAAGAATGGAATGAGTGAACACAGAGACCACAACTACTATCAAAACATGGAGCTATATCACAAAAACTTGCACTTTTTTAGATTTAACTGGGAGAGCCCAAAATATCTTACTTAATATTTTATTTAGGTTTATGCGTTTTCAGAATATGTAACTGGCATTTCTGACCCACGGGGCAGGCAGGGCATGTTATAAACAGAAGAAGATTAAGATAAGAGGCTTCATTGTAGAAGTGGCCCCCATCTTTCACTAAGGGAGTGTTAATCATACCCCACACAGTTCCAGACAATGTACCCTTCTTCCTTCTACGACCCATGTCTCCGCTGCCAAGATAAATGCTGCGTCACCACGTGCTGCTATGCAATGTTCTTGCTCACTGCAATCCAGAGCAAAGCATGGAAATAACACCAACTGTGACTTGATGGAGCAAATTAAGGCATGAGCACGCGTTGGACATGAAAATCTCTCAGATCTGATTCAAAGTGTTTTTTGGAACTGTAGAAAGGTTTTCCAAGTGGTTAGGGCATTCATGAGCTCTCTCTCTCTCTCTCTCTTCAGTTATGTCTCTGGAGTATTACAAGGTAAACGTTTCAGCATTAGCAACTCCATTGCTTTGGGAGTAACAGCCTGTTTATATTTCCATCTCTTTCCCAAAGCCTACTGAGCACTTCCTGAGATCAGAGGCAGGGCATCGGGTGAGGTATGTGTGCGTGCGCGCCTATGATCTCAGGCCAAGGTTTTGGCCACTGCCCCAGGACGTCAACAGAGGGCAGTTGGACAGGCCGATAAAGAGAGCGGCAGCTGCGGAGGGAAGAAAGCATCAAAGCTGCTTAATGTCATTACACCCCACATCTGCGGTTCCATAGCTTTGCTGTGTTTTTGAAAGAGCAATCTTTAATCTAGCTATCTTCTTGAATGGGAAGAGTCCATGAGAAGAAACACCTCCTCTGTCCATTGCAACATAGCTCTTCCAGTGCAAGAGTCCCGCTACCCTTTTGCAAATCCTTCAAACCCTTTCAGGATTATAAAACCAGAAAACTAGGAATAGGGCTGCCTGCTATCTAGTCACTTCTAAACTGGTTAAGTTCTTTTTGAATTTGTCCAAATGTTTTTTCAAAGTATCACCATGAAGGGAAGGCTGAAGCCATATTTCAAGGAAGATATTTTAGCTCATACCATACCCACCAGCCATCCCAGTTGGGCAGGGACTTTTTAAATTAATTTGTCATCCTATTCTTTCAGCTGGTTTTAAATCCTCCCACTTTCTTTCTCCTTTCCTCACAATCGCAAATGTACCAACAGATTTTGATCTATTGCCTGCTTGTCAGCCATTTAGATCAGAACTTTTTGTGCCGATGCAGAATCCATACAAGACAACCAACTGTGTAATGGCAGAAGAAAGTCAATATTTACAGGGACTACAGTGCCAAATAGTGAGCTAGTATGGTGCAATAGCTTGAGGGTTGGATTTCTATTTTTCTGCATGCTATGGCTGACCTAAAGGAGCCCCGGTGGCAAAGTGTGTTAAAGCACTGAACTGCTGAACTTGCAGACCGAAAGGTCCCAGGTTCAAACCCCGGGAGCGGCGTGAGCAGCCGCTGTTAGCTCCAGCTTCTGCCATCCTAGCAGTTCTAAAACATGCCAGTGTGAGTAGATCAATAGGTACCGCTCTGGCAGGAAGGTAATGGCGCTCCATGCAGTCATGCCGGCCACATTACCTTGGAGGTGTCTACGGACAATGCCGGCTCTTCGGCTTAGAAATGGAGATGAGCACTAACCCCCAGAGTCAGACATGACTGGACTTAACGTCAGGGGAAACCTTTACCTTTACCTATGGCTGACCTGTAAGATATTGCCTTCACTCAGCCCTGACCTGAAAAGTTTTCTTGATAGCTGACCATGGTTCTTAGGAAGAATGCTGGTTGTTAATAATCTTGGGTGACAAAGTTTCATAAACAGGAGCAATTGTTAAGATGATGGGTAGGGGGAGATATATTTTTGAATTAAATCTCCACTGAAACTTCTGGGAAATGACGCCCCTCCAAGTCAATGGAAGGACTAGACATATGGGGGTAGGGTGGGTGGGTGAGTAAGTGAGTGAATAACAGCATTGTTGGAGCTTGGACAGGGAGGGAAGGAATTCAGAGAGGGAGTTCGAAGGAGGAAGAGCTTTTTGCTGGAACAGGCCGTGAGGCTTTGATGGTTTGCCCAGTTTTGCTCTCTGGGGCATCCTGTCTTCCCGGCCTACACTTTTGCTTTGCATATATATTTGTAAATAGAGAAAATATTAGAAAGGCATACTTTGTAAAGCTCCTATGCCTCCAGGTTTTTCCTCTCTAAAGCAGACTAAACAGGTATTTCTTCCCCAGGAAATTATCAGTGCTTGAAAAAGCCACCATCTTTGAGTTAACCTATTCGGTTCTGGGCAGATTTTTCCAGATTTTGGCTCTACCTCATAGTTTGCACTGGGAGCCAAAGTAGCTGCTTTACCCAGATGATGTGTGCGTGTATGACAGAGAAACTTGGCTACTATCTTGCACTATGACATGAAGTATGTTTTCTATTGTTTGCTTCATTTTCTGTCTGCTTCATATGCAACAGCAAATGATTCTGCCCCAGAATCTCTGATGGGCATTTGAATTGAAATGCCCTTGGAATGCCTGTTGATACAAGCAAAGTGAACACTTCCTCAAGGCTACTGAGATACTTTTAGGATGGACTCTGGGGTCTAAAGCTAACTGCTGCCTTTAAAAGATGCAGAAAAGTGACAGACTAGAACCCTGCTGGTGAATTATGGTGGCATTCATTATCAACCCCACAACCACGAAAATCCCCCCAAAGCCACTTTTCAAGCAATGCAGGCCTTGCAACAAAGCCATTTTCATGGTTTTGGCAAGCTGGGGAATCAGCACAGATTCATCAAGCTGGAGACACCCCAAAGACATCATCTACAAGGCTCTCCTGAAGATTCATAGAATCCTGTTGCATCATGTCCCAGCTACAGAAAATATCCAGATGCATCCCCACAGATTATTTCCCTCTCTCCAATAATGCAGAAATGACCATGTTGCAAGGACTGCTTCAAAATGGGTTTTGGAGAGAGGAGACATAGGACCTTATGAGATGGCCATTTGTAAAGTGGAGCAGCAGGGGGAACCTGCATATCTCTGCTTTAAAATATATTTTGGTTACCATGTCTGATGAATTCCTATAATCTCCTTCATTATTGCCTAAAATAAAGAGCATCAGATCAAGGCCTGTGGCCTGAAACTATCCTATAACAATATTTTATCTGGCTTCACCAGCTGTACCAATTTTAACTGTGATGTGGTAAAAATACAACCCAGGGTTTCACTCACAAAGAAAATACTTTTTTCCCACTTGGAAGTTGTGTGAAAGTAAAATTTAATGTAACATTTCACAGATGTACACTGTAATGTACATCTATATTTGGGTTTTGATGTAATTCTTGGAGCCTCCAGCTATCTGGAAAAGCAATATGGCACAGTATGTACTCTTTTCATATACGTTTTATTGGGATGCTATTCTGCATATGGTCTACAAAAGAAAAAAGATCCCTACTTGCTTTTCTCTTGAATTGTGTATTCCAGCCATGCTTATAGTGCTGATTTAGAGCTACCAACCTCTTTTTTTCTGAAACGTTCTTGTATTTAACACTCACATGGCAAGAAATTATAATTCCTTAAGGTGGAGAAAGCTGTACCTATTGAATTGAATAAGTCAGAATTGCCTTGATGACACACTGCTCTGTGTCTGTTATATGAGAAATTAATGGATGTTTGAGAAGATGTGTTCTGGTTAAAGAGAGCGAAGGTCCACATATCATTTACCCTGTGGAACTATCTGCTTCATCCTTGTAGTGTATGGTGATTTTCTAAAACAATATATGAGCATTTTATTTCTCTTGCTATTACCGACTAACATGGCTATTCCTTTCGAAACTGTGTATTTACAATGGGTTTCCTAATTCTGCCACCCATACATTTATGTGAAAGCCTGAGTAGAAGACAGTTCATTAATAAGTAAACTACAGATACGTTCCAGTAGTTGGTATGAACAAAGAAAGCTTTAAGCAGTTATATGTAAAGGTTTTCTCAAGACTACACATGACCTCGTTATCCATTAATTATTGTGAGTATGTTCTCTAAATGTCCCAATTTGACAAAACCATTGATAATTAATTCATTGTCACTCCACTTTTTCAGCCTTTAAAATGTCCCAGTCCCTTTCCTCTCATTCACCTCAGCTTACCTCGGTATCTACAAACTGAGTTTAAAATAAAAAATGCGCTGACCCTGGAGGCCCTGGTGTTGGCAGTGGCCAGGAGTTATAGCTTGTGCACCAGCTGTGCCCATACCTTGAAAAACCCAACCTGGCCATGGTAGTAGATGCCTTAGTCACATCCAGATTAGATTACTGTAACACGCTCTATGTGGGGCTGTCCCAGAAGAGCGTTCAGAAACTTCAACTGGTCCAAAGATCATCTGCTAGACTGCTTACGGGAGCGGGATTTAGAGAAATAACTACTCCGCTCCTGAAGCAGTTACATTGGCTTCCAGGCACAATTCAAGGTGCTGGCTTTAGCCTACAAAGCCCTAAACACTTCGGGCCCATCCTACTTGAGGGACCGCATCTCCTCCTAACAACCCACTCAAACCTTGAGATCATCAGGAGAGGCCCTTTTCTTGGTCCCCTCACGTTTAGGTGGAAAAGAGAGAGAGAGGGAGGGAGGACCTTTTCGGTGGTGGCCCCATGGCTCTGGAACTCCCTTCCTAGAGAGGTAAGATTGGCCCCTCCTTAATGGCCTTTCCTTCACAAATTAAAACATTTCTTTGGAGCTAGGCCTTCCCAGACGAATGATAACAGGCACTGCCAGATAACCGCTGGTAAAACTTCCCCATTGAATGCTTTGTTGGCCCTGGCAACTGCGATCTGACCTTGAAAAGAGATGTCTTAGGAGATGTATAATTTTTAATTTTATAAATAACCTTAGTGGTAGTAGATTATGGATATTTTTAAAGGGTATCTGTTGTAAGTTTTAACTGTTTAAATTGGGTTATTTTTATATTTGTATATGATGGCTTAGTTGATTATGTATTCTGTGTGCCAATGTATTTGTATTGGCATTTAAATTTTGTATGCCACTTTGAATCCAACCCATGGGAGAAAAGTGGGAAAGAAATTAATAATAATAATAATAATAATAATAATAATAATAATAATAATAATAACAACAACAACAACAATAGTTTGCACTCAACAGGAGGAGAGGAAGGGGTAGAGTCTTGTTCTTCCCAAAAGACTCAGGCAAAAACAAACTGCTACAGCCTCTCATAACTTGTGTGACCCTCTTCATTAATAACTGTTGCCATCTTGACCACACTCTGAGGTTGCTTGGACACATGTATTCCGTTTTTCATCTGTGAAATGTCGGAGTGTGTGGAGATGTACCCACAAAATAAATATGGATTAGACGGAGCCTTTATTCGCATCAAAGAAAGCTTCATTTTTTTTTTCCAGGAAGAGGGCAAAGGAGACCACTCCTGGTGGGAAAAACCATGGGGGTTTCCTGCTGCAAGGAAGGTTGTGAAACCCATACTGACCGAAAGCTGCCTCTTTGGAGAGCAGTAGCCCACATCTGTCACGGTTCCCCTCCCATCCCACAGCCTCCTTTCTTCCCTGGTTTTGCTGAATTCAAATTAATGTGAAACAGCAGCTGTTGTATGTTTTGAAGCTGACGGGAAGCTGGTGGCCATTACATCACAGGGTCTCTTCTGGGAAGTGGGATGTGTGCACATGAGCGTATGAATTGTGTGGGCACAATTCAGCTAGCTGGCATCTTGCAAGAATCTTGTGAGAAGTGGGGGTGGCTCCAGGTTTGTCATTTTTAGCACAGCTGTCTTTTCCTAAGATGATGTGCCTGCCCTTTAATGCCAATTTCAATGGAAAGAATAAGAGAACATTTCTACCTGCACAGGGAATTCCTTGTTTCACTCTAAAGGGAGTAAGCGTTCAAACATTTCAAATTTTTATCTTCATACCTTTAAAAATACTTTGTGCATATTCCTGGCTGAAATGGTGGTAAAATAGAATATGATGGCAATTGAGGTGTTTGAGAAAGCAGAACTGGAACTCTCATCACCTAGTTTTCTGAATAAACTACATCATTATAGAATTAGAACAAATACAAAGGAAACTCCATCATTCTAAGCTAGGATTTCTATGTTTCTTTCTCACTGCAGATCTTCTTACCATTTTAACTAGGCTTTCCTTTTTCAAGCCAGTTTCTTACCCAAGCCTTTTCCTTTGTAATATTCATTCTTGATTTCTTTGTCACAAAGACATGGAGATAGCGTGGAGGAGCAATGCCGAGGGAAAATGTTAGCAGAAAAAATTCAGCACATCTAGGTTCAATATGCTAGTTTGCCTATTTCTTGAAGACTGTAGTGTGTACTCATCTTATTTTCTATTTATGGTCTTAGCCAAACCCTCTCTTGTTGTCTAAGTTACTCTGAGTTTGTTCTCCATTTTATAGTTTGTAGTTCTCCCTCTTGCCGCTGCTTTGAAGACCACATGTTACAAAGCCTCTCCCCAAGATGTTATGTAGTTTTTAGCATATGCACATAAACTTATGTCATATATTTTTTTACAAACAAGACAAACAGTCTCATCATAGCAGAGCATGGATCCACTTTAAATCTGGTTTCTGCCTCCTGCAGAAATCTGGGGTTTGTATTTTAGTGGACCCAGGATCCCTTTGGCTGAGCAGTTTAAAGCCCACTCCCTAAACTACAGGCTCCAGAATTCTGCAGGAAGCAGAAACTGGATTTAAAATGGATCCATGCTCTAGTGCAGTGCTTCTCAACCTGTGGATCCCTTTAAAGTACAGGCTCCAGAAGTTTTGGCCTTCAACTCCCAGAAAGCCTAACAGCTGATAAACTGGCTGGGATTTCTGGGAGTTGTAGGCCAAAACACCTGGGGACCCACAGGTTGAGAACCACTGGTCTAGTGTGTTGAGGTCCTAAAAGGTCTGTTTTATTTCTCCACTACACCCTGAGTTTGTATGTGGTGCTGGTGGTGGCAGCGTGGGACTGGTTATGGCTCACATTCTGCTTGTGAATACCCATCAACCTGGTTGTGGGATACACTAGTATCTGTCACATTTCCTCCCAATAAAGACCTACCATGTCATCACACGGAGCTAAATTTGGTGGCATGTGCCGATTTAGGCAGTCACCCACAGAGCCAGTCGGCTTCCATCACATGACACCATGCTGGCTCCGTGGGTGAAGGAGGACAGGGCCAGCTGGCAGGGCTACACAGTAGGGGTCCTGTGTTGTCATTGTAATGTATGGGGGAAGCGCACTACACTTCCCCCATCTGGAGCTACCCTCAGCTGGAGCCGGGCACTGGATTACCCATGCCTCCCTATGAAGTGGAACGACCTTGGCGGCCATCTGATGAGGTAACTAGAGAATGAATAAAGCTGAATCTTGAATAAAGATTCAGAGGAAAATCTTGAGGTGGTACAAAATCAAAGGAGTGAGTTATTTTATGTAGGAACAAGTAAAAAGAAAAGTAATCAGAACTGAGAAAATATCTTTGGTGGATAATAATTACTCACCTATAGATGTGCTTGATATTAGTGAATGGTCATCATTCGTTTTATGAAGAGCCAGTGTTAATATTGAATTTTTTGCCTCTTTTGGATGGTTTAGTGCAGCACTGAACTATAAAACGATCATCTGAAAAAGTGAAACTGGGAGTTGTCTGGAGGAATTTGGAGCCTGTAAAAACAGAGGCCATATATGACTCTTAGGCCACATTTCCCCTATTTTCCATTCATCTAAAGAAATGGGCTATGAGAATTTATACTATACTAAATCTGTTAAAGATGACACATTGCACAAGATGCTTCATTGTTTCAGCTCCAGCAGTCTAACATGTCTACTGTCTATAAAACCATTTCAGAGACTGGTGTCTAAGAAACACATTTTGGATTGTGCAATGGGCAGAAAGGTTTTTTCTGGAATGTGCAAAAAAAGTTTTGTCTTATCTATGCTGTATTTGTTGTATGGGGAACTAAGATGGGCCTGAGGTCAAACAAGATGTCTCCCACCACCAAATCATAAAATAATCTGAGCAAAAACTGAAGTGTATTTTAACACTGCCATTGGAAAGTAAATCTTGTGATATAAGGGTCACTTAGAAAGTGCGGGGCAGGCTGGATAACTCACCCAATTCTTTCCTTTGACAACTCATTGCTCTGCCACAGCATCTACTACCAGAGAGATTTGCATACTCTGTAATGATAGAGCCAGTCCCTGTATACTGGACTACAGCAGGGTGCTCATACTTGTGGCAGATACCTTCCTAACATTCAGGAAAATGGGGGCAATAACAAACTCTATTACAATTGATAATAATAATAATAATAATAATAATAATAATAATAATAATACAAAATCCAGCATATCTATCTTGTTTGCTGTGTCATACAATAAATATTAATATTAATATTAATAATAATAATAATACTCAGCCACTATCAGGACCTAAAGATCGAACTTCAAAGATATTGGCAGAAACCAGTACAGGTGGTCCCAGTAGTAATCGGCACACTGGGTGCCGTGCCAAAAGATCTCAGCCGGCATTTGGAAACAATAGACATTGACAAAATTACGATCTGTCAACTGCAAAAGGCCACCCTACTGGGATCTGCGCGCATCATCCAAAAATACATCACACAGCCCTAAACGCTTGGGAAGTGTTCGACTTGTGATTTTGTGACACAAAATCCAGCATATCTATCTTGTTCGCTGTGTCATACTATGTCGTTGTGTCAATAATAATACCTTTATTCCTATATCCCGCCCCATCTCCCCGAAGGAACTTGGGGCGGCTTACATGGGGACCAAGCCCAGTGGAACAAAATTAAAATACAACACCATAAAATATGTGTACATTGCAAAGCATAACCACATAAAAACATGTAAACCATCATTAAAAACATAAACTCAACAGCAACTGATACCAGCAGCAGAGCCCAGTAGATATGGTCAAAGCTAAAAGGCAGGCCAAGGCTTGTGCAGTATACCCCAGGGATGGGACTGGTGATAAAATGCCAAGGCTAGATATTAAATAGGGCTTACAAGACCAAGTCAAAATGTTAAACTGATTAGTGAAAGGCACATTGGAAGGGCCACATTTTCAGATCTTTGGCTTCTGCTAGAAGCTACCATAAAGTCATACCGAACTACTTAGAAAATTGCTATACTGGATAATTTTGTTTCATACTGGTAGCTGAAACCACAGGTACAGGTGTTGTACTGTAGATCTAAATTCTGTACTCATGCTTGGTCTCTGGAATGGGTGGTGGTGACAGGGGGACTCTAGCCCCCAAGACTATATTGATGGGACCAAGTTCCCTGTGACAATATTTGGCAAAACTGGACTGCCAAGACTCCTAAGGAGTCGAGTCTCTCTAGAAACGATCAATCAGAGGTATACTACATGATCAAACACCAAGAAACATTATCATTCAGCCTTCCTGAAAATAGTAAAGGTTGCCTGACCTTTATCGTATGCAAACTTACTTGGGAGTCAATAATACTGAATATATAGAGAGTACTTCTTAGTACATATTGTATACATCTCTATGTATAAGGACTGTAGTATCAATGATAATGCAGAGGGAAAGTAATTTGCCTTCACTTCTGCAAGTAGGCAAATTAATAATGGCCTGCTTGCTGATGTTGAACTCCCCCCTTAAAAACACTTCTGGGAATCCTGACTTTGTGTTAATCCAGAACAGCAACTGTGCTTAGCCCTGAAAGCCATGACAAGGTGCAAAGCTCCACTGCACCCCAGGATCCCACAGAATATGCTCCATCTCTCTCTGCTTGCTACATGTACACGTTTCCTTCTCCTTTCCTTCATCTTCCTCTGTGCTTTATTCTATCAGCCAAGCATTGTTGGATCAGGAGAAAAAGCGTTCTGCCATATCATGCAGCTGGCTCCCGCTTGCCGATTGAGATGCTAAATGCTGGGGATAAAGAGCTTGTGGAAAGATAATAAAGCAAAGGGGAGTAAATTAAAGTAGCTCTAAATAGCACCAGGAGAAAGGATGATGTCACCCACATTTACATAAGCTGGTATTTCTATTCCATTCTTCCACACACAGATTCCGCTCTTCCTTTGCCCTGTGTTGCAAGTGGTTCAGGCCTGAGCAATCAACTTAATCTGAAGGTGGCACATGACTCTGATTCTGTTCATGTATCAAATTCACATGTGTGTGGTATCTGTATGGACTGAACATTTCTTGTGCAAAGTTCAACTAGTAGTGAAGCGACAGTCTCAGGAGGTTTTCCTTAGCCAGAAATTAACCTATTGGGAAAAAGCTGGTGCATGGGAATTGTGTGGTGACACTACAAGGATGAGTTCAGTTGTGAAATATTCCTGCAGTAAGGAGAGCCAGGATGGTGTTGTGGTTTGAGCATTAGACTTTTACTTTGTAGACCAAGGTTTGATTTGCTGCTCAGCCATGGAAACCTATGGAATGACATTGGGTGAATCACACACTCTTAGCCCCACAAAATCCCAATGATAGGGCCACTATAAATCATAAATGACTTGAAGGCACAGAACAGCAAGGCAATCACAATTCATTCACACCGGATTTACAGAAATCATTCAGGATGGTAAGTAGACGGTATGACTGGATTAAGAATGATGTGAAAACAGTGAATAGTAGAGAACTCTTTAGAAGTTACTTTAAGACAAAGGGGTCAGACATCAAGTTATGGGCAAGCCCACCACTTTAATACTACTACAACAAATGACGTAATCACATCCAAAACAAGCAACATCCAACAAGGGTGTTGGGGGGGGGGGGGGGCAGTGGAGACTGAGGCTGCAAGACTAATTCCTGTCCCATCATAGCAGTAAGCAACAGGGGTCTTATAGCATCTGGTAACACCTGCCAAGGAGCCCTAGAGATCCCCCTTCACATTTTAGGTAGCATTTGATGACCCCTTTGATACCTGACCTTTGTGAAAATGCAGCCACCATATATAATGGGCCCTGTGACCCAACAGGAAGTGCAGAGCAGGACGACACAATACAAAGGTGAAGTCCCATACGAAGTGGTGGTGTGTTGAAGATCTGGCTAGAAATTACCATCTAGACATAAGGATAGTGTTGCCTCCTTCTCACTGCAAAATTCCCTTTTCAAGACCCAAGTAGGTAACAATTTATAACAATTCCATAAGAAGATATGTTGACAGCCTATGTTATACCAAGCTATGTTTTACTAGAGCTCAAATAAAGGTACTTTTTGACTGTGGGAATCTTGAAAATTGCAGTAAAAGTAATTGTTCCAAGCTCCAGGTCAGACTGTTGCTTCACTTATAGTTCAATGTTGTATATTCTAGCTGACATCAGCCCCACAAGGTACACAGAGAGCATTTCTTTCCTGTCACACTTGCCACCTGAAGCTCTTAACTGGTGATCCTGGGATCTGAACATAGTTCACCCTCTGCCATGAAAAGCAATTGTCCTATCACTTAGCGAAGCAGAAAATCTTTTCTTGTCTGTGAAGACAAAGTAGGGAGGGTGCCAGTCTAACTACTCTGGAAAGGTAGCCCCAGAATCTGCGGGCAACAACTGAGAAGATATACCTGCATGGAACAGACAGAAGGATCTCCCCAGCATATCTCAAAGCATGGGATGGTTTGTAACGGAAAATATCAGCTGTGATCTCTCCCTTCTTTTGCAATCCTCCTAAAGTCTTGTGACATTGCTCATTATAACTACCATTTCATCAATAGAGCTCTGAGGTTGGAAAACGGTGACCCGCTCAAGGCAGTAACAGCGAAAGGTTGGAATGCACTGCCAATGACTTATTTATTGCATGTGGTCAAATGCAGGAGACATTAAGTAACCCAGAACAATGCTCTTTCCCCTGCTCTCTAAAAGAGGATGAACAAATCTGTGTTCAGAAGGCGGCCAGTTTATTCTTGTGTCAAAGCAAGATCATGTTCTCATTTCTCCTTGTATCAGCTCTTGAGTCCTGTTTATATAGTATTTGCGCAGAGGTCTCTGTGTTATTGCAAAGTATTTTTAACTGCTTTACATGGGTATAATTACAAGGCATGGCTTAATGTGGGATGAGGATGCATGTGGGGAATAGGACAGGATATGGCGAAGTGGCCAAGGCCTCCACTTCTCCTACTAATATTAACACCACAAGCTTTATATAGCACTTCTTATGTCTGTACATGGTTTTGAAAGAACTTTAAAAATATGGGGTGAAGCCTCATATGATAGAAATTAGAAAAAATAATTGTGATGTACAGAAGGTTAAAGGAGCAAGGAAAGGCCACATAATTAGTCAGCAGCAGACTTAGAAACAATTAACTCAATGGTGAATCTAGATGGCTCATGTATTAAATGTCAGAACTGATACCAGAAACCTGGGACAAAGGAATATTTTATTATATAAGTATATTTGCAAGAATGCTTATTATAGTGAGATCTAATCTGAGATTTGGGAACAAAATTAGGATTGGATCAAGTTTTCATATTGACATGGTCTATGTGTAACAATTTAAACACCTTCCCCATGATAGAGGAGACAGTATGTAGTTTAGCATTGATGTGGGCTAGAGGTTGCACAGATCCCCCAGGCTGTTTTTCTACCTTCCCCAAATGAGTCCCATGCTCCAACACAGCATTTCTTAACTTGGGGGTCAGGACCCCTGGGGAGGGGGTTGTGAGGGGGTGTCAAAGGGGTTGCCAAAGACTAACAGTAAACACATATTTCTGATGGTCTTAGGAACCCCTTTGGCAAAGAAGGCTGGATGTAGGTGAACTACAACTCCAAAACTCACCAAATCCCTCCAGTGTTTTCTGTTAGTCATGGGAGTTCTGTGTGCCAAGTTTGGTTCAATTGCATTGTAGGTGGAGTTCAGAATGCTCTTTGATTATAAGTGAACTATAAATCCCAGCAACTATAACTCCCAAATGACAACATCAATCCCTCCCCAACCCCACCAGTATTCAAATTTGAGCGTATCGGGTATTTGTGCCAAATACCCGATACTGTTAGATGCCCCCAGAAGTTTAGGTTTTTGCACAGAAAAAGTGGGAGATACCCTAGGCTCCCTTTCCCAACTCCCAAATCAAAACCAGTAGTAGATATATGATAAACTCTTGTTTGAACTCCCGCCCCCACATATACTTTTGAGCCATTTTATGACCTGTCCAGTCCACAGAGGTGTTGAAGGTATACATTTGGCCACAGACTTGGAAAACATGCTAGGTTCAATCCCTGGCTTCTCAAGATACAGCTAGGACAGACTCTCCTCTGAAACTTTGGAGGCCACCACTAGTCTTCATAGACTACACTGAGCTGGGTAGACCAATAGGCCAACAGTTCAGCCTCATTTAGCGGTGCATTCAAACAAAGTGACTGACTGGCTTCCTCTTTAAAGCCCTCAGAGAAAAGCTCTTACTCACAAGCAATGCCATTTTATTTCAATTGTGTTCCCAACAAATTTTTCTACATCTAACTTTCAGTAGGAAAGAAACATTTGTCCCATTTTTTTTTGTTTCTCTTTTGTGTGTGTTTATTTTGGCAATATCTACATCGTACTCTAAATAGATCCCTGAAACATACACATACTTCGTTTCCAAACTGAGCATATTTTCCTGCAGATATATTATTCGCAGGAAGTTTGTTTAAAATCTTGTGCTGCCTCTCAACCATTTTGAATTCCGTAATATACAGAGTGGGAGATCCCGGTGGCGCAATGGGTTAAACTACTGAGCTACTGAACCTGCTGTTCAAAAGGCCGGCAGTTCGAATCTGGGGAGCGGGGTGAGCTCCTGCTGTTAGCCCCAGCTTCTGTCAACTTAACAGTTTGAAAGCGTGCAAATGTGAGTAGATCAACAGGTACCGCTTTGGTGGGAAGGTAACGGCGTTCCATGCAGTTATGGACCACATCTACGAATGACGCTGACTCTTCAGCTTAGAAATGGAGATGAGTATCAACCCCCAGAGTCAGACACAACTAGACTTAATGTCAGGGGAAAACTTTTACCCTAATATACAGAGTACATGGGAAAAGCAAAGTGGAGAGAAACTATGATTTCCTAACACACGGCTGAATTAAAGAGAAAAAATGCATACTGACATTGCATAAGTGAAGGGGGGAGAGCTCTGAGAAGAGCAATAAATGTAAGTTGGAGGGTGGCAGGAGTTGATATATGAAGATTTAGCAGAAGAAACACGTGTGCTCATTACATGCCAAAAAGATGACTAACACAGGGGGAAGAGAGAAATCTCTTGGAAGACAATTAGCAAATGGCACTCTGTGTTTCGTGCTCTTCTTGCCCTGCCACGAAATACTGGCCAAGAATATTCTTTCGTCGTATAATAGAAGGGGAAAGGGAGGTCTAGAAGCAGCAATGGATATTTTGCTGCCTGGGGCAGACAAGATGCTCTCCTACCAACTATGGACAGAAGCCAACTGCCATTTGAATCTTATTTGAACACTGCTGACAGGACAGCCTCCTCCACTACCTCGGGGGGCAGCAGGCAAGTTAAGGGGGCACAGGTCAGGCCCTATGGCACCCACACATGCACATGCAGCTCTGTCCTCAAATCGCCACTCCTTGCTCCTTAACTCCTCATGCCTGAGGCAGCTGCCTCATTCAGACTAATGGGATGACCCTGAGGACAGATTCATTCCAGAGGTACAGTGGCTTATATATATTAATGTATATGATGTGGTTACTGTGAAATGAAAATAGGTTTTTTTTAAAGCCATGAAGAGAAATGGAGGAAGGCAAATGTTTTAGGAAACAGCATACACCAAAGATGTTCCCACAGTACACAATTATATCAATTTGATATCAACTGAATTGCCATTCAGTTGAGGAGTTGTAGGATTTGTAGTTCAGCGAGGCAAACTAGCAAACATCTTGGTTGTATTCTTTTGGAATATGGTCAGAAATTTCAGTGGATCCAAAAGGCTACAACCAGAGTGTTGATCAGAGATGAATACAGAATACATATAATCCTACTGCTACAACAGCTTAATTGACTACCTAAAACATAGACATAACAAATAAATGAAGAGTTCCAATGAGAAACATTTATAATTAATTCTATTTCGAATAACAAAAATAGAACAATATTACATTACATTTTGATTCCTAAAAAGAGAGAAACAAATCATCTACAAGACAGTATTTTTAGAAATGGGTCCATCTTTATAACAGTGCAGCCTTTTTACAACAAGCTTCTGGAATAACTTGGAATCAGGCATGTAGCGGGGAGGGGGGGGCGGCTTGAGGGGATTAGCCCCCCAAATTCTCAGGGTGGTCCGCGAGAAGGCCTTACATTTATTATTTAAACTGTTATGTTTATTCATATCATGATCTGATCACCATGCTCAATATATCCCATATGCATGGGGGCAGGGCCGTAGCCAGAAAAAAAATTCAGGGGTGGTTTTTGAAAATTTCGGGGGGGGGGGTTGAATCCCTAGCACCCCCCACAAACATGTCAATATCTGCTTGAGATAGTGCCTGGAGGGACTCTTAATGTTTTGCGTCTTATAGATTTAGCATGGGGATTTGGTTAACCAGTTAAAATTCATGAGTAAACCAGTTTTTTTAATAACCTGAAAAATTTCGGGGGGGGGGGGGGTGGTGAACCCCTAACCCCCCCCCCTCGCTACAGGCCTGCATGGGGGTATTGGGATAACCATACAAAAGGTTTGCTAGGGTAGATCCTCGCTCACTCAGACTCAGTCCCCCGCCCCTGAACCAAAATCTCAGCCCCCTCCCCCAAATCAAAATCCTGGCTACGGGCCTGCTTGGAATGATCATAAACACTTAGGGAACAAGGATATCAGAATGTTTTCAGTGCAGTTTTTGTGAGGGAAGGGAGAGACTGTACATCTTTCTGAGTAAATTCTTATGCAGACCAAAATGTGAAGGAACCCCAGCAAACAGAGTGTCCAAGAGACAAAGTACCCAAAAGCAAAGTAGCTGGGGAAAACAGCATGGGATATGCAATGAATTGAGAAATAGGAACATGAGAAAACAGTAAGTGAAGAAGAAGCCAGCTTGTGTGTGTGTGTGTGGGGGGGGGGGGGGAGTATAGAGTCCAAGATGAGGAGGCTTTAAAAAAAGGGGGCGGGGAGGGAAGCAGACCTGAATTTCACATATTATGAAATAGCCATTTAGAAAATACATATCTGTGGCCATTTCTACATTTAGGGTGGGAGGTGTTATTCATGCAATCTTCAATATATTGGATTGCAACTCCCAGTTTTGGTTAAGCTGGGCAAGAGTGCTGAGAGTGCAGTCTAGCAGCACTTGGGGTTAATATAGGCACATCCTATATCTGTAGCAATACAGAGCCAATGTCCAAAGCTCTTTTCCCTAACAACTAAGCCCTGAACTCTAAGCAAACTGTACAGGGCTATAGGAGAACCTTTCAGTGTTCCAGGCACCACAAAACTACAGGGATGTCTTAAATAAGTGGGGACTGAACCAAGAATAAAACTGTCCAAGTAAATTCACACAACACATTAATAAGTTCTAACTTAACCTCATGAAGGCAACTTCTTAAACTAGTTAAAAATGGACCCAAACCTCTGATTTAAGTAATCTTAGCACTAGGAACTTCTCATGGTTCAATGCTGAGTCAACAAGATAAATTGTAGACTTTTTGCTAGACAGTTGGAATTAGTCAGAGCTGGCTCAGAAATTTTAGCTGCCTTTGGCCAAGTAGGATTGAACAAATTAAGCCGATCCAAGCACAAACTGAGAATGTCCCAGAATCTGTGATGTTGCAGAGGATTATGGGGAATAACTTTGAGGCCTGTTTTTCCTGGAAGAGACACATATAAATATTTGAAATAAGTCAATGACATCAAATACTCTTTAGTTTACAAGGGAACAGCCATGCCAGTAGCGGTGTGAGCCAACTTATGTTCTACTTTCAGCTTGACCATGCCCTTTGAAAGGTGCCATCTCAGGAAGCAGCCTAGTTCCACACTTTTGGCCTTCTGTGAAATCATTTATAAGGTTTCCAGAAGCAAAGTTTACAGCTATGGTTGATCTGAGGGCTCATCCACAGTGCCATCTACTGTAACACTAACTATTAAAACAGTGGTTACATTCTTCCCTGCCTCCATTATAAGTTCATAATATGCACACAAACAGAATGAACAAGAATAAATCACTCATATATATCACATACTCAACCAAATGCCACCACTGGTAACAGAATATTACCTGCTACTTATTTTACTGCTTTTGCAAATAGAGATAACCACATATTGTTCATAATTAATGTCTGCTATACACACAGAAAGAAATTCTGTCTTACTGTATTGTTTAATTATTTCCAAGCAATTTAGTTCCATCTTGCTAAATTCACCTGTTTGAATTTATTTGACCGGAGAAAAATACTCATCAGAAATTTGCAGGCGAAGGAACTTTACTTGGTGTTATCTGAAGGCTACACATCTACTGATAAACCTCTTTTTTAGAACAAGATTTAAAACAACAAGGACAGTTTAAGGTATAGTGAGCTCATGAGGGAAAGTCCTCAGCCCCATCTTCTGCCTCAAGAACCACCTCTTCATAACCTTGCCGATCAAATGATAAATGCAAACAGGATCAGGAGCCATTCCTCCTGCCAATAAACCTCATGTGAGCAAACATTGAACTGGAAAATACGGCGACAAAACTTCCTTTCCCATTCTCTGTTGGTGTGTTGGACTCTTCCCAAAGTCAACCCTCACCAAAGGCGTTCCTGTAACATCACCTCAGTGATTCCCCGAAGAGCAATTAAACCATCCCCAGCTGCCAGCAGTGCTGCCGATCAAGCTAACAACCACGGACAAAGACAAGAAGGTGAAACAAACGTGGATCTCCCCCATCCTTGCCTGAGGCAGGCTGATCACCTCCTGGAGTGTTGGAAAAAAGGAGAGCACCAAAGCCGAAAAACAAGCATAGGACTGACAGTGGGGTGGTGGACTCTCCTTCTATGATGATCGCAAGCTGGAGAGGACGAAGCATCATTGCAAAACCACAGACCATGTCTGCCTCAAGAGACTTCAGCAAATCTGACAATTGCAAAGCAAGTATTCAGTCCTGTCCAGTCCAGTGTGAAAGAAAGGAGACCTTCCCTTCCTGGGACTATGGCAACAGCAGATAAGGATACAATAGGGGCAGTCAGTATTGTGTTGCTGCCAATCATTATGTTGATGGCCGAGTTGCAATTGTGGCTTTGCAATCTGCACATTGAAACAGTTAAGGAAACCACACACACGGGAATGTTTGTACTTTTCTTCACCCTGGGACACAAACTTCAATTCATGCAGAGACGTTTAAAAGAGCCCTTTATGGGTTTCTGAAGCCCTAGATCCAATACAGAAGACTGAATAGTTAGCTCATAACTAGCGAAATCAGATCAGCCCCCTCCCTCCTGACATTTAGGAAAATACTTAAAACGTGGTTTTTAAGCCAGCATTTGGAGAGTGAGATGAAGTCAGCCATGATAACTTCAGGATTGGTGCAATGTCCAAGGTTCTATGTTTTAGGTTGTCTATGTTTGGTATTTTGTAGTTTACTGGTTTTAATCTATTGTTATATGCTATTTTATAGCTATGTGTTGTATTTTATATTTTGTGAGGCATTGAATTTTGCCATTTACTTTGCTGTGAACCGCTTTGAGTCCCCCAGCTATTGAAAAAAGTGGTATATACATGAAATAAATAAATAATAGTGCAATCACTAAGCTTGTTTAACTGGCTATGTTCTCCAGTTCAACTCATCCTTCCCCACAGTCTTTTCAATCCTTCCTGTAATCATGTAATTGTGAGCTGCCATGCTGTAGCACACTCTTGGCCTTGTCTACAGTTGCATAGTGTTGATTTGAGATGGGAATCATATGCCGATCCACATCTTGTTGGCCTGCAGTGTCCAGGCTCCTTCCACATTGGCTAATGCTGGCCAGGGTTGCTGGAACCTGAAGTCCCCTTGGGATGGCCATATGATTTTCACTCCTGGGACTCCACAGTTCCCTGCAACATTTTTTGGAAAACGGTTCCTTACTACTAACCATGGTGAATAGAAATAATGGGATGTTATTGCACCACAATTGTCTGCCCAAAGCTTTTTGGGACTTTTCATTATTTGGTTCTAGTGTCTTGACCCAGATAGTTGAACACACTAGAAACTGCATTGCAAAAACAAACAATATATTTTTTTAAAACCCTTTATAAATCTATTCTGTTTAACTTCTACTTGTTAGACATATTTTATAATACAGTAGTTGACCTCAGACCCATTTTCTTTGACTTCATGCATTTAGAGGCATATCTGTTCTTAGTTTTGAAAAGATTTTGAGTGCATTTTATTATAACTAAGCTAAAACTGTGTGCATATGTGCTTTCTTGGAACAGTTTTCCTTCCTTTCAATATATTTGGGGAAGCTGGAAACAAAACTGGAGGTTTTTAGAGCCCTCCACCCTACTTATACATTAAGAATGTGGACAGTGCTGAGTCTGACTGCATTCACACTGAATTGGTTTTCTGGCATAATCACCTAGTCAAATAAGATTGCCTCATTGACTACTTGTTTTGAAAAAAAAAATGAAGTCAATGGAACCAAAGTGATGGTATCATGATGCCCAACAACTTAATCTACCCTGGGGCTAATTCTGAACAAGGCAACAAATCCCAAATACCACTCTGAACTGGCTTCATGATATTGTCACATCGGCAGCTATAACTATATGTTATATCATAACTGAAGCGATGTGATCCCCAATAGGCTAAGATCACACAGTGAACAAGGAGAATGTGATAGAACAAAGAATTACTCTTGTGTAACAGCTGATCAGAACGGCCAACAAATAGCAATGAAAATGTGAATGAAACAAGCTTAGGAAATATTTTGGAAGCCCTGTTTGCACAACCACAGTAACTTTACTTACAAAATGGATACAGAACTCTAGTTTATGAACTTCTAGATTCCATGTTAAGTGTAATAGAAGCTGATTCTGCGCTACATTCATGTATATATTATTGTCTAAAATTAGTATATCCTATGAATGCAAATCATCATGAAAGCAACCCAATGAAATCCAGCTGAACATGGTCCAAGCAGCTGGAGAAAACTCCTCACTCCAAGAGGTAGCCACACCACAGACTTTCTTTGTTAATACTACTTGAAAATTCAACTGATACACCACACATACTTACCTTAGGAGAACAGTAAATTAAACATAGGTTGCAGTCAGCCACATGACAAAGTCCAGTCCTCACCTTGCTTATTATTGACCACAAAGCCAACATACAGTCAGACATATTTCCTCATTCCATTGTCTTTTAGATTGCCATGTTTTCCATAATTTCCTACCTGGTGCTGCCTGGGCCTCAGACACTCCACCAGCTACAATGAGAGCTTCAATAATCTTCACATGGTGCTCAAGATTCATCTCCATGCTAGAAAAAGAATGACACAGTACTTAAGGCAAGCTTATCTAGGCTATCTGTATGTCAAGGGTAGTTACAAGAATTAAATGAACTCATGGATAAGATATGACATAGCCAGCCACCCAATTTCTGCATATTTTGATATTTCCAGGGATGCCAGCATATTGCAATTGCAATTGCTTCATAGATGACAATAGGAGCACCACAATCACCAGAAATTCTCCTAAATCTATTGTTAATCATGGTTTAATACTTAAATAATTCAAAAGTTAATAGTGGTGACCACAGTCCTATGCTTGTTTGTCTTCATGCTATTCTGGTTATTTTTGTTTATGTTGATTTTAGCTAGATGCATTAACTACACAAACTACTTTACATTTTATAATAATGTCTTTGCCATCTAAGTCACATAATACAAAAGGAACGGATCAGGAAAATAAGACAGTTCAGGTAACAATTCTTGCATAAGATAATATAATGAGTTGTGACCGCATGTAACCAAAGAAAGATGGGTTATCATGATAGGAACAACCTAGTGTCCTGCAGCTTCTGCAATAACCTTTCTGCCTCTTCTGAAGTATGTACAAGGAAGTTGGAACATTTCATTTATCATTTTTATCAGTCATGTGTCACTGTGGTTCCACTTCACTATGACTTATTTGAAATAAGTGAGCTTTGAATGTAGGTTAATGAAACTGGCTTGTTTCAAGAAACCATTGTTAAAGTTTATCACAGTTTGGTGGATTGGATAAGAAACTGACCTACATTGTATCTAAAAGAGAAGCAGAGGTTTCTGATATTCTCATATCTAAGCCAGCATTGAATAAAGGGTTGGAACATGCAAGGCTAAGGGGAAACTGTCCATGGTTTAGCTCAGTGGTTCTCAACCTGTGGGTCCCCAGATGTTTTGGTCTTCAACTCCCAGAAATCTTAACAGCTGGTAAACTGGCTGGGATTTCTGGGAGTTGTAGGCCAAAACATTGGGGACCCACAGGGGGAGAACCACTGCTTTAGCTGGTAGCCCTAAACCAGTGGTTCCCAATCTTTGGGCCTCAAAGTGTTTTGGACTTCAACTCCCCGAAATCCCAGCCAGCTTACCAGCTGTTAGGAACTGTGGGAGCTGAAGGTCAAAACACCTGGAGGCCCAAAGGTTGGGAACTACTGCCCTAAACTATGATTTGGGGCTAGGTCAGGAGACATTACATTATTTTGTTAATATTTAAATTACAAATGGGACAGTATACAATGGCTTATTCAATGCCTTCATCCAAAGCACAACAAGTTTTGAATCAGGGCAAATGATAAAGGACTTAGCTTCACCATCTAAAATGACATTTTTCCGAAGAAGATACAATTTGAAATGATTTTCATTCTTTCCTTTTCTCTCCACACACAGAACAAAATCATGATTTTATTATTATAAGGTCAGTTTTTTTTTTAAAAAAATTGAGTTCTAGGCAGCCCAATTCATTCAAGAAAAAAAGGAAGGTGAAGAAAAAACAATAAAGACAAACCCTCTCACCTCCATATTTCTGTCAAATAGTAAAGTCTGGCACATGGCCCAGAAGTGTTACCTTGATAAGGATGGTTTAAAAAGCACTCCACAAAAGGCTTCTCCAAGTAACCTAGGTGTAAGGTGATTCTTGGTGTTGTTCTGGCACACTTTACAGAAATGCCTAGTCAGATGTTGCAAAAGAAGTCTGTGCCACTGAGGCAGGCAGGAAGATTCCAGCACCATCTTTACTTGTTGACCACACTCTTCCAGAGTCTGTGTTTCTGTGGGAGAGAAGAACGTTTAAGTATGGATAAGAGTTGAAGGCGACCTCAGTGTGTCTACTTGTAATAACACATCTCAATATGCAACATGGGAGTCCTCAATCCCTAGTTCCTTTACTCTACATTGCTTTTGGCTGCCAGCCGTCCTTTTCAAGTAGCCTCCAACAATGCAGAAACCATCTTGTCATCTTATTTCAGGGGTTGATACCACTGATCTAGTTTTAGAAATGTATTATGAGTCAAAAATGCATACTTAACTAGGGAAATAATTGTTCATTTTCTTCTCAAAGGTAGTGAGCAATTTCATCAATTTTCTTCTTGCTGCACTAAAGTCTGAAAACCACAATTTTAAAAAGCTATTTGTGATCCAGGACCTCTTCTGTGCAAAATTTGTTCATGGTTGTTTTGTGCAGAAAAAAAGCATTTTTTGCATGGAAAATAATATTTTAATGCAGAAATAATGATTATTGCACAGAAATTGCTGTTTCCTATATAAATCAATAATGTACAAATTTTACAAAGATTAAATCCCCAATTACAATGTTTGCATAGAAAACAACATTTAATATATTTTTTCAAACAGAAAATGCTTTTGTGTGCACAAAACAACCATGTGCACATTTGTACGATTTATGCCTGAACTGCAAAGATCTGCATCAGACCAGGATTCTTCTCATCAGATTTTTTCAATCCACAATAAACATGTTTTTCAACCATTTTTTGAAAATTGTCAAATATTATTTCCATTCTTAATACTTCTTAGAATAGAGGTTACCATATAATCTCCTGCTTGAATGTTCTCCTTTCAGTTCATTTGTAGAACATTCTGGATACAGATGCCCACTAATATGCAGTTTCCGCTGATACACATGATGGAACAACACATCAGTGTCATTCTATCATGTACATCATGGAAACATGCATCATGAAACCAAGAGAAATCCTGAAATTCTCTAACACGTACTAACTTTGATTTCTATTTTCTTACATGATAATTAACACCATTTAATTAAGACATGAATTAGTAATATAAACACAAAAGTTATTTTTGCTGTTTTATGTTCCTCCAAGTTGATTCCAATTAATGATGATATTGTTATAAAATTTTCTTGGCAAGATTTGTTCAAAGGGGATTTGCCTCTGCTATCCTCTGAACCTGAGGGTGTGTGACTTGCTCAAGGTCTCCTAGTGGATTTCCGTGGCCACATGGGGATTTTAACTCAGGCTTCCCAGTGTGCTAGTCCAATGCTCAAACCAGTATGGTACATTGACTCTCCTCCTTATCCCTTGCTGCAAAACTAGTAAATTATATAACTAATCATTTGCGGTCATAAAAACAAATGACAGACTCAGGATGCACCTACACTGTAGTTCAACACTACTTTAACTGCCATGGCTCAATGCTATGGAATAATGGGATTTGGAGATTACTGAGAATCAACACCCTTTGGTAAAGAAGGCTAAACATTGTGTGAGACTAAAACTTCCATGATTTCACAGCATTGAACCATGGTGGTTACAGTGGTATCAAACTGCATTAATTCTGCAGTGTAGATGCACACAAAGTCCACCATTCAAAACCCGGAAATGAATGCTTTGATTTTTTTTAAACTTGCCTTTTAGAATTGTCTGGTTTTAAAAGACCTCGCATAAATCGTTATAGCTATGACTGCATATTTGGGATTATCTCTACAAATGGTAAAATGCAAAACTGCCAGGTACCTGATGATCTTAGTGTTTATTTTATTGGTCTAAGACTTAGCCAAGCTCAGATGGAGTACCACAATTTAGACACTACTCAGCCTGGTTTATCTCCCCACATTTCTAACTTAAACATATGACAAACATTGATTCAGTTTGTGTCATGGATCTCCTATTCATCCTTTTCATGACTTCTGTCTTGCTCAAGGAGCAATTGCCTCACCCATTACAACTCATCTTGTTACAATCATGGGAACAGCCAAAGCTATTAAACAAAGTAGCAGAAGGAAGCCTCTTCTCTTGGGACCACAGACGCGACAAAGTCTGGAGACAACAGTATGGGGAAGCATCCAAGTTTATCCCCAGAGTGGAACAGATGGCTCTCCTTAGGTCTTCCCTGGGAATTTCTAAATAATCCTTGCGAAGTTCAGGATACCAGCATTTAAGGAACGGGTGGAAGATACATAGATAAACAGACAAGCAGGTTTCCAGTAGAAACTTTGGCGATTTGGTTTATAGTCACACCAATGCAGGCTTTTACAGTGGAAAAATATAACTTTTCCCAATGAATTGATTTTCCTGGTGGACACAAATAGTTCTTTTTTTGTAGCTATTGCTTTCTGGTTTCAATGTAGGATATTCTGCTTGATCTTGTGGTAACTCCAAATGCATCTATTTTTGATGTGCACAAAATTTAGTTGATGGCTATATATGGCGCTAAAGCTGAGATGGCCACCATCTGTGTCCTTGGAGGCCAATCTGTTCTGTGGGCTGAGGTCCAGGTCCAGGTCCCGGAAAACCATTTTGTTGCACAACATGACCCTTTCACTTGTGGTCATTTGCTCTATATTAAAAGACCAGAACAGCTAGCAATAAGGACTTCAGATTTTTGCAGCAACTCTTCTGCTCACGCAAGATGAGGATGATATTAAATACAAAATCCAAAGAGTTGTGATAATAAAATTTGGGTTCTTTTTACTTTACAACTTTGGTAAGATATGTACTTTTGCTTAAAAGCAGTATGAGCAAAACATTTATCAAAGCACATGAAGAGGCAACATAAGAACATGACAATCCTGAGAAAAATGGAAGGCAGTAGAAAAAGAGGGAGATTGCATTACAGTGGTATTGATTAAATTGAGGGAGCCACACACAGCCTTGTGTTTGCAAAGGCTGAGCAGAACAATTGATAGCCTTGGAGGTCTCTCATGCATAGTGCTGACATATAGTGAAGTTTTAGGTGTGTGTGTTTTGTGTGCCTTCAAGCCATTCCAACATATAGAGTTCTCATGGGGTTTTCTGAGCAAGGTTTGTTCTGAGGGGGTTTGCCAATACCCTCCTCTGAGGTTGAGAGAGTGTGACTTACTCAAGGTGACTAAATGGGTTTCCATGACTGGGCATGGAGTTGAACATTGCTCATCAGAGTCTGAGGCCCCTTCCACACAGCTATATAAAATCCCACATTATCTGCTTTGAACTGGATTATATGGCAGTGTGGATTCAGATATCCCAGTTCATAGCAGATATTGTGGATTATCTGCCTTGATATTCTGGGTTATATGGCTGTATAGAAGGACCCCTAGTCCAACACCCAAGCCATTATACCATACGGTCTCCTTATTGAAGATGACTTATTGGCAAACTATTACACAAGTTTAGTGAGGACTGGGAAATTGCTTCCTATTTAGCATTTCAGCCAGAAGTTTATCATCCTGCTGTTAAAGTGGCTGGCCCCTGAGAACAGAATTTCTTTGAGGTTAATTAAGAAAATCCTTTGTTGTACTTCTGAAGGGCCTTTTCACAAACGAGCCAGATTGCTTTCAGTCTTCTGAATGTAGTCTGAAATGCTACTCTCCTTGGGTTACTCCTGGCACCTGTTCTGGAAAAAAGAAAAGAAAACCCTTATCTTGGAAAAGTTTACTCTGCCACCACCACGACTGGCTCTACCACATCTGCAACATGAGAGGCTGATGATAATAATTAGCCAGCAGGAGTTGATGGTGTGGTGCTGTGGCTCGTTAACGAGGCTGTGGGGATGCGGAATGGGCCGGCCCATGCATTGTTAATGAGGCAATGGGGAAGGACTCCTGACCCAAGGGCCCATCAAACAAGACTGCTGGGAGAGGGTGGGAGGCAGCCCAACTCCAGGAGACAGAGCTGCAATTAAGAGCAGGCAGACAAAGCGGGAATCAAATCAAAGATAAATGTGGCTGGGAGCCGAGGAGTGCATTGGCTCCAGCCCCAGAAAAATCTGGGTCATTACAGCTCCCTAAATGCCCATGAGGGAGCATGAAGGGTATTTGCAGTGTGGTGATGAAGTAAAGGCTTTGAACCGCATCGGGATAAGGAAGGACCAAATGTCATGCTGTTCCCTCCCCCCAAAGCTTAGATCTTTCCGGGTATAATGCTGTAATGCAAGCTGCTCAGTGCCTTCCACAGTTCAAGTTGCATTGTCTTCACTAGTAACACCAGTCTCTTTTTATAGCACAAATCACACCTAGTGTACATGTGATGGTATGCCAAGGTATAGGTTAGCTATACTTCCAAGTCCCCATGAAAAGATGTGTGTAATGCTTCCCTCTAGTGGAGAGAAACAGATGTATTGTACTATGTGTCCTTGCCCTTTAGTTTCTGCCCTCCCATATTTCATGCTTGAATTAAAACTGGAAAATATGTGGCAAAGTAACATCAGAAAAGCTGGGAAAGGATGCAGCAGTTTTATTTTTTTGCTGAATCTACAATGAAGAGCAAAATTTCACCCTTCATTTCCCCCTTGCTAGTTTTGCACCTTGAACTCAGGCCCTATCTACACTGCCATATAATGCAGTTTGAAACTTCATTATATGGTCAGTGTAGACTCATAGTTCAATGCAGTTATCTGCATTATAGAAGTCTACATTGACCATATAAGGCACTTTCAAACCACCTTATATGGAAGCATAGATGGGACCTGAGTTTGCAGAATTCAAGTAAGTTGAGGACATAAGAGCAGAGAGTAACTGGGACATTTTAAAATCTGCTGGAAAATTGATAAAGCAGAGGATTATGTGGGACTGTCTTCTGACAAATCAGGACAGTTGGAGGGTTGCTCATTATTTACTCAAGAAGTCATCATTAGTGAGCTTTCTGGATCTCTACATAAAGTTTTTAATGTTCATCTAAAAGAACTGGCATTTTTTTCAAGAAGGCCATCTTGAGGAAAAACTAACAAACATTTATATAAAGATAACACTAGAAACTTTACACAACTACTTCTACATAAAGAGAAACAAAGTTTGACACTGCCTGGTAGCACCACTGAAGGAAATGAGATTGCCACCAGCTTTGTGTGGTATTAGATGGAAACTCAGTATCACAGCATTGACATTGGTTTTTTTCCACTGTTACCATGAACTTCCCAAATTCAAACTACAGTCAGTAATTTGGATATAATTACAGTATATCCACAGATTCAAACATCCACAACTTGATAATATATTTTTAAAGATGCAAAAAGTAAACCTTGCCATTTTATGTAAGTGGAATCATTTTACTTTGTTGTCGTGGTAATAGAATCCAGAGGAAGCCCTGGAACCAAACCCCAGCAGATACCAAGAGGCCACAGTAGTATAACCAGACTAATAATAAAATGAATAAATAAATGGACAAGAAAAATAAACACAGTAATAATATTCTTTACAATGGTATGCTCTTGTAACACTTATGACTATTGTGCAGTGTTTCTCAAACTGTGCTCCTCCAGGTATTTTGAATTTCATCTCCCAGAAATCCTAGTCAGTTTACTAGCTGTTAGGAATTGTGGGAGCTGAAGTCCAAAACATCTGGAGGAGCACAGTTTGAGAAACTCTGCTATAGTAGATCTGCCATATTCACAGGGGTTTGGTTCTGAGACCTGACATGAATAAAAAAATACAGATGATCAAACCTCAGGTTATTAAATAGCAAAACTGTGAACACATATATTCCAGCTTTTCTGTGTTCATGTTGCCACAGTTTACTAAAACTGGGTGCAACAGTCCATGGTCACTGAAAATTACAGATTCAAATCTTATTGGATGGGAAAACCCTAAGAAAGCAATTGTACTTGCTGGCGGAGTTCATAAGAAGAGGGAAGCTGGAACAGGAATTGCATTGCTAGGGCTAAGGAATAGGTTCTTTTCATCTAGAATAAGGTAGCAATATGTTCAATTGCTTATTTAAGGAAGGAACAAAAGTGAATATTCTTTGTAGTGAAATTTCTATATTTCATTTGCTTTTATATTTATTTTTATTCAGGGCTTTATGGCTGTACCAAATGTTGCAGAAATACTGAGCAGCAGCCCTTCAATCAAGTCCTGCACTGGCATCTTATTGGATAAATGAAACTTTTTGGAAAGTGTACAGGTGTCCAATTTTGTATCTTTATTATTGAGATTTAAAGTGTGATTGAATTTGCAATATTCAATTACAGTTGGCCCCAAACCCAGAAAGAGGTACAAAATTGGCACTCAACCAGAACAGGTCCTAAAGTAGAAGGAGTTTACTCTTTAGCCCTGGCAACAGCAGCTTGGTTGCATTCAGGAGGAGGAGGAGAGCTGGAGCTGGAAAAGAGCAAAATGCTTTGGCTTTCATGAGCCAAGGTTTCCTTCATTAAACTTTAGAACCTAAAAGATGATGATATAGAACATTTGCTAATTTTTCACGAGCCGAAAATACTCCATTTTTGCTGCAAGGTACCAAGGTTTTTTTTTTTACATTACCTGATTAGGATACTTTGATTTAATTTTAATCTCAATAGCTACCTTCTATAGAAAGCTGGGATTTGTAGTTTTGTGAGGCACTAAAGGTCTCTGGAGAGTAACTACAAATCCCAGGATGCCATAGAGCAGGGCTATGATAATTAAAGTGATACCAAATAGTTACAATTGTGTAGTGTTAAAGAGACCTAGATGGTTTTTCCTGTGGATATTAATCAGGGCCGGCCCCACCATAAAGGCCAGTGACGCCGCCGCCTCGGGCGCAGGTCCCGGGGGGCGCCGTCAGGCTGGGAGGGAGGCGGGGCACCGCTCTGACGGTGCCCCGCCGCCCGACCAGTGCGCCCTGGCCTTGTGGCTCCCTCTTTCGCCCTCTTCCCTCCCCGGGCGGCGAAGCCTGGTTCCTTCGCCGCCCGGGGAGGGGAGGAGGAGATCGCTCCTTCCCTCCCCGGGCGGCGAAGCCTGGTTCCTTCGCCGCCCGCGGAGGGGAGGAGGAGATCGCTCCTTCCCTCCCCGGGCGGCGAAGCCTGGTTCCTTCGCCGCCCGCGGAGGGGAGGAGGAGATCGCTCCTTCCCTCCCCGGGCGGCGAAGCCTGGTTCCTTCGCCGCCCGCGGAGGGGAGGAGGAGATCGCTCCTTCCCTCCCCGGGTGGCGAAGCCTGGTTCCTTCGCCGCCCGGGGAGGGGAGGAGGAGATCCCCCCTTCCCTCCCCGGGCGGCGAAGCCTGGTTCCTTCGCCGCCCGGGGAGGGGAGGAGGAGATCGCTCCTTCCCTCCCCGGGCGGCGAAGCCTGGTTCCTTCGCCGCCCGCGGAGGGGAGGAGGAGATCGCTCCTTCCCTCCCCGGGCGGCGAAGCCTGGTTCCTTCGCCGCCCGCGGAGGGGAGGAGGAGATCGCTCCTTCCCTCCCCGGGCGGCGAAGCCTGGTTCCTTCGCCGCCCGCGGAGGGGAGGAGGAGATCGCTCCTTCCCTCCCCGGGCGGCGAAGCCTGGTTCCTTCGCCGCCCGGGGAGGGGAGGAGGAGATCGCTCCTTCCCTCCCCGGGCGGCGAAGCCTGGTTCCTTCGCCGCCCGGGGAGGGGAGGAGGCGATCCCCCCTTCCCTCCCCGGGCGGCGAAGCCTGGTTCCTTCGCCGCCCGGGGAGGGGAGGAGGAGATCGCTCCTTCCCTCCCCGGGCGGCGAAGCCTGGTTCCTTCGCCGCCCGCGGAGGGGAGGAGGAGATCGCTCCTTCCCTCCCCGGGCGGCGAAGCCTGGTTCCTTCGCCGCCCGCGGAGGGGAGGAGGAGATCGCTCCTTCCCTCCCCGGGCGGCGAAGCCTGGTTCCTTCGCCGCCCGGGGAGGGGAGGAGGCGATCCCCCCTTCCCTCCCCGGGCGGCGAAGCCTCCCTCTTTCCAACCCTGGCCGCGCCTCCCACGCTGCGTGGGAGGCGGGGCCAGGGCGAATAGCATGGGAGGCGGGGCCAACCCTGGCCCCGCCTTCCACCCAGCGTGCCCTGGCCCCGCCTCCCACGCAGCGCGGGAGGCGGGGCCAGGGCACGCTGGTTGGGAGGCGGGGCCAGGGCGCAGGAGGCGGGGCCGGCGGGGGGCGCTTTTCAGCGCCCCCGCTTAATATTTAAATTTATCTCCGACCGGCCCTGATATTAATTTAAGTTGGATCAGTTTGATATTCAACAGATATGCCCTATTTACTCGAATCTAATGCTTAAGTGCTGAGCCAAAGCAAAAGGGGAAGCTGCTTCAAGAGCACCTGGAGCCCCTATCATCTCTAATTTAATTGCTAGGGCTCAGTTCTTTTCAATTCTGTGATTTGTAGTTTGGTAAGGCATCAGCATTTTTTTTGACAAATAAGGCTCAAAACCTTGTAAAACTACAGCCCCCATGATTCTATAGCATTGAACCAAGGCAATTAAAGTGGATTCATTCTATAGCATAGATAAATTCCAAGTTTTTCTTTTTCGTGGCTGGAAGCCTCATTTCAACACCATTATTTTAAAGAAGGAATTCTATGTAGGCAGCAACTGTAATCTACACCCTTCTTTGGCTAAATTACAGAGTGCAGTTTTTGCTGCTGTGCTTTACATTTGGCAGCAAATACTTTTTTGGTTTCAGGGTTTTGCAAACTGAGGTGCACATTAGATTCAATGGCAAATAAGATTCAAGTAAATATGGGTATCTTGCTCCAAACTTGGGTATATGATGTCTTTTATGCCTTACCCTACTCAGATTGCCTATTTGCAAGCCCTGCTTCTTAAGTCTTGTTCAAGTACGATGAACAGAACTTAGCATCAACACATAACCAGAGAGAAGGACTGTACCAAATAGTTTCACCTTGCTACCATGTGTGTCACATAGCTCCTTCTTGGTTCATGTGCTCATGGTGAACATTGACTCTGGTAGTGGCGTTAGATGCACATACAGACTGGAACCTTAGTCTGTTGTTGTGGCACATGAGAATGTCTCCATTTATTTATTTATTTATTTACAGTATTTATATTCCGCCCTTCTCACCCCGAAGGGGACTCAGGGCGGATCACATTATAACACACATAGGGCAAACATTCAATGCCCATAAACACATCAAACAGAGACTGAGAGACACACGCAGAGGCAAGTTAACCTTCTTCTGAGGGGATGTTCGATTCTGGCCACAGGGGGGAGCAGCTGCTTCATCATCCACACTGACGGCACTTCCTCATTCCAGGTCGTAAATTAGTTAATCTTGCCTCCCCACTTTATAAGTGGTACCTTATCTCCTACTTGATAGATGCAACTATCTTTCGGGTTGCTAGGTCAGCAACGAGCAGGGGCTATTTTTTATTTTTAATTGACGGGTGCTCACCCCGCCACGGGCTGGCCTCGAACTCATGACCTCATGGTCAGAGTGATTTAAGGCAGCTGCTCAACAGCTGCGCCACAGCCCGGCCCCACACATGTATTTACACACATGTATGGACAAAGAAACATTCTCTGTATACATTCATCCACACAAATGGATGTAAGAGAGAGAAGATGATGGGAGCAGGGCTCAGGTGCTGGGATGATTACTGTTTATATAATGGCTGAATAGGTAAAAGGTAAAGGTTTTCCCCTGATGTTAAGTCCAGTCATGTCTGACTCTGGGGGTTGGTGTTCATCTCCATTTCTAAGTCGAAGAGCCGGCATTGTCCATAGACATCTCCAAGGTGATGTGGCCGGCATGACTGCATGCCGTTACCTTCCCGCCTATTGATCTACTCACATTTGCATGTTTTCGAACTGCTAGGTTGGCAGGAGCTGGGGCTAACAGCGGGAGCTCATTCCGCTCCCGGGATTTGAACCTGGGACCGTTCGGTCCGCAAGTTCAGCAGCTCAGCACTTTTACACACTGTGCCACCAGGGGCCCCAATGGCTGAATAGGACAATAATATATTGAGTACTTCATGTCAAAGAATGTATGAGTATCTGTGATGAGGATAGCCTCAGCATTTCTCTCTATTAAAATAATGTGTTGGGACTCTTGTATCATTTTTCCAGACTTGGTTTAACTTTTCTTTCTTTTTTCCCAACTCTAGGTTTCCCCTGTAATTTGGGTCCATGCAATGAATTGTTTGAACATGCAGCATCAGCAATTACATTTCTGACCTCAATGGTTTATAGAGCTTTTTAGAAATAACTTCTTTTTGTTCATCATGTATGCTTTAGTGATCCAAATTCCAAATAATAAATCTATGTCTGTCTAATGGAGTTGAACCTCCCTTAATTCTACATGCTTGAAACATGTATATTTTAAAGTAGTCCAGATAAGAGCACAACTTCCTTAACTCTACATGCTTAAATAACATATATTCTAAATCTATATAAGAAATCAGATTTTTCTAAATCTCTAGAAGGGGAAAAAGAAAGTCTGATCCCATGGATTTAAATTTCTGCCTATTTTTTTTTCATCCTGCAGTCTTGGAAGCTGCCGAATGATTATACTGTATAAAGAATGCTGCCTTATACTCCAGTTTTATTCCCTAATGTTAATCACTGCAACCTAGTTTTTCTAGCTCAGACTTGCAGTTCTCCAGAATCTTAAAACAGAGCTTTTTTGTATGCCCTGCTCCCTAACCAGTTTTGCTAGTCCTGGTGGGATTGAACTGAGAATCTTAACACAATGGAGAGGCTTGCTCTAACTTTGGTTGCCCATATACATTGTGGCACCATAATATTGCTCAGCATAGGCTGATAGCTACAGTACATAGCTTTGGCTACTCAGAGTTTTATTGATTTTTTTGCTTGAAGATTGTCAACAATCTTTGGTAAAATATCTGCTATAATATGTGAAGGGAATTTGATGCCCAGAGGAAAAAAGGAATCCACAGATCCAAAGAGCCAAATTGAAGAATCAAGAGCACAAAACATCTATGAAGTTGTTATAACGTATTTTGCTGCAAGGGCAATATGGTGCTTTCCCCCATTCTGCCTACAAAAAATAAAAATAAAAATCAGAAATTGAATCTCTCTCTACCCTGTTTCCCGAAAATAAGACATCCTCTGAAAATAAGCCCTAATAGAGGTTTTGCTGAATTGCTAAATATAAGGCCTCCTCTGCAAGGTTTTTGTTTGGAAGCATGCCCACCAAACAGAATAGCAGAGTATGCAGGATTGGTAAATGTACATACCATAGATTGTTGCACATGGAAATAATGGTAGTAATGAGAAATTCTTGATAGGATTCAAAGTTTGTCCGGTTATGCTTGTTTGTGGGGACAAACAAGTATATAATGTATATAAAGTATATAATGAATTTTCATTTTTTTGTTCAACAATAAATGTAAATTCTTTTCCATGGAATAATAAGACATCACCTGAAAATAAGACCTAGGAGATCTTTGGGAGCAAAAATTAATATAAGACACTGTCTTATTTTTGGGGAAACATGGTAGTACTGGTGATAAGGCAACACTTTCTATTGTCCCTAAAGTCAACAGAGTAACTTTGGAAACAGAAAAAAAAAAACACCATGACGCTGCTCCCTAACTCCCAGTGTTTGCAATTTGAGGCAACTGCTTCACTTTATCTCATTGTAGGGGATAAAATGTATAAATATTTCACCACATTTGGTGCTGCATTTCCTGGAACTGGCTGCAAAGCCAAGAGTGCATTTTAACCAGAGATACAAAGTTTGCTCAAAGATTTATTCAGACTGATCTACTGAAAATATTTTGAACTGAACAAAAAAAAATTCACTTAATTCATCATCCATTTTCAAACAGATACAGTAGTCCCCTTGTGGATTTGATCATTAACAAACTACTTGTGTGTTACCTCTGCTTTATGAAAAATTATCCTATCTGTGTCTACTAGTAAGTATAAGTAACATCACTGGATTTAGTGGGATTTACTTCTAGGTAAATTTTCTCTCTTCAACCCTCCTTTCACTTTGATGTGAAAGGATGGGTGAGGAGGAGGGCTGCATTTTCTTCTAGTGGCCGAATAGTATTGAGGAACCTACTGAGAGCCCTTGGCTCTCACCTTCCCGTCAAACATTAGATGTGAGAAGTAGTTACAGCAGAGACCTCTAGCATCTCACAAAATATTACATTGGAAAGTCTGGGGTCTGACTAATTAGAACAGTGTAATGCGAAGCAGTGGTGGCTGTAAAAAGGCCAGCGGGAAGCTGCAACCATCTGACTGGACTTCCTACTAGCCTTTTTGGCTTCCATCAGTTTCGTATCTGTCTTTTCATGGCCAAGGTTGCTTCTCCCTCCTCTGTCTCCAGCTGGGATCTCCTGCTCAACAGTGCAGATGGGTTTTGGTATGCAATTCTAATGCACCATCAAATATAATCCACAACTCAATTTAAGCAGCAACAACAACAACAATATTAGAAGCAGCAATGACCACAAAGGATCTCTACAAACTAGCCAGACCTCAGCCCCCCCAGACTGCTCCAAAGCAGCATCACTTTTAAACTTGCCGCCCCCTCCATTTATCTTTGCTGGGGAACATGTATCCTTTACTCCACGCCCTGCAATATGAGGCATACTGTGTAGTAGTGCATAAGTGCACTTGGTCTCAAGCTAGAAAGGATAGAAAATGGCAGTTTCCATGACTAAATATCAAAAACATCAATACAAACTCCTGCCCACTACCTAGTTTATGATCAATACTAGACTAAACGGGGCCTAAGGCCACATAAAAAAAAAAAATGAAAACCTCACAGACAAATTAAAGGGATAGTATTGGACCAAAGCAGTGCTTCTCAAACTCTGCTCCTCCAGATGTTTTGGACTTCAGCTTCCACAATTCCAAATAGCTGAAACATCTGGAGGAGCAGTTTGGGATACACTGTTCTAAAGCATGATGTCTTTTAGCACAGGTTTAATCCATGGGAGCGGGAAGAAATGAGGGTTTGATTCAGGAGTCAACAAACATCATATACATCAGCATAGGGGCATGTGTGTATCAACAAACAAGGCAGAAATGCATTCTCAGCTTTGTGCTAATCAAACTCAGGAGTTACAGGATAACATTGTGGGCATCCAAAATGGCTGATAGCACATCCTGGAATGGCCCTTCAGGGCTCTGGAAGGAGCCAAAATGAGACGATGGGGCCCAGCTTAGGTCCAGGTTGTTTGAAGGACCACATATCTCTTTTTGAATCTGTTACAAATCTACGATCATCTGTGGAGAGCCTTCTCTCTGTCCCACCAGCAGCTCAAATGCACTTGGTAGGAACGAAGGAGAGGGCATTTTCGGAGGCTGCTCCCAGATTGTGGAACTCCCTCTCAAGAGAGACCAGGATGGCCCCGTCCCTGCTTGCCTTTCCCAGGCAAGTTAAGACATTTCTTTGCCATCAGGCATTTGGGGGAGGGTGAGGGGTATGCTTCTGGGGAGGTTGTGGGTGGGATTTTGGGGGAATTGTGAGTTTTAAATGTAATTTTAGATGCATTCATTGTATTTTAATTGTATTTCAACTTTAAATTCACACATTAATATTTAATTGTTCTTTAATTGTTGTATTTGTTTTAATTGTTGTTTAATAGTTGTATTTTTATTAGATTGTGTGGTTGTTCGATGTTTTGAGTCTCTATAGGGAGAAAGGCAGGATGCAAACAGAGATGATTATGATGATGATAACAGCAATAACAACCACTTTCTGAAATGTGCTCTGACTTATTAGCCAACAGTACTGAGACATTGTGGAACAAAATGGAAAATGTTTTATTTTGATTTTTTAAAGCAAAGATTCAGGTAGGTGAGAATGTGAGTGATATTAATTCTTCTCCTCCCCTATTTCTTTTTCTGCTCTTTTTCTTTGTTATTTATTAATTCTTTAATTGCACTGAAGCAGGATAAAGGATGGTCAATCTCCAGTTATTGGGCGCAAGAACATATAGTAATGGAAGGTAAATGGCCCTGCCACCTCTGCTATTCTGTACATGAAAACAGACACACACACACCCCAGTTTGTGATCTCCACGATACCATGCTGGGTAGTAATTAATCTCAGAAAAGCTGCTTCAATAGAATAAATAAATCCCAGCAGCACTCATAGACAGCTCTTCTAAACACTATGGGTTGGGAGGGGGGAGCTGAAATCTACGCGGCCACATTTCTCCAGCAAATAGGATCTGGGCAAATCCACTTAGTAGTGGAGAAAGCAAAGCCCTTGGCCTAGCTGTGTAGCTGCTGTTCTGCATTGCTCTCTGCACCACTCACCCACTTCCACCTCCCCTTCCTTTTCTCTCCAGGACTGGCAAAGTCTTTCTTTGATGTCTGACTGGCACCCTCAGCCCCACCCCACCCTTCATTAGAGCATTAGCAACACTCTGCGTGCCTGACCTTTCCTCTAGCAAAGGATTCAAGGAGCTCCTTTGATTTAAAGGGGCCAAGGAAAAGAAAAATCCCTAGCAACAATACATATTTCATCATTGTACCTTTAAGATGCTATAGCAACCTTCATGTTCAAAATATGTTGAGAGTCTTGCCATTTTGAAGATGTCTTTTGCTGGGACATGCCCAGTTTACATGGAACCTCAGGTGGGAGGCTACTAGGAAGGAGCTTGAAACATAACACTCTCTGGAGCCAGTATACAAAGGGCGTGAGAAATATTAAAAACATACATACAATAGCTAAGGAAGGTCTAAATCTCCTTCCAACCTCCCCCGCCCACTAATTACAACATAACATATATTTTTAAAAAATAAAACCACATGCAAATGTCACCCAACTTCCTAAATGTTTGGTCTCCTTTCCCTGTCGTGAGCATTTTCTTCTGGCACACTTTCAACAAAGTGGATGTTTACATGTCTTTGCTTTTAATTTTTTTTGCTTTGCTTCAAAAAGGGGGGTTAGGAGAACTGTGAGAGGTGGAAGGAGAGCTGAGATTCATGGATCAAACATGCAGGTCCCTCATTCACAGGCCACGTAAAATGCACTCACCTTGAACCTGCTGTGAACAGTCCATACAATGCATGGCTGGAAAAAGAAAGGCTGCCTCCAGTCATACATCTAACACAAGAAGAAGCTTCCAGGAAACTCTGGAGTGACCTCTGGTGTTTTTGATGTGTAGGCAGCTGGATTGGGTTGGATATAAGGGCGATCCACCACATGTCAAAAAGACCCATTGCTGTTTTGCTGACTAGAAGCAGCTCCCCAGCAGAGACATTGCTTCTAGTGATAACATGAGAAGTGATGCCACCATAAAGTCTCTGCCAGGGAGTTGCTTTTGGCTGGTGAGACAGTAGCAGCAGCCACCAAGAGGACATGGTGTCACTGTCAATGTTTGTCAACCCTGCCAGCTGTGTGGACTGTAGAAAGGCTTCAAGTCTTTTCCACATCAGTATATGTGGACTCCCCATTGTGTATCTGGGGCAGCTCTGGCACATACTACTCTGGAGTATTTTGCCTGGTGTAGACATAGCTGGGACTCCATAAATCAAAGTCAGTTTGATAGCAGTTAACAACAAAGATAGTGGTCAAAGGGTTTACAGGAAATATATATTATATTTCAGAACTGGATGAAAAGCTAAAAGTGGATTCTTCCCCAAACTTGCCCTTTACTGGCTCCATCTAACACTTTATAAGTGTATGTTTTGTAAATTTTATTCATGTTTGTTCTATCCATAGGGACTAAAGACTTGTCTCTTTGGAAGAATAAGTGTGTATTTTTGCACATCTGATGAGGCAGTCATTTGCTCTTAACATCTTTAGGATGTGTGACTGGAGAATTTCTCCTTTGAATAATAGCATTCTTCCGATAGGAAACCACTTAATATCAAGTTAGATGATGTAGTCATCAAATCCCAGTATAGTCAGCTTTAACTGGCAGTGACACTACTGGGTTTCTGGCAAAATTATTCCCCACCCCTGCTATATGACCCTTTTTAGCTGGAGATACCACGTGCGATCTCCTGTGCGCAAACCTTAAACATGTTTTTTGTCAGTGAGTTATAGTCCTTCCCCATCTAATCTCTACAAAAGATTCATGAGGAACAATTTAAATTGACATTGTGATGCAAACAATACTTTTGCTGGTTGTTTTTAATTTTTTATTTTTTTTAGATGTGCTACATGCATTTACTTCTTTTATATTGCAATTGGAGACAACCTTATGTCTCATTTGTGTGAGAAAAGTGTGATATAAATTGAATAAATAAAGAGCCATCAACTTCACAGAAGGGCAGAGTAATCTGAATCTGGAATATTATGCACTAAATAATGGTGCTAGTAATTTATATCATGTTAATTTTGGATTATGATGTGACCAACATCACTGCTTTTAAAAAGTAATGTAAGAAGTACAACAACTGTGTGGGGGGAACAATTCTGAGCCCACTATTTGGAATACCATAGCCATTTTCTTTTGATGTAGGACAGAGTTGTATGTGCTCTGCATACCTAAAACTAATCTTTTGTCCTCTGCTGTGGCAGTTCATCACTAGTGCTGAAGTATAATTCAGCAGCCACTCTGTTTAACTACCATATATACATGTACAAGTTGACCTCATGTATAAGTCGAGGGCAGGTTTTGGGGCCAAAATTATGAATTTTTATATGATCTGTGGATAAATTGAGAGTCATTCCACAGAGAGGGGAAAGCACCAATGGTGCCTCAGAAAGACATCACCACCATTTCCTCTCCCAGGCATTCAAAAAGACCAGAAGGGGTGTCATGGCAGAGATGCAGAGGGGGACAATATTTCTTTTAGGGTTTCTCGGGGTGGAATACATTCCTGCCTTTTGCTATCTCTGCTATCTCCACTTGGAGGTCTCTCTCTCAATATTAGCTATGAGGGGAAAGCACTGTGTGGACTAAATGCCAGAGAATCCACCACAGATCTTACTGGTGCCAAATTTTCCTTGTTCTGGAGAGGGAGCATTCTTGCAATGCTGTACTTGTTTTTCAAAGGAATCTATGACCAGACAAGAAAGATCCCGTTGTTGAAATTTACAGAAATATTTACTGTAAATGCACTACTTTTGAAAGTGATGGATGGTGATGAAAGAGAGGCAAATAAAAGGAGAAGTAGAGCATTTTTGGACACACAGAGGTGTATCTTGTCTTTTCTTGGAAGCTGAGCAGAGTCAGGTCTGGTTAGTGCTTGGAAGAAAAACCACCAGGGAATTCAAGAAGCTTTTGGCTATATTGCAGAGAAAGAAAACAGCAATCCTCCCCTGAATAAATGTTGGCAAGAATATCCTACAATAGTCAGCTTGAAGGCAAATAACAACGGAAAATAAATGGCTTTAATGCACCTTGTAGAAAAACGTGTGTTATTTTGTCTATTATCTTCTGTCTAAAATCCATTAGAGTAAAAAAAAAATCCAGAAAGACAATTCTAAAGAAGATGGAGAAGACAAGAACACTCAACCTGCTGAAACACATACAGAGAGGATTATCCTTCATTCAGATTTCTTTAGGCTAGATGGACCATTGGTCTGATCTTATAAGATGAGTTCCTTTGTTCCTGATTACAGTGAAGTTGTTCAGGATCTTGAAAGCTCAAATAATCATTCTGAATTTGACTCAAAACCAGTGAAAATATTACAGAATTGGTGCTATTTGGCTACTACTACCAGTGGCTACTAGTCATGATGGCTGTTCTTCTAATATCAAAGGCATTGTGCTTCTCAATACAGTAGGGGTTTATTACGTTGTGCCTTTGGGTCATTTCTGACCTATGGAGATCCTAAGCTGTCCTATTACAGAGTTTGTTAAATGGTAAATTTTCCACTGTCTTACTCTGAGGTTGAGAGAGTATGACTTTCAGGGTCATGTAGTTGATTTCTATGGCTGAGAAGGGGTTTGAAACTGGTCTCCCAAGTTCTAGTCTAATAATTCCCTTCATGCCCTGCTGATGGGTTTCTTGTTGGGGTTGACTACTGTGATAGCAGCATGCTAGACTAAATAGGTCTTTGCTAGGATCCAGCTGAGCTCTTCTTATCCTCTTGTGTGGTAAAGTCCAGGTGAAAACTGAATTTGGGGCCAATTAAATTTACAAATTCTTTTCAAGGACAACTCCACATATAGCACATTAAACTAGTGAAGTTGGGAGACATTGTCACAGTGGCCAGGTGTGTTGTCTTCAGTACTGAGGACCTCTATAGGAGATTTTTTAAATAGAAAAATACCAGTGCAACTTGCATTCCCTCAAAGGACAACTTTTAAATGCTTCTGTTAGAAACGCCCTTTTGGACTCTTTGCTACAGGCATTGACATTCTCCTTGCATTCCAAAATCAACAGAGATCATACAGCGACCATGGGATTTTAGGAACGCTCTGACTGAGAGGTGTAGGGAAAGCAGAAAGGGGGGGGAGAGATGGCTCTGCTTTGAAGTAATTTAATGAGCAAGCCCAACTAATTGCTTTCTAATTAAGATTTTTTTCCCTTCTTGTACAAAAACACCCTTTGATTTCCACAGGAGTGCACAGGACAAGATAGGCCGTGCTGCACACCCTTCAAAAGGAAATTCAGAATGGGATTTCTGGGGGGAAAATACTGAGTGATAAAGTTAAGTATGGGAAAGGTTGGGATAGAGCAGATATGTTTCTAATGAAGGGGAAGATTACCACCAGCCATGTGAACAAAGGAGGTCAGTGGATAACGGAAGCAGGTGTGAGATACTTATGCAGAGCTTGAAAAAGTTACTTTCTGGACAACTTCCAGACTTCTTTTGCCAATATGGTTTGGAACCAAGCTCATAGTCATAACTGGAAAAATATTTTTTCTAAACTCTATCTTGTAAGTACATAAAAATCCAAAGAATACTATCTATTAATGTAGTGCTAGTCAAACTGGTTGCCCCTGGACCAGAGTTTGCAACACACTGGCTACTGATTTGTGGAGAGTTTCCAAGAAAAATAAAAGAATCAATGACATTGGCCTCTGATATATAGTGAAACAATTGTTCCCTTGATCAGATAGCATAAGCACCACTATATTAAAGAAGAGAGGAAACAGAAAGGGAGCTATGGAATCACAAGAAAGATAATACTGGAGGTGGGAAAATGTGTATGTGTTTCTTATTTTTTTTCTTACATGTTGAGAACATTTCCAACTGTAAATTCAATTTAAAATTTGCTTCAGGATTACATGGAAATTCATGCTAACCCCTTTAGGAATTTGCAAGTCCTCCTGGGCAACTCTAGGGTAACTTCTGGTGGAATCATGCCACATAATTGCCTGGAGGACTCAGAAAATTATTAGAGAGGACATATTTTTAGATATAGGTAGGTACTGGTCCTATTGGAACATGGGTCGTACATATGCTCTGTTCTTGTCAGGTCCCTGGCTGCTGGGCACCAATAACCTTACACAGAGGCCAGTCTCTATCTAATATCTTTATTAAAGAAATATATAAAATCAATAAAAACAAGTGAAGAATATAGTTCAGAAGCAGACCTTTCAAATGAGGTCAAATATAGTCCAAAAATGTATTGTCCAATAAATGATATTAGAGTTCAAAGTTTTAATCCACTTGACCGAAACACACACTTTGCCAAGCAACAGTGTGGGGAAATAACAGAGTCTTAGAGTCCAATGAAGCTTGACAACAAGGCTGGAAATAAACTTGATTCTTGACTAGGTCCGTGACTGGAGACAAGGCAGAACATGAAGCATGAAGCAGGGTCCGTGGTAAAACCGCAAGGCAGGGCAAGGCTTGAAGCTTGATCCGGGAAGCAAGGAACTGGGGTTACGAAGTCCACACACGATCTCTCTCCTAAAGGTGATCAATTGACTCCGCAAAGAATCCCTCGCGCCAAACACCTATATTGGGTCTCGTTTTCCCGCCAACAAACTCTTTCCCTAGAGAACGAGAAGCGAAACCCACTCTGTCCAGATGCAGTACTCCTTAGAATTTCCCAAGGGAAGCAGACCTAATCAGCCAGTTGTTTGGCAGCGATTCTCAGACTTCTCCGATTAGCTTCCCTAACTCCTCTGTCTCTAGAATAAGATTCCTTCCTGGGAAATGGAGGGGAGTGCTGCCCAAGGCCTGTTTGGCTGAATTCTTGAGGGCAAACATCAACATCCTGCAGGTGAAGGGACTCCGGCTCTTGCTGAACCGGCGAAAACCCCATGTTTTCCTCTTCGTCTGCCACAATAGTACTAGGAACAGGACTACAAGGCCCATGAGTCATCACAGTTCTGCAAAGAACTTTTCTAATATAAATAATTCAATGTAGTAGTCACTAATACTAAAGTATATTAGGAAAAGATGGACGTATTTCTATGAGCACATTTTCTTAATGCAAAGTAATATTTTAAAAAAATATCCATCAGCTCGTATAATTCAAAGAAAGGCAAATTTCACCCAGGGCTGTGACTTTCTTTCCCCCCCTATTTTTATTTATAATTTTAGAGTTACATTAAAAATGGGGGAACAATTATAACTGATAGGAAAGAAACCGAATATAGGGAAAACAATAAGATAAAAAGAAAGAAAGAAAAAGAATAGGGGAGAAATACAATAAAGGCATTTAGAGAGAGAGAGAAAAAAGGCTCTTCACCACAACCTCAGTGTTCTGACCTCACCAGGCGCCCGGGTAGAGCTGAAGGCTCCCCCCGCCCCCCAATGGATGGACAAAGGGCTTTGACTTTCTTGATATACACTATCCACTTGTAGTGGGGTCTTTCTATTTTCCTAGTTTCTTCCCAAAGGATTACAATTTTTTCTAATGTGTCATGTCTTTTCAAATGATGCCCTAGGTAATACCATGGACACTTTCTTGCTCTGAGACAGAGAAACCTATAGAAACAAGGACCCAAAAAGGATAGTTATGAGGGTGCCTCTAGCAATTCTTTGGGAAGGCATACTATAGAATTTTATTTAATAAAGTGAAAGCCAAACTGGAATTGCCAATGGGATTTTCTGTGTAGATTTAAACTCAATATTCCCCTAATTACGCAGAGTGGTGTGTATGAATGAGGGGCATAGGAACCACTCCCTGCTTGTGGCTTACTCCACCACAGCTTCCCTCCTGATGTGGTTTTCGCCTTATACATGGCATTACCTCACGTGAATGAAGACTTGGAGAAAGGGACCCTGAGAAATTGAGTGACAAGTGTTTGTGTGTTTGTTCAGCCCTTTTAACATCTCCCTCTTTAAGTGTTCAAATCCTTCCCCATCTCCTCTTTTTTTGCTGACTGAGGCATTTCCACCTTAAATTGCATAGAACTTCTGCATGTGTAGTTGGTCCCAAGGATCTGCCTCTTTAGAAATAGTCATGAGAGAACATGCCATAACCAGCATCCATCCTGGGAAAGAGGTTTTAATGGAACGTCTAGAATGTTAATTTTCCAGACCACAGAGGTTGAGCTCAGCACTGGGCCAAAGGGTGAAACCAGATCCTATGATGCCACTCCCTCCAGCATAAGGGGAATCCCTGCCTTGCCTGCCATTCTTGAGTTACCCAAATCGGCTGAGCCACAATGGGAGGAGAGCGGCTTGAGGCTTGCCTGCCTGAGATCACTCAGTACTTTTCTCTTCCCTCCATGAAAGCTTCACTATAGACATGGCATGATACTAAGCTCTTTCAAGTAATTTTTGAGCAAAACATTTCCATCACTCAAGGGAAATTTCATAATGTTCAGGAGGTAAGGTTAACATGGAAATTGTGGTGTGCCTTCAAGTTGTTCCCAACCTACTGTGACCCTAAGGTGGCATTATTATAGGATTTTTTTGGCAATATTTTGTTCAGAAGAGGTTTGCCATTGCCTTAATGTGAGGCACAATAAGTGTGACTTGCTGAAGGACACCCACTGTGTTTCATTGCCAAGTGGGGATTCGAACACAGTCATAGTTTAGAAGCAAAATGGGTTATGCTTTGAACTTAGTCAGCTGATATGCATATTTTGAAATATGTCATTGGCAAAAAAGCTATCTTAAAAATTGGGTTTGACTTTATTTGCTATTTTATTTATTTACTTTATTTCTGTAAGCCGCCCTGAGTCCCTTCTGGTGAGAAGGGCAGGATATAAATGTGAGAAATAATAATAATTTATTCTTATTCTATCTATCTCCTGATATATGGACTCATGGCAGCTAACAATAAATACGACACAATGCAAATTAAAACAATATCAATGCATTAAAATATAAATATTAGAAAAAATAAACCCTTTATGTATTATAATAATTAAATCTTAAAATAGTAAAAGGCATTGAAGCTTCATTCCCAGGTAAAAATCTCAATAATACCATCCTCAGCATCCTATTTTAGCACTGAGAGGCAGCTGAGCAAAGGTAACTCCCTAAATTCTCTCTTATTTTATTGTCAGTCCCCTTGTAGATTGGCAACCCATGGTCTCTGTGTTGTTATAAGATATGTCTGTGTGTGCTTGTGCATCTTAACCTGCTAGTGGACAGGTTGAAGCAGCAAAACTAAGAACAGTGCTATAATCGGTCTAGCTGCCTATAACAGGGATACTGTGTCAGGGACATTGTGAAAAATTCATGTAGCAATACCCCAGTTGTCCATTGTGGGGTCAGATTTTATTTTTAATGAAGGGCTACCTCAGGTACCAGCCATTGCCCAAGTGCAGCAGGTGGCAACTGCTGGTCTCTAGGTAATATGGCAAACACTCCATTAATCCTTTGCTACATTGGCTTTGTTACATTCCAATGGGTTCAGTCATGGAGATGTCCATATGCTAACTTGAACCACTGCCAGTTTTAGTTTTTTAAGGAGCTACCACATTACAAAAACGTCACAGAATATTTCCACATGGTGAATGATTATAGGGATATTTTACAGATAATGTTACACCACATTTGCCCTCAAGCATTAACTTACTAATATAAACTCATCTCTAAAAGGATGCTTCTAATGTGTAGGTCAGAAAATCAATGAAAGAAGAGATAAACCAGTAGTCCAACTTGAACTAACATGATAGCTTGTCACAAAATCAAAACATGAGGTTGTAAAGGTACTTTTTATATGATACTACCAGAATCCCCAAGTCATTCTGGAAATTGCTGTCCAAAAACTAACATTTTATGCTCTGGAAAATACCATATGATGCATAGAAAGGAAATGTCTACACAGCAGATTTTTGAATGAAGTACACACTCTGAATGCTATGAAAGCAATAAGAAGAAGAATCACAGGAATTGTGTGGTGTACCAGTAGGTCTGTGTGTTGGGGGAAAGGATGTAGTTTCTTTCAATGCTGAATCACAGATGGGCGCCAAAGTTCCTCACTGTTGAAAGTGCAGAAATACCATTATGATTGCCCAGACAACTATGTGCCTATCGGGGACATTTAGAAGTAGCGACAAATAGTGATGGTTCCCAGGAGTGTACCTTCTTCGTTTTGTCTGATCCATTGCACCCTTGACTACAAGCTGACATTCTCAGGCCTGGCTTTGTTTCTTCTCACTCCTTTCTGCAATTTTTCTTAGGTAATTGTACCCAGCAGACTTTATTGCTCTTTATCAGACATGCAGCTTCCTTAATGAATACTTTCTCTTCACTTGAGACAGTCTTTGATAACAATTCCAAGTAGCTGGCTTACACACAGCTATAAAAAAAAAAATCTTTACCTTGTTCCCCAATGCACATCATAAGAAACATCAACCTGCAAGAACCCAAACCAAGTTGAACTACTAAGGGAGAAACAGGTTCTTTCTGTTATAACAAGTGTTTGTTTTCCATTCAAAATCACATCTTGCTCACACAGGTATCATGAAGGCTATTGAAGCTGGAACTATTTTTTATACAACGAGTTTTTGGTCAGATGATCTCCCATAATTTAAGGGTGTGTGTGTGCTCTATATGGTACGACCCCTATATTAATGGGACTGGTATCTGAAGTTTCATTTACCCACGTTTGACAAAATATGTCCCTCTAGATGTTTCCTAGGTCTTCAGCAAAGCTCTGTGATATGCTTCTGCTAGAAACTGACCATTAAGTCATACTGGAGGACGTAGCGATGCCTACAGGGATGTCTTGTTGAGGCATTTCATAGGTCTTCCAGAATGACTCTATAGTATCCTTCCACCAAACATCTTTTATTTAATAGGATTTGCTTTTATCTTTGATTTTCACCAATCATGTTATGTCCAGAAATGTACCCTTTGTAGATTAAGGGATCATGCTGCACTTCGATCAGGGGATAAATATTTTTCATATCGCTTGCTCCTACAGTTAAAATTGCCATACTTTTTGCTTCATTGGGTTTTATCTGGATTCTAGGTGTTCTGACCTGGACTTTTTGGGACTGTCAAGTGGTCCATGTTCTAAATGTTCTTTCCTTTTTTCATTTTGAAAGCAAGTGCGTCAGCCACACAGAAGCTGAGATACAGGGAAAATGCAGAGCTACTGTTCTGTCAAATTGCTCTGCAAGAAATAAGTCTATCCATGCCTTTCAGGAACCTATTTAGAATAATATGCAAATTAGATACCTGAATTTGAGGAAGTAGAATATTACTATCCTAGTTACAATAAAGTTTATGGTTTTAGTGGAGGAGGGGGAGAGGTGGTATCCAAATTTTAGCAAAGGCATACACTAAAACGGGAGCCCCAGTGACGAAGTGCGTTAAAGCACTGAGCTGGAGACCGAAAGGTCACAGGTTCAAACCCAGGGAGCGGCGTGAGCAGCTGCTGTTAGCTCCAGCTCCTGCCAACCTAGCAGTTCGAAAACATGGCAATGTGAGTAGTTCAATTGGTACCACTCCGGCGGGAAGGTAACGGCTCTCCATGTAGTCATGCCGGCCACATGACCTTGGAGGTGTCTACAGACAACGCCGGTTCTTCGGCTTAGAAATGGAGATGAGCACCAACCCCCAGAGTCAGACATGACTGGACTTAACATCAGGGGAAATCTTTACTTTTTTTATACACTAAAACATTTGGAGAACACAATTCAGGTTTCAAAGGGATGTGTTTTGGCTGAACCAAGCGAAAGGATTTTGACTTTGAGAAACTCTGGGAATGCAGTAGGAAAACAATGGCTGTCTGTGGTATGAAACAAACTGTAATGATGAGAGACAGTTATATCATTGGTCAATGAAGTGATGAGATTACCACTGCCCTTCTCTCAGGAAATATGTGTCTCATTTTTGTTCCTCCTCAAGGGGATAGAAATGGTTAGCAACCAGGAACAGACACAGAATATACTGAGGATGTACCTCTTCTAGCAGAAGAAGCAGTAAATAAGTTGGTCCTAATAACCCCTAGTCTGAAGATATAATTTTGTGCCTCTCTAGCCTTAAAATAGGTCCATCCAATCCAAATGGCTCCAGTTAGCCAATCACAGTCTCTAAAAAAAAAATCAGGATGGGCCTAACCAATGTTAGAACAAAGAATTGGGGAATGAAGATAACCAAAAAAGGTTGGAAAAAGGAAGAGAGGTCGACCAAGGGCGAGATGGATGGATGGTATCCTTGAAGAGACTGGCTTGACCTTGAAGGAACTGGGTGCAGCGATGGCTGACAGGGAGCTCTGGCATGGACTGGTCCATGAGATCACAAAGTGTCAGAAATGACTGAACGAATAAAGAAGAAGAAGAAGCATTTTCAAGACCTCTAGCTGTATCATCTTGGGACTGGAAGGCATTAATTACAGCCTGTAATTGCTGTTGAAAGAGCCCCTGGTGGCACAACAGATTAAACTGCTGAGCTGCTGAACTTGCTGACTGAAAGGTCGGTGGTTCAAATCTGGAGAGCGGGGTGAGCTCCCACTGTTAGCTCCAGCTTCTGCCAATACAGCAGTTTGAAAACATGCAAATGTGAGTCATAGATCAATAGGTACTGCTTCGGTGGGAAGGTAACGGCACTCCATGCAGTCATACCAGCCACATGACCTTGGAGGTGTCTACAAACAACACCGGCTCTTCAGCTTAGAAATAAAGATGAGCACCAGCCCTCAGAGTCGGACATGATTAGACTTAACATCAGGGGAAAACATTTACCTTTACTTTAGTTGCTGTTGAAAATAGCTTGGTCTTGTGCAGATGGTCTTTCTAGCAGCAAATGCCATAAACCATTCACTTATTGCAACTCATTTATCTCCCTTGAAATGCTGGCTGATAATGACCATCCTTTACAGTTCAGATTATCTTAGCCTTGGGTTTTGTCTAAAAGAATGGTCCAAATACTGATAAACTGTTTTTAATTTGGTTCTAGTTGTCTTTTGCTCCCCCTCCAACAACTCAAACTAGAGAAGTTCCAACATCAAAGGGAAAGGAGGGGAGGCAATCTTCTCCAGATAACAAGCTCACTATTAAACCTTCCTATCAGATTTAAGCTGATATAGGTGAGAAGTACGGAACTTGCCTTAATTTAAGCAGGTTTCCAATATTCACGCTTCATTAAAGTTGATTTGTAGTGTCCACGGAAGGGCATTTTATCTGGAGTTCTTCAGCTTATATCTAGGCAATCTTCGCAGAGGGGTGACCGAAATCTCCATCTGTGACTGGGGCTACCAGATCACTTAAGACAGATGGCTCATGTGGATAATCCTCTGACATCTTTTATACCTAAAACACATTTTCTGATGGCTTTGAAGCCCTCAAACCAGTTTTTCTCTGTGAATTACATTCTCCCCACAATGAGATTTGGTGAGGGAGAACTTTTCACTCCAGCCCATCCTGCCAGTCCCTTTTTCAACCATTTTGAACTGATATGTGGCCTGATCTTTTATTATTATTATTTTTTAAAAAACCGCTTTAAAATACAGTACAACCCCTGTATCTGGGAGGGAAATTATGTCCCCAGACTTTGTGTAGACAATACCAAACCCCATTGAAATGAAGAACTTCTGGCTCAAGAATACCATAGAGCTATGCTAGAGGACCTAGAAAGTGCCTAGAGAGGACATATTTTTGGAATGTGAATAAATGAAACTGCAGGTACAGGTTCCACTGATACAAGAATCTTACTATAAAACCAAATGAAAATTCAACCAATTTGAAAAAAACTGAAATAAAACAAAAACATGCTTTTCAATTATTTCTGGCTTTTAACTGTGCTTTGGTCCCTGTGAGACCCCTTGTGGCACAGCGGGTTAAACCGCTGAACTATGAACCTGCACGATCTCTTCGCTCTTCGGGGGAGGCCCTCCTCTCGCTCCCACCACCTTCGCAGTTGCGGCTGGTGGGGATGAGAGAGAGGGCCTTCTCCGCTGTGGCCCCCCGTCTCTGGAACTCACTCCCGAGGGAGATTAGACAGGCCCCCACCCTCCTTGCCTTTCGAAAAAGCCTTAAAACCTGGCTTTTCCAGAGGGCCTTCGACGACTAATTTTTGGGGGTTGATTTGTCTGCCCATTTAATTTAATTAGAGAGTGTTCTGCCATGATTATTTATACCTTGCTGAATACTTCTGCCACGAAGCTACAGAAGCCCTCTATTTCGGCCTAGAACTGTTTTATCTCCTTGTTTTTAACATGTGATGTATGTATTGATTGTATGACTGCTTTTCATGTTTGATTTTACAATGTGTAATTTGTCACTGTTTTTATTATTGTTGTGAGCCGCCCCGAGTCCCCTCGGGGAGATGGGGCGGGATATAAGAATAAATTTATTATTATTATTATTATTATTATAACTGCTGAACTTGCAGACCAAAAGGTTGGCGGTTCGAATCCGGGTAGCGGAATGAGCGCCTGCTGTTAGCCTTAGCTTCTGCCAACCTAGCAATTTGAAAACATGCAAATGTGAGTAGATCAATAGGTACCAGTCCAGCGGGAAGGTAACAGCACTCCATGCAGTCATGCTGGCCACATGTTCTTGGAGGTGCCTACGGACAATGCTGGCTCTTCAGCTTAGAAATGGAGATGAGCACCAACCCCCAGAGTCGGACATGACTAGACTTAATGTCAGGGGAAAACCTTTATCTTACCTTGGTCCCTGTGCTGGCGAATGAGCAGGGAACGCTTGTATAGTCTGTGTACAAAACCCAGCTTCTTGTTCTATGAATTCAGGTGGGTGCTAGCCAGCATGGTGTTGACAATCGTAGATCCAGTGCTTAGTAACTCACAAATGGTTTCTGTTGCTGGATCAGACCCAACTACAGAGAACTGAGCTAGTGCTTGGCACTATCATTTCTGAAAGTGATAGTCACCAGTTTAGAAGGGATGAAGGAAAAGATCCAGGCTTCCCCATCCTTTCCCACAGGCAACTGGCATTGGCAAAAGTAACGGCATCAGCCATCTGTTTGGTGGGCGCGTGCTTTTTCCATTACAGCAGTGTGAGCTAGTAGCTCTTCTACTAGTTTGATAGACAATATATATGCATAACTAGAAGATGGTTTTATATATATGCAAACTATATGGCAAATTATCTAGGTTTTTTAAAATGCTATGCAGGAATGTTATTAATTATATTGGGTTTGAGTTAAGGCAAGACAGATGAAGGCAGGGATGTTCAAGAGATTCTATGCCTATAGTCCTCTTTAAAATAAAAAGTGCATGTGTTTTACAAGGGCTTTGAAATCAAGTAGCGGAGATTCTCTACTTGATAACTGAGAAATCAAAGTCTTCCCTTCCAAGTTTTGTTTCTTTTAACTTTTATAACTTTCAAGAATTTGGCCAGTTGGTTCCAACAAGCAATTCCAGTAAAATCTAAATCTAAGCATGGAAATATATTTATGCATATGGCCAAAAGGGGAGAGCCAGGGAGTGGGAGAGAGAGATGATCCACAGGAACCGAGAGGGGCTTCCAATATGCTGGGCTAAAAACTTTTTAAAAAACGGCTCCAGAGATTTTTCTATGCCCATATAAAGCCAAAAAAGGACTCGTTTACAATAGAAACCTACCAAGCAGCTCAGCCAAAATATTACAATAACACTTTCTTTCTAGGCCAGTATCGCAGGGACTTGGCAGTCACTTGGGCTTCTGGCCTGGAGTAATATGCACGATCTAAGCTTATATCCTTTTCAGTGCTTGAGGCAGCTCCATGTCTCCTGATGTGCCCTGTCTGCTAAGAATAGGAGGAATGTGAACTGGAATTTGGACAGTGCTCTTAACAGTTTCCAGTCTCCTACTGTAATTTCTTCCAAGGCCATAACCCTCCCCAGCTGTCTTTGGCACAAGAACTGACTAATATTGGGTCGAGCATTGGCTGCTGCTACTAGAGTTCCCAGATTTCAGGCCCAAACTTCTCTTCTCCTATTTTTACGGCACAGCAGAGGACTCTTAGCATAAGAGCACTGCCTTGAACACACTCTCTCTATCTCTCTGTATTTTGCTCATTACTTATACTTGGTATTTGTTTTAATTTTATTGGTGTACTCTGTGGTTGATGCTTATTTTTTCATGCTTCATGACATCAACAGGATCTGCTCCTTGTAACATCACTAGGGTCCATCACAAGATATCTCCAGGTCTTATGTTTTGGCCCCAGAATTTCCACCAGACCTAGCTACCATTATCTTGGATATGTCCAACCACTTTAGTAAACCACTTGCAACAGGTATAAGTGAGTCCAGTGACATGCTATCCATCCCATGACAAAAAAGGCATAGCTCTAAGTAGAAGCCCACAGTGGCGCAGTGGATTAAACTCTTGTGCTGGCAGAACTGCTGACTTGAAGTTTGGATTGATGACCTGAAGTTTGCCGATCGAATCCAACCCAGGGAGAGTGTGGATGAGCTCCCTCTATCAGCTCCCACAAGGATGGTAAAACATCAAAACATCCGGGCATCCCCTGGGCAACATCCTTGCAGACGGCCAATTCTCTCACTCCAGAAACGATGTGCAGTTTCTTAAGTTGCTCCTGACACACACACACACACACACACACACACATACAAACTAGAAACAAACCTTGTGCAACCCATTTGGTATTCCTGCTTTTCTTCTTGGGAGCACAGGCATTTCATTAATCTTGAATTGACAATGTAGAACTAGAGGCATATGTAACCTCCACCTTGCTATTTTAATTTTGCCATTTAATGTTTTTTAAAGGGCATGAATGATGCAATACATTGTAACTGAGTCAATGCAGGAAAGTGGGGGGTCAAACTGAATAATAGCTTGCCAAGGCCATCTCCTTTGTTCTTAGAACACATGTAAAAAGTCATCTAATATGCACCTGAAAGGAAATCTTGCAAAACAGGAACATTTGGCACATTTTAAAGTAACTTGTTGGCAGCAGCATCTAGAGCACTGAATGCTGCCATTCTGGCTTGGTAGCCAAGGAAAGGCAACCAAATGCTGATTTCTTGTCATTCTGGTTAAAAAAATAGAGGGAGCAGGCAATTTCAACTAGGAAAGTAAAGCCTAGAGGAAAAGTAGACCCTCTACATTTAAAACTTGCAACCTTTCATGTTTGTTTAGCAGGGTTTTTTTGTTATTGTTGCTACTGTTTTATTAAAAGTTGAATGAACTATGCACATGACTTCATGCCACATACAAGCTGGACCTTAAGACACTCTGTATGCCTGTCTCTACCACTGATTTCCATAAGCGGATTGATGACTGTGACTGGAGTCTGAGGACTTCTGATGATCTACAATTACATTTTTCAAAAGACTACAACTTTCAGAACTCCTCAGTCATGTTTACCAAGCTCTGCAGAAGATCTTCATCTTCTGGACCAGAGTTTCCACCTGTCTTACATTTCCTATAGGAATTCCACATTCAGGTGTTCATATTAGACTATTTCATCTTCACATGTCAGAGTAAATAATTTCCAAATAAATGTCTTCTTGCTGCTGAGAAAATAAATATTTCTGCATTAGTCTCCTCTGATATTTGCACATCCTAAAATGTTTCAGAAAATAATTAAGCACACAAATGCACTTTTTTTTTTACATTTGCATGAGAACTGTGGGCTTGTTGCCCCCGTTTGCTTTCCCTGGATGGTCACATTTGGGTTGGTTTAAAAAAATGATTATTGTTTTTTCTGTACAAAGGACAAAAATACAACCTCATGGGAGGAGTGTGCTAGATTTGTGTGTGTGAGGTTGAAGGTTCTTCTTGTGTGCAGAATATTGCTATTTGGTGGCATTTAAAAAAAATCAGTGTTTTTGTGCAAAAAAGCTCTTTTCATCGTGCAAAGATTCCTCAGGCATTTCTGTGCAGAATGATTTCCTGAAAAGACATCAGGATATGCAAATCCTGGGCAACAACTGTGAAGAATTCTTGCCAGTGTGTTATTCTTCCTGACTGGATTTCCTGAGTATTAGAAAAGCCATTTTTAGCCAGGAAAGGGATCATAGTATATTCCTTCTGTGCCTAACTCTGGGACTGTTAACAATGTGTACTTCCTCTGGAATGTCTGTTGCCATCCTTGGATCTTCTCAGACCCAAGTTGCCTTAAATTCAGAGACAGCCTAAAATTTTCCAAAACTGGAATATTCACCATGGAAGCATCTTTCCCCAAGAGCATTTACAGAATGTTATTGCAGCAATGGATGGAAAGCTGCATCAATTTCAATGCGCAAAAACACAATGGGCTCAGCCTCAGACACATATTCATTCAAACACACACAATCATATCACTAGTACCAGACTGCAGATCTTTTTAAAAAAGAAAATAATAGGATTGAGTCAGATGTTGCAAGTCATGTGATCAGGTTTTTCTTCGCAAGATTTCCTTAAAATGATTACATAACTGAACTCTTGAATAGTCTGCAATAGAACTCCTCTAAAATATGGTAAGAAACACAGAATGGACATTTACCTTGAACTATGAAGAGCAATTCACTATATATTGCTGGATGGATCACAGGGCAAGGGAGTTCCTTCAGGTAGCACCAAAGCATTGCAGCTAACGTCTGCCCATCAAATGAGTCCAATTCAACTGATGCCATGTCTGAATAGAAAAAGAACAACAAGAAGAAGAGGTAGTTATCTCACAAAGTCATCAGTGAGCCCGGGAAGAAACTAAATTCATTTCCAGTAACAAAATCATTGCATGTATTGAAGGAACCTAGTTTTGAAATAAGATTTCAGATTGTTACGTCAGAAAACAGATTTCACTAAATCACACACAAATGTATTCTTTCTTCTGTACTAAAACAGGAATTCATTCACCCGTTCCTTCTCTCTGAAATACTGTATTTGAAGAATTTTGGACCCTACACAGAAACCAGCATATGGAAATGCCTAGAGGCTTAGAAAGAAAGAAAGCTCTCAGATCCGGCCTCAATTTCTTCTTTTAGGGAGATTAGGAACAGATTATACTCCAGGTATAGATCATACCACAGGCTTATTAGCGACAATTCATTAACCCTTTTTAGAAACAAAATAAGAGGTGCCTACTGCTATGGCACATTTAGTATCCTATTGATTTCAATGCCTAGGTTTCAGAATTAGGATAAGCATATAAACACACATTTGTAAGTAAAGAAGAAAGGAGATATTACATTTGGAAATCCACTCCAACTCTCACCCTAACCCTAACCCTAACCCTATACCTGGGTCAATATAGAATGGAGAACCACATGGAACAAAAGACAAATAGCCAAACCTATTACTGATTTTCGTTAGTCTCCCGACTTGCTGCCAAAGAAGGAAAAGAAAGAAAGAAAGAAAGAAAGAAAGAAAGAAAGAAAGAAAGAAAGAGAGAGAGGGGGGGGGGAGAGAAAGAAAGAAAGAAATCCAGCCAGTTGGACTTTTCAACATGTAGTCACTGATAATAAGTTTCCAAAGGTTAATTATAAACTTTTTTTTCAGGTAGAACTAAGACCCCCACCCCACTCCAATTAAAGATATCACATGATACTAAAAATGCTTCATGACCCTCACATACAAAAGAAAATTGACTCATTTTGAAGATAACAAAATATTTATGATGGGTAGTTTTGGGGTCATATATTTTAAAAAGGATTACATCAACATAAGATTGTCTCTTTTTCCTTAGAAAAGAGCCTATAATTTGCCTAAAAATAAGAACTGACAATTAGAAATGGTAAGCGACCACAAACCAAGGGGATACCTAATTATATTCCCTGTGTCCTACATGTCACCCCTTGGAAAAGAGGTGTGTGACGCAAAAGGCAGCCTCAAGGCCGCCAGTTCCATGGAACAGTTTATGTGTCCAAGCAATTGCCCCAAAAGAGGGATTTCCACTCAAAGGGAGCACATGACAGAAGTTTAGGGACTTTCAAGCTCAATGGCACACAGTCCGGGGGGGGGGGGGGGGGAGTATGAGAAATGTGACCAATATCCCAAATACCATAGTTTGGCCAGCCAGGCTCCCTGTTTTTAATGCATCCAAGAATTTTACAGGTGATTTTCTTCCATCAATTCTTAGAATGTGAAATAAAGCTCTAGGAAATGGGGTTTTCAACATCTAGCATTTTGTAATTTCAGAAACACAAGCTTTGTTTCTTTTCACCAGTCTGGGAATAAAGTTTGCTTTTCCACTAGATTTTTAAAAAGTGTCCCTCTTTTATTCTTGTTTGCATGTCATCTGATACTGATGCCTAAAAATAAACCTATTTTTCTATTCAACCAGATTCCTGTGCCTATGGATTGAAGTCCTCTGTGCTCACACATATTTAAATGCTCTGCTGTGCTCACTCTACTGGAAACCAGAAAACTTTTAAATTTTTAATATGAGAACTGTGTGTCTATGCCTTCACGTCGCCTGTCGGCTTATGGTGACCAATGCATTTCATAGGGTTTTCTTAGGCAAGGATGAGAGGTGGTTTTGCCAGTTCCTTCCTCTGAAAAACAGCTTACACAACCTGGTATTTATTGGAGGTCTCTCTTCCAAGTACTAACCAAGCTGAGCTTGCATAGCTTCTAAGATCAGACAGGATTTAGTTCTTTTAGGTTATTTGGGGCACCCCAAAACGCTGGAAGGATAGCTGTATATGTACCAATGTTTGAATAAAATGCCAGTGAAGCATTGCTTGTATTTATAAATAAGAAGACTTTTAATAAGGCAATCTCCTTCATGAGCAACTCATCTGGTTATCACTCATTATATCATCAATGGATGCTTAAACTGAAATTTAGGATTAACTTCTTGTGATGTCACAGGAAGTGGAGCCTCATGATTTTGTAAGGACAATGTCACAAGAAGAAGCTCCTGGTGATGCTATTAACCATGATACATTAAACATCAACCATGGTTTCAAGAAGTATGCTAAGTATACTGAATCTAAAAGCAAGGAATATGCACATGAGGCGGGGAAAGGAGGGCTACCTAGCTTTCAAAACAGTGCTCTTAGCTTGAGATTTCTCCCACTCCCCCCCCCCCCCCCTAGTTCCCATCCTAAGAACTGGAGGAAAGAGTTCGGTCCTGAGATGTGGCAATCCTAGTTGTAATTCAAAAAGAAAGAAAGAAAAGGAACTCCCAAGCTGTGCTCATGACCCTACCATAGTACAATATTTTTTTCCAGCCAAGCACCATAGCAATGAACATGTCAACATGGAAAGTATTACATTTCCTCTGGTGCCATGTGTTGTACTTTGGATGCTCAGAAAACAGGATATTGCTGTGACAGAAGTACTACCATGAGTGAGACATGTGAATTGTATATTTCAAATGGGAAACACATTGAGTACATTTACTATGCAGAAATGGTTTTCAGGAATCAATTATAATGGCTGTTTCTTGCTTGGAAGCTGTGTATGCCTGGATTTCATACTATCCTTCCTGCAACTTCAAACAGCAATGGAGGGGGTAGGGAGACCAGTCTACTGTAGCCTCTCAGTATTTCTCCTTGGAAGTCTGAATACACCATGAGTAGATTCAGATGAACAACTGCCCTCAAAGAATGATGTGGCTTTGTAGTAAAGGGGCAAAACCAAAGTTCCCACTGAATTTTGCTCACTAGAGACTACAAAATGAATTTCAGAACCGTCTCCCTTTTTGAAATGATATTCCAAATATTCACATTAATTGCCCACCATTTTTTGGTTGTAGCCACACTTGTTCAATAGAATACACTTCTAAAACCAAAGTCTATCACAACCAATTGTGGAATCCAAAGTGGAGCCACTTTGGTTCAATAGTTAAAAGTAAGGCTTATAGCTTGGTAAATCTAGGTTGAAATCTCCACACAGTCATGAAACCTTAACTAAAGAGGTAAAACATCATGATAGGTTTTTAGATACAAAAAAAAAAAAGAGCTCATGTTGGACTAGAATGGCAAGAGCAGGCTACTTCCCATAGCATTATTTAAAGGGTGAAGTTCCAGATTTACATACAGCCTAAGTAAACTACAGTTCAAAGTATGGGTGGACAATGTGTAGTACATGGGATACATACATGTGGCCCCTAAGGCCATTTTTGGGGTGTACTCCTGTAGTTCCCTAATCCCTCTTCAGTCTCCTACACCCCGTAGAAACCAATAGTTTCCACTCCTGGGAGCTTCCAGATGACCCTTCAAAGCTGTAGTTCTCAACTTGTGGGTTCTCAGATGTTTTGACCTTCAACTCCCAGAAATCTTAACAGCTGGTTAAATGGCTGGGATTTCTGGGAGTTGTAGGCCAAAACACTTGGGGATCCACAGGTTGAGAACCACTGTTCTAAAGGCTTTTTAACCCGCCCCCCTTCCCACAAAGTATAATAAAACCAAAATTAGAAGTGGACTTCCAACCACTTTTAGTTTATTTTCTTTATGACATTTATGAGGCTGGTCAACACCAGAAGCAAAATCAGAAGGTTACTAGACACAATAACAACCACTTGTAGTTTGCAAGAGCTGTGATGTGGTTTGAGTGCTGGGTTGGAATGCTAGAAGACCAGGGTTCAAATCTCCACTCGGTCACAGAAAATGAGCAAGTCACATTTTCTAAACCTCAATGGAAGGCAACTGCAGATTTTCTCTGAATGAATCTTGCCAAGAAATCCCCATTATAGGTTCACCTTAGGGTTGCAAAAGCAAGAATACTTCTACCCTTCTGTTAGCTAGCTGATAAGGATTTTTGCAGTTAAGTGGCAGTGCCTGCCTGCCCAAATAGTAGGACCATCACAGCTACAAGTTCAAACATAGCATCTACTCAAAACATAAGCCCTATTGATTTCAGTGGAACTCCATCAGTTTTCTCCTTCAACAGGAATAAAGTTTTCATCCAACCCAGCCTGTTTCTTTAATAGTTCACTGGAACATCATATGACATCTTAAAAACTGACAGAGCGTGGTTTCTTGGTTGACAACCAAGTCACACTGCTCTGTTTCAAGTAAAACTTCCAATTTGGGATGGGGATGGGGTGAGGTTCACTAGAACTAAAAAAAGAAAAAGAAAAAGGAGGGCAATCATAACTTCAGGAAACTATGGCAGGCACCTCAAAATTTGACAGCGTTTTTGTTGTTGTCCCATTTGCAGTGCCCAGTTTTAAGAAACAAAATTGACATTCCAAATGTGTCCTGGTGGGGAGGGGACTTCCTCAGAGCAAAATAAAGAGCCTTAATAGTTTTAAAAGGCTAGAAACTCAGAGACAGCTCTCGGAGGCACTGCTGCTAACAGTCCTGAGGCATTAAAGTGTCAGAATATCGGAAAGAGCTCAGGCACCTCTGTTAAGATTTAAGTTCTTTTTGAAGAGGAGGAAAATGGAAGAGGAATTGTTGAGGCACTGTTGTAAGATTCCTGAGGCTTGAAGAGGAGAAAAAAAAGAAGCCCAATGGACCCCATTTGGTGGTACTGTGTACGGACCTGAATAAGGCTCTTGCAGCATTTTTACCAAAATGTGTACAAACTAAAGTGATCTACAAATATAATAAGAAATGAAATAGGATGAGCCACAGAAAGATAAATGACAAAATTGTATTTCCTTTTCTTATAACAATTTCTTCATCCCAAATACATGCAGTCCCCAAGTTACAAACAAGATAGGTTCTGTAGGCTTGTTCATAAGTTAAATTTGTTTGAAGGCCGAAACAAGAACATTTTTTCAGTGTAACTTCTGATCTGTCTGTCTGTCTGTCTGTCTGTCTGTCTGTCTGTCTGTCTGTCTATCTATCTATCTATCTATCTATCTATCTATCTATCTATCTATCTATCTACTGAACAGACAGCACAGACAGCAAAACAAACTCCACAGCATGCATGCATGCACACACACACACACACACACACACATTCATATATATGCGTGCGTGAAGTTTGTTTTGCTGTCTGTGTCCCTGTTCAAAAGATTTCATCACACTTTCTGTCCCTGTGATTATTCGATGTTGAGAAAGGATTGGTGAGAAAGCTTCGGTGAAGAGCCCTTTTCAACATGCTAACTTTTCCAGGAGTTAATTTCTTTTCCTAGGGATAGATTTCTCTCACTTTCTGTTGTCTCGCCCCCATTATTAACTATGGCTCATTTATAAATCAGATGTTTGTAACTTGGGAACTGCCTGTACTCCACTTTGATGATACTTGCTCTTTGCAAATGTAGATTGCTTCTAAGTAAGATTAACAGACCTTGGAGATATATTTCAATTCTGAGTAGACATGCATAGGACTTAGTTGTGGTTAAGGTAAAGGTTTTCCCCTGACGTTAAGTCCAGTCATGACCGACTCTGGGGGTTGGTGCTCATCTCCATTTCTAAGCCGAAGAGCCGACGTTGTCCATAAACACCTCCAAGGTCATGTGGCCGGCATGACTGCATGGAGCACCGTTACATTCCTGCCGGAGCAGTACCTATTGATCTACTCACATTTGCATGTTTTCGAACTGCTAGGTTGGCAGGAGCTGGGGCTAACAGCGGGCGCTCATTCCACTCCTGGGATTTGAACCTGGGACCTTTCAGTATGCAAGTTCAGCAGCTCAACGCTTTAACACACTGCGCCATCACCAGGGGTTACTCTAGTTTATTTCTAAGTAGACATGCAGAGATCAATTTTATGATGTTCATGGCCAAAGTGGCATTTCCACTACAGTGCTACAATAATTTCAGATAGACATGAAAAGGGAGACATGCAAAAAAGTGTAAAAAGACACTGTTTTACCCCACATTCAGAGAGATTTTTTAATGGGCTGGAGGTTGTACTAGTGTTCTGGTCCTTCTGCCAAGTGATTGCATACACTAAGCTTCTTGTTTTGTTTTTCAATATCTACTCTCAGACATTTTGTGCGTAGTTCTGGGAAATCAACTCAAATCAAAAACCGTATCATTTAATCTGTGCCATACTTGGCCAGGGCAGTATTACCAACATGTCTCTACTACCAGTTTTCTCACGGGCCATCAAGCGCATAAAGCCTGCCAAGGGTTGCTATTTTCCCAAAGGCATTGCAATGAGGTTTGTGGTCACTCTTGTGGTCACCTTTGACTATGAGATAGTGTCTCCAGCTGCTGGGCTAGAGGTTTCCTTTTGGGAAATGCAGTGTACTTTTCCTCCTCCGCCCCACCTTCTTTCTTGTTTTGCAAGCTATGTACACTGCCAAGCACTGAGCTGAAGAAGCGGGTGGAAGGTGGACCTGCACAAGCATTTGAAAATAAGCAACCTGCTGGATCTTCTCCCCACTTTTGATGAACAAATTTCAACATGGAACACAGATCCTATTGCCTACATTTTACTTTGGCAGTCCTTAAGGGACACAAGCAAATTAGTCCCACACTAAAGAGACACAATTTACACTAAGGTCAAAGTGAGTTGCCATCCTCAGCTTTCCTCTGACCTCAGTACTTCCCTGTACTTTTCAGCCAGGCATTCCAGCTTGTTAAACTACAACCAAACCACCTGAAGGAAATAGGCAGTCTGCTTTCTAATCCATGGCAGCCAAAGAAATGAATGGTGGGAATCATAGTTAGAGACCTTTCCTCTCTTCCATCTCTGGAAAACAACATACAGGAATAGAGAAAGGAAGTAGAAAGGGCAAGGAGAACATATAAAGTTTCAGCCCTGGAAAGCCAAAAACTATTATTAAAATGATTTTTTAAAAAAGGAGTCTTTTTAAAAGTTATTTTTAGAAGATAAAACTGAGTTGTATCAAAAAAAGAAAGAAGGACCAAACCGTTCCTATAACCAACTTTCACCTGTGTGTGCTATGTTTCCTGCATTACAATTTATTGTTAAATCCTTGCCAACACCTCATTATTCTATTGGGATTTGATCTGTTTACAGTGGTCAAACTAAGTGACTGAGGAATATGTGGCTTCTTTTGTTTTAATTTGCTGGCAGCTTTTGATCTTCATAAGGTTACCAAATAATATCAGCACTGCACTCTGGTTTGTCTAGAAAAGGGATACTACACCTGTCAGATGAAAGAATAGGAGTGGATTGTATATCAAGGTCTTGAAATTAGGTGTTCTGCCCATTTTGGACTTGCTACCTTTCAGAAGGGGGAAGGAAAACTTTTGCTCCAATTATGCTGGACAGAATTTACCATTGGCTATACTGAATAAGGATTATGGGATTGGCAAACCAACAACACCTGGAAGGTCATGTTTCCCCCACCACTGCTCTTAGACCTTTCAGTCTTCATTCTGCAACAAATGGGGTTCTAATAATGCATACCCTCCAATATTTCAAAGCTGAAAGCTAAGGCATGTGCAGCCTAACAACATCAGAGTGTGGTCAAGATGGTTACGTTAATTAAAGAGGATGAGCATACAAACTAGGAGAAGCTGCAGCAATTTGTTTTTGCTTGAGTCTATGGGAGAGGGCAGCACTTCCTCTCTTCTTCCAGCTAACTGAGTGCAAACTATTTTTTCACATTGAACTCACTTTACAACAACTGAAGACAAACAGGGAAAGTGCAAGGAGGAGAGAGAAGCTTTTAAAAGCAGCTGGAAAAGTGGAATCTCAAACTGGAATAGCTGTGGTGCTTCCAAATGCTGGTTCCTAAATGTGCATTAGGATTAAGATATGTTGAGTCTTTAAAGAATCAGCTTTATATAAAATTTGAATTTTTTAATATACACAGTTTGAAAACATTGAAAGACCTTCCATAATCTGAGGCCATATGTTGTAGTTTACTTTGTATCTGGCTCCCTGGCATCTGCATATCTGCATACAGTCGAAAACATGGCAGACATATATCACTTCTTTAACTGTTGATGCAAACATTTGAACAGATGTACTTCAAACCATAAAGCATCTCCTCTTGTAGGAGATACAAGTCCCATCCTTAGGAGATCTAGCTGCTAAGAGATCACATCTACTGTTGCCTGTTTCAGAATACTGATTCTACAACTTCACAGCGTCCCTTATATTGGATGTTTTTGCTCTGGAAACTCTGTAAAGATTCTTGTTTTCTGCATTCAGAACAGGGAAGTCCTTGTTGATCTAAAGAACCCTTTTCAGATTTCAATATTTGATTTAGAGTGCTTCTCTTCTTTTTACTTTAGCCAAAAAATGATAATAATGAGAAAACAACTCATGTTATTTTTCTGTTAATCCCCTTTCTTGTACATCCCACTTGTAGCTGGGGAGGAGGTTTAATTATGGGATCTCTATTTTTCTTTGTCCCTGGACAAGAGTGGGAGGAGGAAGAAATGTTGCCTTTCTTTGCTCTGCACAGTAATTTTGACCAGGTCTCCTGATGCGGAAATAATGGGTGGCAATTATTTATCTTCCTCCTCTGGGTAGTCATTTTGTACATAATTTCCCATTTTCTCATCTGAATTTAGACTTGAAATAATTACCATAGATTGCCTGAAACAGCTCTGGATCACTGATCATCAAGTTACAAGTGATACGACTACTGAAAGCGAAATAATCTTTCGATATCCCATCAGAGAATATCAGCAATACTATTTTCTTCATTTTATTTCTCCTCCTCTCCTTCCAAAGACTACTGCTGGATGCACGAAATAAAGACCAACAGGATCCACCTGTTAAGCGTAATAGTGTAGACTGGAATGTCTGATCTATTTTACCCCATCTAAAAACATTGGCCCACAGGACACCTCCTGAACTCTCTCAAGGAACTAGTTAGTTTGGGCACGGCTTTTGTTATCCAGTCACATAATGGGGAATTCCTTAGGGTGAACAGAGTAGAAAATAATCAGCTCATTCCTCCTGCTAGAAAAAAAAAGAGATTATTAAATGAAAATATTGCTTTGTGGTTGTTATTGTTTTCTACCTCTTTCTGATCGCACCAGGCAATCCATTTTTTTCACACACACAGAAGCCGAATATGAGCAGCTCACAATGCCACTCTCCACAACGGCTACTAAGAACCACCTTAAAAGCTGACTTTGAGAAGCAGAGGACTAGAACCAGATTTTTTTCCTGCCCACCAATTTTATGGGCCTATTGTGTGTGGTCTTGAACTTTCTGCAGTTTGGAATGGATTCACTTAGATTGCAGGCCATTGGACCCAAGCTGACCCAGACCAGATGAGCAGATGGACCGCCTGGGTTGTCTTCGCTCCCTGGAGATCTTTATTCAATCCTTGACCTTAAGGTTGTGTTTGCCAGTAACCACTGGTTTGTAGCAAGCAAAAGACAAAGGGTAGCATTCATAGTGTGCCAGCACGGATGACCCATGAAGTCATTTTGGTACAGAAGGTATTTTGTTCTGCTGGTCTCTGCAGTGGTGTGACTTTCAGATTGGGTGACCTGACGGGGCCCTGGCTTCAGTATTGCTGGAACCAGACTTAGAGAGACAGCATGATGAATCATACTTTCATCTGATTCTATGACATCTAGGCTCAGAAGTCAAAATAAAAGAATCACTACTGAGGTCATCTTTCTGGGCAGAGGGCTTTTGAGGTTTGCTCTTTGCTCTTGTTTCTTTGAAGGACATTAGGTCATTAGGTACACTTCATCCCACTGGGAACTCAGGGCAAAATGCTCCTCTTCATATCTTCCAGTAGAATACTGCCTGCCATCACTTTACCACACGTCAACACTTGCTGGAATTATGATGGAAGTCTTCTCTTCTTGAGACATCTGTTCTTACAGACAGCTGTATATTTCAAAGGAGAAAAATCTGATATTTGCATTCAGAAGCAGGAATTGGTTTTGGTACCATAAAACAATGGCAGAATATGAGCTTTGTATGCTGGAGTCCTAGGTTCAAGCCCTAGAATCTCTAGCAGGTAATAGAAAATGCACTGTCAGAGTAGACAATACTGGAGGTTAGGTGGACAAATAGCTGAAGCCAATAAAAGACAATTTCTTATGTTCCTAATTAATTTGAATGAATCTCTTTTCAGAATAATCTTCCATTAATACAGGGGAAGGAGTGATTGGAGGCAAGGTCTCTGACATAGATGTAACTCCTGCTGCAATGAAATCTGACCTCTTGGATTATTAACCTTTCAAACCTACAGCCTACTTATTTCTGAGGGGGCTTCTCATCCCAGCTGTGACACCAGGTCCTTGTAGTTGAATAAAAGCAGACAGTCAAAGAGGAGAGTTTTTTGTCTGTTGGACTCTTCAGAAGCAGCAGGATCAAGAGAGAATTCTCCATTAGCCTGAGAAATGCCAAGGTAATAAGACATTGACCAGTCCATCTCAAGCACGATGTGGGTGGACAATTCAGGATGTATGCTGACTAATGAATTTTCTTTCTAGTTTAAGGGAAGAGTACTTCTGGAGATGCTACATTGCTCAGCCTGCCTCCACTGTCCTCCCACTCCACAACCCTGCATAGCAACCTAATCTTCAGGCAGGAACCACCGCGATGGTGGGGGAAATGGCACAATGGTGGTTCATCTAGCAGAGAGTTCACCACTGGGTCCTGCCTTTAATGAGAATTGACTAGATGGGGTGAAACAGCAGCAATCTGCTTCTGAACTAGGTAAAGCTGCTCATAATTGGTCCAAGCCTCAGGCTATTAGCCCTGGGGAACCCCCTCCCTCAACTAATTGGATCATTTGCATATTTCTTCATAACAAGGCTTTGGGGGAAGTATTTCAAAGGCAAAGACTTGGTTTTTTAAATATTATTTCCATTTCATTCTAAAGCAAGCAATCTCACATTTTCAAGTAGCAATTCATGTGCTTTACACAGCTATTAGGAAGCGTAAAATAGCAAAAAATAAAAACAAACCCCCCCCCCCCAAAACCAACCCCCAAACCAAGAATTTTGTGTTTATTCACACTTGTGAACAGAGTTTGGAAATGTTACCTTTTTGAAGGGTCCATCCCAGAATTGTTCAATGGTAGCCATGTTGCCTGAGAACTCTGGGATGTTTAGTCTGAAAAAGTAATTTCTCCAAGCTCTGCTTGTAGTTCACTGAACCACAAACTATGAATCCATTATTGAGAAGTGTTTCAAATATCATGTATTTACTGTGTGGAATGCACATCCACATAGAAGCAGGGATAAAATTGATATGTAGATTGTGAAATGTAACAAGTGTGTGTCATTGTTTCAAATCATGATCAAGTACATTGCCCAATTGTAAACTCATTCTGAAATAGTCAAGTGAGTGCTTATCTACAATTTTTCTACTTGAAAGTAATATCTGTGTAGGAAACACAACTGGCCTGAGACCTTTTGCCATGTCAAGTGAAATACAGGATGGGTCCCTTTTCTGTCCGATGTATAGAATCCAGTTACATCAATTGTAACTTATATTAACACTGGTAATCAGGAGGAACTCAAGACACATTGTCGCTTGAGGCAACAGTAAATTGGCATGTAGAAGTGCTAACTAGATTGGAAGTTATATCTTTTTCCACTACTGGCATTGAAATAGCATCCTCAATAATACTTGAAGGTAGCAGTCTAACTAGTGGTTACATGATAAACCAAGTGTCCTCCATTCTGCTTCTACTTCCTGGTAGCCACCTTTCAAAGTCACTGCTCACTCTGCCTCACAATAGAGGCAGCCTTTCTGGAGATGGCTTCTATCACATTAGCAAGCATTGGCTTAGCGTGGGAGTGTAAAGCAGCCATGAGGTGCACACAGCCTTGCTGTGGCTGGCCTTGCTGTGCACATAAACATCAGAGACTACAGTAAGACATCCAAATCCATAGGACTGGTACTCACAGTTTCATTTGCCTACATATGACAAGATATCTCCTCTCTAGGCATTTGACCCTCCAGGACAACTGTATTATATTCTGGGCTCAGAAGTCTTTCATTTCATTAGGGTTCACTATTATCTGTAGTATCATGTATCCACACTAAGGATCTCATCATATGGATGAGGTCCCATGGAGCGATTTGCCACCCTCTGTGGCAAATCAACGGGGCAGCGGGGTAATTCCAGTGGCCGACACCCCACCTCACCCATGGCTGGCACTTTCCCATCCCACATGGGGGAGCATTGCCATGCAGCTTCAGCCTGCGCTGGCCTCATGGTTGTCTATGGAACACTGGAAGTCTTCTGTGTTCCAAGGGAAGTGTCCTGCCATGTCATGATGCTTCTTCCACATAGCCATGCTGGAAGTTGATGTATGTTGTGTGATGGGTGGCAGGGGGCTCTGAGGAGGAAACATCCTGGTAGTATGCTAGGATGCCAAATTCACCTCATGTGATGAGGTGGTAAGTCTGGGGATGTATTATTCTCACATATGAGGACATACCGTATATGTTTCCACTTCTACTTTTCACAATTCTGTCTTGAAAGTACAACTCTAAATGCAGTCTTTGTTTAGTCTGTCATAATCTTCTGTCTACCACTGGTCATTTTCATGAACTAACAAATCATCACTGGCCATTATATCCGAACTGAGCTGGAGGAGGGTTTTTAAAAATCACCCAATAGATACTGAAATACAACAACAACAACATTTGAGTGCCACATTAATCAAATGACCCATCAGCCACCCGCAAAGATTTTGTGGACTCAGAGGTGGTTCCCGCTAGCAGAGTTCCTGCACAGTTTTCCAACTGGAGTAGAAACATTGACCTTGGAGGCCTCCTCTTCCCTACATTCAATTACTGGCCTTGGCTGTCCACAGGTCTCCTGCAGATATCAGATTGAGATTATAGCTATCTATAATAAGTTAATGATGTTTTGGAAGGCAGTATATAACTATAGGTTTTCATTAAAGAGGCACCATCCCTTCCCAAAATGACAGAGGGAGAACTTTTGGTTGCCACTGGTGGTTTCCTCCGCCCCAAAAGAGCTGTTTTAGGCTGCAATAAAATTTTACAAACATGAAACAAAATATCCTCTGTTCTGATTATCCTAAATAACCAAAACCTCCCAGCTGTCCTACTATCTGGCTTGCAAGAGTTTTGTTTCTCTGGTCTCCATCCAAAAATGAGCATTCTGCCATGAGGGAGATGGCTGAGTGCCACTGTTTTTACTGCTGTTTTAAAGGGCAGAAGTGAAAAGGCCCCGCTCCATTTCCAGTCTGAAAATGGCCACTGGGCCACACAAGGCCAACAAAATGCAATGGATACTTTGCCTTCTCCTTTGCTAAAGGAGAAAATCTCTTCTCAATCAGCAAACTAGTACTTTTGTTGTTGTCTCACCCAAACCCACACTGGGACACCTTCAGAGATCATTCAAACCTTGAACAAGCAGGTCAAACTCAAAACAGTACTGTATACAATAGCGCTTATATGGGTTTAGGAAAACAAAACTTGCATGAGTGGTCATTGCATATTCCAGTTTAACGTTTCTGTCTCTGATTTTCTGAGTCTTATTATGAAAGATCTGTACAAATGTTTGAAAGAGAAAGATTCAAACTATGCTGGATTAGAAAAGCAGTTAATAGAGCAGAATAAAGATGTCTTGGTGTGTGCAGTTTTTCTTCCTATTTAAATCATCAACAGACGCTCTTTGATGTTTGAAATGCTCACTGTCAAACCAGTATAGTCAGATTTACTTGATCCTACAAAGTCAAAAACTACCAGGAGGCATATTAGATAATATCATTTCCTAGATTAATTACTTTTTAAGGAAAACAAGTTTATTTGTCTTTGGATTTTGCCCCCATGGATGTTATGAATCAATGTTTCTTGGGGGGAAATAGTATAGTTATCCAGCTATGTTGATACCCCTTTCAGTACGAGGTTGAGACAGAAACTCAACATTTACAGAGATTCCCATCTCTGACATTCTCCATTGATCATAATATTAAGTGAAAGATCTAGAAGTTGATTTGCCAACATGCTCAACATCCATTAGTCAGACATCAACACCAGTCAGACCAAATCAGCAACAATAGCTCCAGACCTTATAGCACAAGATTCCTGTTGGACCAAACCTCAAAACCATACTGGCTCTGACTGCAGGTTTTGGACAGACATAACTTTATTAAAATTATTATGTTTCAGAAACAAAATAATCTGACATACATATTCTCAGGGTTCTCTTAGTATTCATGACAACTTTCAGATGTCTAGATTTTATAGTCTTTGATGCATGGTTGACACATGGAAGGTAGACACTCAATTCCATTCTCTTCTCTCTCTGTCTGTCTCATTATAGTTAATGTTAGAAAACTGTCAAAGTCCAAATTGTGCAGCAGCGTATATGGGTCAAGTGACTAGTGGCTAGACGTATAACTGGTGTAATCTCACAATCACTTGAGTACATAATGATGCTTGGAATCATTCAATCGATACTGAGATCACATTAACTCTACACATGGATAGAGGCCCACAGTTTCCACAGTGGCAGTGTGTTAAATGAGGATCAAGATTATCTTTGGAATGTGATACAGAAAACAAATGATTCAGTTTGTATTGTATGCAGAATGGATCTGCTAGAACTATTTCACACATAGCTTGGAAACTTATAAATTATTAAATTGCATTACAGACCCAAGACCCATATAATATTTGTTATGGCTACTTAAAAGTAACAAAACAATTAATTTTAATTGTTTTGTTAAAATATGAATGTTTTCAGTCTCTAGTACAAAACACACACTCTCCTTGCATACACCTCATTCTTTAATCCCCCTCTACGTCCTCAACAAGAGATCACAGTGGCAGCAGCTGGCACAGTATGAACCAGTAGTTAAGTCAATTGATAGCATTTAACCATAGGATTGCTAGTTCAGGACTGACCCAGGCCCTGAAGTTTTTGAACCCAAACCTGAGACCTAGGGACAGACACTGATAATGCCATTGAAAGTAAAGTTCTAACCACTGCACAAAACATGTAATTCAAATGCATGCATCACACAGATAGACCATATTTTCATGGTTGAAAATTAAAACCAGCCACTTCATCATATTAAATAAATACTACTGAGCCATCCACTTAAGAAATGGCAACCGACTGTGTTGATCACATGACATAGACTTCAAGCGTAGGGTAGAGATATCTTGGTGTTTAAAAAGGGTTGCAAAGGGTTATCTTTTCAGATGCTTTCTAAGCTGGTTGGCAAGTGACTTTTTTTGCAAATTATCCATATAGAGATGGGCAAAATAGCAAATTCTGTCATGTGATGGTATTTGTTGTTCTCAGCTTTAAAATGATACAGCTATGCAATTTGTGGGAGGAGCTGAAATGCCCCTTTAAGAAAAAAAGCTCCACCACTACTTTAACTAAAAAAGGAGGGAAGATCGGCAATATGTTGTATTCCTTTCTGTTACATGCACTTTCTGGGGGCTTTCTTTCCTTCCTTCTCTGTGTTGTATGTGCCATGTTTTACCTCCTCTCCTTCTTTCCCTTCTTCCTTCCTTCTTCCAATACAGGAAAGGGGGGAGAGGGAAAAGAGGATAGCTGGAATGGCAGCAAAAGGGAGAGGCTCTGGGCACCTCCTTCCTTCCTCCTCCTCCTCTGGTTGACTCCAAGGGCCAACTAGTCCAACCCCCTCCTTTCTGCCATGTAGCAAAAGCACAATCAAAACACCCCAGACAGATGGCCATCCTGTCTCTGAATACTAATAATAATAATAATAATAATAATAATAATAATAATAATAATAATAATAATAATAATATGTTCTTAGTTTGCAAGTGTTTTTTCCTGTTTAATTGTGTAGTCCTTATTTTGAAAGTAGTTGTTGTGCTCCAGAAACTTCATTTTTTGAGCCCACAAACTATGTTAAATTTGTAGAGACTCTACAAGATATTCAATAATTGAGAAACTAGAGTAAAATGTGCTATAGCAGGATGTCCTTCCTGCAAGTTTAATAAACTTTTTACATGTGTTTATGATAGAACCTATTAGGAAATGACATTTATGACCCAGGAACAAAAATCATGTCAGAGTAATTTACTCTGCAGCGCAGCAGCAGTTGGATGGAGTCAGTGGAACGCTGAATGAAGAGTCACCAGAGCCGATGGTAAAACTATATAAAAGTTTTACTGAAAGCAGTAATAAAGACAAACAGACTTGAAGACAATGGGCACAGGACTTGACTTCTCAGCAGACAGCACTCGACTCAACTCAGAACAGAACAGATCAGATCTGATGCAATCAGCACTGCACACACACTTGTGTCTGGACATTCCTCAGTTCCAGCACATCAAGGACATCACAGCTTCCCAGCAATTAACTCTTTCCAGACTATAGTACACTCTGGATGATGCAATCAGTATGCAATACTGGCAAGACACAAATTTCATTTAAACACTATCTATACACAAATCCCACATTAACAAATCATAGTCCAGGAGAGGAGGTGTTTCTCTTCACAAAGAAAATGAGGGAGGGACAGTGGGTGGGAATAACTCTCTACAATCTGATGGCAAATAAACGAAGAACTTCTGAATAAAATGGATAGTTTGATAGTATGTGACGGAAGCAGGAAAATCATCTGTTTTCAAAATGGAGTATGCCTGAGCTGTATGGTAAACCTATTCTTCCAAACACTTGACATGTTCAGTGGGATGAAGTCTCTAGCTAAAAGGGTGAAATGATGTTCCTTCTCAGGGAAATGGGATAAGGCTCATACTCTAGCCTGTTTGTCTCTAGCCAGAACTTGGATGCAGAGCAGAGCAGAACCTGGCATCACAATGACTTAGAGGGATGAAGGAAGCTAAGTAAATCCATAGACACCAAGAGTCTTTTCAAGATTCAGCAATACATAAATGGAAACTCACATATTGTAGGCACATGCTATTTGAGCTACAGATTTGTACACATGCCTTTCCTCTTTCCCTGCATCCTGTTCACCAAAACTGGAGCATTCACATCCTCATCTCCTGCCTGGTGATGACCCCTAAATAATGGAGATTGGGGCCAGCTTCTGATATCAGGCAACTCCGCCACCATACTGGTTGCACTGTCATATGCCCTTTTTCTTGAGAATTAATTTTTTAAAAGTATGAATTAAAATTATTGTTAATTTCAAGCTGTAGTTTCAGTTAAGATATGTGTAGCAGCTTTGGTGATGACACTGCATTAGCATCTGTCCAAACAATCACATTTTGTATGACTGCTTTTGCTCTACAGCTCTAAACCAAAATGTTAGAAATCTTGTGCACATTTCCAGTAGAGTAGGGATCAGAACCTCCCCCTCCCCCCCCCCCCCCCCAAAAAAAAAATTTGATCTGGAGGTATCCAGAGGTTGGCTGAATAAGAACAACGAACACTTAACACATCCTCTGTTCTAGAAGAACCTTATGTTATTAGTTGTCCTGTCTCAGGAGAAACGCAATCCTTCACACCACGGAGTTTGGAAGAAGTGAGTCAAAAGAGCGGCAAAAATCCCACGCACACATACAAAGAGATGAAAAGGGCAGCACTCTTTCCTGAGCAGCTCAAAATAGCCAAGGGTAGTGGGAGGAGATAAGCCCTAAGCACAGATGAATTTGATTTGATTACACTCTCCATGCAACAGATTCCAGAGAGTTGGCTTGGCCGCCTTGTTTGGGATTTAAGGGCAGCTTTGTTTAAAGCTGACTCCAGCTCTTTGGCTATGACCTATGATGACTGAAAATCAAATCAAACTGCCCCAGCTTTTCTTCTAGTAAAACATTTTGGGCCTTCAAAGGGGAAGGCTTGGAACAGATGGCTTTGTTACATAGCCTTTAACATGTGTGGCTTCCCAGAAAAAACCCAAGGCCCTTCACTGGCATTGCCTGCCCTCATATTAGGGTTGCCATGAGTTGGGTTTTTAAAAGTTGAATCTCACTCTCAAGCTATTCTGAAACATTTAACTTGTATATATGTAAACATATGTCAAAGACCCTTTCCCCAAGTTATTCAAAAAGGGCCATACTTACCCTGAAGTTTGAATATGGATAATGATATCTCCTGACACCCCAGCTTATATTTGGGAAATAACCACAGGACTCTTCTTTGAGGAATCAGATGCACTGATGAAGCATTCTTAATCTCCAAAATGCCTATGTGCCTAGTGCAATCCATGCTGGTCTTCCACTTAGTGGAAGTTCATCCATAATAATAATTCCCTTCCCTCAAGACGGGATCCCTGACAACTCAGCAGCCCGCTGTGAAGCATTTGCTCAGTTCTTTGCGGACAAAGTCGCTTTGATCCGCTCTGGATTTGACACCATATTAACGGCAGTCTCCGAGGATGTAACAAGTGCACCTGCTTGTCCTATTTTGATGGATTTGTTTCAATTGGTTCAGCCCGAGGACGTGGACAAGGTGCTTGGAGAGGTGAGGGCGACCACATGCATCCTAGATCCCTGCCCATCCTGGCTGGTCAGAGAAGCCAGAGGGGGATTGGCCGAGTGGGTGAAGGTGGTGGTGAATGCCTCTCTTCGGGAAGGCATATTTCCAGCGAGCCTTAAATTGGCTGTGATCAAACTGCTGTTGAAGAAGCCATCACTGGACCCCACTCAATTGGAGAACTATCGGCCTATTTCCAATCTCCCCTTCTTGGGCAAGGTCATGGAACGTGTGGTGGCTGCACAACTCCAGGCATTCTTGGTAGAATACTGATTTTCTGGATCCGGCGCAGTCTGGCTTCAGGCCGGGGCATGGTACTGAGACAGCCTTGGTCGCTTTAGTCGATGATCTACGCCGGGAACTGGACAGGGGGAGTGTGTCCCTGCTGGTTCTGCTGGACCTCTCAGCGGCCTTCGATACCGTCGATCATGGTATCCTTCTGGGGCGCCTTGCCGGGACGGGTCTCGGGGGCACTGTTCTTCAGTGGCTCCGGTCCTTCCTGGAGGGTCGTTCCCAGATGGTGTCATTGGGGGACACCTGCTCGGCCCCACAACCATTGACTTGTGGGGTCCCGTAGGGGTCAATACTGTCCCTCATGTTGTTTAACATATACATGAAGCCGCTGGGAGAGATCATCCGGAGTTTCGGGGTGAGGTGTCATCTGTACGCAGATGATGTCCAGCTCTGTCACTCCTTCCCACCTGTCACTAAGGAGGCTGTTCAGGTCCTGAACCGGTGTCTGGCCGCTGTGTCGGACTGGATGAGGGCGAACAAATTGAAACTTAATCCAGACAAGACAGAGGTCCTCCTGGTCAGTCGCAGGGCTGAACAGGGAATAGGGTTACAGCCTGTGTTGGATGGAGTCGCACTCCCCTTGAAGACACAGGTTCGCAGTCTGGGGGTTCTCCTGGACTCATCGCTGAGCCTGGAGCCCCATGTCTCGGCGGTGGCCAGGGGAGCCTTTGCACAACTCCGCCTTGTGCGCCAGCTGCGCCCGTTCCTTGGGAGGTCTGACTTGGCCACGGTGGTCCACGCTCTGGTTACAGCTCGTTTGGACTACTGCAACGCGCTCTACATGGGCCTGCCTTTGAAGACGGCTCGGAAGCTCCAACTAGTACAACGGGCGGCAACCAGACTAATAACAGGAGCGGCTTACAGGGAGCGTACTACTCCCATGCTGAGCCAGCTCCACTGGCTGCCGATATGCTACCGAGCCCAATTCAAAGTGCTGGTTTTGACCTACAAAGCCCTAAATGGTTCTGGCCCATCTTACCTGTCCGAACGTATTTCCCCCTATGAGCCTTCTAGAACTCTTAGATCATCGGGGGAGGCCCTGCTCTCGGTCCCACCAGCCTCGCAGGTAAGGCTGGTGGGAACGAGGGACAGGGCCTTCTCGGTGGTGGCTCCTCGGCTGTGGAACACCCTCCCCAGCAACATACGGCAGATACCAATTCTCCTAGGCTTCAGGAAAGCCTTAAAGACATGGCTGTGCACACAAGCTTTTAATGAATAAGAACATGGACTTTACATGACCTGTACGAAGACTTTAGGATTCTGGATGAATGGATTTTAATCTTGGACATTCTTAAAATTTTATATAATGTGATTTTATTTTGTAATGGTACTTGTTTTATATGAACTGTTGTTTTGTAGATTGTTTTATATGAATTGTTGTTTTTACATTGTTTTTAGGCATTGAATTTTTGCCTGTTTACTGTAAGCTGCTTTGAGTCTCCTCGGAGAGAAAGGCGGGGTAAAAGTGATGTAAATAAATAAATAAATAAATAAATAAATAAAATACCTAATGCTGTTATAGTGCTTTATAGTGGCTATTTGATGTTGAAATCATGCTCAGAAGTTTGTACAATATCCTTATATGGTAGATATGCATTCTTCTTTTCATTGGGCAGACAGGGAATAGAAGATAGCTGGGCTGTCTACAGTTGGTGAATTAGGTCCCTGGTGAGATAGTGTATTAAGACCAGAGCTTGGTAAATTTACATACTAGAATATAACTTCTAGACTCCCCAACCAACATAACCATGACCTTCTTGGTTTGGGGTTTTGAGGATTTTGCAGGGTTCTGTCCTGGGCCTGGTTCTGTTCAACATCTTTAGTAATGATTTAGATGAAGGGTTAGAAGGCATGATCATCAAGTTTGCAGAAGACACCAAATTGGGAGGGATAGCTCATACTCCAGAAGACAGGAACAGACTTCAAAATGATCTTAACAGATTAGAGAGATGGGCCGAAATGAACAAAATGAAGTTCAACAGGGACAAATGCAAGATACTCCACAGGGGTGTTTCCAATACAATAGAAAATATACAACAAGTTAAAAACTAGCTACAGCTATAAAACACATGACCCCTGTCATATCTAAACGCAAACCATATTATAGTTCCCTCACTACTTCGTGGTTCGCTTTCCGCGCCTTTGCTGTTTCGCGTTTATTTTTAAATAAACACTAAAATAATAGTAAACAGTAAATCATAAAATAATATTATAAATCCCTCTTTCTACTTCCTTCCTAAGGAGAAGCCTAAGGAAGGAAGGAAGGAAGGAAGGAGAAGCCAAAGGGAGAGAAAAGGAGGCTGAAGCAGCTTTGTTTTCGCCTCACAAGGCATGCGTGTGCTTAAGTTCATAGAACTTTTCGGATTTTCACTTTTCGCGGGTGGTCCTGGAACGTAACCCCAGCGATAAGTGAGGGAACACTGTAGTCCCCGAGTTTCAAACATTCGACTGAAAAATGGCTCATAGTTAAGAACAAAAGTGAGACAACAGGAAGTGCGAGAAATCTCCTCGGAAGGGAAATTCACTCCTGAAAGAGTTATGGAGAAAAGGTGTGTCAGCTGAAGCTTTCTCACCAATCCTTGTTTCCAGAACAAACCAACTTTTTTCAAAATCCAATTATCTCAGAGACACAAGGTGAGGTGAGATCTTCTGAACAAGGGCACAAACAACAAAACAAATGCCACAGGGGTGTTAACCCTTCCCTGTGCTATTCAAAGTGTGTGTTTGTGTGTGTATATGTGAACAAATCTATAGAACCTATCTTGTTTGTAACTTGGGGACTGCCTTACCACCTTCTGCAAATCTATAAGAAAGTTTAGAGAATTAAATGATTCATGGGGATACTTAACAGAGAAACATGAACTCTGAGTTCTTTCACATTACACAATTATAGCACTATCATTCCACTTCAGATTATCTGTTTCAATCCTGCAGAATCCTGAATTTGCAATTTAGGGAGAGGTTAGGATTTTCAACCAGCGTTCTAGTTTTATATCAGACTACAAGCCCCAGGATTCCATAGGATGTAGCAATGGCAGTTAAAGTGGAATCATAGCACTATAATTGTGTAGTGTGAAAGGGCACGTTCGAATCCAAAAGTTAATCAATACACCCTGACTGCCATTTTTTTAAAATGCCATGTACCTCCCCACATAACAAGATACATACAGAAATATTACTATACCTCAATGCCAAGCAAAAAATCCAAAAGTTAAAATTTGTTGACATATCAGTTCTGTCCAGTTCTATTAGTTCCAGCCCAGCAATCCCAGATTTCCCCATATTGCAGCGGGTCCTGAATGCTGACTGGGGCCAGTTATAGGGACTATATAACTCCCCTGCTAAAATAGCTAAACTGGTTACTAATTTGTTTCCAGGTCCAATTTAAAGTGTTGCTCTAGACCTATAAAGTCCTATATGGCTTGGGACCAGACTATTTGAACCTATACAAACCTCTTTAAATCCCTAAATCTACAGAAGAAAGCTTTCTCTCAATCAAGATCATAGATTCACAAGTTGTGCACAATGTTAAACTGCCTATATTAAACCAGAATTGAATGAATTTTGGCTTATTAGGTGTTCCATATGTGCCCACTATTTTATATGAACACGGGACCTCATTGAATAAAGCCAGAAGAGCCAGATAGATCCCTCTTTGGGGGTTCTACCTGATAACTCAGGTTTCCCACACATCACATATTCATTGCCATTTCTGCCTGGTCTTTCCAAAGGGCCCACATCGGGACTCGGAGCTTGTGCTGAATAAAGTCTGGCAAATGGAACAGGAAAACAGGCATCTCCAATGCTATTTCCTTTGCTTCATGGGATGAATGGGGGCAGTGAGCCATGGAATTCAGCTGACTCAAGCCAGACAGGAAATGGTATTAAACCCTCCCCAGCAATATGAAATAAAACAGAGGCCAAGGCAAGGATGGTGTTGTGACTCAAGCAAAATAGGGGTGGCTTGTGAACCTTCTACGTTACTTTCAGTAACCTGGGAGGATGTTTAGTTACAGAAAGTGGCAGAGGAGCAGAAACAGCTGCAGAGTGGGGGGGGGGGGGGGAATCTCCAAAGACAGCACTGTGATGTGACAGACGCCCACATTTGGATTTTTGTTTCCCAGCTACGCTCCCATTATTAAATATACTCATAATTTCCTTCCCATTGCTCAGAGACAAATCTGCTTAAAGACAGATTCTGTCTGCAATCCTCTACCCACCCCCCATCCCCCAGATCTGTTTAGGTTCTTTACCTCTTATCCCACATAGCCCACCTTTGAACTATGTCTGTTCAGTTAGACATAAATCAGAATCCTATGCTTGTTGCTCAGGACAGAGTTATGTGCTTCCAAACACTTGCTTTCCAACTCACATAATCCACAGCCTAAGAGTTGTGGTCTGAAAACAGAAATTTAGAAAATTAGGATTATGCCTACAAAAGAGGTGGTATAAATGGAAACATCGGGACTGATAGAGAACTAAAGGCAACTGTTCACACCTTTGTCCTTTCCACTTTAATTCACAGCCACAGAATAAGAAAATCAGTGGAATGGCTGAGGATTAACCCTGCCATACCAGGACAGCTCGAAAACACAATGTTGCTTACTATTTGTCAGTAATACAGTGGAGCCCCTGATGGCGCAACAGGTTAAACCCTTGTGCCAGCAGGACTGCTGACTGAAAGGTTGGTGGTTCGAATCCAGGGAGCAGGGTGAGCTCCCATCTGTCAGCTCCAGTTTCCCATGCAGGGACATGAGAGAAGCCTTCCACAGGATGGTAAAACATCTGGGTGTCCCCTGGGCAACATCCTTCTCACACCAGAAGTGACTTGCAGTTTCTCAAGTCACTCTTGACACGAAAAAGTAATGCAATATTAATGTGTTGCTTTTTAATTAGTTTGGTAAACTAAAAATCATTTCAGAAATATAAAAATGGCACGAATAAAATTTACACACGCACAAACACACTCCCAAACTAAGGACCCATCAACACTGACCATTTAATTTAGCTTCAAGTCAATTCAAAACTGTGGTGGCTGCGACATATATGCTGCTAATGTGTGCTTCACTGCAGGTCACACTATATCCCAGAGCTCAGTGTGAAACCAGCTCCACAGAATTTATTACCCCCACTCCTGTCACTTTCTTTTAACCTCCTATGCCTTTGCGTGCTGATGCATATCTTTCCCAGAAATGGGGTGGGGGTGGGACCCCAAAGAGCAGTATGAAGCCAGGTTCAATGATTCATGGAACCACCTTCCTGGCCTCAAAGCAATTCCAGATCTGTCAATCTAATCACATGCGCAGAAAAACTAGTTTTTTTCAAACTAGTTTCAAGCTGCATTATGTAGATGTACGTTTAGTTCTCCAAAGTGACATAGAGCCTTATGTTTTGTGCAAAATGCTTAATGTTTTAATTTTATTGTTAAAATATGTCATTTTAATCATTTATAGGACTTTCTTTTTTTAAAAAAATCTCAAGATAGTTCACAAATAAAAACAGATGGAATAAACCTAATTGCTAAAGATAAAACAACAACATCAAACATTCATGATAGTATCCAACACTGCAAGACTAATCTCACACAAGAAATTTTCTACATGGCATTTGACACCACAGAGAAGGTCTCTGTTTGCATCCTAAGAGGATACGGTTTATTAAGTGGCAGTTACAATTAGAAGAACCTTTAGCCCTGGAGTGTAGAGAACAGAACAGTCAAAACTTAGGACAAACTGATCTTAGCTATGACACCACTTGAACTGCCATGGTTGAATGTTATGGGATCCTGGGAGTTGAGGTTTGGTGAAGCACCAGCACTTTTTGGCAGGAAAGGCGAAAGACCTTGTAAAACTTCCGCTTTCATAGTTCCAAGGCATTGAGTCATTGCAATTAAAGTAGTGGTCAAACTACATTAATTTGACCATGTAGATGTACTCTATGTAAGTCCTTGTAAACCAAAGGTAACACCTTGACTATGGCATAGTATCCACCTGTCAAGTAATCCTGAGTTTTCAGCAGAGTAAGTACTCCACTAAGCAACCTGGCTCCCACAAGAAACTATGTTAACTTTTAATATATTATTTCTAAGTTCTGACTGTGAGACAGGTAGAAAGGGAGAGAAAGTAGGGAAAAGGCAGTCAAAAGAACTAAGGGGCATTCCACACACCCATATAACCCAGATAATCCACAATATCTGCTTTGAACTGGATTATCTGAGTCCACACTGCCATATAATCCAGTTCAGTGTGGATTTTATACAGCTGTGTGGAAAGGGCCTAAGAGGGCAGAGAGAGTGACAAAGAAGGAGAAAAGCAGAGGGGGGGGGGATTGCAGAAGGGGTGGGTCCTAAGAAATGCAGAAAGGTGGGGATTCTGTCTACCATTCTCCATATGTACCAAGTGATAGAAATGGCAATGGAGGGGAAAGATTAGCACACCCCTCTCTCCTCACATAGGTTTTAACTGGAGATTTGAATGCTGTGTAGGACATAGCGATTATATTCTGTGTAGTGTCAAAAGAGGACTTAAAGTCTTGAACAGTAACAATTTCTGGCATCCATATCAGTGGGATAGTGGATCTAAAATCCCTCAAACAGGTTCGGAATTATATGTGTAATGAGAAAAAAATCCTTAAACCATCAGCCCTGCACTTGTAGCATTTCCAGGTCAACGAGTAAATGAACCAGACTTTTACTGTTAAAAAAACATAATTTCTTCTCTCTCTCTCTTTTGGATTGCCATGTTTAAACTGCCATTGCATTTCCTACTTTTCAGTTTCCTATGCCTTGACCAAACCCTTTTGCTTCATTGTGTGACAACAGGTGACCTTGTGCAAAATCTGCTTTGGACAACTTGCCAGCTTTGCAGCTCAAGTTTGTCTTAGCAGCAAAATACAGAAGGATGTGTCAGGACTTGATCTAGTAGCTGAGGACAGTTTTGCACAAAGACTATTGAGTTGTCGGAATTGGGAGCACTGCTCTGGGACAGATTAATCCTGATAGCAATGTTTAGAAAACACCATTGAGGACCCAGTTGACCAGAAGAGTTGAAATCAGGCTATTGGATTATGAAATGTAAGAACAGAGAATTAGCTTTGAAAATTCTGTTGCTAACTCAGGCCAGCATGGTGTAGTGGTTAGAAAGTTGGACGATGACACTGAAGATGAAGGTTCAAATCCTCACTCAAACTTGGAAAGTCGCTGGGTTACCTCAGAAAGGTCGCACTCTCTCAGCCTCAGAGGAAGAGAAAGACAACACACTTCTGAACAAATCTTGTCAAGAAAACCCCATGATAGGTTCACCTTAGACCCTCCATAAATTCCAAATGACTTGAAGACACAAATAACAATTTAGTCCCCTTCTACACTGCCATATAATCCAGATTATCAAAGCAGATAATCCACATCAAATGCTTTGAATTGGATTATCAGAGTCTACACTGCTAGATAAACCAGTTCAAAGCAGATAAACTGGATTTTTAATGGCAGTGTAGAAGAGGTCTCAGTGACAAGAGTGGGATTAGAAGATCTGGAGGTGTTTTGGTCTTTGTTTAGAAGTGAAATATTATACAACCTTTTGACCAAGCAATCTGAAACGAAGGGCCTGATTCGACTCATGAAGTTTAATAAAAACAGGAAATTAAGAGGAAGGCCTATTGATATAATTGAAAAATTCCTAACTTTTCATGAATGGCATCTTGACACAGATCATCTGTACTATGTAACATCTTTGGTAACACTGGGGCTCAATCATACTAATGTCATCCTACTTGAACTGGGAGAAGGCAAATGCTTCCAAATGTCACCTCTGTCCCTGAGAACGTAGTAAGCCTGGCTGAAAGACTGCTGCTGGGAAGAAGATAGAATCATAGAATCATAGAGTTGGAAGAGACCTCATGGGCCATCCAGTCCAACCCCCCGCTAAGAAGCAGGAAATCGCATTCAAAGCACCCCGACAGATGGCCATCCAGCCTTTGCTTAAAAGCCTCCAAAGAAGGAGCCTCCACCACAGTCCGGGGGAGAGAGTTCCACTGTCGAACAGCTCTCACAGTGAGGAAGTTATTCCTGAGGTTCAGGTGGAATCTCTTTTCCTGTAGTTTGAAGCCATTGTTCCGTTCCGTGTCCTAGTCTGCAGGGCAGCAGAAAACAAGCTTGCTCCCTCCTCCCTATGACTTCCCTTCACGTATTTGTACATGGCTATCATGTCTCCTCTCAGCCTTCTCTTCTCCAGGTTAAACATGCCCAGCTCTTTAAGCCGCTCCTCATAGGGCTTGTTCTCCAGACCCTTAATCATTTTAGTCGCCCTCCTCTGGACGCTTTCCAGCTTGTCAACATCTCCCTGTTGATGGAGAAAGCGTGAGTCATAAGTGGTGTTTCTTGGCCCCATTGTGTCTGGGAGATGAGTTCAAAGCACTCCCGTTTATTTACCTTTCTCTCACCACCACCAAATATAACAGATGAGCGCATTTCCATGATAGACTTGGGCTTTATTTACATGGCAGGTATAAATAAAATGCTGGCTACTAGACACAGGATACACAGTGAACTAACTCCTGCAGGCAAAGTTTAAGAGTATGTAAGTAACAACAACAACAACAACAACAACTACTACTACTACTACTACTACGAAAACTTTCCAGGGTTCATACTCAATTTCCATTATGTAGACCAAAAACATATACATGATACAAATTCTTAGCAGCTGCATACATATCCATCCCTGCTTTGTGCATTTTGGGTAGTCTGAGTCAATGATGTAATTTTGCTCTGACTTCATGTCAAAAACTAACCTCTTACACTGAATGTTTTTATCTTTAAAAATATTCTCCTAATTCCTTCATAATCTTGTTTCTTGCATCCAAGTCTAAGGTATAATTTCTTTTGAGATTCTGCCTCTACCTCCATGAATGTAAAATCAGAAATACATAAAGTGGACAAAGAAGGCATCTGTGCAGAAAACAGTAAAATATTTTCCCCTTATTCTAAAATTGTAAATTCTGCAACAACTGTTTTCATCAGTTGTACAAGCTGCCAGAGGAAACACATTCTGCTATAAAGGCTAAATCTCCTTCTCTGTTTTATAACTCTCTTTGTTCTGATAGTACTTGCACTGATGAGCCATACTCCTCTTTAGAGCAATTATGATGACTTCCCACACTCCTCTATGGGAGGTATTAGCCTCATGTCTACAGTTGTAGTTGATAGATGAAGTAAGGTTCACTGTTGGAATAAAAGTTTATGTCATTCATTGGGATAATGGTAGCAGGAATATATATACTTTTGTTGGAGACAAATTCTGTATTTGAGGAAAAGATTCAAAAAGAAACATTTTTGAAAGATTGGAGTAGATACTTTGAGGAATTAGAATTTTTTGAAAAAGTACATGAAGAACAGATAAATGTTCAATCTTTAATGTATTGATTAAAAAAAACCAAAAACTAAGAGACACAGCTGAACAGTTCAAACAATGCACTAAATGGGAGGATGAGGATAAGGATAAGGATGTGTGTGGATGTGCAATGCACCATAAGATGAAGGGTAAAGGTTTTCCCCTGACATTAAGTCCAACTCTGGGGGTTGGTGCTTATCACCATTTCTAAGCCGAAGAGCCGGCATTATCCGTAGACACCTCCAAGGTCATGTGGCCGGCATGACTGCATGGAGCGCCGTTACTTTCCTGCCGGAGCGGTGCCTATTGATTTACTCACATTTGCATGTTTTTGAACAGGCTGTAAGGAAAATGGTAGAATCCACAGCCACAATGCACAATGTGCAACTTGCAAAGGCAGACTAAATCCCAGAAATGCAGACGAAATCCCAGAATGGATTCACTGCCCCACTGAAATTGGAACCCCTAGCCATCATAGGTGGATAAGTGTGACAAGGTGTCATAATCACTATCCAAGATGCTCCTGCGCACAGTCATGGGACATCTGTTCAATATTACTGGCACTGTGGCTGGGAAATTGGTTAACGGTGTCAGTAGCAAAGGTGATTAAAGTTACAAACCCCTAAAAACAGATTTGATTGTGGCCTATGATAAACCACAAAAAAAGAAGAAGAGAAAATGTTCAAAAGAATGAAGGTCTATGGTTTTATCTATAACACTAAAGCCCTTTTTCAGGCTATTGGGCATTAAAGCTTTGCATGCTTGTATATAAAGTTTCCATCCAAGGATCTAGATCAGGCATGGGCAAACTTGGGTCCTCCAGGTATTTTGGACTACCGGCTGTTAGGAATTGTGGGAACTAACATCCAAAATACCTGGAGGGCGAAAGTTTGCCCATACCTGATCTAGTTGCTTTATGAGATGTCAATGCATCACCTTTATAACTTGTGGGCTGAAGTTATGAATTCTACCAGCATCATGATTATAGGCTCCATGCAACAACAAAGATTGAAGGTTAAATATGTGAAAATCTGTCAATTTCACTTTTATTGTGATTCTCATAATCTCTCCACATTTTTTCCAGTGATTTTTGGTAGCTCCCATTTCAAAAAGTGCTAACAATCACAACGATGGCTCAAAGCGATGGAATCTTGGGGGTTGTAGTTTCGTGAGGCTCCTGCACTCTTTGGCAGACAAGACTAAATAACTTGTAAAACTACAGCTCTAGAATTGAGCCATGGCAGATAAAGTAACTGCTTTAATTGTACAGTGTAGATGTACTCTTGGTCTGAATTTCAAAGATGGACAACAAGTTAAACATGAGCCAACAATGTGATGCAGCAGCTAAAAAAGCCAACGGGATTCTGGCCTGCATCAATAGGGGTATAGTGTCTAGATCCAGGGAAGTCATGCTCCCCCTCTATTCTGCCTTGGTCAGACCACACCTGGAATACTGCGTCCAATTCCGGGCACCACAGTTGAAGGGAGATGTTGACAAGCTGGAAAGCGTCCAGAGGAGGGCGACTAAAATGATTAAGGGTCTGGAGAACAAGCCCTATGAGGAGCGGCTTAAAGAGCTTGTCATGTTTAGCCTGCAGAAGAGAAGGCTGAGAGGAGACATGATAGCCATGTACAAATACGTGAAGGGAAGTCATAGGGAGGAGGGAGCAAGCTTGTTTTCTGCTGCCCTGCAGACTAGGACACGGAACAATGGCTTCAAACTACAGGAAAGGAGATTCCACCTGAACATCAGGAAGAACTTCCTCACTGTGAGGGCTGTTCAACAGTGGAACTCTCTCCCCCGGGCTGTGGTGGAGGCTCCTTCCTTGGAGGCTTTTAAACAGAGGCTGGATGGCCATCTGTCGGGGGTGCTTTGAATGCGATTTCCTGCTTCTTGGCAGGGGGTTGGACTGGATGGCCCATGAGGTCTCTTCCAACTCTACTATTCTATGATTCTATGATTCTATGATTCTAAGAATCTATCCACGATACTGAAGTTTAGATGAAACCATAGAGGAGATTCACCCTTCCATTGAAGGAGAGGTCACCAGTGTCTACTAAATTCTATTTTAGGTTGCAAGATTTATATTTATATATATATATATATATATATATATATATATATATATATATATATATATACACACACACACACACACACACACACACACACACACATACACACACACACACACACACACACACACACACGAATGGAAATGTATGCTTCTCCCCTCATAATTTTTTCCTATGAGTGTAATCTTCTTTCTGCCTATTTTTCAAATACATATATTTTAGTCATACTCATATACTCCTTTGGGAGAAGGGAAGAGATTGAAAAAAATGACACTTTGCTATCTCCCCAAGATGCATATTCTAATAAGATGTATGTTCTAATAAAAACACACTGAACATGAATGGAAGAAATATGATGAAAAAAATTGGCTAAGTTCCACATCATTTAAAACAGGCAGTCCAATATCTCAATTAATAATTCTACTCAGTTTGATCTCACAAAGATAAACCCAAGCAATCTAGCAGCTCAGAAACGGGACTGGGGTCTGAACAAATGCAAAACCTTTAAGCTGGAGTCTGTTTTTCATGTCCTTGTGGGTGAAAGAATTGTGAATGCAAGAACATTGAAAATGGCTTTACAAAAATAGCATAGCTCAAAGATAACTGTGTGTCCCACCAGACAGGCTAGTATAGCAGTGCCATCTGGGATGGTGCAAGGTGACTGCTCCAACCTCCAGAGAAGATGGCTTTTGTTGAGGATGGTTGCCTAAACAGTAACTAAAGATCAGCACTAAAACACTTATAGCAATGACATAATGCAAAGGTTAAAGAGAAACTTTTATGGAACTTTGTTCAGGCTAGCATGATAGATCAAGTCAGGAAGGATTTTAAAGCAACATACAAAAGCTGTGATAGAGTTCCAACAATGACAACAAGGTTTGGAAAGAGATGTCCAAAGCTACCCAAAGAGTGAAAAAGAATGCATGCGTTAATAATCCAAATATCATCAGTAAAGAGAAAGGATGTTTTTGTGAGAAATCACTATAAAATACAAAAGCACCACCGCACAATGCCGTAGCCTATTAGGAGACACTTTGTGTTAGGTATAATATATACAGGCTCCGTCTCATTGGTGAGTTCCACATGAAACATCAAGGCTAGCCTAAGCACACATCCATTGTATCACTGGGCAATCCGTTCAGCACACCCTTTATAACCTATCACCATGGTTCTATCTCAGCCTTTTTCTGCCTGGCCACAGTGGCTATTAGAAAAACCAATAGGAATATCCCCTTACGGCTCAAAAGACAATGGCCTGCCAGAACCTTTCTTAATCCTTAAAGAGCCATGACCTATTTCTTACACGTTCAAGCCTGTTTCTGGGCAGATTGCTAAATACTGCAGGATGCAGGTCAATGTATGCACAAAGAGATAGCAGATCCATCGGCTGGACCAATAACTGTCCTGACTGGCTACTTCTCATAAAAAAAAAAAATCAATGTCGAGTTCAATAAGGCACTAATAAGACCCTGGGCTTTTGTAGTATTTTCAGTGGGTAAAACAAATCGAATTGTTATTCAAGCTAACTATGGATCTCAGACAGGATTAAATGGGATTTGAGACTTCGTTTTGTAATTAATTCTCTTTGTTGACATCCAGGGATAAGCCACTGAATCATTCAGATATATGTGCAAAACTAATAATCTGGTGGGGCAAAGGGGGAAGCTAAGGAAATATTATTGTTTTAATGACACATACACTATAATAATAAACAAGCAAAAAGAAAAGAAAAAAGATAACCAATACCCAAACCCCATACCTGGCAGTCACTATTCTATCTCTCCCCCTCCACCCGCAATAAACAAATTAAAAATGGACTGCATACCCCATCAACCATAGGCATCTATATAACACTGCCCAGGAAATTTTTAACTACTACTAAACTAAAGTTTGAACTTCTGTTGAGAAAAGCAAATAATCAAACTTAGTCCTCAAATCTCGAAAGTGTTGTTATACCTTCTTTCTTCTTTATGAATGACAAAAATGGTCTGCAATCTTTCAAATAATTATCCAAAGATTTCACCTTGATCAGAATAGAAAATGTGACCAAAGCTACCATTACAAAAGTATTTGAAATACATTCTTCTCTTGTTGGGAGGTCGTTACTATTCCATTTTTGGGCATATAGCAGTCTTGCTGCAAAGATCATATAATGCAACATCTTATAGGGGAAATAATTATATAAAGGTGATTTCCTTTTTCTTTCCCTGATCATCCCTACAACTAGGAAAAGGAAGCAAAGCCCTTTTTTAAAATCATGGCTATGCATGCATCCAAAGCATTGAATCAACCAGCTAGCCCAGACATGGGCAAACTTTGGCTCTTCAGATGTTTTGTACTTCAACTCCCACGATTTAACAGCCAGTAGGAGTACAAAATACCCGGAGGGCCGAAGTTTTCCCATGGCTGAGATAGCCCCATTATTGTGAGATTGAAGATAGTAACCAAGTTATTTTCTCTCACTCACTAGCCTGCTCCCTGGCCCATCTCCTCCTGTTCCTCATCAAACAATTTCCTGACCTTTCATGACACTTAAGAGTGTGTATTTACTTCTTGTGTGTACAGCAACCCTAAACACCATGGGATCTTGTTGGCAAGATTTGTTCAGAGTGGGTTTGCTTTACCTTCCTGTGAGGCTCACAGATAGTGATCTGCCCATGGCTACCCAGTAGGTTGACATGGCTGAGCATGGATTCAAAACTGTTCTCTGGAGTCCTAGTCTAACACCTCAAGCACTATACCACATCAGCTGTCATGTCTACACTACAGACTTAATACAGTTCAATATCATTTAAATTGTTGATTAACTGCTATGCCTCCAAAAAGTGGAATTCTGGGGTCTATAGTTACAATTCCCCATTAGAAAGCTCTATCTAATTTCAATTAACTATAACATGACAATTGTCTGGCAGAGAATACTAATTTCAGAACTCCATCAGATAAAAGCATGTCTATCAATGACTCAGTATTTGTCACTTTCTCCTTTCAGGAATATATGGAATATATTGGGTTCTTTACTTCCAAGAGAGGAAAACGACCAGGAGGTTCAGCTGTTCTTCAGTATCTACTACTAGATCCAGTTGAATTACTTTGCATTACAGTAGAGCTGGCCTGTATAGTAGCAATGCTTCAGTAGAAGGATCTATCTGAAGTGCTGTTTTGAACCCTGTCATTATCTCTCTGCAATCCTCTATCTGTTTACATACACAAGGGACAAGCCATTTTAAAGTTTAAATATTCTTCCTGCAAGCTTTGCAGATCTAAGAATAAGATTCAGCTATGCATTCTCTTAAAGATGTTTTTGAAGGAGAACGACATGATGTTTTGAAGGAGAACGACATGCGCTCTGCAACCTTTTTGTTCAAAAGATATATTTAAATTTCCAAGCTGATTTCTTGGTCCCTGTTCCCCTCCTCCGCAAAAACGGGGGGGGGGGGGGGATCACATTGCATTTGTGCTTTGTCATGTCACATGGGTCCAGCACATGTGTGTAGGAGTGTGCAGATGTACCTACTCTCTTTCTCTCCCTTTATCTCTCTCTCTTCAGGAGATAAGAGCAATGAAATTAGATGCTGGATCTGCTCCAACCATTAATTCATCTCTGGTCCACATATCACTGTAACAGTACCAATTATAATTTCACTCTCCCTCTCCAACAACACTGAAGACAAGCAAGTGCATTTAGCAGCCTGCCTCACATGGCACTTCGCTGCTTGTGGGATTGTTCACACCCACAAAGGCAGCTTTTAAATACTTTATCCAAGTGAATATCTGAAATGTTGACATTTCTCTCCTGCAGCTCTTGTCCAGTGAGGCCAGATCTACCAAGAGGTAAAGTGGGGCAAAAGCTTCAGGGTACAGTTGATCTGAATGCAATACTTGCAACTTCTTGGGATCCTTTCAGTTTATACAATTAGCACTATCCAGCCACAGCTCTTAACTGCCATGGCTGCATCCTATGGCATCCTGGGCTTTGTAGTTTTCCTCCTGAATGGCAAATCCCAGAATTCCAGAGTATGGAAGCATGGGAGTTACTGTGGAATCATAACACTATAAGTGTATAGTGTGAAAAGGACCCGGTCTGTTTTTCCTGCATTCCTTTCTTTCACTTGGGCTGATATCTCAAGGTGTATTGAGGGGCACACTCATTCCAATGAAGTCAGATTGAATTGCCATTTAAATGGCTTCAGGACCTGGGGAAAGGTTTGTATAGACTTTTGTTCTTCAACACATACAACAAAATGCATGGGATTTTCCTGTCTATACAGGATTTCAAGTTAAACATTAGCCAAAATTTCAGTTAAGTGTACTGTTTCTGCAGGATTTCCCATATCTGACAAATACGGGAAATCCTGCAACCTTCATAGAAATTATGCAGGAGCAATATTTCAGAAGTGCAAGAAGATGATTCAATGCATCCCCATATTTCAGAAAAAAATGAATTATTCATGAAGAGAGCACATCTATGTTTCCAAATGGTAGCTGTCTTAATCACCCAAAAAATAAACAACAAAGGCTCACATATTTGGCTTTTTCAGAATTTTTTAAAAAAATTTTTATAGCAATTTGTTAATTATAGCACAGAGTATAGCCCTCTTCTGGAGTTAGACAATTTCCTTTTTAAGATTACATATCCCAGGTAATATGGGTTCAATTTCCTTTTTAAGATTACAATTTCCTTTTTAAGATTACATATCCCAGGTAATATGACCACTGGCTGTTCTGGCTGTGGGTTGCTTGGTGTTTTCCGCATTCTGCCCACTTTCAAATGGCACAAAATTTTTCACAGAAATATTTAGTGATGCATGTATATATACAACCAGCTCTCCATATCCACAGATTCTATATCCACAAGCTCAACTAGGCATTGCTTGAAAAGATTTTAAATCCAAAAACCAAACACTGATTTTGTCATCTTATACAAGAGCACCCATGGACTTTGGTGTCCATGAAGGGTTTTGGTTCCAATATACATACAGTAACCACCATTTACCCTTCCAGCTTCCTCTCCTCTTTTTGAAGTTACCTATGAACAGGCAGATCATGAAATATTGTCCTCTTTTGCATTCTTTGCTTCTCTTTCTAGCTGGAAACTACAGCCGGTGCCCCTGGGATTCCAATAATTCCTAGCAGGTGTGGGACAAAACCAGTAGTGTTCATGCTAAATACCACTTGTTCCTTGAGGCATTTTTCTCCTTCCACTTGAATGTTACAATCCCTGTGGGAGAAGTGATTGGGATGCACTGTCCTAGATCAGAGCACCTGACAGGGAATCCAGCCCTGTAACCCAGCCAACTAAATTCACTGGATGGTACTAGTGACTGGAAAATACACTATTTCTCCCATTAAAGATTCTCAACAGGGGTAAACAGTGGATTTAGTAGGTTGGTGTGGATCTACACCTTAGAGTTAATGCAGTTTGGCACCACTTTAATTGACATGGCTCAAGACTATGGAATTATAGGAGCTTTAGTTTTGTCAAACACCAGTATTATTTGGCAGAGAGGGCTAAAGACTTTCTAAAACTACAACTTTCATAATTCCATAGCCCTGAGCCATGACAGTTAAAGTGGTGTCAAACTGCATGAATTCTATTGTCTAGATGCACTTTTGGTTTGGGCTTTACTATAGACTTTCATAGAGCTGGGTTTCTGTGAGTTTTCTGAGCTGTATGGCCATGTTCCAGAAGCAGTCCCTCCTGACATTTCACCCACATCTATGGCAGTAATCCTTAGAAGTTGTGAGATCTGTTGGAAACTTGGCAAGTGGGGTTTATATATCTGTGGAATGTCCAGGGTGGGAGAAATAACTCTTGTCTGTTTGAGGCAAGTGTGAATGTTGCAATTGGCCAGCTTGATTAGCATTGAATAGTCTTGCAACTTCAAAGCCTGGCTGCTTCTTGCCTGGAGGAAATCCTTTGTTGGGAGGTGTTCGCTGGCCCTGATTATTTCCTGTCTGGAATTCCCATTATCTGAGTTTGTTCTTTATTTACTGTCCTGATTTTAGAGTTTTTATTAAAAAATACTGGCAGTCAGATTTTGTTCATTTTTGTGGTTTCCTCCTTTCTGTTGAAATTGTCCACATGCTTGTGGATTTCAGTGGCTTTTCTGTGTAGTCTGACATGGTGGTTGTTAGAGTGGCCCAGCATTTCTGTGTTCTCAAATAATATGCTGTTTCCAGGTTGGTTCAAGTGCTCCACTATGGCTGACTTCTCAGACTTTCATGGAGCTGTCCAAGGTGCTGAACTTGAAGGAGGACAGCGTTCAGGATCACAGATTACTTTTTTAACATCTACATTTAAAACTGCCTCATCTAGCAAGGAAGCAGCAACTCCTACTAATTCTCACCTTCCCAGCCTCCCTATATTCAAAAGGAGCACAGAACTGATGCCAACCTGAGCATTCCTTATAGGATGATAAGCCAGCTTTCACGATAAGACTGAAGAGAGTCATCAGAGCTCTGGGAACTGCCCTCAGTTTGTAATACAGCTTGTCCATCGACTGAAGAAAATGGCAAGCAACTTGTAGAAGAGTCTCCGTAGTGGGGGCTAATTAGCACTGCTGGGAAATGGAGTGAAAATAAGTGGAATCTGCAGAGCACTTTGAGATTCAACAAAATATCAATGCACTGAAGGGGGGAGGGTAAACCTCAAACAAAGAAAAACAACAACAAAAATCCTTTTATTTATCCCAGTGAAATCAACAGGCTCCAAAGTAAAAAAAAAACAAAAACCTGAGCTCTTCTCTCAGATCTATATCCACCAGTGTTTGGAAATTTATTCTGATCAAATCGAATGTGACATGCCTTTAGCAGAAATAAAAGGAGATTGTGCAGGCAGGTTTTTTTTTATATTTTGTTTAATCTTAGCTTGGCATTCAGATAAGTTGTTGAATTCTCTGTGCAGGCAGAGCCCTGAGAGGCTGCTTAGGTAGATCTAAGCCCTCATCCCAAAATATCATCTGTTGCCTAGCACTCTGATTGGCCAGACGAAGAAGGAACATGTTGGTGGAGAATGCAGGAGGAGGGGAAGGAGTTAAGAGAGCCCAGTGAATAAGACGGATGCCTATTCTTAGAGTATCCATGCCCAAGATATATGCATGCTTGTATACAGGGACTGATGTGTAAATGAGCACATGCATATTGATGCACATCCAGGCCTGTGCAAATGAGTGCATCAATGCCCATTAGAGATCAGAGGCAATTAAAATAATAATAATAATAATAATAATAATAATGCACTGTTTCAAGTACATATGCTTATACACACACATACACATAGAGTTACTACTTACTATATGCATGTGAAGGCATGAGGATGAGCATTGATACATATTTACTTATGTAAGGTTAACCTTCTATATATGTGTGCACAGTGTTCCTCTTTCAAAAGAGTCCTCTTTAAGGAATGGACTTTGCCATGCTTTACTGTGGTATATTGCAAGTAAAGAGAAAGGATGATACAGGGTGGCTTTAAAGAGCTCTACAAATCAGTGCCTGTAATTCGAATTTCTATAATACAGCTCTCCACAGCAAACATAATTTTTAGATGCTACAAGGAACAATATAAAGATAAAGCCAAGCCACGTTAAGCATGCCTTATGAAGCAACACACTAATAAGCCAGCACTACAAGATCCAGAAATTGAAATCAAGATAAAAGAGAAGTTTCTTCATTTCATTTCTGGAAGGGCATCCCAGATCTACTCAAGAACCCTAGAGGTCAGTCTGCCCACAGCTAATTCTGCTGATGTCCATCCAACTATCCTCAAATGCTCCTATCCATTTTGTGTAACCTCCTTGACCCTGGATCTCACCTCTAGATCTGGCTTTATTGCATTCACATCCCAGGTTTTTTATATAGGCAGCAGGTCCAGTCATTCCTAAGAATTCATTGTAATAGGATCTGATGGGCCACATGTTTTCTGAAGGGCCAAATGCTCTATACTGTCCTAGAGACCAGAAAATGGGATCTCCTCTCCTTTGGGAAACTTCTGGATTTCATTTGCCTCAAAGCTGCTGAACTGATCACCTTTCCTTCAGAAGCACGGAGTGGTGATGGACAGAAACTATTGTATTTTATCATCAGACTTCACTTCCATTAGCTGAGAGATCCTCCTGTGTTGGAATTTAGAATTGTTATGTCTTGGGGTAAGGTGGGGGCTTCCCACGTTGCAGTCTCTGTCTGGGTCTCCCCCTCCCTGATTCTCACAAGAGTCCTCTCTACTGGGATTGAGAAGCAGCATCAGATGCCTGATAAATGGGTCTTTCGGTTGAAAGGGAGCTGAAAAGTAAATTACTGTAATAGAAAACGGCTTAAGTAGCAGTGTACGGTTCAACTGCTTTTACTGCAAAATCCATAGCGTTAATTGCTTATTGACTCTCCAGCCTGGTGACATCACCATCAGCCAACCAGCATCTTCCATGCAAATGAAATGGAGTGGTGGGGGGAGAGAAATTAGAAAAAAGCTCAGTGGCTTTACACAAGTCATGTATGGGTCTGAGATCAGTGCTGCAGTAGGTGGCAGACAGGAGGGGCTGGTTGGAAGAGTATTAATTTTTTCTCTCTCAAACAGTCAAGATAAGGAAAGGAAATGCACATGGAGGGCTCCTAGATCAAAGTTCCCTGGCTTATTTTCTTAACTTTGGGGGCTGGAGGAAATTGAGTTTGATCTCTGGGAAGTCAAAGGGGGATTTCTATACTGACACCAGCCTTTTGATCAGGGCAGAATGTGGGTCTCAGAAATACAGTATAGAAACTTTCAAGACTTGAGGATCACGTTAAACATCAAGGGTGGAAAATCCTCACATACTACAAAGCATGGATTCTATCAGGTGCACAGTGGGCAGAATGGCAGTGCCATAACACTAGGGCAGGTGCCAGCCACCGGGGAGGAAGGGAGCTTTAGTTTGAATCTATCTGCTTGGGCTATGAATTGGCAAAGTGCAATGGCCACTTTGGATAGACCGGTACAAAGAAGAAAAATTGTCATGCTTTTCCTCCTCTGAAGACCACAACCAAAATTCCTTGCCTTTCTACCATCCCTTTACGACACACTTTGCTTTACAGAATCAGTGCCACCTGCCCTGTGTATAAGGATATCATCAGATGGGCAGGGGGAAAGTGGGGGACAGTGGAGGGAACCATTCTCTTGCGCTCCCTACCACCTTTCCTCATCTTCTGACATGTCCTCCTATCCCACATTGTTTCCTTTCGTTTCCCTACTTTCTCCACATTTTCTCCAATTGACCAGCATCAGGTAGCACCTGACTTCTGAAAATGGACTCCTCTTCATTTTCATATGCTGACAACACAGATTCCCATTGGCAGCCACCAGACGTGGATGTGCATTATAAGATGGCCTCCATGGGACTCCGTTTTGCCAGTGTTTGAAAATGGAGAGAAGATGCAGAAAAGATGGTGTCTGATAAGGTCCTATGTCGTTGCCACTACTACTTTGCAAGAGGATAGCACAACAAACAGTAGATGCCAGGGGTAGTTGCCAGGATCCCAGGTGTTTTGTTTATCCCAGATCATCTGACAATGACAACCCATATAATTAGGTCTGGAGCAGAAAACCTGGGATCAGATGCTGGGATATTCCTGTTTCTTAGCAGGGGGTTGGACTGGATGGCCCATGAGGTCTCTTCCAACTCTACTATTCTATGATTCTATGATTCTATATAGGGCTGGTCTGGAAGGGCCATGAGATTCCCCTTTCCCAATGATCAGAAGAAGCCTGCCCCAGTTTTTACCTTGACAAACCTGCAATCCAAGTACAGATGGCCAAGATTGCCCATAGTAAGTGAGGGCAGACCCTAACATAACAACTTCTAGTGATAGCATGGGTCAAAATCTATGTGAATAGCTGGGGAGGGTTTTGAGATGGGGCTGCCATTGAGTTTCATGCCCCAGGGGCTCAGGGAAGGGCAAACTGCCCTTCTCATTTCCAAAGTAGCAGTGTCCCAAGGGTTGATGTTACCTGCTGCGGTTCACACAACACACATCCCTCCCCCAAAAAATGTCACTGCTGCCAATGAGTGCGAAGTGGAAAGTTTGTGACAGGTCAAATGACTTTTCAGGACTTTTTCAACCAACATCTCTGGTGATGCTGCACCTTGTAATCGCCTTCTGCACTTGACTGAGCAGCTCACTTACAGCAAAGACAATGAGAAATCATAGACCAAAGAGCATTTAAATGAAAACCAATTGCAGCAAGATTTTATCTTTCCAGGGAACATATTTCAGGGTGGAGAAAAGTGTCACAAAGATAGATTCATTTAGCTGCTGGATGCCATAGTAGTAGAAATTAAGCACCAGAAACAGAAGGAAATAGGAATAAGAAAAATGTTTAAATAATGCTAAGCATTTACTATATTGAAAATGGTTTCTTAACTGTATGAGTACTTCTCAATAACAATATAATAAATTAAATAAAACAAAAATCACCCGGTGTGCTAAGATTTAGGTCCTTCAGCAATTTCTTTTCCTCAGCAAATATGAACAAACTTAATTACCTCTCAGTTTCATTGCTAGGATGACTCAGCATCAGAGTCATAAATAAATCCAGCAAGATCTATTGTCGGAATCCTTTGGCATCTCTTTGGTTCATAATCCTTCAAAATTTGGATGAGTCACTTTGTGCTGGTTTCACTTATCCCAACACCGAGCAACCAAACAAGATTGGTTTGCAAGATTTCCTCAGCCTGGTATCCTCCATATGTGTTTGACTACAACTTCTATAATTCACAGCTAGCATGTTTGGGGAAGATGGAACATCCAAATACATATGGAAGCCACCAGGTTGGGAAGGCTTCCAATTGTCTTTGCCGTGTTGTAAAATGACAACAGCGTTAGCAGATAGATAACATAGTTATTTATCCATGTCAATTTTTACATATGCAAGTCTGCAATGACATATTCAAGAGATGAAGTAATCATTATATTTTGAGCATATTTTCCCATCAATGCAATTTTTATCAATACAGTAGAGTCTCACTTATCCAACGTTCTGGATTATCCAACGCATTTTTGTAGTCAGTGTTTTCAATACATCATATATTTTGGTGCTAAATTCGTAAATACAGTAATTACTACATAGCATTACTGCATATTGAACTACTTTTTCTGTCAAATTTGTTGTATAACATGATGTTTTGGTGCTTAATTTGTAAAATCATAACCTAATTTGATGTTTAATAGGCTTTTCCTTAAACCCTCCCTATTATCCAACATATTCACTTATCCAACATTCTGTCGGCCCGTTTATGTTGGATAAGTGAGACTCTACCATATTTCTGAAAAAAATGATATTTTAATGTATCCTAAAATTTCCCCCTTTCCCCATTTTTAAAATAAAAAGTTGCTAAATGACTACTGAAACTGTGTTCACGTGAATAAGTACCTAATGACATATTTAAAATATACCTAGTAATATGCTTTCTTCTAATGGGTGTCATTTTGCCTTTGTGTCAGTTCCTCCAGATCTTTTTAATGAATACTAAAACACTGTTTGGATTATCCTTAAAAAAAATTCTGAAGTTACTGCATAGTAACACTGAAGTAAAGAAGACATTAAATAATCTGATTGTAAAATTCGATTAGAATTAAAAAAAACACAAAAATGCCCAGAATTTTGCCTTTCTCACTCATACTAGTGATGTCACACATGCTCCTCCAGGCAACATATGTAACACCTCAGCAGGAGTTCACCTTGTCCTCAAGACCAACCAGGAAACCAAAAGTAATAGTAAAACAGTTTATTGATAAAAACACATATAAAAGGGAAAAATCACTGTAGAAAATAGGAAAGACAAAATCCAAGAGATAATGAGGAAAAATAGTCATTCAAGCAATAAGCCAGACCAAACTGGCAATAGAAAAACAATCCAAAGGTAATAATCAAAACAGTTCAAAGCTGTTTCAGGGAACAAGGTACAGATATCTCAAAATCTAACATGAAAGTATATCCAGAGAAACAAGGACCAAAACATGAACATGAATCCAAAAGCCAGACTATAAAAACTTCTTATGCTATGCATCCAAACTCTTCAAATCTTGAACTAGACATGAACTAGAAACAAGACTTGAGATCCTCACTTGTTCAGTGACATTGCCTGATCTGCCTTTAATGAAAACACCCTTTTTATTTAAGGACCACAAGACATGAAATCACGTCATTAGCATCTGCATTGAGGCTAAAAGGTCTTTTCATGAATTTGGTTTGACCTCAGGAGCTTCGCTCCTTCCCCCACTAGAATTGAGCTTCAGACTCCTACTATCAATAACAGGTGTGTTCCCAGGGGAAACTTCCCTCTCATGAGAAGCTTCACTCTCTTGCAGTTCCTTATCTTGTGTTGCTAAGGAATGATTAGGGCAAAGGATCTCCTTATCGTCTGGTTCAGAAGCTGCTTCCCTCTCTGGTCTCTTTCCACAGCAGAATCCTGTTCTAAAATCCCCTCATTTCCCATCAGTCCTCAAAACCATCCACTCACAGTCAGCATCTGGCTAAACTACAACAACACATAGTAAAATCTGTGCCCGCATATACTGTTGTCCTTCACCATATGCAGGTTTAAAAGTAATGCAATGCTTTTGGGTTGCTTTTAAACCCATGAGGGTCTGCCTCCAGGGGCAAACCAAGAATGGGCAACTTGGAAGTCCCTAAACAGACTGAGAAGTGGAGTGGGCAGATCAAAAGACAACCTGGTAAGATGGCACTACCTGGAGAAATCTTCCACCTTGTGTGACTGTGGAGCTGAACAAACAACTCCTCATATATATGCTTGCCCACAATGCCTTGCCTCATGCACGGAGGAGGAGTTGTTTAAAGCTATGGACAATGCGATTGCTGTTGCCTGCTTTTGGTCCAAAATTATTTAGCTGTTTGTGATTCCTTTATTTTATCATTTTTAAACCTATTTATTATGCAATTCTTTTGACACGAAATAAATAAATATGCAGGTTTAATTTGTGAAGATTTTATTATTCATGGTTTTGATTAATATGCTCTCTTTAGGAATTTCTAGGCCCTTCAGGGTATGTTATGGTCAACTTCCACCAGAAAGCAACTGTAGAGTTGCCTGGAAGACACAGAAATCTCAGAGAGAACATTTCCTTCAGTACAATTCTGTGCTAACCTTCTCCTTGGAAGATCAAGGGATTCCTAGAGAGGTGTTCTCTCAGGTTAAAAAAATTGGGATTTAGGGGTCCTGTTTCCCTAAACCCCACAAAAGTGAAGGGCCTTCTGTAATTATATTTGAACAGACATGCATAAACACACACATCTGCAAAACACTCCTGGCTGTTTCAAAGATAATGCCCAAGAGACAGTTGATCAATACTGCTAGCTTTCACTGTCATACTACAGTACTAGTTAGATACATAAGGCTTTTTGAAATGCAGTTTTCCCACATCTTCTTACCTTACCCCAAGGGAAAAGAAATGTATAATAGACTCGAAAAGTCTTACTTGAATTGCATTCACTGAGGTTAGCACAAGATTATAGACTGTGGCATAGCTTTTACATCCAAATGGAACTTGAGAGCATCTCATTAAATTGCTTATGTTTACTTTTCTCCAAGTGGGGGAAGCACCATATGTGCACACACACACACACACACGTGCACGCGCGCGCGAGCCTACTGATGAAGTCCATCCTTGTCATGCCCCCAAGAGGCAGAAATGAACATGGTTTGTAGGAGAGCATCACAGAATGTTCTCAGGTCCTTTCCTGTAAACATTTTTAGGGAAAGAGGCAGCACAGGGAAACGGGTGTGTGTGTGTGTGAGAGAGAAGCTGGATGGATTAGAAGCACTCTTTGAGGGTCAGAGACTGCAAACCTTCAAAAGCTTTGTATCCTCTCAATCTCTGCTTTAGATTGTTTTTGTTTCCCAATAGCTGCAAGAACAATCTTATAGCTCCATGAGGAATGATCTCATCCCACAATGCATCTCAGAAAGGATCCTATATGTAGTATCTTTTGAAAGATGTGTTGTGGGATAAGGTAGTCACTAACAGAAGATGTTTTGCTGACTTCCCATAGGAAAGTACCATAGTTGAAAAGGAAGAAAGACAGTTTGGAAAGATGCAGCAGCCTCTGATCAGAGCTCTGAATGTTATTCAAAAACCACAGTATGTTACTTATTCATTTGCTTTCATGAGTGATACATTATTAATTTACAATGCTTGCTACTCACAAGCTACAAATAACACAATAATAACAAGAATGTGTCCCAAAAAAGGTTCTCTCCCCATGCATCCAATATGACATGTCAAAGGCAAAGATAAATTTCATTATCTTTCTTTTAAACCATTCCCCTTACCATTCTGGAAGTACAGATAGGTTTGTAAATAATATAGATGCCTCATCTCAACCTTCTACAATTAATTAAATAAAGCAGTTACTAAACAACAAATTGCCGAAAAGCTGTACATACCTTAGCTATATATAGGCCATCCCAAAAAATGTATAGATACTTAACAATGTATCATTCCAGATATTTGTCACACCACTCCAAAATGTATACACCCTTAACAGAGAATTCTCATAAAATTATAAGAAAAACTTTGTGATGTTTGCAACTTTGTGCTTTGATAACACAAGCAATGCATAGCTTTGCAGAAAAGACCATTCAAACACCTAACATCAAATCATAATTTAGAATGAATTTCTAATTCAGATTAACTCATTCTTATAATATCTATTCTTCAATTTACCTAACCTTCAAATAATTGCCATAAGAACTATTAGCTGTTAAAAGGTGTGTATATTTTGGGGATACAAAAAATGTGTGTGTAGCACATGCACATCTTTGTATATGTGTGTGTGTGTTTCTCAACGGATTAGTCCTGCTGCAGGTTCTCCAAGCGAATGTTCCTACTCATGGATAACTTCTGCCATCTTGACCACACTCTGATGCTGCTCTAGACATGTTTTCTAGTTTTCACCTATGAAATGAAATGGAGAGTATGGCTATGATAGCAACCCCATGGGATACATTTATGGCTACGGCAGTTCCCTCTTTGTACCCAATTGGGGTGTGTGTATGTGTGCAGAAAAACTGGTTACAGAAAAACTGGCTAAGGGAGGTTTAATTCAACCCACTGAGTACAGTGGGAACTGGCTGAGCCCTGGCACAGTTAATCATGAATTTTTTAAAAAGAAATAATGCTCACCTGTACATGAGACACAACAGAAAGTTTAAACCTGAGGGCAATGATCCCCTAGAGTTTTAGACAGAAATAGGCCTTTCATAATATAAGCTGTATTCCTTATCTGAAATTTTGAAATATGAAATCCAACTTTGTTCACATGGGAGGTTGAAGTTGTCACCCTTTTGCTTTCTTTTGATTGTGTATAAAATTACCTTCAGGCTCTGTATGCAATCTGTATATGAAACTTATATGAATTTTATATTTAGACTGGGTTTTAGCTTTAAGATATCTCATTATGTATGTACAGTAGAGTATGTACTTATCCAACATAAACGGGCTGGCAGAACGTTGGATAAGCAAATATGTGGGATAATAGGGAGGGTTTAAGGAAAAGCCTATTAAACATCAAAATAGGTTATGATTTTACAAATTAAGCACCAAAACATCATGTTATACAACAAATTTGACAGAAAAAGTAGTTCATTGCACATTAATGCTATGTAGTAATTACTGTATTAATGTGTAATGAACTACTTTTTCTGTCAAATGTTGCTGTTAGCTTTTTTCCCCCCTGCACTTCTTGGGTAGCTTTCAAAATAACCTGGCAACATTTGTGTTGTTCCAGCCCAGTTAATGCAAGTTCCAAATATGTGCTGAGTTTCCCTTATCCAAGTTGTTCTGGATTTTTTTTGGGGGGGTGGGGCGGCGCGGGGGGCAGGATTTTGAAAAACCTGTAATTGAATATAATGCACATACATAACATGTATTCAAGGATCTGAACATATTTTTGTGATACCCCACTGACATGGAAGCCAACATTGTACCCGCATGTCCATACATTTTACTATCTACAGAGTAAATAATATCTTGGAATGAGAGTGGATGATACTGAGGAAACAGTACAAGTGCAAAAGGCTAGTTCAACTCATTCTTCTGCATTGTGGCCCCATTTCTGACAAAGAAAAAGACAACACATAATTTCCCATCATGTCTCTGCTTGTGCTTATTTAACAAAATCAGCTCAAGCACCACAGAAAACTGACTTGACCATAGTCCCTGGACCCCATTGCTGTTCTTACTTGAATTGCACTCAAAGAAGTTACTATCGTATTATATACGAGGCTGTGAGCTTACTTCTGCATCCAAATGGAACCTGAGAGCTTCTTATTAAATTGCTTATGTCTGGAAAATTGGTCTGCTTATCTCCAAGTGGGGAAGAGAGACAGTATTTATAGACAACACGTTGATGAAGTCTGTCCTTGTTGTGCCCCCAAGAGGCAGAGATGAACAGGGCTTTCATCCTCCAGCATCCAATCTAATTTTACACTTCATCTCTGCTTGCCAGCTTCTGGAAGCCGTTACTCACTCATTAAAACTTTCATTTCCTCCTGTAAGTTCCATCTGATATTCTGCTAGTTCCTCTACATCACTGCAAGGGCTCAAATACCTCTGGAACCATGTCATAGGATGCCGAGCCATTCACCCCTTGAATGCAAGGTCAGATGCCATCTGCTAGGGTAATGTCACACACAAGCTCCCAAACTATGCACTAGAGAGGGATATCCTGAAACTAGCATAAACACATGCTAGTTTTGATTCAGATCACAAAATATTATTTTGTTTGTTGAACAATGGGGATCATTAGGGGTGCTGTATTAGGCTCTGCTGGTGGAAAGGAATACTGGAAAGGCACATATGATAAAGAAGAGAAAACGTTCAGTAGAAAGAAAACAGAATACCCTTCATGTACTTCACATCCTACACTTACATCTTCTGAATGCTTTAAAGTCCTTAAACCAATCATAAGGTTAATAGCAGTCAAGAGTCCCCAAATTTCACAAAGGCTAATATAAATTACTGATAGATTATGGACTTCAACTCAGTGGAGGCTGGTGGCTCTGATGGAAATTTAGCAATGAATCACTTCTGGGCTTTGGTTTGAAAGGACCTGCCCAAGATGCCAAACTCTATCACCAAAATAGGTTTAGCACCTTGGAGAGCTCCTCTAAACCCAGACTAAAATCTAGAGCAGATCCATGGCCTTCTGGATATCAGAGCCACCAGCTTCCAAAGTTTTGTCCATGCTTGACAGGACCAGTAACAGTGGCAATTGAATGTTGGTACAAATAAACTTTTTCATGATCACTTGATGCTGTAAACTATTTTTTCATGTTTTCCTTCTTCCTAGTTCAATACATTTTACACCAGTTCTAGAAAGAAGAAAGCAAATGTGAGCTATACCCCATCTTTTTCCATGGTCCCTGGACATAGGTCGAAGTCTCATCCAACTGTCACATTACAATCATCCAGGAGGTGATTTTATACTTTATATTTTATACTTTTATATACCCAGGATTATACTTGGTTGCTTAAGGCATTGTGGGTGTCTGTGTGCAAAATTGCTGTCAGTCTACTAAAAGAAGAAGCACAGGAGGGGAGAGAAAATGTTAGGCAAACCACAGAAGCCATGTTGTTACTAATACAACTCCATCCTATAGAAACATTTGAAGATTTTTTTTCTCTATCAGAGAATGTGGCCCATAATTTTACACAACTATTTTCCTTCCTGAAACTGGAAGAAGTTACAAAAAGATCTTCCCTTTCTTTTCTTTTTGAAACCAGTGTCCTATTACCCTTTTGCACTGCATAGCTAAGTTAATGTGAGTTTTGGACAATGAAAGAATCCACCATTTCCTTCTCTTCTCTAGCACTAGTGATAGGCCCACACATGGCCTTTCTCGTTTAGCAATTTGTAAAGTATTTGGCTGGGTTGATCATAGTTGATCTTCTTGGATCACTGCAATCAATTAGAAATCCAGGTAGGGGATCAGCCTGTGACCCCTCTCCCCTGACTATTGTACATTGAAGGTGAGCGATTGTACAAAGAGGTATGGGATTCCTTTTTTCACAGCATTTTTTTTCGTGTCAGGAGTAACCTGAGTCACTTCTGGTCTGAGAGAATTGACCGTCTGCAAGGACGTTGCCCAGGGGATGCCCAGATGTTTTTGATGTTTTTACCATCCTTGTGGGAGGCTTCTCTCATGTCCCCGCATGGAACTGGAGCTGATAGAGGGAGCTCATCCGCGCTCTCCCCGGGTGGGATTCGAACCTGGCAGCCTTCAGGTCAGCAACCCAACCTTCAGGTTACAAGGCTTTAACCCATTACGCCATTGGAGGCTCCACAGCATTAAAATTTATACATTGTCACAAACAGGAATCATATATACATTGGTTAGACCATGCCTTTTGGTAAAACAGGATTCTGATTGGAGATCCAGAGACTTACAACTATCCATGCATTTTTATTTCAGAAATTCTTGCTAAGCAATGCAGGATTCAGTGGCTACTTCCTTCTATTGTTATCACCTTCCACCTCTCAACTGTGAATGCCAGGCTCACACCTAGCTATTGCTGAAGAGATGCAACACACATACTGTTTATCAGAGTGTGTGACATCTTTATTTTGTGCCTCGGATGTGAAATTGTTCTGCAATTACACGCATATCATTATCAGCCACAAGTGTAAACATCTTTTCTAGTTCCATTGTAAGATTGGACCTAGGGAATCAAACCAATGCCTTGCTAAAGACAGAGAAAACTTGAGTAATTATTATAATCCATATTCCAGAGAGACAATAAGGCAGTCTCATTCATGCAAGGGCTCAGAAATATATCCCAGGCACTTTGGCTCACACCAGGGCCCAACTATGTGCCTTGAACGTCTCCCAAAATGCTAGTTACAGAGGATCATTATCCAATTAAAATAACTAAAATTATCAAGGTTTCTCAAATGCCACAATTTTTCTAGTAGGGCTGAGGGCTCCAAATTATTATAGAATTTACAGTACACATAATTTTCATGCCGATTTATAGCTCAAAAACACTTTGCTGGTTCATGAATTCTAGATGAGTCATCTTGTGGGGACATGGCTGAGAAGGAAGAAAACTGACAATGAAGCTGAGAGAAAACAACTTATCTCATTTTCATCTTAAAACCATTGTCTCTCAGTGTTCAGCTACACCTTCTCCACTTTTCAAAACAGTGGTCATTTGGAATGATGCAACAAAGAACCAACACATATTTAATTCAAATAGCAGACATCTCAAATGGCACTTTGCTTACAGTAGTAAATATCCATGGATGAGCGAAACGTTCTGAAATTTGCTGCGCTAACAGTGGCAACTGTGTTCTAGCATTGTAGTAAGTATCAATAGCTGTTAAACTGAGGGAGAAAGGAACCCCTGAAATTTACCCAATTATAGTAATTATGCACAATTACTATAACAAAATAGTAACAAAATTTCGTTATTCTCATTATAGTAACAAATTTTTCACTAATGATACTTTAGAAATGAAGTGCCAGAGCCCATCCCATTTTGTAATGACTTTTGAAACATTTTTAATGGATTGCATATCCAAGAGAGAGAGCCGGGGGGGGGGGGGGGATGGAACAAAGGACTGGAATATCTACTGGTTCCAGGATTTCCTATGTAATCCTATGTACAGGGAATCTACTTTCTCCAATACCAGTTTGAAACTGTATTAAATAGTCAGTGTAGATAGGGCCTATCTCCAGTACCTGTTGTAAATTTTGCAGCAATACGTGTCAAACAATTCTATTTTGTAACTATTTGGAATAAAGAATTTGTGCACATAGTTCAAAGTGCTAAATGTGAAACTATACACAAGATGTTGCTGTCCTCTTACTGCAAAAGAAGTGTGTGTGTGTGTGAAAGAGAATAAGTATGTGTCAGTCATTCGGGGGCGCTGTTTTGCCCGTGCAAAGCCTACAGGTTGATCAGAAGTGAAATTTTGATGCCATAAAAAGGATGCCTATAATTTTGAATCCAATTTGACCATGGAAAATTCATGTTGCCTCTCAGAGTGAGTGCTCACACACAATTCACCTTCTCTGAATCCATTTCATTTTCTTACTTAACAAGGTCAAAATTCATTGGATTCATCCATGTCTACTTTAATTATTTCAGTTGCCTTGCATATCAAAGTGGAAATCAGCTACACAAATTGTGCAAAACTGAAATGAACCAGATTCAGCTTCATTAAAAAGCAAACCGGGGCTCAATTTCATCATGAGATCTTTGCAATTTAACAGATTCTTGTGGCTACATTATTTTGAAAGCATTTATGAAAATAACTTTCACTATCTGAAGACCACAAACTGTCCATGATACTACCACTAGAGCTCACATAATCTTGCCAAGCAGGTTGCATGCACGGCATTTTTGAACAAAACATTTCTATAAGCATCTAGTGGCAGGAATTATCCCACAAACTATCCCAGCTGCTTCTAAACATTGTGTTGGGAGTATATCCTAAGTGATTTGAACACATTTCTTCATTTTCCCTTGAGGGTAGTATTGACAAGTGTCAACCAATCATATAGATGCCCAAATGATTTTCATATGAATAGAATCATAGAATAATAGAGTTGGAAGAGACCACATGGGCCATCTAGTCCAACCCCTTGCCATGTAGGAAAAGCACAATCAAAGCATCCCTGACAGATGGTCATCCAGCCTCTATTTAAACTTTTCCAAAGAAGCATCTTCCACCACACTCTGAGGCAGACAGTTTCACTGTTGAACAGCTTACATGGTCAAGAAGTTCTTCCTAATGTTCAGGTGGAATTTCCTTTCCTGTCATCTGAACCCATTGCTCCTAGTTCTAGTTTTAAAGGCAGCAGAAAACAAGTCTACACCCTCTTTCTTATGAACAAGGAAGATGAATATAAACCAGGTCTAGCCAACTCCATACATCTACATTTCACAAATGAAAACCAAAATATGGTGTGGCCAAGCAACATCAGAATATGCTCAAAATGACAAAAGTTATTAATGAGGAATAACACACAAGGTATGAAAGGTTGCCACAGTTTGCTTTTGTCTGGGCCTACTGGGAAGGACAATACTCTATGCTCATTTCCCATTTCCCTATTGAGGAGTCACGTGTGAAGTACTTTTGGACTTGGCAATCCGTTTTTAGCAACCAAAGCAAGGTGAGGACAAAGGACAGAAAGTGGACTGAGGAGAGAAAAATGGGAAAATTTAAAAACAGCTGAAAAAGTAGGACAAATCGGGATTGTCCTTGCAAAACTGCAACATTTGGAGGGTATACAACTTCAGCCCCAAAATAGCTATTGTGCTTTATACCAGCTACAGTTTCTGAGCCTTTTTAAAATGTTAGTTCCACACAGAGCATGTCATTCAAATGAGATGTGACTGAGGCATGTGCCCCATAAGCTACCCCAGACACATTGTATTCACATGCAATAATAAACTAGAATTTCTGAATTATGCTGGCTTATTATAAATGAGGTGTATACTCTTTTTCATCATCCATTTAGAAAGGAGGAGCAAAGCAGTAAGGAATAGCCTACATGCTGTGCATTTAGTTTGTTCGAGATCAGTATTTTTATTATCACTCTTTTTCATTATTACTCTTTGTGGAGTTTTGGATTGTGCCTGTACCTCCAAAATTGTTGGGACAAAAAGCCGGATGAAAAAAGATCAAAAATAGTTTAACTGTTGTTAAACAGTTGTTAAACAGTTGTTAACTGTTGTTACTGTGTGTCTTCAAACTGTTTATGGAGACCCTAAAGCGAAATTATCACAGGGTTTTCTAGGCAAGACTTGTTCAGAGGAGATTATTCTTTGGTTTCATGACTTGCCCAAGATTACCCAATGGGTTATCCATGGAGAAGTGGAGATTTGTATCTTGGTCTACAGAGTTCTAGTTCAATACTCAAACCACTATATTGCGCAGGCTAGACTTGTTTAAGGGGGGCCCTTGGTGGCACAGTGTGTTAAAGCACTGAGCTGCTGAACTTGCGGACCAAAAGGTCCCAGGTTCAAATCCCAGGAGCGGAATGAGCGCCCACTGTTAGCCCCAGCTCCTGCCAACCTAGCAATTCGAAAACATGCAAATGTGAGTAGATCAATAGATACCGCTCCAGTGGGAGGGTAACGGTGCTCCATGCAGTCATGCCAGCCACATGACCTGGAGATGTCTATGGACACTGCTGGCTCTTCGGCTTAGAAATGTAGATGAGCACCAACCCCCAGAGTCGGTCATGATTGGACTTAACATCAGGGGAAACCTTTAGACTTGTTTAAGAAAAACAATGAGTCAGAATGCCAGTCCTTCAAATGAATGTTCAAATTTAAGTGGATGTCTTTATGTAACAATTGTTTCATTGTTATGCCAATGTTGAGCAGTGGTCCCTAAGAAGTACAGAGTGCCCCCTTAGTTTGGGGAGTGGGAGGTACATTTGAGTGCCTTCTAAAATCTTAGTGGCAGGCCTATAACCAAAGCCACATATCAGGGTGTATCTACATTGTAGAATTAATGCAGTTTGTCATCACTTTAACTGCTATGGCTCAATGCTATGGAATCATGGGGATTGTAGTTTGGTGAGGCACCAAAGACTTTTGTAAAACCACAACTCTGATTTCATAGCATTGAGCCAAGGCAGTTAAAGTGGTGTCAAACTGCATTAATTCTACAGTGTAAATACACCTTGAGACAGAGGCTTCCAAGAGTACCAGTCTAGTGTGGAAAGTCCTGTGTGGTTTGGTTTGGTTTGCAGATGAGATAAGACACTTTGTCTCCTCTTGAATGTGAGAACGTTTTCGCTGCTGCTGCGTGCCTCACTGCAGACAATGAGGTATCTTGGGACTCGGTTTCTTCGTTCTGCTGAGAATGGATGAGCTCATGTTTCTTTATATAGATATCCCGTCAGATTCCTCTCCATAGCAACCCGTCCTGGCGTGACAGCCTCTGGGTTGGTGCTGTCAGAGAGTCTGGCTGCTTGAGAGTCTGACATTGCATCCTCCCCATCGCTGCAAAACAGCATTTGCTCAAAGGCAATAGAGCACAGATGAACCAGCCCAGGTAAGAGGGGGGTGCAGTGGCCGGAGCAGGCTGCTCTGAAGCATCCCATTGTTACTGACACCCTCAAACAGGGACAGACCTGGCTGCCACGCTGCCTGGTGCCACAGTGCCATCTGGTGGTCCACAATATGCAGGGCAGCTTCTGTGAGTACATTACATCACCACCTTTCCACCCTCACCCCACTCCATAGACTCAATATTTTCGAATGTTAAAACTCTCAGAATCCCTGGGAATATCAGGAGCTGTCATCTTTGAAAAAAGAACCTGTCCAAGTTCTCTCTTTTGTTGAAAAATTTAGCAGAAAATGCAAAGCGCAGGAGGGTGATAGTTTGAAGGATTTTGTTTTGCAAGCTTTATTTAAAAAGACTATAAGGAATAAATACTTGATGGAAGAAGATCATGATGTTGCAAAGAGCAAAAAGTGCTGCAGGATATGTGAACTCTGCTTTTTATCCATTATGGGGCATGAAAGACACAGTTTTTTATTATTTATGTGCTGTCTTTCTCCAAGAATGAGATCCAAAGAGATTCCCAAAAATTTGGAAGCTGCTGAAATCATAATAAAACATTAAAATGAAGTACAGTACAACTCCTGTATCTGCAGCACTAGTTAAATGCAGTTTTGTTTATCTACAGCCAACAAAATATGTCCTGCTTAGGCATTTACTAGGTCCTCCAGCATAGCTATGATATTATTTGGCCAGAAGTCCCATATTTCAATTGAGTTTCATATGATCTATGGTTTCATGCATCCATTTTCTTCAGTTTCTCAAGTCGCTCCTGACATGAAAAAAATGCATCCATGACCATATCCCCTGCGGATAGAGGGATAGTATTGCACTGAGTATCCTTTACACGGTATTGAAATTCAAAATATATCAAAATCCGAGATTTTCCACATGGGTCACTGAGATAATGCTATATGTGTTGACAGGGGTTATTGTTATAATTTTATGTGACTTGTTTTATACTTTTGTACTGTTTTTACCCAATGTATGTCATATGTGCACCCTGGAGTGTCATGTAAGCCTCCCGGAGTCCCTTCGGGGAGATGGTGGCAGGATATAAATAATTGTGTTTATTATTATTATTATTATTATTATTATTATTATTATTATTATTATTATTTTATGACACTTTTGCTTTCTGATGGTTTGGTGCACACATACTTTGCTTAATGCACAAGATTATTTAAAATATTGTGTACAAAATTATTGTCAAGTTACATGTATATAGTGTATATGACAAATAAATTTAGTTTTCAGACTTGAGTCCGACTTCCAAGATACTTCACTTTGTATATATATGTACATATTAATAATGTTTGGTATTCCAAAATCCCAAAAGATCCAAAATCCAAAATATTTCTGGTCCCAAGCATTTTGGATTAGGAATATTCAACCTGTATTGCTGTTATGTCCAATGAGTTACCTTCTTTTTAGGTGGCCATGTGGTATAACAAAGCCACATTCTTAAAACAATGCAACCAACTTCAAAATGCTGCTTTCCAACTCACATGAACTCTGCAAAAGCCCTAGCAAACTCTTGTTTGGCTAGCAAAGCCCATCGGTCCAGACAGTTCACTGTGTTTCAAAGCAAGACTAGGCAATGTGTAGAGATCTTCAGAGGTTGTTGTTAGCTCCCACCAGCCCAAGCCAACATAGGCAATGACAAGGAATGCTGAGAGTTGTACTCCATCAACACCTGGTGGGATGAAGTTTGTTGGTTCTTCTTTAAAGTAAACATAACTTTGACCCATCTTCACAATCCAGGTGCCCCACTCATTGAAAATCTTTTCCAGCTCCAGTCCTTGGAGGTTAGAAATCTAGGTTAAAATGATTTACTATCCGGCACTCACACAATTACGAGATTATTCTAGTCATTCAACAAGCCATTGCAAATATGACTTTCCTGGTTGTTTCCAACAGCACAAAGACATTATATAACATACTGTAGTCCTGTCTTACCTGTCAGAAGAGACTGTTTTAGTTGAGGATCCCAGAAAGATCCTGAAGGGGCTTGGTAAAGAGCTTCACTATCTAAGCCTGCAAATGCAACATGAATAAGGAGTCAAATGTTTTTGAATGAACAATAAATATTATATAAGTAATACAAGAGGTCTTCTGCTTTTGTAGGGCTTAGGGAAACATGGTCATCACAAAAAAGCCCTAAATAAAGAAGTGCTTTTGTTTAACCTCAGAGAACATCGCTTCAGGAATCTCTAGGTCAGTGGTTCTCAACCTGTGGGTCCTCAGATGTTTTTGGCCTACAACTCCCAGAAATCCCAGCCAGTTTACCAGCTGTTGGGATTTCTGGGAGTTGAAGGCCAAAAACTTCTGGGGACCCCAGGTTGAGAACCACTGCTCTAGGTCCTCTGGTATGACTCTGTGGTTATCTTTCACCAACATTTTTGATAATGTGCATTAAGGCACAAATTAGGAAATGCATTTATAAAGGGAGCATGACATTTTTCACATAAACTCTCTTTCTCACACAAACAACAGGATAAAAATAAAACCCTCTATATGGGATTCGGGGACATGTAACAAAACAGAGAAAAAGACTTTTATATCTGCATAGTAATAATAGTTCACTCACTGTCAAAGTGCTGATTATTCTGCAGCCAAAGTATCCTTAATGTATGAGAGGGTGTAACCTGACGACTTCTTAGGTTTGTGGATGTTTGAAAAACAGTCATTCCCCACCCCATACTTTCTCTTCCCCTTCCTCCACAGTGGGTCCTCCAGAATTATTGGCTCCAGAACAGAGATTTCAACTGACCAAAGATTGTCATGCTCCATATTACTAAATGATGTGGACATGAACACAGATGCGCCGAAGAGTGCATATTATTGCTGCTCCTATTTAACAATATTGGCCATTATCATCTGCTTTTTAAATTTCTGTGGGGGATCCCAGATTTGAACCCCTGTAGATACAGTGAGCCCACTCTCTGTGTGTGAATGGTCTGTACACACACAATGGGACCACCCTATCAGTTGGGTTTAGGGGGGAACCCTCCAGCAGAAATGAAAAAAATGCAGATTATACTACACACACACACACACACACACACACACACACACACACACACAAAGGGGAAAAGACTCCCCATAAGTCCAATGATTGATTACTGAATGTATTCAGCAGGCATCGAATGATTGTTGAGCTTTGCTGTAGGAAGGAAAGTGAGGATGGAGTGGAATATCCTAAGAAATGGTGCAGGTGCCTAGAACTCCCCAAAGGAGTAACACTATGCCAGAACATTTTGTTCCACAACTCAATTGTCATTGCTAATTATTTTCCTTTATGGAGGAGATTATCTGAAGAACTACAACTATAGTTACAAAAATAACACTATTACACAAATTTTGAAAGATGTTCTGTTCCTGGTCTGAAAGTGTTATTTCCCATTTAATTGTGTGGTACTTGCTTGGAAAGTAGTTGTTATACACCAGAAACTTTGTTTTTGTGGTTGCCACAAACTATGTTGAATTGATTGTGACTATGAGATATTCGGAGCCCCCGTGGCGAAGTGTGTTAAAGTGCTGAGCTGCTGAACTTGCGGACCGAAAGGTCCCAGGTTTAAATCCCGGGAGCAGAATGAGCACCTGCTGTTAACCCCAGCTCCTGCCAACCTAGCAGTTCGAAAACATGCTAATGTGAGTAGATCAATAGGTACCGTTCTGGCGGGAAGGTAACTGCGCTCCATGCAGTCATGTGGCCAGCAGGTCACATGACCTGGAGATGTCTATGGACAACGCCAGCTCTTCGGCTTAGAAATGGAGATGAGCACCAAACCCCAGAGTTGGTCACGACTGGACTTAATGTCAGGGGAAACCTTTACCTTTACCTTTTATGAGATATTCATTGAAAAACTATAGCAAAATGTGCAGCAGGATATTCCGCAAAAACATATTTTTTTTGCGATTTAATATTTTTCTTCTATGTTTTTATGACAAAACCAATGTATAACCCAGGAATAAAAATTGTGTTACATAGTGTAATTGGCAGTCCAGTGTTTGGAAGAGCAGAAACATTAAAAAGGCTAATACTGTAATTGAAAATGGAAAAGTAAAATATGAGCTATAGAAGGAATGTATGCCCAGAGAAAACAATTGTAAAATGTTATTGGAATCCATGATGAATATAATTATATGTATATAACCCATTATGTGCCTAGGGTGGTTCATTTTTCTTAATCTCGTATTTCTACAATAAAGAATTTGATTAAAAAGATAATGTGAATGGTACCCACCACAGGGTGGAGACAAAGGCTTGATACATGGAAAAAGATCAGAGGGAGACTCTAATGAAGAGAAAGAGAAAGCGGCAGTGTGATTCTCCTCAAAAGCCCTAATGCTTGCACAAGTAAAAATGTTTTGTAGTTGCCACAACTCTTCATTCAAATAAAATGTGGCTGCCTGTTAACTTACTACATCAATATTTATGGATAGTGATGTTTTCAAACTGGGGCATCAAAATGTTACACTTGTAAATGTGAAACAGCACTTTTAATGGTTTATGATAATCTTAAAAATCCAAAATGTCATTAAATCATCAAACAATCTGAAAGGCGGTGAGTGACTACTGCTAGAGATTTCCTGAAGAGTGGGCTGCTTCATGTATGTGTGGCCATGATAAAAAGAAATGTCAATGACAACTCACTGTTAACTTCAGCAACCTTCACAAAAACAGCACACTGTTTAGTCCTTTGGCTCATACTTTTCTAGGCATTGGGGCTCACTCAAGACATTTTGTTGTTTCAGGAGCAGTGAATATGAGATCGCGTCCACCAACAGCAAGCTATTCCGCATACAACTCTCCTGCACTTCTTTGTTTTGAGGAAGAACCCATTCAGTGAGGCATTTGGAGCTCAGAGCAGCTTTCTTGAGATGAGAGCGATGCCACCTGCCTTTTTTTTTTTTTTTGCAATCAGCATGGCTCTCCAGAAAGCTTGTCCACCAGACCTCTCACTCTGAGAAGTCCCCTCCCTTGGAGAAGATGGATGATTTCCCTGGAGAGCCTACTCATTGGATGTGTCACTTTAAGGCAGGGATAGATAGGCAGGCTGTGACCCACAATTCCATCGGCCAAATTTTCTCTAGTGGTTGTGGACAGCATTTCTGACATGACCAGGGATCGTCCCAAAATGGCAAAATGTTGATTTGTTTGCAAGAGAGATGCAATGGAAAGTGCAGCTCTCTGAAGTTTTCTTGCTTCACTAGTATAACTCTTTAGCCTCCCAAAGTTGCTCATCCTTGCTCTACAGAGGGAGGGAGTGGGCAGTGGCTATTTCAGAGATCACGGCATTTGCTGCTGTGGGAATATAGCACTGTAAAGAGAGTGATCCCCATCGCAGGGCTATAAGGCCTTCTTAAAATCATAGCAGGCCTCTGGAGAGAGCACAACCCACCAACTTCCACTCCACAATTTTACATGAGGTCTTCACTATGACTTTATCTCTGTTTCATGGAAGAGTTGACCCTTTAATTCTAAGAACAGAGAAAGAGCATTGATAAAGTAGACTAAAAATATCTATGTAGTACACTTGTCCCTCCATGTTCATGTGTTCTTCATCCATAAAGAAAGGAAACCTTATTTTGTTTTCATTATGGTGATACCCTGCTGTTACCTTTAATAATTTCATGGTTTCTCAAGCTTGCTCCAACACTTGAGCTATTCATCATTTAATATAAGGAATGCCATTTTACTATGTCCTTGTACATAATGATCCTTGAGCAAAGCCCAAAGGATGATTTGTGCTCACTTTATAACTAGCTGCTGATGGGAAGACCAATGCAGAATAGGAGCACACTAGCACCCTTATGGTAGCATTCCCCAACAACTAGTATACAGACTCTTATTGCCTTTGATCCTGCAGGCAATACATAACACCATTCTTGGCAGTTGCTGATATCTTTAACTTCCCTATATTTCTTTCAATTCTTCCATTAAAGGTGTCTAAGTTCATGGTGATCAATACATGTTGTAGAAATGATTATGACTTAGAGAGAAAAAGTACTGCCTTTTGTCAGTCTGCTTTATGGCTCTCATGTTAAAGGCCTCTTCCACACAGCTGAATAAAATCACACATTTTCTGCTTTGAACTGGAATATATGGCAGTGTGGACTCTGAGTTCAAAGCAGATATTGTAGGATTTTCTGTCTTGAAATTCCGAGTTATATGGCTGTGTGGAAGGGTCCAAAGAAACAGGGAGGGGAGTCCTACAAACTGGTGCTTTTATTTCATCCACATCTCACTTTAGTGAAGGTGTCCCTTTCTGTTACGTATCAGATATGCACTCTGTGTTCTGGACAGATATTCAGTCAGAATATATACTTGTCTGATGCTTAGAATGCCAAAGGATGGGACAGGAAAGTGGGAGGCATGATATCAGCAGAAAGTTGCTTATTACCTTCTTTCTCTAAAGCGTCCACAAGCCTCATTACAACCAGTGGTGCTTGTTCTGGGATATTTATCTGATCAACAAGCTCCTTCTGCCCAGGAGACCCTGTCAAGAACAAAGAGACAAAGATATAAGTTTAAGTCCCATTTTCCTCATTCCAGTTGTTTCACAACTCTGACCCAGAAGCAGTACAGTCCCTCACTTGCCAGAGATACTTGGTGCTAGTCAGCCCGGCATCGGTATCTCTGGAAAAAAATTAAATTAATTTTGTTATATATTAAGAGTCCTAAACCAAATGTGAAATGTTTGAAAATTATGAGTTACATGTAGAAACAAATTGTAGAGACATGCCAGTCAAAGAGGATGAGAGAAAGAGATCAACCACATAGTTGAATTATAAGTATAGTGTGAACAAGGAATGAAAAGAGGTATAATAACATAAGAGTCAAGCATCTGCTCCTCAATGCCAACACACTTTTTATGTCTAGAGGAGACTTTTCAGGGGGAAAAACTGGTTCTGCAAATGTTCAACATAATTCAGTTGAAGCAAGGAAAAGCTACCGTTGCCTAGCACCAGTGACTGTTATCTTGCACAGATATCATCACCTCTTTTGAGGCATAATTTTCATTATTAATGTACAGCTCAATAAACATGTGATTCCAATCAGTCCCAGAACAGTTCTACATTTTTCTTTTTTTAAGTGTACTATAGCTTACTTTTGCAAAATGAAATTGGGAGAAAGCAGAATTTGAGTCAAATTGCTGTGCTTTTAAAAGTTAGTTATAAAATCTTGCATTCAGCGAATTTTAGATTAGTCTAGAACTATGCAGTTTTACTGTCATGCTTAGATTAATAAACATATATGGTATTCTCATATAAGGTATTCTAATCATGTTGGCTATAAGCTGAACCTATCATGAGGCTTTCTGGAGCTAAGAGTCTGTAATTTGCCCAAGTCACCTAGTGGGTTTTCATGGCTAAGTGGGGAACTGAACCTTGGTCTCCAGAGTTGTAGTCCAACACCGTAACTGCACGTTTTAGAGCCTTATAATGTATTTGTCCTCTCATGGGGAGAAGCACATTAGAATACTTTTAAAAGTTTAATATTGAATTTCTACTCCACAATTTACTTCAATTTTCATGGCACAGAAATTTCACATACTGAGTATCAGGATGCACTGCTCCTTAAATCTTGCTTTTGCATTATTATCATTAATATCACAGTCTACTGATGTTACAGTCTACTCAGGTTACTGATGGGACTCCAAAATGTGGGAATTAGTAAGGTATCGTCATCATTTACTTATTATGTCATTTCAATGTATAGTTTTATTGGTGTTTAAAGAGTGTTTTATCTTCTTGAGTCAAGACTGGGGAACATCTTATCCTACAGACATTAGGATATGAGTGGACTGGAATTTCAGCGAGGCCTCACCTCTGGCAATATAGCTAGGCTTAATAGGAACCTTGGTCCATCAACACATGGAAAGCCACATGGTTCCTAATTCACCAGTAAGAGAAAGTAAATGCAGACTCAGACTTCCATCAGATTAATATGTGCCTAAACAAGTCGGAGAAAAAAATGCTCCATCCTCCTGATCTCTGGAACATTGAGCAACTTCCTCTTCTGATTTTGAAACAAAGCTGTGGCCAAATCTCAGCCAGTAGGTAGTTGTAACATGCAAGAAATTTGAGCCAATTTCAATCTCTCATTGTCATCATCCACTTTGTTGTTGTTTGTTTGTTTGTTCAGTCGCTTCTGACTCTTTGTGACCACATGGACCAGCCCATGTCAGAGCTTCCTGTCGGCCATCACCACCCCCAGCTCCTTCAAGATCAAAGCCAGTCACTTCAAGGATACCATCCATCCATCTTGCCCTTGGTCAGCCCCTCTTCCTTTTCCCTTCCATTTTCCCCAGAATCATTATCTTCTCCAAACTTTCCTGTCCTCTCATTATGTGGCCAAAGCATACTTAGCAATAGTTTTCCATGTGCCTTAGGCAAGTGCTAGCTTAGATTTGGAGATGTCCATTTATTATGTTGTTGGAAACAACTCCCTCTCATGAAACTGCCTGTCAAACCTAGGTCAAGTTTGTTTGTATTCTTTAGTTTCATTGACTGTTTCCCCCTCCCTCCTACTGTGGGCTAAATGGACAGAGATGCTTCTCTTCACACCTTTTCCAGGAACAGCTGGATAAGCAGGGAAGCTGCCAAGAGCACTTTGCCTCCAGAGTAAGGAAGAGGCAGCAGCTGAAGGGAGATTTTGCCTGCCAGTCTATTGCAGGAGGCCCAGGCACAGTGACTGAAACCAAAACCATTTAGAGCAATGAAAACACCCTTTCTGCTGCTCTTCTTTACAGAACATGGGATTTCAATTTTTTGCTGTATTTCACCTAGAGAGAGTGCCAATTTCTGAACACTTAGTACTACAAATGACCAACTTTGCCGGATAGAAATCAAAGACGTTAGTGTGAAGTATCAATGTGTAAAAGGATGTAATCACAAGTTAGAGAATGAGACAACAAAGATTATAACGTGCATTTTTGTGGAATAAGTCTTCTTTCTCAAGCGCAGGAGTAAGGGAAACTAAGGTTTCATCTAGAATTAATGTAGTTTGATATCACTATAACTGTCATGGCTCAATGCTATGGAATCCTGAGATTTGTAGTTTGAGAGAGCAAGTTAAAGATCTTACAAAATTCTGACTCCCAGGATTCCACAGCATTGAGCCACGGCCATTAAAGTGGTATCAAATAGCATTCATTCTACAGCAGTGGTTCTCAACCTGTGGGTCCCCAGATATTTTGGCCTTCAACTCCCAGATATCCTAACAGCTGGTAAACTGGCTGGAATTTCTGGGAGTTGTGGGCCCAAAACATCTGGGGACCCACAGGTTGAGAACCGCTGTTTTACAGTGTAGTGTGGATGGACTCCTAGGAATAAAGTAGACCATAGGAGTCAGAGTTATTACTCTTCTCTGCTACCGGGTGTTGATGCCTCTGTTACAATGTCAAACTGCATTAATTCTATAGTGTATATGCACCTTTAGTTTACTCTCTTAGATGCATGGAGTTTTCAGTTACACTACTAACCTCATTAGTAATGAAGTTTGTACCATGAAATTCACTCGCTCAGTTAGTCTCTAAGGTTCTACAACATCTCTTTGTCAGATAGAGCTTCCATGCTTAGCAATCAGACACCTTTTAGGCTACTAATTAGGCTGCTATGCTGTGCTCTCTATGGGGGATGCTTTGGAGAAAAGATGAAACTTTATCAGGATACAGAATTTTGCTTTCATCTTCATTGGGGCCAGAGAACAAGAACACACATATTACACTAATACCATAGTAGCAGCACTGCTTACTGGGACATTTCCAGATCTACATGCTGGGCTTCAGACTTTAAAGTACTCAATGCTTTGAGGACTATCTCCACCTAGATGAACTTGCCTATACAAAACTAGCAAATGCTCTACTCACTGGCCTGCCTTAAAATCATTAAGACCAGGACTGGGGATATGGACAGGTTCATAATATTTGTGGATTCTGCATTATAGAACTTCCTCATATGGGATGCGTGAATCAAACATAACATGTCTAAATGTATCAAAAAGTCACTTGGTTCAAATTGTTTTTGATCAATGTGTTTACAGTGCCATGTTGCTGTCTGGTTAACATGGCATTTTCTTTCTACATTTGTTGCATTGTTTTAATGTAGAGCAGGCATGGGCAAACTTCGGCCCTCCAGGTATTTTGGACTTCAACTCCCACAATTCCTAACAGCTGGTAGGGAGTTGAAGTCCAAAACACTTGGAGGGCCAAAGTTTGCCCATGCCTGATGTAGAGGATGGGCAACCTGCACTAGGGCTGGCACCGATTTTCCACTTCTGCTTTCTTCACCATTGGTCACGCTATTTATGACGGTGCTGCCATATACCTTTGTGTCCATTGATGTCTTTCCCAAAGCAGTGAGAAAGTTATGTTGCAATACTTTCTGTCACCATTTCATTCACCCAATGAAAATAGAGGTATTGGGAATGCTGTGAAGCTGAGTTTGATTGTTTTGGAGAGCTCTCCTTGAAAATTTCTGGTTAAAAATACAATACAATACTCAAACATTATTTAAATGTTTTAAATCAAAGATGGGGTTGAGTACTGGCAGGGGCATATGTGGATCTAGGGGCTGCATACAGTTTGTGGGCCACACTTAGACTGCTCTTGTTTGACTGTAGTATATATATTTAATAATGTATTACTGTTAAGGTTTGATTACCTTACTGTGGTTTTTTAAACTTGTGTTTTATTTCCTGTCTAGGGAGGACCTGCTCTCCCAAATGTAATAATAATAAATATTTGAATAATAAAATAGAGCCAAAAATAGTACGAAGGTCAGACAGCAATATAACTCTTCAGCATTCTCATTTGTAAATAAGCTAAAGGGAATACAGTGGGATATGAGAGTAAACATACATTGGGTTGGATTTAAGTCCTTTACTGACTATCCTTTTCTGCTTGTTTTTTCTCTGATCCATATCTGAGATGCCAGGAATTTGTATTGCTGGGTATACTTTTGCATAGACACAAAAAAGGCACAGTTTCCACAAATAATGCAATGTATCATTTAACCACCTTTTTCTAGTTGTTGACACTTAAATACATTCTGACCCATTATTTGAGAATCACTGGTACTGCATGGATAGAGAAAACAACATTGGGAATATCTCTGTGGAACATTTCAATGCATTTGAAGGCTTGAAGGGATCTGCTTTTATATGACGACTACATTCTGGTGGGGAATAAAAAGATAAAGGGATGTGCAGCCATGGAAAATATATACATGGGAAAGAAGGGAGACCACCTGAAGCCCTTTGACTTCTAATGCTTCCAGATGCCACATGGTATTTGATATAAAGTGACAACGCCATCAAAGACAAGAATTTTCAAGCATGTCCTTCTCTCCCAACATTTTTCAATAACAAAGATGAAGCACCAATTCTGTTCTAAGGAGCATTCCTACCACAAAGGCTCACTGCTTGTCATTGGCACCACGTGAATTTGAAGTTTTTACTGGAACAAAAGCTTCCTGTAGATTGAGAGGTGAAGGAGAGGACAGATTGTGTGATGTGCAGCAACATAAACAAAGAGTTCTTCTGCTACCTTAAATACACGGACACGTTTTATTTGGCATAACCTTCCATGGTCTTGATTCCACTGTATACAATAGTGGTCTGGAATTTGCAAAAGATTATGCCAAATAAAATGTATCCATGTTTAGTATGTCACAAGACTCTTTGTTGTCTCTGGTGATTGCATGCTAAGGCAGAACGTGAATTTCAGCAAATTCTGGGGAAGCTGCTGAGCTCCTAATGCCAGTTCATTTTTTATGAAATCTCCCCTACAGCACCTAGTATTCTTTGGCAGTTTTCCATCCAAGTACTAACTGGGGCTGGCTCTACTTAACTTCCAAGATCAGACATAACATAATGCCTTTAGGATATTTAGAAGAATCAATTTTTTCCAAAGAGTGGTTTTATATTGCTTATTAATTTATGTTCCTTCAAATTGTCTATGGTAACCATATAACTAGAGTTTTCATAAATAAGTATTCAGAAGTACCATCAGCTTCCTCTGAATATAGCCTATGCTATGCTTTCAAGTATTGTCCAGCCCTAGTCCGGCTCAGCTTCCTAGATCAGATAGGATCTATTGTCTCTGGGATATTTAGACAACCACACACATTTTTACTACTATTATAAAAATGGGTAGAAAGGTCTGAGAAATTATCCAGGCATCTACCCTGCATTTACTACTAGTGAATTTAGACACTGAATACAACTGGTGTTAAAAAGTTATATTATCAATTAGTTCTGATGCCATAGAGCCACTGGAGTATTCTTGTGTAACTTGAGAGAAAATGAGAGCTCAGCAAGTGTCAAGGACAGAACGCCACAAGATTCAAAGTAACAGAGTTTATTAGATTACAGAACTCAAAAAATGCCCGTAAAACACAAGGGCCAGGCAGTTTTTGCCTTTAGGAGCAAAAAGGGGCAAAAGTAAATGTTCAAAAGATAAACCGGATTAAACCGGAGTTTAATCCGGGTAAAAACAAACTGCTTGCGTCAGCCTGGGTATAAACGAAACGAAAGCCAAGGAACAAAAGATACAAAGAATGCAACTAATTGGCAGCAGATTCCTCTCTGCTGCCAACACTGTGCTTAGAGTAACTTGCGTCGCTCCCCCACACACACAGCAGACAGGATCTCCAACACGAGTAAAACAGCCAAGGATTGTAGCAGTTGAGTAGACCAGTTCCGTTCCGTAGATCAAAGCCAGAAGCAGACGTTTGTAGTTTTTCCAAGTCCAAGAAGGGGGGAAGACAAGCCGTGGTCAGTTCAGTCCGAGTTCTCAAAGCAGGAGATGGCGTCCGTCAAGAAGACGACGGAGGGTCAAGCTAATAAGAGTAAGCACAGGTTTGCACAAACAAATGCCCACACAATCCCTCCCGCCGTCTGACCCTGGATTCCAATCAACTTACGTCACAGCACAGGAAAGCACACAAGTCTTCAGGGAAGCGTCCCACACACACACGGATCCCAAGCGTTTGCCCAGATTACCTTGCCCAACGCAATTTGCAATTGCTCCCAAGCCCCATTTTATGCCAGTTACAAATCTTCATCACTGTCAGCTGTCCTCCTTAACCCGGGCGTTTCCTCATCACTTTCCTCGTCAGAGCTGGAACACCTCTGACTACGCCCAACAGCATCTCCAGCTGTGGATCCCGTCCCATCCCTCCAGCTAAACCATGGGTCTAATCCTGAAGGTCCCCATTCATCTTCTGTCCCATCATGGCCAGTGGCACCCACTTCCTCCCTTACCCGAGTCCAATCCATCTCATCCTCCTCTGAGCTAACCAGCCCCTCCTCCATTCTCTCCGTAAACCCTTCGAAAGACTCCTCGTCAGATGGTGCTGCAAATATGTCTCGCAGTCTTTTTCTCTCTCGCTCCTCGAGAGTATCTGACTCTCGAGGAGTCTTACGCCCACGTCTGTCAGTAACAGAGCCATGAGGCTCAATCATAACACTATCCCCTCTCACAAAGGCCTCCTCCCCCGATGGCGGAGAAGTGGCAGTGATACCCTCCGCTATAGCACCACGACGACTAGAGGTATCAAGTTTCAACAGCGAACGATGAAAGACTGGATGGATCTTTAAACTAGACGGTAAACGCAAACGAAACGCAACAGAAGAAATCTTTTTAACGATAGGAAAGGGACCCAAATACCGAGGCGCAAACTTTCCCCCAGCCTGTTTAATATGTTTGGAAGATAACCACACCAAATCCCCTTCTTCCAACTCCTCCCCTGCCTGCCTGTGGCGGTCAGCCTGAGTCTTCTGCGTTGCCTTAGCTTCCAACAGTAAGCGACGGGCAACATCATGCAATGCAGCCATTTCCGAAGAGCGGTACACAGGGTCCGAAGAGACCACATTGGTCGACGGCGCCACACCTCCCCGTGGGTGAAAACCATAAGTTAGCTCAAATGGCGTATGCTGACTAGACGTGTGCACCGCATTGTTGTAAGCAAATTCCGCCACCGGTAACCACTTTACCCAAGCCGTGGGTTGATCTAAACAAAAACAACGCAGATACTGCTCTAAGAGCCCATTAACCCGTTCCGACTGTCCATCCGTTTGCGGATGGAAAGCTGAAGACACGTTTAACTTAGTCCCCAAACACTCATGGAAGTGTTTCCAAAAGCGTGACACAAATTGCGGAGCCCTATCTGAAATAATCACCTCGGGTGCTCCGTGCAAACGATAGATGTGCTTTGTAAATAGTAAGGCCAACGTAGGGGCCGCCGGAATGGTTGAACAAGGAATAAAATGAGCCAGTTTACTAAATAAATCCACCACCACCCAAATACAAGTGTAACCCCCAGACTTAGGCAAATCTGAAATAAAATCCATGGAAATGATTTGCCATGGCCTCTCCGGAACAGGTAAAGACGATAACAACCCTCTAGGGCGCCCAACAGGCGTCTTACTCTGCTGACAAACGGCGCAGCTGTCACAAAAGCGCAGAATGTCTTGCCGCATCTTTGGCCACCAGTAGCTCCTGGTGATAAGCTGTACGGTCTTGAACCTGCCAAAGTGCCCAGCCATGGGTTCGTCATGGTGGGCTCTAATCACCTCCAACCTGAGGGCCCCCACTGGTACGTAAACCTGCCCCCTACGCACCAATACCCCGTCTTGATCCTGGAGATGCGGCAGTATGGTACGGTTACCTGCAGAGAGCAGCATCAGTTGCTCCTGAGTCCACACATCATCCTTCTGAGCCTCAAGGATCTGGTCATGTAACCCAAGCTCATTATCTACAACACACAGAGAGGCAGTAGGCAAGATGGTCTGACATACTACCTGCTCATTGGTCTTAAATTCCGGCTTGCGGGATAAAGCATCGGCCCGCAAGTTTGCCTTCCCCTCCACGAACTGCACCTTGAAGTTAAACCTGGAGAAAAACAAAGCCCAGCGGATTTGACGCTGGTTTAACTTCTTTGCTGTTTGCAAGTGCTCTAAGTTCTTGTGATCAGATCTGACCACGATCTGGTGCCGTGCCCCTTCAAGCCAGTGCCGCCACACCTCAAACGCCACCTTAATCGCCAACAACTCCTTCTCCCATATGGTATAGTTCTGCTCGAAGGGTGTTAGTTGCCGCGAGTAAAATCCACAGGGACGCAAGGTCCCTGAGGAATCCTTCTGAGACAATACAGCCCCCAACGCGTAGCTAGAAGCGTCCGCTTCTACCACGAACGGTCTGTCAACATCAGGATGGGTTAGTATGTTGTCCGATTGAAAACTAGACTTTAGTTGTAGAAACGCCTCGTGAGCTTCCCGCCCCCACACAAATGGCTGTTTCTTGCGCAGAAGCTGCGTCAAAGGTACCGTGAGCTTTGCAAAATTCGGAATAAACTCCCGGTAGTAATTAGCGAAACCCAAGAACCTTTGTACATCCTTCTTAGTCTTCAGCTCCTGCCATGAGTTGACGGCGTCAACCTTATGTGGGTCCATTTTAAGTTCCCTACCTGACACTACATGACCTAGGAACTCCACTTCAGGCACATGAAAGACGCACTTGGAAGCCTTGGCGAAAAGCCCATTAGCCCGCAGTCGGTGCAGAACCTGCTTGACATGTTGACGATGTTCTTTCTCGTCCTTAGAAAAAATCAAGATATCATCCAAATAAATCACTAAAAATTGATCAATTAGGTCCCTGAACACATCGTTCATGAACCTCTGGAATACCGCAGGAGCATTACAAAGCCCAAAAGGCATGACTCGGAACTCGTGGCATCCGAAACACGTGTTAAATGCCGTCTTCCATTCATCCCCTTCCCGTATACGGATTAAGTTATAGGCCCCCCGCAGGTCAAGCTTGGTAAAGACCTTAGCCCCTTGCACCCTTGATAACAGTTCCGAGATTAAAGGGAGCGGGTACCTATCCCGAATGGTGTATTTGTTTAGGATCCGATAGTCACAGACCAGCCTAAGTTCCCCAGTCTTTTTGGCTACAAAGAATACTGGTGCCGCAGTTGGAGAACTAGATGGGCGAATAAACCCCTTGGCTAAATTTTCATCTAGAAACTCCCGCAAAGCTTGCCTTTCCGGTACAGTCAAGGCATACAGCCTCCCTGCTGGCAGTTTCGCACCTTCTGCCAACTTGATGGCGCAATCATATGGCCTGTGCGGTGGTAATTTGTCCGCTTCTCTTTTACAAAATACATCCGAGAACTCCCCATACTCAGCAGGCACTCCCTCCATATCAGAATGAGTAACATTTAGAGTGCAACAATCCTGCCTCTTTAAGATCACTTTACGTGTTGCCCAATCTACTTGTGGGTTTACTACAGCTAGCCAATCCATCCCCAGGATCACATCATATCTAGGCAAGCTCGTAATATCCCACACAAACGTTCCCGTTACTCCCTGCACCTCCCACGTTACTGCTGAGGTTTCATGGTTAACCACCCCAGTCTCCAGCAGTCTCCCATCTGCTCCTTCCACCCACACGTCGCATGCCTTGCGCACTCTAGGAATGCCATGCTTCTTAGCAAACTCAATATCTACATAGGAGACCGTAGCTCCTGAGTCCAGCAGTGCCAAAGTAGAAACAAGTTCCCTTCCCCCAACAGATAATGTAATGGGTACGAAAACATGCTTCCTCCCCTCAGTTGACTGCTTGAGGAGCCCTAGTGCGTTGGACTCACGTCGCACTAGGGCTGGCCTTTTCCCGAAAGCTGGGAAGGTTTCACATTACAATTTTTGGCAAAATGCCCAGCATTCCCACAGTACAAACACAAGCCCAGCTGCCTCCTACGGCCCTTTTCCTCTGTAGACAGCTTTTTAAAGGCCCCAAGCTCCATGGGCTCTTCCCCCATCACCACAGGTGCCCTGGTTACATGCATGGGTGGCGCACACATTGCTTTTGAGTGTTTACGAGCCTCGAACCTTGCGTCTAAACGCAGCACCTTAGCTACTAAGGCGTCCCAGCTTTCAGCCGGCTCCAAGCGTGCTAATTCATCCTGGAGCATATCACTTAACCCGGCAGTAAATAAAAGCATGAATGCATTTTCCCCCCAATCCAGCTGGTGGCGATACAGGTTAAACTTATTTAAGTAATCCAAAACAGTCCCCTTTCCCTGTTTCAACCGATACAGAGCCCACCCAGCGTTCTCCGTGCGGAGAGGATCCCCAAAAGTATCAGTTAACAACTTTTTGAAATTATTCAAATTGTCCTTGACTGGGTCATTTCCCAAAATTAAATTAGTGGCCCATTGTCCTGCGGGACCGGTCAACAAACTCAAAATAAAGGCCACCTTGCTAGTGTCTGTAGGAAAAGCATGAGCACTGAGCTGAGAAAAATAAAGCTCCACTTGTGCCAAAAAGGTTGGCAACTTGCACCTGGTTCCGTCAAAGCGTTCAGGAGTCAAAACATGTCCTTTCACAGCCTGAGCTGTTTGGCTAACGGTAAAAGCCGTTTGCAATTGGTCTACTTTGGCCCGTAACTCATCCATCGTCTTCCTGACGGGTTTATTGCTGCAATAAACTTTTTATGGGCGTTGGGCAATCTGTCAAGGACAGAACGCCACAAGATTCAAAGTAACAGAGTTTATTAGATTACAGAACTCAAAAAATGCCCGTAAAACACAAGGGCCAGGCAGTTTTTGCCTTTAGGAGCAAAAAGGGGCAAAAGTAAATGTTCAAAAGATAAACCGGATTAAACCGGAGTTTAATCCGGGTAAAAACAAACTGCTTGCGTCAGCCTGGGTATAAACGAAACGAAAGCCAAGGAACAAAAGATACAAAGAATGCAACTAATTGGCAGCAGATTCCTCTCTGCTGCCAACACTGTGCTTAGAGTAACTTGCGTCGCTCCCCCACACACACAGCAGACAGGATCTCCAACACGAGTAAAACAGCCAAGGATTGTAGCAGTTGAGTAGACCAGTTCCGTTCCGTAGATCAAAGCCAGAAGCAGACGTTTGTAGTTTTTCCAAGTCCAAGAAGGGGGGAAGACAAGCCGTGGTCAGTTCAGTCCGAGTTCTCAAAGCAGGAGATGGCGTCCGTCAAGAAGACGACGGAGGGTCAAGCTAATAAGAGTAAGCACAGGTTTGCACAAACAAATGCCCACACAATCCCTCCCGCCGTCTGACCCTGGATTCCAATCAACTTACGTCACAGCACAGGAAAGCACACAAGTCTTCAGGGAAGCGTCCCACACACACACGGATCCCAAGCGTTTGCCCAGATTACCTTGCCCAACGCAATTTGCAATTGCTCCCAAGCCCCATTTTATGCCAGTTACAAATCTTCATCACTGTCAGCTGTCCTCCTTAACCCGGGCGTTTCCTCATCACTTTCCTCGTCAGAGCTGGAACACCTCTGACTACGCCCAACAGCATCTCCAGCTGTGGATCCCGTCCCATCCCTCCAGCTAAACCATGGGTCTAATCCTGAAGGTCCCCATTCATCTTCTGTCCCATCATGGCCAGTGGCACCCACTTCCTCCCTTACCCGAGTCCAATCCATCTCATCCTCCTCTGAGCTAACCAGCCCCTCCTCCATTCTCTCCGTAAACCCTTCGAAAGACTCCTCGTCAGATGGTGCTGCAAATATGTCTCGCAGTCTTTTTCTCTCTCGCTCCTCGAGAGTATCTGACTCTCGAGGAGTCTTACGCCCACGTCTGTCAGTAACAGAGCCATGAGGCTCAATCATAACAGCAAGCTATTGACTTCTAGCTATATAATTCAGTGTATTTGAGGTCATACGATTGCAGTTTACCACTGAGAATTATTTTATGCCAATATGGATTTCTTAATGACATCTGAGAAAGCATATTGGGATTTCCTAAGATTCACAAAGGACACATAACTACCAAGCATGCATTTTAACTACCAATTCTACACATTTGACTGGCAGGAGATGTTCGACTAGCAGTAATCAAAACTGAAAGTGATGTTGCTAAGAGAATCATAAAAAACCATGCAGGGATATATTCTGTCATGTGGCACATATCCCTGGATGCCTTTGAAGAATCATTAAATAGCTATTGTTAGACACAACAGTAACTCACACTTGAATTGCTATGACTGCAATTCCCTTCCTGGTACTTGAAATTTCTTTCATTTTTTTATTAACTCCAAATACCAGAAAGCAAAGTAGTTGTAAACAACAATAATAATTATCATCAAGTCTACTTCAACTTATTCACCATCCCATGACTGAAAAGCCTTAAAAGGCTTTGGTCATCAACAAGTTCGCACAGGTCTTGCAGACTAAGGGTCATTGTTGCCTTTACTGAATCAATTCATCTGTAAGGTGGTCTTCCTCATTTCCTATTCATTTTAAATTTAGCAAGCATTACTTTCTTTTTTCCAATAATCAGTATTATCCCATGATATGGCCACAATACAATAGCCATAGTTTGACCACTGTGACAGCAACCAAAAAAGTCTAAACTGGGGTGGAAATTATGTAGTCTTTCAGGTGCTGCTGGACTATAATTACTAGAACCTCTATCCAACATAGCCAGTGGCAAGGAATGCTGAGAGATTTAATCTAACAATATATGAAGGGATGCTTGATTTCCACTTCTAATCTATAAGGTAGATAAAGATGTAAAACCTTCCTCCAGAGGATAGAGGAAATTTTTGGCCTAAAGCTCCCAACACCCTGAGTCAATTTAGGCATTAAGGATGTGGATTTATGAGAATTATAGTACAAAAACATCTGGAGAGTCACAGTTGCCTATCCCTGCCCTCTTGAAGGAAGATTAACAAGACATTCATTCAATTAATTGGTTCTTCCTCACCAGGAGTCCTCCAGATGGGTTGCACAAACACAAGTAGTCACATGTTTAAAAGCAATGGAAGCAGGAGCCCAGAAAGACACAATTCTTAAAATGCCTGAACTGTTTGTTGTAGTTGTGTCCAACAATTATGGAAATACAGTAGGTTTCCACTTTTCTGACGTTAGAGGTGTAAGGCCTCCACAAAAGTGAGAAAAATGCAAATAAAATGCCTCCAATGTTTGTTGATCATAGAATCATGCTAGAGGACCTCAAATGCCTAGAGAGGTTTTCTCTCTAATGATCTCTAGTTCCTTCAGTATGACTCTATAATCAACTCTGGGTGGGAATTGACTACGTAGAGTCACACTGGAGAACCTAGAGATTCCTGGAGAGGACAAACCAGTGAATAATCAAATTCGCAAAAATTAAACCCACAAATGAGGAGGTCCACTATATATTTATTTAAGCGCTTCTAGAAGTATAAGAGAAAGTATCAACATTTTTTAATATAAGATCAAAAGTATTTTGAAGCAGGGGTACAAAATACCATTTACATGAAACACAACAAACTGCAGGCGTATTTTCTATCTCTAATGTATATAGTGTATTATATAGAATCATAGAATAGTAGAGTTGGAAGAGACCTCATGGACCATCCAGTCCAACCCCCTGCCAAGAAGCAGGAAATCGCATTCAAAGCACCCCTGACAGATGGCCATCCAGCCTCTGCTTAAAAGCCTCCAAGGAAGGAGCCTCCACCACAGCCCGGGGGAGAGAGTTCCACTGTCGAACAGCCCTCACAGTGAGGAAGTTCTTCCTGATGTTCAGGTGGAATCTCCTTTCCTGTAGTTTGAAGCCATTGTTCCGTGTCCTCATCTGCAGGGCAGCAGAAAACAAGCTTGCTCCCTCCTCCCTATGACTTCCCTTCACGTATTTGTACATGGCTATCATGTCTCCTCTCAGCCTTCTCTTCTGCAGGCTAAACATGACAAGCTCTTTAAGCCGCTCCTCATAGGGCTTGTTCTCCAGACCCTTAATCATTTTAGTCGCCCTCCTCTGGACGCTTTCTAGCTTGTCAACATCTCCCTTCAACTGTGGTGCCCAGAATTGGACGCAGTATTCCAGGTGTGGTCTGACCAAGGCAGAATAAAGGGGGAGCATGACTTCCCTGGATCTAGACGCTATATCCCTATTGATGCAGGCCAGAATCCCATTGGCTTTTTTAGCTGCTGCATCACATTGTTGGCTCATGTTTAACTTGTTGTCCACGAGGACTCCAAGGTCTTTTTCGCACACACTGCTGTCAAGCCAGGCGTCCCCCATTCTGTATCTTTGATTTCCATTTTTTCTGCCGAAATGAAGTATCTTGCATTTGTCCCAGTTGAACTTCATTTTGTTAGTTTCGGCCCATCTCTCTAGTCTGTCAAGATCGTTTTGAATTCTGCTCCTGTCTTCTGGAGTGTTAGCTATCCCTCCCAGTTTTGTGTCGTCTGCAAACTTGATGATCGTGCCTTCTAACCCTTCGTCTAAGTCGTTAATAAAGATGTTGAACAGAACCGGGCCCAGGACGGAGCCCTGCGGCACTCCACTTGTCACTTCTTTCCATGATGAAGATGACGCATTGGTGAGCACCCTTTGGGTTCGTTCGCTTAGCCAATTGCAGATCCACCTAACCGTAGTTTTGTCTAGCCCACATTTTACTAGTTTATTTGCCAGAAGGTCGTGGGGGACTTTGTCGAAGGCCTTACTGAAATCCAGGTAGGCTACATCCACAGCATTCCCTGTATCGACCCAACTCGTAACTCTATCGAAAAAAGAGATCAGATTAGTTTGGCATGACTTGTTTTTGGTAAATCCGTGTTGACTATTAGCAATGACCGCATTTGTTTCTAAGTGTTCGCAGACCACTTCCTTGATGATCTTTTCCAGAATCTTGCCTGGTATCGATGTGAAGCTGACCGGACGGTAATTGTTTGGGTCGTTCTTTTTTCCCTTCTTGAAGATAGGGACCACATTCGCCCTCCTCCAATCTGCTGGGACTTCTCCCGTTCTCCAAGAACTCTCGAAGATAATTGCTAATGGTTCTGAAATAACTTCCGCTAATTCCTTCAATACTCTTGGATGTAGCTGATCTGGCCCTGGGGACTTGAATTCATTTAGAGAGGCCAGGTGTTCCTGGACAGCTTGTTTCCCTATTTGGGGTTGGATTTCCCCCAATCCTTCGTCCATTCCATGTTGCTGAGGTTGAAGATGGCTTTCTTTTTGTGAGAAGACCGAGGCAAAGAAGGCATTGAGCAGTTCTGCCTTTTCCCTGTCCCCTGTCGCCATCACCCCATCTTCTCCTTGCAGAGGCCCTATCGCCTCCTTTTTCTTCCTTTTTCTACCAACGTAAGCAAAAAAGCCTTTTTTGTTGTTTTTTATGTCCCTGGCAAGCCTGAGCTCATTTTGGGCTTTAGCCTTGCGAACCTTTTCCCTACAGGTGTTGGCTATACGTTTGAATTCTTCTTTGGAGATTTCTCCCCTTTTCCACTTCTTGTGCATGTCACTTTTGAGCTTTAGCTCAGTTAGAAGTTCTTTGGACATCCATTCTGGCTTCTTTGCACTTGTCTTATTTTTCTTCTTTGTTGGCACTGTTTGCATTTGCGCCTTGAGTATTTCACTTTTGAAAAACTCCCATCCATCCTTAACTCCCTTGTTTTTTAATATTGGCGTCCATGGAATGCCGCTCAGTAATTCCTTCATTTTTTGGAAGTCAGCTCTCTTAAAGTCGAGAATGCGTGTTTGACTTGTCTTAGTTTCAGCATTCCTTTGTATTGCAAACTCCAGGAGCACATGGTCACTTGCCCCTAAGGATCCAACCACTTCAACTGTATTGATCAGGTCTTCCACATTTGTTAAGATTAGATCAAGAATTGCTGATCCTCTTGTTGCCTCTTCTACCTTCTGGACCATAAAATTGTCTGCAAGGCAAGTGAGGAATTTGTTGGACTTTGTACTCTTGGCTGAGTTTGTTTTCCAGCAGATATCGGAATAATTGAAATCGCCCATGACTACTATATCTCTTCTTTGTGCCTGTTTGGTCAGCTGTTGACAGAAGGCTTCATCAAGTCCTTCATCCTGACTCGGAGGTCTGTAGTAGACACAAGATCTTTTTGAGTCCCGGTTCCCTTGATTCTTATCCAGATGCTTTCAAGCTGGTTTCCCGGATTACAGTCTTGCATTTCTTCTGCAACGTAACTGTTTTTGACATATAAAGCTACTCCCCCTCCTCTCTCTTTTGTTCTATTTCTGTGAAAGAGATTATAGCCCTCAATGGCTACATTCCAGTGATGGGAGTCATCCCACCAGGTTTCAGTGATGCCTATGACATCGTATGTGTGGTGCTGTGCTAAGAGTTGGAGTTCGTCTTGCTTATTTCCCATGCTCTGAGCGTTGGTGTAAAGACATGTAAGCCCCTGTGACCTCCTCTTGAGCTATTTATTTGGGATTATTGTGCTCTCCGTACTTGGTCCTTGCTGTGTTTGTGCAGCCCTCCGTTTAGCCTTTTGGCGGTTCCCTGTGGTCGTGGGTAATATAGTGTTTGCCAGGCTGTTGTTCCCTTCCCTCAGTGGATCTAGTTTAAAGTGCGCCTGATGAGGTTTGTGAGTCTGTGTGCAAAAAGATGTTTTCCTGCTTGTGTGAGATGCACCCCATCACTTGCCAATAGGCCATCCTCCTGGAAGAGTAGACCATGGTCAAGGAAGCCAAAATGCTCCTCTTGGCACCATTTTCTGAGCCAGTTATTGACCTGTACTATTTTTCCGGTCCTTGTAGAGCCGTGTCCTACAATGGGGAGGAGGGATGAAAAGATCACATGTACATTATACAGTTTTAGCTTTGTTCCCAGAGCTCGAAAATCATTTGTGATCTTTTGAAAAGTATGCCTAGCGGTGTCATTGGTACCTACATGAATCAACATAAGGTGGGGAGGGTGATGGGGCTTTAGGAGCCTGCTGAGCCTCTGAGTGATATGGTGTATTTTTGCCCCCGGGAGGCAGCATGTTTCTCGAGCCATATTGTGATAGCTAATTCATTTTCTACAAATAACTTTTTTATTTATTCAATCCAAACACTTTAAAAGTAAATACTCCTTACTATTAATCCATTAATAATACATTCCAAACTCTTTTTTTCTACTCAAGGTAAGCCAACTAAAATCTACTTCTCTTAAAACTGCGCTAAACTCATGCAAACACAAGAACACAAAATCCTGAACAATACTTCAATGTAAAGTTGTTGCTATAAACCAGTGTTTCTCAAACTGTGGTCCTTCAGATGTTTTGGAGTTCCGTTCGCGGAAATCCCAGTCAGCTTACCAACTGTTAGGAATTGTGGGAGTTGAAGTCCAAAACATTTGGAGGCGCACAGTTTGAGAAACTCTGCTATAAACAATATACCTCACAATAAACAATATACCCAATAACCTCTGAGGATGCCTACCAGAGATGTGGGTGAAACGTCAGGAGAGAATGCTTCTGGAACATGGCCATACAGCCCAGAAAACACACAACAACCCTCTGCTATAAACAATTGCCTTTTATTCCATACACAGTGGATCCTTGATATCTGCACAGATTGCAGAGCTTTTAGTTCCAGCATCCCTTGTGGATACCAAAATCTGTCCATGCTTTTATCCCATTATATACAATGGCAGTATAAAATAATATTTGTTTCTGTGTTTTGGATTCAGAAAGATATTTAAAAGCTGTGGATAGTTGAATCTGTGGATGCAGAATCCATGGATACGGAGAGCTGTGTAATTGCTTGCTCATGCTGCTTCACTGGTCTTTATACTGACCTTTTGACATAAGACCCTGACTCTAACTGCCATAGAAATTGTAGTCTAAATATTTTCCCCCTCAAGTTCTGTCAATCAGATGCAATGAAAAGTATCAATTCTTCCAATAACGTTTGTTATAAAGAACTCACTGACCCCAACAGAAAAGGCAGGGGTCATCAATGATGGCTCTACCAAGTTGGAACAAACCCCTCAGTCTGCTGAATATATATTTTTGGCTTAATTTCCCAGGGAGAAGCAAAACCTCCTGGTCTTTGCAGTACATTACTGCCCTATTAAGCCTCCCTGCAATGTAATGCAAGTCTATTAAAACATAGCCCCAAAACTTTTCATTCAGTAATTAAATAGTCCATTTTAAATGTAGCATGCTTCTCAGAGCAGATGCCTATGTGGCTACAGAGGAACTGGAGAACACATGTTCTCTATTCAGTAGGAATAATTTTCAGCCTTTCATCCACAGAAAGGAAGTTGATGAAAACCTAAACCTATCCCCACCCCTTGAGTGTTTCTCGGTTTCCTGTGTTTGCCTTTCTTCAGGCAAGTTTGCCCACGCCTTGCATAGGACCTTTCTTATCATTGCTCCTTGATGGTAGAACTAGATTTTGTAGGTCCAATTGGTATTGATCCCAACTGGTAGTGATTAGTTCATATCAATTGATTCACTTTGGTGCCAAGTTAAAATATGGGTTTTATATAAACCTTCAGGGTCAAATTATTTGCAAATCGGTAGCTATACATATTTAAGTATTCTTCTTCAATGCACGAATATTATCAAAACATCTGGATGGCGTGAGGTTGAGGGAGGGTGTTCAAATCATCATCATCAAAAAAAAAAAAAAAGAGCCAGGAAAAAGAAGGGGGAAATAGATGGGTGAAATGAGCTGAATTTTCCCTTCCAGGGATGGCCTTAGTATTCAGAAGAGTAAGTCAGCCCCCTCAGTCAGCAGATTTCAGGGCATTGTGAAAAGAGAACGCATTGTTATTTGTTTACATTTCTACTGAAGAGTTGCTTGAAGGAATTTCTTCCTCCTGTGCCAAAAAACGTGTCTATGCACCTTAGCTTAGGATATGAAGGATTATGTTGCCACTTTGCCTAGGACAGCAAAATGCCTTGGACTTGTTATGTTCCTCTTACTCAAGCCATCCTCTCTATAATTCAACAGTTGATCTCCTTTATCACAGTTCATAGAATCATGCATTTACAAGGGAAATCCAGTCTAACACCCTGTCATGCAGGAATAAACCATCAAACCAATCTCAACAAATAGCCTTCAGCTTCTGTTTAAAAGCCTCCAAAGAAGAAGACTCCACCACATTCTGAGGCACCATACTCCACAGCTGAATAGCAATTACCATCACAAAGTTTTCCTAATGTTTAGGTGGAATCGTATTCCCCAAGGCTTCAATTTATTGCTCTGTGTCCTGGAGCTCTGTATCCTGTCTTCCATCTTCAGTATGTCATCTTTTAAAATATTTAACCATAGCTATCATGTCTCCTTTCAACCTTTTCTTCTCCAGACTAAGCATATCCAGTTCCCTAAGCCACTTCTCATAGGGCTTGGCCTCCAGACCTCTGATTATTTTGGTCACTTTCTTTGGACATCTTCCAGTTTGTAAATATCCTTCTTGAATTTGTGGTGCTCATAACCAGACACAGTATTCCAGGAAAGGTCTGACCAAAGCAGAATAGAGTGGTACCATACATCCCTCAATCTAGACACTATTCTCCTACTGATGCAACCTAGAATTGCATTTACTTTTGAAGTTAAGCACTGGTACTGGAAGTACAGCTCTTTGAGAAGAAAGCTGCTCTCTTCTGTCTCATGGCAAGGTTGATCTTGACAAAAATTTAAGCAGGAGAATGCATATTAAAAATTCTCCTCAAGCAGGACATTAATAGTACACAAAGGCTTTTCCAAACAATTGCTGTTTTAGTTTATGGTTTGTTTGTTTTTTGATGCACAGCTCATCTGTACTTTACATTGACGAAATCACATCCTGATGCACGGATATCACACTATATAACCTATGTTATTCCTGCCCCATAATCTTAGATAATCTGTATATGTGTGCCTTCAAGTCACCTGTTATGTTATGCTAACCCCATCCATTTCAAAAGCAAGGAAATGTTAGAGGCGGTGTGGCAAGTTCTTTCCTCTGAAATATCACCTACAGCATCAGGTATTTGTTAACAGTCCCCATCCAGATACTAACCAGGACTGACCATGCTTAGCTTCCAAAATCAGATGGTATCTAGTGTCTTTAGGGTATTTCTGCCTGTTATATTCTCATAATTATAATTTTATAATATCATAATTAAAATCTATAATTACTAAGGGTATTTTAATGGAAAAGTGCTCTCTGTCTGGTTAAACACTATCACTTCACTTGTATGAAAACTGTGAAAAGATGTTCTGGGAATATTGACTATGAGTCATATCACAATCCCCTGATAGATACTTTCTTTGTGGGGCTGCTCAACTTCATACATTGCTGATCTTTTCATTGACAAAACTGGAGGGAATGTGACCACAGAATAGGAACTAGACATTGGTTATAAATTATTTTTTATTCTGTCTGCATTTGCTTCTTAATATTTTAGAAGAAAAATAACAAAAGCAAATTACAAGAATATGGTTCATGGCTGGGACAGCTAATACTGTAGAGAAATAACAGAGGGCAAAGAAGCCAATGAACAGAGGACTTGTATGGATTAAGGAGTGCAAAATCTGTTGATAAAGTAGCAAGAGTAGTGGGATGATGGAAAACATGGAAGTAGAAGCCTAGAAGCAGGGCAAATATCAGATGGAAGGGAAAACCTATTTGTCCAGATATCCTTTCAGCTACCAATGTGTTCATCTGACTACCACCTGTCCTACTGTTATAATAGCTACAGTAGAGTCTCACTTATCCAACATAAACGGGCCGGCAGAACGTTGGATAAGCGAATATGTTGGATAATAAGGAGAGATGAAGGAGAAGCTTATTAAACATATTATTAAACATAGGTTATGATTTTACAAATTAAGCACCAAAACATCATGTTATGCAACAAGTTTGACAGAAAAAGTAGTTCAATACGCAGTAATGCTATGTAGTAATTACTGTATTTATGAATTTAGCACCCAAAAATCAGGATATATTGAAAACATTGACTACAAAAATGCGTTGGATAATCCAGAACATTGGATAAGCGAATGTTGGATAAGTGAGACTCTACTGTACTTTGAAGTCTTTTAAAAGAGCAGGAATCCCAAACACAGCAAGACAATGTCCATTCTAGGGAGGCACAAATAGTAATGAAAGTACTTCAATGTGTGATTCTTTAGTTTTGGATGCACTTGTAAGGAGCCACTTCTTTCATAACTAAAATACCATTTAGGCTATTAGGAACATCTATCTATTTATAGCATCCTTCCTTGTTTCTCAAGAATATGCAACCGATTGTGTGGTCCAACATGGAAAATAGGTCAGATGCATTCAGCCCTTGAATAAGATATGGTAGAACTACAATTACAACCACATCTCTCTAGGGAACTATAGTGGTTCATATATTCCAACAGCTCTTGAGGTTCTTCATGTTGGGGCCATGTACATATGGGATGGGAGCTTGTGATGGCACAGTCATAGCTACAGGCTTTCCAGTTATCTACATATTGTCTTGCTAGTAGTGGGTCTAATGGCAGCTACAGCTTGAAGCACTGCTTTAAGAAAAAGTGGAAAATCTGCCTCAATGTTGGATGGAGGAGACAGCTCAACTAGTTCTCATTCAGCTGATAAGCAAATTCATCAAAACATTATTTAGCTGGATAGGACTGACAGGACTTTCAGTCTGTGTTCTTTGCTTCAGAAGAATCCTAGCAGTAATGCTGAACTAAATGTTTCCAGTCTTATTTTCACCTTAAAAGCAAAGATTTTAGCAGTAGGTTACATCTTTATTATAAAGACAATTATGTACATTCTGGGGCTGTTCTTTTCCCATTCTCTTCTCTATGGTCCACTATTACTTCAGCATCACCCTTTCCTGTATTATTCTGCCTGAATCAGTGGTGGCTGAATCTGCTCTGTATTTTAGTCCAGAAGGGCCTATCTAATTCATTTCACCCATTTGAGAGATAAATTTCAGCACCTGGAACAGCTCCCTTTAAATGTTATATTAAAACGCAGGATGAATTACCATTCTGTTGTCGCTGGAGTCATCAACTAGTACCAGCCACACTGGTAAACCCAGTTGCATGCCTCCTATGATGCCATCAATCAGGGCTGTAGATATGAGGGCATTGATAAAACATGCCCCCTCCAATGAAATTTTCTTTTAGCTCCAAACTTCTATGATTATAGAAAATGAGGCGCTGAACATTGTTAACACCTAGAACTGTTACTTTGGTTGGGTTCACATTCCCTTGGTAATTTTGCCTGCCCCTTATCTTTGTGAATTTCTAAATTTTAACCAATATTTCAAGTTACCACAATGCTAGAAATGTGAGGAATGAAAAGAAAATTTATTTGTGGAATTAAAATACTTATGGGCAAGCAAATAAAAGTGACATCTTTGCAAAGTACTATGAAGTCACTCCTCTGATCAACCAGTTAATTGATGTCATAAAGAGAAAGGGAAGATCATGGTTTTCTTCTGCTGTGACAACCTCAAGAACACTCTTATTATTATTATTATTATTATTATTAATAATAATAATAATAATAATAATAATATCATCCTTCTTTTTCTCTCCACAAGGAGACTCAAAGCAGCTTGGAGAATATATGTTTTTCAGCCCTTTCACAGAAATGCCAAAGTAAGTGCCAAAGGGGAAGGGGCTTTCCAGTGTGACAACACCCATATCATCTCAACAGAACTATAAAGGAAAATTAAATTTAGAATGATAGCCCATGTTTCCATTAATTTCTCGGGAAGAGGAGGAGCTTAAGCCATATACACACATTTACTGCTATTAGAAAGCCATTCATCTCAAATTAATTGCTCATCCCATAGACACCACTCTTTCCTAGTGTAGATTACAGCGAGCAGCAAATATTGTAAACTGTAAATAACTTTGATGTTTTAGCAGGAAGTAAGTTGGCGCCTTTTATCATACAGTTCATTTGAAACAATATTGACTCTTTTGTAGCACCAGTGAGCTCCACTTAATAAAATCTGGAGTCAGATATGACAATGTACTCCAATTTATTCTTAGGGGATTTCCAGCCAAATTCAGGGTTTGCTGTCTTCCTAGAGATTCATCCTGTGCTTTAACTGCAGCCCAGGATTAATAGATTTATAAAAAAAATTCCAAATATATTTTATGCAACAAATAATTTTTTTTAAAAAAAAAATCACATTTCTGTATGTCATAATACTGTTAAGGCACACAAGCAAGGCAAATAAGTGAGAATAATTTTTATGACATTGGGGCTTAATTTGTATGCATCTTTCTTACAATAAAGTCAAATACACTTTTCCTGTCCACTGGGAGGAACAGTAAAGTTCTGCCAGCTTCAAACAAAAGTGGATTCCCCTTAAAATTGTTAGAAGTAGCAACCTCAGCATGTCAATAATCAGAGTAATTCCCTCCCCTTATCGCTGTACCAGTTTAATAGCTTGTGGCAGGCATTTCACAATGAGGAGTCAGTCACAAAAAGGGAACTCTCCTTAGTTTTTTGTTGTTTGCTTCAAATCATTTCTGACTCCTGGTAACCCCAAGATGAACCTATTACAAGTTTTTCCTGGCAAGATTTGTTCAGAGGGGGTTGCCTTTGCCTTTCTGTGAAGCTGAGAGTGTGTGACTTGCTTATGGGTTTCCTTGTCTCTCCTTGATGGCTCTTACCAGCTGTTAGGATTTTTGGGAGTTGAATGCCAAAACATCTGGGGACCCACAGGTTGAGAACCACTGCCTTAGAGGATGATCCTCAGAGATACCTGGGAGCTGGTACACATCTGTTTGTTGTTGCTTCTATTGTTCACCAGGAGAGTAAAGATCACAAGAGGCAGGACCTGCTTGGCTGCTCTGTCTATGGCCAGGCTTTGTAGTTGGCTAATCAAGGAATCTGCAGTATAGAGGTTTGTATTCATGTCACATTTAGACACTCCCCCACTTTGTTTCCTGGCCAACAAGCTGACCTGGGACATACATTCAAAGCAAATAGGCAGCCAGATCTTTCCCTTAATGATGTCTTATTAATGAGAAAGAACTGCTCTCCCTGACTGCAAACTAAGGAACTGTGTTCTCTTTGATATGATGCAATTGGCAAATGCTGCAAACAGCATCAAAACTTTTTGCTACAAGTGACCGGTTTGCACAATTCATGCCAACATGACAGCTCGGGAACCTTCATTTTCTATCTAGACAAATTCCTAGTCCTTTATTGGCTGATTTCCACTCACCAGGGCACTGGAATTGGTGAGGAAGAAACGTGCTGCCCAGATAGCATTTTAACAAATGGGTCCACTTAGATTCGGATTAGGAAACAGCTTTCTCTGAATACTACAAAATACTTTTTGGCAGTCTTACATTTCTCATGGGATGAGATCCAACGGGCAATGAATCTATTAGATGTCCATGCCAGGTGTGAAAAACACCCACTTCTGCCACAGTAACACCAACATTAAACATATATATATATATATATATATATATATATATATATGTGTGTGTGTGTGTGTGTGTGTGTGTGTGTGTGTGTGTGTGTGTGTGTGATGGCATCAGGGCAGCGGACAAAACAACAAAACTACAGGCCCCCCAACCTCGAAATTTAACAACACAACCCATCATCCACGCCTCTAGGTTGATACAACAAAAAGAAAAGAAAAATCAAGTCCTAATTAGAGGGAGAGGAATAATGGTTTTTTTCCAATTGCTGCCAGTTAGAAGTCTAAGCTCCGCCCACTTGGTCTCCTAGCAATCGACTCAGCCCAGGGGACAGGCAGAGTTAGGCTTCACTTAGGCCTCTTCCACAGATTATCTAAAGCCTCAGCTTCTGCCAACCCAGAAGTTTGAAAACATGCAAATGAGAGTAGATCAATAGGTATGGCTCCGGCGGGAAGGTAACGACGCTCCATGCAGTCATGCCTATGGCCACATGACCTTGGAGGAGTCTACGGACAATGCCGGCTCTTCGGCTTAGAAATGGAGATGAGCACCAACCCCCAGAGTCGGACATGACTGGACTTAACGTCAGGGGAAAAGCTTTACCCTTTACCTTAAGTATCACCAATTCCTCAATACTTTATTTCCCATACCACCATACTTCGCCACAGCAACGCGTGGCCGGGCACAGCTAGTATATATATATATATTCCTAACATAATAGCAGTTTAAAGCAATGTACATATGCAGCAAGGTCATTTTTAAATAAGGCAAGAAGGGCTTTGTAAAAAGTGCACTGTAACCTATGAAAGGAAACAGTTTGTGTCTGATGACACGGTTCAAGGACATAAAGTAAAATACATTGAAGGATGATACAGGTTGAGTATTCCTTATCTGAAATACTTGGGACCAGTACAATTTTGGGTTTTGGATTTTTGTTTTATTTTTGTTGCAATACTTGTAATTGCGTATATGTACATAATGAGATATCTTGAAGATGGAATCCATGTCAAAACACAAAATTCATTGATGTATTATATACACATTACTTGAAGGTAATTTATACAATATTTTAAATAATTTTGTGCATAAAACAAAGTTTGTGTACATTTAACCATCAAATGCAAAAGTGTCACTGTCTGGCATCCATGTGGACAATTTGGATGATTTGGGGATTTGGAATTTTGGATAAGGGAGTTCAACCTGTATTAGCTCATTTGGCATTCACCATAGGTGTTAAATCAACACACAGTGACAGGAAAACTCCATCAATGGCACCATTACCACAGCTGTTCAACTATCAACTATGTTTGATGCAATCATTTCATTCTGCTGCAGTTCCCATATCCAAACAGTCATGTGGAACAAGTTTCCTATTCAGAAGCAGGATGAAGTTACTCCCCTACTGATGTCTGAACAAAGAGGATATTAAGGTGGACAGGAGCAATGTTCCTTTTACTCCATTCATTAGGTTTTATTTTGTATTTTAAATTTTGTTTTAATTGCAGAATTGTACTGTTTGGTGGGTTGCAATTATGCAATTACAGCACGGCCTTCTATTTGGAAGAAACTGTGTAATTATATAATTGTATCACAAGGAAAATAATCAATTAATTAGAACATTTTGAACAGGAATTGACAATTTTATTTGCCTTGTAGGCCTGGGGTGGGTCATCCTCAAGCCATTCTCCTGGGAGGAATGTGAGACATGCAACGACTGCCCCCATCCTCCCCCCTGATCCTCAGGCGATCCTGTCAGCATAAGGATGGGGCGAACTGCCCTGTCCTTATGCTAGAAGGACGGCGAGACAGACAACAGTTGAGAGGGCTCCAGAACCCTCTCAGCTGCTGCCTGCCTTCCTGGGACCATCCTCCCAACATAAGGGTAGGGCCACTCACCCCATCCTTATGCCGAGAGGAGGGCCCAAAGAAGACATATAGTAGCTGAGAGTTCTCCGGAGGGCTCCCAGCCACTACATGCCTTCCTTCCCCATCTTTTTGGCATAAGGACACGGTGAGCTGCTGTGTCCTTATGCCCAGAGGACAGGGAAAATTAGGAGGGCCAGGCATAAGCACCCAGAGGGTCGTGTCTGGCCCGCAGACCTTAGTTTCTCTTTGCCTGATTTAGAAGCTATCTTTTGGTATGATCATGCACAAAGTACCTGTAGCAATTCACGACTCTACTACTTTAGTTTACACCCATCCCCTTTCCTCTTGGTAAATCTCCTCAGAATAAATTGTCATCGAATAATCAGATCCTCCAAAATTATGAAGTATATAAAATATATACATCTATAGATGCAGATCTATTTGACATACAGCAAGTGTGTACACCTTTGCTCTGCAGTAATCTTTTTATGAATAGACTTTGGAATGTTGTCTAACACCCTGTCGGATCCGAGGAAACAATCCTTTAAAATCTCCATAATCCCTTTACAACAAACTGGAAGACATAAGGGGAGCACATAATGAAACTTGCACCAGAAGTCTTGGGTCTCTTTTTTTTTGTTTCCCCAGATATGATCAGGAGTATCAGTGGGAAGATCCATCTTCCATGCCTCCAGCCAGCCTCACTCTCACGACACCCATTGAAATGGTCATCACCTTCAAGTGTCCATTGAGTTCTTTGGACTAACCCCATTGTGTCTACCAGAGCCCAACCATTAAGCCCATCATGGACCCATTGGTGATTGCTACACCACGTTCCTTTCTGATCAAACCCCTCTCAGGCTGATTAATAAACCTATTGACACTTCAAATACTGCAATGACAGTATATTAAATTTCCAGCCACCATGAAAAGTCAACCAGCAATGATGTTGGACTGAGTCCTGAGTGACTCAGGATATGGATCCTAGCTGGACAGTTTCTCAGCTAATCAGGAGCTGGTGAGGGTTTCTTGAATAGCTGTCAAAATGAAAAAAAAATGCTCTGGGTTCACTATGGTGGCATGTCAGTTCTTTCATGGCTATCCCCACTGACATCCTCTGTAGTCACTGAGACTAAAGCTCCTGATATTGTCTTCAACCTGCCTGTGTCTTCTCTGGAAGATTGGCACTCCGGGTCTTGAATCCATGGTTTTAACAGAACTGAAATCACATAACAAAATCATGGCAGGAAAACCTTATGATAGGTTTGCTTTGGGAAGTGATCTGGAAATCTGTTACTTTTCATTCCAAACTTTAAAGCATGAGCAGGTTTCTAGAATATGTTTTGCATCGGGACTGATTTCATTGTATGATCTGCTTTAGATTTAGGGCTTCCTGAAACACATTGAAGAGTTTGGCTCAGACTTTCCCCCAAGTTTGCTTGATGTACTTGAAGCTCTTTAATTCACACAGCAGCATGATTTGGCAGAGTGTGTTTTATTTAACAACAGTTAAAGTGGTTCCATGAACTTACAGTGTAGTTGCAATCTTAGTTTTTAAGGTGTTACAAGACCCTGTTACCCCCCCCCCCCAAATATATGCAATGGGGGTACAACTGAGCTATATTTGAGCCTGTTGTCTCAAAGGCAAATGTGCCTGCCTTCTGGCAAAACTGCCTGCAGTAGCACTCTGCTATGAAGCAGTGAAAGGTAAAGGTAAAGGTTTTCTTCTGACATTAAGTCTAGTCGTGTCTGACTCTGGGAGTTGGTGCTCCTCTCAGTTTCTAAGCTGAAGAGCCGGCATTGTCCATAGACAACTCCAAGGTTATGTGGCTGGCATGACTGCATGGAGCACCGTTACCTTTCCACTGGAGCGATACCTATCAATCTACTCACATTTGTATGTTTTGTTTCAAACTGCTAGGTTGGCAGAAGCTGACCCTGCTCTCCAGATTCGAACTGCCGACTTTTTGGTCAGCAAGCTCAGCAGCTCAATGGTTTAACCCGCTGCCCCACTGAGAGCAGTGTAGGCATGTGTGTGTGTGTGTGTGTGTTCATTATGCCTTTCCAAGTGGCCTTAAGGATCTCTGCTGAACTTTAGAAAAAGAAGAGGATACACTACTGGGCTTTCTCTTAATCAGCAGCAGGCCTTTCTTTATGCACGTCATCTGAAGAGATGAAACATTTCCAAATGTCAACAGTATTTTTGTTTCTTCATAGAAACAAACTCCAGAAATGGCTTCATAATCCTCTCCCCACTGAACCCCATCCTAGAATAAACACTCTGTTCCCAGCCATCAGCACACACAGCCACATGTCTGGCTAGCCAGACCGACTTGCTCATATGTAAATGATTACCTTGCACACACACACACACACACACACACACACACACACACAAACAACTAGCTGGAAATCTGGCCCATTATGTTCCCAACCCCAGCCTTAATTCTCCAGTGGTTTGCACACAGCATGCTCTGGGGGAACACGTCGGTCTCAAACCACACAGTCTATAAATTGTACAACTCCATAGTTTTCCAGAGAGCTCTGCTTTAGAAGCAAAACCTGCATTTTACATTTTAATGGGAATGTTTGGTTGGGGCGGGGGGGGGGGAATGGGACACATGTATTTCTTTCCTTTTCAGTGGAGTGATGATGCACAGATAGTGAGAGCAGAGCTTGAGAAAGTCCTATGAACGTCAGTGCTCAGCTTGAGGCCAGCCAATCAGAGAGCATAGCTCCCAGTTTGGTTGCTGTGCAAAGACACAGTTAGGAAATGCTGCCACAGTTCTGGGAAGCTATTACGATTTGAGAGCCAGCATAGTGTAGTGCTTTGAGCGTTGAACTACAACTCCAGAGGCCAGGGTCTGAACCCCTGCAGGGCCTGGGAAACTGACTGGGATCCCACATTATCTGCTTTGAACTAGAATATATGGCAGTGTGGACTCAGATAACCCAGTTCAAAGCAGATATTGTGGGATTTTCTGCCTTGAAATTGTTGGTTATATGGCTATGTGGAAAGGCCTTGAGTGACCTTGGGCAAGTCATACTCTCTTGGCCTCATAAGAAGACAAAAGCAAATATCCTCTGAACAATTATTTAACCAAGAACATTCTGTGTAAGGCTTGCCTTAACTATATTCAAAATAGCGAAGTCACACAGCACCAATATGTTGTCAAAGGCTTTCATGGCTGGAATTACTGGGTTGCTGTGAGTTTTCTGGGCTGTATGGCCATGTTCCAGAAACATTTTCTCCTGATGTTTCACCTGCATCTATAGCAAGCATCCTCAGAGGTTGTGAGAAATGCTGGACCACTCTAACAACTACCATGTCAGACTACACAGAGAAGCCATTGAAATTCACAAGCATGTGGACAATTTCAACAGAAAGGAGTAAGCCATAACAATGAACAAAATCTGGCTACCAGTATTAAACAAAACTCCAAAATCAGGAGAGTAAATAAAGAACAACACTCTGAAAGCAGGAATTCCAGACAGGAAACAAGCAGGGCCAGCAAACACCTCCCAACAAAGGATTCCCACAGGCAGTAAGCAGCCAGACCTTGAAGCTACATGACTATTCAATGCTAATCAAGGTGATCAAGTGCAACATTCACACTTGCCTCAAACAGACAAGAATTCTTTCTCTCACTCTGAACATTCCACAGATATATAAACCCCACTTGCCTAGGTTCCAACAGATCTCACAACCTCTGAGGATGCCTGCCATAGATGCAGGTGAAATGTCAGGAGAGAATGCTTCTGGAACATGGCCATACAGCCTGGAAAACTCATAGCAAAAGAACAACAATTACTATAATTTGGGGGCTCACTCAGAAATCATATTACAAATATACAGACTCACCCCTCAGTTGTTTGGAAGGTGTTGGAGGCAGGGGCCGGGGCTTTGGGGTGGGGGTCATGATCCTCACGGGGCCCAGGTTTTCTACATAGGTCCCTGGGAAATCTCCTTGCTCCTTGGTACGTTCATTAAAGCCATTCAGCCAGCCTTTGGGGTTCCTCTCTTCACCTTCTTTGTAGTCCATACACACAAACCCAGCTCTGTTGACTGTCAGCAAGTCCCCCGGAGAGAGAGCCAGGTCTTCTTCCCGATGCTTCTTATATTCATAGAGAGCTCGGTACTGCAGCCCATCTGCCGAGGCCATGGCAAGAATATCCCAAGGCTCCTCAATTATATACCAAGCTTGCTAGCTCTGTGTACATTCACATGGGCATGGAAAAAGGGGAGTACTGGAGTAGTGTGTAGAGCAAAGAGCTGAAATTGCACCGGACCTTCCTCAACGTCTCCCAGTTACAACTTCAGAAGACAATTTATATTTGTGCAATGAGATATGCCCAAGCCATCAGCCTGTCATTATTAACTTTGCAAGGACCAGTTCAACTGTACTTGCTGAGCAACAATCCATCATGAAGCTGGGCAGGTCGTCTCTCTCTTCTTCCCTCTGTTTCAGCTTCCAGTTTATTAGCAGCAGATGTCTCAGAAGTTTCCTTTGCTGCAAGAGTAAGACAGTGGCATTAATACTTCCCTATGGAGGCATGATTGCCAGCTTCTCAACTGCCTCTGCAACTGTGCCTTTATGTGCAGAATAGTAGCAACTGAGATGTTTCCCATTCCCTGGTGTGTAAAGTTGTACCCCATGTGCCAGCCCATGGAGGGTCTTGAAATCATAAAAAGAAGGTATCCTCACAACAATTCTTTCTGTCCCTGGCCATTTGGCAAACCCATAATGATCCAAGTCATCTCTCATACTTTTCTTGGTCCAAATAATTTCTCATGCCTTTCTTGACCACAAGGGTTTTGAAAGAACAACCCACAATTCCCCAAGGGCAGAGGAATACTGAAGCAGAAAAGCCAGGTGACCCATACAATACACTCATGTATTCAGCATCGCCATGAGATTAATATGCAGCCCAAGAGTCCATGTGGACAAGCCACGACACAGGAACATCTTACTATGTTGGGAAGAACTTCCTGACTGTAAGAACTGTTCAACAGTGGAAATCACTGCCTCAGAGTGGAGGCCCCTTCTTTGGAGGTTTTTAAGCAGAGACTGGATGGCCATCTATCTCAGTGTGCTTTGATTGTGCTTTTCCTACATGCCCAGGGGTTGGACTAGATTTGAAGTGACTTGAGAACTGCAAGTCACTTCTGGTGTAAAAGAATTGGCCATCTACAGAGATGTTGCCAGGAGGACGCTGGATGTGTTAGCTGGGAGGCTTCTCTCATATCCTTGCAAGCTTGAGCTGACAGACTGGAGCTCACCCTGTCTTGTTTCGAACCGGCAACTTTCAGGTCAGCAACCCAACCTTCATGTCAGCAGTTCGGCCAGCACAAGGTTTTAACCCAAGCATGGGCAAACTTCTGCCCTCCGGATGTTCTGGACTTCAACTCCCACAATCCTAACACTGCAGCTCCTGTTGGACTAGATGGCCCTTGTGGTCCCTTCCAGCTCTTAAGATCCCAGGAGACTAAAGCTTACACTTGAAACTGGAATGGGAGTGGTAAGGTGGTACTTTTGGTATCTGCTGGGATTTGGTTTTAGGATCCTTGCAGATACCAAATTCGTGGATACTTATGTTCCATTATATACAGTAGCATAGTAAAATGGCATTCCTTATATTAAATGATAAAATCCATCTGAATCCAGGGCTCCAGTCAAGGCAGCAGCCTGCGCTCTCCTAGCCCCAGCACTCAGGACTTGCTCAGCATCACTCACCACAGACGCTCTCTTCTCCCCAGGCGCTGGATTCCAAAGCAAGTTGCATCAAGAGAGAAAGTCAGGGGGAACGATGTCTTTGTCCTGCTCTCTTCTAGGGAAATGTTTCCAAAAGACTCCCCTCAGCAGACTTCCTCGAAAGCGACGCTGCATGGACTGGATCCCCGCTGCAACCCCGAGGGAAGGGGAGCGCGCAGGGCAGAGGGTGGAGGCAAGGCGCGCAGCACAAACCCCTTTTTACGCAGCGGAGGTCCCGTTTGCAACCAAGGCAGTGGGAAGGGGAGACAAGGGGGCGCCTGGGAAGGGAGGAGAAGGGGGCGAGGCTGAAAGTTGCCAGGGTCCAGCTGTCTCTCCCTATCCCTTTCCAAGGCAGTGGGCACTGGGCGCCCGTGCCATCCTCCCCCGCCTCCGCGCCTCCTTTCTCCACTTTCTCCACTCCCCTTCCACTGCTGTATGGGATTGAGAGGGTGATGTCAGACTCAGCAGGCACTCCTCCTCCTGGCCGCCTGGACGATCGCTCTCTGCAGTGGGAGAGGAGCAGGCTGGCAAGGCAAAAGCGGCGGTGGGAGGAGAAGACGAGGGCTGGCAGACTCAGAAGAGGTCTGGGGCAGCTACCTAAGAGCCAGAGTCTTTGGGGGGGGGCAGATAAAGGGAGAGCAGAGCCGGCAAGAAGGGCATCTCGTCGGATACAACAGTCTTTATTAAAAAGCAACACCAGCTTCAGGGCTGCCCATGGAAAGATGGCATCATCGGCTGCTTTCTGTTGGCAAAACCGCTTTGCCCAGCAGCCTGGAGGAGGGGACTTGGTGGAAAGAAACAACGATGGCATCTAGACTTTTTCTAGCTCAGGTTTAGAGTCCACCCATCTGTGTGTCTGTGCTTGAACTGTTTCAAGGTGTATGTGTGTATGTGGAAGGCTCATATCGTCAGACAGGTCGGAATTCAGTTCGACTACTTGCCGCAGGTATGTTTTCACAAACCCAAAAGGCACGTTAAAGCGAGCACCACGCCATCACTGACTACCATCAAAGCAGCAGAAAAAAAAGCTTGTTTAAGAGGCTCGGGAAGTCCTAGTAGTCCAAGTTTGCCCGATCTTTTTTGAGAAGAGGGCTAGTTGGGAGAGGGCTTGAGGCTGGTACAGAACTCTTTGGTGCCTTGCCATACCAGCAGGACTGTAGACAAGGATTTAGACAAAATTTCATTTAAAAAAAAATCTTGTTTACTCATGAATTTTCACTGATTAACCAAATCCCCATGAGTGTCCACTGAAGTGTATCTGTCTTGGGTGTCCACTGAAGTTTATCCATGGAGCCTGATTTCTAAATTATTTTGCGTTAAGGAACTACTCTTCATGATTTGCCAAAAAAAAGTTTCAACCCCCCCCCCCCCACCACCACCCATTTTTTTTCTGGCTATGATCCTGCATATCAGGATGCCAAGATTTTTTTAAAAGGCTGGGTAGGACCTAACAGGATCATGTTAGATCAGTGGTTCTCAGCCGTGGGTCCCCAGATGTTTTGGCCTTCAACTCCCAGAAATCCTAACAACTAGTAAACTGGCTGGGATTTCTGGGAGTTATATAAACAATTAATAACACTTCCAATCAATATAAAACACAAAATACAGCAAAATCATGTAACAAAATTGGCAATAAACATTAGATTAAAAACATTAGATTAAAAACGGTGATGCAGTTTGACATCACAGTGCGGCTTAGTGCTATGAAATCATGGGAGTTCAGTGAGGCACCAGAACTTTTTAGCAGAAAGGGTGAAAAACCTTGTAGAACTGCAATTCTTATGATTCCATAATGTTGAGACATGACAGTTCAGTCTAACTGCATTAATTCTACATGTAGATGCATCTCCTTTCAGACCACACCATCATATGTACTTTGGCGAAGTGTGATCGTTCTCTGAAAACTAATTCAAAGAATCTTCACAAAACTACAAATACCAGGATTTTGTAGGCAGTTAAAGTGTATCAAAGCGCTATAAGTGTATTGCGTGAAAGAAACTCACTGGCTACAAAGGGGATGTTCCCACAGTCCTCCTCAGTGCTGGAGTGCTGGTTCGTATAGTAAAAGGAAAACAAGTCGGATCAAGCCTCAGCTCTGTCATTGCCCAGGGCTTGCCACACAAATGTAGACATTTCTTTACTGCTCCCTTTTCCTTTCCAACAAGGCTAACCCATTGGACATGTGTTGCCCCCAAGCATGATTCCAATTTTTTGCTCTCTGTGTGTCTTATGTTGCCACCATTTTTACATATTTTGATGTGTACCAAAGTTTCAAGAACATCTATTCTTTTCTTTTCTTTTTAAAAAACTTTAATTTAATACACAACTATGTTGCATCTTATACAATAGATTGCTGCTATCCTCTCCTTCCCTACACTATTCCTCTTTGTTTGTAGCACCCTTAGAAGAACACAATAAGTTTTCTAAAATTTTTGTATCCAAGTATGCAAAATTAACCAAGAAGCCTATGCTATTCACAGGGTGAGGGTTAAAACAAAGGCAGCCATTCAACTCCAAGCAACCGGGACTTGTGTTTCTGCCAACTTAACTTTCACTATGTGAATCAGAACAAGCTGTAGAATAATACTAATTGCCTTTCCCTGGAAAAGAAGGAGGGGACACCCTGTCTGGCTGTAGGCAAGAAGAGCTTTGTGCAATGACATTTTATATTTTTCAGCATGTAGTTTTATAATGGGCACATGAACTGGTTTGTCACCCTGTTTGTGATTCTCTAATATTTATGGAGCATTAGGGATGGTAGGATGGGTTTTGCTTCAGAGATGACAAAAAAAAAACACACACACACACACACACACACAAGCTAACATGAATATTAAAACCTAGTGATATGGGAGTATGCGGTCGCCCATGGCATGCCCTGTGTACCTCTGCCCTCTCTCTTGCCCGGCATGGCTTACATAACTGTCCAGTGAAAAGTGACTCAACAGAAACAGGGTTTAATTGGTTCCAGTGCTCAATAGGACAGCTGTGGCATGCCTTTTGAAGTCTTCTGAGCTCATGCAGAATATATCTCCCTCAATGCTGAGTGGCTTCAGAGTCCACAGACATCAAGTATGAGTCAGATTATTTATTTAGGGCATTTTTATTGCCTTCTATAAAATACACGTATTAAAATACACAGAACACAGATTAAAATATAGACAAGGCATGCGCCTTTAAGATTCATAGTTAAAAATTGACTGGGTAGCTCAGTGTGAATGCATCCTAGGTTTGAGTCTAGACTCCTCCAAGGTACAAAACCATATCCCCAAAACATCTCCAGCATCTTGGAGAGTTCCTTTAAGGCTATCAAAACCAGGGATGGATTACCTGCCCTCAGCCACTGCTGCCTTCCTGAAATCTGCAAGAACCAATAACATCCAGAAAAATAACCTAATTTTTCTATTTTGGTGATTATTTATTTACTCAATGATGTGGGGAGGAGTGCATGTTACTTTTAATATTAATAGGAAATATGATATGAAGTTGCTCTTATAACCTCCTAGACTAGTTGTAGTTTTGTTCCCTTCTCCCCTCGCTTTGAGATAATTGAGCAAATTGACCTTTACAGCACTTCATCTGATTTGTAGAGAGCCCCTTTTCTCTTCCTTAATGGCAAGGAGATGCTAAAGTTGCCACTTATTTATTACTGTTCTCCACTACAGCTGAGTGTACCACTATGGGATGAAATTACCCAGGGGTCTGGCTTGATAATTAAACTTCTGAGGAACATTCAATGTATCATAGCAACCACATGTATCACAATCTCAGAGCAGGTATTCATAATAGCAGAGGTGGATTTTATTTCTAGAAATCCTATTCTCCTTAAGGGACAAAAGTTAGGGATGGGACTGTTAATTATTTAGCCAGGTGAGTAAGCAGTGTTGACAACCCATTTACACCACCAGTTTTTCTGTTGTGGTTGCACAGAGCAGTGATCACAAAATCTAATTCAAAGTAATTTCAACAAATAAGAGCTTTCTCTAACAAAATAGGTGGGGAATTAATACAGGGTTGAGGAATTTAGGGCCCATGATACTATTGAACTCCAGTTGCTATCAGCCCTAGCCAGCCTGACAAATGGTGTGGCATGATAGGAGCAAAAGGTCATCAGCATCTGGAAAGCTGAATGCTCTCAACCCTTAACAGACTCATAAAATCATAGAGTTGGAGGACACCACAAAGGCCATCCAATCCAGCCCCCTGATATCCAGGAACACACAATCAAAGCACTCCCAACAGATGGCCATCCAGTGTCTGTTTAAAACCCCCTTGAGAAAAAGACTCCATCTCCCAATGAGGAAGCCTCTTCCACTGGTGAACAGTCCTTACTGTCAGAAATTTTGTCTAATGTTTAGGGTGAATCTTCTTTTCTGCAGTTTAAAATTGTGTCCCAGTCCCTGGAGCAGCAGAAAACAAACTGACTCCATCTTAAATGTGACATTCTTTCAATATTTAAATGTAGCTATCTATCATGCCCTCTCTTAACCTTCTCTTTTCTAAGCCAAACAAGCATACCGTGTTTCCCCGAAAATAAGACAGTGTCTTATATTAATATTTTGCTCCCAAAGATGCTCTAAGTCTTATTTTCAGGGGATGTCTTATTTTTCCATGAAGAAGAATTCACATTTATTGTTGAACAAAAATATTAACATTTATTATATACTGTACAATAGTTGTCATCACAAACCAGCATAACCAGACAAACTGTGAATCCTGTCAATAATTTCTTGTTACTACCATTATTTCCACGTATAACAATTTATGGTTTATGTTTACCGATCCTGCATGCTCTGGTGTTCTGTTTGGCGGGCATGCTTCGAAACAAAAACTTTGCTAGGTCTTACTTTCGGGGGAGGCCTTATATTTAGCAATTCAGCAAAACCTCTACTAGGTCTTATTTTCTGGGGATGTCTTATTTTAGGGGAAACAGGGTAGCTTCCTAAGCTGCTCCTCATAGGGCTTGGCTTCCAGATTTTTTTTGCCATTTTGGTCATAATACTCTGGGCTACAAACATAATTCTCACATAGACCGGAAAGTGCAGCAAAAGCAGTGATATGCCCTGACATTCATGGCTCTTTTTCCAAAATGAATTTTATTGTAATTTTTAATACAAACATAATATTTGTATTAAACTTAAACAAAACACATACACACATTAAACCTGAGAGGCAAATAAGACATATTGATAAAAAGCACTTCCAATATATATTCATGAAATTATGTTCACAGGTAGAAATTAATAATTTACTTGACAAATATATCACATTACTAGTGGCCATCTACTGATTGCTTTAATGTGTTTATACAGCAATTTTTGTAATGTACTTCGTTGTTTCCTGTTCTGAATCAGTAGTTCTTCATTTAAAAAAAGTCTAGCAGTCTCTGCTATGCTCCTGAAATTTACAAATGTGCATGGCTCTCAGTATCGACACAACCCTCTGATCCCAGTATTTATTCAATATACAGGTTGAATATTCCTTATCTGACATGCTTGAGACTTGATTTTGGAATATGTATTTGCATATAATACAATGAGAGGAATATTTATTATGTGTACCCAATTGTGAGTGTTGATGTTGAACAAACTGACACATTTCTATATAGGCATAAATGTTTTGATAGTGTTGTCTTTGTGACTTCCTCTTAGTTTTCTCAGAATCTACCATATTAATAAAATTGGAGAATAGTTCTCTAACCTCTTTAAAAGAGTCATGATGTCATCCGTAAACATGCATCTGGAGGCCTTCTTTTCAGAGTGGTGCTTGGTGTTCAGCAAAAATTAGTACCCAAGCAACCTGGGTAAGAAAACCTCAAAGCATGGTTTGACCAAGAAATATCATTCCAGAGTATCAGATATCGTTCTTGTGGCCTGATCCACCCTCTTTTGACCCAAATACATTCCTGGTAGTCAAAAGAAATTTTTTTGGACAAATATTTGCACACACCGCAAAAGAAAACCCATTCCAGTATTCCCTGTGATGATCATAAAAGACTCCTTGGTTCTTTAAACACAGGTGTGCCTGTCCCTATAGAGCAGTGGTTCTCAACCTTTGGGCCCCCAGGTGTTTTGGACTACAACTCCCAGAAATCCCAACCAGTTTACCAGCTCTTAGGATTTCTGGGAGTTGAAGGCCAAAACACCAGGGGACCCACAGGTTGAGAACCACTGCTATAGACTTGCAACGGCCTCCATTTTATCACGTCTTGAAAGTTTAGTTGGTGGTGTTAAATACTCTGGTTGCACATCATAGAAGTTGGAAAGGTTTGGACTATGACTATGGATGGCGTGACTTTAATGCAATATAATGTTTTTAAATGTTGAATATGCCTTTTTAAAATCTAATTTAATTTTAATGTCTGTATTATATGTTTTAAGGCATTGAATAATTGCCTCCATGTAAGTCGCCTTGGGTCCCCTTCGGAATAGAGAAAGGCGGGGTAGAAATAGAGCAAATAAAATAATAAATAAATATAAGTTCCTGCCAAGGGCCATTTTGTAGTAGATACTGCTATTTTGTCCAGAAATAGGGCCTTGGAAACTCTTTTGTCATGGGACCTGAATTCTTTAAAATGTGGTCATAGAGTGGGGACATACACATGAGTCAGACTAAGCGAGCAGGGCCAAGAGTAATTTCAGTCAATTTAACTATTGTCTCTCCAAGCATACAAAGCACAGCTTAGTTCTTGGTATGTTAGGATTCTTCCTAATGCAACAGTTTTCATTCCTAAAAAACACAATTCAGTTGTATGTAACACTAATGAAAACATTAATCAAAATGTTCCTCGCTCTAAAAATGAAGCAAATAGTATCTTCTTTATAGCTTGTTTATATGTAACATCTTCGCATTTCACCCTCTGATGCAGTTTTGAGTCTGGTGTGTGACTGATGGGTATAGAAATACCTTTATAGAAGAGATTACAGGACAAATTCTTCCCCCCTCCTCCCAAAACTCGACAATCAGTCACAGGAATAAGCCATGAACCTTATCTGGCAGTGACGCAACTCAGTGTTGCTGACATTCCCTTCCATATGGCTGCAAATGGCTTCACAAGTGTGATGGATTTCGAGGTGCCATAAAAGGGCACCATTTTCAGAGGCTGATGTGATTCAGAGCTAAATTGTTTCCATTATTTGCTGATTTGACTTCACTCATGCCCCTGAGATGACTGGACTGATTAGCTAGTTCCTTATTCTTGGTGGATAAATCAATCAATCAATTTCTATGTTATTAAAAGCAGTTTATTCTTACAACAATATATATTTTTAGAATGTCTTCAGTATAAGTACTTTAAAACTTTTCTGGAGAAAATAAAATTCCACTTTTTATTGTTTACAAATGTAATTCACTTCTAAGCCAAAGCAATTTGTTGTTTTTTAAGACCCGTTTTTCTCTCTGTATTGTACTCCAGCAAGGTCTGTGATGTCAAAGCAAAGGATGCAATCATTTATTATAGCAGCTTTCAGTACTCTTGGCCATAAAGCACCAATGACAAATCTATGAAACCAGGTAGGAACTGCTAATCCATATCAGCAGGTTGTAGAGATAATAAATAAGTTGCAGTGACCTTCCAATTAATTAATGGGGATTACACATAGACAAAACTGTTTGACATGGATTCACCCATCTATTTTTGAATGTGCACACACAGACACTTTTCTTTTTAATGTATATGACTGGTACAAATAATTTCTGTAAATACTGGATATTTGCACCCCACCAAATATAAATACTCAGCAAGCAAATTATTATTTATAATCTTTGATGAAGTTGCAAATGTCCTGTTTTCACAAAATAATTCTGAAGGCAAAGAAGGAAGAACCTTATCACTCAAAAGGCATGAGATCCTATCCTAAGCATGGTCACCCCCCTACTTAGTAAAGCAACAGGTGCCATAGGCAATACTTCAAAGGAAGCAATTGGCAAAATCACCTCTGAGCATTCTTTGTCTTAGGCCCCTTCCACACAGCTAAATAAAATCCCACATATCTGCTTTGAACTGGGATATATGGCAATGAAGACTCAGACATCCCAGTTCAAAGAAGGTATTGTTGGGTTTTCTGCTTTGATGTTCTGGGTTATATGGTTGTGAAGAAGGGCCCTAAGACTCCTTCCACATAGTTGTATAAAATCCACATTGAACTGGATTATTTGGCAGTTTGGACTCAGATTTGAGCATTAGAGCGTGACTCTGGAGATCACAGTTCAATTCTCTACTCTTGCATGGAAACCATGGGTGACTTTGGGTGAATCACATGCTATCAACCCCAGAAAGTTCCATTATATAAATGACTTGAAGGTACATAATAGCAACATTAAATACACAGTCTTCCTATTCATTCCAGGTTACAAACAGCTAGTATCTTCATGTGGCATGATCCATTAGAGCAACACTTTCCTGATGCCATCTCCCAGATGTTTAGCTGGATCTCACTCAATGGAGGAATATAATAATTGCTTTGGGAAGTCAATGACACTTGGATTGGCTTCCTGACCCTCTTCTATGGGAATTTTTTTCTCTTGGAGAAATTAATATTGCATTTACCCCCCCCCCCCCTTTTTTTTTTTTTTTTGTTTCAGGAAAAGCCATGCTGGAGTTTAGTACATTGCAGGAATCCAGCTGGATATAATTTCTTGTTTCTTGTTTTGGTTGGCTGGCTCTAAGCCCAGACACAAATTTCAGTCCTGTATATTTAATAGTTTCCTGTTTGTTACATAGACAAATGACTTTTTAACTCTTGATTTCTAACATATTTTAAATCTGGAGTTCACTAAGCAGAACACAAAAGGACAAATTACCTTGAAATCATAACCACTTTCCTATCACATGTTAGTATTCTTACTATGCATTAATGTTGATGTATATTTTAGTTCGTGATTACATTAAATCATTGTCCTAAAATACTGTGGGAAAGAGTTGGATTTTTGAATGTCACTTTGATGCAGGCATGCACCAAAAATTTAGGGATGTAGTTGATTTTGTTTGTTGTTTTGGGTTTTTTTGCATTACAATTTCCAGACAACTTCTAGAAGTTTTCAGCCACCTTGAGTCCCCTTGGGTGAGAAAAGCAGGGTAGAAATGCTGTAAATAAATAAATAAACAAACATATTCAAAGCATCCTGGAGACTGTGATCCTGACACATAATTTTTTCCAAATTCTGCATGTACTTCTTAAAATTTGGTTTGCAGATTAATTAAAATAACACTACCCTTCAGAAAGCCAGAGGTGCGTGCTGGAGAAATGTTGAACAAGAGCAATATCGAGTCAGATCAAGCTGTACTACAAGCAATTTCTGGTTTGATTTTTATATCCCAGTAATAAAGTGTTGCTTCTGTCACTGCCCTTTTCCTCATAAAGATGTCATAGGTTCATCACAAAGCTGTTCAGTAGAAAATCCATGGCTCTGTGAATTCAATTCATATTCTACAGGATAAGCAGATGGTTAAGTTTAGTCTTTAAAATGTGCAGAAAGTAATCCAGCTGGAACACCTATCACTCATAAGATTTACCAATTAAGAACTATTTATTACACTTATGGATTTTTCCATTAGGGAATACTATATTTGAACTCAAATTGCATTCAGCTCGAGCAGGGAACAGACACCTGGTTTAGGGCAGAGAAAGTGAAAAATTGCACTATCATCACACTATGGAAGTGAAGGCAAAGAAATTATGTTTGTGAATGGACTTGAGTGAGGGGTATAGTTGGAACATCTGCTTCACACCAAATTTTATTGGCATAAGAAAGTTCCTTTGCCCTGATTTCTAGCCTTAGGGTGAATGTTAGGAAGAAATGGCCTGGAGAGAAAGTTTAAAATTCACCTTCACCAGCGGTTATCCAAATTTAGAACAGAGTCCCATGGGTTTTCTGGGAAGCAAAAAGGAAATCAAAGGATGTAACACTTCACTAACTTTTTTCTCCAAAGAAGCTGTGCCATTTTAAAAAACTATTTGCAATTTGGAAGTTACTCTATGCAAAATTCACACAGTCATTTTGTACAGAAAATCATGTTCCTTGCCTAGAAAATGCTGCTGCTCCTCCCTCTCTCCTCCTCCACCTTTTTTGCATACAACCACATGTGTGAACATTCCCACCAGCTCATGATTCTTCACATCAGGGTCTCTTGATACTTGAGAAACATTCAGAATGGCTACCATGGTAGCTTTTCAGAAAACATCAGTTCCTCAAAGCCAAACTGATGAGGCTAGATGAAACATAATTTCCCTAAAAGCCCCTGCACAAGTTGGAATCTGAGCTCCAAAACACAAAACCCCTCTTCTATGATGACTATTCAAGGGTTTTGCTGAAGCCACACACCATTTTTATTTTTATGAACACTTTTAGGGAAAAGAGCTAGTGTTGGAGGCTAGCGCATCTCTTTGCAGAGGTTCACTTGTATATTTATTTTGTTTTTGTATCAGGGGTAACAGACAGTTTTGCAGTGCCAATGAAGTTGCCCATGGACATCACATTGAGAACCGCAGGAATAGATCATCATAAGACTAGGTTTTTGATGAATGTGCAAAATGTCAGTTCATATTGGATTGTATGTGTACTGTCAGTGTTCATGTGTTTTGCCTTACTGAAAATCAAGTCTCACTTTCCCAGAATGTTTATTGAAAATGGGGCTGCATATATTCTATTTTGCTTTAACAATATTTGTGTTAGATTAATACTGTTCTCTGTGTTTTTTTTATTCTAGGCCAATCAGAAAGAGAGTTTTTATGTAGGCTATTCTCCCTGCCTGATTTGTGTTCCAGTCTGAGGAACCCAGTGTCCTGCTTTGCTTATTAACCACTAAGTTTGGATTGATGCGGCATGAATGTACAGAAAAACAACTATAAATCACAGTGAAATTGGCCATATTGCAGATAATTGATGTGCTAGTTAAACCCACCTGAGTTTTGCAGCAGCTTCCTTGTATTTCTATTCAAACATTGCAAAATCAGAAGAAGCACTGGAAGCAGGTTGACAATACCTGGCAAGCCATGAGGACATATAGCAACAGCATGAAGGATTTTACTCCTGCGTGGTCCCTGTTTTCCAGTGTCTGAGAATGCCTCTTACAAAACTGTAAAACTATCGACATCCACATAGAATTTTAGTGTTCAACTAAATTTAATTCTTTGACAGGTGGTGGTTACAATGTACCTGCAATACCTGCCAACATTAGCAGGAGATTGACAGTCAAAGCTAGACTTGGCAGGACATAAATCTCTTTCATTCATACTTGGTCTCTCTCTCACATCACATGCACACATACACAAACATACACAGTTGCCATTTTTCATTTAATATTTTACTTTTGGACTAAGTTCTCAGTGAAGTAACAATAAAGTCATGTTTATTCTCTATAAATGCATCCAGAAAGATGTTCTATAGATTGGAATGCCCATAAATCAGTTTAGAAGTGCCACCACCATTCTCCTGCAGTGAGAAAAAAATTATTGAAAGGGGGGGGGGGGGGGAAGCATGAGTCCTCTATTGTAAACATTCCTAAAGTAATTTGCCATTCTGGAGTGTTTTCATTTGTAGGCTTCCAAAATCTATGTTATTTTGGCACATAAAAGAAAATCCCGCAAGCATCTCTCCCCACTCCTGGCAATAAAATAATAAACAATGAACAATTTTTGACCTTAAATGACACCAGGAATCTCTGATTTGAGTTCAATAATGGAGCTCTTTTCCTTGGAGTGTGTTGGAAGTTCCTTCCTTGGAAGCTTTTAAACAGAAGATGGATGGTTATCTGTCAGGGATACTTTGATTGTGCTTTCCCTTCTAACTCTAGTATTCTATGATTCTACATTGCAAAATAGTTTAGATGGTAAAAATGACCCAAGAAGATGAACACACCAGCTGGGTGATGCTGAGCTTATTGGGAAGGCCAAGACTTCACACCCACCTTGCTGGGTTAATAGAGTGGAAATTATTTTTGCACTTTGAACTCCATCAGAAGCAACTGAAATAAGGTGAAGACAGTGGGAGGGATATGAGAATCTGGGACATTTTAAAAACTGCTGAAAAAGTAGGATGGCAATGTATTAATCGGGACAAGGCTGTTGGTGTATATGAACCCAGGTTGAGTATCCTCAGGCACTGGAGTAAACATACCTATCCATCTTGGTCAATCAGGAAGGGTTAGTCGAGATGAGCACTGATATCTGTATCCTTCAGTTGCCTTTTGGTTCTGAGTTTAAGGTTCCTGACTTTTTGCTTACCTCAAACTGCTGTCCAGAGAACAGACATTTCATAAACACAAAAGAAGCTCAATAGTCAAGACACCAAAATGAGGTTAATAACTAATGGAAAATTTGTCAAATGTGACCTTGATCCTGGCCTCTTGCAGATTCAAATGTGTTGAGCTTCTTCAACATTCTGAGTGCTTCCAGATGAAAAACTGCAGCCACTTTTCATATTTCAAATCCCAGAAGTCCAGCTAGCTATACCATGGATGTACTGGGGCACTATAGTAGCTTTTATAAGTTCAACATTACCAATCAAAATGATATTGTAAAACTACTTGGTCTTTTTATCCTCAGCAGATTCTTTTCTGGTAAAGCAAAGGTACAGAAAGAGTGGAGGATCAAAAATTGAAGAACATGGAAATGTTATTTGATTGGGCTACCATTCCCAGAATCCTTCAACCAACATGGCTAGTCCAAAAAAGGAAAGCCGCCAAGTTCTCATTTGGAACCCCTATAAAATTATGTGGCTAAAGCATGGGGATTGCGCAATAAAATCCTCATCTGGTAGAATCATTTTTTTCCTTTTTGGCCAGAAAATGCAAACTAGCTGCCATTTATCTTCTCTTAATGTATCTCTTTGTTCTACCCTTTATCCATTCCCAGTCACTCATTGTTGAAAAATGTAATTGTTTCTCTCTTCGGCTAAGCTCTGTTTTAATATCCTCTTTCCTTTGAATTCTTCTAATTAACATTTGTGCTGGATCCATTTTCCTTTGGCTGAATTTTCACCACAGAAATGCCGACATTCAGGACTAGTGGGAACACATTAGGTCTATTCATTTTGTGCCTGTGTTTTCAAAACAGTGTCTCTGTTTCTGTCTGGAGTCTCTTCTGATGAATCCATTGTTCTCTGTGCCCTCACCCCTCAGAGACTACTCAAAAATGAAAAGAACTCCTCTTTAAAATGAGGAAAGAGAAAAAGTGATTTTGTGTGAAAGGAAAAAATATAATAGCCTGATCCATCTAAATTTAGCTGATGGTAGAAGGAAAAGCCTACTCTCAGGATTGTAGTGATTAAATAGTTTCTATATGTTGATCTTTCACGTCCTTTCCTATAAAATCAATGGAATAATTGCTTCTTTTGGTTTTGATCCAAGGATAATTCCATCCTTTGACCTACTCAAGTAAAATTCTGGTTGCATGATATCAAAATGGTGCACAAAAACCTTAATAACCAGTCTCTGTTAAAAACTGGCTATTTTTTAGATAGTCATTTAAGCTGACATTAAATTCACATTCAGTCAATGGGAAATACAAACATTTTCCAAAATCTGAGATGTGACTATCAATAAAGGTCTTTTATTTTACAAGTTGGCTGTCCTACCAGCCTCTGGTTTGCTTTTTTATGTTTTGATTTTACAGTCCAGCTCAGCAGTTGGATTTCTTTCTCAGCAGATGTTTTCTCAGACCAAGGCTAGAAAAAGATAATCTAAAATCCAAATATCCTTCCAAAATCCAGTGAAACCTGGTTGATGCCAGAGATCCAAAAACCACAGATGGCTAGCTGCCTGTTCCTGGGAAACATTAAAGGAAAGCTAACATAATAATATGCCATCGGAAAACCAATAGGCTATTTTCCATCTGAGTACAGTTTTTCCTCCATTCCTAATATAAAAGAGACCTTTCTTTCCTAAAGGAACCCATCATGATGGGTTGACCCCAAAACATCATTGGGTCTCTACAGTATCAGCTAGCATTGACTGATAAATCAAAAGATCTGTAGTTTTCCTAACTGATACAGGTGACAGCCATGTGTTATTTTCTTTACTCTAAAATAAATGCAGGGAGATCAACTGAGATTAATATCCTCACAAAGGAATACAGGCTTTAGTCCATGGACCTGATATAGACTGGTTACTTTGCGCCTTCTTATAACTTCAAATTCTGGGTTTTCCTGTCTCTGCGTAATTGATACGACATACATTTATTTGTGTAGGCTGATATATCAAAACCAGATCTCATGGTCAGCTGTTCTGTCCATTTCTGCTTCTTGGAAAACAGTTGCAAAAATGCTGATTGTTGAGTTGCCCATGGCCAGGCTCTGTTTACTGTGATTGTCTAACAAATGACTGGCCTACAACAAGGAATAAGAAACTCGCCAAGGCTAATAGTTTCCCACTCAACAGGTACATTCCATCTCTTTATAAAGAAAATGTTCTTCATTTGCATACCCCAGCTGAAAATCAGATGGACATGATAGGGGAAATCTCCAGGTTATTATTGTTGAGAAATATTTAGTCACAATAATAATGATTTCTTGCATATACTTACATTTCCAATCACAGTCTTAAAATAATGCTTTGTCTTTTCAATATAATCAACGGGTTTGAAGGGAGGAGTAATGTTCCTTAAAGAATTATTAAATTTGGGAGTTGCCATTTCTTTCATCTCAGAGAAACTGTCAAAATTGCACCCAAAAGTAAAATACCCTAGTGAGCTGTAACATTTTTATTAAGTCAGATCTGGCCTTGGTGTGTGCTGTATGTGGGACTGCCTGTGACAAATGCTCAGAAACGTCATCTGGTATAAAGAATGTCAGCTGCGCTGGCCAGGTTACTATTCCTCTGTTGCAACAGCCCACTTGGCTGCCAACTCATTTCCAGGCACAATTCAAAGTGTTGGTTTCAGTCTATATGGATTGTGTCCAGGATCTTTGAAGGCTGATAACTCTCTTTAAGAACTTATCATGACACTGATGTTATCTGAACAGAGACTTCTCCCTGTGCCACTGCCCTCTTGAGCTCGATTGGTAGGAGCTGGCTGCTCCCATTTTCTGGAACTTCTTCCATGGAAGGCTAGACTGGTCACCTTCCTGCCATGCTTTCTCCAGCAGGAGAAAACACTGCTATTGAAGCAGGCTTATAACATGTAAGCAGAATATCTTTTTATGGTGCTGTTTTACTTTTTAAAAAATGTTTATATACATTTCAAATGTTTTCAAATTGTTTTATTTACTTTAAAAATATTGTGAATTTTAATTGTTTGGAGGCCGCCTTGGATTCTATTCCGGGAGAAAAGGAGCCTACAAATAAATAAGTAAGAAATAATAACTATTCTGTTCATTACTCTTTGAATAGGATTCTATATTGGAATCTGTTTGGCTTTTCAGTCACATTGTCTGCTACTCTCCTAAATTCTATCATGCTCAAATCTATATTTGAGACAAGCAAATTGCATTTAATTCAATTGTGTGTTTATTGTCGTTATCAGCAGCAGATCAACAGCTATGATTTTAAATCAGTTTTTGAATGTACTGATCTCAGAGCCGAATAACCAGCAGTTGTTATCACAAAACAAATGATACATCACTTGGTGGCAATAAATCTCAAGGTCTGGGGATCATTTGATTTCGATTGGGATCACAGTGAAAGGTAAAGTGATAAAGTCCCCTACGTCCTGCTATACCAAGTCAGCCTGAGTTATGAGCATTGGGTTATGAATTTGACAGACCAGGGTTCGAATCCCCACTTGGCCACGGAAGCCCATTATATGACCTTGGGCAAGCCATACCTTCCCAGCCTTGGAGGAAGGCAAGGGCAACCCTCCTCTGGACAAATCTTGTCAATAATATTCTATGACAGGGTTTGCCATAAATCGGAAACAGCTTGAAGGCACACAGCAACATCCACCTTCCACTATGGTCCTGAATAATATCAGGCTCTTGCAATTACTCTAAAAGAAAAAAGAAAAAGCCATAGCTGCCCCCACTTTAAAAATATTTTATTGTGTTTTGGTAATAACTACAGAACAAACACAACATGTTAAATAAAAAAAGAGAGAAGCATACAAACAACAAATAAAACAATAGCCTAACCCACAGTGAGATAATCACTATTATGCCCACCAAATCTCCACATACTGAAACATATTACAAATTGTTTCTTGCCACCACCAGCAATCAAAAACTACAGAAAACTTCTCATTATTATTTTTTAAAAATATATAATTTTTTATTTCCATACCATAACAACGTACAGTTGTTACGGTACATAACACAAAACAATGAACATTTTACAAACTGATAACACCACCACCAAGGCCTGAACTAGTATCATTTCCTTTGCCATACATTTATGAGTCAACCAATACTCTCATTACTAGTTAACTGAATTTAAACTTCTACTAAAAATCAAACAATAAAACTCAGATTTCAAATTCCACAAGTGTTGTTATTCCTTCTTTCTTATTTATGTAAAATAAAAAAAATTGGTTCTCAATCTTTTGAAGAAATTACCTACTTTTTAAAAAGTTTCTGCCAGTTTGATGGTCAGTGCCATCTGCTGGAAATGAATAGAAAGTTCCCATCAAGGTTACTTTTTGAGGATTTTTATCATGCAAACCAGTTTACAGACTATCAATAATTCACAACAACATTGTCTGGTAGTGACATGTTAATAAATTGAAACCACACCATTTACAAAACGAATTAACATAGCCAATTGATGAATAGTGGGAGCTGCAATCCAACAGCATGGAAGGAATGTATCATTCCCATCCCTGGTTTTGGACATTTGATAAAATATTAACTCACAAACATCCCTTAGCAACTTGGTGACCTCCAGGCATGTATGGACTATACTGTACATCATTACATTAGTTTAGGGAAGAAAATCTGCATACTTAATTATGTGTTCTGTAGTTACCTTTTTCTAGTTGGTTATATTGCAATGTTTACATTTTACTTTAGAAAATTATTGATATTTATAGCCATACATATTTTAGATGATATTATGTAAACATAAAATTTAACCAATAACCAGTATGGTTGATTCCTTCATGCTAAAAGGCTTAAACCCAAAAATAAACATTTACCATTGTCATGTATTAGCCAAAAGATGTCAGTGCCTAAACTTTACATTACAATACATGTATTTTATAGATATCAATAACAAGAACAACAACAACAATAACAACAGTAATAAAACTTAATTTATATACCACTCCATCTCCTCGAGACGACTCAGGGCGGTTTCCAACATGAATATAAAAAACATTCAATTGTCAAAGACACCATATAACAAAGTTTAAAACATAGCAAACATAAAAAACAACATTGTAAGACAGAACCAGAACAATTCTATTAAAAATAGACACAAAATTACAAATCCAAATCAATATACTCCATCAAGGAATCAAGTACCAGTAAACAGGACTTCGGTAGACATGGCCAATTATAAGGGGTAGGTAAAAACTTGTGCACCAGAGAGTATCATAGGGCCAGGGAGTGGATAAAGTGCAGAGCAGGGTTTTAGTTGAGCAATGGAGGAGGGGCGGTTGCCCCCTCTCTCGTCCTCACCAGCCACACTTGCTAAATGTCTATTTGGAAATATAATCAGTTTATATTATTCCTTATGTCTAGTCCACATTCGCAACTTACGTGTTCTTCCTTTTCTTCCCTCTTTTAAACTTATTATTGTGTATTGTTTTAAATTGATTTTATTGTAAGCTGCCCTGAAATTTTTGATTGTAGGATGGGCTGTAAATATTTTAACAACCAATATAAATAGAAAACATTTGCTTAGTACAGTAGAGTCTCACTTATCCAACACTCGCTTATCCAACGTTCTGGATTATCCAACGCATTTGTGTAGTCAATGTTTTCAATACAACGTGATATTTTGGTGCTAAATTCATAAATACAGTAATTACTACATAGCATTACTGCGTATTGAACTACTTTTTCTATCAAATTTGCTGCATAACATGATGTTTTGGTGCTTAATTTGTAAAATCATAACCTAATTTGATGTTTAATAGGCTTTTCCTTAATCCCTCCTTATTATCCAACATATTCGCTTATCCAACATTCTGCCGACCCGTTTATGTTGGATAAGTGAGACTCTACTGTATATGAATATAGTGCACGAGGACTCACTATCACACTAGGGACCTCTTCACATGGGGCATTTTTGCCCCATTTTGTCACTTTTATGAGCGGCAAGGACGGGGCCTGTCATGCGCCATCACACGACACACAACAGGCCCTGCTTACATTTCTCCCAAAGTTGAGGGGAAGCACCGAAAGGTGCTTTATTTTCCACTACAGGGAGGAAAGTGTAGTTTGCTGTCCCACATGCCTTCCCTTTCACCAGCAATTGCCAGCACAACCACATAGCCCAAAAGGTCCGTGTGAAGAGGTCCTAGAGCTTAAAGAGTAGGCAAAGCGTATGCATCCCCTCGGAAGTCCTGTGGCTGCCTCCTGCAGAATTCTGGAGCTTGTAGTTTAAGGGAGGGGCCTTTGAAATGCTTAGGCCAGTGGTTCTCAACCTGTGGGTCCCCAGGTGTTTTGGCCTACAACTCCCAGAAAGTTTACCAGCTGTTATGATTTCTGGGAGTTGAAAGCCAAAACATCTGGGGACCCACGGGTTGAGAACCACTGGCTTAGGCAGAGAGGTCCTGGGTCTCACTAAACTACAAGCCCCGGAATTCAGCAGGAGGCAGCCACAAGATTTCAGACTGGATTCATATTCTTTGCCTACTCTTTAAGGCATTTATCTCATCCACCCGTGTGGACAATTTTAGATACACACCCGCTTGCTCATGTGTGGACACAGAGATAGAGGCCACTGCATGAACTAATAGGAAAGCAAACATTGCTCAGTAGAATCACTAGTGTTGATATCACTCACTGCTGTAATACTGTTATCATTTCTGACGAAAATGAAACTGTAGTATAAGCAAATGGCAAGAAAAAGCAAAACTATAATACAGGTTTGGGTTTTAAATGCTGAAGAAAGAGGCAGTTTCCTTGGAAACTTTGTTTTTGACCATTGGTAGCTGCCTGTGTCAGAAGGCATGAGTTGGTAGGTGAGTAGTTGAATCTCCATCCCATCCTGGTCCCATCATAGTAGCTGCCTGATCTGCAAAAGTGTAGTTATCTAATTTGTTATACAGTGTTCCTCACTACTTCACGGTTCACTTTTCACGGATTCGCTGTTTTGCGGTTTTTCAATAAACTCTAAAAGACTATTATAAATCATAAAAATTACAATTTACAGCCTAAGGAAGGGAAGAAGGAGAAGCCAAAGGGAGAGAAAAGGAGCCAAGCGACAATGGGAGGAGAAGGAGGCGATTTATCAACACACGATTGGTTGATAAAGACTTAAAATAGTGTATAACTACTACAATAATGTATCAATATTAAAATAAATATAGTGTCCCTACTTTGCAGATTTTCACTTATTGCGGGTGGTCCTGGAACCTAACCCCAACGATAAGTGAGGGAACACTGTATTTTTATAAGTCACTCTTCTAAGCTCCTAACATTCCCAAAGAGAAAGGTAGAATATCCTGCCTACATTTCTTCCTGAAAAATATTGTTATAGCAATAATCATGTATCAAGCTTGCCAGGGATAATATGACATTCCATTTGTGACACTGAAGAATTACTTCCTTTCCATCCAAAGGTATTAGAAAACAGCTGCAGAATTCTCTTCCATCCTTGGTGCTTCAGATACAACTGCCTACATCATTTAGTAGGAAATTTGCACCCCTAGATTTTCAAATACTAAATCTGGATCATTTGATGAGAAGTGGTGGTAGTGGTGGGGAGGTTGGTGATTTATAGAATCATAGAATTGGAAAAGACCTCATGGGCCATCCACTCCAACCCCCTGCCGAGAAGCAGGAAATCGCATTCAAAGCACTCCCGACAGATGGCCATTCAGCGTCTACTTAAAAGCCTCCAAAGAAGGAGCCTCCACCACACCACAGAAAGTTTCTGCCATCTTTATTGAAGGGTACTATCATCAAGAAAGCATTGCGCAGGAATGCAACTGCTAATTTCCAAGGATATTAAACAAGCATATAAGTAAACAGAAAGTAAAAGCTGGAGTAAAAGTCAGGCACTGGTTTAAAAGGCTGGAAGGAGGTAGTCTTGACAAAAGTAATCTATGCCCACGGGCAGCAGAGGAGATATCTCCTACCACTGGAAGAGATGAGCTGGGTCAGCTGGGCGGGTGAGTAGTGGGATTCCCACATATGTTCCTAATCTTAATAACTTTAAAACCTGCAATTGAATGGCGAGAAAGTTGATTATGTAGGTATCCTGCCTAATGTTTTACTCTTTTGTTTGAGAAAGCAGCAGCTTCACTATAAAAGCTTATGCCTAGAATTAAAAGGACACGTAAAATATGTATTTCATATTAAAAGAAGGGTTATAAATAACTGTACCTTATAGAAAAGCAATATGATTGCATTAGAGAAGCATTGAAGGCTTATATATTTGAAAAAGTATAGTTGTAATCACTGTGGACCACAGGAGCTCACAATGGCGCAATGGGTTAAACCCTTGTGCAGGCAGGACTGCTAACCTGAAGGTTGGGTTGCTGACCTGAAGGTTACCGGTTTGAATCTGGAGATGAGCTCCCATTGTCAGTTCCAGCTCCCCATCTGGGCACATGAGAGGTAAAACATCAAACCATCTGGGCGTCCCCTGGGCAGCAACATTGCAGACGGCCAATTCTCCCACACCAGAATCGACTTGCAGTTTCTCAAGTTGCTCCTGTCATGGAAAATATCACTGTGGAAAAGATGTTATTGTGGAGACGATCTTCTGTTTATGGAGAAATACATAAGTGAAATCAATATTTTCATTTGGTATTTAGCTGTTACGTAAATGTATTATTAGTTGCTTCCTGGTTGTTAACCTTGCATATCAGGAATTTTTAACTCTGCCTGGGCCAAACCCAATTCAAGTTGGCTTCTTGTTGTCACTGAAAATATAGCTTACTAGAACTACCTCACTACTGCCTTTTCCCAAAATAAATGTGCCCAATGGAATGCTTGTTGAAAAACAAGAATAATGTCTCAAATAACACTATGTAACATTATGTTTTTGTTCCTGTGTTATAAATGTCATTTCCTAATTGGTTCTATCCTTAAAAATGGAAAAGTTTATTAAACTGCAAAAACTTTGCTTTTGTGGGATATCCTACAACACATTTTGCTCTAGTTTTTGAATGAATATCTCACAGAGTCTCAACCAATTCAACATAGTTTGTGGGAGCCACAAAAACAAGTTTCTGGAGTATAACAAAGTAACTACTGCACAATTAAACAGTAATAACACTTTCAAAACACTTTTTTTTTCAAATTTTTGTAACACAATATAATTTGGCCTTAGACCAAAAGAAGCTCTTGACAATAATCATATTGAATCAAATAGCTATCATTGAACTGGGAAGTATCAGGGATCATTCATCTCTCCTGTCCTGTATTTCAAACTTCAGCATGCATGATGCAGATTTTGTTTTTCGTGTCAGGAGTGACTTGAGAAACTGCAAGTCGCTTCTGGTGTGAGAGAATTGGCCATCTGCAAGGACATTGCACAAAGCATGCCTGGATGTTTTGATGTTTTTACCATCCTTGTGGGAGGCTTTTCTCATGTCCCCACATGGAACTGGAGCTGACAGAGGGAGCTCATCCACACTCTCCCTGGGTTGGATTCAAATCGGCAACCTTCAGGTCAGCAACCCAACCTTCAAGTCATCAGTCTTGCCGGCACAAGGGTTTAACCCACTGCACCATCAGGGGCAGATAGAACCTATGGACTAAATATTTTCAGGTGACAAAGGCAAGTTTTCCAAACCCAGTACTATAAAGAGGTGAAGGACCCTGGACTTAGGATGGAAAACTAAAGGTAAAAGTGGGTGCATAGTTACCAGAATGCCTATGGAAGTTAAAGGGTTTGTATAACTCCATTTTATGGTATTTAGAAATCTGAACAAATAGAGAAGAGGTTTGGGCAGATATTTGAGACTATATTTTAGGAAAGCTTTGAAAATGTAAAGATGCAAATGGACACGTACAACACGAAGTGATAGCTTTGAAGTCTGAGATTTTTCAAAGAAAGAGTTAATACTCTGAGGTCTGTGTGTGTGGTTTCTCTACGCAGATGAAATTTCTTGTGGTGAGACAGGAAATCATGAATGTGGCAAAAGCATAATCTAGCAGAAACAAGGGATACATTTAAATTCAGAGAGAGAGAGAGAGAGAGAGAGAGAGAGTCATCAAGAGCAAAACACACACATCAGGAGACAACAGATAAGTATGAACATCTGGATCAATATGAGACGAGATTAGGTAGCTTATCCAAGGAAAACCTTCAGTTACATGATGTTGGCTTTTGAGGTCTCATCTATACTACCAAATAATGCAGTTTCAAATTGAATTATATGGTCAGTGTAGGCTCATATAATGCAGTTATCTACACTGACCATATAATGCAGTTTCAAACTGAATTATAGGACAGTGTAGATAGGGCCTGAGAGAAAGACTGACAAAAATGCTGTGCGTTGCTTTTCTACCTGAGAGATTCTCTTGATGGCAATATTTGCATGTTCTAAACACAGCATATCATGGTCAATCTATTCCTTCAATTTGTTCTGGACTCCTACGTTTTTGAATAAATTGTGCTTAAAATATTGACACAAAGTAACTGTACTGTTGACTTCAATGGGTGGTTGGGAAAATCTGATTCAATTATGTCTGAGAGGCAAGTGTTGTAGGACTAGATGGAGACCTTGACTTTGTTAAATACACAGCTATCCATATGACATTTGTCTCCTGTTACTGGGAATTCATATAGGAAGAATATTTATTCAGGGAGCTTGCAAGGATGTTAGGGATTGCCTTGGTGATATGTTGGGTCTGAAGCATCCTGCAGATTTGGTATCCAAATAGTAGAAACTACTGAAACATTGATTCTGCTACCTTTTAAATACCCCATCCACGTGATCATACAAAGCATTAATAATCAGCCTAATTTAAAATCCACCCGGAACCTGTTCATGGCCGTGAGTTCTGCAAATAGCTTTTTTGTCCATCTTCCTTTCCATCCTCCCTTCTGTTATTCTCCCGACATCAAAAAAACCCCCCATTCATATCTACTTTAAGAAAAGGGATATGCAGCCAGGCTTTTTAGAATGCTTATAATCCATGACCATTCTGGGCAGGCATGTAGTGGAGGGGGGGGGGGGCTTGAGGGGCTTCAGCCCCCCCCCCCCCCAAATTCTCAGGGTGAAGAAGAGAAGGCCTTACATTTATTATTTAAACTGTTATGTTTATTCATATCATGATCTGATCACCATGCTCAATATATCACATATGCATGGGGGTATTGGGATAACGATACAAAAGGTTTGCTAGGGTAGATCCTCGCTCACTCAGCCTCAGCCTCCCCCCCCCCCCCGATTCTGGGCCTGATTCTGGTTGAAGCTTATGACATTGTAGCCTAATATCGCTGCAGAGAATCAAGAATGACCAACTGTCTTGTTTTCCACAGAGATGGGATTTTTTGTAGGTTCGAAGAAAGCTGCAGGACCGCTGTTTAACATTGAGAAACATCCATGGCAAAGCTGGGAAAGTGAAAGGAAGAAAGCACAGTTTACAGTCCCAGGTAAATGGTTTTGATTCACTTTGGAATGACCACAAAATCTGCTTTCTTCCATTAGTTTGAATTAAAGATGCAAAGAATATTCATTGGTATTTTATCTTCTGAGAGAAAAGAATCCTTGGCGTTTGGGCAAAATAATTCAGTTGTTTCATTTTTGCAGTTTTCTGCTGCCATTTGCACATCTCCAAGGACTTTATCACACACACACCTACTAAAATGACTTTTGCCATTGTATCTTGCCTGAGATGGAAGCACACCTGCCTAGTCCCTCGTCTTACTGCCCAATGCATTTTTGAATGTGATTTGCATTGACATTACTGCAGCTGCAGGGAAGTGACTCCTTCCAATTTGTGCCGTGCTAATCTTCATACTTGTTCTCCTTTTATATCTTGTTTTGCTTTTTATAATGTAAAAACGGTATAACAGGGTTGTTGTATGTCTTTCGGGCTGTGTGGCCATGTTCCAGAAGTATTCTCTCCTGACGTTTCACCCACATCTATGGCAGGCATCCTCAGAACCTTTAGCTTTTCAATGCTAATCAAGATGATTAATTTGAACATTCACACTGACCTCCAACAGACAAGAGTTCCTTCTCCCACCCTGGATGTTATTCCACAGATATATAAACCCCACTTGCCTAGTTTCCAATAGACCTCACAAACTCTAAAGATGCGTGCCATAGATGTGGGCGAAACATTAGGAGAGAATACTTCTGGAACATGGCCACACAGCCCGAAAGACATACAACAACCCTGTGATCCCGGCCATGAAAGCCTTCGACAACACATAAAATGGTGTAACTTTGAGATTTCAGAGATTCAAAGCTATGTACCCCCGAGCTTTCATGTTTTCACAGTACTGATGCATAAGTCATAAACCATGAATTATGCATCCCCACATAATCCACGAGTTGGACTACATGTCCCTTGTGGTCTCTTCCAATGCTGTGATTTTGTAACTAACCATAGTTTGAATTTTATTTTTAAAAATTCAAAAAGCAAACACAGTTTCACTACATAATGGTATATAATGGGACTTGGGCAATTATTAATTTTGGTATCCACAGTGTCCTGGGACCAAACCACAGTGGATACTATGGGTTTTCTGTGTGCTCACTGCTTATGAAAAAAAGAGGAAAGTCATGAGAGAATATTCAAACATAGCCACTAGAGAGCAGTACAGAATAAAGAATGGTGCTCTAATAAGGCTTCTGTTATTCTTGCCTTTTTAAAAACATAGCCTTTGCCCTTAAAGAGATTTGATTGGCTTGAGGGTGGGAAGTTTCTTATAGGCTGACTGGGCAATTTAAAAGACCGACTTCTTGCTCACTGCAAAGTCATAAGGATTACCATTCACCTTGTTTCTGGCATAGGTTGTTGCCTTTACAGGTGAGTCTTCTGTGTTTGTTTCCTTTAAAGATCCTGCCTCTGTTAAAGGAAAGCTTTGATATTTGTTAAGTTCTTTTTAAAGTTCTATATTAGTTACAAGATAGACAAATTTATTATAGTATGAGTTTTAAGGCATTATAATCTACTTCATGTGATGTGCTGAAACCAAGCTTTTGACTTAAACTTGTGAGTGGACAAGACACAAGTTGTGTAGTGTCCCCTTTTTAGTTTACATAAAAGTTTGGTTAAGGGTAATTTGTTTTTCCATTTATTCCTCTCTGAGATTTTTATTCAAATCTGGAGAGTGCTCTATAATAGAGAAGTCAGACCTTTTCTTGAATTTTTTTTATTTTTTGCCATAGTTGGATGAGATATTTCAAACATAGGTAGAACATACAGTAATAAAAACCAGACTTCTATGCGAATGGTATAGGATTCTGGAATACCAAGTTCAGTAGATTCTCAGTTAACTGGAACCCAAGTGACCAGAACTTTCAAGCAACTGGCAAAACATTCCAAGAAAAAATACTGCATTGACAAAGTTGTTCTTGTAGCACAGTATCACTGTGTTACATCAAGTTTGTTTTATTTGCTTTTAATAATTATATTTAAATATTAATATCAAGTCAATACATAATTGATGGTATGGTATTGTATAGTATAGAGTATTGTATTTGGTATATTTTTAATAGTAATTCACAAAACAACCAGAAACAGCATTTTTCCGGCAGCTACCAATCCCCATGGGCGCTGGTGTCTTTTGGCTACTTCTCTCAAAGAGATGTGTGTGGGGAGCAAACTTTTCTGGTTGTAGGTCTGTTTCAGACCCCTCTCACGAGCAGGTGTTTCTCCTTTCAGCAGAGTTTCCACTATTCCTCTGAGTAAATGGCATTGGCTATTTCCAGGTTTTAGAACTCTTAGGGACAATTATTGAAGTCCTAATGTGATGATGAAGACAAACAGAAGTCGAAATCAAGTTTATATTGCTGTATAGGTAAGGGGGGAACATTACTGATTTGTTTGTTTACAAGGAATACTTAGTTGCAAAAGGAATAGCATTTTAGTTTGTTTAGAGCAGTATTTCTCAAACTGGGCTCCTCCAGGTGTTTTGGACTCCAGCTCCCAGAAACCCCAGCCATCTTATCGGCTGTTAGGAATTGTGGGAGCTGAAGTCCAAAACATCTGGAGGAGCACAGTTTGAGAAACTCTGGTTTAGAGGATTTGGGGGCTATTATACAACATATACCATCCCTCACTTCTTTAAGTTTGTTATTTGCTTCTGCTCATATGGTATCAATGATGGCCCAAAAAAACTGCCTGTAGTGCAAAACATACATACTAGGAAGCAAAACTATATGGAGTTTCACAATGATTGTTTCTAGTAAAATTATGGAGGCTTCACTCATAAACTAAACTCTGTGCTCAAGTATACAATGTGAATTGGGCTCAGCTATGTAAAATATCTTGAATAGCAATTTAACATTCTTCTTAAATTCTTTACAGATACCAAGATGAGTTGTTTCACTTTCTTGAAGGTCATGATGGTTTTATTTAATCTAGCCATAGTGGTAAGTACTTATTTCCTTAGTATTGACCATGAAGTAGGCTGATGCCCTTGTAAAAGTATACCTGATGTAACATACTATCCAGAGCATCTTCCAATCTTCAGAGGTAACATAGCTTTAGTGTGTTTGCATATTTTATGAAACTTTGTCATTTAGGCTACAATCCTAAACATAATTTCTTCTTGGATTGTCCTAATTCAAGGACAGATCTTACAGGAACAGTTATTTATTCTTGGGGATACAATATGTCAATGCGTGCTGTGTGTTTACACTCAAATGTGTCTTTCTTTATAATCTTTTCTGTAAATCCCTACTGAGCAGTGGTTCTCAACCTGTGGGTCCCCAGATGTTTTCTGTGTTCTAGTAAACAGTTGTTTGTAAGGTTGGGGGAAATAAGCATGGAAAAGATTTAACACTTCCAACACAGTTCTGTATAGTCAAATTTGCTTAAAAACAACAGCCCAGATGTGTTGTCGAAGGCTTTCATGGCCGGGATCTGGGCGAAATGTCAGGAGAGAATGCTTCTGGAACATGGCCACACAGCCCGAAAGACATACAACAACAGCCCAGATGTTGCATTAGATAACCTGCTGGTCCCTCTTGATTCTACATTGCCACTAGTACATGGAAATCTAGTTTATTACGTGAGCTCATTGAACACGGTTGTTGTTACATGCTTTGAGTATCATAGAATACATTATCCACAATGAGTTCTGAATGCTATAGAACAGTGGTTTTCAACCTGTGGGTCCCCAGGTGTTTTGGCCTACAACTCCCAGAAATCCCAGCCAGTTACCAATGGTTAGGATTTCTGGGAATTGAAGGCCAAAACATCTGGGGACTCACAGGTTGAGAATAGAATCACTTCTCTAGAATCAAGCAAGGGTACTGAGTGATGCCTAGAAAAGCATTTTCTCCAGGCCTCCAGCACAATTTATTCAGTTTTCACTGAAAGTTCTGCTGGGTGTTGACTCTGGAAGCCTAAGCAAACACTTCTCTTGGCATCTCTAGGTCCTCCTGCATGATTCTATGGTATGCTTCAGCCAAAAGCCCAAGCCAGTCACCACCATTTATTTCAGTTAGAAAAATAGAGTTCAAAATCATGAACTGCAAAAAAGCAGGGTTGTTGTGAGTTTTCCGGAGTGTATGGCCATGTTCCAGAAGCATTATCTCCTGACGTTACACCCACATCTATGGCAGGCATTCTCAGAGGTTGTGAGGTATATTGGAAACTAGGAAAGGAAGGTTTATATATCTGTGGAAGGTGCAGAGTGGGAGAAAGAACTCTTGTCTGCTTGAGGCCAGTGTTAATGTTGCAATAAATCACCTTGATTAGCATTAATGACCTTGCCAGCTTCATGTCCTGGCTTCTTCCTGCCTGGGGAAATCCTTTGTTAGGAGGGGTTAGCTGCCCCTGATTGATTCATGTCTGGAATTCCTCCATTTTCAGAGTGTTGTTCCTTTTTTACTGCTCTGATTTTAGAGTTTTTAAAAATACTGGTAGCCAGATTTTGTTCAATTTTATGGTTTCTTCCTTTCTGTTGAAATTGTCCACATGCTTGTGGATTTCAATGGCTTCTCTGTGTAGTCTGACATGGTGGTTCTGAGAGTGGTCCATCATTTCTGTGTTCTCAAATAACATGCTGTGTCCAGGTTGGTTCCTCAAGTGCTCTGCTATGGCTGACTTCTCTGGTTGAGTCAGTCTGCAGTGCCTTTCATGTTCCTTGATTCGTGTTTGGGCATTGCGTTTGGTGATCCCTATGGACAGCCCAGAAAACTCACAACAATGCTGTGATTCCAGCCATGAAAGCCTTTGACAACATAGCAAAAAAAAAAAAGGCATATTATACAGTGGGTCTTGGAATGGGTCCCTTGTGTATTATGTGGGGCTACTATGTATTTTAAATTAGTGTGTTGTTAAAGGCTTTCATGGCTGGAATCACTGGATTGTGTTGTTAAAGGCTTTCATGGCTGGAATCACTGGATTGTGTTGTTAAAGGCTTTCATGGCCGGAATCACATGCATGGTCATGTTTAGAAACATTAGTTTTGATGCTTTTATTGGTTTTAATTACTAGGTTTAATTCAAGTGTGATGTTTTAGTTTTTAAATTGTACATTTTATTGTTTTTACCACTGTTCACCACTTTGAATCTTTTTAGAGAAAAGTGTTATTATCATCATCACCATCATTTATATAACATAACAACAACAATGCTTCTCAAAGCATCAGCTGGGAGAAATATGCTGTAACTTCTTGTGCAGCATGTTCAGTGAAACTGAGGTCTGCCCACCTACACATATTACAGCTTCTCATGGATTAAATGTTTACTTAATAACATGGAGCAGTCTGTTAATGCTAGGGTTGACTTCTAGAGAATGTCCTCTGTGCCGCTGATTACTCATTGGAGCTGCCACACCCATGGGATGAATAGAAGGAGTGCCACAAGGTTCTCCTGGGATTATTAACCCTGATGGCAGGTGTGCCTTCATGCAAATGCTGGCCAACGCCACAAAATGGCAGTAGGTAACCTAAGTACAATCATGGTGCAAGCCAATGTTCTCACTGGAATGTACATGTGTTCCTCTTCCTTCTCTCTTTCAAGACAGGCAGAGTGGGTTTTATGGTTTCTGTGGGTGGTGTAATTGGTTTCATGCCTGGCCTGTCAATATGGTTTCACAAGCAGCACAGTAAAATGCTCTACTTATGATCGTTCTCTCAAGGAAGTCTAGTTTGAATTTATTTCTTTGGCACAGATATATCTTAAAGGAGGAAAACTGAACAGATTACATTTAGCTCTTTAAATGTGCCATAAATTTAGATTAGTTGAACTAATGCCAAAGAAGCTGTTAGTAAGCTGTAGCATTACCCCCCCCCCCCCCCCAATGAGCCACTCTTGTTATAAGTTACAACTTGACTATTGGCTATGTGGCTGTGAGTTGGTAGCTATTGTGGTCCAAACACCTAAATGATGCCAAGTTGAGGAAGATTGATTTGAAACCTCCATGTACATAAAAGTGAATATGGTTGAGTCAATAGTTGAGGGCTGCAATGTATTTAACTGTGTTTCCTAGTCAATGCCGTCAAGCATGGAGATCACAGAGTTCTGTTTTAATGAGTTCTGGCTATTAAAAATTAACATGATCATCCCAGAAGAAGACTATTTACCCAAGGTGGGTTAATTGACTCTGCAATGTAATGGAAAGGAGGCAGGCTCTGAAGGGCTGTATCCATATGATAGGGAATTCTATTATGATGTGGCTTTTCAGTCATATGGACAGACCTTTCTATAAGCACAACTGTATTTTATACAGCTTGATCATCCCTTATTTGAAATGTTTGGGATCAAAGCATTTTGGATTTCAGATTCTTTTGGATTTTTGAATACCTGTATTTGTATAATTAAATATTCTGGAGATATGTGGTGAGCCATGATGGCGGCAAGTCGTGTTTGCTGAGTGCTCCCAGCGAACAAATGCCAAAATGGTTGCTCCCCTCTTCTCGTGGATTGAGGCGAGAAGGGACGCAAGGCCCCAAAGCACCCCCGCAGATCCGAACCTCGAGAGGTTAGTTACCTCAGCACCGATGTCACTATCTCAGCTTTTCATGTAGACGTTTTACAATTTGATGTATTTCAAAAGTCTGGCTGAGGGATGCTCAACCTGTATATTTAAGTCTTGTCTTTTATTGTAAGATCTCAGACTTATAAATGATCTAGGTTTTGAATGTTTTTGTACTGAAGGTGGGATGAAAGATGTTACACATTCCTTACATGTGGAGGTTCACACAAAATGAACACTTGAAGTGTACTCCAGCTATCTTTAATTAGTTCGATAGGTATATATTTGAACTAGCATGGCTCTCCTGATCCTACATTGTTATGTGGCTACCCAGATGCACTACATGACATGATTTCTCAGGAAGTAAATATGGAACCCAGGCAATGTGTTTCTACAATGAGCTGAAGCTCTGTTATTTCCCAGCTCTGTTCACTTTCTTTAGTTTTTCATTTAATTTCATATATGTTGCTGGCAATTTTAGAACAATCTCCTTTGCATTTCTCTGACAACCAAACATACAGAAGAGACTAGGTACTGTAAACCGGACAACACAGCAGGGTTATTGCAATATCCATCTCGTCACACCCAATATGGTTCTACCAACACTGAGATACCCAACAGGATTGTCACCTCTCAGTTCTCAACCATAGTTCCACCTTTTCAATATGGTTGTAATGAGAAGAACTTGATTTGCATGCATTAGCTGGATATTCTTCTGTTTACAAGTCTTTACAAACTCATGAGGAGTAAAAATATCTATTAAAAACTCTTGGGTTTGAAAAATCATGCATGTCATGACCCTGTTACTATTTTATTTTATTGGTTGGGGCAGGAGCATTTTTACCTAAAATTGTAGCTATGCTGAATTTCTATGTTGTTTTCAAAGGGGGCAGCAAATACATTTAGACTTGGAAAGAAGAGCCTCTAGAAAAGTATGTGGGGGCTGTCTTTAAAATGAATTTGGTGAATCCTTTGCCGGACAGTGATAATGTCAGTCATTGCTGTGTTTTTGTTCTTGCTGTTGGGTGGCCTCAAGTTGTTTCTAACTTATGGTGACCCAAAAGTGAGCTTATAGTTGAGTTTTCTGTGTCTGAGAGTGAGTGACTCTCCCAAGGTCACCGGGAGGTTTCCAGGCTGAACAGAGATCTCCAGAGTCATAGTCCAATGCTCAAACCATTATACCACATTGGCTCTCTTCTCATACATAGTCTAAAAGGACTGAAAGGCCAGGACAGACTGAATTTCATAAAGCAAATAAGCAGGATTGTGCCTGCTTATTTCACCTGATATTTTAGGTTCTACAATGTCTAGAACCTTGCTGTTGAAAGGGAAAAGAAGAAAGCTATGAAGATGGCTCCTGATGGTAGACTGCCTTATTCACAGTGCTTCTATTTCCGGCTTGGCACCTGCATATTTGTATGGGCGATGCCTGCCTTGCTCTTTTGTTTGAGGGCAAACAAAGCTGGCACCTGTGGTCAAGGATAATTACTTTGTCCCTCTTTGTAATGCCGTTGTTCACTTTTAAAAAAATAATCTCATGACTGGACTGAAACTCCGGGCAGCTTCTAATAAAACTTTTAAGTGAAATGAGAATTGGACCATTTCGAGTCCTTGTATCCCACTGGAAATCTTTCACCTGTCATGACAATGTCTAGTGGTAGTAGAATGTTGAATCTGCTCTGTATTTCAGTGTGAATTTTGATAGAAGTGTCAGAGGTTCTGAATCTTTTTTGTGGAAAGGATTTCTGTATCTTGGATAACTTTTCCAAAATTCAGCCAGGGCATTTTCAGTATTCTGCTGGCAAGGGAGGCTACCAATTACCTCTCACATTTTTATTGCATTTTTTTAGGCTGCAGTTTTTATCCATATGTTTGAGGGTGGTGGTGGGGAAGTATTATGTTGGCCTAGGACAAAGGAAGACAGGTCCTCTCTGTGCATCTAATTATAGTGTTAAACAGAAAGTCTTGGCTAATGTGATGACTTATGGGCCATGTAGTCCCGTTCCTAGTACTGTTGTGGCAGATGAAGAGGAAAACTTGGGTTTCCCACCGTTTCTGCCAGATTTGGAGCCCTTGCAGCTGCAGGATGTTTGCCCACAAGAAGTCAGACAAACAAGCCTTGAGGAGAAATCTCCCACATTTTCGCGCCGCCTTTATTATAATCAAGATAGACACGCGCGGGAGGCGACTCGCCGAAGCGCCCGGATAGCTGCCAGACAATTAGAAGATTAAGTCTACTTCCCTTGGGAAAGTTTAAGGAGTCCTGCATCTGGACAGTTTAGGTTTCGGTTCTTGTTCCCCAGAGAAAGTCTGCTTTGGCGGGAAAACAAGATCCTATATAGATGCTTGCCCACAAAGGGTTCCTTGCGGAGTCAATTCGTCAGCTTCGGGAGTAGATTGTGTGTGGACTACGCTACTCCAGTTTCCAGGACCTTGTTCTCGTTCCAGCCCTGCCTTGTTCCCCGGACCTCGCCACGGATTTCCCACGGACCCAGTTATTGCTCCTCGCTTCTTGTTGCCTTGAATCAAGCCTTGTTTGCCAAGAATCTAGTTTGCTTCCTAGCCTTGCATTAAGCTTCATGGACTAAAGGACCTTGTCAATTCCCCTCACTTTGCTTGGCAAAGTGAGTGTTTCGGTTATTGGATTACAACTTTGGACCTTAATATTTCATATTGGACATTGTTTTCTTGGACTAATTTTGACCTTTCCTGAAAGGTCTACTTCTGAACTATTTTCTACACTTGCTTTTATTAACTTTATATATTTCCTCAATAAAGATATTAGATAGATTCTGGCCTCTGTGTATGGTTATTGGTGCTCTGCAGCCTGGGTCCTGACAGCTAAGCACATGTAGCTCTGCAGATATGTGAATTTTCACCTGCTGAAATCCCTTTGTCCATAGAGCTTTTAAAAATACACACTTGCTTTCTGTGTTTAACAGTCTGCTTTGAAATGTGGAATAACATGTGCCTCTACAACCAAGAATGCAAGGCTGTTTCTGTTTATACTAATAACAGTGCAAGATCTTTTCAGAAGTCTCACTGAGTTGAGTGACGCTTACCTCAACAAGTGAATGGATAATTGGATATAAGATTACTCGTAAGAGGATTCAATGATAGAGTTAGGATCTGATTGTCTTACTTCGTTTTTCTTGATGCTATCTAGTTGAACATTTTCTCTCCATACTTTCTTGTTAAACATGGAGGAAGTGATCTGTTTCTGTTGTTTGTCTCTAGTTTATGTGAGGTTTGGGCACAGGGCTGTGTTGAGCAATTAATATTCTCACTTTTTAAAGTAAACTATTCCAGAATGGTAATGTAATCTTTGAATGTAGCTGCATATCATTCTCAACAGGGCTACCATTGTTCAGAAATAGAACTGTTTACTTCAGTGGCAGTTTCCCAATATATTATATTCTGATCTTCAACTCGGCCATCATTCACCATTGGGTGGAACCACATTTTCTTTCTTAGAGGCGAAAGAGTCTAATGTGTTCCAACTGGGATTTCTTAGCAATGATACTTAATACTGAAATTGAGCTAGGGAGGATATCCAGTTTTCATTACAAAAGCCTATTCAAGATATGAGTGGGCGGTGATCTTTTTTTAACCAAATCGCAAATAACTTTAGAGAACCAAGATATTTCATGAATTTGAGTAATCATTCTAGTTGTCTGTAAATTAATACCAAAATGCATGTATGAAGAAAATGAGGTTACTGGTAAAGAACAAAAGATAGTTGTACCTCACGATAATATGGATAAAGTCAAATGGAGTGAGGTAATTGAGACATAACATGGCTAAGATTTTGATATGCACAGTAAAATTACCGTAGGACTTGAAGGAGTTCAAGTGTGCCACTCAGTTTTGAAGCACACAACTGCTTACATTTCCTGCTAAGCCCCAGTCCACTGAGCCACACTTAAAGATGCTTCTGTATTTTTATCTCTTGCAACTGATACTTTTTTAAAAAATGTATCAGCCCCACATTTGCATGAAACATGGAAATCATGCTGTAGTTGTGCATTTCTATAGAACTCCTCCAGAGCACCTATGCGAGCACTCCTTTATAAAATGCAAATAAGCATCAGGCAAAGGATGAACATTTGTATCTTTCGCCACACTTCTGTTTTATCTGTTTTGAACTCTAGAAACCAAAAGGTACAGGGCTTCTATGGACTTTTCTACACTTGCAATGGAAGGAGCTTCTGTCTCAGTAGGGCAAGGAATTCACTTTGGAATCAAGGCCAAACGTGACAATCTATCCAAGATGCTGAACCTATTTTGAGTAACAGGGTCCACCTCCTTTGGATAATGTCTTTACAGCATTGACTAAATCCTGGAGCAGATTGTTTGTCCTGCTATCATGGAAGACACTATATTTTCCTAGATGCAGTAAAACATGTCTTAGAGTTATATAGAAGTTCCCATGCTTAAAATATATACATATAGCCTGGAGATAATTGTATACACTATTTTAAAGTATGTCTGTTCATGATATAAGGTTTGTATACATTGAGCCAACAGAAGGCAAAGGTGTCACTATAATCTTATGGACAATTTCAAATTTCTGGATATGGGATGCTCAACCTGTAATAGGCCTCAGTTATTTTAGACCATAAAATGTAAAACAACCAACACCACCTTTGCCTGTACTGATTTTCCCAATTGAAATTTGTCTCCTGAAACTTTGCGGGGAAACAAAATAGATACCCCCATGTGCACAATTTTAAAAATCATAATCAGTCAGATTCAGGATCCTCTGTGTTTTTATTATTTTTAAAATCCTATATGTCATCCAGCTTCAAAGCTATGCCTGTTAATAGTTTGATAGAAAATAGTAATTTGTACAAGTGTTGATGCCATTCTTAAAAACCTGAAAGATCTCACCTTGGTCTATGCAGTTGACATTTTTTCAAAAAAACCTGTTTACAGTTAAAATCTTTGACTTTAAAAGGGGTTGGAGGGTTTACATAGGCTTGGGAAGCTTTCAGACATCTTTCTGACATGATATGGAGTTAGTAGGCTGGTTGGTCACGTGGATGTATGGATATGAGTTAAAGGAATGTTTAAAAATGATACTTTTTGGACTACAGAATCCCCAAATAACTTGCACAGTGCTGTGGGACAGTGGGATTGCCAAGCCTTCAGCCAAATAATAAAACAGGCAGTCTTTGAGTTGCAAACATCTGACTCCTAGTTAAGAATGGGAGTGAGACAATAGGAAGTGAGAGAAATCTGTCTCTTGGAAGGGAAATTCACCCCTAGAAGAGTTATCATGGGGAAAATGTGTCTCCACTGAAGCTTTCTCACCAATTCTTGTTTCCACAAGCCATTTTTTCAAAATCCATTTATCACAGGGACAGAAATTGAGGTGAAATCTTCTGAACAGGTGCACAGACAGCAAAACAAATACTACAGGGGTGTTAATCATTTTCTGTGTCATCCAAAGCTTATATATAAATAGAGAAATGAATATATATAGGATGGAGTTAAACTTAAAAAATGTACCTATTCCAACTTACCTTATTTAGGTTTGTTCTGAAGTTGAATTTGTATGTATGTTGTTCATAACTTGGGGACTTCCTGTAATCATGTTTGTTTCTAGTACCATTCGTTGGAAATAATGTTCTTTTTCCTCCCCCTTTCCCCCTGCAGATTGGTGGAGGCGTACTACTGGGCATTGGAATCTGGGTCAGTGTTGACAGTAGTTCCTTCCTCAACATGTTTGGCCCGCTATCCTCCAGCGTCTTACAGTTTGTGAATGTGGGCTACCTGCTCATAGCCATTGGAGCTGTCCTGTTTCTGTTGGGCTTCTTGGGATGCTGTGGAGCTCAGAAAGAGAGCAAGTGCCTTCTGATGACGGTAAAATCCAAATCCAAAGCAGTTTGTGCCTCTTTGTCTGAAGTAAACATGCCCAGTTGTCTTCCTAGTGAAGGATGGTAGAGAAGGATGATAGAGGAGGGACAATTGGATCAAATTACTCACTGTATATGCGTGTGTGTTAATACATTTATATCCTACATCTCCCTTGAAAAGCTCAATCCGATGTAGATGGGTTGTCTCCTCAAGGTTTTCATCCTCCTTTGAGGTAGGCTGAGCGGCTGTGAGCTATTGAGCTTCAAGGCTAACCCAGGATTGGAAACTGGGTCTTCCCAGTCCTAGCCCCAATACTCAAACCACTATACATTTTTTCATATCATATAATAGTGCCACACTGCTGCTAGCCTTCAGCTAGCGTTGCAAGATGGTAATCCTGTTTCTTATTTGCATAACTTCCACACAAGGAGAGATACAAGCTTGTTGGCAATATTTGGCCGTTTTGTGGTAGAGTGTGAAACCAATGATGCAGCATCTGAAACCTATGACTTGTTTTCCGAATTCTTCAGAAGCCCATGTGAGCAGAGCATCACCTGTTTTCAGTAGCATTACGGCAATACTTAATGTCTCCCTGCCTCTTATTGCTATTAGGTTTGTGTTAGTCCACTGAGGAATGAGGAAGTTATACTTATGTAAATTACTCTCAAATTGCCTGAAATAGATCAGTTCAGTGTATAAGAAAGCAAATGGACAGAGATGTAAATATTTTCCTTGCAGTGAAATATCAAAAGTCCAAGCAAAACATGCTGTGGAAATAGAATAAAGGATCGAAAGAGGAGACTTGATGTTATCTGTCCTGTAGAAAAAGTCTAGGAAGGGAAGTCCTTAGTAGCACAGTTATGGAAATCCCTGTTATAATGTGCTTTTTTTGCCATAATTGCAAAAACTTCATACAGACTTATAGTCCTCTATCCTCCAGCATCAAAGGACATTTATGGGGTATATTTGACCAACTGTATCTGACCAATTTTTGTCTTAGTTTTGTATCAATACTTTGTAGAGTAAGTAAAGTGTCTTCTCTCTCTCTCTGCTTTCCCTTAGTTCTTCTCAATTGTCCTGATAATATTCATTGTTGAAGTTGCTGCTGCAGTGGTGGCTTTGGTCTACACATCACTTGTAAGTAACATGAAATACATTCAATTATTTAGATATATGTGATGTAGCATGCTTCTTCTTCTATGGTGTAATCACCCCCATCTCACTTGTGAAATTTATGTAATTGTAATTAATGCCACCTTTCATTTGTAGCCCTCACTCTTCCACCTTTAGAATACACCCAACTGAATGAAAATGACTAGTTAATTCAGCGCTTCTGGTCTGGTCTACACAAGATAAAACTAATGACTAGACCAAGAGTCTAGTTTCAAAGTAGCTGTGATTTGCAGCCAGGAAAGGTTTGCATTTAAAACTAATTTACACTGCCATGTTTAAATGTTCTTTGTGTGTCACGTTTGGGAACTTTGTTAGCCCAAGTAAATACTTTCTGTAATGTTATTGATTTAATGGGTTGTGGACTTCTAGTTCAGTAAGGGGGTAAAACTTTCCTTCAGGCCCTTTGTCTTTCTAGAAATTAGTGACGGAGGAGCAGTGATGTTTTCTAAAAATATATGTGTATAGTTCATTTTTCTTTGCCTTTATTAAATTACCCAGGGTGACTAATCATGTGACTGTCTAGTCATATATACATATAAAGCAAAGATATAAGGAAACTTTTTTAAAAATACAATAACCATAGTTATGTGTTTCAGTAATCCCCACTGAAAGGATTGTTTAGCTAAGACTAAAACACTAACCTGTTTTTCATCACTTAAGAAAGAGATGCAGAAACCTTAGCACTTTATGTATTTTGAGGTTTGAATTTCATTACCGGCTCTTTTGGGCAGATCAGTGTATCCCAAATAAAAGGTGTTTTTACTAATCCATGAGAACAGGAATGGAGAAATGGTGGCTTACAGACCACATGCTGTTTTTGAGATCTCTCCCTATGTCCTATTTATGTTTCCATCTCAGATTAGGGAGAAATGCGGGATAAAATGAAATAATGATGATAATGATGATGATGATTAGTTCGAATCCTTTGCTAAGGAGCTACATCTTGCAACTTTATGTGCTTTTCTTCTATCTGTTGCCTAACTGCCCAGCAAGATAGGACTATACAACCATGTTCATACATGGATGAAATGTGACCAGGTCTGGTGATAACATTGGACCATGAACATTTTCAGGCATTTTTCTCCTAGCCTGGCTCCAGTGCCAAAAGTGGACCTGGCTGTGAATATTGTAGCCAGAGACAAAGTATGTGTATAACTTTATTTGAACTCACTGTAAAGATGCATAAGATTCCAGAATAAATCTATGATATTTATTGAAATGATGGAGCTGGTAAAGCCCTTGCTAAGAAATGTTAGACTCACATTCTGAATGTGGCAAACTCCCCATCTTCCAAAAAAGATTTCGAGAGATATGGCACTTTTTTGTCCTTTGTCAGCAAAATGTGGGCCTGTTTCACTTCTTGATTTTTCTGAAAAATGTCACATTGCAGTCTGTGTAGGTTCCTCACAGGAAGAGCAGTTTCTCATGAGAGAGCAGGGTACAGTATGTGTGTATGCAACCCTTGCTCCTGAATGTCACTGGAAAGGTTACAGAGGCAGCTCTGTTTGCTCCCATGCTTTCCACATGCTGTGGGAGTGGTCTGATTTTAACAAATGGAGCACATAGGTGAATCAAGTGACCTTGAGAATCTAATATTTTCATTGAACAATGCTATAGTGCAAATAGAACTGTGAAGTTGACAGATTCATACCAGTCTCTTGAGAGTCTTGATTTCAACTGAAAGGGCATTTCAAGAGTGGAGCAAATATAAGAAGAATATAACAGTTATTGAAATAATGAAAACAGGTGTATAATCTTAAATATTCTTAATTGATAATGAGAGATACTGATACATTCTTTTCCATAATCCCTCCTGTGTTCCTTATTTCCAGGCAGAGACTATATTGCAAGGAACAGTGACACAGCTATTGAAAAACGAATATGGAAAAAGCGCGGACATTACTACTGTATGGAATGCCACAATGAAAGATGTATGTTGTATGTTGGGCTATTGAATAGTTTGGGGTTATTCAAAACAATAAAGCAGCAGTTTTGTTTTGTTTTTGCAACACTGGTTTATACATAAAGGTTTCTACAGAAATGGCATAGTGATGCTCTACTATGCCAAGAGTGTGAATCTTATGTCCTCTGGATTTTATTGGACGGCAATTTCCAGCATCCCTCATATTTGATTAGGCTGCTTAAGGATGATGGGAGTTTCAGTTTAACAGCATCTGTACAGTTCCTATTACTGCACTATCCATATTTGTTCTAAGGGTCCCCATCATTGAAGGAAGCTGTTCTGCTACTTTTAAAGTTGCTGTTCAGTAATGAACTGAAGCTTTATTTAGAAAGGTTTGAATCCTGCAATGGGAGACATACGAGTGGGATACAGCCAATTTTCTGTAGGTACATTCCCACCGCTACCCCCTCAATCCTACTTTTGGATGATGCAAACCCCGACTCCGACATAGCCATTTCCATGATGTTGGAGAGTGGGGATCGGTGGAGAGACAGGCAGCTAGTTTCCTTTGGCTGGATGCACTACAATAGGCATCTGCAGAAATATCTAGTGGTTCTTAGGAAGTCTGTGAAGATGATTTCCTTATGGGAAAAACAGTTGGATATATCTCTGAAAATCTTATGCTCTCCACATAGAAATGGCTATTTTGTGTCTGTGTGTTCTGTCAAACAAAAAGTAGTTTGTGGATGGAGATTGGTCATTTTGTAGTTAATAAACATTTTCCATCCTCTGCAATGACCAGATAAGCGAGCTATGATAATATAAGTTAGACTTAAGCTATTATAACTCATTAACTTGATGTCAATTGTTGTTTTTATTTTGATACTAAATTCTAATGTAATAGTTATAGTTAGATGCCTTACACTAAGTCATCCCTTATGCAGCCTTAAATTAAGCCAGCCCGTTTGTCCACGTAGCTCAGTATTTTCAGCACTGACCAGCAATAGCTCTCCAGAGTTTTGGGGACTTCTCCCATGCACAGCAGGTCCTCATTTGCTGAGTAATAGATGGAATTGTATTGCAGCTTATGGAGTATCTGTTCTTTCCCACAAAACAGCTTTCCTGGTAGGACATTACTACAGTAATTCCCCTTTTGCAAAGAAGGATGAAATGCTACATGATGTGTACACATCTTCTTGACCATTCCAATTTTTCCTCTCCAGCTGAAGTGCTGTGGTCTATCAAATTACACAGACTTTGATAATTCCTACTACATGTCCCAGAAACATGAATACCCATCATACTGCTGTGAAAAGGACCCCTGTAATGAAGCTGAAGCCGAGAAAAGCAGTGTGCCGGTAAGAAAACAAAACCTCTCTCATATTATCTATTGGGTGGCACTGGGAAGGGTTGGGAAATCAGGGTTATCACTTGTATTGCCTTGCTAACTCTTGTATCCAGCCTGTGTTTTACAAAGGGATCTGTCTTCAGAAGGGTTAATAGTGCTTCTGTTGAAATTGTACTTTTCCTTCTGGTCTAAAACAACTTCCAGGGACTCCCCTCTTCTGGGTAGAAGGAAGTGAGGAGCAACTTCCTATATCGAATCTCCTAAGTGCAGAAGGATTTTACAGAGAACTCATGCCCCTTACGTGCTGTGGTGAAAATACCCCAAAATGTATTTTAATCTTGCTAGCCAAGATCCACCCTGAGAATTTTGTTAAAGGGTGGATATAGATATTTAAAATAAACTATCAATGCATTGCTGCATCTTTGCACTATGGGATCTTCATGAGCTGTATTCTTCACAACAAAAGGAACTAATGGATAGAGGACCTGACTCCCAGAACTAGCAAAAAAAAAACCCAGTCAAATATATATGAGATAGAATATAGTTTGACCCCCAGATTCACAAGGTCTTTACCTGTGGTTTCATTTAGCCACAATGTTTTTGTCTGCTTCAGTACGTAATGTGGAAGGATTTTAAAACCTTCTAATTATTGCCACCAGTCCAAGCCAAACACACCCATGTAGAGTTCCTGACAGAAAGAGAATAAACATGTTCCTAACATCTCACCCTTATTTTATTAAAGATTTATTCAGATCCATGGTGATGAGTTTTCCTCCAGTTAAAGATTTGTCTTTATGTGCCTTCACATTTATTGCTACAAAACTATTTTATTTTATTGTGACTGTTAAAAATGAGTTTACTTCCTGTAATCTGTCCAAAGAGAGCATTGAAACATTAATTATGGACTGCACCTACCAATCTCCTTGAGAGAGTTTTAGAGGTTTTAATTTATTTTAAGAAGCTTTTCTATTGCTAATACATGGAGATCTCTACAGTTCTCTATGCAGATAATATATTTCCCTTTTCTCCCATACATCTCACCTGAATTTTGTCAAGATGATAGATAGATAGATAGATAGATAGATAGATAGATAGATAGATAGATAGATAGATAGATAGATAGATGATAGATATTAAAAACAGAAATCGACTAGGGCCAGCTAGATAACTGCTTTTCCTTCCTTGAGGAATTTCATACAATATGATTGCCAATTTCTTATTTGATTGTGGACCACAAGTGTAATAGAAATATCTTTTTTCTTTTTAAAAACAAAACCCACTTTAGGGCTGTTTCCCCCAGTTGTTATCTGAAATACGTAAGAATGCTGGTGTTGTGGGTGGAGTAGCAGCTGGGATCTGTGCACTGGAGGTATGTTGTATCTTTAGAACTGATCAATTTTTGTTGATATGCCCTAATGACCATCAAAAATATTCATGTGCAGCAATCTATGACCAAGGATGAAATGCACCAGGATATTTTCAACACTAAAAGATAACAATCCAATAAGCCTGCCATTTTTTTGGTTGCATGCTACAGGAATATTGAACCTTAGACTTAGATTTATATGCCACTTTTTATGACTTAGTAGGGTCTAGAGCAGTGGTTTTCAACCAGTGGGTTCCCAGATGTTTTGGCCTTCAACTCCCAAAAATCCTAACAGCTGGTAAACGGGCTGGGATTTCTGGGAGTTGTAGACAAAAACACCTGGGGACCCACAGGCTGAGAACCACTGGTTTTGAGTCTTGATTCCATCTGTCTTAGTCAGGATGATGAGACCTTTGTGGGAATGACCCTCTTCTGTTCTAAATTTATGAGAACATGAAGCAAGAGCTAATTTACTTACTTCCTACTAAATATCAGGTTCCTCTTGCACTCTTGGTAAAGTTAATGTGGTAGCTTTCTTCAAAGGAACACTTGTGTTCCCAAGCTGTTTTCCAGCTGACCTCTCCAAATTCCCTAATTGGCCAAGAAAAAAGCCACCCTGATTGGTTGTTTGCCTTTCAAATAAGTTGACATTTACCCCATTTTTTTCAGATCACAAGTTGACTTTCAGTCTCTTCTGTTTTTCCTTTCCTTCCTTTGTTCACAATCTATGTGGCCCTTGAATGGTCCCACTCTTGTGATAGAGCATGAAGAATATATGATAATCCCAAGGTCCTTTTCACATGTCATACTATTGAGTCAAGTATCCCTGGGATGGCATTAATCTTTTCATAGGCCCTAGGAGTTCTTGTATTTGACTCCGCATCTTGTCCCAATGTACCATCAGGGATAGACAGATTAATTCCAAAAACTGTGGACCTTAAAACATGTACTCCCATTGAAAATTGGAAGTCAAAAATATACTTGTTTTCATTTTTTTGTTCCCCCCCCCCCCCCCCCAAATTCCTATCATTTTAGTTCATTTTTTTTAGTAAATTGTTGTAGGCCCTAGGCACTAAGGTAGTGGGTTGCTGTGAGTTTTCCAGACTGTATGGCCATGTTCTCCTGACATTTCGCCCACATCTATGGCAGGCATCCTCAGAGGTTGTCAGGTATATTTGAAACTAGGCAAGGGAGGTTTATATATCTGTGGAAGGTCCAGGGTGGGAGAAAGAACTTTTGTATGTTGGAGGCAAGAGTGAATGTTGCAACTAATCACCTTGATTAGCATTGAAAAGCTTTTCAGCTTTAAGGCATGGCTAAGGTATCCCTAGTATCTCCCCTTCCACCCACCCACCCACTTATACTTGTGCATTTGTTGTGAGGGATTTTTTTTTTGCCTAAATGCAGAATTTTGCATTTTTTCTGTTGTATTTTCTCTTTTTATTCCAGGCCAATTTTTTAGTTTAACGATATTCTTTTGAATTCTTTTCCTGTCTTCCAGTGTGTTACCTACCCCTCCATGTTTTGTATCATCTGCAAATTTGATGATAATACAAAACTGCCCAGGTTAATTCAGTGGTATTAAATGTCTGAGCACAGATTTGAACCCTTGTCTCCCCGAGATCTAGTCCAATACCCAGAACACTACACAATGTTGTAGTAGTTGTAGATACTAATTTTGTCCTCCCATTTTCCTTCCTTTCCAGATTGCAGCAATGGCCGTGGCAATGTACATCTACTGTCGCTTAGATGAGAAATGACTGGGTTAGAGTGCTATGAGGCTATCTTGCCAGGAGGCAAGAGGATGCCATTCATAGCAACCTTTCCTTAACCTGTGTCCACAACAAATTGAACATTTCTTGGGCACAAAGTGTGTCACATGATTTAACTGTACCAAACTGGAATCTCTAGTGTGTACAAAAATGAAGGGAAAGTGATTTGATAGGAATTGTTTTGTAATGTGAAGGGTTCTTATGTCCAAAGCCAAGAAGATTGACTCAAAGACTGAAAAACAGAAAAACTGACAGCATTTCTGCTTTTAAAAACAGTGACCCTTGCCACTTTAAAAATTGAGGGATTTTCCCTGCTGGCTTTGATACTTTTCATCCAGAGAGACGTACGAGACCTCCCTAGGAGGGTAAACAGTCCAAAATGCTGCTCAAAGCTTTTGAAAGGCTATGGCAAAATAATCCTGTCTCCATGCGGTATAGAAGGGAATCAGCACCACCTTTCCACCTAATACAAATGCTGGAAAAACACAGAAGATAAGCAAAGATCACAAGCTTTTGTTTGCTCCTGGGATTGGTGCATAGCTGTAAAGAGTCACTGCATGGCAAATCCCATTCTGCTAGTCAGTATGTATAGTAACATATTCCCCTATTTCTTTCCCCACCCTCCAATGCTCCTTTTGACTCGCCAGAGTCTGTACGGGTGTCTGGTTGAGCTGGCTCTATTGGAACAGAACCCCTTTTATTATGGATTGTATTGTATGTTGGCCCAGACTTCTATTTTTTTTTACTCTTTGAGGTTGCAATTTTACTATCAAATCATTGTTTGCACAATCTTATCTATTACAATAAAAGCTACTTTTAATTATATCTTTTGGATATCAATGTCTTTCACCACAGCAGAGAAAGCTATTTTGTCCTTCAGTAAAAGCTCTGCTCTGCCCAAGGGAATTTTAGTAGCTCATTGGGGAACAACTAGCCAAAAGGATGAAACTATATCTAAAATCACCATTCATTGCCTCTGCTAAAGAAGTTGTAGTAGACTCAATTAACCAGAACTCAAGCAACCAGAACTCCCAAGCAACCAGCAAAAACATTGAAGGAATAATAATGTAAATTAAAATTAAAATACACATATAATGCAGTAAATTAATTGAGTAAGGTTTGTAATAAATTAATTGAGTAAGGTTTGTCTTTATTTATCTCAATTTGCCTGTAATATTAATATCAGATCAATACAGAATTTATGGTATGGCGTAGTACGTGGTATAGTATTAGCTTAGCCTCTTTAATAGTAACTCTAAAGCAACCAGAAGTTACTTTTATTCGGCATCTGCTATTCCCCATCAGTGCCAGTTAACTGAGAGTTCACAGTTTTAAAAAATGGTCCCTCAAGAAGTAAATGGAAAGAACTGCATGGTTTTATGAAGCTGCATGCTGAGCAGGGGGATTTGGAATGTTGTAGTTCAAAATGTAATTTTTCAAATTTCTTGTTATTAAATACCACACAGCTATAGGCAAAAAGCAACTTTGAATAATCACCATGTTGGTGAGATTGTTGTTTTAAAAAGCCAATTGGGGCCATAATAGATGGAGAGTCGGCCAGTTAGGAATTTAATCTATAGAATTTAGTCTTGGAATTTACATTTTATCCATTTTTCTCACATTGGGGACTGAATGTGTCCTCATGAGTGATGCTACAGAAACCATATTTCGATTTCAGTGTTTGGATAATGAGAGCCACATTATGCACTAATTAATTATGGTTTTGATCATGGTTCTCCTCTATTCTGTATTACATTAACATTCAAAAGTGGGACCCTGGGAGAATAAAGTGGATTCTTGGGGCATCTTCACAAGTAATGCTAACTGGTCCCAACGCTTCTGGGAAAGCCAGCTGTATGTGGGATCCTATATGGAAGTCTTTTTGCTGAGAAATAATTAGCACATTATGAATGCAACTAAGTGCTTATCTTTAGGAGATCAGGGTACTTCCTATGTATAATTTATAATTTAAAATAGGTCAGGGATGGGCAAAGTACAGCCCTACCCCAGCTCCTTTTGAAGCTTTCATTGCCATCTTGAGTTGGTCTTTCCCTCATCAGAAATAATATAATGAAAATGTGCTCACCAGTTTTCTGGTCCTGCATAATAATAATACACTTTATTTATATTCCGCCCTTCTCCCTTAGGGGATTCAGTGGATTACAACATTTTACATAGGCAAACATTCAATGCCTTTACAGTCAAATACAGTGAGACATACAAGCAAAGGCAAGGTTTCTCCTTTCATTTCCAGCTTTCTGGACGTGGTGCTCATCTCTAGCTCCGGAGAGGTGCTTTTCTCCATTTTCAAGTTGAGATGTGGCTGGCAAGATTGCTTGAAGCGTCTTGCTTTTTTCCGCAGAAGCAGTACCTATTTATCTACTCACATTGACATGTTTCCGAACTGCTAGGTTGACAGACAGGAGCTCACCCCATCTCGTGGATTCAGCCAACCTTCGGGTCAGCATTTCAGCAGCACAAGGGTTCAACCCATTGCCCAACCACGGCCCACTTTGCTAATATTTAGTATACTGTAGTCCAATTTCCATTGCCAACTCTTTCTTAGAAAAAGAAAAGATGCTGATGGGAAAGATATCAGCCCTTCTAATGATTGTTAGAGTAGAGTTTTGTATGTATGCAGCACAGGGATGGCAAGATGATCATAAGAGTTTGTTTAACAGTGGAATGTGCTACTTCTGAGTGTGGTGGAGTCTCCTTCTCTGGAGATTGTTTTTAGCAGAGGCTGAATATATATCTGTCAGGGGTGTTTTGATTGTGCATGGCAAAGGATTGGACTGGGTGGCCTTTGTGGAGTCTTCCAAGGCTATGATTCTACAGTTCTAGGTTGGAGTTCTCATTTAACTCCCAGTGGTAATTGGGAGGTTGTACCCCTTGCGTTGCATTTGAGGTCCCTCTGGGACATTTTAAGTACAGAAGAGGATGGCCAGGGGCTCTCAGAATCCTATCTCTTTTGTGAACTTCTGATGCTATATATATAAAACTCAAAAAGAGGTAGGATTATGAGAGCCCCTGCCCGCCCCCACCACCACACACACAGTGGTACAACATAATACATTGGTATATATTTCATCTGTTTCTTGTTGTATCTGCTATGTCTGAATTGTTACATGACATGAGATCTTGGGGAAATCTTAAGTCTGATATCATGAAACATATTATTATCTTAGGTGTTTAAGCACAAACACTATTCTGTGTATGCGTCTGAATTAGACATGCACCCAAAGAAACTTGTATGTTACCCTGATGGAATGACCCAGTAAAATTGTAATTAGTTTAAAAAATAAAATAATAAGACTCTGAGCTCATTTATCATTTAATTTAGATGTGGTATTTGAAATTCAAATGAAACTCAATAGCCTTTCATACAAATGCAGGGATAGAGATACTGACCACAGGAAAAATTCCGAAGTCCATATTGTGCCAATGACTTTAATAGACCAATCATAGCCATTCTTTTCCTCCACTCTGTTTTTTATTAAGAGTCAGCAGATAAAATATAGTTTGTATTTTTATGCATCCTTGTTTTGACCATACCAAAGCATGAGGACACAATGAACACAAGCAAAATGTGGACTGGCCAACTATATGTGTTTAATTATCATTCTTTTTTGACCTACAGCAACACTTTCTACAAATGCTGTAGTTACAGCAATCTTTGCAAACTATGACCTAGTTCTTATGGAGTTAGTAAACCTTTGTCTGGGCTATATAATGTTTAAGACTGCAATTGAGAACTCACATGGTATACACCGTTCTGTACAAAAGCCAAATCACCCCTTTCCTCAGAGAAACAGGTTTGTTGTTGCTGTGTGAATTCAAGTCAACTCCAACTAATGATCACCCCATTATAGTTTTCCTGGCAAGATTTGTTCAGAGGAGGATTTACCATTGCAGTGGGGTCACTAGGGGTACGAACCACACCGAGTAACACCAGAATGACTGTCTATAATTTTTCTATGTGGTGTATCCTTATATCCTTAGTTAGATATAACCACAAAAACAATTTCCATAAGCCTGGCTTACATGTATTGTCTCAATATACATACAAGGCTAAAGCTCAATGCTTCTTTATCTTTTCAACCTTCTAATGCAGATGGTTGTTGGTCAAAGCTGTCACTATTACCTAACTATAATGATGCTTCAAATAATGTGATTTTGTCTGAATGTGCTATTGTTTTTGTTGTTGGTGGGGTTTTTTTTTTATAGTCTCTGGTTTTGTCAAATTTCTGGTAGTTTCACTGTAATATAGTGGCATGTATGGTACAAGAAGAGGCCCATGGAATGGACACCTTGGGTCCCCCTTTCCCCCTATGAGCCCGCACAATCTCTTTGATCTTCTGGGGAGGCTCTCTTCTCGTTCCCTCCAACATCACAGGTTTGGTTGGTGGGGACGGGGGAGAGAGCCTTTTCTGTGATGGCCCCTCGGCTCTGGAACTCCCTCCCCAGGGAGATTAGGCTGGCCCCGACCCTGCCTGCTTTTATTAAACAACTTAAGACATGGTTCTTTCAGCGTGCTTTCAATTAAACAGACACTACAGACCCCTCGACAACTATGCTGCTATTTTTGCACTTTACCTCTGGTCCCACCTTATCCTACCCCTAACGCCATCTTAGGTAACCTTGGAACACTTGGCCAGGCACTTTATGGAATACCTAGTCATCATGCACTTTGATCTGACCTTTTATTTTGTCCTTTTGGTGGTTGAAATCTGAAACAACTGTGTGAATGAAGAAGAGGAAAATTGTTCTTTTCTTTCTTTCTTTATTGGCACTGTGAATTAGTTCACACAAGCACTTTCCATCCATCTGCCACTGGCCTGGCCCATATAATAATGATGATGATGATGATGATGATGATGATGATGATGATGATGATGATGATGATGATGATGATACTTTATTTTTCTATCCCGCCTCCATCTCTCCACAGGGACTCAGGGTGGCTAACATGGGGCCAAGCCTGAAGAACAAACAGTAAACAAAATAAAATGCAAATATAACCAACATCCTCAAACAGATAAAATAAACAAATTAAAACCACATACAAATACATACTATAATATATAATATATAAACTTTTGCTTCAGAGAGAATCCCTGGTCAATAAGAAGTAAGACTGGTTATTCATGTCAATATATTTTACATGGATGGTTAGAAGACCTGTGTGAACTAAGACACATCCTGTTAACTTCTCCCTGGTTCTGTAGACTGTATTTCTGAGAAAGGAACTGGCAACAAGATGACTTGCAGGCATGTACACACGCACATACACACATACACACACACACACACACACACACACACACAGACTGTGTTGTCACTACAAAAATAGTCTGCATTGCTTCTGGCAAACACTAAAATTAAGTCACATCCAAGAGAAGGTGAGATTATCCAATGAAATGAAAATAGGGTGACGGGTGGGAGAATGGGGTGCTGTGGGGATTTCACCTTGGTTAACTATATGAACACTGCAAAATCATATTAGTTTGATTCCACTTCAAAAGTTACTCTTCCATCTATGGGATTCTGGGATTTGTAATTTCGTGATGTACATAGAATTCTCAATTGCACTCACTTGGATGATACGAGAGCTTTCTCATACAGAAATCTAACTCGCTGATCACAAACTAGAAATCGAGATTTCCATGGAATGCAACATGCAGTGGTATCGACATGCTATAATTGTGTGGTGCAGGTACATCCACTGATAACAAAATAGAGCAACAACATCATTTTCAAAAATCAAAATCCAAAGCAGAATTCTTTTTTGTGCTGGTTATAAATTCTCATGTCAAGGGAGGTGCCTATTCTAGTTGAATCTGTGTTGGTTCCTGTAAAAGTTGCTCTCCTTATTCAAGAAAGCTGTTTTCACAACAAATAGAACTAGGTAATTCCAAAAGGTCAGGCCATGTGCTTCTTGGCTCAAGGTCAGGCCACGTACTTCTTGGCTGTGTTGAAGTGGCTACTTTTTGCTATGAAAATGTGTGGAAATCAGATAGGTTTTCCCCTCTGAGTGCCGGCTTCTGAAATTTCCAGGAAACTTACTTTATATGTTTGTAGAGTAGGAGAAAGGTCTGGTGTTTCATTTGATGACTGTGACTTGCAAGAAACAGGAAGTATGTTTGAAGGTATTGCTAGGAATAATTTATACTTTAAATTCCTGTCAAGAAGAGTGCTCTTGCTAATCTTATTGAGAAATATGCTGCAGAGATCTGCTGTGCACCTGAGCAAAAGACAATGCTGTGCCTCAGGTCTCAACATGCCTTGGCCATTTGATACTCTCTGTGTGGTTTGTGATCTGTACAGGTACACTTCAATTTGACATAGTCAATGTATTGTTGGACATGACTTCTTTAATAAAAAAAATTAATGTCAAAGGCAGAAATATCATGGAAAGAATAGCTAAGTCTCTACACCACAAACAAGAAGAGCAGTTCAATATGTTTCAGCAAAGCTTCATTCTAAAACTGACAGTATGCACATACGGAATGTAATAACTATATCAGGTAAGACTATATCAGGATGTTTCGGCAGGCCTTTGGAGATACAGTCATTAATTAATCAGCCCCAGAGGGCTTTTAATAATCTATCCCGTTTTTATTACGATTTTATCATTTATGTGTTTTAAATGCAATTTTTTATCCTGTATTTTTGTTTTAATTGATATTGTATTACTGTTTTATCTTTTTATAGTGTGATTTGTATTATGTTGCCTATGTTTTGTTCTATGTTGTTTGGGCCTCTGCCCCATGTAAGCCGCCCCGAGTCCCCACGGGGAGATGGTGGCAGGGTATAAATAAAGTATTATTATTATTATTATTATTATTATTATTATTATTATTATTATTATTAAGACTTGCATAAGTAAACAAAAACATTTCCAACCTGTAGAGATCCCTTGAAGGCTTCTTCCAAAATGCATGCAAGGATAATTTATTATGTAACCAGCTTCAGCTTTTCTTATTCCCATTTTGTTGTAGAAATGTATATATTTGAGCTTTTCAAATGATGATGGAAATTGATGAAATGGGCCTATCTCCAATTACCTTGTGTATTTTGCAAGTCCTGCAGCTTAGGAAGAGTTTCTGGAATCAGTTGTTGTTTATCTTGCCAGACTTAGGTAAGGACAGTCAGCCACAGTAAGACTGACTAAAGTAGAATCCCATTCTTTCTAAGGTCAAGCTTTATTGTATTGTTTACTGTAGGCATGCTGTTGCAAGCCTATGTGTCTCCATGCTTCTGAGTCTATACAAAATAAGCAATACCCCTAAAAAAAGCTGTGTTCCATTAAATTCATAAGTCTCATTAAAATGTTAAGTAGTTATTTTATTTATTTTATGCATTTTAAAAATTCTTCCATATATTTACAAATTGTTACTCATAAATGACAAAAATCTTAGGAATGTATATTATTTTACAAATCTAAACAAAAAAAAATCTAACCTAAAATGTGGTATAAACACCAAGATCTGGAAAAGCTCTGGCACTCAAGTGTTGTAACTGAAGGTCAGCTGTTATCAATAGGGCTATGGATTTTGAAGAGGTATAAATACAGAGCAAAAGGAAGAAATGTGCCAAGAGAAAGGCATGTCAAGCAAACCCTGGTTGTAATCACCTTCCATCTGGAAATTGATGTCCTTATAATGAAATACCATGTGGATCCAGAATAAGTCTTCACAGTCATTTGTGGGTCCACTGCCAAGACTCTATCTCTGGAAGACAATTATACCCAGCCATACCTGATTGCTCATGATGATGATAATATTTTTTTAAAATATGAATGGAAAGTTTGCATGAGATACATTGTGCCCCCATACATTTTGTTATTACAATTTATATAAGTGTATTTCTTTAATCTCAAGTTTGCTAGTAAAACTGAATTTAAAAAAAGGTAAAGATTTTCCCCTGACGTTAAGTCCAGTCATGTCTGACTCTGGGGGTTGGTGCTCATCTTCATTTCTAAGCCGAAGAGCTGGCGTTGTCCGTAGACACCTCCAAGGTCATGTGGCCGGCATGACTGCATGGAGCGCTGTTACCTTCCCGCCAGAGTGGTACCTACTGATCTACTCACATTGGCATGTTTTCGAACTGCTAGGTTGGCAGAAGCTGGAGCTAACAGCGGCCGCTCACTCCGCTCCCAGGATTTGAACCTGGGATCTTTTGGTCTGCAAGTTCTGCAGCTCAGTGCTTTAACACACTTCGCCATTGGGGCTCCAAAAAAAAAAAACTGAATTACTTTTGCAAAATTATGCATGTCTAAAAAGTATCACCTATATGAAATGTTTGGAAAATTCTGTTCTAGATAGACAGAGGATGAGAATGAAAGGGAGGTTCTGGACTGACAAAAAAAGCCTTTGTAAAAAGGAACTTCTTCATTAGAGACTTTTACAAATGTTGTATACTGAGGGGTGTGGTATCAGCCCCTGATGCATTCTTACCATGGAAACAGGAAACCATGAATAATAGCAAACCATATTAAATGAATGACTTCCCCTGGAAGTCACTATAGAGTTACCCTGGAAGACCTAGAAAATTCCTAGAGAGATATTCTGTCTAGAAATTTGCTAGGTCCTCTAGAGTGAATCTATGGTAACTTCGGCAGAAGCATACCATAGAATTTCCCAAAGGACCTAGAAAAATTCTAATAAGGACATATTTTGACATCTACAGGTAGGTGAAATTTCAGGTCTTATGGATGTGGGCATTGTACTGTATTTGTTGATCAATGCTCACTACATCAAGCAGTATGGACATAAACAATTGCTTTTGGAATGGTTACTGAATCCAAACTAGTCTTTTCTTTTACATTTACTTCCCAAGATGTAATCAGACCATTTTCACATTGCCATCTCCACCCACATTTGACTTAAATGCCAGCCATCATTGATTGTGGTGTTTCAAATATTCTTCCCATGACTCAATAGCCCTTCAAAGGGACAGATTTTACCACTGCCCTAAAAATCTGATTCTTTACCTGTGATGCATGGAAAAAATGTGGATTAGAGCCAGCACTTTTGAAAAGCAAGCTTTGTGTTTATGTTTAATAAGTAATGTTATTGTTTCATCTGGATGTCTAAACTATGTACTAGTGTGATTTTGAAGGATTACTTGTGAATTCTTTTCAGCATTTGGCAACAGTAAGTACTGTTTAGGAGTATTGTAGGTCTTTTCTTACTTTATTATAAATAATTAGCTGTGCCCGGCCACACATTGCTGTGGCGAAGTATGGTGGTATGGGAAATAAAGTATTGAGGAATTGGTGGTAGTTAAGGTAAAGGGTAAAGGTTTTCCCCTGACATTAAGTCCAGTCATGTCCGACTCTGGGGGTTGGTGCTCATCTCCATTTCTAAGCCGAAGAGCTGGCGTTGTCTGTAGACTCCTCCAAGGTCATGTGGCATGACTACATGGAGCACCGTTACCTTCCCGCCGGAGCAGTACCTATTCATGTACTCTCATTTGCATGTTTTTGAACTTTAGGGTTGGCAGAAGCTGGGGCTAACAGTGGGGGCTCTCTCCACTCCTCCAATTCAAACCTGCGACCTTTCGGTCCAGAAGTTCAGCAGCTAAGCACTTTAACACGCTGCGCCATCAGGGGATATTTTGTAAAGGTTGTGAATATACAATATTTCTGATTGTTTTTTTCCCTGTTGGAGGCAAGTATGAATGCTGCAATTAGGGAAAATGATTAGCATGTAATGGCCTTGTAGCTTTAAAGTCTGGCTGTTTCCTCACTGAGTGAATTTTTTGTTGGGAGGTGTTAACTGGCCCTGATTGTTTCCTGTCTGGAATTCCCTTGTTTTCAGAGTGGTGTTCTTTGCGATATTTTATGTGTTTCTACTGTCTGTGGCCCTCAGAAAACAGGATTTGCCAGACTTTGGTGATGGGGATACTTTGTTGGGAGGTGTTAGCTGGGCCTGATTGTTTCCTGTGTGGAATTCCCCTGTTTTCATACTGTTGTTCTTTATTTAGTGTTCTGATTTTAGAGATTGTATTGTTCTGTTTTATTATACCACAGTAATTTTTATATATTCTGATTTTAGTGTTTGTGAATACTTGGAGCCAGATTGTATTCATTTTCATGGTGCACAGCAACATAATAATAATAATAATAATAATAATAATAATAATAATAATAATAATAGTAATAATAATGACTTTGGTAATACACACTGTTTCACTCCTTTCTCGGCTTCCTTTCTGGTAGAATCCTTTCTTCGGGGGTGTTAGCTAGTCCTGATTGTTTCCTTTGTGGAATTCCCAATTTCCCTGGTTTGAGAGTGTTGTTCTTTATTTACTGTACTGGTTTTAGAAATTATATTGTTCTGTATTATTCTACCACAGTAATTATTTCATATTACAGTAGAATCTCACTTATCCAACATTCGCTTATCCAATGTTCTGGATTATTCAACGCAGTTTGCCTTTTAGTAGTCAATGTTTTTGTAGTCAGTGTTTTAAATTCATTGTGATATTTTGGTGATAAATTTGTAAATACAGTAATTAGTACATAGTATTACTGTGCATGGAACTACTTTTTCTGTCAAATTTGTTGTATAACATGATGTTTTGGTGCTTAATTTGTATAATGATTACCTAATTTGATGTTTAATCAGCTTTTCCTGAATCACTTGTTATTATCCAACATATTCACTTATCCAACATTCTGCCGGCCTGTTTATGTTGGATAAGTGAGACTCTACTGTATATTTATAATCTTATATTATCTGCTTAGAACTGGATTATATGAGGCCCCTTGTACACAGCTGGATAAAATGCACACTGAAGTGGATTATATGGCAGTGTGGAGTCAAGATAATCCACTTCAAAGGAGATAATATGAGATTCTAAATGGATTATATAGCTGTGTGGAAGTGTCACGACCCAGGCGGCAGAGGCACCAATAACCATACACAGAGGCCAGAATCTATCTAATATCTTTATTGAAGGAATATATAAAGTTAATAAAAGCAAATGTAAAAGATAGTCCAGAAGCAGACCTTTCAGGAAAGGTCAAAATTAGTCCAAGGAATTAATGTCCAATATGAAATATTAAGGTCCAAAGTTGTAATCCAATAACCGAAACACTCACTTTGCCAAGCAAAGTGAGGGGAGATGACAAGGTCCTTTAGTCCATAAAACTTGAACGTGGCTAGGAAATAACTTGATACTTGAAACAAGGCTTGAACGTGGAACAAGGTAACTAAGAACAAGAACAAGGTCCGTGGAATAACTTGGTAAAATCCGTGAAACAAGGCAAGGATTGGTCCTGGGAAACAAGGCAAGGTCCGCAGGTAAACAAGGCTGGAAAGCAAGGCGAAGGCTGGATAGCAAGGCAAGGCTTGAGCAAGAGCGAGGCTTGAATCGGAGCGCGCTGTCCAGACACAACTCGCTCCGTAGGCTGACGAATTGACTCCGCGAAGTTGCTACGCGGGCAAAACACCTATATAGAGTCCAACTTTCTCACCAAAGCGGTTCTCTGGGAATCAGAAACGAAAGCTAAACTCTGAGACCAGATGTTAAACTCCTTAAAGATTCTCACGAGAACCAATGTTAATTGGCAACATTCTTAGCTGCTATCCTCGCACTCCTGCGCGAAGCTGAATCCAAACTTCTCTGTTGTTTACAAAACTCCCGGCGCAAGAACACGGGAGAAGTAGGCTCTGGGGTTGTTTGACATACTTCTGGGGCACAACTTTCTTGCAGGTGCAAGGTTTCCAGATCTGCCTGGGAAGGATCTGGCTGAGAGGAATCCAGTTCAGACTGGGAAGGTAAAAAACCCAAGTTTTCATCTTCATCAGGGATTACAATGTCCTGAGCAGGACTACAAGGCCCATGGTTCATCACACTATCCCCCTCCTCAGGGCCCCTCCCAAACTGGGGTCCTCTCCCCGAGGCGCGAGGTCGCGGTTTGGTGGGATAGGTCAGATGGAAGCGACGGGTTAGATCAGGAGCATGGACTGTGGAGGCGTCTTCCCAAGAGCGTTCCTCAGGCCCAAAACCCACCCAGTCAATGAGATATTGTAGGCGGCGGCGATGAAAGCGAGAATCCAAAATGTCCTCAACCTCGAACTCCTCCTCCCCATTCATCAAAACAGGAGGGGGGGCCGGTTGGTCTGTATCAGGACGCACACCATCCGCCGGAAGGAGCAGGGAACGGTGAAACACTGGGTGAATGCGCATTGAACGCGGAAGTTGGAGTTTGAAAGTCACGGGGTTTAATTGCGCCACCACTGGATAGGGGCCAATGAAGCGGGCATCTAACTTCCGGCATGGGCGGTGGGAGGGCAGAAAGCGAGTGGACAGAAAAACCCGATCTCCTACCTTGATTTCGGGGCCCGGCTGGCGGTGTTTGTCAGCGTGGCGTTTATAGTCCTCCTTGGCTTGGTCCAGTTGCTGGAGCAAAAGTTGTTGCACCGCTGTGAGTTCCTGCAGCCAATCCTCTGCTGCGGGAACTTCTGAAGTTTCAATGACAGGGGGAAAGAAACGTGGATGGAAACCGTAGTTTGCAAAGAACGGCGTTTCTTTTGTAGAAGCTTGAACTCCATTATTGTAGGCAAACTCAGACAGTGGTAACAGAGAAGCCCAATTGTCCTGTTGGTAGTTTACATAACAGCGAAGATACTGCTCCAAAGTGGCATTGGTGCGCTCCGTTTGCCCATCTGTTTGGGGATGATGAGCTGAAGATAAGCGAGAGTCTATGCCCAGTAGTTTTTGTAGTGCCTTCCAAAAACGAGAGGTGAATTGAGATCCACGGTCTGTGACTAAACTCTTGGGCAATCCATGTAGTCTGAAAACATGCTGAAGAAATAGATCCGCAGTTCCTTTGGCCGTGGGGAGGCCTTCGCAGGGAATGAAATGGGCTAACTTGGTGAATAGGTCCACCACCACTAAGATCGTGGTGAATCCACAGGAAGGTGGTAGGTCAGTGATGAAATCCGCGGAAATTATTTCCCATGGGCGAGATGGGGTAGGAAGGGGGTGCAAAAGCCCTGAGGGCTTCTCCCTTCGTATCTTGGAGCGCTGGCATACTGGGCAGGTGTTGACATATTTTTCCACATCCTTGCGGATCTTGGGCCACCAAAAATCTCTTAGGATCAAATGCATGGTTTTAAATAGTCCGAAGTGTCCTGCTGGTTTGCAGTCATGACACAGACGAAGCGCTTTTTCCCTGCCCGGTCCGGGTGGGATATAAACATGATTTCTATAGCAGAGCAGCCCATCTTTAAGCGAAAAGGGAAAATGCAGACCTTGGCGAAGTTGGTCCTGCGCCCAGGCATCTGCTTGCTGACTAGCCCTGATTTCTTGAGCACAGATGGGTCCTGGAGTAGGGGAAGTTGAACCAATGGGACTGGATTTGGTGTTCCCCACTGTGAGCGTGGCAAAGTTCTCAGGTTGTAGCAGTTGGGATTCAAAGGTCTCCTTGCGTCCTGCAGCGTATTCCGGTTTACGTGACAGGGCGTCTGCTTGCTTGGTTTGAGCTGGGGTCACATAATGGATCTGGAAGTTGAAACGTTCAAAGAATAAAGCCCAACGTTGCTGCCTCTGATTTAGTTTGCGGGCAGTTCTTAGATGTTCTAGATTACGATGATCAGTGTGGACTTCAATGGGGAATTTGGCCCCTTCTAGCCAATGTCTCCAAGTTTCAAAGGCTGCCTTTATGGCCAGTAGTTCTTTTTCCCAAATGGTGTAATTCCTCTCTGGTGTGGTTAGTTGACGAGAATAAAAGGCACAGGGGTGGAGGTGATCTCCCACCGGTTGTAAGAGTACAGCCCCAATTGCCACATCAGAGGCGTCCGCTTGCACCACAAAAGGGGTTCCAGGATTTGGGTGCTGTAGAATTGGCTGGGAGGTGAATAGTTTCTTCAGTTGCTGGAACCCTTTCTCTGCTTGATCAGTCCAGCGGAAAGGCTGCTTTCCACGGATGCAGCTAGTGATGGGGTCGGACCAGCGGGCAAAATCTGGAATGAACTTGCGGTAGTAGTTCGCGAACCCCAAGAAACGCTGCACCTCTTTCTTGTTAGTTGGCGCCCGCCATTCCAATACTGCTGAAACTTTGGCTGGATCCATGGAAAGCCCTAGAGGCGAGATGCGGTAGCCAAGGAAATCTACCTCTTGTAGATCAAAAGCGCATTTTTCTAGCTTGGCATAAAGTCCATGATCCCGCAGTCGTTGCAACACCATTTTGACGTGGTTCTCATGTTCTGATTGTGATCTGGAGAACACCAAAAAATCGTCCAGGTAGATTATCAAGAATCTGTCTAGATAGTCCTGAAAAATATCGTTGACAAAATGCTGGAACGTTGCGGGAGCTCCGCATAAACCGAAATTCATAACTCGGGACTCGAATAATCCGAATTTAGTCTGGAAGGCGGTCTTCCACTCGTCCCCTTCTCTGATGCGAACTAGATTATAAGCCCCCCGAAGATCCAGCTTGGTGTAGACCTTGGCTCCTCGAAGTCGGTCCAGTAGATCCGAGATTAAGGGCAGGGGATAGCTGTTCCGCTTGGTGATATTGTTCAATGCTCTGTAGTCCACCACCAAGCGTAATTCCCCTGACTTCTTCTTCACAAACATCACTGGGGAGGCGGCTGGGGATTGAGAGGGTCTGATGAACCCCTTGCGAAGGTTTGTCTCTAAGAATTCCCTGAGAGCTTCTTGCTCTGGTTCAGTCAGGGAGTAGAGATGCCCTCGCGGGATCGGGGCCCCCTCCACCAAGTCAATGGCACAGTCATAAGGTCTATGTGGGGGTAATTTTTCGGCTTCTTTCTCATTGAATACATCCCAATACTCGGAGTACTTCTTTGGCAAGGTGATGATGGGCTCGGAGTCTGTGGCATGGCATACCTTGGCTACGAGGCAATGGTTTTGGCAGTACGGTGAAGCAAACTGCAGTTCTCTGTTGGACCAGGAGATGTTAGGGTCGTGGAGTGTCAGCCATGGAATTCCCAAAATCACAGGGAAATGGGGAACCTCGGTAACAAAGAAGGAAATCTCTTCCATATGTTCCCTTATCCACATCCTGGTGGGTTCCGACCACTGGCTTACGGGGCCCGTCTTGAGGGGACGGCCGTCTATGGCTTGCACCACACGGGCATTCTTGAAATCATGATATTGTAATCCCAGAGAGTCGGCATACTCTCTATCGATGAAATTGTTGGTAGCTCCAGAGTCTATCATGGCGTGGATCATGACGGGTCCCCTTTTTGCTGACCATAATGTGACCACGAGAAGGAACAGGACCCCGGTTGGCGGCTCTTGGATGGATTTTTTGACCGGGTTGGCGAGCCTCTCTACACCCGGTCGTTGGCTTCCCCCGCCGGCTGTGTGCCAGTCGGCTCAGACGCCTTCGACTCCGTGGAGGACGCCGCCGCAAGACGGGCGGCAGGCTTCCCTTTGGCTGGGCACTCTCTGGCGAAGTGGCCCCCGTTCCCGCAGTACCAGCAGAGGTTCAAGCGTTGACGACGGGCCTTCTCGGCGGCATCTAGTCTGGGACGCACATTGCCCAACTGCATCGGCACCTCCTCGCCTCCTCTGGGGTATGGGGTTGGCGGCGGGGGTCTCCACACCGGACGTGGCTGAACACTGGCGGGAGCGGGGGGTTTTGCCCCGGCTCTACCGCCCTGGCCTCGAACCCATTGTTTCCTGTTGGCAATCATGACTTCAGCCCGTAAACATTGATCAATGAGTGCCTCGAGGGTCTGGGGGGGATCCACCTTGGAGATTTCTTCCAGCATTTCAATGTTGAGACCCTCCCGAAATTGTCCTCTGAGGGCTACATCGTTCCAGCCGGTGTTGTGGGCCAGCACGCGGAACTCGGCTATGTACTGAGACATGGGTCTGTCTCCTTGAAGGAGGCGCCGGAGTTTGTGACCGGCTGCCTCCAAATTGTCCTCGATTCCCCAGGTCTCCTTAAGGTGATCCAAGAAGCGTTGTGCTGAACTTAGGTGGGGGGAGGCTTGATCAAACAGGGCCGTCGCCCAGCTAGCCGCTGGTCCGTCTAGAAGACTGTAGACCCACGCCACCTTGATGTCTTCTTGGGGAAACTCGGCATCACGGGCCTCTAGATAAGCTTGACATTGGCGGCGGAAAACATGAACCTTAGCAGCTTCTCCAGAAAACTTGGTAGGCAACGCCATGGCCGGGAGGCGAACTCCGCGCTCCCTCAACCCTTTTATTTCTCCATCCTGCGCGTTGAGTCTGTCACGGATGCGGTCCACTTCGTCCTTGCTGATGGTGTAGCTGAGCGGCTGTCCAGCCGGCGCGGCTCCGGTAGACATCCTGGCCTCGGTTAGTTGGTGCTTATGGGTGGCGGAGTCAAACTGTCACGACCCAGGCGGCAGAGGCACCAATAACCATACACAGAGGCCAGAATCTATCTAATATCTTTATTGAAGGAATATATAAAGTTAATAAAAGCAAATGTAAAAGATAGTCCAGAAGCAGACCTTTCAGGAAAGGTCAAAATTAGTCCAAGGAATTAATGTCCAATATGAAATATTAAGGTCCAAAGTTGTAATCCAATAACCGAAACACTCACTTTGCCAAGCAAAGTGAGGGGAGATGACAAGGTCCTTTAGTCCATAAAACTTGAACGTGGCTAGGAAATAACTTGATACTTGAAACAAGGCTTGAACGTGGAACAAGGTAACTAAGAACAAGAACAAGGTCCGTGGAATAACTTGGTAAAATCCGTGAAACAAGGCAAGGATTGGTCCTGGGAAACAAGGCAAGGTCCGCAGGTAAACAAGGCTGGAAAGCAAGGCGAAGGCTGGATAGCAAGGCAAGGCTTGAGCAAGAGCGAGGCTTGAATCGGAGCGCGCTGTCCAGACACAACTCGCTCCGTAGGCTGACGAATTGACTCCGCGAAGTTGCTACGCGGGCAAAACACCTATATAGAGTCCAACTTTCTCACCAAAGCGGTTCTCTGGGAATCAGAAACGAAAGCTAAACTCTGAGACCAGATGTTAAACTCCTTAAAGATTCTCACGAGAACCAATGTTAATTGGCAACATTCTTAGCTGCTATCCTCGCACTCCTGCGCGAAGCTGAATCCAAACTTCTCTGTTGTTTACAAAACTCCCGGCGCAAGAACACGGGAGAAGTAGGCTCTGGGGTTGTTTGACATACTTCTGGGGCACAACTTTCTTGCAGGTGCAAGGTTTCCAGATCTGCCTGGGAAGGATCTGGCTGAGAGGAATCCAGTTCAGACTGGGAAGGTAAAAAACCCAAGTTTTCATCTTCATCAGGGATTACAATGTCCTGAGCAGGACTACAAGGCCCATGGTTCATCACAGGAAGGGCCTTGAGTCTACACTGCCATACAATCCAGTTAAAATCTGATAATCTGTATTTTATAGGCAGTGTGGAAGAGGCCTATGTGAGGCCTAACTCTGCCTGTCCCCGGGCTGAGTAGGCTGCTAGGAGACCAAGTGGGTGGAGCTTAGCCTTCTAACTGGCAGCAATTGGATAAAAACAATTATTCCTCTCCCTCTAATTAGGACTTTATTTTTCTTTTCTTTTTGTTGTATCAACCTGGAGGCATGGATGATGGGTTGTGTTGTCAAATTTTGAGGTTGGGGGGCCTTTAGTTTTGTTGTTTTGTTGTTCGCCAGGATTCCATCACTCTTTTATAGATATAGATGTTTCTGTCATGAGTATGCTGCATTCAGTAGTAAAGGTAAAGGTTTTCCCCTGACATTAAGTCTAGTCGTGTCCAACTCTGGGGGTTGGTGCTCATCTCCATTTCTAAGCTGAAGAGCCAGTGTTGTCCATAGACACCTCCTAGGTCATGTGGCCGGCATGACTGGATGGAGCGCCATTACCTTTCCGCAGAAGTGGTACCTATTGAACTACTCACATTTGCATGTTTTTGAACTGCTAAGTTGGCAGAAGCTGTGGCGAACACTGGGAGCTCACTCTGCTCCCCGGATTTGAACTGCCAACCTTTCAGTCAGCAAGTTCAGCAGCTCAGTGGTTTAACCCACTGCGCCATCTTACTCCACTGCATGCAGTAGGAAAGGCAAAATATATTACTGCATAGCATCTCTTAATAGCTTTAAGCTATGGAAAGAATTTGGATAAGAAAGCTAAATTATACTTTTCATATCAGTGCTGAGCCCCAGGCGAGTACTGGGAATGGATGTCACCTTTTTGGCCTGTTTCTTTGATGGGTGTTTTAGCTGGAAACAGGAGACTTGGCCAGGTAGTGCTTGGCTTGATTTACCATAGTAGTTATTTGGTGTTATATTGCCTGCCTATTCCCTTTGGTGTTGTGGGAGGGCTCTAATAAACACTAGAGATGTGCGCAAAAATATTTACTTCATTTCCTTCGTGCTATCATTTCGTTTCGACCGTTCATCTACACAAAACAAATGACAACATTTTCATAGGAAACATGAGGCAACACGAAAATGAAAGCTGCAAGTCATCGTGCTTGCTTTCATTTTCCTTTTGTTTTGCCCCCGTAACAATAAGCAGGAACTGACAGAGGGCTGCTTTCCCATTACTCGCTTGGGGGCTGGCTGCCCCTGCCCCTTGTCCTCCTCCTCCTCCTCCTCCTCCTCCTCCTCCTCCTCCTCCTCCTCCTCCTCCTCCTCCTGGATGGCCAGCCTTCTGAGGAAGAAGAGGAGGAGGATCGCCAGCAACAGCAGTAGGGGCAGCATGCAAACTTTGTTTGGGGGCTACGCTGCCCCCCGCTACTTGTCTTCTTCCTCCTCCTCCTGGATGTATATTCATATTAATAATGATAATTACTCCAGGACCCTAAGCTGAGCTTGGGAGAGGAGTGCCTCGCCTCCCCATTTTGTCGGATGTGTACCAATGGGTCTTAATAATCATATTCATATTAATAACGATAGTTAGTTACTCTGGGACCCTAAGCTGAGTCTGAGAGAGGGGTACTTCCCCATGACAGCTGATGTGTGCCAATGGGTGTTAATAATAATAGTATTATTAATAACAATAGTACTCTGGGGAAGACCCAAACGTTTTAAAAGTTGGTGGGCTAAAAGGGGTCAAAATGCCCTCCAATGCCAAGCGGGGGGGGGGGGGGGGAGGGGGGCTTGGAAGCCCTTCCATTCCAGTCAATGGTCTGAAAAATTTTAGTTTTTTCGTAAGCCAGACAAAAATTCTGTTTGTATAGGTGCCCCATATTCGTTAGTGGGAATAAATACGAAAATGAGACAAAACGAATGAAACTACACAAAATGAATAGCAATTCCATACAAAAGCACACCACTAGTAAACACTATTGGTGAATCTATTGCACAGACATTTTTTCAATATTATTTTGAAACATAATTTTGAGTGTTTGGGGCATACTGAATTATACCAGTTTGTGGTTACACATAGCATGCTACCCATAGCATACTAATCGTGACTCCACTTACTAGTAGGAGCCAACCCTATAAATAACTTCTGTTGTCTGTATAATCTGTTTGCTGAACCACAATGTTCAGGTACATTCTTGTTATAGCTCATCCCTTCTTCCTAAGATGGATGGATGGATGTTACAAGCCACCTACTGCCTTGGACATGATGATACAAGATATAATTCAGTTCGATCACTTGTCAAAAACAGCTTTTGAAGCCAAAGCAAATGTGCCTTTGGCATATGCATGAAAGGACTGCACAAATAGTTTAACCACGAACTCACTTATTTACTTGTTGCATTTGCATCCAGTTCTTCCTCTAAATGTGATTGACTTTCAGAGGGTTGGCTGTGTACTTTTTGCTAGAACAAACAGACCTATACATTTGTTTCCCTTTAAAGAAAAACAAGTCTATTGGGCAGAATGCTTTTGTAGCAGGTGTTACTTGATGAAAAGTTTTAATAATTTTTATTGTATATTTTAAAGCATGATTACAAAGAAAGGAACTAAAAAGAAAAAAAGAAACCAAAAAGAAAAAAGAGGAATTGGGTGAATTTGGGATAACATAGGATAAGTGTGTGTTTTAGGCATTCATATTAATGTATGCTGGCCATTAAAATTATGTCTAGGGGAAATGGTTTTGAAAGACTTCTAAGAATTAGATCTGTATTCCCTCTGGGGACTTCTGAAAACTGGTAGTTAAAGAAAATATTTTAATGTAATGCTGGCCGTATAAGCCACTAGATGAATTGAGCCTGAGTATGAATCTGGGGTTCAGGTATATATTTGTAGCATGTCCATTTCCTCTTCCCTACTACAGAAATTTGGAGACTTCACTCCCCTTTGTTAAATGTTTTATGTTTCCGGTTGCCCAATTTGTATTTCTGACCAGAAGTGACAGATAAAAATGTGTGTTACTTCTGTAAAGGTGACAAATGCCCTCTGTGGACTTTCTGTAACCCATTGTCAGTTTGTTATGTTTTCTGGAGATCAGAGGCCAAACTCACTCAAGCATCTTATCAGTTACATCAACTTCACTGTCCTGTGATCTCAATGTCTCTGGATATCGTTGTGTTCAGCCATCCCCCTGGCTGCACATTGGAAACGTCCAGTTGGTACTCTGGGACTTGCCGTTCTTGAATGTCACACTTAAAGAAGTACATATTTCCACCCCTCCCTCCTCAAACAAGTGAAAATATGCTAGCCACTTTCACCACCTCTGTTGCATCATTCTCAATCCTTCATGGAGGCGGTCTGGCTGTCTCGCCACACATCTTAGAAACTTGCATAATGAGGTTTCTGCATGGTGAGTGTGTACACAGGCACCATCCTACTGCAGAGAAACACACTCTAAAAATGGAAGGCAGTGGAACATACAAGAAGATCATGAAGGAAGACATGGAGCTGGATAAATGGTTCACTAAGGCAATTCTACCTGCATGAGGAGATGATCAGTGAGGTCTGAGCTATCAGTTTCTTACTGTTCAGAATCCAGTCTTTTCTTTATTATGCTAGTTCCCAAGCTGTTTCCTTTCTGGGTGACAGCTCCTAAAATCTCCATTTACCAGCCTACTCAAGTCAGATGTAAGACAGGGTCTACAAAGGTATATAAACTGTGATTCGTGTTTCAAGAGCTAGGGATGTGTGCAGGGATGGAGAATGTTTAGTCCAGCTATGGGTCCAACGTATTAAGAAAATAAAATAGTCTGTTAAAAAGAGAGAGCCTTGTTTACATTCAAAGCTGTTTGCCTAAGCTAATAACAAGCTAGAAGAGAAATATTGATGGTTTTGCATCCAACATCTTTAACCACAGGTAAAAGAAGGCTGGATTATCACAAGCAAAAGTGGCATTTAGGAAACCTAATCCAGCTGACTACAGAGTTGGAATGCCTAGAACAAGCATGGGAAAACTTTGGTCCTCCAGGTGTTTTGGACTTCAACTCCTACAATTCCTAACAGCCGGTACACTGGCTGGGATTTCTGGGAGTTAAAGTCCAAAACATCTGGAAGGCCAAAGTTTAGCCATGCCTAACCTAGAAGAATCAAGTTCATCTCAATGACAGTTTACCAAAAACTGGTTTCTTTCCACCTCCTTTACAACAGCCTTTTTCTAGAGGGAATTGTTGTTTTTGTTGTTACTCTTGGTTTATTTACCTAGTGTCATATAGGCCCGCAATGGTCTATGCTATGGCATCATTACACAAAATGATCATCCCTGTTCTGGTGCAAGTACCTGAACCATTGGCTGCTGGTCACTGGCAAGTAGGACCTAGAGAACAGTATAAAAATACCACTTGGTGCACTTCCATCTCTGCTGCTAAACAACTTAGATCTCTGCTTTATCTAGAGAGAATGCCAAAAGCTCTGATTGCATTCATTTGTGTGAATGAGAGATGCCTAAATACCCTCAGCGCACCAGAATCCATTTGATTTTGGGAGCCTGGCAGGGTCAGCCTTGGTCAGTACTTGAGTGGGAGAGTGCCGACAAAAACAGGTGTTGCAGGCTATATTTTAGATAAAGGAAATGGCAAAACTAGCTCTGAGCATTACTTGCATTTAAGAAAATCCTATGGAAATCATGGAGTCACTATAAGATGACAGGTGACTTGAAGATAGACACACAGAGATGAGAAGGAAAGAGAGGCCCTCCAAAGTGCAAGACAATTATTATTCCCACAAAACTGCATAATAGTTGGTATGCGCACATAGTAATACATAATAAATGTAAACAAGACATCAACAAAAAATGATTGATTTCCCTGCCTTGTGATAATAGGCTATCCTCCACATCAGCCATTTAACTCAGGCAGGGCTAGATCACACAATTTCTTTCATTCCTGCCTTCTTTATAATTGTTGGGACCCTATCACATTATACCACATAATAAAGAATCCTGGGATTTGTAGTTCAGGGGGGCATTTAGAATTTTCATCAAGAGAGTTCTTGGGCCTCAGAAAACTCCAGACTTCAATGTTGCCATGACAATTAAAGTGGAATAGAGCAATACCTAAAATATACTGCTCTGAAGCCCCATGTAACCCCCCACTCCCATTTTTAAAGAAAAACAAACAAATGTATTTGGCTATTGTTTAAAATAGAAGCTTTTCCTATAAATCCTGACATACACACATGGAAACATTAGGGGTTTTATGAGTTTTTGGCTGTGTTTGCACTGACAAGCAACACAGAAATGTTGACTAGCAGGTGGGAGCAATGATGTGGTACCTATTAACTGTGGGTTTCCATGGAAAGGAACCTGGTGGTGTGTTTGCAGAATCACATGGCTGCAATTACCACTGTTGTCCTAAGCTTTTGCATTGTTGTTAATCACTTGTGCAAGAGGTAAGTGTCAATACGGGTGCATCATGTTTCATGCTTAGTGAAGACAAAAGAACTCCTGAAATCTAAACGAAATAAAAGGAAGCAGCAGCTAGCTAACAAAAAAGCAAAGCCTGCCTTTTCTCTAATATCTTAAAAGGAAGTTATTTAATACTATGGTTTTATGTTATGAAAACGAACAACAAGGTAACATTTGCATAGGCATGGGCAAGCAGCCAAAGGAAAGCAGCAAAAGGACAAATTACAGTATGTGCTGGAGGAAACAGTTGACATTCTACTTGTTTTATTTCAGCACAGTTAATTAATAACTCTAAGCAGTTCCACGCTTAAGCCATTTCTAACCTTGTACTGGCCATCACTACAAACTGTGAATAGATTTATAAGCTGGGGTTTCTTTCTCTGACCCTAAAAAAGTTAGTCATGCCTGTCAAATTACTTAGCTTTGCTGATTGGGACTTGCTTGTCCCATTGATTTCAAGCACACTTTAGGGTAAAATTAGATGATACTTGAAAGTTCTAGCTCATTGCTACATCCTTGTTTTCTTGCTTTGCAAGGTATGCTGGCAGTGCCGGATTTACCATTAAATGCTTAAGCACAGGGACCCATCTTCCTGTCCCCTCCCCCCCAAATTTTTAGGATGGATTTTGCTTATGTGGTGCAATTCTAAATTTGAAGGCATTCTATTTCGGAGCAATTCCAGACATAATGATAAGAGTTGATAGTTTAGAGGAGTGTGCTCTGCATGACTATCTTTTCCAATGAGTTGTGCTTTCTCAAGATGCACAACAGCATAGGTTAATCATTTCCCTTCCAGTGGGAGTTTGGAGCTCATTCTCTCTCTCTCTCTCTCTCTCTCTCTCTCTCTCTCTCTCTCTCTCTCTCTCTCTCTCTCAGTTCATAATATATGTAGTTGAGTATCCTTCAGCTGTTATTCTGGCATTTGAAATTCTTCAAATTCTGAAATGTATAGTGAGATAATTACACTTTTGTCTTCTGTTGGTTCAATGCACACACACTTTGTTTCATGCACAACATTATTAAAATATTGTGGGTAAAATTACTTTATGGCAACTATAACTGCATTAGAAAGAACAAAAAAACTTTGTTAAAGTGGAAGAAAAAAGGTCCTGCACTTAACAGAATGTTGTCATCTTCATAATGCTGTCAGATGTGGCTTCCTGGGAGTACTAAAAAAGTGTCAAGGGGACTATCCAAGAGATTTGAGCGGGATAGCTCTATACTTTACCCCTCCCATCCAGTTAAAGGTATACAAGATGTTTACACTATGATGAGGAACACAAAACCTCTTTGAAGGTCAAGGAGACTCCTCTGTGTCAGTAGCCTTAAAGATTCCAGGAAAGAAAGAAAAAATGATCTGTTGTCACAAGTCTGTTTTCTGAAGGTGTGTCTGACATTATTATATAGTGCCTTATAAAAACTAGATAGACACTCACATTGCTCAGAATCTCCCAACTAGTATGATCACTGGCCATATCATCTGAAGGATTCATTGTGATCCAAAAAATTAACTTTGCAAAATTCTCTTACCCTATAACTCTATGCTTCATTTAGCTTGCAGCACTCAACCTCATAAGCAGGTCCCATTTGCTATTTGTAGTGATTGAATCACATCACAGATCTGCTTCTGCCCAGTCTATTAATTTTCTTTAGATTTTACTTTGGATTTATTTTGTTCTCTTTCAAGCTGAGATATGCATAAACAATGGACTAGACCTTAATTCTCCCAGTAATTCATAGCAGTGAAGAAGTTTTATGAGCTGATTAGAGCTGAAAGATCATCTGAAAAAGCTCTTTTCTCTGTCCCACCCTCATCTCATGAGCCCCTGGTGGCGCAATGGGTAAAATCCTTGTGCCAGCAGGACTGCTGACTTGAAGGTTGAGTTGCTGACCTGAAGGTTGCTGGTTTGAATCCAAGAGAATGCGGATGAATTCCATCTGTCTGCTCCAGTTCCCCATGCGGGGACATGAGAAGCCTCCCACAAGGATAGTAAAATATCAAAAAATCTGGGCGTCCCCTGGGCAACGTCCTTGCAATTGGCCAATTCTCTCACACCAGAAGCAAATTGCAGTTTCTCAAGTCACTACTGACATGAAAAAAAGTCTTATGATTGTTTGGTGGGAATAAGGGAGATTGCCCTCTTGCTGGTTGCTCCCACACTTTGGAACTCCTTATCTAAGGTGGGCAGCATAGCCTCATCCTTGTTTTCCTTCCACTAGCAAGTTACCACATTTTAATGTCATCAGGCTTTTATTGCTGTGTGTGACATAAGTGTTTTCCCTTGGTAAAGGAGGGGAGGTACTGGGGAAAACAGACTTATGTGGCACACAGAAAGAGAAGGAGGAGAAGGCCCCACATGCTGCTGCCAAGTCACTGATCCTGTAAATCCCAGAGCCTTTTCTTCTTCCTGTTGGTCCAGAACAACTGCCTTCTATTGGTTGGAACCATCTCCAGAGTTTTCTTGGTAAGATTTGTTCAGAGTGGGGTTGCCATTGTCTTCCTCTGAGGCTGAGTTTGACTTGTCTAAGATCACCCAATGAATTTTCATGACCAAATAGGGATTCGAATCCTGGCCTCTAAACTCATAGTCCGCAAATTATATGCCACACTGGCTCCCAATTGCCTTCTACAATGCCCTTTAAAAAGCCAAGTTTTTTTTCTGTTCTCAAATGTACACTTGTCCACACTATTAATCCATCACATAAACTCACTAAAATGTTCCTCTATCCCAAACCATTATGCAGGCACACAGACTAATTATTTTTCTAATTTTAAGTAACTGGGAGAGATTAGGGAGCTGATGGTGCTCATCATATACAATTCCCATGCATCCCACCAAGTCCACAGTTCCTTTCAGCTTTTTAAAAAAATAAACTTTACCTTGGATACATGTGACAGTTCAGGGTGGAGTGCTATGCTCTCACTCCAACTTGCTAATTTTAGTAACCGCTGAAACCTTTGATTGCACTCACTTCCTCTTTCCCAATGACAGGGATGTATTGGATACTGGCCCTTCTCATGCCCTTCAGCCTTTGCATTGCATAAGCAGAATCTCCCTTGTTAAGCTCATGACCTTCAGTTTCATGAACTCACTATTATCTCATCATATTTCCACTATTAGCTTTCCCCTGGTTCAGAGAAATGTGTTTGATAGGACTATCATTTCTTTGATGGGCTTTCCCATTGCTAGTTTCAAAGAGATCTGTAATCTTCTGTAATCATGGTTAATGCATCTGCCATCCCTTCCATTGACAAGCCAAGCATATTGAACTTGACCTGTAGAAGTTTGAGCATTGGCAGGAGGTTGGACTATCTGGCATTTTGTGGTGCCTTCCACATACTCTCCAACATTTCACAGATCAAAACTGAGGCTCCTTCACACTGCCATATAAATTTGAGATTATCTGCTTTGAACTGGATTATATGGAAGTGTAGACTCATATATTCCAACTCAAAGCAGATAATGTGAATGTGGATTAATGTGAACAAGGACTGATCAACATAAAATCCATGCAGGGGCAGCTAAAACATTTTGCTGCCCAAGGCAATGGCCAAGATGGCACCCTCCTCCTTTCTTTGTACAAAAGCCAGCTGGATAGGTGTGTGTGTGTGTATGACCTGCCTTAATTTTTTTAATGTATACGGTATATCATAACTTTATTCTTATATCCCACCCCATCTCCCCAAAGGGACTTGGGACGGCTTACATGGGGACCGAGCCTAATAACACAGAAATAAAATAAACAACATAAAATACATTTCAGTTACACTGAACTAATACATCAAACATATATCATAAAAACATAAACTCAACAACCTACAGTTGACCCTCCGTATTTGCAAGTTTCACTCTCGCTGTTTTGGTTATTCACAAGCTTTTACTTCTGCCTTTTTCCTTCCAAAGTTGGAACTGTTATGTGAACAATTCACAGGGCACTCCCATCTCCAAGAGAAGAGGGGATGGCAAGAGGTTACATATAGAATGGCTGACTTAACAATGACATTTTTTTTTGCATTGTTGCCGTATCACAGAATCATCGGCCAGACTCTGCTATGCACCTCTGACTGTTCAGAATTCATAGCCACTAGTTTAAGGGCTACATAGGCATTGTAAAGATCCTTCAGTCGCCATTTACCAGTCAGCAGCAAACTGTAAGCAATGCTGTTTGTTTCTTTGAACTTAAGAAGCAGCTGATTGATGTTCTTGCCTCATCTCTTTATATGAGTGATTTCAGGCGTGAGGAGAAATTGTGCCAGGGGTCCTACTTCTGACTATTGCACTGAGGATCACACAGGAGAAGGAAAGGAAATGGCAGTCAGCTGTTTCTCAAGTGATAAACAGACCCTGACTGATCCTAATACAGTAGCTGATTCTTGATAAGTGTGAATTGAGTAGATCATCAATTTCTTTTAGAAATCTACTAATCTGAGCTCCATAAAAACATACTGGGAAAGGAAGCCACTAGAAGGGGCCTCCAATAAACATGCTGTCTGAGGCCCCTTTCACACAGCTGAATAAAATTCCACACTGGAATATATGGCAGTGTGGACTCAGATAACCCAGTTCAAAACAGAAATCATTAGATTTTCTGCCTTGATATTCTGGGTTTGTTGTATGGCTGTGTGGAAGGGTCCTCTGCCTTTCACTGTCTTAAAAAGTCTCAGAATGGAGCTATATGTAATTGACGTATGTAGAAGAAGTGGGCAATGGATGGCATCCAGTTAGTGTCATACACAGATGTAAATCTATCTTATAACTGTGTGAGTCTTACTGATGCTGTTTATATTCTCCCCCACTCTCTGCAATGACCAATGCCCTCTCACTGGCCTTGCATTGATTTTTAGCTGCTTGAACCCCCTTCCAGTTATGTGGGGAGCAGGGATGATTTAAGAAGCATCTTGTTTGGTATCCAAGATATCAGACAACGACATAATCTGCTGAGATCCACTGGAGTACTTGGGAGATCTGAGTGGATTATGCCATTGGTCTGAGACAGCCATATTCTGCATGGCTGATGAGAATGGTGTGGGGTTGTTGTTACTCTGTGCCTTCAAACTCACTGGGTATATAAGTTATATGTGAACTAAAAATGAATTTCATATTTAGACTTGAACCCATTTCCAAGAAATCTAGATATATTCCAACATTTTTTTAAAGAAAATTCAAAACACTTCGGTGCCCAAGCATTTCAGATAAGGAATACTCAACTGGTAAATACTTTTTGGCAACTGCCTTGTACAGATCATTTTTCTGGGACCAATTTAAAAGCCTAATTTTTAAAGCTATGGGTGACTTGAAACCGAAGCACATGAGAGAGCACCCTCATTGGAACGTTTTCATATCTTAAGATTGTTAGAACATACTCATGACCAAAACTTTTCTGCTACCAAAGGAGAAAGATATTTGGTTTTAACATCCCAACTTTGGAATATGTTCTTAATGGGGGTACAATTGGATAAAAACTGCTGTTTTTTTAGTTTGGGATATGTTTTCATTGATTTTAACTGAATATTTTTAATATCAATGATATTTAATTCTGTTTTAATGTTTATAGATTTGTATATTATATTGAAATGCCTAATGTAAGAAGCTTTGAGTCTCCTTGTGAAGAGAAAAAGTGGGGTATAAATAAACATGATTGTAATAATAATTTCAGTGCCAGGTCAAATCCTTTTTATTTGCCCAAACATTTTAATTGTCTGATGCTGACTGATGTACTGGGTTTGCTACTTTTGTTTTTCTTTCCATTACACATTCCTGGTATATTTCTTGGTTTAATAACATTAGTATATCACCCTGGTGATTTTAAGGATCAGGAGTGGCTTTAAAGATGTTTTCATATGACATTAAAATATGCGTAAAGTACTTGGCGAGGAAGAGTGGGTTGATGGGAGGCATCTGAATTACTTTAGATTTAACAAAGCAAATGGAAAGAAGTCTGGTAATCTTCACAGTATGATTTAAACACTTCCATCAGATCTGCTTTCATAAGAATGACAGTAAACAAGGAAGTCCGTGTTTGCAACACCACAGCCTGAATGATATAATACAAGGGAAAGGGGATAAGGAGAACATGAACAAACTCAACCTCTAGTTTTTAAAGTTACACATACAGTACGTATAATAATCTACTGAAATAGAAATTGCTCATGGAGAATTGAAGAAGGTTGTGAGATTTAAACAATCTGGAAGAGGAATCTGGAAAATAGACATATAACTTAAAGTCTTTCTTTAAAAAAAGAGAGACACATGTTTCAACTTCTGTCATTAGCATGTGCATGAAGCCGATTGGCTGAGCCTGCAAAGACCTGGCGATTGATTAGATACTGTTCCTGTTCTGCTGCTGTAGAATCAGTTTGAACAAGTTTTTTCAGTGCTGAGTACTGCTGGAAAAAGAGAAGTTTACTCAGAGAGGCCTTGCTATTTGAGGCCTGTTTGCTGCTGGGAAAAGGGGGAGAAGAGCCAGAACTGTATTCTTCTCTGAAGCAGATCTGTGGACTGAGAAAGGACTATTTATGAATCTGGACTTCTGTAAGTGATCAGAGGGACCATTGTAAATACTACTGTTTTTTGATCTCTTGGAATCAATAAAGTTCCTGCAAGTTTGTTCTGCAAACCTGAGTAGCATGTTATTGTTCTGCGGGTGACTCTGGATCACAGGCACACGTAAGAGCTTCCATTTATCATCATTAATCCGCAACAATAAGAATTGCTCCTGCTTCCCACAAGTGCAGTATCTTTCCAGTTTTGGTAGGCTTCAACAGGACGGGGCAATTGCTGTCCTAAGGTTCACAGTGATCAACTGGAGATGGAATGTTCACTAACAGAAATTACTGTATATACTCGAGTATAAGCCTAGTTTTTCAGCCCTTTTTTAAAGACTGAAAAAGCCCCCCTTGGCTTATACTCGGGTGAGGGTCCTGGTTGGCTTATATTTGGGTCAGCTTATACCCACTCTATTTTTATTATTATTAATACATTTATTATTTCACTCGGATATTATTATTATTATTGCATTTATTATTTTGCTTTATTTATTATTTGTATTATTTTCCTGTATTTATTATTATTATTATTATTATTATTATTATTATTATTACATGTATTATTTTACTCTATTATTATTAAAAGGATACATAAGCACATTTATATTGAAGAAGATGAGAATAATTATTTGATCAGAGTTGGACAATCTTATCTTAAATTTGAGCTTTATGTAAATATTCAAAAACATTTCACCTTCTGATGCCTCAATTAGTGTAATTTTATTGGTATCTATTTTTATTTCTGAAATTTACCACTCTCGGCTTATACTGGAGTCAATGTTTTTCCAGTTTTTGTGGTAAAATTAGGTGCCTCGGCTTATATTTGGGTCGGCTTATACTCGAGTATATAAGGTACTTACTTTGTAGGAAGTGATTTTATTGTTCAGGAACAAGTGTTACTTTGAGCAAGTGTTACCTCTGAACAAACTTCTGAGGATGCCTGCTATAGTTGCAGGCAAAACGTCAGGAAAGAATGCTACTGGAACATGGCCATGCAGCCCAAAAAACTCAAAGCAAGCCACATGTTACTTTGTTTTCACTAAAGTACTACAGAGCAGACCTAAGGCTGAGTATCCCTTATTCAGAATTCCAAAATCCAAAATACTCCAAAACTACCCATATGGGTGGCTAAGATAGTGATACCTTTGCTTTTTGTTGCTTCACTGTACACAAACCCTTGCATAAGTGATCAAAAATATTGTGTTCAAAATTAGCTTCATATATGAGTTGCCTGTGAAGCATGAATCAATTTGGGTTGCTGTGAGGTTTTCGGGTTGTATGGCCATGATGCTTGCCACAGATGCAGGTGAAACGTCAGGAAAGAATGCTACTAGAACACAGACATGCAGCCCGAAAAACTCACAGCAACTCAGTGATTCTGGCCATGAAAGCCTTTGACAACACAATGAATGTATTTTACTTTTAGACTTGGATCCCATCTCCAAGATATCTCATTATGTATGTATCTGCAAATACCGGTATTCCAAAGTCCGAGAAAACTGGAGTTTCTAAGCATTTAGGATAAGGGATACTCAACCTGTGGAACAAGAATTAAATATTGAAAGGAATAACATTACTCCTCATCTAGTTTCAGTTGTAATGTAACTTATCTAAACTTTTGCAATTGCAAAAAGGAAATAACTTGTTGGTAACATGATACTTTGAAGCCGTGGCCAATATCTTCCTGGCATACAAGAAAGCAGAGGACGTTTTGCAATGTCTTTTTACAAATATGACTATTCAAGAGGTAGTGTGGAACTGGAAAGATTCCTGAAGCTTTGAAGAATCCAGAATATCAATTGTAATGATCCATTGGTCTAAACCAGCAAGGTCCTTATGCTCTTAACCTATAGCGGAGCTAAATAGGATTCTTTGCCCCACATAGCAGTAATGCCTTTGCAACCCCATGGTTCCTCAGGGCTTTTAGCATGAAATTTCTTTTTTGGGGTACTAGCTTATTTCTATCAATTCCAACTTGAAGTCTGCCCAACTGAATTTACTGGAGTGCCCCAAGCTTTCAAGCAAAACATTATGGGCAGAAGCCTTGGGTGAGTTAAGCGAAAGGAGAAGAATGAAAGGAGAAAGCAGTGGAACTCAGCAAGCTCACTTTCTCTGTTCTCCTTCCAAGGACCTGCCTCCCAAGAGGAACAAAGCAGGAGCATGTAGGGTGTGAGTCAAGTGATCATGGAGGAGGCCAGAGAAGGAAAGCATTGTTCCGACCAATTGGTTCCCTTCTTCTCCAGCAATTTCAGATTTTGAGTATTCGTACTTTGATAGAAGATGATAAATGAATGCCAGGTGCTATACGCTATGTATCAGAAGAAGAAACTGGCCAAACCATCTTTTGCCTGAGAAAACCCTGTTTAATTAATGAGGTTGTCTTAAATATCCTTGAAAGGTGTGTGCACACGTATATGTGTGTGCGTGTGTGTATACAGACCGAGAGAGCAAGCAAAAACTACAGTACTATTATTCCCAGTTTCCAAAAGCATAATAATAATAATAATAATAATAATAATAATAATAATAATAATAATAATAATTGTGCGGTTTTCTGGCATTGTATATTTTTGCCGCTTCTGTGACTGTTCATTTGTATTTTGATTCCGTAGCTCACTTGTCGATGGATGTCCAGAATCAGCAGCATCCACCGCGGTCCTTTTTATCCTGGGCGACGACCGAGCCAGTATAGACTTTGATTTGATTCTCCATAATGCTAATGGGTTAGGTGCTCTTAATTCTGCTCCTCAGCTGAGGCCTCTCTGGCTTGGTTGGACCTGCCGGTAGTTACACTACCGCCAGCACAGCCCTCAGTCATCATTGGAGTTGTTAAGCCCCCCCACACTGGGTGCTGTGCCAAAAGATCTCAGCCGGCATTTGGAAAGAATAGACATTGACAAAATTACGATCTGCCAACTGCAAAAGGCCACCCTGCTGGGATCTGCACGCATCATCCGAAAATACATCACACAGTCCTAGACACTTGGGAAGTGTTCGACTTGTGATTTTGTGATATGAAATCCAGAATATCTATCTTGTTTGCTGTGTCATAATAATAAAAATAAAATAAAATAAAATAAAATAATAATAATAATAATAATAATAATAATAATAATAAATTTATACCCACTCCATCTCCTGAAGAACTCAGGGCGGCTTACACTGGGACAAGCCCAAAACAGTATTACATCAATAAAAACAGTAACACAATAAAATCACACTATAATAACACATCTTACAAAAGTTAAAATAACTTAAAACATAAGACTATAATCCTTCGTTTTGTTGTTTTATTTGCTATTTAATTACGTATTTACAATTTACCAGATTGTACATTTCTATACATTACACGTGAACTCACAGAATGTATATGTGGCTGCTGTGTTTGTTGTTAACGAGTCAATTACAGTTATGCAAACTTTCCTTACATGGTATAATTGAATTCCATTTAATTAAGCTCTGATATAGTTCTAACAAGCTCTTAGGGGACTTGAATGTGAAGTAATTAAAGGAACTGATTCCTTAAATTTGATTCACAAATTACCAATGCCCCGTGAAAATCCCCCCATCAACTTTCTTCAGCCCCCTGCTGGGTTTTATTTAGTACAAGGAAACAGACCCTCATACTCACATAAAGAAGCCACAATAGGGCCCTTCACTGTGCTGGGTTTATGAGTAACCTGGAAAAAGTTACTAATTAAAAAGGCTATGGCTAAGAGTTGCAGGATCATAAACACAAAATTAACTATTTTTAAAAGCTCAAGAGAACAGGATTAATTGGGTTTGATGTTATGCTGTTCTTGGAAAGATAAGATTCTTGCCGTTTAGAAAATAATTGTTAAAAAAGGTAGAGAAGAAATAGTGTGTTGACCGGCAGGATTCAGTAGTCAGATTTATCACATCAGAACAAAGCAGCATTTCTGTATCTACCTCCATTTGTAATAAATAAATAAATAACCAGCTAATTTTGATGCAGAATTAATTGTGCACATTTCCATGTTGTTGCTTGTTTTGCATATTTTATTATCTTGGTTAGAAGGGGGAAGTTGTCCTCCACAGCATTTTCTTCGCTGTCTCAGTTCTATTTAATAATGAAATACTCGTTTAATTAAAGCCCCTTCTGCACTGTCCTTATATCCCAGGATCAGCTCTCAGGTTATCTGCTTTGAACTGGATTATATGAGTCTCCACTTGCAGATTATCTGGGATAAACAGATTATCTCAGATCAGATCCTGAGATAGGGCAGTGTAGAAGTAAATGAAGTGGGTCCAAGCTCAGGATGGGAGGTAGGACAGTACTGAGACTATGCAAAGCACTCCCCTGAGACTTCTCCATCAATAGCCATTCCTCTTTGTAAAAATGTATTTTAATGTATTTTAATTTTAAAGTCCTGGTTCACTTTTTAAGAAATTGCATAAATATTGCTCTAAAGCAGCCTTTCCCAATGTAGTGCCTTCTAGCTGTGTTTGAATTAAAACTCCCATTATTCCCAGTCGTCTTAATCATTAGTCCTGTGCCAGGTTGGGAAAAGCTGCTCTGGACTCTCAAGTCCATCTCAAGTCTAATAATTCACATAAGTAAGTAATAATTCACAAAGGATGTGCAATTATCTGCAAAGTTGACATTAGTGAAAGCTGATATGTTCTCTTCTATGTGTTATATCAATTAATCCACTTTCCCACCCACTTCTATGGTATTTTCTTATTATATTTCCCCTAACTTTCAGAGAGCTCAAGGCCAGTTCATAAAGCTGGAAGTGGCCTCATGGACCATTAAGTCCAACGCTCCGAGATAAGGGTGTGAGTTTTGTTGTGACGTTGCAGAGGCAGGGCAATCAAAGGTTGGAAGGAGGGCCAGAACTGTTGTTTGGCCAACTGATAGTGAAAATTAGAGCAATCTGGCTAAATGGAAATTGAGTACTATGAGAAGCCACAACACTTTCCACCGTTCCCACTAAAGGTCCCCTTGCCTATGGCATACACATAATGGCTGGAACATTTAAAGATGTTCATGACTTAATGTAAAAGGGTATGTTGCACTCAACACATCAGCATTTTAACCTAAGTATAGGAATCGCAAGGTCCTGCAGATGTTGAAGTACAAGACTGGGAAATTCCCACCATCGGTATGCTGCCTGGGGCTGCTGGGACTTGCAGTCCAAAACATAAGCAAGGTTAGAGGATTTGCATCCCTGGCCCCCCTTTGGTTTGGTGTTAGTTAACTTTTACTGACTTATCTCTGGTGCTTTCAGCAATCCCACAACATGCAAAGACTAGTATATCTTTAAGATATAGGAATGTATAGGGTACACCCCCAAAATGTAAATATCAGTAGATGTTCTAGCTCTTTGTACACATGTTGACTAGAGTGCATTGAAGGAACAATCAAAACAATTCTACCAAAAACTGAAGGCTGGACTAGTAAAGCTAAAGGTAAAACTAATAATTGTAAAAACTAGTAAAATTAGCAGGGTTGGGGCACAGCCACATATTCTAAGAGGCCACATGGATTTTTCCTTTATGTTGTTGTTGCTGTGCTATTGATGTTGTTACTTTGGTGGTAAAAATCATCCTTTAATTACACTATGTAACAAAATTTGACAATTTTTTGTTCCTGGTTTGTGTAAGTAACTCAAGTAATTAACTGTGTGGTATTTACTTTGAAAGTAGTTATACTCCAGAAACTTTGTTTTTGTAACTGCCGTTTTTAACCTTTTGTTTTTACAGTTTGACAAACTTTGTTTTTATTATGGAACCATATAGGAAATGACATCTATAACCCAGAAACAAAAATCATGTTACAGTGTTATATTTATCCACAGCTTCTATATTCAATTATATTCCTTTCACTCCCCAGTGGACCAATTTGACAGGTTCAAACACCCTTCCTTGAGAAGTTTACCAGAACCTACTGTATAAGTGAGATAGCTCATTAAAAAGACAACGATGCCTGGCAAATTAGAAGATAGTCGGGGGGGGGGGGGGGAAAGGAAGACTGCATTCCAGATGGAAGACTCAATCAAGAAAGCCATGCTACTGAGTCTACAAGACCTAGGCTGGGCTACTGATGATACGGTGACTTGGAGGTCTCTCATTTTGGGGCTGCCATAGGTTGAAGATGGCAGTTAACAAAAACAAGTTCCATTGATTTAATAGATCAGTTGGAATTAGTAATTGTAATCGGAGGCCTGTTGACAGGGTGACTTGCAAGTCTCCCATTCATAGGGTCACTGTAAGTTGAAGTCATTTTGACAACAGTTAATGACAACAAATTGATTTTGTGCCATGGTGGTGTAGTATGATGGTTCTCAAGTATAGTGTAGTATAACGGTCCTCAAATGTTGGTCCTCTAGATGTTTTGGTTTTCATTTCACAGAATTCATTGGCCAAACTGGATGGGGCTTCTGGTACCAAATTTTGAGAACCATAGTTATATTGCATTTTGATTTTTTAAATAGTATTACCTGCCTTACACCTGGCTCGACAGCAGTATGTATGAAGAAGATATTGGAGTCCTCGTGGACAGCAAGTTAAACATGAGCCTACAATGTGATGTGGCGGCAAAAAAAGCCAATGGGATTTTGGCCTGCATAAATAGGAGTATAGTGTCTAGATCAAGGGAAGTCATGCTCCCCCTCTATTCTGCCTTGGTCAAACCACACCTGGAATAAGGTGTTCAATTCTGGGCACCGCAATTGAAGGGAGATGTTGACAAGCTGGAAAGTGTCCAGAGGAGGGCTACTAAAATGATTAAGGGTCTGGAGAATAAGCTCTATGAGGAGTGGCTTAAAGAGCTGGGCATGTTCAGCCTGCAGAAGAGAAGGCTGAGAGGAGACGTGATAGCCATGTATAAATATGTGAGGGGAAGTCAGAGGGAGGAGGGAGCAAGCTTGTTTGCTGCTGCCCTGCAGACTAGGACACGGAACAATGGCTTCAAACTACAGGAAAAGAGATTCCATCTGAACATGAGGAAGAACTTCTTCACTGCGAGAGCTGTTTGGCAGTGGAACTCTCTGCCCCGGATTATGGTGGAGGCTCCTTCTTTGGAGGCTTTTAAGCAGAGGCTGGATGGCCATCTGTCGGGGGTACTTTGAATTAGATTTTCCTGCTTCTTGGCAGGGGGTTGGACTGGATGGCCCAAGATGGCCCCTTGCAACTCTATGATTTTATGATGTCTATTTTAACTACTGAATCAAATCTTGCTAACTGACAACTCTGCTTCATCAAAGCATAGCTTTTGAGTCCTTATTACAGTAATTCAATCATTCATAAATCATGGCCTCTTTTTACATTGTGGAGAATTGCAGTCAGTAGTCAGAAACTGTAGTTTCTGTGCCCTTGACCTTGCTAATGAGATTAGTAGCCATCTTATCCAGGCATCAGTTGTAAGCATTGTTAGGTGTTGAGTCATTTTTAAGCTGTTACATTTCAATTCCTTATCTCCCTTTTCACCTGCTGGGACAATTCTTGCCTTTCAACGTCTGTTTGCACTGGGTACAAAGCAATGCCATAATGCTTGGAGTGAAGAAATAGTATTGTGGGAAATGAACACACCCTTTTGCAAACATGACACTGAATGACATACAGGATGAGTTTTTAAAACAAGGTAGAGAGCTTACCAATGAAAGTAGTGAATTCACTTTTTCAGTAGCTAGGACAGGATCCATCTGCTGATGTGATCAGTGATTCTAGGATGGGAGGATCCCCATCTGCCTCCAATATTTACTGGCCAACTCTCTAGATCAGAGTTTCTTATCGCATGGGTGGCTGGTAGAAGGCAAGGAGGAAGAGAACATTTTGTGAGACATGTGAGTGCCATGTGATGAATTACATCTCCTGAATCTGCTGATGAAACAGATTGTTCCATCAGCAAATGCACCCAATAGATTCTAACTTCCTATGTTTATCTTCTTACCAAGGCGGTATAATTTTTGAGTTTTCGATGGAAGACTTCAATCTATGAAACCATATTTGGTGTGAATCTTATTAAAATCATTGAATTAGTAGGAAATACATAATGGTTAACTCGTTATTCAACAATTGATTCAATGGATATATGTTATTTGGGAGTTGCAATCCAGGTAGGCCATCACAAAGAAAAGTGTTAACTCCTGTCAGTTGTTATTGTGCTACAAGTCTCTTTGTCTGTGGGATTCTTATTAGGTTTGACAGGCATTTATCATGATTTTTGTTCTGCTAATTCAAATTAGGCTACAATGTTCTACTGTAACCTAAAAAGGCTGTTTGTAAGTGAACCATAGAGAACTGTTATAGAAGGAATTTACACCTTCCTTCTATAATAAGGAAATAATATAATGCAAATTATGTGTGGGCAGAAACGTAAGCAAGTGTAATAAAAAGATATCTAAAGACAGCAAACAACCAAATGATTTCCCATTTTATGTTCCCACTTATTGGATTATATAATGTAAATGAACTTTATGACAAATGTTGTTATCCTATGGGTACTTACCTATGCAAGGAAATATTTGTTCTACGCAAATTGTTCCAAACTTATCTAGCTCAAATAAAATAGGGGCATTATTCATGCTCAAGAAAGCAGTTAAGTGTACGTATATCTTTTTTTCTCAAAAACGATATAAACCCAGCTACACTAATGCTGGTTACATTATTTGTTACAAACAAAGCAGAAAGCAGTCTAGATGCCAGCCACAGATGCAGGTGAAATGCCAGGAGAAAATGCTACTACGTAGAACATGGCCATACATCCTGAAACCACACAACACCCCAGTGATTCCAGCCGTGTCGTCTAATAATACTTGTGGGTGTGCCATCTTGTACAACGACAAGGAACTTAGTCTAAATGCTCTGAAGGTACCAAAGTCCTTTTCATATTGAACGCAAAGCTGAATCAAGCCCTGTTTAGTATTTGGATCGGGAAACCACCAAAGAATACCAGATGCTGGAGGAATGACAAACCTTTTCCCCCCTTTCCTAAGAAAATCTTGTGAAATTCATGGTTTTGCCATAAGTCAGCAGGTGAATGAAGGCATATATCTATATACACACATTTTGTTCCTTTGTAATGACTGCTTGCACTTGTTTTCATTTAATGCCACATCACTAGGAATGAAAAAGCTAACAGGAAAAGGTTGCTGGTAACTGGCAGGGAATGGGAACACTGCCTGTTGTTACCACAATATCGAATACTATATAGCATGAATCATCTGGACCAACTACCCAATTAAAACAAGGATGGAATATTTTAAGTTGTGATTTAATTCCTTACAACTCACCCAACTCAACCTTGACACACATTTGCATCACTGCATTGTTCACAGTACACATTTAAATAAAAATTCACATATCAAAAAGCACTCTCTTGCCTCTATGATGCTGTAAAGGTCTAAATTAGCTCTACAATGTCTTCTTTTGTTTGTTTTTTTAAGAAAAGTTCTGATTTTTAAATTACTAGTTTTATACTTTCATTTTTAGTAATTGAAGATGTGTGGAACTGCAACTAAATTGCATAGTGAGATATGCTCAGATGGAATTTCTAATTCCTCAAATTTCAATGTGACATTTTTAATCAAAAGATACTCTTAATACTGAGCGTTCCAAACTGTATGTCTTATGCAGGGTTGGTTTAACCCAGAACTTTTGGCTGCAGTGTGTAGGAGTGTCATGCAAATGTAATGAGAAACAGCTGAGTTTCTCAAAAAGCAATACATCAGATTAAAAAAAAATTAATGAAAAGTTTTCATGCGATATATTGTGCCTCCATATATTCAATTATTACAATTTATGTCTATGTCTGTATCTTTTTAAAGGGGATGGCTTAACCTCTGGTTTGCCAGTAAACCTGAATTGCTGTGCCACAAAAGGATGCCTATCTAAAAAGTATGTCACCAACATTATAGGTTTGGAAAACTCTGGCTTAACCTCTGGTTTGCTAGTGAAACTGATTTACTGTCACAAAATGATGCATGTCTAAAAAGGTGTTACCAACATGAAATGTTTGGAAAGCTCTGTTCCAATAGATACCGTACAAAGTGCTTTGGGAAGCAGAGGCAGGATGATGGAGCTATTTGTAAGGAATGTAGCACTGGAATGTATGGATTGTTGTATAAAGTATGTTTGCCAACATGACATAGTTATAATAGGCTGACACCACTTTAAGTCTTGCTGCTGCATATAACATAATTCTGGGAGTTGTAGTTTGCCAAAATACTTAGAATTCATTAGGATTGTCATGCACTGCTCCAAACTTCAGCACTGGAGGCTTCTGGCAGACAATAGTAATATAAACTTCCCTTGCTGAGTTTCCAATATACCTCACAATCTCTGAGGATGCCTGCCATAGATGTGAGTGAAACATCAGGAGAGAATGCTTCTGGAACATGGCCATACAGCCCGGAAAACTCACAACCCAGACAATAGTAATGTTGTTGTTTAGGAAGTTTAAACAGCAACTCCAGGGATTTTGTAGAATAAATTGAAAAGTGGTATTAGATTGCTATGTGTAACAGGTACATTTTTAAAAGTGTATGTGCTGCCACTGCAGCATTTACATAGGGGAAAGAATATAACTTTCTCAATACAGTAGAGTCTCACTTATCCAATGTTCTGGATTATCCAATGCATTTTTGTAGTCAATGTTTTCAAAACATCGTGATATTTTGGTGCTAAATTCGGAAATACAGTAATTACTACATAGCATTACTGCGTATTGGACTACTTTTTCTGTCAAATTTGTTGTATAACATGATGTTTTGGTGCTTAATTTGTAAAATCATAACCTAATTTGATGTTTAATAGGCTTTTCCTTAATCCCTCCTTATTATCCAACATATTCGCTTATCCAACATTCTGCCAGCCGGTTTATATTGGATAAATGAGACTCTACTGTAGTTTGTGTCCCAAATAGGTAGCTATATGGCAGCTCCATATGCAAGGAAGCAATCTAACCAAGAAGTATGTTGCACTTCAACATTTTAAACTATCACCACCAAAACATGCACTTAGATATTAAACAGGAAGAAATACCTTTTAGTCATTTTCCTATATTTATCCGACTGCTTGCAGAAGCAGCATTTCAAGTTTGATCATAGAATCATAGAATAGTAGAGTTGGAAGAGACCTCATGGGCCATCCAGTCCAACCCCCTGCAAGAAGCAGGAAATCGTATTCAAAGCACCCCCGACAGATGGCCATCCAGCCTCTGTTTAAAAGCCTCCAAAGAAGGAGCCTCCACCACAGTCTGGGGCAGAGAGTTCCACTGCCGAACAGCTCTCACAGTCAGGAAGTTTTTCCTGATGTTCAGGTGGAATCTCCTTTCCTGTAGTTTGAAGCCATTGTTCCGCGTCCTTTTATCCCATAGACAGGGTTCACAGGATCATTTGGCTCTAAATCACTTACCTGAAATGAGGTTGTAAGAAGGAAGAGTGCAAGGGACCAAAATGACTTCATGGCTATACCCACAGATGGTGAAATGCGTAACACAGTTAGGTAACAAAATATAATCATCCATTAAATACATAGACCTTTCCATCACATGAAGGACTGAGGACCTCTAGTGGAGCCAAGGAACTGGCACCTGATTTTTCTTGTCTACAGATGTTGCTTTCAAAGAATGGCTAAATAATGATGATGGGGGAGAAATCACACTTTTGCTTAATTTTCTTTGTGGCATTCTACTGTATAATCATGAAAAGGGTATCTTCTGTTTTAAATGCCATAAGAAAAAAAAAGCTTTGCATAAGAAAAGAAGATTTGCAAGAAATTCCACCACCTTTATTTGTGGCAAATACATATACACACAAATGGATTCCAAAAAACAGTCATCCCTACTCTCTTCCTAGCTACATGCAAGATGACCTTTCAGCTCAGGAAACTATGCTCTTCTTTCCCAATGTTTATAAAAAAATAAACCTACAGGAAGATATTTTTAAAAAGATAAGAACAGGCAGGGACCAGACGGCAACATGAATCTTAGAAGTCAGCTCCTAATTATGTCTTTTGAAAAGATGGCAGAGTTGGAAGAAGTCAGTCTTTTGGACATGTGGTCATGTTTTTTGGGGATTTTGTATACTGTAGTCCAAGATAACTCTTTGAAGCTCTTGAGAACTCACAACACTATAGACCTAATATGGGATCATATTCATCCTGATGTGCTCTACAATATACACTCTGGATAAAAGAAATGACAAAAAATTGAGTAAGATTATAAGAATTCCTCAAATGCAGGACATCTGTATGTCTGGAAAATGTTACCTGATCTGAGGCAGAACTTCTCAGAAACCATTTCTCTTTTTAAAAAAAAATGTAAAGCCAAATCCAATCTAGAACTGAATTGTTTTCAGATTAACCTTGTCCTTCTCAGAACCCGATTCAACATAATTGCATTGATGGAACAGACAAAGCAGAGCATCGAACATTTTGCTTCTAAGTGTAAGGACCCACAAAAGGTTTTTGCAAGGAAAGAGTGACAGTTGACCTTCTATCACGCATTATGGAGAAGAAATTACATCTTCTCCATAATGTGTGATAAAGTCAGTGGTGTGGCCTCTGGATTTATGTGTGAAGGATGATAAACCATCTCAAGTAAAGGGGATGACATTGTTTTTTGAGTTTACAGTTGCAATGGAAACACTGATTTTATTTTTGTTTGGTAGTACCCAATCCACTCTTCAGCATAATTTATTCATACGTAAAACATATCTAAACCCATAGCCTTGTTGCAACAACCTATGAACAGGATTGGATTAAAATCATTTCCTTATGACATCCAACACAAAGTACTGGGACTGAAGCATGGAGAAAAGTCTGATCAATGTGAAGTAAAACAATTCAAAAGGGATCTTTGCTTTGGAAGAGAGTTGGCTGACCTTGGTACCTTATTTATGAAGCCTTAGTAGCTCTGTGTTGATTGTATACCGTGTTGCTTACCCCTTTGCTATTGCTAACCCACTTGTGTTCTTAAGGAGTCTAGGACACCATCAATCAATTCTGTAGGTCTAATTAATCTGGAGTTGGAGTAGAGGTCAGGAAATACAAAGTCACAAAACCAACAAAAATTACCTAATCACTAAAAAGGGGGAAGAAGAAATTGTATCAATCTAGAATCTTACTGTCTCTTAGTGGGCAGTGTCCCCTTCCTTCATTGTTCACCAAATCATTCTATGGAAATTTACATTCCAAATCCAAGGACACTCCTCGTCTCATAAGGCACAGGAAGAGGAAACTACAATTCCCCCTTTATCCCTGAATTGCCATACTTCCATCCCTCTCCATTTTATCATTCTGGAACCCAGAAGAACCCTTTTCTTAGGAAGCCACCTGTTCCAATGTCCTCAAGGATACATCCATACCTCCAGATCTTCCTTCTGAACAACAAGATTTAGTAACCTGACCCTGTAAAGAAAAGGTCTGGCTTCAATTCAATTCAGAACAGGGTCTGAATTCTGTAAGCTTCACAGGAGATGGCAGGAGTAAGCTCCCTTGCTAGCCATGACCTGATTAGCAGTACGAACAATCAGCTGTGGGTGGCCACATGTGGAACAACTGTTTTTCCTGGTCTGGGTTTTCAAGCCCAGAGAAGCCAGGTCCCAAAGTACCAAGTTGGTCAGATTAGTTCATTTAAACCTTAATGGAGCTGACAAAGCTTCCTAGGCTAAAATTTGCTTGCTCAAGGCACTTTTTGTACTTCTGCCTAAACCCCCTCCTGGCTCTTCTGATGGACAACCTACAAGCCACGTTGCAGTTGCAGCAAAGCAGCACTACCAAGCCCCACATCCAAGCCTCTACATGTGCTGCTGTCAGCCTGGAGTGCAAGAGTTTCAGTAAGAGAAGATGTCTTGGTTGGAAGTCGGAGAACCCAAGAGAAACACAAAGGCTAGAAGTTTACTTTCTTGCATGACAATCCCTACCAACTGATGGATAATCCACAGTACTAATACATGATTCCTCTTCCCAATAACACATATCAGGACCAAGCCTCCACCTCTGGATCAAAATGATTCTTCAGGTTCAGATGATGTGTCCCTGGATCACAATTTTCTCAGTTTGAATGTTGTCTCCACAGGAGTTCAACGGCTTTGATTCCCATCATAATGCCACCTTGAAAACCACCAGAAATATCATGCTGGGCAGCATCCTTTAAGAGGATTCTGGCCAACACAGAGTTTATAAATAATAATAAAAATATCCTGAAATAGCAACATGGGAAGAGCTCCTAAAGGGAACCAATCCCTTGTAAATAGCTCCTCCTCTGGCCTAATCCCCAATTTGGGGAAAGGGTGGCCAAAATTAGTAAAGCATCAGTGTTAAAAATGAGACAATCAAGTTGGTGCAGCGGCATAGAAAAATACTGAAGGAGCCTGAGACAATCTTCCCAGGGCAGCTTATCAGCACCCAGCAGGCAGTTTCAGGGCAGAAAGAGAGGCCATGTTTGTCTTGCCCTTGGTTCTCAAGTCCATTAGTGAAAACAGCACACAGATCCCACAGAACAACGTGGCTTCCAGTGCCTCTCTTCCCAGCAGGCGGTGAAGGCATAATGGACAATGCTCTAGGCTTGGCTTCACGTTTGCTCTGCTCCTGCTGGTATGGCTCCCACTGCTTCATCTTTAGCTTGAGGCTCCAAGTAAATCGGAATTACTGTAGAAGGTTTCTTAAATCTATGAGAAAAGAGGTAAGCGGCAAATCAGGGGTCTGGGATAAGTGCAACTATGTAGTACACTAAATATTCAGTCGAGTGGCAGCTTTAACAGTGCATATTAAGTAACAATACAATCCTTGTACCCATGGGAAAAATTACTCCATACCTCCTCATGAGTAACCGAAACTATGGATAATAGCAAACCCTATTGGCGGTGATGAAAATGGCCTCATCACAAGAGGCTATTGGTCTGTACCAAAATAATTGCAGAAATAGTTGTGCTGGTATATAGCGTCTGATATTACACACGCTGGTGTATAGCAATGTCCCATAAACACATTTTCATAGAATCATAGAATCGTAGAGTTGGAAGAGACCTCACGGGCCATCCAGTCCAACCCCCTGCAAGAAGCAGGAAAATCTCATTCAAAGCACCCCCAACAGATGGACATCCAGCCTCTGCTTAAAAGCCTCCAAAGGAGGAGCCTCCACCACACTCCGAGGCAGAGAGTTCCACTGCCGAACAGCTCTCACAGTGAGAAAGTTCTAGAATTTTGAACTTTCTAGAATTTTGTCAAATCTTCCACAACATTTGATTTGTTGAAAAATGTATTAACTGGCAACAACAACAACGTATTAACTGGCACTGGGAAGCAACAGAGAACTGAAATAACAGATGAATGAAAAGGCTGAACTAGCTTGGTTTGTGGGCATTAAGCCATGCCCCTTCTAGACCAACCTCATTGATCCTACTCTACAGCCAACTGATGAAAAAACTGGAGTAATATCTGGAAAGAAGATACTGCCAAGCTAGGCAGCCCTGTAGTAACACAATTGATGGACATAAGCAAGTTATATACAGGGTAGATTTCCCACTAAAGGGCACTTACGAATACGGAGAGGCAGGAACTCCTACCACCAGGAAATGGTTCTTCTTTCGGAAGAGCCGCCACAGGCCTTTGTGATTCCCACGGACATCTAGATCCCAGATGTGGAGGCACTAGAATAAAGTGGAGAAACATGACAGCAAGAAAGAATCAACCGTGTGACTGAATGCCAAAACCGTAGCAGACCACATGTGCATCCATACTATACAACGGTAACATTTGGATGCAACTTTGATTGCCTTGGCATCAGTGCACAGCTTGAAGAGGTATTTAGAGTAATCTCCTAGGATGTACTAGGCAGAGAATATGAGCAGAAAGTTTTAGTACCACATCAAATGATAAAACCCCAGGACTCCATTAGGACTGACCCATGGCATCAAAATGCTGAACTGGTATTGTGTGGATATGCCTTTGGTTTTTCCACCTTAGAACTATTGCACTCCCCTTCCAACCTATGTTAGTAGCAGGAAGCCTCTTTGGAAGTTACCTTGGCAAGCTGAGTCCAGGTAGTGAAGTCTGCCTCCTGCTCCATTTTGATGTACATCACATAGATCTTTCCTTCAGTATCAGGTACAAAAGAATCTTCACAGGGGTTCTTGCTGTGATCCAAAACCTCTGCCTCACTGTTAGTGGTGGGCAATAAAAATATATCATGGATAGAGAAAGTAAACGAATGTATATATTTGGGCTTACTATGAGGGAGCAGAGCTTTGAACAGCCTTCCTTCTGCCCTACTCTCTCCATCCCTTTTTCCAAAACTTCACCCCTAATTACCAGGAGACTTTGATTTTGTTGGAGGGAGTTACCTGAGCAGCCGATGGATTTCAATTTCATATGCATCTTTCTTTAAGCTGTATGGAAGAGACAGAAAGTCAGAGATAGAAGATATGTATACACACATACACATAGATAGATAGATAGATAGATAGATAGATAGATAGATAGATAGATAGATAGATAGATACAGAGACAGACAGACAGACAGACACACACACACACACACACACCAGGGACAAGCAATATGTGGCCTTTCAAATAATGTTGGGTTGCAAATCTTGTAATCCTTCACTATTGAAATGTGGAAAATGTGGAAGCCTATAGGTTGACCATTTTTGTATTTTGCCTTCCTGGTAGTAGTTTTATACATGAACATTCATGTCCTTATCCATTTGCCACTGTCTTTATATTATAGCCACACAAGTCATCAGATTGTTGGTTTTTTTGGCCTTATTGAAAAACTGCAATGCTGGATAGAAAGAAACGTCTAATCAAGCTACTGAGTTATTTGTTTGTTTTCTCTATATTTTTGGATGTTACAGGGAGCAGAACAAGTACAGGGGATGAATGCTAGTTTTTCATCTACCATAACAGACTGGAAATTAAAGGCCTAGATATAGCTCAATGGTTGTTCAGTTGCAGAAAGTACTATTATCTAGTTCTCCCTGGTATATACCTTGAGCAATTTCTGCTATCTGGATTCGAGCGTGTGTGTGTGTCTGTTTTTGTGCTCCTCCTGAAAACGGGAGGGTGCCCGAATGGGTGTTTTCGGCCCACAGCTGGAAAATGTGGTTAGATCCGACCCATTGATGGCAATGGGGGGGGGGCTTCAAGGGCTCCTGTTGCCATCATTTTCAGGGCTATTGGGATGAAAATGGCCACACCTGGAGGACACATCTTCCACTGCTGACCCAGCAAGTTTTATAACGTTTGGGTCATCCTCTGATTTTTAGGAATTTGCTTTATTTCTAAAAATAAAATCTCCTTTAAAAATCCCAAAAAGGTATTTCCCACTGCTGCTCCTGGAGAAGGTAACTTCTCCAGGAGCAGCAGTAGGGCACCATTCCTTCCTACCAACTGTCAAAGATGCACTTCCACATCATGCAGCCCACCACCTATTACTTTCTTTACTAATAAAAAACAACAACAGCGACTTCTTCACAAGCTTTTGCATTTCTTCTTCTCACAACATACTGGAAGAGGCCAGCAGCCCATCACCCACAAGCAAGCAAACAAACAAGTTGTATGTCCACTTATTAGAAAAACACTCTTGTATGATCCAGAAATCATTAGGTATTGGTGGTAAGTTTAGCTAGCTAGGTAGGTTTTCTGAGAATGAGGCTTTACTGTTTGCTGGAATTCCTATAATTAACTATAAACTTTTAAAATTACTACTTTGATGAAAGAGAGGATGGAGGAGAGATAAAAGAAGCTAAATACTTTAATAGAGGCTAAAGGGTGACTCAAAGCTCAGAGCCACCCTAAAAGAAAAGTACACCTACCCATAAGTTCCCAAACGCTGCAAACACCCCCCCCCCCCCCCCCCGCACTTTCCAGCTTCCAGTCCCACTAAATAAACAATCTGGAAAATCAAGGAAAATTAAGAAGATTCAATGCTAGAAGCCAAGCCAAGCCAAAAGCTAAAGCTGAGAGGGAGCGCCAAGGCAATTGGACTGAAGCACATCTCTCTAGAGCCAGGATGCAACTGAGCAATGGAGGAGGCAGTCACCCCATTAAATAGACCCAGCTTGCGTAAGACATGTCACGGCTTTCTTCTATTCTGATTAACCCAGCAGGCAGGGCTCACAGGGAAACCCCGTGTGAGCACACTGTAGCCCCTGTGCGAGGTGCGTGCTCGTGAAGGAGTAGGAGCCACGACTGGCAACCACATGGTCCGACTCTATAGAAAAAACCATAGCAGCAGGACCCTTGCCGTTATGGCTGTCTGAAGAAGCCGAAGGAAAATGGCCAAAATGAAACCATGCACCATTCTAATACCAGCACAACTATTTATACAAAAGAATTCTGCCCCGAGAGAGTGAGGACAAACATCAAGAAATAGACATGAAAATTAAAGGTACTGTATCAGTTGTGGTGAAATACTCTATATTCACACAAGTGAGAAGTGAGAGATCAAGATCAAGAGTTTGAACAAATACATTAATATTCTATTTCCTATATGTGCCTGGCTATCAGTCACAAGCACAAACGTATTATTAGAGATGTACAACATTCGCATACTGTACTCACCTCTCCACATTTTTAAGCTGTACATTGGGAACAGTGTTGAACTTGTGCTTTTTGAAATAAGCTTCCTGGAAAAATATGAAAAAGAGGAAGAACATTTTTAGAAATCAGCATTCATCTCTGGCTACAATTAATCCAAGTTTCCCTCTGCTCTTGGAGCACAGTAAGGAGAAATCTTGGGCTTATATGTAAAGGCACATATGCTTAAAGGAACAAGGCTGTAGGAAAAATATTCTTGCCACATTGGACAACAGCAGCCAAACCATTTGTTTTTGTACATAGATATGCCCACCCAAGATACAGCTTCTGGAATGTAATCATTGCACCCACCATTACTTAGTGTGTAAACTACTATTGTATTGTTTATTAAAATATTAGACTAAAGAAGCAAACAAAAATTGGAAGTAGTGAACATGATCAACCTAAGAATATATGAATTGCCTTGATGTTTCAGAGCAAGGCTATACAAACCAAGCTATACTTGGTTTGTATAGCTTGCTTTTAATTATAATTCATTGTTGCGTTTTTATTGTTTATTTAATTTTGATTGATGTGTTTTATTTTAATCCTTATGTGTTGTTATTTTATGTAATTTTTGTTGTATTTTATATGTTCTGTGTTGCACTATTGTTGCCTTGTAAGCCTCCCTGAGTCCCTTTAGGGAGATGGGGTGGGATATAAAGATGTTGTTGTTGTTGTTGTTGTTGTTGTTGTTGTTAAGCCTTGGTTCTGCTTTCTAAAGTGACTATGAGGATGCCTTTGGGTTCTCATAAACCTGCCTGTGTTCTATCTCCACAAAGCAATCTTCTAGGATATACTTTGCTTACACTGAGATTCCATTGACTTATAGGGCTTACTAATGCTCTTCTAGTTTCATGGGGAGCCGCTATGCAAAGAACATTAAAGTTTTCCTCCAGAATTAAACTGTATTTTGGGAAATATGGGGTTTGCTGAAGAGGAAGAAGAACTGAACTGAATTCTCCCACAAATGCAGTTTAGGATCTCCATGAGTAAAAATTACCCCCACCAAAGGATGTTAAAATACAAGGATTAACAAATGGAGAAAAAAGAAAGAAGGTAGTTGTGGATTCTAGGCAGAAGGGAATGTGCTGGAATCCTCTTTATTCAGACTTAGTTGCACTACTCACGTGGAAATAACCATTCATGTTGAGGCCAACAATGCCAAAGTGGTACGAACGAGATACATCTGGGATGAGGCACTCACGGCCTTTTCGTTGCTCTGGCATTCGCATCCACATGTCCCAGTCCCAGAGCTAAGGGAAAAAGAACAAACCAGAATGCAATGTATGAAGCACTTGCCCAAGAGTAAGTTGTTTCAGTCCAGTTGCTAGGGCTGCCAGCATGAAACTAACTCCCAGCATGAAACATTTGAAGTGATGGATGTATAGGGGAAAGTCAGTCTATACTTTCCCCAATCCTGTTAAAACCATGATGCCAGAAGGGATAACATGGAAGTCACTGAATGACCCACTGTTGACAGGCTGCTCCAACATTTGGCAACAGAAACATGAGAGAGAAACTGAGAGGACACTGACCTTCTCTGGTGTTGGCCATTTGGGTTCCAACTCATCTTTGTAGAGGGTCTTTCTCAGCACCCAACCTAAGCCTGGCATGGTCTCCACACGATACAAGAGTGAAGGGTCCTCAGCTGTGTGCTCATAACCCTAATTTGTACCAAAGAGAAACATTTAAGAAATCTTCCTCAAAGGAAAGCTTGCCATTAAGCCCTTCATCCTAATTTTAAGTGGCAGAGGCAGAGGGGAAACCAATCTGCTGAGTATAGAATGAGAAGGGATGAAGGGAAAGAGGGAGCTTGAGGTGAAGGCAAAGGTCATGCACACCAACCTGGTCATTCCAGGCAGAGATGCAGTACAAGCTCTCATCTTCCTCCAGCAAATAGACAGATTGGCTTAGGAAGCTAAAAGGGGAAAAAAAGAAGTAAGCCACAGAAACCTGTTCAGGCCAGCCTTCAACAAAATAGCAGAAGTGGTTCATGATTAGTGCCGTATTATGAAAAAGTAAAACACATGGAGCAAAGCCCAGTATCCACATTAATCCTAAAGAAAGCTAGGCGTATGGTCAAAAGAACATTTTATATGACCTGTGCAAATGCTTGCTTGGGTCTAAGTTTGAATAAATGCATAGTTTCTCTTTCAGAAAATATTGGTTGACTGGTTTGTTTCCTGTCCTTTAAAATTCCTTTCAACAGACTTGCCTAAGGGTACTCTTCATCACACAGTCATATTTCTTCCAATAGTCTTAACTTCTTATATCCAACTGCAGCATGTTGACCAGTTTGATCGAACAAATCAGACAGTAGAACCTGGCTAGACATTTTTGTTGGTCAGGCAAAACATGACCAGACAAAGGTTGGGTTTAAAATATGGGCTCAGCCAATACCTGAAGAAGTCAATGGAGATGTCCAGGTCTTCTTCCAATACAACAGCAAGTGTGGCATCCTACAAAAGGGTGAAGAAAAGGAGAAGAAAAGAGACCAGTGAAATTAATGAGCTCTCAGGTTTAGAGCGAGACTTTTCATGGAAACTTTAAGAATCAGATGAAATAGCTGTATTTCAGTTCAGAACTCTTATTGTCTTCAACATACATGGGAACTTCATCCCCCATACTTTCCAACATTTCTTAACTGCATTTTAAAACAGACAGGACATCACTGCACATGTTTCTTCTTGGTCCTGAACCACTATTCATCCAGCATTTTTCCTCTAGTTAAAATAGTACCAAAGGAATAACATAAAAGACCAACATCAAACTCAAGTTCTCAGAGCCTGAGAGAAAGCTGTACTGAGAATCGGGAATAAAAAAGAGCATTGCATACCGGATGCAAGTTGAATGTTGCAGTCAAACTCGCCTTGTAGTGCTGTAAGAATGGAAAATGTCATCCATTACAAAATTATTTCTCATAACGAGTTCTCATTTCTACCACGTTGGTGAGTAAGTGTTGCTACTGAATGGTTGGTTTATGTGCAAGTGTCTGTTTCCCACCTGTTTGTTCTGGCTCATGCAGAAGGGGTATAACAGTTAGATTTTGTTCCTCTTGCATTTACAATGAATCAGTGATCCTCCAGATATTGTTGGACTAGAAACCATATGAACCCGAGCAAGGACAACCAATGGCAAGGGATTATGGGAAGTGAGATGTGGACCGTAAGTTGTCCCCTTTGGAACTAAACCCACATTGGGTTAAAAGGATAAAAAGAAAACTTTATGTTTGGGTCAGAGGTTACACATAGTGGAACTGCTTCACTGTTCCTGAACATGGTTCTTTAAGGGAACTTTTATTTTTAATGGGCTCGTAGTTAAATAGTATATGGAACCCTGCATTGTGACCATTACAATATACTGACATAACGAGCTAGAAACAAAAAGTCTAAATTAATTACGTAAGGCGAGCAATACTGCTCTGCAATAGAAGCTCTTATACCAGTTATGTACTTCTACAAATGGCCAAAAAAGATAATTTCATTTGAATTTGGCATTCGTTTGCTACATGTGTGTGTATGAGTCATCCCACTTCGGTCCTCCTGAAACCTAAACACAGTTCAGATTTTTTTAAACCAGTTTCGTCATTTGAAGCTTGATGCTATAAGACTTTCAATTTTCACACTTACTGTAACAGCTTATTGTTTTTGTTCGTCTACCAACGGCTTTCAATTACATTTTAAAAGAAAGATAATGACAGATTTCCAGGAAACGTCCTCTCACCTGTGAAACTCTGGCATTTTTAATGCTGATGGGAGTATGCTGGATTCCCTTCAGGCCAAATAATTCAACCACATCCATTGGCTCCTGGAAACGACAGACAGTACTTAAGATCAATACATACATATTAGGTTGCCTTCAAAGGAGAGCATTAATAATGGACTTCAGATAGCATTAAAATAAGTGCTATCACAATGAACCCAAGGTACACCTGCTCACGGCCACTGAGAAAAAGTTCAAGTGATGACTTAAAGCAGTGGTTCTCAACCTGTGGGTTCCCAGGTATTTTGGCCTACAACTCCCAGAAATCCCAGCCAGTTTACCAACTGTTAGGATTTCTGGGAGTTGAAGGCCAAAACATCTGGGGACCCACAGGTTGAGACCCAATAGCTTAAAATGAAAGATAATTTTCTGATATTTCACATGATTGTACTTAAATGGGGGAGCAACTGAGGGGCTATACTTTTTGCCTCATGATGAGAGACATTTAATCTATTGTTAGGAACCTGGAAGATATAGAGCAAGTAACCGTCAGGGTTAGTTTAAGGTAACACTGAATCTGTTGAAGGCTGTATGTCATTAGACTGTCTCACTGGATTTGTGTTAAGGAATCTACTAGACAGAACTTAAGAGACGGTTAGTATGAGATGGAAATAAACCACAGAGTTGCAATGAAGCATGCCCATTTGGTCATCTGTCTTTCTTTGGAAGATTGGAGTCTATTTGAACTGTAGTTATGTAGTTACGAAATGTGTACTTTCTACACATTTTGTAACTAGATTAATTTTAAATGTTTTAAGTTACTCCACAGTTTTTCAGACACAAAGATGCCTGATTTTGCAGATCATAAAATTTCTACCCCTCTGAGAATAAAGGAAATTTATGAAGCACAGAAAGAGTTATCCTCCATCCTTGTGTCTTACCTCATAATATCCATCAATAAAGACAGTTATCATCTGAGGATTGACTCCTTGTGCTGAAAGAAGAGAGCGTAGCATTCTACAAGTGACAAAAGATCAACAGAATTGCTGTGAGTCACAACGCATCTAGCAACCATCTAGATTTATTAGTGTCACCATTACCAACACTCCTCTTTTTTTTTCTAAAGGGCCATCTTTAGCAAATATTTTGGCCCCCTAGCCAAACTCTCACATATATAGGGTCCCGTGAGACAATGGGCTGTCAAACTATCAAAAGTTTGGAGGTTTTTCTTGATAAAAATTATGGTTTTCCCAGAGTAATACATGGACTCTTCTTCCAAGAAAAGGTGGTCATTTCTAGTCATTTTAATTTTTTTGATGCAGGAAACATTTAACTTAGTCATGCCAATAAAGAAGACCCCTCCAAGCACTGACCTGTACAAATAGTTCGGTCTATTTCCCGCAATGACAGCAACAGGCACATCAAGAACCTTGTTGTCTTTGAGCTAAAAGTGAAAGGAAGCTCATAAGCCATTACATTCAAACCAATTTTCTATCCTTTTCTCATGTGCCTATAGTATTACTAATTTCCCATGCTTTGGAACATTCATAGGAAGAATAAAAGGAACAACTATGACCAAAAATTACCAGTACTTTTAAGCATTTTATTTATTCAGTTACACTTATATTCTCCTTTCTTACCTGCCCATCTACTCTCTATTTTATGTATCCTCTTTAACATCCCTGGGATGCAGAGGGAGGGGCTAATGGCCTAAAAATATCTTAATTTCATTTTTAATTACATGTCAGTTTTTGTCTCTCATATTTGAGGTTCTTGTAGGCTAAGTAAACAGAGAATGTGAAAGGAAGTAAGGATTATCACTCTGAAGTATAGAAATAAAGCAGGTAAGCACAAAGAAAGGCTGGACATGATGGAGGTATGCTGAGAACTGCTAGAAACTACAGTACCCAGATAAACATACAAGATATTTCCTCCCAAAATACAGGGTGCTAATGACATATTTTGGCAGTGTTGACAGGAGACATTACACTGCCTGACACAGAACAGAGAATGTCCCTTTCATCACATATTCTGGGCTAAGTTAACATAAACAGTACCCACATCAATTCTGCACATGATGCAGAAAATCCCACAAGTATCTCAATCCCATGGCAGTTAAAAGAAAAGAAGCCACGTGTTTCACATTGCAATTTGCTGCCCTTACTTGACCCCCACAAATCCACTGACTAATATAGCAGTCTAACTGTAGAGCTGGCCCTATATTTTTATAAACTTCCAAGAAAGGCTGAGATAATTCAGAGTAAAGTCGGGGTTCATCATACATTGTCCAACGGATTGAGAAATTGATAAAAGGCTTTGGGCATTCTCATCAATGGCCAACCCAGGGAAGAAGGGGGTTAAATTTACTCACTGGCTCAGGGTTGAACTCTATAGGTGTGGGGTCCTTACAGCTACAGACACTGCCATAGCCTTCCACCTTGCTACAGAACTGTTTCCTTCGTCGATTCAATTCTGTATCTGGCCAGTGGCATTCTGCATCTGTGAGTACAATTGGGAGTGAGTCATCTTGAGATATGAATGCACTTTGAAATTGATAGTCCTCTACCGCCCACATTCATACCAATGACAGGTTGTAGTGAGAAACAGACTCCCTTTATTGAACAAAGTGCCAAAGAATGGGACAGAGCAGTGAGTTTACCTATTTCATTTTGCAATACTTCCCTCAAGGTGAGAGGGAAACCGCAAACAACATTGCTATGAGGCACTGGGAAGTCTGAATGAAGAAAGCTACAGTCATAAAGGCTCTACTGAATGTGCCCCTATTCTAGACCCAACAATTTTTTGTAGCAAGCCCATCTCCGAGAACAAGACTATCTCAAATTATTTCTATTAGCCCTCATTACAAATGAAGACTTTTTGTTCTTCCTACTCCAAGCATAGAATCACAGAATTGGAAGAGACCACAAGGGCCATCCAGTCCAACCCCATTCTGCCATATAGGAACACCCAATCAAAGCATTCCGGACAGGTAGCCATTCAGTCTTTGCTTAAAAACTTCCAGAGAAGGAGACTCCATTGGAATTCTACTGCTGAACAGCTCTTACCGTCAGGAAGCTCTTCCTAATGTTTTGGTGGAATCTCTTTTTCTGTAATTTGAATCTATTGCTCTAGAGCAATAGAAAACAATCTAGCCCCCTCCTCAATGTGACATCCTTTCAGGTTCCCCAAACTCTGATACAATTGATCCTTTTTACTCAGGTTATTATGATACTCTGGTAATTACGATTAATAAATGGGTTCTAGAGCAAATCAAGCCTGGACTCTCCCTAGAAGCCACGATGACTAAATCAAGATGACTTGGTTTAAGGTGTACTTTGGTCACATCTTGCAAACTCATAATGCATTACAAAAGATAATGTTTGGGAAGATAGAAGGAAAAGCGGAAGAGCTCATTCCAGATGGATAGATTCAGTCAAGGCAACTATAGTCTTGACTCTGCAAAACCTGTACAATACTGTTGATGACAGACTTGAAGATCATGGCGTCAACTTAAGTCAAAGTTGACTTGTCAACAATTCCCAGATGTCAAGATCTCCTGGGAAGAACCAAGTATACCATACCTTCTACTGAGGTTAACTGGACTTCTGTTTTCAACAAAACTGGCTCTCCCCACGAGGAAAGCATTGGGGACTTGGCGTGTTTTTCACCAAATACTTCACCTGCAAGAGAAGATACTGCAGTTAAGGCCAAGAGACAGCTGATTACCACTCAGTATTTGTTATTGTTGTGCCCATCTCCCTAGTGATATCAGATCACCCCCCTCCCTCCTAGCCTTTATAAAGAGAGTAAAAACATGGCTGTGGGAGCAGGCCTTTGATAAATAGCGCAGTGCAATAATTCTATCTGGAAATCGTGCAATGGATAATGGAACGGCTTTAGATCTTGTCTTTGGATGACATGTCTCATATTGGAATGCATTTTAATTATGTTTTTATGTCTGTTTTAATTTTAATAATTTAATTCATTTATATGTTTTATGCCCAAGACACTGCACAGGTGCCGTTTGTAAGCCACCTTGAGTCCCTCTCGGGATAGAGAAAGGCAGGATATAAATTTTGTAAATAAATAAATAAATCAGGCAAAGTGTTACTACATGAATCCTGCTGGAGCAATCACACTCAACAATGAAGTTGAGCAGACGTTAGTATTTTCCCTCCTGGGCACCCTGCATGTCATCTTTGTGGGGCACAAATAGTATCAACAAAGCACCTCCCAAGAGTACCCAAATGCCATAGAGCAGTGGTTCTCAACCTGTGGTTCCCCAGATGTTTTGGCCTTCAACTCCCAGTAATCCTAACACTTAATCAACTGACTGGGATTTCTGGGAGTTGTAGGCAGCTGGGAACCCACAGGTTGAGAACCACTGCCATAGAATATCAGGAAAAGAAATGTATAGTAGAAGGGGAATGTTTGCAGGCATGACTTTTCTCTCTCCTGTTTTCTTTCTATTATTAACAATAGTAGAGTCCTATCTTCTGTACCCCATGTTATGCTTAAGCATACTAAAAAGGTCTGGATATTATACTATATGGAAGTGAAGACAGAGAACCCAGTGCAGAAATAAGTTTGCCTTATCATCCTTGTGTGTTTCCCATTTTAAAAGGCACCCTTCCCTGTAGCTCCCCTGGAGACTTATGCCAAGACTGAGTTCTGACCTCCTTTCTTCCCCACAAATGTCCACATGTCCCTCCAGCTGAGGGAAGCAGCATCCTGACTCCCTAGGCTCTTCAGAAGACTCTTTGCTGTGTCTTTAAGGTGGAAGGAGCCCTCATCCTGGAAAAGGAAGGAAAATAAATGCTATTACATGTTCAGGGTCACCCTTCTAGTTTTTGCAATCATCTTTTACTACATTGAGGAGCAGAAACAGCCTAAGAGAATCCTTTATTTTTGAACTCGCAACAAAGATAACAATTAAACAGCATGCAATGTTTCATTTATTAGTTCAAACAACTATATTGGATAAGATTCCAGAATTTTACAGCCTAAAAAACACATTATAGTAGCATGTCATCCACTCCAGAGTACTTAATACAGTCAGTCGGTCACTTACTGTAGTTGGCTAAAGAGCATTACAAAGTCTATACTATCTTATAATATGTAATACACTAGGACTGGGATGGGGAACTTCTGGGTCAAACAACAAATGTGCCCCTGGCCTAATTTTTATACAAGTGAAGAGGGAAAACACACAGAGAGAAATAGGGATGGGGGAACAAAGAAAGAAGTCAAGGAGAGACAGAGTAATTGAAGGAAAATGAGAAAAGCTCTTTCAAAATGCTTTGTTCAGCTTCCTAGCAAGAGTCATCCATTTCTCTGCCAGCAGCTTATAAGCAAGAGAGTGAGAGAGAAGAAAAAGGAAAGAAATGCACAAAGGGGGGTTGGGGAAAAAAGAGAAATATAATTTTCCTTGTACACTTTTGTTCCTACTCAATAAAGGCACACTGTTCCTAGCAGACTATGCTGAAAGCCTTTGTCACTGGAAAAAAAGGTTTCTCCATCTTTACATCAGAAAGTTAGTAAGGATAATTCTGCTATTAGAATCAGTTGAACTTGTTTAGATTGTAATTCCCATTGGCCTTAACCAGCAGATCCACTGCTGAGAAATTATTTATGAATTACTATATTTCTAACTAATCTACACTGAAGATGTCTAGGTAAGAGTATACATAAAATCAATATGGCCAGATTAAAACAATTCAAAACAATAAAATATTAAACTAATAGATTAAAACAGATTTAAGAGATGAGAGCAGTTTTGAAAACCCTGGACATCTCAACTGAAATAAATCAGTGAAGAACAAAGACTTTAATACATAGTCATGACTTTACTTGGCATCTAAATGAAACCAGTGTTGGCACCAAGAAGGTCTCCAAGGATAGAGCTTTCCACAATTAGGGTCACATGGCTGAGAAGACCCACACCCACATATTCACATAGTGCATCTACCTCACAAGTGAGATGCAGAGGTCCCTCCCTCCTCACTCAACAGACCTCAATCCTTGGACAGATAGGAAGCAGCAGAATGGGAGCAGCAGTCTAATAACAACGAAAGGGCCACAGGTCCCCCCGTTACTGAACTAGAGCAAGCCTTCAATGTCACTTCCTTTTTCTTCTGCTGCTGCTGCTCTAGTCTAACACTGACCCAGACAGCTATAGCAGTCAGTTGCATCCCACTGTTCATAAACATGCTTTCTTATTTGAGAAACCAAGAATTTTGGCCTGAATTCAACTGCTTTTCTCAAATACAATAGACTCATTGAATCAACTGCTGAATATGTCCACACATACAGTAGAGTCTCACTTATCCAAGCCTCGATTATCCAAGTTTCTGGATTATCCAAGCCATTTTTGTAGTCAATGTTTTCACTATATCGTGATATTTTGGTGCTAAATTCGTAACTACAGTAATTACTACACAGCATTACTGCGTATTGAATTACTTTTTCTGTCAAATTAGTTGTAAAACATGTTGTTTTGGTGCTTAATTTGTAAAATCATAACCTAATTTGATGTTTAATAGACTTTTCCTTAATCCCTCCTTATTATCCAAGATATTCGTTTATCCAAGCTTCTGCCGGCCCGTTTAGCTTGGATAAGTGAGACTCTACTGTATGTTACTTGCTCTGATTAAATGAGTCCACTTTTGCTAAGACGAGCAGCTGGATTCAGGCCTATTTTTTCCTGCTTAAGAACTTCATGAAGGGGCTTGACATTGTGATCTTTTAAAATGAAGGCTTTATATAAAATGCATAGGAAATTTGTGTCCTTAATGTAAAATGGCAAAATCATTGGGAGTATTTTATTTTTATTTATATATATATATATATATATATATATATTTTCAAACCATGGATGACTGAATTCATGGATATGGAGGGCCAACTGTATATTGCACAAGTCTTTATGAGAAAAGATAGAAGACTTAGGATTCCTGACTTCCACCTACCTTAATTGTGAAAATAAGGATTCGGCCTCTGGCTATCATGTTGAGGAAAAGGACCATGGCTTCATCCTCATGCGGTGAGTAGGTGTCAAAAACCCGCTTTGCCATCACATGGCCCTATTGAGTATTCATTCAGAGAGAGGAAAACTGCATTAGCTGTGGGTGAGCCCAGCTCGGATTCTGGAATATGTTAAAAGTAATGCAGGGGGAGTATTAAAACACACCCCAATCTAACATGATAAAAATAAACACAGAAATTAGTAAACGTAAAACGTGTATGTACGTAGCTTATGTGTGATAGAAAATCTAAGCATTTTAATGTCATTTACTTTGTTGTCTGCATGGGTAGTTGGTATCAATACTGTTTAAAACTTGCTATACTGTTACCATCATTTGTTTAGATAAGATTTGTTAAAATGTTTATTACTGGAAATGCATGCAGTAGATTATCATAACCTGGAAGATCACTGGTAACTCTAGGTATGTTAGTTCATTCCCAGCTTCTGAAGATGGAGAAGCAGAATGATTTCTTTCAGCACATAAACACTGAGGCTGCTTTCTAGTTCCAATCACTTACTGTAGCCTGATTCAACACAATCACATGGATGCCTCTGCCTTGCTCTCGTGCTTCATCTTCTAAAACCTGTAAAATGACAAAAGGGACTGCAATATTACTCAATCTCTTTAGCAATCACTATGCCTTCCAGGAACTTTCCTTCTTAGGTACCAAAGTTCTATAACCCCAAATACATTTAAAACCACATTCACAACAATCTGGTACCACTCTAAACTGCTATGGCTCAATCCTCCCGCATCCTGGGATTTTAAGGCTGGAGAGATACTGAGTATTTTATCCTAGTAGACAGCTCTAAGCATGCCTCTAAACTACAGTGCTACCAAACTACAAATTTCAGGATTCTGGAAGATGCTGTCATAACGGTTAAAGTGCCACCACACTGCTATAACTGTGCAGAGCAGATATACTCCATCCAATGGCCACATAACATTTTACCACTATCTACTTTGCTTATGGCAATAATTCAGCATGTAGCTGATACTTGCAGTTTACTTCTACTTCTTCCTCAAACACATTGGAGGCAGAGATGCAGGAACACCAAGTTAATTAAAAAACAGCTAAATGCAACTATACAACAAAAACATTTTAGGTGGAGCAGACCACACTGAACATAGTAGATTAGCATCTAAGTATACACACAGATTTACAGAGCACAAACAATCTCTTAATATCAAAAGAGTGTTTTGCTGTAGAGCAAAATGTGAGAATTTACTGTTGCCCTGCTTCTTCTATTTTTCCTTTTAACTGTAGCATATGTCCTCACCGTTGTGCCATCCACTGCCACGTAGACCTTGGAGCGGCTTGAATACACCTCTATATCCAGAACTTTCCTGTTATTAATAGGCCGGCGTGGGATCTCTGGGTTCTGCAGGCCTTCATCTGGGGTGATAGAGACAACATCATGCACTTTGACTTCTTACCAACCACCTCCAATATGAGCCTGTCTGCAAAAATTAATATTTGTGTCTCACTACTAAAGATATCACAAGATAAGGCCGTTTTTACGCCAAAATCTTGACTATGAAATTCTCTTCAGAGAGATATTAGACTGGCATTATAATTGATGATTTTTAGGTGGACAGGAAAAAAATCTATTTGATTTCTAATGATCTATAACACAAAACTAACAAGCTTTTAGTTACACTGTTTTTAGTTTTACACCTCCAGCTTTAATGGGGTTTAGTGTTTAAACTTTATTGTGTCTACCTCATTGGAAGACCTTGGTGGCCTCCAAAAGTAGGATTATGTGAGTTTTAGTCCAGTGCACATGCAGGATAACAAATTTGGAACAGTGGTCTTAATGTATGCTGCTTAAATTAGGGGAGATAATGGCTGGACATTACACCACCATAATCATTAGCAAAATCAGCATTCTAAACATAATTGTAGCAGTATGCAAACATGTGGGACCCTTTCACGCCAACAATGGCAGAATAATTTCACTTTAAGTGCCATAATTCCATCCTATGGAATCCTGGTCTGCAGAATAGGGAGGAAGATTTAGATTTCTCTCTTGTACATTAACCAAATTACAAATGACAGAATTCCATTGGCTGCAGCCAGGGCAGTTAAAGTGGAGTCACAGAGTTATAGTTATGAAACATTCTCAGTCACAGTTCTTCAGACCCTCACCATAATCCTGAGCAGACTCCTCCTCTTCATTGGCTGCTCTTCTAGTGTCCAAGATCAGCTTTATGTTCACTATGACGGTCACCAGTAAAAAGACCACAGCTCCCATCTGTAAGGAAAATATTTTCACACTGTTACACAAAAACAACGCCTTGTTAATCCCATATTCCAAGTTCTGATGTTTTGGAAGGGTGCTGCATTACATTACCAGGCAAAGATGTAGCACTGACTAAGCACCAGAACAAAACATTTCTACTATATCTGCCGCTCAGCTCCTCACAGGTGAAATGTGTTGTGTCCACTACCCTGGTTCACATCCCATTCTGGGGTGAACAATATGCAACCCTCTAGATTAGTGGTGTCCAACCTTTGGTACTTCAGGTGTTTTGGACTTCAGCTCCCAGAATTCCTCACCATTGCACAAGCTGGCCAGGGCTTCTGGGAGTTGGACTTCCAAACACCTGGAGGGCCAAAGGTTTGATGCCACTGCTCTAGATGTCACTGGACTACCACTCCCACCAATGTTAGCAGAGCCTGGAGTTAAGGAAAATGGGAGTAGGATTCCAAAAAATCTACAGAGCTACATGCTCCTCACCCCTGTCACAAATAAAGGTAGGAAGTGATAGCCCAATACATTTTGATGCCTGAAGTAAAGGACAAAATAGAACTGTTATCATTCCATGTAGAGAAGCTGATTGGATTGAGAGTTAAATCTGACTTCAACAATAGCAAGGAAAAAACAATAGCAGGAAAACATATTTGTACTGACTATAACTGTCATATCCAATTCTCTGTCACAAGTAACCAAAGCTTTTTTATATATATTCCTTAGAAATTAAGTGTTGGGATTTAGAGAGGGTTATCAGATCAGAGTCAAGTTAAAAAAGACAAGGCATTCCTTCCACTATTCCATTATGTTACTATTAACAAGCAGGCATGCAATTCCAGGGCTTAGAAATATTCATTTATTTGACTCTACCCATAGCTCCCACACTGAAATCCTTCAGTTATTTATTTCGTGTCAAAAGCACTGCATAATAAATAAGTTTAAAAGTGATAAAATAAAGGAATCACAAACAGCTAAATAGTTTTGGACCAAAAGCGGGCAACAGCGACCACATTGTCCGTAGCTTTAAACAACTCCTCCTCCGTGCATGAGGCAGGGCATTGTGGGCAAGCATACATATGAGGAGTTGTTTGTTCAGCTCCACAGTCACACAAGATGGAGGATTCTTCCAGGTAGTTCCATTTTGCCAGGTTGTCTTTTGATCTGCCCATTCCACTTCTCAGTCTATTTAGGGACTTCCAAGTTGCCCATTTGTGGTTTGGCCCTGGAGGAAGGCCCTCATGGGGGGCCATCCAGTTGGGATTGCCTGGTTTAGCTGCCCAGGGGGATGCCCTTGCTGTTGCTGGGGGAACATCAAGAGGCGTGGTGGTTCTCATGAAGCCCTTCCTTGATTTGAGTCTGGTGGGAGGAGGCTGATAGTCATGCAGTGGGTGGCTTTCACAATGTTCGACCTTATTTCTCTCACAGTTAGCAGCAACTTCCTGTCGCACGTCAGGAAGCTAGCTTATAGAGTTTATCAACAGGTGTAGGTTTAAGGCATCCTGTGATTATTCTACATGTTTCGTTCAGTGCTATGTCCACCTGCTTCGCATGGGCAGACTTGTGCCAAACAGGACAGTCATGCTCTGCAGTTGAGAAAGACAAGGACAGGGCTGATGTTCTTATTACTTGTGGGTCTGCACCCCATGCACTGCCAGTCAGTTTCCGCAGGATGTTATTGCGTGCAGGTACTTTGTGCTTGGTGTTCATGCAGTGTTTCCTATATTAGTAATCTTTCAGTTAACTTGGCTGGAGTTATTCTGTGAACTGTAGTCTTAAATAATAGTATTTTTCCAGACTCAGCACAAAAATGAACCAAGATTAGGATAACAGAGGCCTGTCACAAAGAGGCCACAAAATGGTAGCTTAAAAAAGTCAGGACACAAAGCCTGCTTATGACATTCATTGGCCTGGTTTTCCAGATGGAAGTTTCTTCAATGAATGCCAAACTGCTATGCTCCAGTCAATATATATATAAATCAGACAAATATGTCTGATAAATACATGGAGAATTTTAAACAATCACAACAGTACATCTTTGACACCACTGTTCACGTGACTACAGCCAAATTAGGCAGCGTAAAATGCAGTGTTCTGGGAAAAGATGTAGCAACATCGTACTATAGAGATCTGTGTATAGTATCAGTTGTCATTTTATAATACAACATCAGTCTGCGGCTGACATGACTTTTGGCTGGCATAAACTACAAGCTGATTTCAGGTCAGTGAAAACCAGCTGCTTGATAAAAATCTTCAGTCTCTTGTGTCTGCACAGACTGCAGTAAAATTACTTCAGGTGAAATGAGACGGTACATTTTATTACCTATGGAACAATTGTTTATATAACTCGGAGAGCAGATTTATGCATTCTAAGAAACTGCTAACATTTATACCATTTTTCTCTTCAGAAATAAAACCTTGTAAGAAGTCTCTTGAGGAACGGCATAGTGGCTTGAGTCCTGGACTAAGACTTTTGAGATCAGGGTCCGAATCCTTGATTGGCCATGGAAACCCCCTAGGTGACCTTGGACAAACCCCTTCTCAACAGACCTTGCAAAGAAAACTCCATGGTAAATTCATCTTAATGCCACCACATATTGAAAACAACATGAAGGCGCACAGTAAGAATACGTCCCTTGCTTTTACACTAACTGACTCCTTGTGGTTGTGCCAGCAATGCTAAGACTATGTTCTCTCCTCTACACCCCCCCCCCCCCCGAAAAAAACTCTCTAGGGAGAGGAGCAGTGTTTTGTTATGTTTTTGGACCACCACTTTGGGCTGTGCTAGGCCCAGGAGAGGCTTTTAAAAAATAGAAAATAATCAGAATTGATTTCCTGTTCTGAAAATGCCATCTAAGACCTTAAAATGGTGGGGAGATGTGGTCAAAATATTCTCAACACCCCAACTCCATACCTCTGCTCACTCCTGACCTAAGCACTGTTTCTCAAACTGTAGGTTAATGTTGAGGCCCTAAAATATCTGGCAAAAGTAAAGGTTTTCTGAATGTCATCTAGTGGCTGTTTTAGACATTTATATGAATCTACTGTGCAGTGTTTACAGTGGATTCTGAAAAAGATGCTTCAGCTGAACGTCATTAAAAGAACATCAGCCTGTTTAGGAAGCCTTGCAAATATTGGTTTCTTATCTGTAAATGCTTGATTTTTACACATATTTTATATACCTATATACCTGGGTTTGTTAAAAAAATTCTTGGGCAAAAAGAAGTCACAAGTGGAAAAAGTTTAAGAAGCCCTGATCGAGAACATGAGAAAACAGCTCTTCCTTTCTGAAAAAAATAAATCTTGAGGCTATTTTAATTGAAAAACAAAGCACATTGCAGCCTATATTGTTTACCTCCAACCATATATAGAAGGATGGACTTTTTTAGGTTTATGAGAAAAGAGACAGATTACTAAGGTCTTATCTCTCCATGACTCCCAGGCTGCTTTATCTTTTACAACATATCAAAGCAAACAAAAACTATTACAGGTAATAAAACTAGCAGCCACTGATAGCCTTTTCCCCTCATGGATTATCCAATACATTAATTGTCTGCAACTAGCAGGCCCAAGGATATTGTATAATGAAAATATTTGAGGGAATAGAGAAAAAGGAAGAAGTGTTACTATTAGTAATAGTATCATATAACTCCAGTTGCGAGTAAAAAACCCTAGCTGTTTTCTGAGTAACAGAACATAATTTGAAAGTGTAGAGTAACAGCTTGGGCTAGAAAAGCTTTCAGAGCTAAGCAGTATTTGTTAAACATCATTAAGTTTAAGTGGAATCTATTTGTAAAATGAATGTGCCTCGATTATGTACCACACCAGGCTGTTTCCCCATAGTAACTCAGTTCCTTGCAAATACCTAAAAGTAACTGCTTTCAACAAAACATCAGGCCTTGTATTTCAAGAGGCTAGCTAATGCAACAAAGCCAAGGCAACAATAAAACAAATAGACCAAGAAGACTTGAAACTTATTAGAGATGTGTTATTACATGCCTTCAAGTTGACCGTGATTAGTAGCAGCTCTATCCTAAGATACACTTGGCAAGAATTATTCCAAGCAGGTTTGCCATTGCTGTCCACTGAGGATGAGAGCCTGAGACTTGCCCAGTGTCACCAAATGGGTTTCCATGGCAGAGCAGGACTTCAACTCTAGTCTCTTGGAAGTCTAGTCTAAAACTCAAGCCACTGAATCACACTGGCTCTTACATTAAAGATTAACAACTATAATAAATAAATAAATAAATAAATAAATAAATAAATAAATGTGACATAAGCTTTTATCCATTGGTAGTAAGTACTATAAGATTCAGGTCCAGGTTATTTGGCAGAGACCAGAATGTGGCCCGATTGTTGTCTTTTTGGTGGCAGGCTACCTTTTATTCAAGCAGGCTTTTAAAACAATTTCTAAAACACACATCAGTGGAGCTACATGGTGTTAGTCAATTGCTCTTGACAGCTATTGATTTATTTTTAACAATATTATAACTGAATTGTTTTATACTTACATACCATTTTAATTCTATTTTAGCATTAATCTTTTGTATGCTTTTTACTACATAGTTTTCACTGTTGTGAGCTACTCTGGGTTGCAATCTTGAGAAAAAAACAGAATGCAAACTTAAGTTTTGGTGCTCTAGAAATCAGAGCATATTTAGACTATACAGAGAAGCCACTGAAATCCACAAGCATGTGGACAATTTCAACAGAAAAGACAAAACCATGAAAATAAACAAAATCTGGCTACCAGTATTTTAAAAACTCTAAAATCAGGACAGTAAATAAAGAGCAACACTAAAAAAAACATAGGAATTCCAGACAAGAAACAATCAGGGCCAGCTAACACCTCCCAACAAAGGATCCCCCCAGACAGGAAGCAGACTTTGAAGCTGAAAGGTCATTCAATGTGAATCAAGGTGGCCAATTTGCAACATTCACACTTGTCTTAGACAGACAAGAGTTCTTTAGCCCATCCTAGACATTCCAGATATATAAACCTCACTTGTCTAGTTTCCAACAGACCTTCCAACCTCTGAGGATGGCTGCCATAGATGTGGGTGAAACGTCAAGAGAATGTTTCTGGAACATGGCCATACAGCCCAGAAAACTCACAGCAACCCAGTGATTCTGGCCATGAAAGCTTTCGAAAACGCATCTTTAGTTGTCTTCCATTCAGACTAACAAAACCCACACTAACTATATGATGTATAATTCAAACACTTACGTAGTTTCCAGTTGGTTAGACCCTAGAAAATAAAAACTTTGACAAAAATATTTTAAATGATTTTTGTTCTTTCTATTGTACTTTAACATTAAGAAAGGTTTAAAGTATAATACAAACAATAAAAATCATTTAAAGTATTTTGTCAAAGTTCAAGCAACTCATGAAGTTCACTTTATTTTTTTACATTGAGTCAACAAATACTCTGTTATAGCTTTCCAGATTTCACCAAACTGCTTTATCTATTCTTCTTTCTAATATGTGGATAACTTGTCAAATGCTACAAAATATATTTTTAAAATGACACTCAGATTTCTGAGATAGAAGGGACATGCCCTTCGTTTCAGTTATCTTAGTGGGAGAAGCACTATTCCCAACCATTGTTTCTGTTACTTTATTATATTTGCAGGGAATGTCATATTGCCCTATTGTGTAAGATGGTGCTTTAATGATCAATCCTCCTAGGATATAGGAATATAGGACAATATGTGTTTCTATGGGAACCTGAACATGAAGAGCCTTGTCTGTGTGCAATTAAAGTGTCAGCTTTCCTCACAACATTGACAGCTTTGTATTAAACTTGCTATTCTGAGATATAGGATCCACATAAGATATTGAAATCTATTTGTCATGTCTTGGTATTGTATTCCAATGTCAAGTATTTTTGCAGGGAGGGAGCAGCCGCTTCTATTCTTTTCTTTTGTGAGATTCTGAATCTAAAATGCTTGAGAAATTCATGATTAGTCTCTGAGGTCATTATGTAATTTACAAACAAAATACAATTTAGAAGTTTAGGTTTGGAAAGGCATTTCTGATTCCATTCTCTTCTACAGTCTTGTTAATATATTGGACATGGGAGACTTTTAAAAGTTTGAGCAAAGTTTTTAAGAGATTAGTTACAAGGAAGGTATGGGTGGGGAAGAGGGTCTTCCCTTCCCTATGAATCAAGGAGTCAATTCAGAACCAGCCTGAGATACATGAAGATGGGATAAGGAGCATCATTTTACTTTCAGGAAAAATGCCAATTTGCTATTTTACTCCAGGTCCATAGACTCAGGCCCCTTCCACACAGATGAATAAAATCCCACATTTTCTGCTTTGAACTGGAACATATGGCAGTGTGGACTCAAATAACCTAGTTCAAAGCAGATATTGTGAGATTTTCTGCCTTGATATTCTGGGTTATATGACTGTGTGGAAGGGCCCTATTGATGCATCTACAATGTGGAATAAATGCAGTTTGACACCGCTTTAACTGTCATGGCTCATTTCTACAGAATCCTGGGAGTTGTAACTTTTCAAAGTTTTCTCTGCCAAAGAGCATTGATGCCTCACCAAACTACAGATCCTAGGATTCCACAGCATCGAGTTAAAAGTAGTGTCAAACTCCATTCATTCTACAGTGAAGAGGCACTCTGAGGTTCCACACATTGACTGGACAGCTCAAGCAAAATTGATTAAGTAGTAGTACAAAGTTCGATCAGGAGACGAGGGAGTTAAGGGTACAATTTGTCCTCTATCCCTGCTTCTGCCAGCCAGTGGATGTTACTAGCCATGCTCTGCAGATATGTACTTAGTTGGATTGATGACCCAATATTCCTCCAATAAACTCTTGATAGGAGCCCCGGTGGCAGAGTGTGTTAAAGCACTGAGCTGGAGACCGAAAGGTCCCAGGTTCAAACCCCGGAAGCAGCGTGAGCGGCCGCTGTTAGCTCCAGCTCCTGCCAACCTAGCAGTTCGAAAACATGCCAATGTGAGTAGATCAATAGGTACGGCTCTGGCGGGAAGGTAACGGCGCTCCATGCAGTCATGCCGGCCACATGACCTTGGAGGTGTCTACGGACAACGCCAGCTCTTCGGCTTAGTAATGGAGATAAGCACCAACCCCCAGAGTCAGACATGACTGGACTTAACGTCAGGGGAAAACCTTTACCTTTACCTTTTAGTGTAAAGAAATATCCTCTTTCTTATTTAATCCTCACAACAACCCTGTGAGACAGGCCAGGCAGGGGGAAAGAGGCCCAAGGTCACCCAATGAGCTTCGTGGCTCTTTGTGGGTTTCAGTCCATTTTTTTTTTTTTTGGTGTAGTTTCTTCACTACTCTTTATCATTCCCAGCCACATGCAGGCATGGACTCCTGCTTGCTTTTTTCCTTTCTCCACCTTTACTGCAGTCATTATATTATATCACCTCCAGTATCTAAGCAAGAAATTACATGAATGTGAACAGTGCTTTTCTTCCTGGAAGTGTTCATTTGTTTTCATTTCTGTCGTAATCTCCTGTTGCATAAACAGAGCTCTCCTACAAGCCATGCTACAGGGAACAGTGAGCCAATTAGTGCAGCTAAAATATATGGGGGAAATAATTAAATAGAAACATTGCAAAGAAACAGGAGGAGAATTTGTTTCAAAGAAGGCACATTCCCTTCCTTTTCCCTTTTTGTTCCACCTTGCATTTGAAACCCTTTCGAAAATATAGGCAAAAGGAGAAACTGACAGGTGGAAAGAAAATATAGACCATGTTGCAAATCCTCAAGGTTTTTTTGGTATTTGTTTTGAAAGGCATGTGCACTGTCACAGTTGATAACAGATTACTTCAATAGGCTTCACAATGTACCGTCTCTATCATAAGCACTTCTCTTCTGTTGAACATCAAGACTGAATGACTAGAAAAAGATACATTTCAGTTGAATGAGCTGCATTCATTTGCGTGGTAGTGGTGGATCAGCTATGAGATGTCTTCCCAAAGGTGGTATAATAGCTTTGCTGATTTTAGACACCAAGCAAAAATGTTTTCAATTGCAATTTTGAAATATTTTAACAAATAATAAGTATACTTCTATTTCTTAGCTGAGACTCATTCACACTACAGAACTATGGCACTTTAATTATCATGATTCCATACAACAGATTGCTGGGAACTATAGTTTAAAAGGGACACTTCAAATTCGCACCCAGAGTGCTCAAAATGTCTCGCCAGACTACAAACACCGTGATTCCAAAAGATGAAACTATAGCAATGTGTTGTTGAAGGCCTGTGTTGTCGATGGCCATACAGTCCGGAAAACTCACAGCAACCCAGAAACTACAGCAGTTAAAATAGAATCACAGAACTGCAATTGTGGAGGATGAATGAATCCCTGTTCCATGGCTATTTTTAGCTAGTTTTAACAAACTCAAAATCATGAGGACAAAAGTGCCACACCTAAGGAAACTAAGGAGAGGCTGCATTCATCCTGACAGATTGAACCTGGCAATGAAGCAAATGCAGTTGGCCCTCCACATTTGAGAATTTGACTATTGTGTATTTGATTAAAATGTTCTTCCTAAAAAATCTCTAGATTTTCCAGTGCATCTTTCTCTGGAAGTTAACTATAGACTTATACTGGAGGACCTAGAGATTTCTAGTGAGAACACCTCTCTGGATATCTCGAGGTCATCTAGTGAGAGCCTATGTTCAGCTTTCACCAGTAGTTGACCATAACATTATGATGGAAGTATCTCCAGGGACAACTGACACAAGCGCTGCAAAACTGGGGAGGAAGCGCAAACCCTACCATAAGAAGAGAAAGTATGAGTTGGGGCGACCCCCTGCCAATACCAAAATTGGCCCCCGGAGGATTCACACAGTAAGGGTATGTGGTAGAAATAAAAAATACCGTGCTCTGCATCTGGATGTTGGAAACTTCTCTTGGGGATCTGAATGCTGCACCCGTAAAACTAGAATCATTGATGTAGTGTACAATGCCTCCAACAATGAGCTGGTGCGCACAAAGACCCTGGTCAAAAACTGCATTGTTCTCATTGACAGCACACCATACCGTCAGTGGTATGAAGCCCACTATGCATTACCCCTTGGCCGCAAAAAGGGCGCCAAGCTGACATGAGGAGAAAGAAATCCTAAACAAAAAGTGTTCAAAGAAAATTCAGAAGTATGATGAGCGGAAAAAGAATGCTAAGATCAGTAGTCTTCTGGAAGAGCAGTTCCAGCAAGGAAAACTGCTTGCTTGCATTGCCTCCAGGCCTGGACAATGTGGTGGAGCAGATGGCTGCCTCCCAGAAGGCAAAGAACTCGAATTCTATCTGAGGAAGATCAAGGCCAGGAGAGGCAAATGAATGGCCACTGAAATTAATGGGCTAAATAAATATCCCAGTCTTGTTATAAAAAAAACAAACAAAAAAACAACAACAAAAACACACATTATGACAGAAGTCCAAGAAATTCCTAGATAATTCCTTATAAGTAAAAATAAATAAATAAAATAATTTCTTCACTCACAATCTTTCACTTTCATAGGTGTTCTATACCCCTAACACAGTGAATGCGGAAGGCTGACTGTACTAGCTTGCAAAGTATTTGAAATCAGGGGAAAAATAAGTTAAGATCTACAGTGTTGAGCAAGTAGGAATGCCATTTGTCCTGGAAAAATCACGATGGAAGGGAGCCAAAAATAAATCCCAGTGAGTCTAGGCAGTACAATGCAGCTTTGCTTCCAAGCAGCCCCAAGCTCAAATCCCATTTTAATCAGGACTGTTTAGCATCGATGGATAAATCTCTTGGGGCTGCAACCCTACACTCACTCACTTGAGAATAAATCCTACTGAACAAGACTTACTTCCAAGAAGACATTTACAAGGGTTGCATTATCAGTCCCCACTCACTCATCAAACATATAGACGTCTATGAGATGAAATAGGTAAGGCCCATGAAAGCGTACAAAGTCCACGGATTGGAAGTGCAGAATAGCCCTTTGTTAAATGCCTCCTCTGAAGTGCATGCAACTGGCTTGCAGTCAAGGAAACTGAGCTAAATGGACAAAACCCCTGAAACACTAGATAAATGATTCATAGATACCCATTTAGAAGAGTTGATGCATTTGTCCATGGCAGCAAAGAGATAAAAATATCCCATGGCATTTTGCTGACCCATACTTAGCATAACATGAGCTTTCATACACATGCACCCTTGTGTGAACAAAAGTTCAAGCTACAATAAATTAGCTAGCTGGCAAAGTAAAACAGGATTTCTTTTTTTAAAGAGAAACAATACAAATCATATTTGGTCCTGTAGGTCAATTACCCAACAATCATGTTTTATCTTCACCTCCTGTTCATGCTACCAGTAGATATTTTCAGTTCCTTGAGTTCAAAGGAGCCATAATTTGGTTCACAGATTCTGATCCACTTCACCAGAGCTAATGAAGGGGGTTTGACAAAGTCTCTAAAAGCTTACGGCAAATAGAAATTGTTAGCTTTTAAGAAACCATAGGATCTTTTGTTATTACTGCAAAAGGCTAATATGGCTCCTCCTCACACTGAATAACGCAGCATTGAATCCTACAGTCTTCTCTAATTCCAAACAATCATTATACTTGTGGCCCATTCACACTATTGAATAATTGTGCTATCATTCCACTTTAACTGCATTGGTGACAGTTTGTAGCTTGATGAGGCTCTATAGAGCTCTGGCTTAGAATTCTGGATACCTCTCCTAAACTGAAAGTCCTAGGACTCCATGGTTTGGAGACAATGCAGTTCAAGTGGGATAATAAAGCTATAATTTCATAGCGTAATTGAGGCCCTGGTATCATCCTGGTAACTTGAAAAGGTGGACGGGATCTGTTCTCACCTGACATAGCCTCCTAAGTGCCCTCTGGTTTGTCAGTTTGTACTTCCAGGCCAGGAACCAACTGCGCTTCTTCCATGGCTTGGCTGGTGGGTTGGGTTTCCATTCATCCATCATAATAGGCCAAAACGGACGGAAGCGGACAGCTGCAAGAACTTGCTCTCAGCATCTGTTCTTCTCTAGTTGCACACTACAAATATAACCTGGGAAGGGACAGAAAGTAGAAGGCACTGAGCTGCTGAAAGGCAGAGCTGCTCAAGACCTGTGCAAATTGCAGACGAAAAAATACAAGTGTGCACAAATACTGATATAATTTATTCTGGTTGCTGTATGTCTAAGTTAGCAAGTTGTGGTAGTCTAGAAAGAGCAGAGTGGAAAGCATTTGCAGATTCAGAGAAATGATGGAACATGGCAATGGAGGCAACTAGAGAGCCAAGGATTCTATTAATGCCCAAGGCCTACTTCGATGGTGTCCACCATACTGGCCTCTAATGTGCAAAAAAACAAGAGGTCCATGATATGGAACATCTGGTGTAGATGCTAAAGATTCTGACAACAGAACTAAGGCTATATCTGGGGATGGAGTTGTGAAATAGTCATTAAGATAAGTTTATCTTGCCTTTCTCCTCAGAAAGGTTAGCAGTAGATTAGGCCTTTGTTAAGATCTGTCAGTCATGCCCTAGTCCTCCAATTTCCTTTGAAAATTGTACTTAAGTGCATTTCTCAGAGGGGAGCCATAGCCTTTTCCACGCTCCTCAAAGCAATTTAATCCATAATAGGTTAAGAACCATTGCACAGAAAAAGAAATATGCATCATGAAAAAATGTTATGCAGTATACCCAACCTAAGAAGACTAGCCAGCCCAGTAAAGAGGCCTAAACTATCCAATTGTAAATTTCTCAGCCTGGATGATCACCTCAACAATTCAATTGGAAAGAGAATTTGTGCCAAAATTTCCCTCATTACTGCTATAAACCAGTGTTACACTCTGGCTGCCCATATGTTAACTATTATTATTACTATTATTATTAACTGGAGTTCCATCCCACCTTTCTCCCCATTGGGATTCAAGGCAGCTCACAATAGTATGACACAACCTTTAAACACAGCAAATACAAAAATGAAAAACCAATTAAATATTGTGGACATGTTTTGGACTTCATCTCCCAGAAGTCCCAACCAACTTGGCCAGGGATGAAAGCTTCTAGGAACTAAACCACACAAAAGACCAAAGTCTGAGGATCACCAATGTAGATCAGTGCTCTTCAAAGTGGTGCTTCTTAAATGATGCCAGTCTCTAGGCCATTATCTGTTGCTTCTGGAGGAGTTTTTAGGACAGAAATATGAGGCCAGTTCCTGGGGGATAAAAATAATAATTGCCTTCCTCCACATCAGATGTCCTGAGAATTGCTAGATCTAGAAAGGTGAGTGATCTGAGTCAGTATAAGGAAGTACGAGCAGATGGAAGCCACATGTGTTTGCTAGCACATAAGTCGATATAATCATCTTATCCCAAGAAGACATTTGCTGCTGTTGTTGTGCGCCTTCAAGTCATTTCAGACTTACGGCAACCCTAAGGTAATGCTATCACAGGGTTGTCTTAGCAGAATTTGCTCAGAGGAGGGTTGTCTTTGCCTTCCTCTGAGAGTTTGTGCCTTGCCCAAGGTCACCCAGTGGGTTATGAAGCCGAGGTAGCGCAATGGGTTGAACCTTTGCGCCGGCTGAACTGCTGTCCTGAAAGTTGGCAGTTTGAATAAGAGAGACAGGTTGAGCTCCTGTCTGTCAGCTCTAGCTTGCAGGGATATGAGAGAAGCCTCCCAGTGGGATGGTAACACATCTGGGCGTCCCCTGGGCAACATCTCCGTAGACAGCCAATTCTCTCACAACAGAAGCAACTTGCAGTATGTTCTCAAAACAATTCTGACATGATAAAAAAAAACCTCAGTGGGTTTCCATGTCTGAACAAGGATTTGAAGCCTGGTCTTCCTTGGTCAAAGGGTGCATCGACACTGCAGATTGAATGCAATGTATTAAAAACTCTTAACATCAGGACAATAAATAAAGAACAACACTCTCAAAACAGGGGAATTCAAAACATGAACCAATCAGGGCCAGCTAACATCTCCCAACAAATGATTCCCCCAGGCAGGAATCAGGCAGGCCTTGAAGCTGCATGGCTTTTCAATGCTAATCAAGATGATTAATTTGAACATTCACACTGACCTCCAACAGACAAGAGTTCCTTCTCCCACCCTGGATGTTATTCCACTGATATATAAACCCCACTTGCCTAGTTTCCAATAGACCTCACAAACCCCACTTGCCTAGTTTCCAATAGACCTCACAAAGATGCGTGCCATAGATGTGGGTAAAACGTCAAGCGAGAATACTCTGGAACATGGCCATACAGCCCAAAAAAATCAAAGCAACCCACTGAGTGCAATGTGTCGCCCACTTTGACTGCCATGGCTCAATGCTATGGAATCCTTGGATTTATAGAGAGGCACCAACACTCTTTTGGCAGAGACCTAAAGACCTTGTAATACTATAACTCCCATGATGCTATAGCACAGAGCCATGGCAGTTAAAGTGGCATCAAACTGCACTGATTCGACAGCATATCCCCACCCATAGTCCAACAGTGAAACCACGACTCCAGGTATTTTTCTACCCATATCTTTAAACTGGAATGGGAACCAGAAGCAATTCTGTCCTAAGCTTGTTGCTTAAGCCTATTTGGCTGGCCATATGTCCTGCATAAAGCAAAGCTTATTAAGCAAGGACTGGAATACAAATGGAAAGTGCCGAGAGTATTTGTGTCCCATCATCACCCATTTCCAGCTGCCTCCACAAGCCTCAAGGGAGAGCAACAGTATTACCTTCCTGGAACTAAATATAATTCAGGACATTTATGGGGAGGGACCCTGAGAAAGACGGAAGACTTAAATATAAATCAGGGGCAGCAAACGTGGGAATAAGATGCATCTACACCAGGCATGGGCAACCTTGGGCCCTCTGGGTGTTTTGGACTTCAACTCCCACAATTCCTAACAGCCGGCTGTTAGGAATTGTGGGAGTTGAAGTCCAAAACACCCAGAGGGCCCAAGTTTGCCCATGCCTGGTCTATACTGTAGAATTAATGCAGTTCGACACCACTTCAACTGCCAAGGCTCAATGCTACAGAATCCTGGGAGCTGTAGCTTCAGCAGCTCTTTAGCCTTCTCTGCCAAAGAGTGTTGGTGGTTCCCTACATACACAGCAACTCGCAGGATTCCAGGTAGTTAAAGCGGCGTGGAACTGCATTAATTCCACAGTGTGGAGATGGCACCTCAAACCAAACGGAAGGGAAGAGGTTAGAACTGTGACGATGCAGAGCGGACCATAGAGTCTGGAAAGGAGGGATCAAGGAGAGCTCTCCCGGCGGATTCCCTGCGGCTATCGGCTGCCTCGGCCAAAGGGAGGGAGGGAGGGAGACCCCGGTCTACTCACTGCCTGGCCAAGCGGAGAGCCCGGCTCCGTCCCGGCATCTCCTCCAAACAAGCGCCTTGATCTCTCTCTGTCCGTCTCCTTCTCCAGCCCGCAACAGGGGGGACCTTTCCTACCAGGCTGAAATTGACGTCCCTGCCTGCTTCCGGCGCGGGGAATGGAGCTAGAAGACGCCTCTTAAAGGAGACGGTCGCTCAGAAGAAGGCGCCCCGCCATTGAGAAAGAAAGGAAGGCAGGGGCAGGCATACTAGGAGCGTGATTGGCTACCCAGAATGTCAGTTGCCGCTGTGGTCCCGCCCCCTCCAGTACATCAAATCAGGAGCTCCAGAGGCAGGATCAAGGCTTTCACTTCCATAGCTCAGTGCTATGGGATGCCTGGGAGTTTTAATTTGGGGGAAGCGCTAGTACTCTTTGATAGGAAATGCTAAGGACCTTGGCTCATCTATACAGCCATTTATTCAACTCATTTATTCAGACAGTAAGAAGTTACTGGGTTGATGTGAGTTTTCCGTACTGTATGGCCATGCTCTAGAAGCATTCTAATAATATTACAATACAGTAGAGTCTCACTTATCCAACATAAACGGGCCGGCAGAACGTTGGATAAGCGAATATGTTGGGTAATAAGGAGGGATTATGGAAAAGCCTATTAAACATAAAATTAGGTTATGATTTTACAAATTAAGCACCAAAACATCATTTTATACAACAAAATTGGCAGAAAAAGTAGTTCAATATGCAGTAATGCTATGTAGTAATTACTGTATTTATGAATTTAGGACCAAAATATCACGATGTATTGAAAACATTGACTACAAAAATGCGTTGGATAATCCAGAATGTTGAATAAGTGAGACTCTACTGTATATTGATACAGTATAATATAGTAATTTATTACCAGTATTGTACTATGCTAATAATATAATATTGCATGTAAATTTAATTTGTAAGCCGCTCTGAGTCCCCTTCGGGGTAAGAAGGGCGGCATATAAATGTAGAAAATAAATAATAATAAATTCTCTCCTGACCCTTCGTTCACAACTGTGACAGGCATCCTCAGAGGTTGTGAGATATGTTGGAAACTAGGCAAGGGAGGTTAATGTCTGTGGAAGGTCCAGGGTGAGAGAAAACCCTTGTCTTCATGAGGTAAGTGTGAATGTTGAAATTGCACAGCTTGATTCACATTATAGCCTTGCAGCTTCAAAGCCTGGCAGCTTCGTGCCTGGGGGGGGGGGGTGTCTTTTGTTGGGAAATGTTAGCTGGCCCTGATTGTTTCCTGTCTGGAATTCCCCAGTTTTCAGAATGTTGTTCTTTATTTTCTGTTCTGATTTAAAATACTGGATCCAGATTTTGTTCATTTTCATGGTTTCTTCCTTTCTGTTGAAATTGTCCACATGTTTGTGAATTTCAGTGGTTTCTCTGTGTAGTCTGACATGGTGGTTGCGAGAGTGGTCCAGCATTTCTTTGTTCTCAAATAATATGCTGTGTCCAGGTTGGTTCATCAAGTGCTCTGCTATGGCTGACTTCTCTGGTTGAGTTAGGCTGCAGAGTCTTTCATGTTCCTTGATTTGTGTTTGGGCAATGCTGCATCTGGTGGTCCCTATGCAGACTTGTCCACAGCATATTATTTGAGAACACAGAAATGCTGGGCCACTCTAACAACTACCATGTCAGACTACACAGAGAAGCAATTGAAATCCACAAGCATGTGGACAATTTCAACAGAATGGAGGAAAACATGAAAATGAACAAAATCTGGCTACCAGTATTTTTTTTTTTTTTAAAAAAAACCCTCTAAAATCAGAACAGTAAATAAAGAACAACATTCTGAAAACTGAGAAATTCCAGACATGAAACAATCAGGGCCAGCTAATACCTCCAAACAGGATTCTCCCAGACAGGAAGAAGCCAGGTCTTGAGGCCACAGGGCCATTCAATGCTATTCAAGGTGATTAATTACAACATCCACACCTGCCTCCAACACACAAGAGTTCTTTTCCCCAACCTGGACCTCCCTTGCTTAGTTTCCACAACCTCTGAGGATGCCTGCTATAGATGTGGGCGAAACGTCTGGAGAGAACGCTTCTGGAACATGGCCATACAGCCCAAAAGGCTCACATCAATTGATTCACAGTGATTCCGGCCATGAAAGCCTCTGACAATACATTGTGAGGTCTGTTGGAAACTAGGCAAGGGAAATGTATGTGTCTGTGGAAGGTCCAGGATGGGAGAAAACTCTTGTCTTCATGAGGCAAGTGTGAATGTTGCAATTGGTCAGCTTGATTCTCATTGAATAGCCTTGCAGTTTCAAAGCCTGGCTGCTTCCTGCCTGGGGGGAATCCTTTGTTGAGAGGTATTAGCTGGCCCTGATTGTTTCATGTCTGGATTTCCCCTGTTTTTGAGTACTTTTCTTTATTTATTGTTCTGATTTTAAGAGTTTTTAAAAATACTGGTAGCCCGATTTTTTTCATTTTCATGGTTTCCTCCTTTCTGTTGAAATTGTCGACATGCTTGTGGATTTCAATGGTTTCTCTGTGCAGCCTGACATGGTGGTTGTTAGAGTGGTCCAGCATTTCTGTGTTCTCAAATAATATGCTATCTCCTGGTTGGTTTATCAAGTGCTCTGCTTGAAGACGTTAATTACCGTAATAAGGCAGTGTGTCCTATTAAATAGTCGCTAGTGGTCTATAGGTGTCCTGTTCTACAAACTAACATTTGAAAACAACCACAGCATACTATGACGAGCAATAAAAGCTGGTATTTTCAAAACATCTTTCTTAATTTGATTAATTTAAGATTATATGGCAGTGTAGATGGGGGCCCATGTACAACTACAACACCCATCATTCCGTACCATTGAGCCATAGCATAGGGGTGTCAAAGCCATGAGACTTTGAAACTTTATGCTTTCCACTTTGCATTTTAAGATATGAAATAAAATAAAACTACTGCCTAATTTGCTTTGCAACCTTGAGCAGAAATATAGGACCCTTCCAGACAGGTCTATATCCCATGATCTGATCCCAGGTTTTCTGTTTAACCTAGATTATCTGGCAGTGTGGACTCATACAATCCAGTTTAAAGCAGAAAACCTGGGATCAGATCCTGGGATATAGGGGCTGTCTGGAAAGGCCCATAGACTTGCCAAAGAGGTAGGGAAATAATTTTTGTCATGTCAGAAGCAAATTGAGGGTACATTTATAAAGTATTTAAAAACACAAAGTTTAAAAACTTGGCATTATACTAAATGTCCTTTGTCCGATAGCTGGCCACTTGCAGTGCCTCTGGTGTCTCTGTAAAAAGGTCCTCCATTGTGCATGTGGCAGGGCTCAGACTGTATTGTAACGGGTGGTCTGTGGTTTGCTCTTCTCCACTCTTGCATGTCATGACCCCTTCCACACAGCTGAATAAAATCCCACATTATCTGCTTTGAACTGGAATATATGGCAGTGTGGACTCGGAAAACCCAGTTCAAAGCAGATATGGTGGGGTTTTCTGCCTTGATATTCTGAATTATATGGCTATCTAGAAGGGCCCCTGCACTCCACTTTGTAGCCCCATTTCTGAAGATTGGCTCTGCCCCTCATGGTGCCTTATGGTGCCAGAGCACAGTCTGTTCAGCACTTTTCAAGTCACCCAGTCTTCTATGTGCCCAGGAGGGAGTCTCTCATTTGGTATCAGCCATGGGTTGAGGTTCTGGGTTTTAGCCTGCCACTTTTGGACTCTTGCTTGCTGAGATATTCCTGCGAGTATCTCTGTAGACCTCAGAAAGCTATTTCTTGATTTAAGGGGTTGGCCTGCTGGCTGATAACTGAACAGAGGATGGGCCGGAGATGTCAAAGCCTTGGTCCTTTCATTATTGGCTACTACTTTCTGATGGATGTCAGGTAGTGTAATACCGGCTAAATAGTTTTTTTAAAGCCCCAGACACCTTACATTATGGCAGCTTCCCTATGCGGCCAATAGTCCCCATGATGGATGGTAATAACACTTTTCCCCTGGGTGAATCTTTGTCTTTACTCTCGTGGCTTGTTCTTGGTCTTGCAGCTCTTCTGATGTCTTTGGTGGAGTATCCATTGGCTTGTAGAGCTGAGTTTAGGTGGTTCAGTTCACCTTGGAGTGATGACCGTCACCCCAGCTTTCAAATTGATTTAAAAACGCAGCGGAGAGTTCCACCGGTCACCCACCAAAAGAACGGAGCGGGACCGCAACAGACTATTATTAAAAGACCTTTTTTTCTTCATTTTCCTCTTCCCTGAACTATGTAACAAATCCCCCCAATAAAAGTAACATTTATTTTAACAATAACACTCTCTATCTGGTTATTTTGTATCTCCCTCTGACTCCTTCCTTTGCATGCAGTTTCTCTCCCTCCCGTCCTTTTAAACTCCGGTTGAGGTTTCTCTGCCATAGATTAACATGGCGGACGATACAAATTGGCTCATATCTCTATCAAAATTACCCCTAGAACGCTCCTCTTTTACTCCTAACCCTTTCTAAGGCTCCTGACTCGAAGACAACCAGCAGAACCGGAATCGGTCCAGTTTTCAGCACCTCAACAGCTGACTGTCAAACGAGATCGACGGCTCCTTTCAAGCCAAGTTACTGCCTTATCCCGGACTTTTTAAGAGATCCCTAGCCCCTTTCTGTGAATTGGGGATGGGGGGGATCGCTCTCTCGCTGGGGAGACATAGTTCTCCAAGGACCCTCGCCCTCTGCAGCTGCCAAGGGGTGCCCGGGCGGGTGCCCTCCACGTTTCATTCATACTTTTCATGATTTTATGAAGGAGAAGAACACTCTTCCCCAGACCTACCCCTGGACTTATGAAATCTTATACTTCCAAAGACTACAACCCACATGTGCCCCTTCCCATGCCATCTCTATGAATTCCTTATGAACTCTTTTTCCTCATGTATTTGTGAATTTCCATATTCTATGTACACTGTTGTATGAATTTCCATATCGGGTTCCCCAGATGTTGTGAACTTCGTCCTTATCAAATGTTTTCTATTGCTTATATCATTCATGATTCCCCTTTATGCAATGTCACCCACCTTTATGGATTCTCCTTTATTTCCTTGAAATCTATCTATCTGCCTATATGTATTTATACTCTTTGGGATCCCCGGAAAGTATGTATTCTTCCCAGCAGGGTTTATGTTCCAACTTTATTTTAATTTTCATTTTATCCCATATAATTGTCAGATCATGAAATCAAATGGGAAATATTATGACCCCAACATGAACTCTAGCCCTATGACCCAGACCTCCCTTCCCAAAAACAAAAGGATAATCTGCCACAGTTTAATCCAATCTCATTCCGATCGCATGGACAATATAGGGCGAGCCACCAAATTCCTAAAGGTGACTCGCCCCCAAGGCAAACATTATCATATCCCAGGCCAGGACGCCGCAGGAAGGCACCCTGCGGGGCCGTCAATGACGGCTCATCACCACCCATCACCACTTCCCGTCTGACACCCCAGAGACATATCTAAAATCTGTGAACGTGACAGGACCCCGGACATCCTTGATGGGTGTCATAAATTCCTTTAGAAATTGGCTGGGCCAGAATTAATCTGATATTTCCTGTCCGGTCACCTCATTGTCTCAATAGCTCCCGCCTCCTCCTCTCTGATTGGCCCGAATAGGGACAAAAAGCGGCTCCCCATTGGGCCAGCAGAGCAAGGCAGGAAACGAAAGCCCGCCTCGTTCAACCTCTCAGCCTATCCGCGATCAGATGGGCGGGGAAGCGGGGCGGGAAGTTCAAAGGGCTGTCAGACCGAAACATTGTATAAATATGGCTTTATTTGAAACATATGTTACGCTAGTAGATAGAATGATCGCTATTAGCGTCCTTTTCAGCTGAATTGCTCAATAAAAACTCCTTGGCGGATTTTCCTTCAACTTGGCGGACCTTCTTCATTTCAGGCTTCAGGTTGTATTGCGGCTTATATTCTTCTTTTGGCTTCGCCAAGGTCCGTTCCCTCAGGACCGGATCGGCTTCCTTCTAAAGGGGCCCGATCCCCCAAACGCGGTCGATAACATAATTTGGCTTTACCACGAAGGGACTTGCTTGGAAGTTCCAAAGATCAATTTCTAGGCTAAAATTCCAAGCGGCGACCTTGGTCCAGATATTCTGGAACAGGTTGGGGAGAGAAACGGCTGCAAGGAGGGCCCTCCGACCAACAATTTGACCTCATTTCACACCCAAATTTCTCTGGCAGTCCCTTTCTCTCTCTAGATCTGATTCAGGGTACTGAACAAAGGAGCCAGATAGGAGGAAGCAGATTTTTAGCTCCTCGAAGGAAAGGCGCCAACGTGAAACAGGGGACGCCCTGTAAAAATAAAAGGGAACCGGCCCCGTTGTTGAGACCCAGGTGGGCGGAGCCCTGGAGGTATTGCACTTCGGATCAGGGCTCGGTAACAAATTCCTGGTGAAACACGGGAAGATCTGGCACCCGGGGGGCGTGTGAGAACAGTCTGGCTTGTAAGATTACAGGTTCAAGGATCGCAGGGTAGGGGGACGGTTGTGTTCCCGGGGCACCTGCGGATCCCACGGACGCCAGCCATTCAGTCTTGGTGGAGGGAACTCTCGGTAGGACGAGCGGCACCTAGCCGGTTGGGTGAGTCGTTACTCCGTTAACTGTCAGGTACTGGGCAGGGGCTGAGCCAAGAATGGGTGTTTGTTCAGCACGTCTAGGGTGTCCCACCCCAGCAGACATCCCCAGGGATTCTCCATTGGGTAAGATCCTGGCCAATTGGGGTGGGCTTTGCATCGAAAAACATGGTGCAGGCCAGGTTGGGCTAACTCAGAGCACATAAGTGGCCCCTTGTGGCCCTTGAAGGGGGGACAGCTTGCCCCCCCCCCGCTTGAGTCACCGAATTCGGAGTGTTGACCTAAGGTGACTCACCATGGGGAGGGCAGGTGGTTCCAGCTTGCTTATGTTGCAATGTTCATGGCCTTAAGCCAGAGGGAGAGTGGAAGGGGAAGAGGGGGTCCAAGTCTTCCCATGCAGGGACGTGGGCTCAAAACCTACCCTCCTCAGAAGCTCCCCTCTAGACCTACTTCCCCTCCCGCCTCCACCAGAAGAGGAACTTCTGGAGACATTTGCTTACCCCCCACCTTACCAAACCCGACCCCCATCCCTTGCCTCACCTCATCCCCCGTTTTCTCCCCTGATCTGAGTCTTGCACCGACCCAGAACCCCCAAATCGACCCTTCAAGGGAACCTCTGCTTCCCGGGATCCCACTCTCCCAGACACACTCTCCCAACTCCCTGCCATTTCCCCCCCGTCTCCCCTCCGTTTCCCAGCCCTCTATTCTCTCTCAGCCCCATCTCCCCTCCGTTTCCCAACCTCCTATTCCCTCTCCACCCCTCCCCAACCGAATCCCTCTAAGCCTTTTTCCCTTCCACCCCAAAGACTTCTTCCCCCTTGCAGCCCCCCTCCCTTAATCTCTCCCTCTCTTCCTCTCGCTCGTCCTTTTTGGCCAGAGGAACAGGGGGAAAGGAGGGGCGGGGGGGGATGAGGACCCTCAGAGGAAGGAGGAATTGACTGTTCAGAGACCAAAGAACATCCATTGCCATCCTCTGTTTTATCTAAAACCTGAATATTGGGTCAATAGTTCTCCAAAGAATTATTTTCCCCTCTCTCCCTCCTTCTCAAAGCAATCTGCTTCTGAATTTCTGAGTCACAGTTCAATCCCCCTTTTTTTTTCCCCTCTTCTTTTCTGTCTGCTTTCAAAACTTTACCCAAAATCTCTAGAAACTCCCCAAAGATCCCAGAGGAACATAAATTTTTAGACTGTAAATTTGCATTTTTGTTGGTTACAATTTGCAAGTGGGACCTTTGATCTGGCATTCTTTCCAAAGCATCAGGTCACACCTTGAAATTTGCTCAAACCAAAGGATCCTGTGTCCTCAAAGACTCCTTTCCCTTTTTCTTTTTTCTTCACCCAATCCCTTTGGGCAACCCTGCAAAACCCCTCCCCTTTTTGAATCTCCCTCTCAGCCCCCCCCTTCTCTCTGGGGGATATTGTGTATCTTTGGAAAACCTTCCATCTTCAGAGACTGGCTGAGTCCTGCCTGGGGCTTCCCTGTTCTCTGAGTAGTATTCTTTGTTTGTTGCCCTGACTTTGGAGCTTTGTAAATGTGGGGAACCAAGCTTTGTTCCTCTTCCTCATGGTTTTCTTCCTTGAGCTATCCTTTCTGTTCTTTTCTCTCTCTCTCTCTTGTTTGCTATTTCTTGAATGACTGTGTATACAATGGGTTAGGGATTTTACTAACACTCTCTCAGCATAAAAGGGACCGTTGGGAATTGTAGAATGGGGATCCTGGCACCCCACATGGAAGGCACCCCACTCCGACCTGGACTACCAGGACCATCATCCGCTCCTGTGGCTATAAAGGGACTCTGAGAAACCCAGCTCAGATAAGGCGAGAGCAACCAGTGGGGTGCCATCACGGTGATGAGGCCCCCACCCACAAGCTGGCTCCAACCCCTGGCAGGGGTCGTAAGGCTGACCCTGAGCAGAAGAACATCCCCCTTCTAATGCAGGGAGGAGAGGGCGCCCCCACGAGACCAGGAGAAGGCTGGCAGGTAAGGGCGACCCCCCTCACCTGAGAAGAGGTGGCAGAGGCTAAAAGTGTGTCCCCATGGAGCCACGAACAGGACCCCCGCTGTTGGTCGCTGGGTCAGGCGCGAGTGGGGAGCCCTAACATGGCTGCAAGGGTGCCAGAGGAACCTTCAGTATTGAAAACGTCCCAAAAGGTATGAATGATTTATTTCCATTTTTTACTCCTTTTTTCTTCCTTATAAAACTAACCCTCCACACTTAGGGTCTTGGGGGAAGGGGAGTGGGGATGGGACACGTGATCTCTTTTCTTTGCTGTCTTGAGGCATTCTCTATCCCTTGGACCTCCTCCCGGGTGGAGGTGCTGGACCTGGCTGTGGACACTAGGAGGCGCCTGGTGAAGATGGCATCCCGACCTCCTCGGAGCCCTCCTGACCTCCTACACCGCTTGCAAGGTGCTGGAATCCGTGCCAGGATCCATCAAGAGTGCCCCTGAACCAGAACCAGCCCCCACCATCGGTGAGGAAGACAAAGACCTGTGGATTGCTGAGCTGGGAGACGACCTGAAGGTGTTGTTCCGGAAAACACCTCCTCAGGGCCCGCCGCCCGCAAGCTGTCCTGACCCACACCCTCCCGAGGTCCGGAGAAAGACCAAACGCCAGAGACGGAAGCACAAGACCCCCTCCGAGGACCCCTCCAAATCCCATCCCTCTAGCACCACGGGAACACCCCCATTTGGACCTACAAACATTTGACAGCTCACTTTGACAGCTGTCAAATCGGCCCTCACTTCAACCCCCCGCCCGGAAGAACTAACACCACGATTCCCCGCTGGGGAGCTGTCCAGCATGCTGAATCAGGAGCCGTGAGTTCTAATTTTCTCTCTATTTTTCTCCTTGGGAGCTGTCCAGGGTACTAACCCTAACCCTAATCCTCATTTCTTCTCTAACCCTCCCTGTCAATTCTAGCCCGGTTTTGCAAAGGTTTTCTCCTCTTTCTAGCTGTAATCCTTTTCCTTCTAATAATAAGCTGCTGCTGGTCACATTTGCCCGCTCTGTCCCAAATTTGTCGCAAAAAGAACCATTCGAACCCCTCTCAGCAGATGGCCAGGCTGCCGCTGAGAGGTTATAATGTTTATGCGGTAGGGCAGGGGCGAAATAGGCTCCGCCCATCTCGCCCCGCCCTTACCGAGTGGGGAATATGATGACCGTCACCCCAGCTTTCAAATTGATTTAAAAACGCAGCGGAGAGTTCCACCGGTCACCCACCAAAAGAACGGAGCGGGACCGCAACAGACTATTATTAAAAGACCTTTTTTTCTTCATTTTCCTCTTCCCTGAACTATGTAACAAATCCCCCCAATAAAAGTAACATTTATTTTAACAATAACACTCTCTATCTGGTTATTTTGTATCTCCCTCTGACTCCTTCCTTTGCATGCAGTTTCTCTCCCTCCCGTCCTTTTAAACTCCGGTTGAGGTTTCTCCGCCATAGATTAACATGGCGGACGATACAAATTGGCTCATATCTCTATCAAAATTACCCCTAGAACGCTCCTCTTTTAGTCCTAACCCTTTCTAAGGCTCCTGACTCGAAGACAACCAGCAGAACCGGAATCGGTCCAGTTTTCAGCACCTCAACAGCTGACTGTCAAACGAGATCGACGGCTCCTTTCAAGCCAAGTTACTGCCTTATCCCGGACTTTTAAGAGATCCCTAGCCCCTTTCTGTGAATTGGGGATGGGGGGGATCGCTCTCTCGCTGGGGAGACATAGTTCTCCAAGGACCCTCGCCCTCTGCAGCTGCCAAGGGGTGCCCGGACGGGTGCCCTCCACGTTTCATTCATACTTTTCATGATTTTATGAAGGAGAAGAACACTCTTCCCCAGACCTACCCCTGGACTTATGAAATCTTATACTTCCAAAGACTACAACCCACATGTGCCCCTTCCCATGCCATCTCTATGAATTCCTTATGAACTCTTTTTCCTCATGTATTTGTGAATTTCCATATTCTATGTACTTGGACACTCTCATGACTCACTGTTGTATGAATTTCCATATCGGGTTCCCCAGATGTTGTGAACTTCGTCCTTATCAAATGTTTTCTATTGCTTATATCATTCATGATTCCCCTTTATGCAATGTCACCCACCTTTATGGATTCTCCTTTATTTCCTTGAAATCTATCTATCTGCCTATATGTATTTATACTCTTTGGGATCCCCGGAAAGTATGTATTCTTCCCAGCAGGGTTTATGTTCCAACTTTATTTTAATTTTCATTTTATCCCATATAATTGTCAGATCATGAAATCAAATGGGAAATATTATGACCCCAACATGAACTCTAGCCCTATGACCCAGACCTCCCTTCCCAAAAACAAAAGGATAATCTGCCACAGTTTAATCCAATCTCATTCCGATCGCATGGACAATATAGGGCGAGCCACCAAATTCCTAAAGGTGACTCGCCCCCAAGGCAAACATTATCATATCCCAGGCCAGGACGCCGCAGGAAGGCACCCTGCGGGGCCGTCAATGACGGCTCATCACCACCCATCACCACTTCCCGTCTGACACCCCAGAGACATATCTAAAATCTGTGAACGTGACAGGACCCCGGACATCCTTGATGGGTGTCATAAATTCCTTTAGAAATTGGCTGGGCCAGAATTAATCTGATATTTCCTGTCCGGTCACCTCATTGTCTCAATAGCTCCCGCCTCCTCCTCTCTGATTGGCCCGAATAGGGACAAAAAGCGGCTCCCCATTGGGCCAGCAGAGCAAGGCGGGAAACGAAAGCCCGCCTCGTTCAACCTCTCAGCCTATCCGCGATCAGATGGGCGGGGAAGCGGGGCGGGAAGTTCAAAGGGCTGTCAGACCGAAACATTGTATAAATATGGCTTTATTTGAAACATATGTTACGCTAGTAGATAGAATGATCGCTATTAGCGTCCTTTTCAGCTGAATTGCTCAATAAAAACTCCTTGGCGGATTTTCCTTCAACTTGGCGGACCTTCTTCATTTCAGGCTTCAGGTTGTATTGCGGCTTATATTCTTCTTTTGGCTTCGCCAAGGTCCGTTCCCTCAGGACCGGATCGGCTTCCTTCTAAAGGGGCCCGATCCCCCAAACGCGGTCGATAACAGGAGGAAGTGCTTCTTTTTTGACCTGGGTGATGGTTGGAGTTTTTATATAGGTATCTATCCACGTGTGTAGGTTTTGAAAAACGAGCCCTGGAAACAGCAACAAAAAAGCCCACTATATGGTTCAGATTTGTGGATGACACCTTCACCATTTAGAGACATGGAGAAGAACTCAACAAGTTCCTGGACTACCTCAACAGCATCCACCTAAACATCCAATTCACCATGGAATAAGAAAATGAAGGAAAACTGCCATTTCTCGATGCCTTAGTCATCCGCAATCCAAATCGACAATTGGGCCACAGAGTTTACAAAAACCTACACACACACACACAGATAGATATCTACATAAAAACTCCAACCATTACCCAGGTCAAAAAAGAAGCACAATTAAAGCCCTGGCAGACCGTGCAAAAAGAATATGCAAACCCCACCTCCTCCAAGGTAAACTGAACCACCTACTAGCATTTAAAAACTCTAGAATCAGGAAAGTAAATAAAGAACAACATTCAGAAAACAGGGAATTCCAGACAGGAAACATTCAGGGACAGTGAACACATCCCAACAAAGGATTCCCCCAGACAGGAAGCAGCCAGGTTTTGAAGCTGCAAGGCTATTCAATGCGAATCAAGCTGGCAAATTGCACCATTCATACTTGCCTCAAGCAGACAAGAGTTCCTTCTCCCACCCTGGACATTCCACACATATATAAACCCCACTTTAGATATTTCCAACGGCCTTCACAACCTCTGAGGATGCCTGCCATAGATGTGGGTGAAACGTCAGGAGAGAATGCTTCTGGAACATAGCCATATAGCATGGAAAACTCACAGCAACCCAATATAACAAACAATTACATAAAATCAAGAGTCGGAATTATGTGAGCCTTGAAATGTTGTTGAACTAGAATTCCCAACAGTCCTAGACAACATAATCATTAGTCAAGACTGAACCATGCTGGAAACTGAAATCCAGCACCGTATAGAATACTGTTCTTGTCTGAATTGACCATGTACTGTTTGCTACTACATGCATTGCCTTTAAAACAGGTCTTGTTTTGGCATTGATTGTTGCCACTATGCGTAACCAGTAATGATTTTAAAATAATCGTTGCCTGGACAGAACCATTAGCTGTATGTGATTATGTTCCTAAAACACATACCAAATGCAGTATATTAAATTAAGAGACTCTGTAGCCCTCCAGAATGTTGTTGCATTATAATTTCCATTAGACCTACCCAGTCGTAGCAAGGGATGATGGGACTTACAGCCCAGTAATATCTGTTGGGCCACACTTTCCTCACCTCTATCGCAGACACCAGGCCATTTAAATCAAAGTATTTGCTTGTCTCTCTCTCTCTCTCTCTCTCTCTCTCTCTCTCTCTCTCTCTCTCTCTCTCTCTCTCTCCCCCCCCCCCCCCCCAATTACATTTCTTTAGCAGGGCCTGGAATGAATGAGCTAGAAATAACAATTTGATATGAATTATTTTCCCAGTTAACCTCTTGTAGCTAATTGCAATTTTATGAGAGTAAATATAATCTCTTTTGTACTATAACTTTTAATTGATAGTTATGAGACTATGGCCTCAATAAATTGTAGAGGAGGAATATTGCATGGTTTGGGGGCTGTCTTTTTATTGTGTTTTGAGCAAAAGCCTTATACACGCAGTGGACAGGAGGAGAATATATTTTGTATAAGAGCATCCAGTAGTTTCTAGCATTAACTATCTTGAAAAGAAGTAACAAGAAGTCGTTGTTTTGGTAACCTTTACGTAACAGGAATGGAAAATGTTGCTTTTTTCCATAATGAATCACAACTGTAACTATAATCAACTAAATAGGCAAAGGAATATTCTATGGTGCAGCTACACTGTAGAATTAATGCAGTTTGACACCCTTTGAACTGACATGGCTCAATACTATGGAATCATGGGAGCTGTAGTTTGGTGAGAGACAAATGTACCTTCACTTAGAGAAAAGTTGGCATCATAAACTTCATAGACTTAAGTCTATTTCAGCAAATGCATGGAGTTAGGCAAGAAATACACAGAGGTGGCTTTGAGCAATGAAATATAATGTATAACATCTGGTATTCATGGTGACCTCTAATCAGTACTGTCCCCCATGTTGTTCAACATATACATGAAGCCGCTGGGAGAGATCATCCGGAGTTTCGGGGTGCGGTGTCATCTGTACGCAGATGATGTCCAGCTCTGTCACTCCTTCCCACCTGTCACTAAGGAGGCTGTTCAGGTCCTGAACTGGTGTCTGGCCGCTGTGTCGGACTGGATGAGGGCGAACAAATTGAAATTGAATCCAGACAAGACGGAGGTCCTCTTGGTCAGTCGTAAGGCTGAACAGGGAATAGGGTTACAGCCTGTGTTGGACGGGGTCACACTCCCCCTGAAGATGCAGGTTCGCAGTCTGGGTGTGATCCTGGACTCATCGCTGAGCCTGGAGCCCCAGGTCTCGGCGGTGGCCAGGGGAGCATTTGCACAACTAAGACTTGTGCGCCAGTTGCGCCCGTTCCTTGGGAGGTCTGACTTGGCCACGATGGTCCACACTCTGGTTACATCCCATTTGGATTACTGCAACGCGCTCTACGTGGGGCTGCCTTTGAAGACGGCCCGGAAGCTCTAACTAGTACAACGGGCGGCAGCCAGATTAATAACTGGGGCGGCATACAGGGAGCCTTAAATACTTAAATTTAATTGCATCATTTTACCACTGGGAGGCAGCATGGTTGCATAGACGGGGTGACCCTGGTTCTTCAAGAAATCCACGCATCCTTCTTAAGCAAGGACAAAGGGCCCTTCCACACAGCTATATAATCCAGAATATCAAGGCAGATAATCCACAATATCCACTTTGAACTGGATTAACTGAATCCACACTGCCAGATAATCCGGTTCAAAGTAGATTTTATACAGCTGTGTGGAAGGCGCCAATGTTAAACAGCATTTTTTCCCAGTCCGGTCCCGTATGGCCCACCACAAAGGTGAGAAGAGTTTTCCTTTCCCTTTGGAAAATTTGCGCATACTCTTTTCCCTCCCAAACATCAAAATGACAGGGCTTAAAACCGATCTGAAATAAGGTGATCTCAAGTCATGCTATGTGGGAATTGTTCTTCCTTCACATGCTGTTGAACAAAGGAATTTGATATCTCCTTTTCTTTCCCTCATTATTGTGGATGATGTTCACACAAGTACGATTAAATGTCATATTGAAAAAAGAAAGGCAATTTAAATTTGATCAAACCAGCTGGTAATGAGATAGTGGAAGTAGACCTGAATATCATCCTCTTCTTACCGCTTTCTCTCTCTCTAAGGATGAACTTTTCTGTCTGTTTTGGAGGGGAAGGTTTGTATCTCTTTCATTTCACTGATTGCTAATTTACTTGTGTAGTTGTTGGTGGTGGTTTCACTTTTTGAAACCATTCTGAAAACCTTTAGATGGTTTAAATCCAACTATTTCTCTGTTTAACCACCCTCATGACAGAGTGTCCTGGTTTGGTAAATAACTTTGAGACACAGTAAGTACAGAAAATGCCCTCTCAGGTGGATTAAAGAGTTCCCATTTTTGCTCCTCTTAGCTGTTTCCCCAAGGAACACTGTAAATGCAGGTTGTCAATTATAAATAATAATAATAATAATAATAATAATAATAATAATAATAATATGGCTAACAACTGGGAGAACATATCTGATACAAAAGGATCCAGCAAAAGGAGCAACACCAGGAAACTACAGGCCAATAACGTGTCTGCCCACTCTGTTTAAACTACTGACTGGCATCATAGCTGACAGAATTCAAGACTATCTTGAAGAAAAGGAAAAAAAACATCTTGCCAGATGAACAGAAGGGCAACAAACGGAAAAGCAGGGGCACAAAAGACCAGTTATTAATTGACAAAATGATTCTGGAGAACTGTAAAAGCTGAAAAGCAAATCTTCACACGACGTGGATTGACTACAAAAAGGCTTTTGACTCACTCCTACATAGCTGGATCATCAAGTGCCTGGACACCATCGGGATTAGTAAAAACGTTGGCACCTTTATTGAAAACATGATGGAGCACTGGAAAACTGAACTGTTTGTTGGAAATGAAAGCTATGGACTTGTCAACATCAGAAGAGGAATTTTCCAGGGAGACTCCTTGTCCCCTCTGCTTTTCATTATTGCCATGATCCCTCTGTCAACAATCTTAAAAAAAAAACAAATCTCGGCTATCAAACATCTAAGAAATCTCACAAAATTTCTCATCTGATGTACATGGATGACCTGAAGCTGAAATCCAAACTCTGACACTGTCCAAATTTTTAGCACTGATATCAGCATGGAGTTTGGTTTGGACAAATGTTCGACAGTGGCACTGAAGAAGGGAAAATCATTGAAAGTGAGGGCATAAATATGCCTAATGGCCAAATAAAAGTGTCACCAGCCAGAGGCCTATAAATATCTGGGCATATTACAGCTGGACAACATCAAGCATGAACATGTGAAAACTGTGGTCAGCAAAGAATACACACAACAAGTCAGAAAAATTCTCAAAAGCAAGCTCAATGGAGGCAACACAATCAGGGCCATAAACACTTGGGCCATACCTGTCATGAGATATACTACTGGCATCATAAACTGGACACAGGCAGAACTGGATAATTTGGACAGAAAAAAAAAAGAAAACTCATGACCATTCATTATTCACTGCACCCTTGCAGTGATGTTGACTGGCTACATCTGCCTAGAAGATCTGGTGGAAGAGGACTCTTTCAAGTAAAACAAGCAGTCAAAGAAGAAGAACATATAGCAGACCTGAAAATGTGGGCAATATTTAAAAACATTTTTTAAAATGTTATCTACTTCAGTTGCTTTTTGACTTTAGCAGTTTATGGGTGTCATGCCTGGTTTTGGCCCTAAACTGTGGTTCCAGACACCTCCAAGAGCAGAACCAAAAAAAACCTTTCCCCATCCCCATGAAAACCCATCATGTGGAGTATTGTGGCTCACAAAACAGCCTTGACACAGGGACAGGTCTGCCTTGGCCAAGGCAAGGTGCTTGATAGGACTTCGCTATCCTTAATAGTAGTATAGCAGAAAATACAGTTTGAGTTTATGTTGGTGAATAAGAGTCCTCCTGTATTTGTTGTTTTGTTTTGTTATTATGTGCCATCAAGTTGGCTCTGATTTAGGATACTCTATGAGTGGGAGACCTTTAAGAAATTGGGATAGTTCTACATTGTATAATTAATGCAGTTTGACATCACTTTAACTGCCATGGCTCAATGAATTAAAATTGAGCCATGAATTATGTGCAATAAACTAAGTTATGATTTTGGTTAATGGGAGTGATAGCTCAGTGAAACATTAGCACTCTGGCAAAAAGAAGTTGTAAAACTACAAATTCCATAATTTCATAGCACTGAGCCATAGTAGTTAAAATGATGTCAAACTGCATTAATTTGATAGTATAGCTGGCTGCACCAATGGCCATAAACAACCTTGCTCAGGTCTTGCAAATTGAGGGCTACGGTGGCTTTTTTGATTGAGTGAATCTGCTTGTAATGTGGCTTCCCCTTTTCCCATTGCCTTCCTCTTTACTGGCCCCCTTCCCCAATTGTCCTGTTTTCTCACAAAGCCTGCAGTTTAGTCATTTCAGATTCAAGTGGATTCAGGCTTCATTTGCCCCCAAATGAATAAAACGTATTTACTTGTCTCCAGCAGCCTATTACAAATGAGTTGATTTTCTTCCTGTTGGCTCTCTTGACTATCTAACTTTCATTACCAGACAGAGAAATTAGGAATGCAGTGGCATGGGTGATTCTGACTTAGATATTTAATTATATTGGAGGACTTCATTACTTCATTTAGTTTCTTCATAGCTTCCCTTTCTGATGTCTTGACTACAGTTTCCATTTTGATTTATAACTGAGCCAAGATAGAGAGAATCTTTAACTACTTTGATGTCTTTATCTTCTTCCACTTTTAAGTTATGGAAATCTTCTGTGGCTGTTAAAGCCAGCTGGGAACTCTGTTTTCTTTTCCATTTCTTCTGTTCTCCTTGCCTACTCTCACCCCCATGTGTGCCTGGGTGGGCTGAAATCTCACTGGGCTTCTTGAAGCAGATTAACAATGAAATGGTTGGCTGGCTCCTCTGCCCATTGACTTGTGGTTTCTGGCTGCATTATGCAGGCTGATGTCATCGTGCAGCCAGAAGGGCAGCCCTGATGTGTTAATGGCAAGCCATTCAGAGGCCTGTAAGTGTCAAACAGAAAAGGGAGGTGGGGGCATTTAAACAGGAAGTTCCTCCATCACAAAGTATTAACAGGCTTACTGGGTCAGGCAAACAGTCGATTCAATTCACTATCTAGTCTTGACAAGAGCTAAATCTGGAAGATGTTTTTTACAAATAAATTTACCATGGACTTCCAAGGGTTCCATGCACGGACTCAGTGAACTAGGTCCCAAAATATGTTTTTCCTTCCTCCAATTTGTTATTTTGTTTTTTTCTGGTCACAGTGCATATTGAGTGAAAATTGTAGTCTTTTTTCATCTGCTCATTGTATAGACAATTTGACTATTTCTATAAAATACAATAAAACTGACATGTAAAATAATAGTGTGTATGTTTAATATTAATTATTCGGGGGGTATAATTTTTGTCAGACTCTCAAATGGGCCCATGACCCTCAAAAGGTTAAAGAACACTGTCTTGAGCAGTCCATTTATTTGGAGGCAACTCAGGGAGACTAGGGAAAGGAAATGATGTTGTCCTTGTCTTTGCAGCAATATGTGGACTAGAATGGATTTTCTTGAGAGGTCCTGCAAGATGTTTTTGTGTACCTTCAAGCTGTTTCCAGTTTATGGTACCCTTAAGGCAATCCTTAAATCCTTTTTTGCAAGGTTTGCCTTTGACTTCCTCTGAGGTGGAGAGAGTGTGATGTGGCCAAAGTTTCCTGGTGTGCTTCATTAGCTGAGTGAGGATTTGAAACTTGGTCACTATAGTCATAGTACTCAAACCACTACACAACTCTGGCTGTTACTCATGCAAAGCTTCTTAGTAATCCCATTTATTGTGCTCCAAAGTTGTAAGGAATTGCCCCTGTACCCAGTTCTGGTCCTTCACCATTGATCTGTGAGGAGTCCCTTACACTGAAAAAGCATGCAAGAGATATTATGTCGATTCCCTAAGCATCTACTATGATATGTGGAAAGTGTGGCTTGTGTGCTGGATGTCAGCTGCCAAATCCATCCCCCAAGTCCAATTTTTGTCCCCAAATGTCATCTGGTTTCACATGAACCCTGGCTGGTTTTAGGCTAAGAGATGCCCTTATTCCTAATAGGAGGTGATCTGGAAGTTGAAAAGTGTCTCTGTTAGAACTAAAAAGGCCAAGAAGAGGCAAAAGAAAGAAGAGTCCCCCAATTTTCCTAGGCACAGCTAGTGGAAACACAAGTCAGGGCCTTCCCGGTAGCTACACTCTGGAGCTCTCTGGAGCCAGAATGGCCCCCTCCTTGCTGACCTTCCAGCCACACACTTGGAACAATGGCAATGCTTCCCAAGGGATCCCGGGACTGGTAATCCAGAATGACATAATGTTTCAAAGGTCTGGTGTTTTCCCATGTTCAAATGAATGTTCTATTGCAAGTTGTTTGAAAGCAAGTTATGTCAGAATCCAGTATCAGTCTCATGTTTTCAGATCATTTATACTGAGTTGGATTTGATCATTTTGTTGCATTATATTTCACTTTTAGCCAGCTATAAAGTGACAGAGAAGTGTAATTAATAAATAAAATGAAATAGTTTAATCTCCAAGTTTATTCTCAGCCAAACAGATGACATTTTATCATTCTCGCTAGACCTGCAAGTTTTGTTCCTTGAGCAGTTAGAATATTTATGGACATTCAGTAGTATCTTGTTAACTCCATCAATTGATATTAAACATAATACTACCCGGTGGTGGGGAAGTTCCATCTCGTACTCTGAAGAAGATGGTGTCAGGTAAAGACCAGATGTTAAATGAAACAGCAGGTTTTGGTATGCCTGCTAAGCACTGGGAAGAATTTACTGAGGAAGAAATATTTCCAATTGTCATCTGGCCAGTTTTAAACTAGCTTGACTAATTTGTTGCCACCTGAATTCCTCCCCTGCTTGACTATAGCTCAGCTTTAGTGTTAATCCCTTCGGGAGGGAAGGGACCAAAGCTGGATGATGGAACACACACTTCGCATCCAGAAAGTCTTAGTTTAATCCTTGGTATCATTATATGAAGGGTTCATGTCAGAGGTGATGGTAAAAACAATTTTTCTGCTTGAAGTACTGGCAGAGCTGCAGCCAAGCATCCCAGATAGTCATTTTCTATAGAAACAAACCAGAGTCTTCTTGGATTACAAGTTTTAGAATCCCTTAGACAATATTATCAGTTGTTTTATTGTCTAGAGAATTCTCGGAGCTGTAATTCAAAAGTGACTTCTCTAAAATTTGAGACAAGCAAGTCTGTTATACATGTTAAACATTCCTTATCTGGAATTCTGAAATTCTGAATATTCTAAAATTGTCTGTACGGGTAACTGAGATAGTGATATTTTTGTTTTCTGTTGCTTCACTGTGCACACTCAAGCACACCTTATCAACAATATTGTGTATAAGACTAGCTTCAGGGTATGTATATGAGGTGTTTATGAAGCATGGATGGATTTCACTTTTAGATTTGGGTCCCATCTCCAAGATAGGTATGAATATGCAAATACAGAAATACCAAAAAAAAAAACCAAAAGATCCAAAACACTTTTACTACCATGCATTTTGGATCAGGGATACTCAGCCTGTATTAGATAGAGTCCTATGTGCCTAAATACATAAATTGGCATACCTTTCCTCCAGTAAGCAAAATTTGTTGTTAGTGGGTGCTTTTAGGACTTATGATGATGGTATTGGCTGCTTTTGTTGGCCAGATTTGTTTAGAGGTAACATCCCTTTGTTTACTTATTTATATTTATAACTTACTTTTCTCCCTGTGAGCTTCAGTTAGTGCACATGAGCCCAAAGTAATGTGCATGATACATCTCAGTTTATTTTCACAACAGCCTTCTGGGTTAGGCTGTGCTGTGACAGATTGATTGTCCATTTTATCCACTGACCTCCTTTGCTCTGTGGGAGACTTCACCATTTCCAAATTCCAGTCCTAACCAATATATCAGAAATAAATCAATAACCAATATGAAGAAATAAATCCTGTAGAACTTCCTCCTAGGCAAGCAAGAATATGATGGCTACTTTAATAGGCATTTGGAAAGGGCTATTTCTAATGGAGCCCCCGGTGGCGTAGTGGGTAAAGCCTTGCGACTTGAAGGTTGGGTTGCTGACCTGAAGGCTGCCAGGTTCGAATCCCACCCGGGGAGAGCGCAGATGAGCTCCCTCTATCAGCTCCAGCTCCATGTGGGGACATGAGAGAAGCCTCCCACAAGGATGGTAAAAACATGAAAAACATCCTGCCATCCCCTGGGCAACGTCCTTGCAGATGGCCAATTCTCTCACACCAGAAGTGACTCTGGTCGCTCTTGACACGAAAAAAAGAATTGGGATGACACTCTGAGATGAACACTGTCCATTGCCACTTGCTGTTTCTTCCCACAGGGATTACGTCAATGGCAGATTGCAGTCTGCGCTCACACACTGCAGCGCTTACTATGTGCCAGCTTCCTTCCTCTGAACACGACGCCACAAAGTTCAGTGGGCAGAAACAGACCCATTGTGAAAAAGCTGCCATTTAAAAAACATTTTCTGATTCTGGATATTGAGCCTTATGTTTTGAGGTCTGAGGATTATACCAAAGGAATGGCTTTTTTCCTCCATGTCCAGTTGATGGCTCAATCTGTTATGTCACTTGCCAAGGGAGTTGGCTTAAAACTGGTGAAATGTGACAGCTGATCCAGTTCATTGATCTGAAATCCCCTGTTGGTCTTCCTGAAGCAATTATACTGTAGACTTTGAGAAGGCTAAATTATTCAGATTCCTCAAAGAGAGACAGCAGTGTCTGAGGATAGAACCAAAGGAACGATTTCAAAGAAAGACAAAATATCAAATGACACAGAGCAAAGCTTGTTGAAAATATTCCAAGGAATGTATTGGAGCAATGTAAAACATGGGAACGGTTGTCAAAAGAACCAGCTGTTTCCACAACTGTGAGAGTGGTGCACTTGTATCCATTAATAAGGGACAAAAAGACATGTCAGTGGATTAGATTATCTGAACAAATGTAGCGTTTTTGTATCTCCTGAGATTTGTTGCAAGAAAATACATATACACTTGCAATGCTTACAGGACCTTCCAGAGAAATAAAGTTCACACACAAAGCAATATGTACAATTAAACCTCAACATTTATAAGTTTATCTTTTTCAGAGGTAGTTTTACATGGATTTGATTATATAACCTCTCTAAGTCATCTAGTGCGACTCTGTAGTTATATACAATTAACATGTGCACACTCGGTAGTCCAATGCACATATTTATGGTCACATTTCCCTAGTAGTTTGGCTTTCTGCTCAGTCCAGTGTGTCAGTCTGAAAATTATCCCCACCTCACAACTGTAGTCCTGTGTTTGTGGGCATAGAAGACATGTGGCAAGGTGCAGGTGAGATAGCTCAAGGTCAGGACCATGGAGAGCTTCCTATGGAGGAAGACTAAAAATAAGGCTGCATACCAGCCTTTGGAGGCAGCAGTGTACTACAAGCGCTGGTCTGGAGCTGACATCCTGCCAAGACTGTGGGGGAATTTCCTCTTTCCCAGAGGAAGCCTGTCTGGTAGTTCAAGGGATTGCATTCTGATTCAAGAGGCCGCCTTCTAAATCCCTGCTCTGGAACCAGGAGTGAAGATCTCACTGTCTGCTTGGTTTCTTCCTTCATGGGAGCCTTAAAACTCTTCTCTAACAGAAGAATGAAGGCCATCTAACATGATCAAGAACAAAGGAAGATTTTGGGTCTCGGCGGGGGTCATTCACCACACTAATAAAAAAAACCCCACACATTTGCAAGAAACAATCATATGCCTTGTTTCAAATAAAGTCAATGTTTACCAACCGAAAGGTTGGGTTGTCAGCTATTGGATCATTTCAGCAATCTGCAGAAACTTATCTGTGAGTGATGGGTGAACATGCAAAGCCTCTGAACATGCATGATTCAAGCAGCAGACTTTGTACTCCTTGTTTAGTTATTTGATTTATGTCTTGTCTTTATCCCTAATGGGACTCAAAATTACTTAGAACATAAGTTTATGGCAGAATAGCATCCGAACTGCTTGGCTTCACACCAGTCATCAAGCAAGCTGGCTATAGATTTTGGATTCTTCATCTGTTGAGAATTAACTGTATCTGTATGGATCTTATTGAACACTTATAACTGATCAAAAAACTGCAGAAGGGGAAGAGACATTTTGTGTTGATGACATTCATATCTTGAATTAGATATTTATGAGTGTCGATGATATTACCTGAAGTAGTTTGAAGACCTCTGACTTGGACAGCTTGGACAGAATACGAGTGGATATTGAACCAAACTTTTTCAAATACACCATACAAAGAGATTGAAGTCAATCTTAAATGCACATATATGTATAGGATTTTATTTTATTCTTACATGTATCCCCCCCCTTTTTTTAGGTTTATGTACGTGGTCCCCCCTCCTTTTTTTCCCCTCAGTCACACCCTATCCTTTTGTTGTTGCACTGGTCGATGACTATGTATATATGTATGTCTATCACAAGTCTGGCAAACACTTACAATAAAAATTATTTTTTAAAAACGACCTCTGACTTCAAGCTACTCACACTGGTCAAATAAAAATAGAGTAAAATAAATAGTCCTTCCTCCAGTGATGTAGATTCAATCTAATTTTAGATGTAGTGCCAGCTTGTGGCTTCCATAATTGTGGGATGGTGAATCTGTTCCAGGTTTTTAGACTGAGTTTTAAAGTTGCTATCAAAAGTGTTGAAATCTTTTCAAAAAATAGAAGTTCACATCCTGTTGATATGGAAACCACCAGTCACCCTGGTTTAGATGCATTTAAATCTCCAGCTGATCTGTAGCATATGACAGTTATCTCCTGCTTTTTCCAGAAGTCTGCCTATTGCATATATAAATTGGTGTATGAATAATACAGGCCTCCAAAATCTTTTATACTGTAAATTCCAGCACATTGACTATGTTGGCTTGGGCACCTGGGGAGAAGTACTCCAACTGCCTCTGAAGATCTACCTCTTATATAAATGAAAAGGTCACTATAGTAAAATTCCTATATTCACAGGAATACATTCCTGACTGGACTGTGGTTACCTGGAATTGTGGATATGGTTGAACACCATTAAACCAATGTCTTCTGATCCCAGCATGCAATAAAGTTGCACTAGAGTACCTAGTGAAGGAATTCCTCTAGAAATTTTCTAGGGTCTTCAACATGACTCACTCGTAACTGCAATATTGGAGAACCTAGAAAATTTGTAGACTGCAGAAGAAGCATTTTTCTGAAGGTGCAGGTAGGTGAAACCCTAGATATGGATTCCATGGTTAACAGAGACTTACTGTGTGTACTGGTGGGCTATGGATAAAGAATCTCCAGTCCAGACCATGTAATGCCCATTCCAGACATCCTAAGGTTACATTTAATTTCAGCAATATCTGTGTTAATGGAGCTGGCAGAGGCTGGGATTTTCCAGCAAAGTATAATTGATCTGCTATACTGTGATGACCAGATGTTTTGAGGCAATATCCCCAGCAGTCCAATGATAGTAGTAGCTGGCTGGCAACATCTGGAGGAACAAGTGGCTCATCCTCAGGCTAGAGGTTGACTCCTATCCCAAGAGAAGACAGTGATAAGTAATTCCATTTCTTTAAAAAGGGTAGAAGGTGGAACTGTTTTAAAATTATTTTTCTTCTGGAGGGAGTAGAGTTGAGTTTCTATAAGAACATTTCTTACCTTAGTTCATGAGCTTTTGCCACCTATGAAGATACCCACAACTATAATAGCATAAACACCTTCTGTTAATAATAACCTATATGTGAGAAAGCTTGTGTTGTGGTTATCTTACCTTTAGAAAAAGGACTTTCAAAGCCCACTGATATTAAACAGCATTTTCACATAAAATGAACAGTTAGCAGTCCAATGTTTGCAGGTTGAAATGTTGCTGATTGGATTATTTGAAGATTTGATTAATATGGTCTTTTCAGAAAACTGTAGTTTTCCAGTGTAATTCTATGGTCAGTTTCCATAATTGATCATATAGTTGTGTTGCAGGAGCTAGAGCAGGCATCCTGAAACTGTGGCTCCCCTGCTGTTTGGGCCTTCAACTCCCAGAATTCCTGACCGTTGAACAAGCAGGCTAGGGTTTCTGGGAGTTGAAAGCCCAATCAGCTGAAGAACTGCAGTTTGAGGGTGCCTGATCTAGAGATTTCCAGAGAGAACACTGCTCTAGGCATTCTTAGGTCCTCCAGTGTGGTTTCATGGTCAGCTTCTGGCAAATGTTGATTGTAGAGCCACACTGGAGGACCTAGAGATTCCAAGAGAGTAGTTCTCTCAGGTTTAAAAAGGAGTTTTTTTATTTGTGGTTTTTTTACTTTCATGGAGTTCTGCACTCCGAAACCCACTGAATGTGGAGGACCAACTATAGTATAAATTTCCAATATTATGACTGCTGCCTTTGTTTTTTTTTTAAATTTTAGGCACCTGTATCTGTAACAGCTTCATAGTATCCAGCAATTCAGCAAGTGCAGGTTTTTCTTGCTAACGATGAGGTGAAGTAAGGTCAGTAACTGAATTTCAGATTGACCATGCTGTTGGTCAAAGCAGAGGGTCTGTTGGACAAAGGTAATAAGCTAACAGCAAATTTGTTGAAAAGTTAACAGCAGCTGGGGAATGATTAACTTAAGTAGTTTAGTCCTTAAGGGAGGCTGGATATGAGAAATGAATTAAATCCTTGCCTTAAACCCAGTGGCTTGTGAAAGTTTCCAGGAGGACCATTATCTGAACTGAGGTTTCCTGGTAGTGTAGTAAAAGGCCTCTTTATTCTGGAGTCTAGATGAAATTTTAATACCTGGTTAGACTATTCAGTAGAGAATTTTGAATTGGAGGGCTTCATAAGAAAATTCTTTGTAACAATGGTCCCATGAAGGCTGTCAAAGTGCAAGCTGCAGTATTAATCTATCTACAGTAATTTCTTGCTGTTTTAATCTGTACCAGGATAAGGGTTTTTAAAAATCCATTCCTATATCTTGAAGCAAATACAGGACTTGGTCCATCTGCATGTAAGGTGACCAACTTGCTGAAGCTAAGCAGGTTAGGGTTTGATCAATGCCAGGAAAAATAAATGCCCTGTTGACCCCATGTACTCCAGGTGGAGTTCAGTTGTGGTTAAGGGGAAGAATGCAAATGGAAGAATAAAATAAATGTAAACAACTGATAGTATGGAAAGGAGGGAAACAACCAACATATATGGGAATGTGTGACTTTCCAGCTTGGACTGAAACTTCTGTCAGCCATAGTCAGCATAACCAATCATGAGGAACTGTGGGATTTGCAGTCTAGAAAATCTGGAAGATCACACCTTCTCTGTATCACACTTTCAAGTTCATCTTTCCTGGTGCCTTTTCACATTACGCAGTTATAGCACTATGATTCCATTTTAACTGCCTTGGCTCCATCCTATGGAAACCATTCCAATCAGGGGCTTCCTGTCAGTGACTGCTGGTAACTTTCATATCATTGAAGAAGGGAATCTACACTAGGTTTTAGACCAAATATTCTAGTGCTACACCCATATTTGTCTGGTGCTATTTTTGCCACCAGTGTTTTACTTAACCCCACAACCCTGATCAAACAAGTAAGCATTTATAATCAAAGCTATTTTACTGTCTTACATTTGTGGAAAGGTGAACAATTGTTTTCATGATTTCAGAAGTTCTATTATAACAGTCTTTGCAGAACCTTAATTGGCAGGCTCAAGATCTGTGGGCACTTTCACATCGCACAATCATAACACTATTATTTTATTTTTACTGCCATAGTCTACTCTATTCTGTGGAATCCTGGGAGTGATAGTTTTGTTGCTGTCAATGACGGTCAAGTCAACTTTGACTTATGGCAGACCCAAGAATGAGAGACCTCAAGTCACCATTATCCAAGAAGGATGTTGACAAGTTGGAAGGAGTCCAGAAAAAGACAACCAAAATGATCCAATTTTCTTGAAGCCAAGCCCAGTAAGGAATTACTTTGGGAGCCGGACATATTTAACTCTGAGGAAAGATGGCTGAGAGGGAACATGATAGTAATTGTTTACATATTTGAAAGGATGTCATAATGATCAGGGGGCAAGCTTGTTTTCTGTTGCTCTAGAGACTGGGATATGGAACAATGGATTTAAATGGAAGGAAAAGAGATTTCACTGGAATATTAGGAAGAACTTCCTGACCACAGTAGAATATGCTGCTTCGGAATGTGGTGGAATCCCTGAATCAAGTCTTGCAGATTCAGGGCCGTAGTTTCTTTGAATGACTCCATGCATCTAGATTATGGTCTTCTTCTTTTCCTACTGCCTTTGAATTTACCAAGCTTTATTGTTTTCTCTACTGCATCTGGCAATTTAAGGAGTGGCATTTAGCATTTTCAGGCACAGAGCTCACCAGAGTTTTTTAAAAAAATGCCTGGGTTCTACAGCAGTGAAAGGGGACAGTGCTATCATGTAGACTTAATCCAGACAAGACAGAAGTCCTCCTGATCAGTTGAGTGGCCGATTGGGGTATTACAATCCCCCTGAGGACACAGGTCTGCAGTCTGGGGGTTCTCCTGGACTCATTGCTGATGCTTGAGGCTCAGGTGTCGACAGTGGCCAGGAAGGCCTTTACACAGTTAAAACTTGTACACCAACTGTGACCTGACTCGAAAAGCCTGACTTGTCTACGGTGGTCCGTGTCTTAGTTACATCCAGAATGGACTACTGTAGTGCACTTTACCTGGGGCTGCCTTTGAAGATGGTTTGGAAACTGCAGTTAGTGCAAAGGTCAGCTGCCAGATTACTAACTGGGGCTAGCTATAATGACCTACCAGACTGCTATTAAAGCAGCTCCACTGGCTTCCAACAAGTTTCCAGGCTCAATTCAAGGTGCATGTTATTACCTATAAAACTTTATATGCTTTGGGTCCAACCTATCTTCAAGACTGCATCTCTTTCTATGAACTGGCGCAGGGCTTCGAGATCGGCAGGGGAGGTCCTTCTCCCGGTCCCACCACCATCTCAAACACTATTGATGGGGACAAGAGAGGAGGCCTTCTTTGTGGTGGCTCCCCGGCTCTGGAATACCTCCCAAAGGAGATTAGATTAGCCTCCACCCTTCAATCCTTCTGATCCATCCTAAAAACATGGATGCTTAAACAGGCTTTTGACCTCGAGTAGGCTGAAATGGGCCATATGCGGTTGACACTCTGGCACTTTAGTTGTGAAGTGATGGCAGCTAGTTCTATCTATGGATATTCTCTGTTTTTAAAATTGTGCTATTTTGATTTTATTAAGTATGTTGATAGGGGCTGTTTAATTTTATAATTTTATATGATATCATTTTATACTCATGTACCGCCTTATATTGTATGCTGCACCCTGGAGTGCCTTTGTGCCTGAGTTCCTTAGGGGAGATGGTGGCTGGATAGAAATAAAGTTGTTTATTATTATTATTATTGACACAACAATGTTGTATGACACAGCAAACAAGACAGACATGCTGGATTTCGTTTCACAAAACCACAAGTCGAACACTTCCCAAGTGTCTAGGACTGTGTGATGTATTTTCAGATGATGCGTGCAGATCCCAGCAGGGTGGCCTTTTGCAGTTGGCAGATCGTAATTTTGTCAATGTCTATTGTTTCCAAATGCCGGCTGAGATCTTTTGGCACAGCACCCAGTGTGCCCATCACCACCGGGCCCACCTGCACTGGTTTCTGCCAGAGTCTTTGCAGTTCAATCTTGAGGTCCTGATAGCGGCTGAGTTTTTCCTGTTGTTTTTCGTCAATGCGACTGTCACCTGGGATGGCAACATCAATTATCCAAACCTTATTCTTTTCCACAACTGTGATGTCTGGTGTGTTGTGTTCCAGAACTTTGTCAGTCTGGATTCGGAAGTCCCACAGTATCTTTGCGTGTTCATTTTCCACGATCTTTGCTGGTTTGTGATCCCACCAGTTCTTTGCTGCTGGCAGGTGGTACTTGAGGCATAAGTTCCAATGGATCATTTGGGCCACACAGTTGTGCCTCTGTTTGTAGTCTGTCTGTGCAATTTTCTTACAGCAGCTGAGGATATGATCAATGGTTTCATCGGTTTCCTTGCACAGTCTGCATTTTGGGTCATCAGCTGATTTTTCGATCTTGGCCTTAATTGCGTTTGTTCTTATGGCTTGCTCCTGGGCTGCAAGGATCAGGCCTTCTGTCTCCTTCTTCAGGGTCCCATTCGTGAGCCAGAGCCAGGTCTTCTCCTTATCAGCTTTTCCTTCAATTTTGTCAAGGCGGCGAGTACAATGAAAACACCGCGCCCAGGGCCATAGCCAGAAAAAAATGGGGGGGGGGGGAAGGGAATTGAAACTTTCTTAGCGAATCATGAAGTGTAGTTCCATAACGCAAAATAATTTAGAAATCAGGCTCCATGGATAAACTTCAGTGGATACTCAAGAAGACAGATAAACTTCAGTGGACACTCATGGGGATTTGGTTAATCCGTTAAAATTCATGAGTGAACCATTAAAAAAAAACCCTGAAAATTTATTGGGGGGGTCGAACCCCTACCCGTCCCCCGCCCCGCCCCGCCCCCGCTACAGCCCTAACCGCGCCCAATAGGGCTCTGACGTCCTGATCTGCCTGCGCTGTGGAAATACGGTAGGAGAAGCGTGCGCTTCTTGGCGGAACCTTACGGGCGCTGGGCCGCTGTCGGCGTGGCTCTTCCCTCTGCAGTGGGCGCTTCCCTGTCCCGGGCAGGTGTCGGCAGAGGCTGGAGCTGGAGCTGCGGCTGCGGCTGGGGCGGGTCTCTAGGGCCTCAGGGCGAGAGGGGAAGAGAGGACAGCCTCACACCTCCGGCTGCATTCGCCCTGCGTCGTCTTCTCCCTGGGAAGAAGAGAATCTCGCCGTGTCGCGGGTGGAGTTTCCCTCAGTGGCTGACAACCCACGCGGGTCGTGCTACCGGCCTCAAGAAGAAGGGAAAGGAGGAAGGAGAGAGACACCAAGGGCGGCTCCGAAGAGGAAAGGGGACTTTGGTAGTCGGAAATCGCCCATGAATGGCCGCGTCGGGGGCCTCGGAAGGATGGGCGAGAGAGCAAAGGAGTGACCCCCGCTTTGCCGAGGCCCAGCAGCACAGATCGCTGGACCTGAGGCTGGGGGCGCTGGGCTTTGGGGGCGCTGCCTCCTGAATTGGGGTGCGTTTCCTCTTGACGCGGGAGCCACTGGACTTTGAAGGGCAGCAAGGGTTTTCCCCTCGAGGCAGACGCCCGATTTCTTCTTCATCTTCTTTTCGTCCTCCTCCCGAGTCCTGTCTTCGTCCCACAGCTGGCGATGGAGGTCCCGGCGCCGGTGGGCTGCACGGAGGTCCCTCTGCCCCCCGACCTGAAGGAGCTGGAGAGCAAAGTGGGGCAGAGGCCCCCCGAAGGGCTGCTGCGCTGGCTGCGGGAGGACCCCACGGCGCACTTGCTCCGGAGCAGCCCCGGCCGGGGGTTGCGCCACGGCTTGGGCGAGAAGATCAAGGCTCTGAAGCTTGAGCTGGTGAGTGACACCCGGCAGGTCCCACCCTCTCCCCCCCCCCCCCCAACCCTAAGAGACCCGCTCTGGCATTTCATTCCCTCGGGAGCAGGCATGGGCAAACTTGGGCCTTCCAGGGGTTTGGACATCCTCTTTCCCAGAGGAAACCTGTCTGGTAGTTAAAGCAGGCATGGCAAACTTGGGCCTTCCAGGAGTTTTGGACTTCAACTCTCACAATTCCTAACAGCCGGTAGGCTGTTAGGAATTGTGGCAGTTGAAGTCCAAAACCCCTGGAGGCCCCAAGTTTGCCCATGCCTGAGTTCAAGGGATTGCACTCTGATTCAAGAGGCCACCTCCTAAATCCCTGCTCTGGAACCAGGAGTGAAGATCTCACTGTCTGCTTAGTTTCCTCCTTCATAGGAGCCTTAAAACTCTTCTCTAACAGAAGTATGAAGGCCATCTAACATGATCAAGAACAAATGAAGGTTTTGTGTCTGGACAGGGGTCATTCACCACACTAATAAAAAAACCCCACACACATTTGCAAGGAACAGTCATAAGCCTTGTTTCAAATAAAGACGATGTTGACCAACTAAAAGGTTGGGTTGTCAAGTATTGGATCATTTCAGCAATTTGCAGAAAGTTATCTGTGAGTGACAAGTGAACATGCAAAATCTCTTCACATGCATGATTCAAGCAGCAGACTCTGTACTAAAACACCCAGAGGGCCAAAGTTTGCCCATGCCTGCTCTGGAGTGTGGAAGGGAGAGATTCCCCTCCAAAGCACCTCCCCCCCCCCCCCCACACACACACACATTTTTCTTATTGCTAGGGTTAAATGGGTCCCACTTGACTACTTCCAGTTAGAGAACTCTAGAACTGGGAGGGTTCCCAAGAGATAATTTAGTCCAACCAACTGCTAGTGCTTCTGATTCTAGAATTCTAGAAGTGGGAATTGGGAGGATTCCCAGGAAAACATCTAGCCCAACCCCTGCTGGTGTTGCAATCTGCATCATAATGTCCTAGAACTGCAGCTGTAGAAAGAACCCCCTGAAGGATTGATACCGTTTGACACCAGTGTCAATGATGCGGAAGCATGGGAATTGTAGTTTGGTGAAGTACCAGCATTCATTGGCAGAGAAGGCTAAAGGCCTTGTCAAACCCCAGGATTCCACAGCATTCGGCCATGGTAGTGAAAGTGGTATCGTAGGGCATTAATTCAACAGTTTATTTATTTACCATATTTATCTCCTGTCCTTCTCAACCTCGAAGGGGACTCAAGGCGGCTTTAGATTTAGGCAACTACTCAATGCCTTAAACATCATACATTTAAAATAAACAGTAAATTAAAATTAATACAAATTAAACATTTAAAAACATTACAATCACTATTAAAACTATGCCATCCACAATCGTAGTTTGAGCCACTCCAGTAGTCATTGCACATATTCCTTATCCATCAATTCATCTATTGCACTGCAGTTATTCTCAGAAAGCTTGATCCCAAATACACGTGTAGATGCATCCCCCATCTACAGGTAATTTGAGATTCTGGAGTTAAGGATCTTATTCCTTCTCCTTTGCTTAGGAAACATACTTGATTGTCTTTCAGCATGGCCAGCCAACCTTGCAGAAAAACCTTACATCTCTGTTCCAAAGTCCAAATGGACAGCACTTCTGTTTATTCCCTGGATACATGTTTTTCCAGCCCAGCTCAGGTCTTGTCCCTCTCTTGCTGGCCATTATTTGCCATTTCTGCTTTGTCTCTCTTCCATTAAACTCAAGGCTGCATGAAGTTTCTTTCCCTGTCACTGGAGATTGGTACTGTAGTTAGTTCTGATATCAGGGAGATGGTGAACTCATTGCTGGATTTAGTTTGAACTTTAGCCAAGATGCTGAATTCTACCTCCCAAACAGGGTTATTTAAAAGTGGATTCAACCCACCCCACCCCCCACCCCGCCCTCAACATCAGAACCATCAGCCTCCTTTATCTTCTCAACAGCCAGGGATGTATGTCATACATGAAAATGATGAATGGCCTATGATTGGCCAGTGAGTCTCATGGCTGAGTGGGGACTCAAACCAGGGTAGGAGACTGAAGTCAGTTCCTTCTTCCCAGTTACTTTGAATGAACATTTAAAACACAGCTCAATTGTTCATTTCAGCTTCATAACTGAAGTCCTGGTTCAACACTTTTAATACATCTTTTCTGCTTTATAGTTCTATTTCTGAGAAATTCTCTGTGTTTTTTTAAACTGCCATTTCCTCTAGCATCATCATTTTTTCTCTACTCTCCATGGGATAGCCTTATTCTCCAATTGGGTCTCCTTTTCACCAAACCATTCTATTTTGGGGGCTCAATCTCCCCCTTCTCCTGAATTTATTTTCAAACTCTTCCTCTACCCAAGGTGGGTTTATAAAGCAATATTTCTGATCCACAATAGAATAGGAAAACACACAAATGAATCATACTTTTTCTCTGAAGAAAGGAAGGAAAGTTCCCCCAGTTCCCCTCCTTACATTTTTCATTCTGATTAACTAAAGCTTGATCTTCTCTTGATTGTTGTTGTTGTGTTCCTTCAAGCCCCCAGCTTAGGGAATCATAAGGTGATCCTATCATAGGGTTTTCTGGCAAGATTTGTTCAGAAGGTGTCAGGGCCGTAGCCAGAAATTTTTTTTGGGGGGGGGGGTGAAAATTTTTGGGAGGGGGGTTGAATCCCTAACCCCCTGCCCCGGCTACAGGCCTGTCAATATCTGCTTGAGATAGTGCCTGGAGGAACTCTTAATTTTTTGTGTCTCATAGACTTAGCATGGGGATTTGGTTAACCAGTTAAAATTCATGAGTAAACCAGGGTTTTTTTTTAACCTTAACAAGACCCAAACCACTATACCACACTGACTCTTCTTCTTTCTACACATGCCATCCCATTTATGTGTGTGTCTTGCATTTTTTCAATTCATCCATATCTATCTTGCTCTCAGTTTTTGAAACTCAGGCCATAATAAACCCTTTCCTCAAAGGTGCACTGCTGTCTCTTGTAATAACTAACAGATTAGCACAGTGACCAGGCTGCAGTTTGCCCTCCTAGAGAGAGGTATGGCCACCCTGCCTGCTATTCAGTTTCTTCCTGCCATGAGAGATCAACTTTTGGCTCTCAGTTTCTGAAAGAAAGAAGACATTTTATCATCCAGGCTCAGTTTCAGAGGCTGAATATGAGCCCAGGGCATTTCAGGTCTGTGTATCCATTTCTCTGTATCAATTTCATCTGCACTGCATGGACTGACACTTGATTGGAATGGGACTATTAGAAAGATTTCCATAAAAGTGAACCACAGGATTATGTTGCCTTAACGTTATCCACTAGTGGTTTCCATGTCTGTGGCTTAGTGAAGCCACTTTGGGTTTTAATGTGAACTTGAAATGAGCTGCCTAGTGTGCTGGACCTTATGCCCAAATACCCTGATCAGCTCCTGTGGACGTTTTTACCAGAAACAGATACATATTGCTGTTGTGGGTGGGCGGGTGCCTTCAAGTTGCCTATCATCTTATAGTGACCCCAGGAATGTCATAGGGCTTTCTTAGACAAGTGATCCTAACAGATAGTTTGCCATTTCCCTGAAATATATCTTACAGTCTTCATTCCAAGTGTACTATCACCAGGGCTGACCCTGCATAGCTTCCAGGGTCACACAGGATCTGTTACATTTAGGACTTTTCAACCTGTTATTATTATAGAGAAAATAAAAGGTAAGGACAGGAGAATTTTTCTCAGAGCTAGGAAAAGTCACTATTTTGGATTTCCCGAAATTCAAAGACAGCACAGTCAGAGGCACAGTTAAGGGGCATGTTTGTTGAGAGATTCTGATCACCTACAAAGTCACTTTCCCAAGTTCTGGTTCTTAGTTTAATTTCAAGGAAAACATTCACTACCCCATTCCAAACCTATATGATTTGTCCCATTCAGACAGCCATTTTAGTGTAGAATGAAGATGGGTAGAGTGGATCCATAAAGAAGCCAGCTTTCTCTGGAGGAGTCACTAAATCACTTCAGTTTTTGTGCCCAGCATTTCTTTGGCAATTGTATGCTAAACCTGCATTGACTTGTCAATTGGCACAGAACCATTTTCCAAAATGCTTTCAGTAGTGCTATTTGTTTTCTGGATCAACTCTTAGGAAACTTGATTGGTAAGTTGGCCTTTAGCAAAAAGTGGGTGGAATAATTTTCAAAAAAAATGATAACATCTTCCCTTTCTTCCCGAAGATTGTTTCCACCTCCTCTTCCTTCATTTTCTTCTCTTTTTTTGAGATGTGAGATGGGATGAGATGGTGAACAATTGTTTAAGAATGAAGGTTGCAGTCCTGCTTATAACCACCATTGAACACTGTGGAATATACTTCTTAAGAACATGAATATGATTTCATTACACAATCACTTTATGCTCTGTGTGTGTAGAGACTGAAATATAGTGGACTTGTTAAGGTGGTGAGCAACATGTTGAATATCTCATAGCTCACCTCTTATCTCAGCCATGGACACAGAAGGTGGCCCTTGGCTAACCATGTACTCTCATTGTCAGGCCCTCCTCTGCAGTTGTGCCTATTCATATTGATCTCCCTTACAATGCTGTTGTAAGGCTTATCATGACGATTTATGGGGAAGTGCCATTGTTTTTGAGCATCATCTTAAATAAATGCTAAGTGTGGTTTGCAAACCCACAAAGCAATTTTGTACATTCTTTCTTAGAATTAAGGGCCATTATTTTCAATTAAGCTTACTTGCAGGTATATAACTCTCTAAATCTGCAGCATTTTGTGGCAGCTGGAAAGGCATTTTCCACAGATAAAATTAACATATGATTCTGCAGAGGAGGGGAGAAATGTTCTCATCTGTCTCTCATTTGTATTTGTTTTTGCAAATGCAAACTTCCTTCTTCAGCAGAGATCTCAGGCATAACATATGGTGTTCAGTGCTGTTCATTTTTTGTTGTACATTTAGCTGTCATCCAGATCTTTGACTTAGATTTCAGCCTCTATGGTAGCTGGTAGTTTCCATATCAATGGGGCAGTGAATCCAGATTTGAGCTCTGTATTTAAATAATATGTTATGATGCTGAACCAAATTTGCGCAAAGTGTTCAGCACCCTGGATAGCACATTTGAAGTATGAATGCAGACCCAGAATTGATAGACTGTCCCACTAATTTGAAAGCCTCCATGGGCAACTGAAGTCTATATGTACTTACTTGGGAATAAGACATTTTAGATTTAATGGAAACTTCCAAATGGATAATATTGTGCTGTTAAGCTCTTGGGAATACATGAAACAGAAAAAAATATTGCCTTCTATCTAGTCCTTCCAGGATTTTACAAGTACACAGTGAATCCTTAACTTGATGTCCTAGTATGGCAACCAGCAGCCTTCTTCAAAGGCAGTAATGCAGTAAACAACAGGAACACAAACACTGACTTCACCAAACAATTCAGCCAATAAAATCCTTTGTGACTTTGATTTGGAACTCAACATTGAAATGGCTCATTCCCAGAAATCAACCTCATATGGAGAACAGTGAGAAATCCAGGTTTATCTTTAGATTGTTTTCCCAGGAAGAAAATAAGACTGAACAATTTCTCATCATCCACACATTAACTGGCTCTTTGCCAAAGGGATACATCTGCTGCCCAGCCTTAGCAAATTACCATTAACTTCTCTGATCTTTCTGAATGACTGAATGGTTTCAAAGATTGCATTAGGTTTTATATGCCATAGGCTTAATTTCAAATAGCAATTTCTTTTATTTACAAAGATTTTGAACAATGTGGAAGAAGAACAGTTTGGGATACATTAGGTCACAAAATACTTCTTTTGGAGACTGGGTTTCCCAGTGGTGAGCCTTAGATTGCTCTGGGCATAGTCTTGCATGCTACTACAATAAACCAAAACAAAACAAAAATAGGGGTAATCCTCCCTCCCTCTCTCCCCACAACAAATTGCCAGTGGGCAGTGCCATTCTGATTTCTGAGGCTACTGACTGGCACAAATTAGAATGGGGTTAGAATGCCACCTGTGTGTCATCAAGTTGCCTGTCAATTTATGATTTCATACATTTGAAGGGGTTTTTTAAGGCAAGGACTATGGGAGGAAAATTTTTCAGTTTTCCTCTAAAATGAAGGCTGAAATAGTTGATATAATTTGGTAATCTCTCATCCAAGTACTACTAACCAGAGCGGACCATAGTAGCTTTCCAAATCAGATCTTTAGAGTATTTAGATTATTTAGGTTGGTTTGATGCCTCCCAAAACAAGAAGAAATGTTTTATCTAGACTCTGCCCTAAAGATAGATGATCCTCTTCATAAAAATGTTAATTCTTCACTCATAACACTTCTCCATTCAGTTTACCACACCTGGATAACCACGTAGATACAGTAGAGTCTCACTTATTCAACATAAATGGGCCGGCAGAATGTTGGATAAGCGAATATGTTGGATAATAAGGAGGGATTAAGGAAAAGCCTATTAAACATCAAATTAGGTTATGATTTTACAAATTAAGCACCAAAACATCATGTTATACAACAAATTTGACAGAAAAAGCACTTCAATACATGGTAATGCTATGTAGTAATTACTGTATTTACGAATTTAACACCAAAATATCATGATGTATTGAAAACATTGTCTACAAAAATGTGTTGGATAATCCAGAACACTGGATAAGAGAGTGTTGGATAAGTGAGACTCTACTGTATTGCCAAAGGGAGGAAATATTTTAAATAGCTGGGGTTGCTGTTTTCTCTTGTTGAGAGCTGGCTTGAGTTTTCTGAAAGAAAAGTGGGGTAAACAAGTTTTAAATAAAGCAATATGGAGCAATTTTAAATCCAAATATTCTATGTACTTGAATTTTTATTTGGTAGCGGTCTCCAAGAACTAATATGGCATGGGCAACAATAGAGGAACCAGTGCCATTCCCAACTCCTCACGCACATCTTTTGATGAGTCACACTTTTAGGTTTCAGTGCAATGGAAATGAGGCCGTGCCACTTGTGGTTGGTATTTCATTTCATTTTTATCTCAATTAGGAGGTCTCTAGGGTGTGAGGAAAATAAACATCCCAATCTATTTTGCTTTTAAGCTGATTTGGTTAGTGTTTGAGGGGGGAATCACCCCCCCCCCCAATCAGCATTACGTTTTAAAAGGATTTGAGGGTTATTGGGGCTTGCCCCGGATTTTTCAAGGACTGCAAAAGGGGCTCAGCCCCTCTGAAAAACCCTAACAACCTGTGGGCAACACATCGGTTACCCCAAACTCAAGGATTTATACTGTATTTACTACTTTTACTAGAAGCACATCTACTCAGGAAGATGTCATCTATCTTTAATACCTTGATAAGTTGAGATTTTGATAGAACAAGAAAGAAAATGCTGCTTTATCCACATTAATCACTTAATAATTATTAATGTTTGTGTGAATTATTAATCATTATAATTATTAATGAGCAACTATTGGTGAATGATTATCAGAAATTAATAATTAATGATAGTTTTCGTTAATAATGATATTGTTAATTGGTACTATTATTTACCAATATTTATTATTATTGAATTGATTAGTCACTGTTTAATTATAAATACCTTTGTTATATGGTCTCCATTAATCTTTTATTAATATTTGCTCCTTCCAAATGCTTTTAGTAAAAACGGTGTGCCAAAGCATTAGTGCTGAAGAGACACCAAATAAGGACACTAGCAAGTGATCTCTGCCCTGCTATTATTCCCAAACAACATTTATTTGATTTGTGTTTTAAATATCCTGGGCCAGATGCGTACAAGATGCAAAGCAAAGATCCATAAATCATTATATTATTTGCATGCTGGGATGTCCTCCTTGGCATTTTGCTTTTCAGTGGATAATGAGACAGATACAGTAGTTACTGTGAAGAACAGAAAATTTGGCAGGTGTGTGTTTGTGCATGAGAGGAATGCTTGCAAAGCCTTGATTTACAAGATTGAAAGTGTTACTAAACACTTAATTCTGTATTCCTTCCATTTATTCAAAGGCAAGTCTGCCAGGTGCACATTAAGCTTTGCAGACCTTTTTATATTAATAGAGAATAATTGTGTTTAATGGGAATGGTTCAGAATCATAGAACAGAGATGTGTTAAGGAACAGATGTACCAATAATATTGGATAGACGTATTCTGGAAGCTGTAATCCAAAAATAAACTAAATATGGATAAGAAAAGATACCGTGTAGCACTGGCAGGGCTGTGTCTGGGGTTTCTTGAAATTGTAGTCCAGAATTAAACGTTGACACATGTGGGATGGAACAGCTGTTCTCATGCATCTCTACCTATGTACTGGCTCAATAGTTCTGCCTCATAGTCCTTTCTTGCTTAGAAGTGTGGTGTACAGGCACCAAAGGACAGGGCTTTTTAAACTGTAGCACCATGATCCCTTTAGGGGCAGACCTATTTCAGGAAAGTGGCAATAGACTAATTATTTTATTAAGATGCCGTGTTGAAATATGTGTATGTGTGTATGCATATGCTATATATGTATAGTTTGTGCCATTTTGCTGTTCTGTATCATTTATTGCATTTTGTCTTATATTTCTATTCTTTGTGCTGTTTCTCAACCATCTTGTTATGATTTTTTCAAGAGCATAAGCTGTGAAGTCAGGTTAATGCTATTATTATTATCACACAGAGTGTCCTGAGATGTGGGAGAATCACTTTTCATTACCTACTGATCCAAAGAACTCAGACTGTCACTCTCTGCAAGCCTGACCTACATCACAGGGTTGCTGTGGGGATAAGGCACGAGGAAGTACTGAGCCAGGAGGATATAAATGAAACCAGTAGCTGCTGCTGTTATCACTACACCTTATCAAATTTGTATATGAGGTAGTTTGTACTATGGGATTCCTTAGGTTAAAAGTACAAAAGGTTTTTTTTATAGAATACATCTTGAATTCATCATTCAGTGAGAAACCACACACAGTAAAATACCTGTACTTATTTGTATTGTACTTAATACCAGTATGAAATATTTTATATGGTATTGTACTTTGCATTGTCTTAATAATCCTTATAGTAGGGTGAGAGTAATGTGACTTCTACATATTGTTAAATTGCCCTATTAGCATTAAGCAATATAGTCGGGGGGGGGGGGGTAAGAACTGAAATCTATCAACATCTGGAGGAATGGCACAAATCTTACATTAATCTTGTATTGCTGACCCCATACTGAATGCAGGCATGTAGCCTGGGGGGGGGCTTGAAGGGCTTCAGCCCCCCCCCCCCCCCCGAAATTCTCAGGGTGGCCCACGAGAAGGCCTTACATTTATTATTTAAACTGTTACGTTTATTCATATCATGATCTGATCACCATGCTCAATATATCCCATATGCATGGGGGTATTGGGATAACCATACAAAAGGTTTGCTAGAGTAGACCCTCTCCCGCTCAGACTCAGCCCCCTCCCCCGAATCAAAATCCTGGCTACGGCCCTGACTGAATGTATCGTTATTTGCTTATTTGATTTCCATCCTGCTTTTCTCCCAGAACAAGAGCAAGGAAGAAAGGCTATTTACGAGACAATTGGTTCTCAACTTGTGGGTCTCCTAACATCTGGTAAACTGGCTGGGATTTCTGGGAGTTGTAGACCAAAACCTCTGAGGACCCACAGGTTGAGAACCACTGAATTAACAGGTTGCAATTCTCCTGCACAATCAAAACAAGATAGTAAAAAAGGCAAAATGTGGAAGCTACTTTGTCTTTTGTCTGTCCTACTTTTGAACAGGGACCAGAGTGTTTGATTCTGGTCTTTTTCATCTTAGGCAGCCGTTCAGATTCTCAACCTTTCAATTAGTTGGTTCAGGGCCAGACTACACATTCTGGTAGGCATTGCTGACTCACATAATTCATCTTCCCCAAAAGCAATTGCTCTCCTTTGGATAATGATTTTGGTGTGAGATGCCAGTGCCAAATCATAGTTGTGGCATGATTGTTTGGTTCTTCTTTGTTGCTGGAGGTGGGGATGAGAAACAGTGGGGAGAGGCTATATTGGAGCATTAATATCTCCTTTCCCTGTGCACTGATCTAAATTGAGTGGAGGATAGGGGTTAGGATTAGGATAAGGGAAATCTTTGGACATTCAGTAAGAAAACTCTTGTATAACACTGGGTATAACACCTTTATGTGATTGCTGGCATTGGTCCCACACAACTATGGACAGTGTGGGTGCATCTACATTGTAGAGTGTATGCATTTTAACAGAACTTTAACTCTCCTGGCTCAGTGCTGTGGAATCATGGGAGTTGTAGTCTGGTGAAGCACCAGCACTCTTTTGCAGAGAAGGCAAAGACCTCATAACATCAAAACTCACATGATTCCACTGCATTGAGCCATGGCAGGTAATGTGGTGTCAAACTGCCTTCATTTTACAATATCAAGGCACTCTGTGTTTCACCTTTTCAGAAAATTGGCAATTGCACCCCCTCTAGTTATTTGCCAGAGAATGGGGGTGAGTTGAAGCTAGACTCCTTCTAAACTGCTGATCAGAGTAATGAACAATTTCCTTAAAAGCTATGCATTAATTCCTCTCTTTAAATCAGAGTAATGTCTTGGATTTAATAAGCCACCCTGGAAAGCATTTTTGTGAGTGGAGAGTGCAGTAAAATGCTTTAATTTGTGGCAAGGAATGCTTTACAACCTAGAGGCTGTGTTTTCTTCCTAAGAATTTTCCTGAGGTTTGAGAATGATCTTCCACTGGAAAAATGCAAGGGACAGAAGGCTAAAGTGGACAAGTCCTGCTCAATATGGTCTCTTTCACACACACATATTTGCATACATTCATAACACACTCATTCTCTCTCTCTCTCTCTCTCTCTCTCTCTCTCTCTCTCTCTCACACACACACACACACACACACACACACACACACACACACACTTCCATTGGATGGAGCCATGTCAATTAAAGTGGGACCAAAGTGTTATTATTGTGTTATACAAACTCTTTCTGCAATGTAGTTTTTTGACACTTATAACAATGAAGCTGTTATAATAGCATGTTTGAGAAAGGACTACAAACAGTGGAAGCAGAAGCTCTAGAAAACAATACGGAAAGCAGTCCTCACCCTTTGCACTAAACTAGCCACCCAAGTCCAGCTGGAACATATTCATGCCATTGGCATTGGCACTACAAAGTAGACACAGTTCTTTCAAGCACACCTGCTGCTGTTTATTTGCTTTTCTTCAAAAATAGAACTATAGCTGCATGAAATAGGATCCACGTCCTGTAGACTGGCTATTTGTTCTCTGGTCTTTTCCTGATATTTAAAAAAGTCTTCCTGGACAAGTATTTCCTTAGTTCCTCCATCTGTTCATTCAGACTTCCCTTTTCTCAGATCAAGAAATCCAATTGCAACTGAAGCACAAACTGATTGGTATGTGAATGTTTGTCTGCCACTGAGCCCTTGTGTAAAAGCTTGAATTCTGCAATCTCACACCGATTGTAGAGAATTATCAACGTGTGTGTGCAAAGTTATTCTTTTCAATTCCTGTTAAGTGAGCATTCAGGTATTATGACCAGCTTTCTGTTCTAAAATCAGAATTAGATAGAGTTTTGTAATGTTATGTATATAATTTATACAAGAAACATGATTTGGCACTAAATATTTTCAACAGAATACTTTGGGGTTTATCACCTTAACATACTCAGTTTTGGTTCCCTATTGGCAGTGTGTATACAGGTCTTCCTTCAAGTTCCTTGTTGATTTAAAGCATCCCCAAGGATTTTATAGGATTTTCTTAGGCAGAGAACTCAGAGGTTGTTTTGCCAGTCCCTATCTCTGAAATATAGCCTGCTGCACCTGATATCCATTGACTGTCTCTCATTCAAGTAGGCTGACCCTAATGAACTTTCAAAATAAGATGGGATATGATTTGTTGATATGGTTCACTTTGAGATATAGATATAGATATAGATGTAGATGTAGATGTAGATGTAGATATTTATATATGCAAATTAAAGAGTAACTCTTTATGTCGCAGCTGTTGCAGGAGAAACTAGTACTACATTGGAATTTTGTATTGGAGTTCCAATTCCAATTGGAGTTTGAGCAGGGTAGTCAGACATGCATATGTGCACAGATTTTTTCCAGATGTAGATCCACAGTTTTCCCATTATTCTGAGAATCACTGGTGTTGTTTGCCACAATTATAATAAATGAAGTTGTCTTAGCTGATGGCTTTCAATTTCTCCACTTTCTAGGGATTAGTCTTCATAGGAGTGCTTTCTCTCTAAGGAAGTCATTCCCCCAGATTACCGGTCATTTTTTTACTCTGCCCTGTCTGGACTGCTTCCCTCTGTCCATGGTGCTCATATGCCTCAACAAATAGTTCATTGACATCTTGTACGTCTGGAATCATTTACCTAATTCCACAATCTTTGAATCAAGGGTGATAAATCAAACTCCTCTATAAACATTTCCCAGCTCAGATGTTCTACAAAAGGAAACCTTGGAGCTGATACATTTATACGCATAGCTGTTTGAGAACCAAAGAATTGTAAAATATGTGTTTCTTCAAAACTTTTTGCCTCGGTACACAGAAACATCTTAACTCTGCTATGCCAGTGCATGGAATTAAAAATGGTGGTGAAAGTTGCATAGTTGCAAATGATGAGCAGCAATATGCAAACAGCTCTCACGTAGAGTAGCTCTAATCGTAATTTGGAAATTGTACTGTTGGAGGCTACAGCTCTCAGATTCTGTCCCAGGTAGCACATCAAAAGAATGGTGAGTTGCTTCCTGCATAAGAGTTATATCTTCATAGGTTGACTTATGTATCTAGGAATTAGCATCTGATATTTCCATAATGTCTGTATCCAAAAGAGAACTGCTTTATGGAGGGGAGCTGGGACCAATGGATCGCTGCACAATGGGACCAAGGTACATCAGTACTTATGCACATTGTTTTTGTTGTCCATCAAGACACTGGCTAAAGCAGTGGTTCTCAACCTGAGGGTCCCCAGATGTTTTGACCTTCAACTCCCAGAAATCCTAACAGCTGGTAAACTGGCAGGGATTTCTGGGACTTGTAAGACAAAACACCTGGGGGCTCACAGGTTGAGAACCACTGGGCTAAGGGGTGCTGATGTGCATTGGTATAGCCCTGTTATGCTTCTGTGCAATTCACGAACAGTTTTCCTTAGCTCCTTTGCTATGTAGCTAATTATATATAAAGTTACATTGCAGTTGATATGGGCTTTCAGCTAACGTTTCCAACTCTGACCTCTCTGTGGTTTGGATTTACCATTATCTGGCTGCTACTAATGAATTTGCCTGCAGAGATAAAACTGCAGGATTTAATTGCAACACTTATACTCAAGATATAACCTGACTGAAAGGAAATACTTTATTCCCATTGATGCATTGATTCCTCATTACATTTTGTCTACTTTTCCCTGCCTACTAAATTGATTCATAGAAGGTCTATATAGTCCACCTTCTTAATTTCATTTGAATTCTGGAATAATTAATTGAAATAAAACCTGTTTAAAAATTCAGATGAGAAATGAAGTTACTTCTCTGTTGCGGTTGATAACTATAACTAGCAAATCTAACTTGCCAAAAAGGCAGGCAGTAGTACAACTGGGAACTGTAGAAGGGAGGGAGAGCGGGAAGAAGGGAAGGAGAAACAAAGGAACTGGGGAGTTTTGATGAATATAAAGATTTAGGTACCAAGAAGGAAAGTAGCCAAATAGTACAGAACAGTGTGACCCTAGCAAAATGAGAGCAGGGTCTTTGTGGTAATCTCAGATTGTATGTAATTTACTGGTATCCAAGAAGGCAGGGAGAGGCCATCTTATGATCAACACTTCTGTGTTTTGGAATGTTAACCACAGAAAATGAATAAAATGAGAATGTAGAAAGTGACTTCTGATTCCTTACTGTTTTCTTTGGGATGAGGTAGTGGCGGAAATAGTTCTCTACTCACATACTTGATAGTCATACCTTTCTTTTCCTTTCCATTATCTAATTTTTCCTTCTTCCCTATTTTTTCCGTGCTCCATTAAAATGTTCATCACTTTTAACTATGACAATCTGAAAGTCACTGACATCTACCAACTTGAAGGAATACTTCTTGTGAGTTGAATGATTTGATAACATTATAAATGTTTGGAAGAGATGAAAATGCACCTGGCTCTCATTGAGGGTTATCCAATGCCGGAAATCACCTCAGTCAGTCGATTTTATTACTATTATTGCTTAGTTCCATGTGGACTGTTTTGCTCAGTGTTCTGGGGAAAAAGATTCATACCAGTTTATCTCCCAGAAGGTTGTCCATTCAGTAGTTCCTGACACCTGTGTTGTTTCTCTTTCTTCTTTTTCTATAGGCCTGCCTCAGAGCAATTGATATCAAGATCCTGCAGCAACTGTTAGCAGTGAATGAGGGCATAGAGGCAGTGAAGTGGCTACTAGAGGAGAGAGGGATGCTGACCAGCCGTTGCAGCAGTCTCACCAGCAGCCAGTACAGCTTAGTAGAGAGTCAAGAGACATCTCGGCGGGGCAGTTGGAACAGCCTTCAGGATCCTAATGACAAGTTGGACAGTATATCTATTGGCAGCTATTTGGATACCCTGGCTGATGATATGGATGAATATGGACAAGGACCTTCCATAGAACCAGTCATGTCATCCACCCCAGGCAGGCCACTGGCTAGAGCTGAACTGGAAAGTTCAAAGGCTGACTTAGACAGAACTCTTCCTGCCAAGAAAGACAAAGAACAAGAGAAAAACAAACCCTACCTTGAGAGGGTCCCTAGTTTGGTTAAAAGCCAAAGTGAGCCAAAGAGACCCACTGTGCAATCGCCACCAATGGCTAATGGGCTTCAGAGTAGACAAGTTCCAGGACTGGAGCAGAGCACTGAGGCTAAATTGCCTTCATCAGCTGCAGAGCAGTCAAGCAAAGGCAGCCCAGCAGGAAAATTTTATAGGAATAGCAAAGCTGACTTGGAGAACTGCATGATCAACAGCAGGAGGCACTTGGAGTATGATGCCCACTGGCAGTGGGTTCAGTCTCAAGATGATGTGACGTTCTTGTAGCATCCAAGGCCAAGAGGTCTAGGTCAACAATGGCAAGCTGAAGGCCTCAAGGCACTAGTTGTGAGCACTGTTGGCTGTAAGCTATATGTTTCTTGCCAAAATGGTTGCCTTTGATGGCGAATACACTGGTGGACAAAAGATATGTCTACTACACAGATTGCATCAGTCCTTTTTTATATTCATCCTCCACCCAACAGCAGTCTTGTTTCAGATGAAACCCCTATTTTGGATGAACTAGTGGTCTGCTATCACTACATTTGCCAGTCTTATGCAATTTGATTAACTTCCAAATGTTCTGTGGATGCTGTGTTGTGATCATACACTGTTCACCTACATGAGAGTTGTAGGCTGCCTTGGGCATGATTACCTTAATAGCAACTGATCACAATAATAGTCATTATTGTAATCAGTGCTTCCAGAAGGAGAATGTGTTTGCCTATTCCTGTTCATATCACATGTTATTCATGACTTTGGTTTGGATGAAGGATTACTTTTTTGACACTGTGCCCCTTTTCATCAGTCCCATTATTATTCAGGATTTATATCCCTTTACTTCTGATTTCAGTCCTGGGTTTAAAGAAAGGGTGGATTACAATTAATCCAACAATGAAATATGCAAATTCAGTTGACACTGTACTCACCATGGAAAACATATTTTCAGTGGCAAGCAGACTGAGTTCCTAAGTTTGGAATTGAGGGCAGCTGGGTGAACGTGAAAGTATATGTGTGCATATGGTTATCATAGTGGCCAGAATCATATTGGTGTCTCAAGAATGTGCAAATTTCCCTATGAAAAGCAGAATTTTTATACCACTGACATGTTTAAGAATGTATCAACCAAGATGGGACTTTACCTTTTACTCATGCTTTGCACTTCCTTACTGAATGAACATGAAAATGAGAATGTTGTCCTTTAATTGTAACTTGGTCATTCTGTGGTTTATGGTCTAGAGCAGGGCTTCTTAAACTTTTTTACTTGTCATCCCTTTCTGATTGAGAAATGTTTATGCAAACCCAGCTATATAGGTGTATAAAATAGCTATAAAAATGAACATTTACCAATAACAAATCAGCATTTTTATGAAGTACAGCTGAAGCATCTTCTCCAGAGTCCACTGTAAATACTGTACAACAGATTCATGTAAATGTCTAAAAAAACCGTTAGATAATGTTCAGAATTTTTTTTACTGTTGTCAAATTTTCCAAAACCCTAACATTGCATTAAGGGAACCTCATTTGAGATCAGGGCTGACAGTTTAAGAAGCCGTGGACTAGAGCAGGAAAACTATCAGATATTTATTACAATTTATTACAATATTTATATCCCGCCCTTCTCACCCAACAGGGGACTCAGGGTGGCTTACAGATACAGATAGAGATACTCACGTTTAAATTAAGCTGTAACAAATTCTGTCAACTCATCTGAGTTTAGGAAAGAGGAATAACACACATAAAAAACAGAATTCTAGGAAAAGTGTTTTTATATATATAGTACAACCCCCTTATTGGCAAACTCAAAATCCATTGTTACATATACCCATACTCTAAAAAAAAAAAAAAAACCTTCCCGAAAGTATTTGTGGATTTCTCTAAATCCTTTAGTGTGATTCTATGGTATGCTTCCAACCCAAGTACAGTTCAAATATAGAATTTACTATTGTCTGCAATTTCAGGTATCCACAGTGTGTGTGTATGTGTGTTGAAACATACAGGACAGTATTGTCCATATAGATGAGCTATTAAGAAAGCATTTTGATTTCATGTGTTGTTCCAGGTGACCAAACCAGAGATCATATTAATTGCCTGGCTGCAATTGATGTGGTCAGTTTTAGCAGTGAACTGAGAAATCATGACTGCAGTAGGCAGAAGGAGGGAGATTTCCTTTTTTCTCATGCTATGGTCCTGAACCATCCTAGCCCCAGCTATTTCCTTCCTGGAGGAGGGATGAGTTTTACTATGAATGTGGCACATTCCTTGCAAAGCCTGACTTTCCCCTGCCACGGCTGCTGCTTGAATAATTAATCTTTAAAATTAGTCAGGTTAATTTCAATTTCTGACACATCCACTGTGGCCTTGTGTTTTCTTTTCCTGAATGTTACTTTTGTGGCCTGTTATGGTTTGCCATAATTTGTGATATGAACAATGTAATTTACCTGAAGAATGAACTTCAAAAAGTGACTTCTTTTTTTTGCAATGGTGGCTGCACTCTTTGACTCATGTCACTTTACATTTCAGTGTTGTACCAATCCTTACATCTTCTTTTATCTATGCTAACATACTGGCATGTGAGTTTTGGAGGACAAACAGTTTGCTTGTAGCAATGGTATGGGCCAGTGTGACTCATGCAAAGAGTATGTGATGTCACAAGCAATGTGACAAAGAACCAAGCTGTGCACCACATGGACGGCAAACATAACCATCTGTGTTCGCTTCCTATTGTCTCTCTGGAGATGTTCCTTGGTAGGTCTCACTATCAGGGCTATTTTTCTTCCACTGAATTGGCATCACAGCCTCAGTATTTTATTGCCAGACTTCTCCTCCTTTCCATGCACTTCATGCTTACAGTGATGGTGAATCCATTCTGAGCTTTAATCCAAACTTTAAGAAAGCTATTCCAGGTCCTAAACCTATGTTATTACATTTTCTGTTTAGCAGGAGTAGGCATGGAGACAGCACCCAGGAAATGATAGGGACAAATGAGAGGGTGCTTTGGTGGGAGGAGCAGGGAGACACCACACTCTCTAATGAGCTGGTCTTGTTGACAGAATTGTAGGTATTAGGAATAAATAGAACTTGGAAAATTGCTTTTGGAAACTATGATTTCTATAGTTCCCCTCACACTAATTAAAATGTAGTTATTTCCAAGCTCTGGGAATGGTTGGGAAATGTGAGAATTAGTACTGCATCTTTCAAGCAGAGGGATCAAATGGACATACAATACATACAATATACATAAAGCTTGTAACTAATATAGATTGTTCCTAAAGAGCCTGTCGTGATTGCCACTCCTTTTTTTGGTAGAGTTGTTCTCTTGAGACCGGTTCTTTTAAAATAACAAGTAACATGTCTCTTTAAAATACAAGATGTTCCGAGGGATAATGAGAATCATATTATGAAATAAACATTTCCAGTTGTAACTTCCATGGCATATGCTCGCTTTCCTATAGATGCATGATCATTTACAGATGGATTCTGGGATGCTTAAGCCAATGATTTATCTGGGACTTCCTTTTCATTTCTGATTCAAAGATAGTCTCCATACAACCTAAAGTCATACTGTGCTGAAATTGCATGGTTAAATCTTCACAGTTTTCACCATTTTTTTTACAATCCGACCTTCCACTCTTGCATGAAGTTCTTGCATTATTTTGCAGTCATTGTTTCTACAGTTTATAGCTGTGTGTGTGTGTGTCAGAGAGAGAGAGAGAGAGAGAGAGAGAGAGAGAGAGAGAGAGAGAGAGACTGAACAAATTCCTGTTGTCCAAGCAACTTGACTCTCTCTTCCTACCTTCCCAAATTTTATTGGCCATTTCATTGCTCACAAGTTCTGCACAGCTTGATTTCAGTTGAAATGCACATTTGTAAGATTTGCTGCCACATCCTTGTCCTACTCCTCCTCTTCTTGCTTTTCAATCAATCAATCAATCACTTTATTTCAGTTCTCTCTTCTCCCAGAGAACAGAACTCAGAATGGCTTATGGAAAAAAATGAGATAGAAGTAAAACCACAAAGAGCTAAAGTTCATTAAAGTTAAATTAAAATAATAGTATATATTATTTTATATATTTATTATTTATAATCCATATAAAACATTAAAAGCATATATTAAAAATAATACAGCACTTAAGCAGAAAATCTGTTATATAGAGAACAATCAAGTCCCAAATGCATGCTGGAAAAGAAAAGACGTGATTGGATGGTGGCAAGGTAGGGGCAGCTTAGTCCCTCTAACAAAGGACATTCTGAGTGTCAGAACCACTAATGGTAAGACTCACTTCCACATTCCTCTCAAATATGCCTGTGCAAGTGGTGAGGCTGAGGGAAGTGCCCTCCCCAAAGATCCTAGAGCTTGGGCAGGCACCTATGGATGTCTTCGGATTAGCAGTTTTCTCTGCACTAAAGCTATTTTAGTTCTATTTCAAAAATAAGAATGATTTTTACACTGAATTATTTTTACTTATACACTGGCATGTGCAAAAACATTGCATTTCTATTGTCAAAGGCTTTCATGGCCAGAATCACTGGGTTGCTGTAAGTCTTTTGGGCTGTACGGCCATGTTCCAGAAGCTTTCTCTCTTGACATTTTGCCCATATCTGTGGCAGGCATCCTCAGAGGTTGTGAGGATGCCTGCCACAGATGTGGGCAAAAAGTCAGGAGAGAAAGCTTCTGGAACATGGCCATACAACCTGAAAGACTCACAGCAACCCATTGCACTTGTACATTGGCATGTGGATTTTTTTTTTTTGCAATTCACCATATCCTTTTGAGGAAATGTATACATTGACACCCTCTGCGTATGCATGTACTCCTTCAAATTACCTGTTGACTTGTGATGATCCTGTGAAGTTCATAGAGTTTTCTTAGGCAAGGAAAAAATATTCAAAGGTGGTTTTGCCAGTTCTTTCCTCTCAAATATAGCCTACAGCACCTGCTATTCATTGATGGTTCCCCATCCAGGTACTAATAAACATTGACCCTGCTTAGCTTCCAAGATCAGACATAGTATTGGTTGCCGTTAGGGCATTTAGGACACACACACTGACCATATGCAACTGTGAGAGTGGAATATAATAATCACACATTCTTGAGAATCCCATGGTCCTAACATGTCCACCTTAACAACAAGGCCTGACCAGGACTGAATGCCATCAGGGAGCCTGTGTCAGTCTTTATGAACCACATTCCTTGGCATCAGCTTTGTGGTTCCCCTTTCTTCAAAAGTAATAGGCATTGTTCCAAAAAGTCTATCCATTTTAAGCAGTCAGTTCCTTGATTTTCCCTTGCTTTCATCTCTTCTGTGCTAAAAATATTTCCACCCACACATCCTTAGGGAAAGAAAAATGCATTCCTAGTTAAGTGAATACTGAAGCAGTGTTGGATGTTTTTCTATATGGGATGGAGCAGGATATTCCTCCCAGGAAGTTCCTAAACATCGGGAGCCTAGAAACAGAAGAAAGAGCTTTCATGGCCTTGCTTGGGAGCAAGAACAAGGTCACATCCCTCTGTGGGTGTTATGATGGTCCCATGGATTGCTAATGGGAAGGCACAGCCCTTCCTTCCTACTTTCCAGTTTGTTAAGTTAGTGCTGCAGACAACATGGAATGAATGGACCTCAGTGTTTGTCCGTAATAGGTTGTCAGTCAAATAACTTGGAAAGAAGCAGCCAGATTTCTTCAACATACTGACATGTCAGACACTGGTAGAATATAATATTTAGCAGGCACAATATCAATGCCTGATATGTTCATGTATGGATATGTGTGTGCATGTTTCTTATTCATGCCAAAATAAAAGCAACCAATTTGTGAAACCATCTGGGTCAGAAATAACTGTTCAGAGGTAGTGGGAAATGTTTGAATTCCCACCCTCTTCTTCAATTAAGAGCTCTGTGGCTAGATGAAAGTTGGGCATTTTTCAGGGTGGCGTGATGGCACATTTGTCCTGCTTTTTGAAAGTTTATTTTTGATGGGAAACTGGGGATGAGCAAGAGGGAGAGAGAGCTCTATTTCATTTCTTAAACTGGCATTAGGGTACACTTACTTTTACAGTTAAAAACTGTCACCAAGCAGATGTCCAGGATGCACGTAATTATGCCATTCTTCAGATACAAAACAGACACACATTGGAAAAGCAACCATCACACATCTGCCTCCCTCTTCCATAAAATTACTGCTGTAGGCGTTGAGTGATTTCAGCTCCCCTGAATTGCATGGTTTGGAGCCCGGAGTGCTAAGCAGCCGGATGGTGCAATGAAGCACAAATGGGTTTGAAGGCAAGGCAAGAAGAAGTCTTTCTTCTCATTGGCCTCAGAGGACATCAGTAGAGCTAGTGCTCAAAGCAGTGCAAAATACAGAGCATTTTTTCTTCACTCTGAATGCTATCCAGAATATCTACGGTGGTTCCTGATTGGTTGAGAAGCCCATTGGCTGGAGACTCTGGAGTGATTTCTGTGGCTGATTCTTTGAGTGGCAGGAAAATTAATAAACTGTCATTCACTAATTCAAAGCATCAGTCCGTCTTTTAGTCTGCCTCCCGAGAGGGGTGTGGAAAGTGGGAAAGTGCTGTGGCAACATGCAAATAAGCCCTTGATAGATTTAATGGTCCAGTCTGGATAAACACAATGGGAAGCATCCTGTGTATACAGTGGGTATTTACAATTGTCTAAACAGCTTAATGGGTGAGGTTGTCCAAAACCTATGTGCTGAACCTCATAAGCACATATCTCCATCTTTATCAATGAAAGCAGCAAATCCATGAATGAACACATAGGATTTATGAATTAAGGCAAGGGATATGAGAAAGACACGAAAAGTCCATGAAAGGGGTGGGAAATCTATTAATGGCTTACATAGAGATACAGAAAGCTTTCATCAATAGGGAGTTGGGAGCTCTCTGCCATTACCTCTTGAGCTCCCTCAGGTGTTCCATGTCACTGTAAAGCAGGCACGGGCAAACCGGCCCTCCAGGTGTTTTGTACTTCGACTCCCACAATTCCTAACAGCCAGTAGACTGTTAGGAATTGTGGGAGCTGAAGTCCAAAACACCTGAAGAGCCGAAGTTTGCCCATGCCTGCTGTAACTGGATTATTTTAATTTGAGGCATAGTTTCTTTGAGTCCAAGGTGCTGTGACACAATATTCCAATGAAATCTATAGGGCAATTATAAACGATTATGTGGTTACATTTTTCAGTGGAGCAATATCTTGCAATTAATATTTTTTGTATCATTCATATTGTTGGGGGTCTAATTTCTCAATAACACAGGCAGAAGTTTTTCAGAGTCAATGCTCTTATCATCTTGCCCTTCTTGTCATGTGGGTAGGATTGGAGTGTGCAGCAAAGCAAGGAAATGGAATGCGATTAAAGGCAAAGCAAGATCCCTAAGCTATCAATCACCAAGATGGAGGTGGGCAACTGCATGGAGGCCAGGGGCTATTTTCTAACACCCCCTGAATCACACATACCTTAAAGGTAAAGGTTTTCCCCTGACATTAATTATAGTCATATCCAACTCTGGGGGTTGGTTCTCATCTTCATTTCTAAGCTGAAGAGCTGGCGTTGTCTGTAGACACCTCCAAGGTCATGTGGCCAGCATAATAATAATAATAATAATAATAATAATAATAATAATAATAATAATAATAATAATAATAATAATAATAATAATTTTATTTTTATACCCCGCCCCATCTCCCCAAGGGGACTCGAGGCGGCTTACATGGGGCCAAGCCCAGGCAAAACAGACAATATAAAACACAACAATAAAACAAATCAATCAACAATAAAGCAAGTCATAAAACAAATAAGATCATATAAAACAAACATGCTTGATAAAATCCTGGGTTGGCTCCTAAAAAGAACTGGGCCATAAAAGTGCTAGTAGTATCAGATACAGTCGGCGAGAGGACGATACAAAACCATTATCCCATTAAAATGCTGGGGAAGGCATAAACAAAGGAGACTATGGCTGGCTAAAGGAATAAAGCATGACTTCATGGAGTGTCGTAACCTTCCTGCTGGAATGGTACCTATCATGATCTAGTCACATTTGCATGTTTTTGAACTGCCAGGTTGGCAGAAGCTGGGGCTAACAGTGAGAGCTCACCCCACTCTCCGGATCCAAACCTTAAACCTTTCTGTCAGCAAGTTCAGCATCTCAGTGGTTTAATCTGCTGCACCACCGGGGGCTCCTCACACACCCTAGTAAGCTAAAATATGTTTGTTTTTGTCTTCAGCATCTCTCAAAATGGCAACAGATCTCATAGGACCAGTAAAAGGCATGATAGACTCTCAGTCAACTGGAATTCTGACAACCAGAACCCTCTAGGAACTGACAAAACATCAAAAAAATAATACTTCAGTAAAACAGAAATACTATATTATATTAATTAAAGTCTGTTCTTTATTTGGAAGATAGATGCTTTTGAACTTTGGTGCTGAAGGAAAATCCTGAGAGTGCCTTAGACCGTAAGAAGATCCAACCAGTCCATACTCTAGGAAATAATGCCCAGCTGCTCACTCGAGGGAAGGATATTAGAGGCAAAAATGAAGTATCGGGGCAGTTTAGGGATTCTGCTAGTGTACCGACCACCCCGCTGCACTACAGTCTCCCTGCCTGAGCTAGCCGGGGTGGTCTCGGGCCTGGCTTTGGAGTCCCAACGGCTCATTGTGCTGGGGGACTTCAATGTCCATGCCGAGGCCACTCCCTCCGGTGCGGCTCAGGACTTCATGGCCGCCATGGCAACCATGGGGCTGTCCCAACTAGTATCTGGCCCTACCCACAGAGCGGGGCACACACTTGACTTGGTTTTCTGCCAGGGATGGGAGGAAGGTGGCGGTGTGGAGGAGCTCACCATCACTCAGTTGCCATGGACCGACCATCACCTGATCAGGTTTAGACTCACTGCACCCCCCAACCTCCGCAGGGGTGGAGGACCTAAAATGGTCCGCCCCAGGAGGCTTATGGATCCGGATGGCACGGCTGGTGGGGACGAGAGACAGGGCCTTCTCGGTCGTGGCTCCCCGGCTGTGGAACACCCTCCCCAGAGAAATACGACACGCCCCAACCCTTTTAGAAAAGCCCTGAAAACATGGTTATGTGCCCAGGCTTTCGAAGATTAAATGGTAAAGACGACCCCGGACTGATTTACGGCTACAGCACAAGGATTTTGGAGGAATGGATTTTAATCATATGTTTTATATTTTTATATTGTTTTAATTGTTTTATTGGATTTTCATTGCTGTTTTAATTATGTGTAGGCATTGAATTGTTGCCAATTTGTACACCACCCTGAGTCCCTTCGGGTGAGAAGGGCGGGATATAAATGTTGTAAATAAATAAATAAATAAATAAATAAATAAGTATTTTGGCCACATCATGAGAAGACAGGAAAGCTTGGAAAATATCATAATGCTGGGGAAAATGGAAGGAAAAGGGAAGAGAGGCCGACCAAGGGTGAGATGGATGGATGGTATCCTTGAAGTGACTGGCTTGACCTTGAAGGAACTGGGAGTGGCGACGGCCGACAGGAAGCTCTGGCGTGGACTGGTCCATGAGGTCACGAAGAGTTGGAAACTGTGATGACTCATGGGTCATGTAGTCCCATTCCTAGTGCTGTTGTGACTGACGAAGAGGAGAACTTGGGTTTTCCTCCATTTCAGCCAGAAAGGGAACCATTTCAGCCAGAAATTGAGCCTTTGCACCTGCAGGAGGCTTGTCTTCCAGAAATCTCCCAAACAAGCCCGGAGTCGAGTTCTCCCCCTTTTTCTCCCCCTTTTTCGCGCCGTAATTACATTCTCCAGCAGAAAGGAGTGCAACAGGCTAATCGCAGGAGTTTGAGAATAGCAGCAAAGCATTCAGATGATTAAAGCCTGTTCCCATGAGAAATTTTAGGGAGTCATACATCTGGACACAGAGATTGACTTTCGTTTCTGGTTCCCCAGAGAAGTGTTCTCTGGTGGGGAAAACAAGGCCTATTTAGGTTCCTTGCTCCCGGAGGGATCTTGCGGAGTCAATTTCGTCAGCAACTGGAGTAGTGTGTGTGGACAGCTACTCCGCTTCCAAGCCTTTGTTCCTGATTCAAGCCTTCGTTTTCCAGCCTTGTTCCTCCACGGATTTTGCCTTGCTTTCCAAGACCCAGCCTTGCCTTGTTTCCCGGATTTTGCCAAGTAAATACCACGGATCTTGTCCTTGCTCCTCGTTCCTTGCTGCCTTGTATCCAAGCCTTGTTTTTCCAAGAATCAAGTTACTTCCTAGCCTCGTTCAAGTTCATGGACTAAAAGACCTTGTCATCTCCCCTCACTTTGCCTGGCAAAGTGAGTGTTTCGGTTATTGGATTACAACTTTGGACCTTAATATTTCATATTGGACATTGCTTCTTTGGACTAATTTTGACCTTTCCTGAAAGGTCTACTCCTGGACTAATTCATACGCTTGCTTTTATTAACTTTACATATTTCTTTAATAAAGATATTAGATAGATTCTGGCCTCTGTGCATGGTTATTGGTGCTCTGCTGCCTGGGTCCTGACAGAAACGACTGTGTGAATGAAGAAGAAGAAGTTCTTTATTTGTCTTTATTTGTTTTTAATTACTGTATTTCAATATTAGTATATATCAAGTCAATACTGAATTTAGAATATGGTATAATATGTGTATAGTTTTAGGTCTATTTTTAATACTGACTCTCAGACAACCGGAAACTATATCTATCCAGCATCTATCAATCCCCATGGATGCTTATTAACTAAGAGTCTACTATATTTTCATTACATGGACTGGTTACACCCTGAGTAAGTCCACATCTATTATTATCTGAAAGCCTATCTGTTTCAGAGGAAATGTAAAGGGATTGTTACTTGGCTTAAGAAAATGGATTATACAAGGCATAACTGGATCAGACATTCTTCCATCAGGGTTTCTCTGAGACAAAGTCCCATTTGCATGACTGGACCCAAAGCCAGTGCCAGGGTATTTTTTTAAAGAACAATTATCTAGATTATTAATGGAGGGGCACATTAGGGAGCATGTCTTTCCAAAATACACTGCCAGTGGAGGCAATAGTCTAGCTAGCTGCTGTACAGAAGCCCCTTGTCTCTGGCTAATTGGATGAAAAGGAAGTGAAAGAACTCTTTTCAGCCAAAGAAAAGCAAAGGCTGGCATACTAAACACATCTATACAGCCCTCTCCAGCCCCATTTCCACTGTATTACACCAAATTTTACACCCCCTCCACCACCACTCCCCATTCAGATTTCAATCCCCCACTCTTTTTGCTTGGGATTGTCCAAGTGCCGTTTGACCAAAGCTAAGTGCTTCCGTACTTTACATTTTACATGCCCACCAACACACCCATGGATCTGTGCCACCTCTGTCTCGCCACCTGTCTCATGATTTAACTAGCAGAAGAAAAGAGGACAATTGTTTCGGCTTTGAATACATCCATTCCCTGCTTGGCTGTGTTCCTAGGGCTTAGGTCAGTGGAGCAAGTGTGCATCTATAAACAGTGCCCTGATAGAGGAAAGCTTACCAACATCACCCTTGAAACAAACAACGGCTTGGGTGCAAACAACGTATGCAGAGAGAGAGAGACATCTTCAACAGCTGCCCTACAACTGTGAATCTCCTTTTCCTGAAGAAAGGAAGACTCTATGCAGTGTGAACTTCTGGAGTGTAACTATGGGGTATGTGCATGTGTCAAAATGAGTTCACTGACCTCCACAAATAAAAATTCTGGCCCCAAATTCCAAATGCTGCAGAGAGTGAGACACATATGCCTCTTGTGTAGAACTCTTACATTTGCTGTGTTCATTTTTCTTTGGCAATTTTGTCTCCCCCTTCTCTTCAGATACCTAAACTGTTATTTCTAATTACACAACTGAAGTTTTAAATGATGGTGATGCTAGGAGTTTGGTAAATGAAGGTTTTATTTGGAGAGGGGGGACAATGTCCTCTCCTTTTCCACAGCTACTTCCTAGTGATTTTGCTTCTCCCTGCCTAGAAAAGGGGTGGAGGATGATAAGCTAATAGTCTACATTAACTATGTATAGTTGCTCCATTTGGTATTGTTCCATTTTCCAGGAGAAGACCAAAAGGGGGTACTAGACCGAGAAGGATGGTTTATTTTACAGGGGAGGGAGGTTGAAGGAGTAAAACTATTTCCCTCTGTTTTCCTGTTATATGTTTCCACTTATGTTGCCATCGTGGAAATAATTCTCATTTATGACATGGGGGAGGGAGGTAAAAGATAAAGGCTTTCCCCTGACTTTAAGTCTAATCGTGTTTGACTCTGGGGGGTTGATGCTAATCTCCATTTCTAAGCTGAAGAGCTGGCATTGTTTGTAGATACTGTAGCTCCAAGGTGATGTGGCCGGCATGACTGCATGGAGCGTGGTTACCTTCCTACTGGAGCAGTACCTATTGATCTAATCATGTTTGCATATTTTCAAACTGCAAGGTTGGCGGAAGCTCGGCCTAACAACAGGAACTCACCAGCTGCCCGGATTTGAACTGCCAACCTTTCGGTCAGCAAGTTCAGCAGCTCAGCAGTTTAACCCTCTGTGCCGCCGGGAGCTCCTTTAGGGGGAGGGATTAAGCAGTAAAAATGGGGAAAATGGTTTTCTTCCTTAAACTCCCCCCCCCCCTCCGAAATGGACTATCCTTCTCTGTCCAGCACTCCCTTTTGGCTTCCACCCAGATAATGGAACTGTACCCTCCATTTTTGCCCTAAATTGCACCACCAAATATTATGAGCTGCCATCATCTACTGTGTAATAAAACAATAAGAGCTTTGAATGCCAACAAAGAAGAAAAATAAGACAAGTGCAAAGAAGCCAGAATGGATGTCCAAAGAACTTCTAACTGAGCTAAAGCTCAAAAGTGACATGCACAAGAAGTGGAAAAGGGGAGAAATCACCAAAGAAGAATTCAAACGTATAGCCAACACCTGTAGGGAAAAGGTTCGCAAGGCTAAAGCGCAAAATGAGCTCAGGCTTGCCAGGGACATAAAAAACAACAAAAAAGGCTTTTTTGCTTACGTTGGTAGAAAAAGGAAGAAAAAGGAGGTGATAGGGCCACTGCAAGGAGAAGATGGGGTGATGGCGACAGGGGATAGGGAAAAGGCAGAACTGCTTAATGCCTTCTTTGCCTCGGTCTTCTCACAAAAAGAAAGCCATCTTCAACCTCAGCAACATGGAATGGACGAAGGATTGGGGGAAATCCATCCCCAAATAGGGAAAGAAGTTGTCCAGGAACACCTGGCCACTCTAAACGAATTCAAGTCCCCAGGCCAGATCAGCTACATCCAAGAGTATTGAAGGAACTAGCGGAAGTTATTTCAGAACCACTGGCAATTATCTTTGAGAGTTCTTGGAGAACGGGAGAAGTCCCAGCAGATTGGAGGAGGGCGAATGTGGTCCCTATCTTCAAGAAGGGAAAAAAGAACGACCCAGACAATTACCGTCCGGTCAGCCTCACATCAATACCAGGCAAGATTCTGGAAAAGATCATTAAGGAAGTGGTCTGCGAACACTTAGAAACAAATGCGGTCATTGCTAATAGTCAACACGGATTTACCAAAAACAAGTCATGCCAGACTAATCTGATCTCTTTTTTCGATAGAGTTACGAGTTGGGGCGATACAGGGAACGCTGTGGATGTAGCCTACCTGGATTTCAGTAAGGCCTTCGACAAATTCCCCCACAACCTTCTGGCAAACAAACTAGTAAAATGTGGGCTAGACAAAACTACGGTTAGGTGGATCTGTAATTGGCTAAGCGAACGAACTCAAAGGGTGCTCACCAATGCATCGTCTTCATCATGGAAAGAAGTGACAAGTGGAGTGCCGCAGGGCTCCGTCCTGGGCCCGGTTCTGTTCAACATCTTTATTAACGACTTAGACGAAGGGTTAGAAGGCACGATCATCAAGTTTGCAGACGACACAAAACTGGGAGGGATAGCTAACACTCCAGAAGACGAGCAGAATTCAAAACGATCTTGACAGACTAGAGAGATGGGCCAAAACTAACAAAATGAAGTTCAACAGGGACAAATGCAAGATACTTCACTTTGGCAGAAAAAATGGAAATCAAAGATACAGAATGGGGGACGCCTGGCTTGACAGCAGTGTGTGCGAAAAAGACCTTGGAGTCGTAGTGGACAAGTTAAACATGAGCCAACAATGTGATGCGGCAGCTAAAAAAGCCAACGGGATTCTGGCCTGCATCAATAGGGGTATAGCGTCTAGATCCAGGGAAGTCCTGCTCCCCCTCTATTCTGCCTTGGTCAGACCACACCTGGAATACTGTGTCCAATTTTGGGCACCGCAGTTGAAGGGAGATGTTGACAAGCTGGAAAGCATCCAGAGGAGGGCGACTAAAATGATTAAGGGTCTGGAGAACAAGCCCTATGAGGAGCGGCTTAAAGAGCTGGGCATGTTTAGCCTGCAGAAGAGAAGGCTGAGAGGAGACATGATAGCCATGTACAAATACGTGAAGGGAAGTCATAGGGAGGAGGGAGCAAGCTTGTTTTCTGCTGCCCTGCAGACTAGGACCCGGAACAATGGCTTCTAACTACAAGAAAGGAGATTCCACCTGAACATCAGGAAGAACTTCCTCACTGTGAGAGCTGTTCGACAGTGGAACTCTCTGCCCCGGGCCGTGGTGGAGGCTCCTTCTTTGGAGGCTTTTAAGCAAAGGCTGGATGGCCATCTGTCGGGGGTGCTTTGAATGTGATTTCCTGCTTCTTAGCAGGGGGTTGGACTGGATGGCCCATGAGGTCTCTTCCAACTCTACTATTCTATGATTCTATGATTCTATGAAATACTCTTGAACTGTACCTATTCGGCAAAAAGTGGTTGTCCCACTTTTTCAGTTGCTTTAAAAAGTCCCAGTCTTTTGCTCTGACTTTCTCTCTTTGTCTTTGACTTGCCTTGAATACTTTAGGCTGGGTTCAAAATGCAAAAGGAGGTTATGAAATCTTTCCTTTCCCAATGGGGTCTTTTTCAAGTTTTCTCTTTCATTTGGCTTTCCTAAACTGAAATTGAGGACCTTATCACATGGATGAGGTCCCGCGGGGTGATTTGCCACCCTCTATGGCAATTTGGCAGGGTTGCGGGGCATTCCCAAGCTCTGCCTCAATTACAGCAATACTTCCCCATCCCATGTGGGGAAGCATAGCCACACAGCTTTCCCCTGCACTGTCAGGATGCTTCCTCCATGGAGCCCTACCAGAAGTTGCAATTCATTGTGTGATGGCGTCTGGCGGGCACTGAGGAGGAAGCATCCTGGTAGCATGCTAGGATGCTAAATTCACCCCATGTGATGAGGCAGTCACTAACCAGCAGTTTCCACTTTTGCTTTAGAACTGGGATGAGAAGTGTGTTATGTACACAGCCCTAATACAACATGTTCTGCCCTATAACTGTTCTTGCAGAAAAAGAACTACAAATGAGCAAATGCTTCATCCAGGAGGCACCATTGACCATTCCAATACTATTTCATACATTTTTAGAACTTGAAATAAAAAGTATACCCCAATTAACAAAACCTCTGACAAAGAAGCTCCTTTTCACAAAATGTTTTAGTCTGCCAATTTCCCTTTTCCTCTGCTTTTTTACAAAATCCTTTTCTGGCCCCTTCTACACTGTCCTTATATCCCAGGATCTGATCCCAGATTATCTGTTTATCCCAAATTATATGGCTGTGGAGACTCATATAAGCCAGTTCAAAGATGATAACCTGGGATCAGGTCCTGGAATATAAAGACAATGTAGAAGGGGCCTCTATCTGCCACTTTCCCTTTCTTCTGTCAACTGTAAAGCTTTTCAGCAGCCTTAATGGCATTTAAAAGATGGAGGAGCACTGGTGTTGGGTTGCAGCAACATTCCTTCAGTAATCAATGAAGCAGCTTGAGCTGGGAAACGATTAGATTCTTCTCTAGCCAATCCCACTATAAACAATGTGTGCCTCCATATAACAGTCAAAGTAAACTGCAGCTGCCTCCAAATTCTTTTACTAAGAATATGCTCAGTAAGAAAAGGGGAGACCAGATATTCCTACCTCACCAGTTTCACTTAGCATGTTAAAAAATGTTGATCTACACATTTGACCATCAAAATTAAAATTATAAGAAGATGCTAGGGTGCTTCTATGCTGTAGAATTAATGCAGTTTGATATAATTTTATCTGTCATGATTCAGTGTTATGAAATCATGCGAGCTGTAATATTACAGTGTCCTCAACCTTCTCTGCCAAAGTGCTGGTGCTTCACTTAACTACATTTACCGTGATTCCATAGACACTGAACCATGGCAGTTATAGAGGTGTCAAACTGTATTAATTCTACAGTGTAGGTACAGCCTAGTGAATTGAAGATAAAATCCCTTGCTCCATTTTGGGGGAAAAATCCTTCAAAGTGGTATTTAAGAAGGTTCAAAATGTATTTGTTTATTTATCTGATTTGGTGTTTTATTTTATATGTGGATACTGTTAATTTTCTGTAAAAAAAATGTTGTGAAATATGCTGAACTCCTTTTTTGTGGTGCAGGAATCTATCCCTATTCTTTCATAGTTATTTGCCTCTGGTACAACATTTTCTGCTAATGAAGTGATGCCCAGGAGCACTTCTTCCTCATTAACTCCATTATTTCTGCAGATATTTTTCAAACCAGAAGTGACCTAGTTCAATGTGACCACCAAAATGAATAAGGAGCAATAGTGTCAGTGGTACAAAATGGGGTGGGCACAGTCCCTGGAATTTGTAGAGTCTTGGGTTGGGGTGAAACCAAGTTAGGCAGTGATATAACAGAGTATATTTTTGTTCCCAAAAAAGAAGGAAGATAAGGGACTAAATGAAACAAAGATCAAGCAATCGTGACATTCTGGAGACTGGGGAAGGAGGCAAGCATTCAGGCAGATGAGAAGATGAGTGGAGAAAAAAGATAAAATATTAGACCTTAAAATAATATGCAATTTTTGCCATTTAGTTTGCTGCATCCTTAATTCTCCATGACAGTGTGTGCTTTTTGCAATTAGGCAGTGGGTTATGCTGGTATGTGAATGGAATTTCAACTTCTGGTATGACCTATTTAAAGCCAATATCAATTTGCATATTTTCAGTTTGATATGCTGGCAATTGCAGTAAAAAGTTGGGGAAGTTGGGAATTCATTATCAGTGGTGTGTATCTCATATATAGGAAGTATAGGTCTGACTGGTTGTGTATGCATATGTGTCTTCAAGGCTTCCATTGACTTATGGTGATCCTATTAATTTCATAGGATTTTCTTAGGCAAGGAAAGCTCAGAGGTGGCTTTGGTAGTTTAGTTTCTACAACATCAAGTATTTGTTGGCCTGTATAATTCCTCATTTCCAATAACTCTTTAAGAATGATGTCTAACATGATCAAGATCTGTATATTATATGGTGACATTGGCTATGATTTATTACGCTACTGAGAATACTGAGTCTAATTCCAAACAACATCAAAAAGCCATGCACTCCCATTTGGTGCACAAGTCTGGGAATTAACTGCAAAAATAAGTAGGCCAGCTTTGTTTTAGGATATTGCATATACAGTAGAGTCTCTCTTATCCAACACTCACTTATCCAATGTTCTGGATTATCCAACGCAGTTTTGTAGTCAATGTTTTCAATACATCGTGATATTTTGGTGCTAAATTCGTAAATACAGTAATTACTACATAGCATTACTGTGTATTGAACTTCCTTTTCTGTCAAATTGGTTGTATAACATGATTTTTTGATGCTTAATTTGTAAAATCATAAACTAATTTGATGTTTAATAGGCTTTTCCTTAATGCCTCCTTATTATCCAACATATTCACTTATCCAACATTCTGCCGGCCCGTTTATGTTAGATAAGTGAGACTCTACTGTATTTGTATAAATCATTGCAAGAAGACATCACAATGTTCCTGAGATAGTCTCTCTGTAAGTATGTGTGTTAATATTTGAGCAGTGAATATATTGGATCACTCCAATATATTCACTGCCACAGATGTTTTTGGCCTTCAACTTCTAGTAATTCTAACATCTGGTAAACTGGCTAGGATTTCTGGGAGTTGTAGGCCAAAAACATCTGTGGATCCCAGGTTGAGAACCATTGATTTAGAGGTATTCCTTCACTCGTACATTGTTATGAACAAAAAAGGACTTTTTCAATGTAAATGAACATATGTAGATTAGAGATGTAATTTTCCAGCTCTAGTCCATATAGATTCAATATCTACAGGGAACAATTCACTTAAATTTCGGGGGAGTTTCGGGGTCCGGTGTCATCTGTACGCAGATGATGTCCAGGTCTGTCACTCCTTCCCACCTGTCACTAAGGAGGCTGTTCAGGTCCTGAACCGGTGCTTGGCCGCTGTTTCGGACTGGATGAGGGCCAACAAATTGAAATTGAATCCAGACAAGACAGAGGTCCTCCTGGTCAGTTGGAAGGCCGAACAGGGTATAGGGTTACAGCCTGTGCTGGATGGGGTCACACTCCCCCTGAAGGCGCAGGTACGCAGTCTGGGGGTGATCCTAGACTCATTGTTGAGCCTGGAGCCCCAGGTCTCAGCGGTGGCTAGGGGAGCCTTCGCACAGTTAAAACTTGTGCGCCAGCTGCGACCGTACCTTGGGAAGCCGGACTTGGCCACGGTGGTCCACACTCTCGTTACATCCCGTTTAGACTACTGCAACGTTGCCTACGTGGGGCTGCCTTTGAAGACTGTTCGGAAGCTTCAATTAGTCCAACGGGAGGCTGCCAGGTGAATAACTGGGGTGGCGTACAGGGAGCGTACCACTCCTCTGTTATGTCAGCTCCACTGGCTGCCGATTAGCTACCGAGCACAATTCAGGGTGCTGGCTTTAGCCTATAAAGCTCTAAACGGTTCCGGCCCAGCTTATCTGTCCGAACGTGTCTCCCGCTATGACCCAGCTTGAAGCTTAAGATCATCAGATGAGGCCCTGCTCACGGTCCCGTTAGCCTCACAGGTGCGGCTGGTGGGGACGAGAGACAGGGCCTTTTCAGTGGTGGCTCCCCGCCTATGGAACGCCCTCCCCATTGAAGTCAGGCAGGCTCCCTCCCTCCTATCCTTCCGTAGGAAGGTTAAAACTTGGTTATGGGGCCAGGCTTTTGAATAATAATTGGCAGCGTTAATTATTATCATGTACGTTGAACTCAATCGACAGACCCAGTTTTTTTTTGAACTGAACACGCCTACCTGTATTTTATAATGTGTTTTATGAATACTGATGTAAGTTAATAATTTTAACTGATTTATGTTGCACTGTATAATTTTTATATATGCGTTTTATTGTAAGCCGCCCTGAGTCCCCTGTTGGGTGAGAAGGGCGGGATATAAATATTGTAATAAATAAATAATAATAATAAATAAAATCAGTGATTAGCACATGAGTGATTGTCTCAGTTTAAGGGTCTGCCCATAGCTTATGGTCTTCAATCAACTAAGATAGGTCCTTAATTTCTGCTATTACAATGAAGTTTCAAAAGATGTATTCATATTTATAGAAAAAATAGTAAAGCATAATTTTGCACTGGTCCCACTGAAACCAGATAATTTATACAGAACCCTGCCTCCCAGTACAACCTCAGAAACTAAAATTCCATTAATATATAGATTCTGCTTGCTTCCATATAAACATATGGTATATAGCATTGTACTGAAAAGTGTGAGCTTAAGGTGGGCGAAGTGTAGCCCTCCAAATGTGATTGGACTTCAACTTCCAGCATCCCTCACCATTGGCTAGGCTGGCTAGGGCTGATGGGAGTTGCAGCTCAACAATATCTGGAGGGCCAAACATTAGCGAATCCTTAATAAAAGCAACTACATATCAGGAAGGTCACTTCTCACCACAGCTCCACCTTTCTTAGGTAGCTTTAGGGAGGCTGCTGTTTCTCAGTGACAGCCCTTTATGTGACAAGGGATTGTTAGAAGGATTACAAACAAGAATTTGAAGACATGAACTGTGTTCTACCAATGCTGAGTCCTGCCAGCAAAGTAGTTCCTTGAAATTTGCTCTGTGTTTTTTTTAAAAAAACCAATTAACCATCTGGATCTTATCTTCAGCCACTTCATCCAGCTTCATTATGTGCACATGAACTTTGTCAGCAATGGGGGAAGTGAGATATTTTCAGTCTCTGGACTTGAATTCCCTCTCAATGAATCTAGAGCTGCCTGCTCCATAATCTCTGACCCATATAGATACTGTCCCTTCTTACTATGATGGGTTTACATGAGGCCATCATTGACACTGAAGAATCCAGTGACTCAAAAACAAACAGGCTGCCTGGTTCTCTGTGGACAAAGGCAGGAGATAATTCAAACTGCAAAGTATGGTCCCTTCCACATAGCCATATAACCCAGAATATCAAGGCAGATAATCCACAATATTTGCTTTGAACTGGGTTAGCTGAGTCGACACTGCCATATACTCCAGTTCTATGTAGATTTTATACAGATGTGTGGAAGGGGACTATATGGAGGGAACTAGCCATCCATGCTGAATCATTAAGCTAAGACATTTTTGCACATGTGGGCATCCAAAATATCTCAACTTCTAAATAATCAATTCTTGCCCTTGTATCCATATTTTATTCATTCAAATACAGAGAACATGAACATCACTTACAAATATTGAAGCTGAGGTAGAAAAGGGCAAATGATTACTCTAATATCTATGTTTATGTTGCATTATATTAAATGCAGTATGTAGCCATACAATATGAGCCCTGCAATTTCACCTTCATTTCTGATAAAATAAGTCATTGGGAGTAATTTCCTAGGTCCTCTGGGCAATTCTATAGTATGCTACATCTTCTAAAATCTCATGCCATCTTGCAGAATGGTGTTTCATTTCTGAAGAAGGAATTAACTGGTGCAGGAAAGGATAGTGTGTGCCATGTCAAAATGTAGACAGGTTTGTTTTCTCTTGCAATTGACCTCATATTAATATAGAACTACTGTATTGTTAACAAGGTGCAAAGGCCATCACTTTAAACCAGTGGTTCCCAACCTTTTTTGACCAGGGACCACTCTGACCAGGGACCACTCTCCAACATTATTACCAAAAGGGTTACAAATCAGTTTTTGGTCAACTTTAGATTTGGTTTGGTTATTTAGGGTGGTGATTCAGAAAATTGCATTGGATAGACCACATCAGCTCTAGTTTCTGATACAGAACATATGCCATCCAATAGTCTCCATCTGCTCGCCCACAGAAAACCATATTTAATAATCTAGAGCTGATGTGGTCTATCCAATGAAATTTTCTGAATCACCACCCCAAATAACCCCAGAAACAGGCTTAGGATTTCACATTTAGTACCATTAGCAGGGCTCACCTCCTGTGGCACCCCTGACACCAATTTCCCCCGCATGTCTCACAGACATTATTTTAGGTCTTGCAGCCCACAGGTTGGGAACTACTGCTTTAAACCAAGTATTAGACCACTTAAAATACTCCCACTTGAATCCCCTCCAGACCCCTGGAAGAAACGTTAGTTGTAGGCAGGGATTAGGCTCGCAGATCCTCTTTCTCTGTGCATGACCAGGCCTCCCATCACACTATACCATTATAGCCATATGATTTCACTTTGAACTGCCATGACAACATCCTATGGAATGTGCTAGACCACAAATGACAGGATTCCACAGGATGCAGATATGATAGTTAAAGTAGAGCCATAATGCTGCAACTGTGTAATATAAAATGGATCTAGAGGCTAAGCTTATCCCATGAGGCCATAATGGTGGCTTCATTTGGGTTTCAAAGTCATATCCTGTGGTCTATATGACCAGTTGTTACCACATGCAGATGTCCCCAAGCCTCAAAAACCTGTAAAATATGGAAAGACAGTGACACAGACACACAATCAATGAGATGTGGTATTTAACAGCACACCAACAGTACTACATGCTTCTTTCTTATGTTGTGTTGGTCATTCATTCATCCCTCCTGCCCTTATCTGTGAGGAAACAGGTAAAGGCTATGGCCTCTCTTAAGAGATACTTTGTGCTTTTGAGGCCCCTTGGATTTCAGAAACATTTATTGAGGCTGATTAAGAATCTATCTTTTGATCACTTATTTTTCTAGTTTCTTGCTATCACCTAAGTTGCCCACAGAAAATATGACATGTCAAGATTTAGAGTAAGAATAGAATAGAGAACTGGAATGTCCAATTTTGACAAATCAATGGTCAACAGGTTAAACATCTATGATTACTAGATCTCTGATTCCATCTTACACACAAAAACACTTGAGCCCAGGCTCATCCTCTTGGGATCTGAATCAGGTTGAGGTCTGACCTGCTTTGCACCTGATCTGAATCAGTCAGGTTCAAATGGATTTGTTTCAGAATTCAGGGATTTGCTGCAAGCAGTTGCAAACCCTTCGCACGGAATGTCAGAGCAGCTCAACTGTTGATTAAGCAGCTGTGGAGAATTAGTTCTCTCTCTTCCTCTCCTCTGTTTGTGAAATCTCATAGGAATTATAACTATCATGCAAGACTGGCATGAAGATTAACTGAATATGATAAGTGCAAAGTACTTTGCAAAATAAGATGTGCCTAGCAAATGATAAAGAATCATGGTGTTGCCAGGTGAATTCTGTAGAAGCAAGAAAAGGGAATGAAAGCTATGCTACATACATAAATTGCCAGTTGTATTTCTCATGCTGAAATTCAGTACAGTGATAAAAAATTTAGTTTTAATGGCCAGACATCCATCTTGAATGGTTCTAGCTCTCTGCCTTCCCCTCAATTATTAAATCAAAACGGACCTTCAAATCTTGTCTTTGTGAGTTTCCTAGAGACAAGAAGATAATCTATTTGAGCCCCTCACTCTTTTTAGTTCTCCAAAGGGGTCAATAAGATAAATGCCTCAGCTAGCAATGCCTATATTTCTTCCCCAAAAAATGCATTACCCATAATCTCCCAGGTATTAATTAAGACTGGCTAGATTTCTTTTACTTGCTTTGCCTCTTTTCAGCATGTTAAGAATTTACTTGGTAATCCTTTGCAGAATTGTAAGAAGAACAAGGACAAACTCTGCCTGAGGTTTTATACCAGTGGTTCTCAACCTGTGGGTCCCCAGATGTTTTGGCCTTAACTCTCAGAAATCCTGACAGCTGGTAAAGTGGATAAGATTTCTGGGAGTCAAACACCTGGGGACTCAAAAGTTGAGAACCACCCCATTATACCTTCATGAGGAGACAGCTGTAGAAGACAGGCACCCAGAATGTAAATGCAATTCCTGTTTAATGTATCTGAGTGATGCCAATACTGACTTTTATTTAAAGTATATAAAGAATGGAAAGAAGTTAATTTGTACTTCTTCATCTGGGAAGAACAGCAGCTGTCCCCTTCTTGGCTTTCTAGAAAGTAAGCTGCTCTTTTCTCCTAACTGTCCCACAATGTCAGCTGTGAACCCATATACACTGACATACAATGCAGTTTCAGAATGTAGTTTAACTGCATTGAACTGGATTAGATGGGTCTATACTGCCATATAATGCAATTCAATGAAGTTCAACTTCATTCCAATATTGCATTATACATCAGTGTAGATGTGACCTACAAAAAGGCCAAGGAAATGCAGCTGGTGGGGATGGGGGGAAGCACGTGAAAATCCATAACTTTTCTGGTCATAAGAATTTGAAAAAAGGCTACTCAACCTGTATATCTGCTTGTCCTTAATCGCCTGTAAAACTACTGTTTTTAATACACAGTTTAAGATGGTTCTGGTGAAACAGGGATTTGTTGCTATGTGTAATTGTGCTTCTTGGTATTTGTTTTCCAAGGAGACCTTATGTTTATTTTCAGCTATGTTAACATATACATGAGTGATGCTGAGGGCAAAGCAAGAAATAGATTCCCTTTGGGATCCTTGGCCTTATCTGATCTCAAGGGGTTTTCCCCTTTCTCTTTCTTTACTGCACTGTTGGTGAAGTTGTTGCCTGCCCAACTTGGCACAGCCCCCAGAGCCATTGGCAAAGGAGCAGACAGCTGCTGAAGAAGGCAGCAAAGGCGGCTCAAAATCAACTCATTAGTCAATGGGTTTGCCATGTTTATAACATTCCCAACTCTTGCAAATACTTTGCTGTTTCCTCTGCCAAACCTTCAGGGCACAGTCTGGAAGAATGTTGGGTTGGGCCAAGAAAAAGAGAGGGTGGCAGGCAGGGGAACTAAGGAACATATATATGTTGTTGTTGTTTATTCGTTCAGTTACTTCAGACTCTTTGTGACCTCATGGACCAACACATATATAGTTATCATAAATTGCTGTCAGTGCAGTGTTCAGTTTAGGAGGGTGGGCAGTTTTTCTTACAACATGATTGGTATTGGAGCTGTTTTCATCCTCCTCTTTGAGTTTTTGCTCAAGTGCTTGCCCCACACATGAGTTTTTGTCCAGTGGAGGCAAGTAGACCAGAGGTTTTGGTCCAAAGTTCCAAAGTTTAAAAGCAGTGCTTGCCTGTCTTGCAGATAAAAATTAATACTTTGGATAATGCTTTTTAACATCTGCATTTAAACCCAGAAAACCCATTCTCACTGGATAGAGAGAAGAAGACTACTGAACTGGGCTTAGACTGATTCACTCTAGTAAATGTCATATCCAAAGCTTGTTTTGGAATTGGAGACACTGAAAGCCTTAGCCAACTTCTAATAGCTCTAATCCCAAAGCAAATTTAGGGATTAGATTATGGTAATCCAAAAAAGTAACTCTTGGCATATTTAAGGAACTTTGCCTGCTGATCAATTCTATGGAGAGTCTTACTGTTCAGTCTGAGCAAGGTTGGGGTTTTTTCTTGTTGTTGAGATAAACATCTCCCTGTTCAACATAAATGAGCCAGTGACCTTTTACATAATACATATTCTTATAAGAGTCTGTTTGCAAGCAAATGCACATATATATTGTCAGTTGTGGGAAACGAGGTTGATAGAAAAAGAGCCATTTTCAGTTTTACTTGTAATACCCATTTCGAGATGCATGGGGAGCTCCCAAGGAAAACTTCTCATGATTTGGTGTCCTTCTTTTATATTTTGCTTTATAAGAAACAAAAACTTGGCACTGCTACAGCAAGAAGCAGGAAGTGTTTCTAACAGTAAATGGTCTCCAGCAGAAAGGAGGTGGGTTCCTTACAGACGGACAGCAGGTGATATATAGTTTATATGGAATCCATTTTCCAACTCTCTTGTCAGAAGAAGAAATTTTAAATATTTTGGCCTAGTTCTGTTTGGAAACTTCGAGAGTCCTGTTGTCCAGTACTCTTCAGAATATCTCAGGTTCACTGGTAGTGTTCCGCCCTATTTTTTCCGTCATCTGAAGCACCAAGCAAGGATGTAGTCCCAACACACACTGAGTTTTTCTTCATTTTGTTTTTCCTCCAACTTGCTCCTATATTGTTATTGTATGCCTTCAAGTCATTTCCAAAATATGGCAACCCTGAGGTGGACCTATGATTGTTTGAAGTTTTTTTTTGGGGGGGGGTGTCAAAATTTGTTTAGAAGAGGCTTGCCATTGCTTTCCTCTTATGCCAAGAAAGTGTGACTTGTCCAAGATCAGTAGGTTTCATGGCTAAGCAGGGATTCAAACTCTGGTCTCTATTGTAATAATTCAGTGCTGAAACCACTACATCACATTGGGTCTTCTGTCTCCCAGGCCTGCTTTAAAGTAAAATTAGAGGCATGCTGGCTACAGGAGATGGCAAGAGAGTGGAGGAAAGGACTGGCTGAGGAATGAGGCAAATGATTCAAGAAGGTAGTTATTTCTTTTTATTCCGAAACCAGTCTTAATCTGGTGTCCTCCATATGTGTCAGACTGGGATCCCCGTAATTCAGGTCAACATAGGTATGCTGACCGGGGATGATGGACACTTTGGTTCAATGTATCTCAACAATGAAGAGATTTCCTCCATCATGGAGGAAAGAGAATTCAATAAAAAAAATAGTACAGCTCTTGTTTTGGTTGTGCAAATGTATTTTTGGACTTTCAGACAGTGGGAAGATCCTTGTGATTGTCATTACTGGTCTTTTAACAAGCATTCATGGCATGAAACAGATGGAGTCGTACTTTTCTTCCAATATTTTGATTTCTGCTCATAGACTGCATAGGGACACAAGTATATAAATATGGCAGAGAGGTTCAAACAAAGGAGGCAAGATGAAAAACACAAAAGAGCCCTTCAACCATTGCATAAAAGAAGGAATTTCAGCAAGCGCAGCTTGTCAAGCAGGTAACTAATTCCCTCTGAAATTTCTTCTTTTACACAGCTACTACTGTTGCATGTCTTACTACATCAAGAAAATGTGGTGAATTCATGAAACAGGGGTTTCTCAGTAGCAGCATAATGTTGAACATTTCACAGATGAAAATTGGAATATGTGTGGCCAAGCAGCATCAAAGTGTGGTCAACATGGCAAAAGTTATTAATGAGGAAGAACACAGACAAATTGGGAAAGGCTTCAACAGGTATTAGAGAGCAGCAAATACTGTACTATTTGGTCCTTAAAACTGGCTTTTAAAATGGGTTCACTGTGTTTTAAGGATTGTTAGCTTTTAAAATACTGTAGAGAATTTAAAATTGTGTGTGTATTTAAAGACTGGTTTTATCTTCTTGGTGTGCACTGCACAGAGAAGTAATAAATGAACTAATATTTGAGTTAAAGGTTCAAGGGCTCTCTTCTCTTTTGCCTCTGGCTTCTTGATTTCCGGCTATTGTACTTTTCTTTTCTCTCCACTGTACAGATATTATTCTACTTCACATGCCAGTAACTTGATGCTGCAGTAATCCCAGATTGTGGAAATAAAATTATAAGATTAGTTTGCTAAACCAGGATGTTTTAAGTAGATGAACAGCAGGGACCCAGGAAAACACGTTAACAAGATGGTAAAACCAAAAATGAACAATGCCTCATTCATGCTTGTCTCATACAGCATACATATGCCACACTGTTTCTTATATCCACACATCTAAGGACATCTTTCAACATCTACTTATGACCGTAGAACTATTTGCTTGGAGCTCTATAATGTGAAGGTTAATTACCTGTGCAAAGATAACAGGATTTCAATTAGACATGTTTTTCAAAACATAGGTATGGATGGATAGTGATAGATATACAAAGGCAGTGAAAAATCAGTTGTTACCATTTAATGAAAGCATAACCTACAAAATATAAAAAAATTAATTAGAGTACGACTACAAAAAGTGAAGTTATTTCTCATAATATAATTGTTTGTTATTAGGCAAAGAAAACAATTTCAAACAAATGTTAAATTAAATAATTTCTTCAGAGAATGGTGAGGAATGGATTTGAAGAGACTGAGGTGTAGGTTAGGAGAGGTAAGGAGTGGCAGCTGTATGCAAAGTAAGACAGAAGTCCTGTGCCTTTCATGGCTCAGAGAAGAGAGAATTTCAGCAAATGTGGCTTGCGTGACCTGATGAGATACCCTCTTGTCTTTTGCACGACCCCTGTGTTCTTTTGGAATTAGGGATGCATCTAATTAATGTAGTTTGACACCACTTTAATTGTCATGGTTCAATGCTATGGAATCACAAGAGTTGTAGGTTTACAAGGCGGCTAACCTTTTTGGCCAGAGTGCTGACACTTCACTAAACTACAACTCCCAGGATTTGTATTCAATAGCATTGAGCCATGGCAATTAAAGTGATGTCAAACTGCATTAATTCTACAGTGCACATGTAGTATTGCTATTCTTTTTAACTACTCTACTGGGAAGATTGCTGTGTAGTCAGGATGGGAGACCAGAAGTTGGTTTTATAATTAGGTCCCACTGTATGGTTTTTGACCCCAACACTGTACAGTTCATTTTCTCAACCTAGTATTTTAATTTTCACTGGCATTATGTCTTGATTATCAGTGATACATTATGGTTAGCATGTTTGTCATTCAATCTAAGGCAATGTAACAGTCCAGTAAGACAGTAGGATACTTTAAGGTATCCTTAAATCTGCAGCATGTCAGGGAGATTTTCCCCTTTAAGGCCAACAATGGTGCAGGTCTCTGAATACAATCTGGATGCAGAATCTTCCCATAACTCTGAGTTTTGAGGCCATTGGGTTTTAAGTATTTTAAAAAATAACTCAATTCAAAAGGTTCTGGTTTTTGAAATAATAATACTAATTTTTAAAGAGTGAAAGGGCACATGTGATACTTACAAGTCACTAAATGGTGCTGTAATCTTCAGCACTGAGTTTATCCATTCTGTTTTTAAGCCATGCACCAACACCTCATCATTAAATGCTCTACCCTGGGAAGATTTCCACTAGCTTTTTTGTCCATCTGGCAAAGTTTTCATTGTTTCAGTTTATCATGCAGCTGTGAAAAGCACAGGAGCTTCCACTCAGAAATGTTGGCTTTTTCATTGCCATCGGGATGTGAATGGCACCAGATGCCCTGAGGGTAATTTCAAAGCTACTGAGAAACACTTTCTAGGAACTGATTGAAAATAGCAGGTAGTTTGCCCTTAAGACAGATTCAGAAGAAAGCAAACCTAGCAGGGATTCTGCAAACAAGCAACATAAGGAACAATAGATTGCCTCCTCCATCTCTCTCTCATCATGATCAGTTAGCTATCCTCATTTTTAGGTCAATCCAAGGCAGCTGGAATTGTTTAAACACATCTGATAGTAATATCAGCAACATTTATGTGTTATTTTCTTTTGTAGAAGGTAATTAAAATGATTTATGGGGAGAGTAAAGTTTAAACCTTCTGTCCTTGTCCTTCTAAAAGATTTCATACAATCCCAGCTTTGGCCAGGAAAAGAAAAGCTGTGCTAGAGAAACTGGAAAGGCTACAAAATGTTTAACTTATATGCCCACTTTAAACGTTTGGCAGAATCCTAAGTGATGAAAGAAGATCCAGCTGCTCCTAAAGCAGTGTTTCTCAGGCTATATGATGTGGATAACTTGCATTGTTTCCTAAAGCCAAGAGTGCCTAAACACCCTTAAATAATGGTTCTCAACCTGTGGGTTCCCAGGTGTTTTGGCCTACAACTCCCAGAAAAACCCAGCTGTTAGGATTTCTGGGAGTTGAAGGCCAAAATATCTGGGGACCCACAGGTTGAGAACCACTGCCCTAAAAGTACCAGATTACATCTGATCACGTAAACTAAGAACACCATTTTACTGTGCTATTGTATATAATGGGACTTGAGCATCCATGGATTTTGATATCCACAGAGAGCTCTGGAATCAATTCTAGATGTATACAAAAGGCCCTCTGTATCTTGCCTTTTTGTGGGATTTCAGAGAGGCAACAAATCATGTGAAGCAATCAAAATGACAAATAGTTTCAATAGAATAAAAATACACTGAACATGACAACAAGTTAAAACAGCTTTAAAAACGACAACAATTAAACCCATGCACATGTACATTTAAAGTAACTTAAGCCCCAAAGCACCAGAAAGAAAGAAAGTTTAGCCCTCTAAGGGAATGGCTGTCCCAAATTGGATCCTGTAGCAAACCATGGGAACATTTTTTGGATTTTGCTATAGTGTGCCTTGAGGTTGTTTCTGACTTATGGTGACCCTTAGCTGATTCTATCATGGTAGTTTTTGGGGGGCTGAAACTTTGTGACCCACCCAAGGTTATCCAGCTTAGTTTTAATAGAAACTAATGCAAGGAACTAAAAGCCTGGTCTCCAGAGTTGTAGTCCAACACTCAAAATCATAGAATCATAGAGTTGGAAGAGATGTCATGGGCCATCCAGTCCAACCCCCTGCCAAGAAGCAGGAAATTGCACTCAAAGCACCCCTGACAGATGGCCATCTGGCCTCTGCTTAAAAGCCTCCAAAGAAGGAGGCTCCATCACACTCTGGAGCAGAGTTCCACTGCTGAACAGCTCTCATGGTTAGGAAGTTCTTCCTAATGTTCAGGTGGAATCTCCTTTCCTGTAGTTTGAAGCCATTGTTCCGTGTCCTAGTCTCCAGGGCAGCAGAAAGCAAGCTTACTCTCTCTTCCCTATGACTTCCTCTCACATATTTATACATGGCTATCATGTCTCCTCTCAGCCTTCTCTTCTGCAAGCTAAACATGCCCAGTTCTTTAAGCTGCTCCTCATATGACTTGTTCTCCAGACCCCTGATCATTTTGGTTGCCCTCCTCTGGACACATTCCAGCTTGTTAACATCTCCCTTAAATTGAGGTGCCCAGAATTAGACACAGTGTGATTCCAGGTGTGGTCTGACCAAGGCAGAATAGAGGGGGAGCATGACTTCCCTGGATCTAGACACTAGATTCCTATTTATGCAGGCCAAAATCCCATTCACTTTTTTAGCTGCCGCATCTCATTGCTGGCTCATGTTTAACTTGTTGTTCATGTACTGCTGTTGAACCAGGTGTCCCCCATTTTTTCTGCCTAAGTGGAGTATCTTGCATTTGTCCCTGTTGATCTTCATTTTGTTAGTTTCGGCCCATCTCTCTAATCAGTTAAGATCGTTTTGAATTCTGCTCTTGCCTTCTGGAGTATTAGCTATTCCTCCCAGTTTGGTGTCATCTGCAAACTTGAGGATTATGCCTTTTAACCCTTCATCTTCTAGATCATCAATAAAAATGTTGAACAGAACCGGGCCCAGGACAGAACTTTGCAGCACTCCACTCGTCGCTTCTTTCCAGGATGAAGACAACTCATTGGTGAGCACCCTTTGGGTTCGTTCACTTAACCAATTACAGATCCACCTAACCGTAGTTTTGCCTAGCCCCCATTTGACTAATTTGTTTGCCAGAAGGTCATGGGGGACTTTGTCAAAGGCCTTACTGATATGCTACATCCATAGCATTCCCTGCATTGACCCAGTACTCTATTGAAAAACAAGATCAGAGTACTAAACCAGGTTGATTTTTGCTACTCCCAAAGTCCCCCTATCATTAAGCTCTGCAATGTATAATGTGCAGATGAGCACATCATGGAGGAGATAGTACAGAGTGGAGAGAAGATGTGGAAGAAGTTGAAACTGAATTCCCTGATGAGCCTATGTAAATTCTCCCACACAAAATGGCATTTATAGGGAGCTTGGCCTCTCACTTCCTCAGGCCCCTAATGCAAACAACCCAATAACACTGCTGAAACAAACCCAAGCTTCCTTGTCTTCTTGGTCTTGAAGTGTGTGTGTGTGTGTGGGGGGGGTACTTTCTCCCTTCACTTGGATGAAAAGCTCCCTGTTTATCTGTCACAGGCAGCTCAGTCCCTTGTGGGATTTGGAAGCAAGCAGAAAAGAGAGCAGTGAATCTCTGGATTAGGCTGTTAAAAATAACCTTGTGTTTCTCCTACCGCATTCTTGTAAGATGCTTAGGACAGGAAAGGGCGACTTAGAAACCAATCTCTTGTATTTAATAGCTCTAGTGTTGGAGAAGGAGGGGTGATGATGGATGATTTACAGCTTGGTGGTTGGATAACCTGATTCCCCTTGGCCTTGGTTCCCAGGAACCTTTGTGAGCTTTGCTTCTTTGTCCCTGTAACCTCAGTTAGATTGTGGACTGTGGAAATGTCACTGGGCTCTTGGGACGGGCAGTGGGAAGAAGTTTTATAACTTCCGAGTGTTTCCCTTGCGATCAGGACAGAGCTGGGAAATAAGGGTCCTGCATTCAACTTCTGTTGAAAATAACTCCATTTGAAAATGGCTTTTCTGGTTTTGTCATTGCCTACTTTGATCTCTAGGGCTGCTGCGAAGGTTACCACTGGGTCTTGAAGATATTTTGTACATGCTTTTATGGGCTAAATATCATTATTTTGCTTTTAAAAATACTATGCATGTGTGGTGGAGTTAAATATTTTCTCTCTGACTTTTATATTAATGTTATATTTTAAAAGTATATATATAAACAAAATGGGGAAAGACAGAAGTAAAATAGAAGGAAGGGTGGAGTACATATGATATGAACATGGGCTAGGAAATAGGCATATATGTTAACAAAATTTAGCATATATGCATATGCTTTCTGGAAGCTGAAGTCTGTAAAAATATAAATTGGTGCATAGCTAAAGCAGTACAATCTGAATGCTGAAGTTTTATCTTTCCAGTTTTGGAATATAACCTTGACAAGATTAAAAGGATGCAGGATCTAGTCATGTTGAACAATGGTTAGATTCCAAATCACCAGAATATAATTTACAAAGTAAGGTTGCCCATGTTAATGGGTTGCCACAGAAATAAGCAAGAAATAACCTTCAAAGCTATTATTATTTGGCACATGGATGCAGTGAAAATACACTGCTTTCCATGACTTTATTACTTTGCCTCCCTCTTTCACAAACTACAGCAAGGATGAGAAGCTAATTTGGCTGCTTTATCACTCCCCTGACCCCATAGCACAGTGGTTCTCATCTGTGGGTCCCCAGGTGTTTTGGCCTACAACTCCCAGAAATCCCAGCCAGTTTACCAGCTGTTAGGATTTCTGGGAGTTGAAGGCCAAAACATCTGGGAACCCACAGATTGAGAACCACTGCCATAGCAGTAAACTCATAGGGAGGGTATTGATGTAGCACAAAGGTCTAAACAATAGTATCTTGCATCCCATTCAAAACAGTACCTCACAAGATCATATGCACCTGTCACTCACACGATTTTGCCCTCATCAACTGTCATATTATCCTTGAATTTGTTTCATTTCTTGTTGCTGGTCTATGATCATAACAAAGATTTGTTTCATTTCTTTTATAGGACAGGATGGGAAACATGTTGCTTTCCAGATCTAGTTGGATTGCAGGTCCCAGCAACCCAAGTCAATATAGCTGATTGTGGGGGATGGCAGAAAATATAGTCCAATCTCTGGAGGGTCACATTCTCCCCTCTGCTTCAAGGCCAAACGAGTTGTTGGTTAAAAGCACATCTCTTCCCAAGTATGCATTGTGTTTGAAGTATTTGGTAATTGTACATTCCAGAGCAATTTGACCTTTTTTTGTAGTTCCCAGGCTCATTCGTAGATTATTTTTGCATTTCCGGAATGTTTGGAAATGCTTCTCATTTTGAAATGAAAGTGATCCCGTTGTAAAACGGTATTGCTGTGATTCCAACTTAACTGTAGCACTATAATTGTGTAGTGGTCCCAGTATCAAATAACACTTGAAAATTCAAATTCTAAGAGAGAACACCTTTAAATAAATACTGAGTGAAAAAAGCCATCCTTGCATATCAGTATTTCAATGGAATTTTAAATATAGTTAGATTCATGTTGATATGGGAAGAATGAGTTTACGAACGTGACATGAATGTGGAATTGACTAGTTCATCCCATTCCTAGCAAGAGGATTTTAAAGGAAGTTTTGCATCCCTGGCGCTCTATTTCTTTAGTAGAATACAGAAATAGGGATTTTTTTTTACAGAAGAGGAAGGTCTATTTTTTGCACAAGTCTGCCCTCTCCTGGCAATTGCAAAGACATTTGTCACACTTATCCATCAAATCCTGTCAGTTTGTCCCTACTCTCAACTATACTTCACTTTTGGGAAATATATGTATCTCTACGTCAGTATAACTGATATGAGCACCCATATGGCACTACAGTATGCAAACATCTTCATGGCTGACCTAGAACAACATTTTCTCAATATAGGCACCCAGAAATCTTTCCTTTAGCTATGATACCTTGATGACATCTTTATCGTCAATAATAATTTGATTAGTTCCACCAAGATTTCAACAGACCAATCTCAGGCCTAGAATAATCTACATAACAAATTCATTAAAAAAAACCCAACCCATTGTGTAACCACATTGCCAAATCTATTGTTTACAGCCAAGCCACCCAATACAACTGCATTTGCTTAGACTTACAAAACAGAAACTCCAAACTCTTGGATTTACAACAGACATTTCTCAAACTGCAATATTCACCAAAAGTGAAGAAGCTAGTCAGTAAAACACGATTCATTCCCAGATACAATATACAACAGTAGGTTGTTATGAGTTTTTTGGATTATATGGCCATGTTCCATAAGCATTCTCTCCTGACGTTTCACCCACATCTATGGCAGGCATCCTCAGAGGTTGTGAGGTATGCTTGCCATAGATGTAGGCGAAACGTCAGGAGAGAATGCTTTTGGAACATGGGCATAAAGCCCGAAAAACTCACAACAACCCAGTGATTCCGGCCATGAAATCCTTCGACAACACAATCTATAACAGTACAGACAATAACAGTACAGTACAGACAATTGAAACTGAATCCAGACAAGGCAGAGGTCCTCCTGGTCAGTCGTAGGGCTGAACAGGGTATAGAGTTACAGCCTGTGTTGGATGGGGTCACACTCCCCCTGAAGAAACAGGTTTGCAGTCTGGGTGTTCTCCTGGACTCATCATTGAGCCTGGAACCCCAGGTCTTGGTGGTGGCCAGGGGAGCATTTGCACAACTAAGACTTGTGCTCCAGCTGCGCCCGTACCTTGGGAGGTCTGACTTGGCCACGGTGGTCTACGCTCTGGTTACATCCCGTTTGGACTACTGCAACGCTCTCTACGTGGGGTTGCCTTTGAAGATGGCCCGGAAGCTCCAATTAGTACAACGGGCAGCAGCCAGATTAATAACTGGGGCAGCTTACAGGGAGCGTACCACCCCCCCTGCTAAGCCAGCTCCACTGGCTGCTGATATGCTACCGAGCCCAATTCAAAGTGTTGGTTTTGACCTATAAAGCCTTAAACGGTTCTGGCCCAATCTACATGTCCGAACATATCTCCTCCTATGAGCCAGCAAGATCCCTAAGGTCATCTGGAGAGGCCTCACAAGTGCGGCTGGTGGGAACGAGGGACAGGGCCTTCTCGGTGGTGGCTCCCCAGCTGTGGAAAACCCTCCCCAGAGATATTCAACAAGCTCCAACACTATTGGGCTTTAGAACAGCCCAAAAACATGGTTATGTGCTCAGGCTTTTAATGAATAATGGCAAAGACGACACGGACTGACTTATGGCTAAAGCATGAGGTTTTTTGGATGAATGGATCTGACTATATGTTTTAAAAATTTGTATTTAATAGTTTTAATTGATTTTATGTACTGTGTGATTTTGATTTTGTGTAGGCATCGAATTACTGCCATTGTTGTAAGCCACCCTGAGTCCCTCCGGGTGAGAAGGGCGGGATATAAATGTTGGAAATAAATAAATAAATAAAAATGAAAATGAAAATGAAAATGACAGAAGACCCATAGTTGTCACCTACAGTCCCTGCTGAAAGAACTCAAATGCATTAGCATGGGCTGCAACCAGTTTTGGAGAATAGCACAGCCCTCTTACATGCTCTGGAGGACAGGTATTTATTGGCCTACAGATAGCTTCCAAATCTTAATCAACTATTTACTTACAACAGGACACATAATATGGATACGTATCCTGGTACAACACCCTGCCATAAATCCAAATGCCAACTCTGTTTCCACATCTGCTCTGGGAATGATAGTATGGAAGCCAATAATATCACCCTCAAGTATAGAATAAGTACATTCACTTATTCTTTCTCCAGTGTGATATGAGCCTTCTTATATCAACAATGCCTCTCTATACTCTGTTTTGGCCAATTTTTGAACATCTTAAAACTTTCTTTTCATCCATAGACCATTCTATTGGTGGCTTACTTTATAAAGAAAGGAAAATCCATTTTGCTCCATGAAGGTTATTGGAGGTTCAGGAAGCAATGGATTTCACAAAGGCAATATATGACTGTGCTTTCCACCCTTTGGTTCTTGTTATGTATTGTAAGTGATCAAGAAAACAACTTCATTCATCTTCTGACCTAGGGTGTTCCTTCACAAAAGAAGGTAGATAGTTTTTCTAAGCACTGCAAAATGCAAGATTATCTAGATGTGACTCTGCAGTCCAATATTTCAGCTTTACTGATGTGTCTCTTCTTTATTTCTAACTTATGGCAACCCTAAGGTGAAACTATGACAGGGATGTCTGTAGCCAAGCCTGTGTGACTCACTCAAGGTCACCCAGTGAGTTTCCAGGGACAAGTAAGTAATCAAAGCTTCCAGAACGATAGTCCAATGCTTAAAACACTATACCATGCCGGGCAGCTACTATGCAGACATTCACAAGTGATGTAATCCACACTTAGGGCTGAAAAATCTTTGCTATGTAAACTATTTCAATTATGCAAATTGCTTAATGTACTCTGCTTTTATATACACAGTTTTCCTTCTGCTTGTCCTGAGAAGGGGCAGAGATGTATGAAGAACACCGATGCTGCCCTCCTATTTTGAGTTACAGTCCAGCTTATATATGTGCTGCATGTATTTTGGCATCATGATTGATTTAGCTGTTCTCTAAGCAGTGCTCATATATTGCTCATACTTTAAAGTCTTAAGGTATTTCTATACCTGGATTCTCAGGATATGGAATATTGAAACTGAATAACAATTTCTGCACTTGTGTAATGTGATTACAAGAATTTGGAATATACAGTTATTCCAGAGAACATTTTCTGTCATCAGTGAGGAATTGACACAGCTTCTCTCTTCCCCCTGTACATCGCTTTTCAATGTCATAGCTGTCAGAGTGCTTACCAGGAAAGACTATTCAGGGCTGCTGAGTGCTACACAGTGAATGGTGCTATGATTCACACTATGCAGGTATAGTGCGGTGATTCCACATTAAGTACTACAATTCTATCTATGGAATCTTGGGACTTGCAGTTTAGGGATGACTTAAAATCTTCACCCAAAACGCTCTAGTGCCACATCAAACTACAAACGGTTTAGGTCCATCTACCTAGGGATAGGCATTGTGATGCTCCCTGGCTGTGGAACACCCTCCCCAGAGATATACGGCAAGCCCCAACCCTTTTGAGTTTTAGAAAAGCCTTAAAAACATGGCTATGTGCCCAGGCTTTTAACGAATAAATGATAAAGACGACCCAGACTGTTATATGGATAAAGTTGGAGGATATTGGACAAACGGATTTTAAGCATATGTTTATGTTTTATATTTTATACTGTATTTAATTGGTTGTAATATATTTTTATATGTTGTTGTTTTTAATGATGCCTCACATTGTTTTTTATGATGTATCGGCATCGAATTGTTGCCAATTGTACGCCGCCCTGAGTCCCTTCGGGTGAGAAGGGCGGGATAGAAATATTGGAAATAAATAAATAAATAAATAAATAAATAAATAAATGCTTGCCCCATAGAACATGATTTTCAGTCAACTACCCCCGCCCCCCTCCAGCCAACTATGCAGAATCCGCCAATGCATAAACATTTGTAAAATAGTGCATTCTTCATACAGACTACTCAGAAGCCTGTACTACCTTGACTTTCACTTCTTGACATCATTTTGAGAAAGACTACAGAAGAAAAGGGAAGAACTTTGCCTTGCTTTGTGTGTGTATTGTGTGAACCTGAAGGGGATCTGGGGAAAATCTCGCCTGAGCCCCACTTACACAGTTCCTCATCCTGATACTGCTCAAGGCATAACTCTTCAAATCCCTATTTCTGGTACTGATTTTAGTTGTTGCTTCTTTTTTTCCTGACCGCATCCTTGCAGGAAAGCACAGTAATATATAGATCTTTCTGTGCTAATATTGTTGCTCCATTGAGTGCCAAAGGACGAGAGTTTCTTTACAGTTCTTTTAAAAAAGGAAACCAACACATAAACATTTCATCACATCTGAGAATTTGAAATTTTAAAAATTAATATTCAGGAATAATAAAAAGAGTGAGATTCCTCAACCGAGTATTGTTTCTATCTTTGACACGATGTACCAGATACAGCCCCAACCACCTTGATGCTTTGCGTCTGATCTTTTCCAGCAGCAAAAGGGACAGATTCATTTAATGCTTTGGCAATGAAAAACTGCAGTTTCCATCCATACAGATATACTTCTCTCTTGTCATATTTTAAACAAAAACACAGAAAAGTCTCCCTCCACCCACCAAGTGTTATGAAACACTAGATCACAGAAGCTGAAGAAGACAGAAACCGTGTTGTCGAAGGCTTTCATGGCCGGGATCACAGGGTTGTTGTATGTATTTCGGGCTGTGTGGCCATGTTCCAGAAGTATTCTCTCCTGACGTTTCGCCCACATCTATGGCAGGCATCCTCAGAGGTTGTGAGGTATGGATAAACTAAGTAAGGAAAGGAAAGACAGAAACCCTTCACTATAAACATCAATAGATGGAGAAGGCTTACAACCTCTTTAGTGACTGCCTCGTTTCCACTGGTTGCAGGACTTTCTGTACATTTGTGATGACTCATGGGCCATGTAGTCCCGTTCCTAGTACTATTGTGGCAGATGAAGAGGAAAACTTGGGTTTCCCACCGTTTCTGCCAGATTTGGAGCCCTTGCACCTGCAAGATGTTTGCCCACAAGAAGTCAGCCAAACAAGCCTTGAGCAGAAATCTCCCCCATTTTCTCGCCGGGATTATTATAATCAAGATAGAGGCGCTCGGGAGGCGACTCGCCGGAGCGCCAGGATAGCTGCCAGACAATTAGCTGATTAAGTCTTTTTCCCTTGGGAAACTTTAAGGAGTCATGCATCTGGACACAGTATAGGTTTCGTTTCTTGTTCCCCAGAGAAAGTGTTCCTTGGCGGGAAAACAAGATCCTATATAGGTGTTTGGCCGCAAAGAATTCCTTGCGGAGTCAATTCGTCGGCTTGAGGAGTGAGATCGTGTGTAGACTTCGTACTCCAGTTCCCAGTTCCCGGATCAAGTTTCCTGCCCAGCCTTGTACCATGGACTTCTATGGACTCAGTTCTTGATTCATGTTTGCCTTGTTTTCAGTTTGATCTTGCCAAGTTTCAAGTCTTGCCTTGCCTTGCGTTTTAAACCACGGACCATGCTTCTCAGTTTCAAACCTTGTTTTCCAGTTTCCTTTGGATTTACCTTAAGCCTCAAAGACTGTGGACAGTTCCCCACACTATTGATTGCCAAATAGTGTGTGTTTCGGTGAAGTGGATTATAACTTTGGTCTTTAATATCACATATTGGACATTGTTTTCCTGGACTATATTTGACCTTTTCTGGAAGGTCTACTTCTGAACTATATTCTTCACTTGTTTTTACTGACTTTATATATTCCTTTAATAAAGATATTAGATAGATTCTGGCCTCTGCGCATGGTTATTGGTGCTCTGCAGCCTGGGTCCTGACAACATTAGTGATGTACATTAAGCTAATTTTCGAGGCATGAAGTCCCAGAAATGCTGAAACTGATAACTTGTAGTCATTTGATTAGAACTCAAGCTGTGGATGGTTTGTGCTGGCATACCCCATAGTTACAATTGTGTAAATACTTTTAAATGCAAATAATTTTTAGAAAATGTGGAAGGAGGTTTCTTCCTTGAAAATATTCCTGGCTTCAATCTATACTTTTTCTGGCTCCTGGTCAATTAAGCTTACTAATGTAGATCTCTTGTTTAAATTATCTTTAAATGCTTTTTTTGTGTCAAGAGTGACTTGAGAAACTGCAAGTCCCTTCTAGTGTGAGAGAATTGGCCGTTTGCAAGGATGTTGCCCAGGGGATGCCTGGATGTTTTACCATCCTGTGGGAGGCTTCTCTTATGTCCACACATGAGAAACTGGATCTGACAGACAGGAGCTCACCCCATTCCCCGGATTCAAACCGCGGATCATTTAACCCATTGTGCCACCAGGGGCAGGAATGTTTTTCAGATTGTATTTTGGCATAATAATTTATTTACTCTAGTTTTTGATATTAGCAGTTCATGGTCTGTCCTGCAATCTGTTTAAGGTTTTTTTTATGAGAGAGTGGAGCTTCTCTACTTTCTGCTACCAATTATTTAGTCTATCTTTGGTTTGCAGCTCAGTAATCTTTCCCACACACAAATAAACATAAATTCCGTAGTTCTTTGTATGCATAGTGGGAAAAGGTCTAAGGTAGTCATCATCACATCTGTCCCCATCTACTTTGCTTTGACTCTGCTCTAAGCCTTGTCTGCTAGTGCCTCAGGCTCCTTGGCAATCTCTTCAAATCACAATCCAGTTGCTGGGCTGAAAGCAATTCATCATCCTTTTGCACACACAATTAATTTGGTGCCAATGGGAAGCATTTTCATGCTATGAAATGGAACATTTACCAAAAGGTTTAAGGTGTTTAGTTGTCTCAGTGCCATGAAAAAATATACCACTTTTTTTCCTCTGAAGTTTCAACACAGTTACCTGATTTTTGCCTCTCAAAATCCACAAACTTTGCAGCACTGTGATTAATATGTCATGCTTAAGCTTCAATAGTGTTGCTTCCCAGACATGTTTGAAAGTAATTCCAAGACTAAAGCTTGGTTCTGCTGCAGCAGGCTAACCTGATTTACATATTATTACCCAGCATCCACAGGGTTTTGCATCTCATCTTTGCAGTAATTATGAGAGGATCAATTCCTGAGAACAGCTTTTTCTAAGTTATACTTTCACTGTTGTGGTTGAGCAACTCAGAAATGTATTTGGGAGCCGTTTCCATTTGAAGCAGATTTGGCTCAATATTTGTCTGCTTTTTTATTAGAACAGCAGAGTGAAGGTAATACAGAACTCAGTCAACAACAATTAAAACACATATATGCTCTCTGTAAAATTTCATTATTCAAGTATGAAGACGAGAGGATGACAATTCAGTGCCAATGTGCCCTCTGCTGTATTGCTATTGTCACTGAGAGAGAAGGATTTAGATATAGCCATTAGGTCAAGAGGAAATAGTCACAGGGGCCATTTTATTTAACCACAATGAAGTCCATAAACTGCATGTCAACTTTGAAGGATTCCAAGAAAAAAAGCATGAACAAATTATGCCAGACAGATTGGCACATCCTGCTCAAAATAATATTTGTCTGAGCTGAAAAGAAACAAGTTTTGACAAATGCAGTTTGGAATTATTGCTTGCTTGTTATTAATTTGTCTTAGTCTTTTGACTGATTAATTGTTGTTACCATTTAAATTTGGACGAAAGCTACACTAGCTTTGTTAACTGCCTGCTTGCTGGTCATGCTGCCACCTTGCAGTTACATTGCAACACAATATCTGTGTTGCTTCAACTGGCTAATCATAAAGCAATATTTCCTATACACCACTCTATACACAGCCAACACTGGGATAGATGTCGTTTCCATGAGCTAAAATGTATTTCTCCAGACACACATCAACAACCCAGGCATACGACAATAACAACATGACCAAAATAACCTAAAGGCACCAGATCATGTCTGAGCTTCAAAGCTAAACAAGGGCAGCCCTGATTTATGCTTGGATGGGAGACTGCCAGTGAATACTCGAGGAGAGAAGCGGTTTTTTGCAAAATTGTACCCAGGGCAGACCCTGCTTAACCTCCAAGATTAGATGGGATCTGCTGCCTTCAGGGTATTTACTGTTAGAAAATCCAGCTTCCTAACTGAGCCGACCCAGTGGAGTTTGTGGTGGCTCTTTGCCTCTTTGCCAGCTTGGCGCATGCTGCTCTGCTAGCATCTGTAAACTGTGAAGAGCAGCAATTTCCTGATGGGTTGGAAATTACTATTAATATATAGGAAGGTTTGTGAGCATAAAGCCTTTTGCTACTAGCTCAATTTCAAAGCTCTTAGCTACAGCAAGAAACCATTCTCATTTTCTTGAGCATGGAAGGCTATTTAAAAAATAGCTAGCTAGTTAGTGGCTACCATTGTGGGTTTTCCCCTCCATTAAAACGATTGAAGTTACTTTTACCTATTTTTAAAATCAGAATATGATATGTTAGTGGCTTGTCATACAAAATATACCTAAGTAGTGAAGTCACACTTCTGCTCTGGAGAAGTTCACAATCAGATGGTCTGTCCTCTGGGCTCTGGAACTATCCACTCCTGCTTTGGAAGCATAAGGGAGGGTGCCCTGAGAGAGAGCCATTGTACTTTTTACACATACCATTTCCTTGATATAAATAGCTCCTCATCCTTAAGCTCCTATTTGCTCTACCACAGAAAGTATACAACTAGTCGGTCCTCCACATCTGCAAGTTTGATATTTTTTTTTACATTTAATTACTCCTGTATATGATTAATATGTTTTCTCTAAAACTCTGTAAGTCATCCAATGCAATTCCATGGCCAACTTCTGATGAAAGTTGGAATTCTTATGTTAATTTGCTTGTCTCATTAATACGTCAGTTGGGATGCCACCCTGTGAACATGATGAAGACTGAGCTCCCAATTGTTCCTCAGAAGGCCATACTTGTAGATTTGTAGCATGACAACACTTCAAGAAAACCTAAGTTGTGAAACGCCAATTACGAGTTCAGTCTCTGATGTTTTAATAAAGCAGATAAATTGTACTTCTGGAGTGTTTACCTCAAAGAACACATTACAAAGAATCTCACAGCTGTGAAGTGGCTTTGGAACATGTGGGATACAAAGACTGTGTATATCAGCAGTAAAATGGTTAGCTTCTGTTCCTGGATTTAAACTAATAACTTAATATTCATGACTAATTCATGAAACTACAACAATCAAACTGCCTGTTTGTACTTAGATATGACTACAGTGCTTCACTTCTGGGAATAACATGTACTTCCAAGTCAGTGGCTCTGCAACGGACACCTCCATGGCACTACAGCATGCAAACATCTTCATGTCTGATCTGGAGCAATGCTTCTCCAGAATGTGCACCCAAAACCTTCTCTACATACAGTTTCTTGATTTTTGTAATTTGGCCACATGGAAAGCAATCATTTGAGAAGTTCCACCAGGATTTCAATAATCCTACCATAAACCTGAGCTAAAATCCAAACAACAAATTCAGTTTCTTGACACAACTGTGCAATTACACAGTGAACATCTTAGCATCAAATGCTATCAAAACACCACTGATTGTTACATATAGTTACATGCTTCCCATTTGCACCCAGAATACACTACCAAATCTCCAACCCATGGACTTTGTGGACTTGACCGTAACACCCATGAGACAGAAACTCAAAAATCTTGGATTTACAAAAGGTGTTCCTGAATATACAATGCCCACCTAAAAAAGGGAAGAAACAAATCGGTATGACATGATTAATACCCATGATCCATTTACTAGAAGATAAACAACTCAAAATTACAGAAAACCACTAATTTTCACCTAATATACCTCCCTAGCTAACACCCTTCAAGTGCATTATTAATTAACTACAACCAATTCAGGAGAATAACACAGCCCTCTCACAATCTCTTGGAAGCAGGGCTTTTTGGCCTACACACAGCCTCCAAATCCTAAAAGGACTACTCACAACAGGATACATGACATGGATGTTAATACAAAGACAAAGTGCTAACTCTGTCCCCACATTTACTCTGTCAGCAATATTAAAGGGGCAATAACATCATTCATGAAATCAGAGGTACATTTACTTTCCTCCAATATCTATATCTATATCCATAAAAAAGTGAAAACCCGTATGTGTGTATGTGGTACAGGTGCCCGCTCAAACAGACAGCCTCCGGCCTCCACAAACAGGCTATAGTTCCCAGTGCTGAGGAGCCACCAAGTCACTCCTTTCCACTGGCATTGCGCTTACAGCGAGCTCCATGAACATGTAGCCCAAACCCTGCCAATGCCCTCCCCAAACACCACAGCCCACCACACATGGAATGCTTTCATTTGGGGACCATTTCATCCTAGATTTTGCATTTTCCTCCACCACAGGCAGGCATCTCAGGGTTCTCCATTGGTATGAAATTTGCATGACCCCGCCTACTGCCCTTCCCTTTCAAATCTGTCTGCATAACAAAATTTATGCAGCAACTAAATTTACTGGAGGAGTTTTTTTGGGGGGCGATTGACTCCACATGGTGGAAGTTGTCGTTCACCCTGAATCAAGTCAGAGCACTGTGACTCCTACTGGGGAATTTAGAGAAATTGGCCTGGACATTTGAGAGTACTAGGTACTAGGATTTATAGTTCACCTGCAATGAATGAGCACTCTGAACCCCACCGATGTTGGACCAGAACCAAACTTGGCACACAGAGTCCCCATGACCAACAGGACATATTTGACAAGTTTGGGGGGAAAGGAAGTTATAGTTCACCTGATCCAGAGAAACAGTGACCCTCACCGACAATGGGCCGAGACCAAACTTCGCACAGAGAAGCCTCATGACCAAACTGAACATACTGCAGGGGTTTGTGAGAATGTGCCTTGATTTTGGGAGTTGTAGTTCACCTGTATCCAAAGAGCACTGAACCCAGCCAACGACGGATCTGGACCAAACTTGGCACACAAACGCAACATAGCCTGCTGTGGATACTGACCGATGTTTTGGGACAATTGCCCTGGGAATCTGGGAGTTGTAGTAGTTCATTCCCATGAAACCAACCATTTCCCCCCCTATACATATTCTCATTATCCTCTTTACTGCCCTCTCCTTCTATAAATGTGCTCTTTGTATAAAAAGTTGCAACGTAAGTCCTCATCTTTTGTCCTCATGCTGTATTGTGTAGCGGTTAACTTTAAGGCTACATATTATCTGAATAAACGTAGTCACTGTTAACCTTTTCTGACTACATATCTGTCATGCCAATTTATGTTGCACTGCTCAGTGAAAGAGATATACTGGTCCTCTCTTTTGTTTGGCAATTCAGGCTGGATCTACACTGTCAAATAATGCAGTTTCAGAATGCAGTTTAACTGCATAGAACTGGATTATATGAGTCTACACTGCCGTATAATCCAGTTTGATGCAGTTAAATTGCATTCTGAAATGACCATATGTAGCAATTTAGATCCAGCCTCAATTTCACTAATATATACATCAATTTCTCAAAGTGTTGGGGACCTAACAGCTTGAAGCATCATTTCCTCCAATTTGGACCTACCTGTTTGTCCTCAAATGCTACACCCTTCTTTCATCTGCCATTGTCCTCAAGCCAAGACTAGGGACAATGTTCAAGAGGACCCTCTTGGTGGCAGCACGTCTCCTGAGGAACTCCTTACCGCAAGACATGGTGTCCTCTTCCTTCCTCAGTACCCTATTGTATAGTGAAGACATGTCTCTTTAAACATTAAATTATCTTCTTGTTTCATGTTTATTATTATTGTTTTGTGCCCTCAAGTCATTTCTGATTTATATTGGCTCTAAGGCAACTGTGGCACAGGGTTTTCTGATGCTAGGAATGTGTGACTTGCCCAGGGTCAGCCAGTTGGCTTTCAAAGCTGGACACAGACTCAGACCTTTCCATCCAATGCTTAAATTACTATGTCATATGGCTATTTACTGGTTAGTAGTCTGGGGATTTTTGTGTGTTTGTTTTTAGTTTATTAACATGCTTTGTTACCTTTTAAAGTATTTTTGTACCTTATAAGCTGTTTGGAGAGCCCCCAGTGGCACAGTGGGTTAACACGCTGAGCTGCTGATGTTGCTGACTAAAAGGTCAGCAGTTCAAATCCTGGGAGTAGGGTGAGCTCCTGCTGCTAGTCCCAGCTTCTACCAAGATAGTAGTTCGAAAACATGCAGATGTGCGTAGATCAATAGGTATCGCTCCAACGGTAAGGTAATGGTGCTCCATACAGTCATGCTGGCCACTTGACCTTGGAGGTGTCTACGGACAACACCGGCTCTTCGGCTTAGAAATAGAGATGAGTATCATCCCCCAGAGTTGGACTCGACTTGACTTAGAGGCTGATCTAGGACAAGGGTACATTCCCTCTTCCCACTCCTTTATTTCCCTGGAAAAATGCTACATCTGATTGAACTATACATTTACATGAGCTGAAGTAATTTGAGATCAAAATTGTTAAAGATGTATTAAACTTGATCTATGGATAACTATGGATACTATTGAAATAATGACAGGACTACATATTTAATTGAATGCAATGCAGAAATCCTAAATCAGTTCTTGATGAGTTCTAGTACAACATGGTGAAATCATACTGTGCATTAATTCCCTATTCATTTTTCAGAGCGGCATTTCAAAAGGGAACAGGTTGGATGACATTCCTGCAATTTCAGATGCTCAATTGACAATGAGCTCAGTCCCATTTTTATGCTAAAAAGTATTCATTCCTAAGACAGGCTAGAATGATGTTAGTTTATTCCCTCATGAAAGACATGCCATTGATTTTGAAGAGCTCAAAGATATATGAGAAAGACCTTTGGCTTTCTAGAGTGTTTTCTCACTGAAAATTAAAATAAGAAAAGAAAATCATTATAAAGTTGGGAGAGGTTTGCTGACTCAGAAACATATCCTTTGAAAGCAAAAGAACCATGAAGAGTTTTTATTAATTTGTAATAGGAAAAAGTGCAAGTATTCTTTCTCTCCAGGCTAAAGGTTTCCAAAGGGGAATTAATGGCAAGATAGGGTTTCATTCTTTATTTTCCTTTTGCCACTCCTTCATTTTATCAGCACCTGGACCACTGTTGTCCTTGTTGTTATTAGACATCTTCAATATAACTTTGACTTTTGGTGATCCTTTTTTTAGGATTTTTGGAGCAAGGTTTGTTCAGGCAGGATTGTCATTGCATTCCTCTTAGGCCAAGGGAACATCAATTGCTCAAGTCTTTCCTGGGTTTCTATGGCTGAAGAAAACATACCAAGATTAATCAGGAAAAGCCTCTTTCAGCTTCTGTGCCTTGTGCTCTTTGCTTGCTAAACGTTTGCATTAACAACCCCAGAACAGGCCCACTTTAAAATATATAAATAAAAACCCAATAATACAGCAAATGAATGACACAATATCAGAAACAGACAGTCTTCAAAGTATATGAAACCAGGAAGAGACCTTTGTTGGGGAGAAATGCATACTAGAGAAATGTGAAGAAAGGAAGAAGATATTATTGCTATTGTGTGTCTTACAGCAGTGCTTTCATGGAGTTTTCCTTGGCAAAAATTGTTCAATGTAGGTTGCTGTTGCCTTCCTCTGAGGTTGAGTGTGCTTTCCCCAAAGTCACATAATTAATGGGTTTTCATGGATGAGCAAACCACTGTCTCCCAGATTACTAGTACGATACTCAAATCATTACACCATGTTACCTCATACATAACCACATAATGCAAGAGTTGAACTTCTCAATAGCATATGTCACTAACAGGCTATCAAGTTATGTTTTCTAGGTACTTAACTTCTAAGGCTGAAATCCTATATACAGTACACTAACCCAGGACAGATATGTATAGTTAATTTGAAATAAAGGCACATTTAAGTTAGAGATAGCCCACAGCTATAGTTTTTCTTTTCTTTTTTCCTGTTGTGCAAGTGAAAAGAGAAAGATACATTACTTTCAATTCATCCTAGTTTCTTAGTGTTCAGATTTTGAATGCTGAATAAAGATGAAGCTGTTTTACTTCAAGCACCAATTGAAATACATGGTGTAAGTACTTGTTGCTGGTCTCTCCCAATGTGTGGAACAAATGTAATGGAGTGTTGTTTATATATTTTTTGTTTCAGTTCCTGTCCTGGAAGGTAATCTCTCCCTTCCTCCCCCAGAAATTCATGGTGTGTCTGTGTCTTTAGGATAAAGAAGAGAAGCAGTACACATCAAATTTCCATTGAGGAAATATCTGGAAATACTGGTTGGTTATCAAACATTAGAATTTATTCTGTAGCCTTGCAGGGGTTGTAGCTGATGTAAGAAGGGTGGGACTGAAGCAGCCTCTAAGGACAGAAGCATTTTTTTCCATGTTAGGGGTATCTTGAGAAACTGCAAATTGCTTGTGGTGTGAGAGAATTGGATGTCTTCAAGGACATTGCCCAGGGGATGCCCAGATGTTTTGATGTTTTTACTATCCTTGTCGTAGGCTTCTCTCATGTCCCCGCATGGAGCTGATAGAGGGATCTCATCCGCGCTTTCCTCGGGTTGGATTTGAACCGGCATCCTTCAGGTAAGCAACCCAACCTTCAAGTCATCAGTCCTCCCAGCACAAGTTTAACCCACTGCACTATTAGGGGCTCCAGGAGAGAGGCATGAATGTTTGGAATCCCACTTGGAATATAAGTGTAGTATATGGGGTACCATAAGGAAAGGCTGAGACACAAGAGGAGGATTTAACAATAAACAGAATAAAGAGCCATCACATCTGAGACCAGGTTCTTTTTTAAATCATGTTTTTTCCTATTGCATTCAGAAAGTAAAACAGAGACAGAAAAGCCATAGGAACAATGAAAACAAACTGTTTTGCACAGACAGTGGTGGGACTGTCTCTCTGTGTGCATATCCACACATTATTTTACTGAAAGGGCAGACATTTAAGTAATCAGAAGAATTAGCAACAGAAATTAGGAGTGCGTTAGTGCATCATACACTGTTATCTTGCATTTTGTTGTGCTCCATTTGACACTGGCAATTGTTTCCATGTGTGCAGCCATCAACCTCTCTCCAGCAAGACAACAGAATTGATATTTTACCAGTGGTCTACTCCTTTTCTTCCAAATGTCTGTGTGCATAACTTTTGAGACAGAATCACCCTTCACAGTGCAACACTGGTCAGCCAACAGAAAATTGTACCATCTGGAAAGGAACAGCAGATCTTGCATGATATTACAGAATCACAGAATCCACCAAATGTCCTGCAGGTTTGCTTCTGCTCTCTATAGGAGCCCTGGAACAATTTGTTCTGAAGAGTTTCTGTGACTCCCAGGTTTAACAAAAGGAGGAGGGGATAGCTGCACTTCTGACTGGATCCTCCCAAAACAAGGTGCATATGCAATGAGTCCAGTTTCAATTCAAAGCTGTCTGCAATCGAGAAAGTAGCCCACATCAAAAAATGCAAAGTTCCTTGAGGGAAAAAAAATCCATCCTCTAAAAAAAAGGGCGAACCCTTCCCATTCTCTCTTTGCCACCCTCCCAGCATGGTCTAAGCATATCCAGGATTGGCCTGTTCAAGTCTGCTGGGGGAGATGACACATGTTTTCACTGATGGAAATGACCACATCCTGAGACTGGAATTCTTGAGGGTGGAGGCTCCCCCGAATCTCACCCATCTCACTCACATTATTGCTGATGCAATTCACATCACTCTTGTTGCTGTTGTCTTCTGGGTTGGGGCCAAACATCCAGTCTGCAAAGGTAACAACAGAAAAATGAGTGCTACAAAGATATGGGGAGTGAAAGAGAACAGTACTGTTATGTAAATGAATTATATTCACATTTTAAACCTATTTTAAACCTTTTTTGGGTGTGGAGGCAGCACCCTTCACATGCATGTGCTATTGATCAGTACCATATTTGTGTCTGTTGGCTACAAATTTTTTATTTCTCATTTGGAAATTTGCCAGGAATTGGAGCTATGGTCATGGATCTACCCCAGCCCATGAACCACAACCTTGAGTACTGCTTTTATTCAAGTCTTGCTTTCTACTCTATTGCTTTCTGAATTCAATCTGCAGGTGCAAAATGCATGTGTAGATAGAAATGGTGTTTCCACTCTTCTGTGTTCTGAAATACAAGAAAAGGAATACCACACACATTGTGTTTGGAAAATATGTTATAGACTTATTTCCAGACCTTGAGCAGGACACCTGAGTATCCAGACCTTGTAAAGGTTACTTTGAGGAGCATGCTGGCTAGAGAATTGTCAGAGTGAGAATCTTAAGGGTAACTCTTCCATGTTCTGTGAATATCATGTGTAATGAACACTTTACATTTCATAAGAGTTAATATTGCCACCTTTTCTTCTGTGGAAGAGCTGATATGTTAATGTTCAAACGTGGCACTCATACAACTTCCTTGACTATGGTGTCATGGTATGTAGTCATAGCTCTGGTTAGTACTCAGATGGGAAAACATCAACAAATATCAAGTGCTATAGGCTATATTTTAGAGTAAGGCATTGGCAAATCACCTCTTTGTCGTCCTTGCCTTTAAAAACCCTGTGAAATTCATGGAGTCACCATAAGTCAACAAGCAAATTGGAGTCACATACACGTAGACATGCTCATTTAGGCTTTAGACAAGACTGTTCTGAATAATTATTTGGGCTCACATATTTTGCACTCTCTCTCTCTAAAGTGAAGATTTGGAACAGCTGTAATCTGCCCTAGCAAGAATGTGCTGGAATCTCTTCCCTAATTAAACATCCCTAGGTATTTTGAATTCTCAACTCTCCCTAAGCACTTGGTATTATTTATTCAGCCTGTCAGCTTTAGCATACCTCTCAGCTTTCTGAGGAAAGAAAATCTACTCTTCAGCTTCTGAAGTGAAGAATGTGGAATGCAACTTAAAGTGAACTGTTAATTCCAGAGGGAAAAATAAACCAAATTAAGCCTGTCAGAAGAAGACTTGTCACTCTAAGTAGTCTTTGCTGGGGTGAGGCCTAATATTTTGGCAGTCCTGGAAAACAACATCCATTCTTGTTTGGAGACAAAAAAGAGACAAAGCTCTTGACAGACAGAACATGAACTCGTTGGTGCCACAAGCAAACTGAAATCAGGCTGTACCCAGTGAACCAGAGGCTTTTCTGTGTTTCCTATTTAACCTGGTAGATGTCCATCTGTCAAAACTATTAAAACTACAAATACTAACTAGGCAACAGCCCAGAACTTGAAAAATAGAGTTTTTGGTTTACTGGCCAAACTGGTGAAGGATTCTGGGAGCTATAGTAAAGTAAATCTTACTAAGCTGTTCAACATCCTGAGGTGCTGAGATTCTAGTAGTATTTCCTTCACTTTTATAAACATATGGTTTCCTATATGGCTCAACTTCAAGTTATTTAGGGAACCAGCAAAGTGTAGTGGTTTGAGCATTGGACAGTGACTCTGGAGAACAAGATTCAAATGCCTGCTCAGTCTTGGAAATCTACTGGATGACCACTGGAGAAGTCACATTCAGCTTCAAAAGAAGGCAATGGCAAGCCTCCTCTGAACAAATCCTGCCAATGAAAGATTACCCTTAGATTCACCATAAGTAAGAAACAACTTGAAGGCACACAACAACAACCAGGCTATTTGAAGACCACTTTCCTATATGACTCTGAGAGGGCTTGAATCTCTTTGGGGCCAAAAAAATTGGATTTGCCTAGAGCAACAAGACACCTTGAGCCAGAGTCAGTATGACCACCATGGACAGCAATGTATATGGCGGTAACCTTGTTAATTCTAGTCGTACCCATTTATTAGATGGTGGATGACCCATGCCTGAAGTTTGGTGTAACAAAATGAAACTTGGGTGGGCAAGATCACTTTAGCATCCTGCACAGTGGCACCACAGGATAAAATAGAAGAGCTGCTGGGTGGCTGCTGAAGCCAATTTGAATGGTTGGATTATGGTAACAATGGCATGCAGAGAGCTAGCTTGGTTGGCTTTAAAACTAAGCCTGAGGGATGTAGAAGGATATTCACAGGCAGACTCACACACAATACAAACAAATGCAGCACAATGTCTATAAATTGGAAGAGCTGGGGTGTCTGGCTTGAGGAGATACATTCTTCAGAGGTACGGTGTAGCTCTCAGGTAATCCATGTGATAACCTCATTATGCTTCTTTAATTGCTCAGGCAGCTGGCTAATTGCATGGGAGGTTTTAGCAAGCCAAATGCTAAAAGATTCCCCAGAGAAAGTGCACAGAAAAGTGCAGTGACAAATTAGATGCATATCCAGTGACATTGCTCCTCCAGACGGCATCTGGAGGTGCAAAAAGTCTAGAGGCATCCATATTAGAAAGGCAAACATCTCTGAGATAAAGTCACTTTGGAAGGAGTTGCAAAGAAACAGTTTATCAGCTGGGTAAGATCTCTGAAATACTAGGGGAGTGCATGAGAAGACCTCATTGTACATTACACGATAAAACAATGATGAAGGATCTTTTCCAAACTTTAAATATGGGCTGTTTTCCAACTATTGCTATGACACCCATTTCTGAATGACAAGGTTTAGCCTTGAGACAGATTCTAAGAAACCAAATACATAATGCCTGTGAGTCACGAAGGCATACATATTAAGGATTCCATGCTCATCCATTCTGTCTCTGATTTTCGTTTGTTTTTTTTAAAGCCCACTTCTACCTGTATTGTACTGCGTTTCACTCTCTATTTTCCAGTTCACTGTATATGCGACTTAGTGACATTTCACAAGGAGCAAACTATTCACAGCCCCCTCTCAGAAGTGAATAGGGCTGTCAGTCTGCATAGATTCTTGAATGAGATCATGTCAAGGAAATTTGTGCTGTTGTTGTTTTTAAAATCTGATGGTGGGTTGTAGTGCAGTCGAAACTATTAATTTTGTTTCCTTTGTTCTCAGACTAGACATTATGATTATAGCTCCCTCTGTCACCAACATACATTGTGTGTGTGTGTCTCACACACACCATCATATGTATATAGTAGATTACTTCTTTAGACAAACAGATTTAGAACTGTGAAAAGCATGGTTTTGCGTTAACAAATGAAAATGCAGTCATATATCATACCAGCCATATTATATATAGATTGAAGCACCTAGTGGTGCAATGGGCTAAACCCTTGTGTTGGCAGGACCACTGGCCAAAAGGTTGGTGGTTCGAATCTGGGGAGCAGGGTGAGCTCCCCTCTGTCGGCTCCAGCTTCCCGTGCGGGGATATGAGAGAGCTTCCTACTGGATGGTAAAACATCTGAGTGTCCCCTGGGCAATGTCCTTGCAGATGGCCAATTCTCTTATACCAGAAGTGATTTGCAGTTTCTCAAGTCGCTCTTGACATGAATACACACACACACACACACACACACACACACACACACACACACACACAAAACCTGTGATTTAAGCTTAAGTTAATTGATATATTGTTGTGGGGGAATGATGTGTTGTTGATTTCTACACTGTTTATATTTAATCATAATAAGCCTAAAATAGAAACAAAAAGCCCCTTCATATTTCAGACTGTCCTGAAAAGCAGAGAGATTAATTTTTCACAAAAAGAGAGAGAACTATTTGGACCCAGGAGGATCTTCAGTGCCTGGGTTCAAAAAGCACAGCAGGTTTTCAAGGGCTTTCAGAAGGAGGTTTTGTAATTGGTGATGCTAGAGGAAATATTCAAGTTACTTTCCCGGGAACATAGATAACTAAAAGCAAATACAGGTTTAAGACAGCAGAGGGAGTTAAGCTGTAAACAAGGAAGCTGCAATGTTGAGAAGGCAAACCAGTATAGCAGCAGCAAGAACCAAGAGTTTATCAATAAACAAGTGCAATGTGGAGAAGGTAAGGTGTTGCAGATGAATGCTAGAGAGCATGTATATCCAGAGCTTGGGAAGTGACTTGTAAAAGGCAATTAAAAGGCAATTACAATTTTAGTGGTCCACAAAAAACAGTATTTGCCATCATAACCTTTTTTCTTTTAAAACAGACTCTAGTAGCATCCTAAAGCCTAACCAATTTTATTTGGTATAACTTTTTGTGAGCTGGAGTTCACTTCTTTATTTGCATGGAGAGCTGTATCAACTCATAGACACGGATAGATATGCTTGAGTAGGTAGGGGGCTCTAGAAGAATTGAAATGGAAATGCTACAAAGATTGGGAATTTATCTTATCAACAATTGGGTTGTAACACAACTATTCTAATATCAATGAGCAGATTACGTAATACATACAACAAAGCTGTATGGTGTAGCATGCAGAGATTTGAACTTGGCCTTTTCCTTCCAAGTCCAGCACTTTGAACATTATTCTACAGTGGCTCTCTCAAAAGGGTAATTACTGTAAAAATGTTTCAAGATTGGAATATAGTGATTCAAAAACTTGCAATTATTAATTTGCAAAAATTTCACACTTGGAATACTAATCAAGTATATTTTGGAATACAAATCAAAACATATTTCTCATAATATGTCAATTATATGCCCAGTTCAAGCACCTGGAATATGACAACCCACTGCAATCCTAACTCAAAACTTTACCAGCTGTATGAGAGATAAAATTTGGGCCAAGCCTTTTCTGCCTACACAAATCCTCTCCTTCCAGCAGAATCCTTTTTTGCCAACAGCCAAACACACAAAAGCTCATGAGCTGAGAAGAAAGTTTGATTTCATTTGTGAAATTGCAGTTGCATCTTCTACATTCTTCAGGAACGCCTGCCTTTGCTTCTTTTGTTTAATGATAGCACACAGTCTGAGATTCTTTTGTAACTTTCTGGTCATTAAGAAAGGAACTGTCAATGTTTTGATTCGTTTTTTATTCTAATGGACCAATGTGGCTTGTGAACACGAGGCTAATTAAGTGTAAAGCCCTATATTTTTTCCTGCCCTTTTTCATTGCAGAGAAAAATGAATCTGTTCCTTAAAGTCAATTTATCTTGAAAGTGCACATTCAGTAGAAAAGAATAGATGGCAAAATGACTTAATTGCCCTTGTCCCGTTATAGAACACCTGCAGGTTTTGATGAATGGCAGCTTATTAAATGGGCCATGGATCAAATGAAGCCTAAACTCTTCCCAGAAGGCAAAATGATTAAACTGGGCTATCATACTCTGGCCCTATCATAAGGTTATAATGGTTAGAAAAATATGATAATGCTTAGAAAGAGGAAGACAGCTAGAGAAAGAGGATGACTCCATTACAAGTAGAGAAAACTCAATCAAGGGAGCGACAGATCTGGTTTCACTGAGCAGGGCTGCTGAAAACAGAATGACTTGGAGGTACCTCATTTTATAGGGCTGCTATTAGTTAAAGCTGACATGAGAACAATTAACAAGTGCAATAATAGCCTGCTGAGCTTGCTGAAACTTTCCATTTCTGCAATCATTGGCAGTATGAAATAAAACCTCCACGCCAAAGGGTTATGTGTACTTCATTCCTTGTAATTGTTCCTCGTAAATCTGATTTAACAGCATAAAAGGGGAGGAGGTGGGATAAAGTCCACATTATTTTCCAAAATATATGTTCAGGTAAATGTTCAGAAACATCTAGGGATACTTGTAAAGTAGACATTCAGAAGCTTCTTTCATTTTGCCCAGCTCTAGTATCATAATTTCAAACTGAACAGAAGGTACAATAAATGCTACCAGTTGTTTTGAATCTGTGCTCAGTCTACCTTTGGACAATGTCATCTGTGCACTAGAGTGAGGCTTCAAAGTGACTAAAGCAGTAGTGAGATGTTGCTCACATCACCAAGGGAGCAGAATGTCATTCTTCCAAGGCCATTTGAGGTGTTGCCATGGATGCATCCTGCATGGATTGGGGCTCATACATGTCATATCTTCTTGTCCATGGAGGGTGTCCTCTTGAGGAACAGAAAATGCGCATCAGTGCTCTAGAACTTGTTTTTGTTAAAAGTATTCAGAGCTTACAAGTGAAAACTGTAGCAAAGAATGGTATAGATAATCTCAGACAATGCCATCTTAGGGCCCTTCCAGGCAGGCCCTATATCCCAGGATCTGATCCCAGGTTTCTGTTTATCCCAGATTATCTGGCAGTGTGGAGTCATATAATCCAGTTTAAAGCAGAAAACTCAGGATCAGATCCTGATATATAGGGCCTGTCTGGAAGGACCGTTAGTTTCCTATAGTAGCAAACAAGGAGGCACTATGTCTGGAGTGCTACTAGATATCACTCTCCATCTTTGGAACAGATGCCCCAGTTTTGGAATTGGTAGTTCAGTGGTTACATCGTTCCAGTACCAATCCATCTTCCTGAAACAGAGAACTGTGTAATTTCTAATTCTGGTTTAGGAAGATGTCCTCATTCAGAACTGTAATCACTTCTGGCCCCATGCTACTTCCCCAATGCTCTGAAGGGCTCCTGTAGGAACCAATTATTATCACAAGTGCTTCAGTCTTTTACAGTAGCTGGATCTGTTGCTAGCTCAGCAATAACAAATCCCTCTGCAGGGCAGGCACGCTGATCTTAAGAGCCACCGTGCCAGCATAGTAGCTCATAGAATCAGCGTGTTAATACAGATTAGTTACTCTTTATCACTCTTCAAACATCCTCTCTTACACACATTTCAAGTGGGGAAGGGATAGAATCTTCCCATGGCTTCAGATCCTACCAGAGCTTGGAAAGGTTACTTTTTGGACTACAGCTTTCAGAATCCTCCAGCCAGAATGACTGGGATAGTCTAGGAGTTGCAGTTGAAACAATTAACTTCTCCAAGCTCTGATTCGTGCCAACGTATGGAATCTTAATTCTCTAGCCTGCTTGTCTCTATAATTATAGTGCAAAGTGAAGAGAGATTTGACTAGTGGGGGGATTTCTGGTAGTCCTTTGGGATTAATTAATCTAGGCCAGAAGGGTGTGATTTGTGGAATGAATAAACTCTGAGATATCATGCAAATTGAAATAGCTCTCTCTGAGCCTGGAGCTCAGCTGACCTCGATCGACTCACTGTGCTGGATTAAAAGCTTCTTGAGTCTGGAAAAACTCCAGAGGGGTTCAGAGGGCAGGCATGTGCTTGTCTTACTTCTTGCTCCCAGAATGCTTACAAATAGATCCCTGTGGTGTTTGGTTTGTTTTTTAAACAAGATATTTGTGCTTTTCAAAGCTTCTCTGCTAGGTTTGTTTTAGCATTGGCTAGATGTAATGAAGTTACATCTGGGAGCAAAATCCCAACAAATTGTGTGGAACTTCCTTCAGAGGAAAAAAAAAGAAAGGAAGAGAAGCTGTGTTGCAAAAGGTTTTTTTTCTATTTGTTTCCAATATTGATTTGATTTTAATACCACCTTTCTCCCAATATGGAACCCACAGTGGCTCATATATCTTAAAACAAAATAGCTAAAACAAGATGTGGTACAAAAGTTTAAAAAGCAATAAACCATCAATCCAAGGAAAACATGAATTTAAAATAAATAAAAATAGGTAATTTTAGTCATTGGCTAACACTGTATCAGAGGAATTTATGCTGTCCACAGCTTTTAACCTCCTACAATTATCACATTTCAGTAATACGATATTGTGTGCTTTCAAGTAATTGTGTGCCATCAAGTCAACATGGCAATCTTAATGTGAGATTATTATGGAGTTTTCCTGACAAAATTATTTTGGTGTGTGTGTGAGTCTAAGTCTGACAGATTATGACACCCAGTGGGCTTTCATGGCCAAGCAGGGATTCAAGACCTGGTCTCCATAGTCATAACTGAATGCTGAAACCACTACACTATGGGTCCAAAATCATATGCAGTTCTGCTTTCATACCCTCCAAAAGTCACACAACTGTGCTGATTTTGCTGAATTCTCATTATTATTAGGGGATTCTTGTCTTTGATGCCTTGAACATTTTTTTCCTTTAGCCATAAGGACTAACATTTCTTGTCAGCTCTCCTTGAAATCTTGTGGCTTCATTAAATTTTTCAGGAAAAAAGAATTCCCAGTATTCCCTTTGTATTTGTTAAGCTGTGACCCACAGTGACTGGCAGCAGAATTTTCTCCCTCATATTGGGTTCCTCTCACCCTTTACGGCTCCTTTTGTCTTGCTTCCAATTGGAGCAAGAAGTAAAGTGGGAGGAGGGGATCACAGATAATGAGATTACCAATACTATTAAGGCTAACTGACGTCAGTGGTTAAACATCACTAGGAGCAGCTGGGATGTACAGTGATGGAAGACACTTCATGACCTGAGAAGATACAAAGAAAGACGCAAAGACACGTAATAAAAACTTGGCCCAAGTCCAAGTGGAAAGTTCTCAGTGTGGAACTTACATGCGAATATTCCAATGAAACATGAAATGGAATGATTCAGAAATCAATCTCTGTGCTGTTGTCTAAGTTCTTGCTTCTTAAACTGTGGGTCCCAACCCCAAATGCTCAATGTTGGGGTCACAAACATTTGTCAATGGTAAAAGGTTTCTGAACACCACCCATTTAAACAAAGCTGTTAGTAACAACATGCAGTGTTTATTGTGAGCTCTCCACAAAAGATTTCAGTGTTACTCCATAAAAAAGAAATTCAGCCTGTTTAGCAAGCCTTCCAAATGCTGATTTATTATCAGTAAATGTTTGATTTTATATCTATTTTATATACCTATATGTTTGGAGTCACATAAACATTTGTCAGGTGGAAAGGAGTCATGAGTGGAAAAAGTTTAAGAAACCCTGATGCAAACTACCTTTAGGACCTTTGGGGAAAATAATAATTTTTCAGCAAGATGTGTTTTTCCTACAGCTGGCCAAACTGATTAAGATCCCCAGGGACTATTGCTACTGGTGGCACCTTGGCACAAAACATAAACGATATTTGCAAAAGGCACCACCACATATCTACCTTTTCAGGAATGTAACTATATAGAGGAAGTAATATAGGGGGGGGGGGTATTTATCCCATATGTAACAAAATGAATTTTTCTTCAGTCTCTCAGTTTCTAGCATTGCTAAGACTTAAAAATGTTCATACCTAGAACTTATTGTGTTTCCCTTGGGAACTTTGCCTGCACCTTTTCTTTGGATGCCTAAACTGTATTTCTAAAGGTTCACTAAAGTTTGAAGTTATGCCATGCTAGAAAACTGGGGACAGAAAGAAAAAATCATGGGGGACATTTCTTATATGTGGGGGCAATGCTCTTATTTTGTCTCTTCCAATAGACTGCCAGTGAATATCAGATGCTGAATGCTATATTTCAATGGAATGTACTGGTGAAACCATTTCTATTCCTTCCCGAGGAATACCCTGTGAAATTCATGGGGCCACCATAAGACAACAGCTGACTTGGAAGCGCATGCACACCTCCAATAGTTACACCCTAACACCTTCCCAAGTTAAAATGTAAATTGTTCTAACACTGGAGGTAGAGGATCCCACAAGCATCTCTGTTCATCTGCCAACCAACTCCTCCCTTATCAGGATACCCCAAATCACTTTAATTCTATTTTAGGGGACATTTTATTATTTTATTCATTCTTTTTATTTTGTATTCAATTAACTTAGTAGAAGGGAGAAGAGAGAATGGGTTGGAATCTTGTCCTTCCCAGAAAGGCTCAGGCAAAAGTCAATTGTTGCAGACTCTTTTAGTTCAATAACTTGATGGCAGTTGATGTTGCTTGACCCCACATGTTGCATATGTGAAGCATTGGTGGATATGCAGTAGACTAAGCTACAGCAGCATTCCTGCCTGCACAGCTCTGCTCAGTTTAAACACCTCCAATCTACATACTGACAGAAAATAGCATCAGAAGCTTGTTAATGCAATGGTGAATCCTGATGGACCACAGCCAGTAGAATCATAGAATAATAGAGTTAGAAGAGACCACATGGGCCATCTAGTCCAACCTCCTGTCATGCAGGAAAAGCATAATCAAAGCACCCTCGACAAATGGCCATCCAGCCTCTGTTTAAAAGCTTCTGCGGAAGAGATTTTACATCCCAAGGAATGACCAGTTTCCACAATTGCTAGGCTTAGATTTACCTAAAAAATAACCAAACTAAAAAAAAAATTCTCAGATAAGCTTAATAATATTCATATTTTTGAAATTAGGTTTAAAGTTATTATCTGAAGTCTTAGCAGGCCTGTAGCGAGGGGGTGGTTTTAGGGGTTCAAACCCCGCCCGAAATTTTTCAGGTTATAAAAAAAACCTGGTTTACTCATGAATTTTAACTGGTTAACCAAATCCCCATGCTAAGTCTATGAGACGTAAAACATTAAGAGTCCCTCCAGGCACTATTTTAAGCAGATATTGACAGATTTGTAGCGGGGAGAGGTGTGTGCTAGGGGTTCAACCCCCCCCCCCCCCGAAATGTTCAAAACCCCTCCCGAAATTTTTTTCTGGCTACGGCCCTGAGTCTTAGGTATGCCATTAAGGTTTCATCACTCTTGGTGTTAAATCTATATTATGGGCTGAAGGAAGCCAGCAGTGGTGTTGCACAGCTGGGGAAGGACAAGCAACCATCCCCCTCTGGACTATCAGTTTAAGTCTCCTGGCTGAACTTTTTACTCCATCAGAATTTAATAGGATCTTGATTGCTGTGTGATATAATAGGAAGAATTTGCATTCTGCCTACACATAGATGGCAGGCCACAAGGGATGACAATGCAATGTTTTCAGTATAATGGTCTTAATTCCAAAATGATCGCTTCAAAAGTAAAGGGGGCTGTACTTAATTCTGAGAAGGACACCAGAAGAACAAGACTTTTAGCAGAAATTTAGCAGAGGAATATAACCACTATCAGAGCTTGGAAAGAATTTTGGGCTAGAACTTCCAGAATCTATTTTTCAAAGCTCTGCCTTTGAGAATAAAAAGCAACTGGTTCCATGATTTGACCTGATTGCTTAGTGGGTCTTGGGTTAGAACAGACTTTATAGCATTCCCTTAAAAAATTTCTTTTTTGGATTAACATTCCCAGAATCCCCCAATTAGCTCCAAGCTCTGCTCCATGGTAACACTAACGAATGGACAGAAGGCAGGGATTTGGAAAGCAAGGCTGTGCTTGTCTTCACATGTTCATTGGCTCTTCTGTGTAACAGATATACTAATATGACTTATACACATTGTGGCCACACAGTGAATAAAATTGCACATTATCTGCTTTGAATTGGAATATATGGCAGTGTAGACTCAGATAACCCAGTTCAAAACAGATATTGTGGGATTTTTTGCCTTTATATTCTGCGTTATATGTGTGGAAGGGCCCTGAATCTACAAGGTCAGGAATCCTGCAGGCAGAATGGACTTATACACATCATAAGTAGAGAACCAGTCACCATGTAAAGGCTACTGGCCTTATCACGTTCCTTTTCTGCCTCCCATGGGTTCATTGCTCTTGCTGATTCCATATACTGGGATTGTAGTTCCAGCTATTGCTCACAGCTCTTCCTTGCAGGTTGACAGCTAAAATGGGGTCTGTTTTCAGGCAAAACAGTGCATTGTAATGAAGGAAAGTTATATAAGAAGCCTCTCTCTCCTCTAATTCCAGAGTAAATAACAGGATGGCTTATTCCTTTGCAGGCTAATCCACAAGATGGTTTCTGTGAGGATTATTTTGGGACCTTCTGGATTTAATAAGCTAGTTATCTGCAGGAAGAGGTAATTAGGAGGTTGCTAGTTGATACTTGAGATGCTGTGAAGATGTTCTTTTTCTTTGAGCAAAGAAGAGTTTAACAGTGCCCAAGGTCCCAGGGCCAAAGCCGCGATGTGCACTGCTGTGGCGATCTAAGAAAGCTCTTGTTGGGAAAAAACTGGGTGTGCGAATAATCACATGAGTGCTAAGAGCTCCATCCTATTACAGTAACTTATTGTGGCTACTGCTTTTGAGAGTTTCTATATAGCTCTTCCTTTGGCATTTCAGCTGAACAATAGCTAACTGCAGCCAATTGAACCAAGAAGCAGATATTTTGAATTATGGGATTTTATCCATATTGCAGTTTTGCCATTCCTAGATGAAACAATTCAACTTGCCCTGAAAAGCTGCCTAAAAAGGAACATGGCAAAGTGATTTGTTTTAAGTGAAACTTAAATTCTGTTATAAAGAGAATAAGCATGAAGAAGTCTTGCTTTTGTGGACTAGAACACATTTTATCATATACCTGAAGTATTGTCCTTTGTATGTATTTGGCTTGAAGGGCAATTAAGCTGCCTATGGAAGGGACTTGTACATCCAGGAACAGACCTGTCCAGTGTCCTCACCAAATGGGCCTATAACAGTGAGGAGAGTAACAGAAAGCCTTGCCCCTGGGTATGTTAAAACGCAGGTAGATTTGCAGTATCTGTGTAATAGTGAATGGTGAAATGTGGAGCATAAACCTCCTTCACAGCAGCCATGTTCCATGAGATCATCGTCTGTAATTTTGATGATCATTGCAGTGACTGTTTCAGATTGTGGAGGAGCAGAGTTGTATTTCCATGTTTAGCTTTCCCTTTAACTCAGTCTATTATCTTGTGAGCACCTGAGAACCTTCTTGTATTGTGGATACTGGATACCTTCTTGTGGTATTCTGGAATCCCTATTAAGAAAATGGCATAGGGAAGGAGTGGAGGTGGCCGCAAGCCCCAACCATGAAGCACATCCCCTGTAGTCCCAGCTGCCTGCTTCTGTTTTCATGGCCGTGATGGCAGCATATCTGCTGGTTCAATCATAAGACGGAAACAGGCTCTTGATGAGCTCCCTAGAGGTGAGGGAACACAAAGAATGTGGGCCTAGTGGCTTGAGCTTGCTGCCACACTTTCTTTAAAACCATAATGGGTTTAGTCCAGTGCTGGTTTTACCATTGTGCTTAGGTGTTTTTAAGTACAGGCTCCCATTGCTGGGGCAGGGGTGGTGGTGGGGAGGGAATCTTCCAGCCAATATTTTTTCCTTACGTGGAGTGATTCCAGACATAATGATAGAGTATATAGTCTATGGGAGTGTGCCATATAGCAGGCAGTGTAAGCCTACCAGGCCTTCCTCCTTCAGGGCCCAAAGAAGGGGCCTTATCACTTAACTAGCACAGGGCCTTATTTTTCCTAAATTCGCCACTTGTTTGCTCATATTGAGCAAACTCAATATGAACCTCATCACATTAAGTGTTGTATTTGCCACACATCGTGACAAATCCGGCAGGGCCCAACATGGTGAACCTATCACCCCATGCCCCACATCGCTTGATCTGCCCCTTACTCCATCTCATGGGGGGAAGTGTCCCCTGCCTGGCTTTCTCCTGTTGTTGCCTATACAACGGGGGTAAGTGGTGGCGTATAACGGTCCCTCTTCATTTTTGCCACAGAGCCCCACTGGAAGTAGATCTACGTTGTGAGATGGGATCCGGTGGGCTCCGTGGCAAAAGTGAAGAGGGACTGTTATACGATGGGCAATTTAGCTTGTCTGATGGGGTCATATAAAAGGTACAGCATAATATACTAGCATAATGCCCCAAATATATTCCATCCCAAAATGACTGTGGTGATATGCCTTCTGTGCTATAGTGAAAGCTAGCTGTAGAAGAGGATGGGTTGACATTCTGCAATTGGCATTCAACACCAAAAACAAATGGTAAGATATGAAAACCTTACAGAATGTTTATTGCCATCCATTTGAGTTCTTCTAAGCAATTGTATAAAAGTGGTGCCTTTAATAACATGCACAACAAGTCATCTCAGTAATTATGAACAAAAGCCTAATTCATTATTACGCAACCCTAGCAGCACTGCTGGGCAACTAGAATATCTGAATATGTATCCTATATAAATGGATGACACCATGTGAATAACAGGGTATCATTTGCTTCCATTTATCACTGGTAGAGAATCTCTATTTTAAAGAGCTCACATTTTAAATAGATAAAAGAAGCTTAGAAGAAAGGATGTATTATTGTAGCAATATTCTTATTGTGGCAATTACAAAGAGATACACACCACAAAAAGAAGTGGTGGTGATTTTGCAGCACAGTCAGGAAGTGAAATTAAGTGGGGCTAGGTAGAGTTTGCAAATTGAATTACACTTTCTGGAACTCAATAATGTTAATTTGATGCAATTTATTTATTTGAAATACTTGAATGATTGATTTCTTATATAGACTGTGACTTGCTTTCTTAATCTTTAGATTTAGATTTATGTGACATGTGGCAAATTTAGAAAAAACTATGTTTTGATATTTTGGCTGAGGGTTTAGGAAATTTGAACCTAAGAAAAATCCAGTTGGAAGGATTTATTCCAATCAACACCCACCTTGACTACCACAGATAAATGCTGGTTTCTCTCCAGATTTCATGGTGGTCAACCAGATATTTATGGAAAATCCACCATAAGCCAGGACTTAAGCAACTACCATTCACAGACACTAGTATGCAGAAAGATACTTCCTTCTGAACTTGCCAGTTCCCTCTAGACCAGGCATGGACAAACTTCAGTCCTCCAGGTGTTTTGGACTTCAACGCCCCCAATTCCTAACAGCTGATAGGGCTGAAGTTTGTCCATGCCTGGTCTAGACATCTTGATTAATGACCACTTACAGCATTACCCTCCATGGGTTTGTCTAATCCAGTGATTCTCAACCTGTGGGTCCCCAGGTGTTTGGCCTACAGCTCCCAAAAATCCCAGCCAATTTACCAGCTGTTAGGATTTCTGGGAGTTGAAGGCCAAAATATCTGGGGACCCACAGGTTGAGAACCACTGGTGTAATCCAAAGATAGGAGCCATTGGTGCTTCCATTGTTTTTGATGGCATCTCCTCAAATCCCTTGCAGCTTGGGATTTCTGAGACAGAGATCACAATACCCTTCTTATTCTCTTTGAAAGCCATCAAAGATAGTAGCCAATGCCACATCTTCTGCTTATGAATTCCAAAAATCCAAAGGAGTTTATAATATCCCAGCGGTTAGGACAAGAAAATAAATGAGACCAAGCCCAATTAAAAATAGTAGAAGAGCAAAATATTTAATTAAAATGATTAAGGAGGATCTGACTAGACTATGAAAATGCCCAAATAAAGAAAAAAAATTCATCTTATAACATCCTATATTACATCTGTATTGGGAGCTCACCTGCAGTGACCTCTTCACACGGCCCTTTCAGGCTGTGTCATTGCATTGGCAAAAGGGAAGGTGCACAGGGTGGCTCTTGGCGCCCCAGGCATCCTTCCTCCTTACCCCATCAGAAACGTTGGCACCCTATCCCCATCAGATGGGAGAAAGGGCCCTGCCACCCTTTCCCCCATCATTTGGGAAATGTGGAGGAAAGTGCGGGTGGCTCCATTGCAGCTACCCAAAATATACTTTCTCCCCATACTTTACTGCATGAAGCTGATATTCCACATATTGAGAACAGCTTCATTGTAGGGAGGTGGTGAACCAGCAAGATATTTCACAATGTCATGCAATAAGAGCCATTGGTTGCTTCTATGCTGGTTGTCAATTTGGAAGAAATTCCAGTAAGACTGTTTTTTGTTTTGTTTTGTTTTTTGCTCCGGCTGTGGCAACTCTGTAAGATGACAAGATTCCATGTCAGTTTACCATCTCTAGGTGATAAAGTCCTAAGTCCTCATTAGCTTTGTTACAAAAACTCTGGATATACTTTTAAAAATGGCACAGCTCATTTTGGTGGTTGGGTAAAGGCCAAAAGCAAGCAGTAATTGTTCCTTAAATTTCATAATGGGGTAACAGTCTGCAGACGTTTATTCCTTTTAGGTCATCAGTCCATTCATTAATGACTTGCAACTGAAGGCAGCTGCCCCTTGATCCTCTTGAAGAGCAAATCTTTTAAATTAGCAATGACAGCTCAAGTGGGAAATGTCCTGCTGAGGAGTAATGCCAAGAGTCTTGTAATTGTTTAACAAATGACTTTACCAAAGTGACAGGTAAGGAGATAATCCATTCCTCTTATGGGGCTGTCACAGCCTGAGCCAGAGAAATCCAGCCTCACTGGAATGTCTTCAGAAGAGATGGTGACAACAAGCATGAATATGGAATATTCCTCCTAATAATTTTGCTAATTGCACTAGTGAATTTTTAAAGTAGCTGTTGCTTGTATTTGTTCTCTGAGCATGCAGATTTGGGAGCACTTCTCCTTTCCTGTATCAGAGTTAGCAGCTTTTGCATGCCTACAGTAATTGTTAGTTTGCATGTTTGCTGACTTTATGTTTGCTTGTTTTTCCATGCCTACTCACGAAATCATTTTGACCTGCAATCATTTCCTTCTTCATCTCCTTTCTTTTCTATAACTTGTTCATATTATATGAATAATATGCACAAGTAATTTGTAAGCAAAACTACTTTTATGTTTTTTTCAAAGAAAATTGGACTTATTTCTTTCTCTGTTAGACACTGTGGGTTTGGGACTGATTGATGTTCACTTTCTGCCTTGCCAATTGGATTGTGCTGCTACATGTGCTATCTTCTCTCATATTTCCCAACAATGTAATGACTGAGTGCTATTTGGGATGACTAAATGAAGAAGAGGGTGGGATGCATGGCCCTTTATTAGTACTTAACATTTCTAGTAGTTTGGGTAGCGGTGGGGTGCATAGGAGTCCAGCCATCACAAATTATTTTCTAGTGTAGAATGTGGAGCATATTTAAGACTATATTAGGAAAACGTACATCACCTATTTTTCATTTAACTATGTGATTCCCTCATTGTATAAAGCCTGTCCCCAGGCCAAACTTTCTAGTTCATGGGCCTACTGTACTACACAAACAGCGGGCTGATGACATCTTCCATCAGCATCCTGCCTTGCCTAACCCTGGGTCTCCATTTAACCAGCACACTATCCTGGCCTATGTTAGCTAGGGAGCCCTGTGCCCCTGACATGGTGTCATTCTGGAAAATGTTATTGGCATGGTTCCATTTGAGCATCTCCACTTGCTCCTGCTATCAGATAAACCCACAACCAAGAAAGTCGGTTACTAAAATCTTTACTGATGGTCCCCTAAAACCAGATGCTAGCCTTGGCCAGCATAGTTTAATGAAAAGTAAGCAAGGTGGCCTTATGTTTAATAATACATTTTAAATAGTTTGCACATTCAGAAAATACATGCACAAACAGGGAGATGCTCTTGAGGTGCTTGGGCATTCATGCTGTTTCCCTTCTTCCAGCTATCACTCATCATAATTATTGGTGGAAGCTGGTGGCTCTAATACCAATTAGGTGGTGTGAATCCACTCCAAGTTTTAGCCTGAAGTTTCAAGAAGCTACCCCTACTTTGGGAATAGATTTCAACACCTTGAATAATTCTATTAAAATTTGGACTAAGACCTAGAACAGATTAACTGCCCTACTGACACTGATACCACCAGCTTGCCATGATGATTATGAAAGGTACCTTGACCTCTTTATAACATTTGTTCTTCTCTCTCATTCAGACAAAGGGAAAATAAACTTGAATGCAAGATCACCATACTGGCTAGAAAGTGCACCTGATTTTAAACAAGGATTAATCAAGCACACTGAAAATATAACTTATCCAACTGCTCCAGAAATGCTTTTTGCTCTCATTCTGTGCTCGCTCTCATGCAACATAGAATCAAATTCCGTTGCAGGCATAATAGCTGAGAGAGTGAACATAAATGATGAGCTATTAATTTGGGTTTTCTTCTTTGTAAACAATGTCAATATCTTTCTGAGACTTTGAGGGTGAATGATTGAGGGGATGTATAGATCAATAACATTCCTTGGTGACATTCAGAGAAATTATCACTGCAAAACAGAAGGACGACATAGAGCACAGTAGAGGAGCTGGTACAGTCAACTAAGATTGCTCCATCTATCTGGTGTTACTCTCTCAGCAGCTGGGATGATATGCAGTCCAATAGATAGAAGGACTCAGAACTAGGGCCTGAGGTTTTCCAGTCATTGTAGATGGAACCAGGAATGATATAAGAAGAGCTGCATTGAATCAGCATCATGTTAAAGTTAGGAAATGATCATTAGAAGACAAAGAATGTATGGGTTCATCTAACCCAAAGACTACCTGGCATCTCTTTCAGTTAATGCAGCCCTGGCCAAAAAAAAGAACTGTGGGAATTTGACAATACTGTACATTTGTCATTGAAAGTGGCAAAGCAGTCTGTTGCTAATTAGCTTTTACTTTTTTCTTGCAGCAGCTGCCACTACCTATTCCCTCACAACCAGCACCTTTGATTGTCACTCCATATCAATGTCACTGATTTGTAAACAAAACACTAGAGCTTGGAGAAGTTCCTGTTTTGAATTATACCTGCCAGATCCCATGGTTTAGCATGGGTGACAAGCTTGCCGGCTGAAGGATTTTCCAAGCTATGCAAAACAGTGAGGTTGCACATGCCCTCCAACTCCTGATCTGACAGTCTCATTAATCCTTTGTTTTTCATTTGCTTCTAAAATGTCCCACTTTTTCCTCTCCTCCTGTAACTTTCCCTCTCTGTCTCATTGGTACAGAGTTTAAAGTGCACTTAGTTAAATCAGCAGACGGAATGGATAGGAAGAGTCAAACTATTGCACTTTGCAGCAGCTCTGGGGAAAACAAATTGTTCTAGCCTTTCTTTGCTTGTTCTGTGAATTAATACCTTTTTGCCATTTTGATCACATTGTGATCTTCCTTGGCCACATTTGTGAAATGGCGAAGGGTATAGAAGCTGAGGAACAACTGACCATCAGACAGCATCAAAATGTTTTATATTCATTTACACTTACTAAAAGCATTTGATCTGTCCCTTAGAAAAAAGATAGCATGTCAAAGTGATAACAAACACATTCATGCGATCCAGTCATGAAATTGGGTCTTCTGACTCATGGCGTGCAGGAAATAAATAAGTGACATTATTTCATATGTAAAGCAGGATTAGGTGGAGAGAAAGAAGATGCGGAAGTTAGAAGAAGGATTATACAATATGCAGATGACACCTTATTACTAGCAGAAAATAGCAAAGGCCTGGAAAGATTACTGAAGGAAATTAAGAAAGAGAGCACAAGAAAAAAAATTAAGAAAGAAAGCTGAACATGAAGAAAACAAAAATAATGACCACAAATGGTTTACATAACTTTAATGTAGATTATGAAGACATTGAATAGTTCAGTACTATGGCTCATCAGTAATCACAATACAGACTGGATTCAAAGAATCAGAAGAAGACTAGGACCTGGAAGAGCAGCTATGAAGAAACGACACACATGTAAAGATAATAATATTGAATACTAAAGTTAGGATTGCCCATGCCTTTGTTTTCCTAGTTTGCATGTATGCTTGTGACAGCTGGGCAGTGAAGATAGCTTGAGAGGAAGAAAATAAATTTGTTTGGAATGTGGTGTTGGAGAAGGGTTCTGTGGATATGGTGGACAGCTAAAAAAAGGCAAATGAATGGATCCTAGAACTATTAAGCCCAAACTCCCATAGAAGACCAAACTGAAACTGCCTTGCTTTGCCATATCACAAAAAGACATGACTCACTGGAAAAGATAACAATGCTTGGTAAGCTAGAAGGCAGCAGAAAAAGAGGAAGACTATATCACAAGAGGATGGATTCAATGAAGAAAGTTACAGTCCTGAGTTTGCAAGGTGTTAGCACGACAGTTGATAACAGACTGACTTACAAAGTCTCTCATTAATAGGACTGTTATAATTTGAAGTCAACAGTTGACAATAATCTGGTCACTTATGAACTCAGCTTGTGCGGACGCAGGACATTAAGGTTTGATGACAACATGGATAAATTGAAAAGTTTTCTTCACTTTCCGCTTGGCTCCAAAGCAATTTATGTCCAGATGATGTGAGCTGAACAGCATATATTGGCAGGAACAGAATAAAAGGAGAAAACCCTTCCTTCTCCCTCATCAGTAACACTGGCTTTTCTTGACTAAGGATTTGAATTACTATAATAGTTTTAAGGTTTCCAGCAAAAGGTCATTCATTCAGTCCCACTCAAATGAAGATCTATCAGCTGCATTCAAACGTTCTGTATCCACTCCCGAATTCACCATGGAAAAGAAAGATTTCTTATGGGAAGAGAAGCCTAAAATGTGGTGTGTGGAGATAAAGCAGAAACAGTACAATATAGCAGATGGGCCAGGAAAAGAAGGAGAAGAAGAGGTTTATCTAGAAGGAGCCACTTGGATCCTTTGTTTCTTGAGGTTCATGGACCAGATGCTGATCATGTGAGAATGGGTATCTTTATGTTTGCACCGGCAGGCTGTTGGATGCAAAAGAGGTTTGTGTTTCAAGGAAAAACTGGACAGAATTTCCTACCTGTGATTTTGTTTGGTCTTTTGGAGACAAGCATATTTCTCAGAGAAAAAGATGGAAGATTTCTGGTAGCAAGAAAATTCAGATTATTCACATGGTGGCTAGAAAATGCAATACTGGAAAGATTAATATCTACCTCCTATTACTGGAAAGAATACCTTACGGTGGACAGAAAACCTTACAATCCCCTTAACTTTTGAATACGTAGCATACAGAAGACAATTTCATGTGGGTATATTCAGAGGTATTGGGATATCTTTTGCTATGGTTTATATATAGTTTTTCCCACTCTACTAATAATACACCTCTGTATTTACTATGTGTGTTCCTGTTTTCCCTCTATCTTGTTTATTTATTTCAATAGTTTTATTACAATTTATGGACAATTACAGGATTTTCTTGGCAAGATATATTCAGGGGAGGTTTGCCATTTCCTTTTGTCTAGACTTATCAAAACTCACCTTTCATGCATGAAGGGGAATTCCAAATTTTGTCTCCAGAGCTGTAATGCAATGCTCAAACCACTACACCTTACCCTCCAACTACTGTATTTTCAAAAGTTCTGAAGCAAGATGCTTCAGAAAATCCCATGGCTCAATTTTGTTATATACAAAACCCAATTATTTTGAGTATTTTTAGTCAAGGTTAATTTAAAATTAGAATCAACCTCCTCTCATACGTTCCTTAGGAAATTCACTGACAATTCAAAAATGCCTTTTAAAAGAGGTTTGAAAGCATCACACTGACAGTGTGTCAGTAGGTTACACTGAGGTTAATAACACTATGTAAAATTGACTCCAGGCATTGCTCAGGTTGGTAGTTTTAATATACAGCTAGATGAGAACTGTACCCAGGGATGGCCTTACTGTTAGCTAGACTGAGGCAATCACAGCAGGTTGCAAAAGTTCTGTGGAAGGGAGAAGCAGAAGTCAGTAGCTGGTTCTCCTAAATTCTCTAGATCTCTTCATTATTTGAGGGATAATGGAATGGAGCGTATCAGGAACCCTAAAGTGCTCACTTAGGAGATGGTAGTATTTCCACAAGCATGGAAAGATTAGAGAACTAGCCATCCATTCAGTTTCTGTATATGGAATAGAGGAAGATCTTTGTAGAGCCAGAAAGCCCCATTCAGAATATTGTTATGGGAACAGTATTGGTCTACATAAATTGCCTGTATAGACATTATAGCTATTTCAAGATACAAAATCCTTGTTTCCTTAGAGCCATAACAAGGATTGCATACAATTACAAATGTAGGAAGAAACATCATGACCACTCACCACACAATTGTTTTCCTTTAGTTCAACAACCATCAGAGTATTATCTGGTGAGTATTATCAGATGCAGTCTTTTTGCCAGCTGCTCTAAAGTTCTGGAATTCCCTTTCATAGGAAGTTAGGTTGGTCTCCTCTCTGCAAAGGAAGAAATTGGCAATTTCTTGCCAAACCCTAGAAAATTCACGAGGTCACCATCTGTCAACCAGCAGCTTGAAGGCACATAGGTAAAGGTAAAGGTTTCCCCTGATGTTAAGTCCAGTCATGTCCGACTCTGGGGGTTGGTGTGCATCTCCATTTCTAAGCCGAAGAGCCAGCATTGTTCATAGACATCTCCAAGGTAATGTGGCCGGCATGACTGCATGGAGCGCCATTACCTTCCCTCCAGAGCAGTACCTATTGATCTATTCACATTTGCATGTTTCTAACTGCTAGGTTGGCAGAAGCTGGAGCTGACAGCAGGCGCTCACTCTGCTCCCCGGATTCGAATCTGCGACTTTTCGGTCTGCAAGTTCAGCAGCTCAACGCTTTAGCACACAGCGCCACCGGGGGCTCTTGGAGGCACACACACACCTTTTAATTTAAACACACATTTAATGATTAATTGTTCTCAAAGAAGGGTCTTTTTATGAGGAAAGAGATCCTATATTTTTAACTTTATGTTTAAGTTTTTAAAGGATTTTGTACTTTTAAAATAGAAGGTGTGTCATATGAGAAACTAATTGTGTTAACTTGGGATAATCAGGGTTTTAACTCTATTTTGTTGTAGTTGTGTTGTTGTTCCATGTTGGGAGAAAGTCCTCCCCAAACTGAATGCCATTTGACTATGTAGGTTAGAGATTATGGGAAGTGTAGTCCAATGCTGGAACATTCAGGCTTAGAAAAAGTAGCAAGAGTTGTAGCAAGAGTTGTAGGCCTTCAAGTCATTTATAATTTACTACAACCTAAGGTAAACTTATCATGGGGGTTTATTGGCAAGATTTGTTCAAAAGCATTAGTTTTTATTGCCGTATCTAAACCTGTGTGTTCCAGCTGTATTAATCCAGATCTTCCAAATTTGACCCAAAAAAGAGATTTGAAGTTGACACAGCAATTTTTTTGTCATTTCTAAATGCCACCAAAAAGTTCTAGTCCTGGAAATATTCCTTTATAAGCCATGCCACAAAGCATGTTATTGCTTTCCCTATTTTTGCATTGAATAAAAAAAATCACTTGGCATGATTTAACAATGCATCTTTCCCTGCTTTCATTCCTTTCTGATGGTCAGCCAGGGACACATTTTAAGAGCATTCATGGTTTCTCATAGTCCCTTCTCCAAGGACATCAAGTGTTTGTGGTTCCTTTGGGTTTTTAAGCTGAATAAACAAAGTACATATTTATTCACCTTGGAAATTCAAAAGAGCCATTTTGTGCTCATTAATTGCAAAGCAATATCCATTTTAAAAAGAAGGACAAGGTAAGGCAACAAATAATCTGTATACACATAGTGAATGTGTGTGGTTGAAAGGGGATAAAATCAATAGATATGTAAAAACATGTGTATGTCTTGCTATTTGTCTTACAAAAAATCATTTAGAAAGCAAGCAAATCTGGTATAGCTGATAGTCAATTAGAATTACTTTGATCCACATAATCAAAGGTCTAGAAACCAAGCTTACGAATAACAACCTAGGAAACTGAGTATGTTTCACTTGGAGAAATAAAATCAAGATATGACATGTAAGACACATTTCTGTATCTGAAAAGATATAAAATAGAATATGAGCTTGCTTATTTTCTGCTATTCCAGAGATTAGAATGTGAAGAAATGGGTTAAAATGACAAGAAAAGAGATTCTATTCTACCTAGACATTAGGAAGACATTCTTTACTGTAAAAGTATTTGACAGGGGAATCAATTGCCTCGGAGGATGATGGACTCTCCTTTGCAGGTCTTTAAACAGAGGTTGGATGAGGATATTTCAGAAGTGCTTCAGTTGTTTGTTTTTGCATGGCCTTTTAAAATTCTTTCTATGATTTTAATCATTAGCTAATTATTGTCTTATTCTAAGAGATAGAGAGACTGAGACTGAGATTGAAAGCGAGAGAGAGGAGGTTGGGCAACCTCAGTGGGATTCTGTGGCTTCTAATCCAACAACACGACTCAGTGTGGTAATTTTGCACTATATTAACCTTTCAGATGTGCTGGACTTCAAATTTTGCCATGCCCAGCTAATATCAAGCAATATTGGTTAGGCTGATACTTGGAGTCCAACATATCTGCAAGGCAGATTCAGACCTAGTATTTACTCCTTTTCTGGGTATTAGTTAGGGTGAGCCCAAGCTTAGTGTTTATTAAAAGGATAAGAACATTACTTTTTCATTGATAATTTGAGCACTAATGATTATTTTATTGTTTCCTTTCATGTCATTTACAACTTAAGGTGATCCTAAACTGAACCTATCACAGGGTTTTCTGAGGATAAGAATACATGACTTCCCAAGGTCACTGAGCGGGTTTTCATGGATAAGTGAGGATTCAAACCCTGTTCTTCAGGGTTAAAGTTCAATGCTTAAATCACTATGCCAAACTTGCTGCTTATTAGATGAACTTTAATGGTAGGTCACAGGTCTGGTGGAGGCACAAATATGGTGATAAATTTGTGAAAATAATTTTGATAACACTCAGTTAGCTTTCACTTCCCCAGATATCACTCTTTTCAGACTTAATCAAAGTAAGACTTCTTTTACCATAGTGAGTAAAGGTAAAGGTTTTCCACTGACATTAAGTCTAGTTGTTTCTGACTCTGGGGGTTGGTGCTCATCTCCATTTCTAAGCCAAAGTGCCGGCATTGTCTGTAGACACCTCCAAGGTCATGTGGCCAGCATGACTGCATGGAGCACCGCAACCTTCCCGCCGGAGCAGTACCTATTGATCTATTCATATTTTCATATTTTTGAACTGCTAGTTTGGCAGAAGCTGGGGCTAACAGCGCTCCTCAGATTCGAACCACCAACCTTTCAGTCAGCAAGTTCAGCAGCTCAATGGTTTAATCTGTTGGGCCACTGGGGTCTCCTTTTCTTTTAATAGAGAAATAAAATGATGGCAATGAAGGGGAAAAAAAGGTCTGACTTCTATAATGCTAACAAACATTAACTTAACCTGTCTCCTTGTAGAATTCGGTTATTTGGTGCATATAAAGATGAGTAATACAAGTATAGCCTGCTAAAAAGGTGTAAGATGGTACTTTCTCTCTACTGCAACAGGCCCCTGGAATTAATTTCCATCTTCCATTTGCATGATGAAAAAACCCTACCTTTTTTCTTCATCTGACTGAACATATCGAGGAAGGCTATGAGAAAGGCTGCATTACGGGAACAGTCTTTGTGGACCTTACGGCAGCCTATGACATGGTGCAACATAGAAAAATGCTGCATAAAGTCTACCATATCACCCGGGACTTTGACTTTACAAAAACTGTCCAGACCCTCTTAGAAAACTGCAGCTTCTATGTGGAGTTTCAGGGCCAGAAAAGCAGATGGAGGAGGCAAAAGAATGGTTTACCCCAAGGTAGCGTTCTTGCACCGACCTTATTTAATATCTTCACGAACGATCAGCCACAACCTCCACTCAAAAAGAGCTTTATATATGCTGATGACCTTGGCCTCACAACACAAGCAAAAGATTTTGAAACAGTTGAAAAGCAACTCACTAATGCCTTGAAAGATCTCTCCAGCTACTACAAAGAGAACCACCTGAAGCCGAACCCTTCCAAGACACAAGTGTGTGCTTTCCACCTACGTAACCGCGAAGCCAACAGGAAACTGAAAGTTACTTGGGAAGGCCAAGAGCTCGAACACTGTTTCCATCCTAAATACCTTGGTGTCACCTTAGACTGAACACTAACATATAGGAAACACTGCATGAACACCAAGCACAAAGTAGCTGCACGCAATAACATCCTGTGGAAACTGACTGGCAGCGCATGGGGAGCAGACCCACAAGTAATAAGAACATCAGCCCTGGCCTTGTCTTTCTCAACTGCAGAGTATGCCTGTCCTGTTTGGCACAAGTCTGCCCATGCAAAGCAGGTGGACATAGCACTGAATGAAACATGCAGAATCATCACGGGATGCCTTAAACCTACACCTGTTGATAAACTCTACAAGTTAGCTGGCATTGCCCCTCCTGACGTGCGACGGGAAGTCACTGCTAACGGTGAGAGAAAAAAGGTTGAACATTGTGAAAGCCACCCACTGCATGGCTAACACCCTCCTCCCACCAGACTCAAATCAAGGAAGGGCTTCATGAGAACCACCACTCCTCTTGATGTTCCTCCAGCAGCAGCAAGGGTGTCTCTCTGGGCAGCTAAACCTGGCAATTCTAACTGGATGGCCCCCCAAGAGGGTCTTCCTCCAGGGGCAAACCAAGAATGGGCAACTTGGAAGTCCCTGAACAGACTCAGAAGTGGAGTGGGCAGATCTAAAGACAACTTGGCAAGGTGGCACTACCTGGAGGAATCCTCCACCTTGTGTGACTGTGGAGCTGAACAAACAACTCAGCATATGTATGCTTGCCCACAATGCCCTGCCTCATGTACGGAGGAGGAGTTGTTTAAAGCTACAGACAATGCGGTTGCTGTTGCCCGCTTTTGGTCCAAAACTATTTAGTTGTTTGTTATTTCTTTTTTTAAAATTTCCATTATTTGAAATGTATTTGTTGTACAATGCTTTTGACACGAAATAAATAAACCTTTTTTCTTTCATGATAAATAAAAGATTGCTAGTTCCAAACCCACTCTTTAGCAAAGCTATTATTTTTTTACAAGATGAAGGATGTGATCTATTACATCTGTGAAATGATTCAGCTTCACAAAATGGTGTGTCAAATTTAAGAACTGCAGGATAAACAGGGAAGACTTAGGAGTAACTGAAGGTGCGTCTACACTGTAGAATGAATGCAACTTGACACCACACTAAATTACACCTCCCATGGTTCCATAACATTGAGCCATGGCAGTTAAAGTGGTGTCAAACTACATTCATTCTATAGTGCAGGTACAATTTTCATCTTGGGAGAGGGAGGAATAGAGCTTGATCCTTTGAGAGTTCAATTGGATAAATTAAATAAAAACAATGGAGACCTTTTCTGGTGTGGATCACACCATGAATCATCCCAATAGGCCTAGGTAACAACGATGTTGTTATTATGGTTATTGAAATGTTATTTTAATAGCCACAATCACTATAGTATCAAAAAGTTATTTCTAAATGGTACAAGGGCTTAGATTTTTTGGCAATGGTTACAGTAAAATAAACAATAACTGGTATATCAATGTATAAAAGAAATATTTTAGTGGTCTGTGATCTTAAGTAAAAGGGGAGGGGTATATTAAGGGTGCAAACTGTGTACTGTGGAACTGCAGTTCTTCCTACCACTCTTCCATGCCATTTGTTATGTTTAGCCAGAGACGTTCAATAACATCTGGAGGACTGTACAATCCCAACTTCTAGTGTGTACAGGCAAAAGGTTCTTGATCAAGGTCACACAATGTTAGCCACTAGCCATGCTCCTTGGTCAGGATATCATATCCTTTTGCATTGTCAATTCTGTAACAGCAGTAAGATTTTTTTTTCTCCTATTAGATATTTCAGCTACCCAAAGCCCAAGCCAGTATGGCCAGTGGTAAGGGACTGTGGGAGTTACGATCTAAACATTTGGAGCTACAAAGGTTCACTATTTCTGGTCTACCAAAGTGGTTCTAAAATTTTGGTTCTCCAGACTTTTGGAAGCTCACCTTCCAAAAATCTTGACCATTGCCCATGGTGTCTAGAACGTCTTGGAGATGTCTAGAACTGTTGGGAGACCAAAGATTCAGAAGTAATGTGCTAGCATGTTCTTAGTTTTTATTGTATGCTATACACATTTCAGATTATTTCATTGAGAAGGTAATACCTTTCTTAATGCACTTCTTTAAACACACACATACAAAACTATCATGCTTACTTGGGAGTAAGCCTCATTTAATGCAATGACACATATTTCTGGGTAAACATGTATTGAATGGTACCATTGGTTTCTTCCTTTTTACAGATCTTGCAGGCTGATATATATTTAATGGTCCATCGGTGTATATGAATGGAAAACACAACAGTGTTTACTATAAGTAGGGTAAGCTGTGCAAAATTTAACATTTCAAATGACAATCAGTCACTATCTTTACTAGGCTCAAAAGAGAGAAAAATGCAAAAAAATGTGGGTATGTTTTCAAAAGCTTTCCTAGTATTTTAGTTGGGAAAAATTTGCAAAACGCAAGAAAACGAAGAGAAGGTGGATGAAGGTTGACGAAGATGAAAGTCATGAAGTCTACATGGTCAAAGTCTTAAGATGGAGTGAAGGATGGACAAACAGATTTGACTCAACTAGATTTCAGATTAGTAGGCTCATAGAAAAGTCAATTATTAATGGCAAATTCTTCCACTTTTGAAAATATAAAATCCAGTTGTCAATTAGATTTCTCTCCAAACTTAGGAGAAAAGCACCAACATATGAGCGCACACAACTGAGGGCACTTTGATGGAAAGAGACAACCAAATAAATATACCAAAAGGTATTTTACAATATGTTTCAGTGGCTTAAATCCCATGCATACATTTGCTGGATATAAATTGCATAGGGCAAGCTGAATTTCTGTACTCTTCAAAGACAGAATTTCAGCTTCCCTCACACCAGTGATTCTGGCAGTAATATTTCATGTTAATGCTCTTTTCTGGCTCATGAAACACTCAGCATATGAATGTTGCTGGCAGGAGCAGCCATATGTAGTCCTCATGTGTTATTTTTCTTCATAAGTAAGTTGATTTAGCATGTAGAAATGCCAAGTACTCTTCCTCTATATTTTGCAATGGATCTAGGAATTACAAAACTCCTGTTACTGTTTGAAATACAATGTTAATGGACATTAAGACTATTCACAAAGTTATAGTAGTCAAATCTGTTCATAATGTACATTAATCCTTTAGCTGTATATGATCAGCTGTACAATGAATCCTATTTCCTCCTAATTGTTTAGTCCTTCACAAGCCAAAATGTCTCTCGGCTATATTGCTACAAATACAGAATGATTCATCTCTGTCCTACAAATGTTGTCCTAGCAATTAATCTCCTTGCTCATTTAAAGTTCGTACATGACTATAGCATCTGTCCTTCAAGATGCAGAGCACCTTTCCACAACACAGAAATGTATGCTGTGCCATTTTAATTTGTAAGGGTCCTTAGGTTAAAGATCCTGGCAAAACAGAATATATACTTAGTAAAATAGCAACAGTCTCTGCTGTACCAAAAAAATTGAAGGAAATCATTTGGCTAGCTAGGGTTTGGAGAAAGGAAATATGTTGATGGGGAATAGCAGCGTTTTGCATGAAAAATATTTGGATGAAGTTGAGTTTATGAAAAATTAGCAAACTATGGATTCTTAGGAATTCATCCCATAGCTTTGCAGTGGGGCTTTTTTTGATGCGGTTACAAAAGTACATTCAAAGAAAAGTCAATGAAGAAATTGAAATGTATATCATCTTGCTTTGATGTTTTCCTCACACAACAGTGCAATTATTGCATACTGCATTTGTAAACAGGAATTCAAATAAAACAAAGAAAATTTGAAATGATTAAAGATTGAAAAAGTTTTGGAACAGGTACATTTTTTTTTAAAAAAAGAAGTCACTTCAAAAAGTACTAGATTCATTGGCGACACCATTTACATTAATAAGAACAACTACACTCAGCACAGATTTACAGCACAGTCCTCAATCTATTAACCTAGAAATAAATCAGAGCAATTAAGTTCAGTGAAGTTGGTTATTGTTTTTGTGTGCCTTCAAGTCATGTACGATTTATGGCGACCCTTAGGAAAACATATCATGGGGTTTTCTTAACAAGATTTATTCAGAGGTAGTTTTCCCATGCCTTTCTCCGAGGCCGAGAGAGTGAGACTTATCCAAGGTCACCCAATGGGTTTCCATGCCTTAACAGGGATTTGAACTCTGTCCTCCAGAATCGCTCTCCAGTGCTCAGACTGCTGCACAATGCTGGCTCTCATAGCATGAGAAGCTGGAAATTACTCAAAAGTAAATTGACATAGTTGCCATTTTAATCAACATGGTAATTATTGGTGAGAGAGAGAAAACAATTCAAAGATTCCTTATGAGATGTATGATGTGAAAGAAATGTGTGCCTTAACACTCACCTATCAAGTCATGGAACAGGTCCTTGATGAGGTGGCCAACAATGGCATAAGCCACTGCCACCACGACCAGGGCTGCCATAAGAAGGTAGAGCACCGCCTTGGGCAAGGGGATGGCATCTCGCGGAGGGGGTTTGTACTCCTTGTACAGCTGGTCAGTGTCCGAATAGGAGTACTGGAAAAGGTGGTCCAGGCCCGTGGTGAAGTTGCTGGAATTCATGGGCTGGCTGTTGTCCAAGTAGCCGTCTCGCTCAGGGTTTGGAAGAACGCTCACCACAGAGCTGGTGGTGGCTTCGACCTGCTGCACCAAACGGAGGGTCTTGTTGACACTGGGGAGGATCTGGGAGAGGAACGTGCTCCAATCTTTAATTGCACTGATATTGCAAATGATCATAGTGGCAAAAAAAGAGAAAGAAAAAAAGAAAATGGGGAAAGGGTGACTCAGTCTCTACTCACGCTGGGAGATGTGAAAAAAAAATGTGAGTACCAGTGCCCTTCTTCTCTTTGCAGACCACTCTCCTTGACAACATCCACGTGAGTCCACCCGAAAATGACAACAATTTGCCATTCACAGGTTACATGATGGTGAGCATGGACGCGGCAGTTTCACAAGAGCCCCAGTTCTAAAACCAGACTGAGAAGCCGAGGACAAGTCCTTCCCTCTTGTCATGAAGGTTTCCCTAATTTCCCTACCTGATGCTAAAGGGGGAAGGAAGAAGTGAGAAAAGTTGGCTGCTGAATTGGATCATTTGGAGGCAGATGAGGCGCCCTTCTTTCTCCAGTTACCGAGAAACCGGCTGCAAGAAAAGACAAAACGAACTGTTAATGCAGGCATGCTTTGAGTGTCAAGACCTGTTGAATCTGTGGGATTTACCCAAGTGTCGCCTCCACCGTCAGCCAGGTGCCCTCTAGTCGGGACTGGTCCAGTCATGATTTTAGTCTAAGGATCCCATGATTTATTCAGCACCCTTGGAGAGCAGGACGCTGGGCAAAAGAGACCCATCTTTCCCCACTTGTCCCCCTGCAAACGGTAAGGAGCCCACACTGAAGAATAGCGACAAGGGATGCAGAGCAGCGTCCCCAACTTCTTCTTCCCTTTTCGGGGTCCCTTTCCAAAGGCGCCCCCGCGTCCTTCACGGATAGAGGACACCCGCGGATTGGAGGAGGAGGAGGAGGAACCTACCGGCTGGCGGAGGAGAGCCTCCCTCGCTTCCTTGCCATCCCGCCCATCCATGGCCAGCTGGGCTCGACGGGGAAGCGTGGCGAGAGACGGGGAAGCCTGCCTGCCTGCCTGCCTCTCTCCCTGCTGTGGCTGGCGGCGTCGGAAGGGCTCCCTCGCCGGCTCTGGGCTCTTGGCTCTGGGCTCTCGTCTCAACCTCTCTCCGGCTGCTTCCCGGCGCCAGGCGGCATCCTCCCGGCGAGGCGCGGAAGGCTTTGCCCCGACATGAACCCAGCCCCTTGGGGAGAGATTGCAACCCCGATTTTATACTTTAGCCCCTCCTCCGGGGGTTGGAAGAAGAGAGGGAATGCAATTAGTAATAATATTAAAAAATCAAGCAGTGACATATCACCACCTCTCTCTCCCACCCCCTTTGCTGTCCCCTCCCCTTTCTTCTAATCTCTCCAGAAACTCTTTCCCTGCCAAGGCAAAGGAGCAGGGAAGTATATCTGTGCAAATACAGGCTGGATCTAGCGGATTGGATCTTCATCTGGGTGGGCGACGAATCTTTGTGGTCCATCTGGGAGGAATGTCCATGAGGAAGATCTGGGGGTTATTTATGTACCCCGGAGACCTGGGCTTGATTCTCAGCTTGGCCATAGAAATCCACTGGGTGACCTTGGCTGAGTCACACACTCTGCTCCAGGAAACCTCACACTCAGTTCGCCTTAGGGTTACCATTAGTCAGAAAGGACTTGGAGGTACACAAGACAACAATATGTACAAGCAAGGCAGACAAACAAGCATGACTTCCAGAGCTTTCATCTTTGAACCCTGGTTTCAGAATGAGGAATTTGGACTCAGGAGCAATAAAAGTGTCATTATGCTGGAGATCTGTTGATCTGAAGCTTAAGGAAAGTTCCTTTTGGACCACAACTTCCAGAATCCTGCAGCTGGCATCTCTTAAATTTGGAGAGGTGCAGTCCAAAAAGACAAAACACATTTGTTCTCACTTGCGCATCGATGTTATTGTTGCTGTGTGTTGTCATGTCATTGCTGACTTATGGAGACCTTAAGGAGAATCTGTCGTGGGGTTTTCCTGGCAAAATTCGTTAATAGGTTTTTTTGCCTTTTCCTTCCTCTAAGGCTGAGAGACTGTGACTTATCCAAGGTCACCTGTTGGGTTTCCATGGCTCAATGGGGATTCAACCCTAGTCTCTAGAGTCATGGTCCAATGCGTAATACGCCACCATTCTGTACTTAGCTGTGCATAATATCTGGTCCCAACAGGTTTCTTTTTTCATGTCAGGAGCAACTTGAGAAACCGCAAGTCGCTTCTGGTGTGAGATAACTGGCTGTCTGCAAAGACATTGCCTAGGGGATGCCCAAATGTTTGATGTTTTACCATCCTTGTGGGAGGCTTCTCTCATGTCCCCACATGGGGAGCTGGAGCTGACAGAGGGAGCTCACCTACTCCCCTGGATTCATCCTGCCGGCACAAGGGGGCTCTGTCCTAACAGGGCAAGTGCATGAGGTTGGTCTGCAACTGGCAATACTTTACATTTACAGAGTTCTTTAGTGTTATTTCAGGATTTGCCAGGATTTACTACTATCTTGTAAGAAAGGTGAGTAATATGATTTGTTTTCTGGTAAACAGGATGTATATCCTAAGTTTCAGAGTAGTTTGTTGGCCCTTGTAGGAACTTCATGGAGTGACAAAATTTCAACTGGGTCTTTCTTATTAACAACTGACTCTACCAGTTGGGATCTAAACTGGAACAAACCAGAAGAGCTGAAGTGTGTGTGTTTGTGTGTGTGTGTGAGAGAGGTATGTCTTCACATCTCTTGTTGACTTACAATAACCCTGTGAATTTTATTGGGGGTTTTTGGACAAGGAATATGTTTCAGTTCTTTCCTCTGAAATATAACTTGCAACATTAGGTATTTATTGGTGGTCTCCCATCCAAGTACTAAAAATCTGCCTAGCTTCCAAGTTTAGATGAAATCTGGTGCCTTTAGGATGTTTAGACCATTGTATCCCCAAATAAACATTTCTAACATTTCTAGCATTGTACCAACTAAAAATTCATCTTAGCATTTAGAGATACAGTAAAATTATCAGTGCTTTCTGCTTTGCTAAACAACAGATGTAGCTGTGAAAGAAAGAGGCAGTGCCAGCAAATATTTTAGGATTTTACCTCAAATAAATTTTTAGAAAATGGTTTAAATGTTTTTCAGACATTTGTGTTTTAAGAAGACAGAACTAGAGCTTTCTTACTCCAGCGACGCAGAAATGAGCATGCTATGGCCCTCCAAATGTGGAAGCCTTCTTTATTTCCAACCCTGCATTAAAGATTTAGGGTAGTGGTAACAAAAGAAAAACATTTGTTTCAGTAAAACTTTGTTAAACTTTACTCGTAAACAGAGCACTGCTAGAATTTTTCCTCAGTCGAGAGGAAAATTAACAGACAAGCAGGTTCCGCTTCAGGAACATTGTTAATGATTTTGAGAAATCACTTTAAATAAAAATCATCATCTCAGCAATTCTACCCAAATGCCTCTCGACAGAGAAGCTGAAAGTGGAAGCAGAAGGATTGTCAGGGTTAGCTGCTTCTCCTAATTCAATTGGAGAAAATAGGCTTATGAATACACATATAAAAGACGATAATTTTTGGTCAGAAATGTTTGATTGATGGCCTGTTGAAATACTTCTATAAAGTTCCCAAAATCATTCAAGTATGATTGCTTTCTCCTGCAGATTTATGAATGCTTATAATTCATTGCTATTGTCAGTTGTGTCCTACAGTCTCTTGCTATGGTAAGCAGCACACATGAATTGGTGGATGGATGCTTCAGTGACATACCAGAAATGACCAAACCCTTAAGCCTAAGGCTTCATATCAGGCATGGGCAAACTTCAGCCCTCCAGATGTTTCAGACTTCAACTCCTGAAAATCTCAGCCAGCTTACTGGCTGTTAGGAATTGTGGGAATTGGTCCAAAACACTTGGAGGGCCAAAGTTTGCCCATGCCTGCTCTATATATACCAGCAAATTGATACTGGAGCTTGATTTGAAGACTCAGGAGGGAAACCAAGTAATTTTGCCATGGTACAGGTCACAGATCACAAGCCCTAGGATACCTTATGGCAGTTAAAGTGGAATCGTAGTGCTATCATTATGAAGGAACTCCTGCTATGTTGGCAGATTTATATCTGATGAACCTGTTGGTTCACTGAGTTTTAGAGAAAGCACGCAGAAAAAATGGCAGAATCTGCAGGTACTATGCTTATGCTGTACAGGGATCAGTTTCCTCATCTTCTGATTAGATTAGGTGAGGCAGAAAATTGGATTGCTCTTTCTCTTTGATAGATTGAACATTATGCAGTCAATTTCCAAATACAACCTCTTTGCTAGCCATTGTGAATATGATGGAGAACCTGCAATCTTTGTGTTCAGTTGTAATTTAACCTTGGAGCTCAGAGGAGTTAGAAAGCTTGCCCCATGGGTAATGGCATTGTGGCCATATATTCAAGAAAGGCTTGCCTAGACATTGTGCTTGCTAGGAAGATCTTGACACAAGCTTATTGTACTTTGGCTTAAAACAGGCACTGCAATAATTGCTTTCCACAAGCAGGCGTGGCTGTGGCCACACAGAAGAACAGAAACACAATGGATGCATGAAAACAGGTGCATTTCTCATGAAGATTACTCATCCTTAGTGTGTGCTGGAGTGCGTATTGCCTCTACTTCAATGGCTACAACGCAGAGTAGATTCACTGCTCTGCTGACACAGGAGGTGCTATCACATCTAGTGTGGCTCTTAGTTAGGTTCAGATCTGGCTTCAGAACCTGAGCCTCAGGCCCCTTCCACACAGCTGTATAAAATCCACATTGAACTGGATTGTATGGCAGTGGATTCAGATAATCCATTTCAAATCAGATGTTGTGGATTATCTGCCTTGATAGTCTGTGTTATATGGCCATGTGAAAGGGCCCTTGGGCCCCTTTTACACTTCCATATAATCTAGATTATCAGAGCAGATAATCCGCACTGCCATATAATCCAGTTCAAAGCAGATAATCTGGATATATATGGCAGTGTAGAAAATGGCAATCAAAATGAGGAAGGACTCATAGGATCCATTCCCCTATGAAGAAAGGGTACAACCATTAGGGCTGTTTAGCTTGAGGGGTGCAGCAAGGAATGGTAGACAGAATTGTTGTATGTTTTCTGGGTTGTATGGCCATGTTCCAGAAGTATTCTCTCCTGACGTTTCGCCCACATCTATGGCAGGAATCCTCAGAGGTTGTGAGGTATGGAGAAACTAAGCAAGGAAGATATGTGTGTGTGTGTGTATATATATATATATACACACACACATATATATATCATCTATCTATCTGTGGAAAGTCCAGGGTGAGAGAAGAACATTTGTCAGTTGGAGGCCAATGTTAATCACCTAAATTAGCATTAAATAGCTTCATCTCCTGGCTTCTGGAACATGGCCATACAGCCCAGAAAACATACAACAACCCTGTGATCCCGGTCATGAAAGCCTTCAACAACATGAATGGTAGACATTTTGTATGTAATTATGCACAGTATGGAGAAAGTAAATAAAAAAGTAAATAGCTTCTTCTCTCTCTCTAATTATATTTGAATCTGGTGTTATCCTCTGAAGCTGTATGGTGGGAGATTCAGGTTGAAAAAGGAAATATTTGACATAGTTAAGATGTGGAATTCACTGTCACAGGATGTAACAATGGCTGTCAACTTGGATGACTTGAAAAAAGGGATTGAATACTTACATGGTGGTTGGGGGTCTCAGTTGTTTCTTTTTTGGATAGCTATATAAGATCTTCATTATCAGAAGCAGTATTCCCATTCAGCCATGGAAACCCACTGGCCAAACTTGTGCATTTTACATTCTCTCAGGCCCCTTCCACACAGCTGAATAAAATCCCACAATACCTTCTTTGAACTGGGATATATGGCAGTGTGGACTCAGATAACCCAGTTCAAAGCAAATATTGTGGGTTATTCTGCCTTGATATTCTGAGTTATATGGCTGTGTAGAAGAGCCCTTACCCTGTTTCCCCAAAAATAAGACATTCCCTGAAAATAAGACCTAGTAGAGGTTTTGCTGAATTGATAAATATAAGGCCTCCCCCAAAAGTAAGACCTAGCAAAGTTTTTGTTTGGAAGCATGCCCAAAGAAGAGAACACCAGAGCATGCAGGTGTACATACCATAGATTGTTGTACATGGAAATAATGGTAATAACAAGAAATTCTTTATAAGATTCAGAGTTTGATTATAAGATTATGCTGGTTTGTGATGACATCTACTGTACAGTATATGATAAATGTTTATTTTTTGGTTCAACAATTAATGTGAATTCTTCTTCATGGAAAAATAAGACATCCCCTGAAAATAAGACCTAGCACATCTTTGGGAATAAAAATAATATAAGACATTGTCTTATTTTCGGGGAAACACGGTAGTCTCAAAGGAAGGTAATGACAACCTCCCTCTGAGCAAATCTTGCTGAGAAAACACTGTGGTAGGGTCACCTTAAGGGAACATATAAGTCAGAAATGGCTTGAAAGTGCACAATAACACAACAGATTATATATCCATGGTTGCGGAATGCAAGATGGAAGCTGCAGTTGTACTCATTTCTTGATGCTGAGTTCCCTTTATGCACAAAGGTGACCACTGTGTGAACAGAATGCTGGACTAAATAGGCCCTTGGGTTGATCCAACATAGTTCTTCTTGGTTCTTATTTTCCATCATATTTTTGAGGTACACTTTTCAGGATGCATTGTATCAGGAGTACTTTGATTGTGCTTTGCCTGCATGGCAGGGGGTTGGACTATATGGCCCATGTGGTCTCTTCCAACACTATTATTCTACGATTCTATGATTCTATATGGATCTCACCACAAGTATAAACGAGGACTATCTATATAATATGGGGAAGGGAACCTCCTGAAAATATGTTACTAGTCTTTTGAAATGCTTTCAAGTTGATATTCTTCACATATCTGAGTAGAAATTCTGAATTCCACTTTAGACAAATGGTGATGATAATTTTTAATGTACCCCACATTTATAGATTTTGATGTAGTCTTCTGCAGCCTTTCACTCCACCAAAGTGAAGTACTACGACTCCCTTCATGCACAGCCAGAATGGTCCATAGAAAAGACTGCCTTAGGATGGTGGAAGTTAGAGTATAACATGCCTAGGTGATGCTGGGCCACATAACCCAGATTTACAGGATCTGGCATCTTCTCCAATACCTCTTTAGTGATTGCTCATCAAGATAATCCTTATTTCCCTCTCTGAGATATTCACCGTGGTGCCACTATTGTAGGCATATATGTGTAATATGAAATACTTAGTAGGAGTTTGGATATGATCATAGTGTGAGCACTTTGGGGAAGGGGAGGAGGAGGAGAAGGAGAAGGAGGAGATGATGATAATGTGCCGAGACAGAAAAGCCAGACTAAGGCTATTCTGCAACCTGGAGTGGAGCAGCAAATTGCTCCCCATCTCCCATACGAGTCAAGGTGCTTAGCAACAAAGCTAGTTGAGTTATTTGAAGGCTAACAATCCCACAAGCACCTGACAGTGAAGACTTAATAGTAACAAATTAAATAATCCATACTCTCTTTTTCTTTCATGGTACTCAAAGTCTGTTGCTTCAGATAGTCACCTTGTTCTGCCTCATGTCCTTCTCAATAGACCTACTTAAAGAAAAAACTTAAAACATATTTCTTAGGTGGTGTTCCAATTCCTGCTTGGTCAATGAAAACCCATCAGGTGATTGGGGTAAGTCATGCTGTCTTGTTTTCAGAGAAAAGTAGAAGAAATCTTGTCAAAAATAGTCTTTTCACCTTGGGGATGTCATGCATACTAACGAACCTGAATACACACAACAAAATACCATGCTTTATATTTTTTAACAAAATTAGAAATATGGATGTGTTGTTCAGGTGGTATGCAAATTCTCCATCCATCAAAACAAAACAAAAAAGGCCAGAAACCAGTAACCCCACTGAGGACAACTATCATTGCCAGGTTTCTTGTTCTGCATGAAAATCATTGCCAAGAAGGACTAGAGGCACAATCATCAATCTATTCCTTTCCTGACTCCTGGATTGTTATTTCGAGATAAGCATCTGTCCACCCTGGGGAAAGATGTCTTTTCAATAGAGCCAATTGTTTCTCAGGCTCACCTTTGTTGCACACAAGCTGCATTCTCAGCGCCATCTACTCTGGCCAGTCTACCCTCCACTACCCTGTTATTATCTTACAATTGTACGCTGGGATGAGATAAGCTGTGGGCCTGGCCAAAGTGAAATTGGTATCACAGACCTCATTGTTACAGCTTGGATTTTAATTGAGGAAGGCAGCTGCCCTGGGCAGCAAATGAAGAGTTGATACATTGTCTCTGCACACAGAAATTGTTGGCAGCAGAGCAAACAGTTGATGGGAGAGTTTGTGCAAGACATTAGAGGGGGCAGGTACCAGACCTGTGAATAGGATGGCAAGCTTTAAAACAGGCAAGCCTTGAATAGTTTTCTGATTGATAGATATCTGACAGTGTGCTCTCTGTCTATCTGTGTAGTGATGGTATGGTTGGGAATACACAAGGGCTCTCTGCCTCTTGTAATGGTAAAGGCTGGTGTGAGTGAAAAATATTCCACTTACTCCAACTCATGTATGTAGAATAGAATATCTTTGAATAGTGTCTGGAATTCAGTAGCGTCCCACAGGGTGTTGTATGATTTTGAAGTGTTCTCTGTTTTAATAATAATAACTTTATTTTTGTATCCCGCCTCCATCTCCCCGAAGGGACTCGGGTGGCTCACATGTGGACAAGTTCAATCAACATAGATTAAAACATAGATCAGTAAAATTAACAACATTATAGCCACATAAAACAACATAAAACAACATCAACAGCAATTTAAAACCTGAACAGCAATAATTACTGGAAATTCAGGGGGTAAGAATTTGTACATAGAACTCTGGGTAGGGCTGGTTGGATGGTATAAGGGCAATCATAACTAGGGGTGGAAGAGCAGTATCAATTAAAACGCTAAAACCTATAGGACAAGGGACAGTAATAAAGTACAGTTGCTGATAGTGAGTTATAATCGGGGACCAGATATTTAGTGAGACTACTTAATCAAAGGCACACAAGAACATCCATGTCTTTAGGAGTTGTAGATTCTCTCTGGCACCACATTTGGGCTGGTCAAACAAGATATATGTATGGTGCTGTTGAAGGTTTGCCCTTAAAGAGTACAGTGGCATGCAAGTAGAAAGATGTGGCCTCCTAGAAACCTAGCACAGAGTTCCACCAAATAAACAGACCCACCTGAAGGCCTCCTGAGATGTTAGCTCTGTTAGATATTGCCTTTTCCTCATAAGTAACTTGCCATATTTTAAAAGAATAGGCACACAATTTTTGGAAGTAGAAGGTTGTTCAACATTTGGAGATGTAATTATCTTCCCACTCCTTTCCACCCTTGTTTTCTGCCTGTCCTCGGACATATATATAAAAATAGCTTATCTTATTGGTGTGTCCATAACACAAATCTTCTGAATTTTAGGTCATGTGTAAGAGGTTAGTGGTTATGATAAATGAAAAAAACATTTAAGACTTGTATGTATGTATATGTGCTTCCTGATTGGCAAAGTCACAGAAAGTGCAATAATAATAATTTTATTTCTGTATCCTGTAAATAAATAAATAAATAAATAAATAAATAAATCCTGCCTCTAACTCCCCGGAGGGACTGAGGGTGGCTTACATATGGCACAAAGTGCCTAAAACAATGCATAAAATAAATACACAGTACAATACAAATTAAAACCAGTAGTATATAAAACAAAAAATTGAACTTAAAACAGTGCCCAATAACCCATAGTGTCAATTGTCATAAAAACATGGCCATCTGTAAACAAGAAGAAGGGAAAAGGATGGTGCAAGTTGTAGCTAAGAAACAAGGGCATGGGATGAAAGTGCTGTGCTGTTTCATAATTGCGGGCCATTGGCCTAGACATTCTCAAAGGCTTGTCTGAACATCAAAGTCTTCAATTCCCCCTGGAAGGAGGACAGGGTGGGGGCCTGCCTAATCTTTCTGGGGTTCCAAAGCTGGGGGGCCACCATCGAGAAAGCCCTCTCCCTTGTCCCCACCAAACGTGCTTGTGACGGTGGTGGGACTGCGAGAAGGGTCTCCCCAGCAGATCTTAATGCTCATGCAAGTACATAGGGGGATGTGGTCACAAAGATAGACAGGGCCTGAACCATTTAGGGCTTTATAGGTGATTACCTGAACTTTGAATTGAGACTGGAAAGTAATCGGCAGCCAGTGGAGTTGCTTTTATAGAGGGGTCATCCGCTTCCTATAATAAAACATGGGCAGATGATGGACTAGGCATGTATGATAGCAAAGGCAGAAGGTTGGACATTAAGCATTTTCCAAGAGAGCAGCTAATATTACATCCTTCCAGAACTTACAAATTCCACAAACATACTTTTAGCACTCCTTCACTTGGAAGACAGAAATTGCAAAGAGAACTTGGAAAGAGCACTGCACACTTGATCGGTCCTGTGGTTTATTAATATCCCACTCCAAAGCACTGGAACTGAAGAACTGATAAAACCATTTACTGTTATTAAAAGCTGCAAGTGCCACTCATAAAACCACACACCCTTCACTCCCTCATATCTAAATATTTTCTTTTTATGGACGGCCTGTGGGGAAAAAAATCATTATATTTTGGAGGCACTTTGCCTCTCTATCTCTATAAATCTTGAAAAGAATTTTCAAAAATGTTCAGTTTCTGATGTCATCTGCTTCAGAGGAATCCCATCATGGTTAGACAGCACCTGAAACTGAATCAGCTAAATTCAATTTAGGTTGCATCCTGAACATTCACCTGTATGTTATTGTTCTATTTTCTTCTCCCCACTGCCCATTTCCCTTTGTATCATGTCTTTTTAGACTGTGAGTTTTATGAGGCTGTCTTCCCTTGCTTTTATTGATGTGCAGACAGTTGTTAGAACCTTTCCAGCTCTAGGATAGCTATAAATGTTAAGCATAAATAAATATGATGAAATATTTATTTTCAAAATCAAGTGCTTTCAAGAGTAGGATGTGGAAACAGAAGCTGTATCTCTCTGGCTAATTTGCAATACACTTGCTGTGAAATGTTTAAGAACTTCCAGAAGACCCCCCCCCCCCCCCCAAATACATGCATTGCTAAACTACACCAATAAAATAAAGAAAAACATGAGCACAGATTTCTGTAAAGGACTCTGAGCTCTTCTCCAGTTCTGATGCTCAAAACAAATTCTTGAATCAGAATTCTTTAATTATAAGGGTATTTTGATTCAGCTTTTGGGTATAAAAGGACGAAGTAGGTGAAAAGGTTTTTCCCTGACATTAAGTCTAGTCATGTCCGGCTCTGGGGGTTGGTGCTCATCTCCATTTCTAAGCCTAATAGCGGCCATTATCAATAGACACCTCCAAGGTCATGAGGTTGGCATGACTGCATGTGGTGCCATTATCTTCCCGCCAAAGCGGTACCTATTGATCTAATTACATCTGCATGTTTTTGAACTACTAGTTTGGCAGAAGCTGGGGCTAACAGCAGGAGCTCACTCTGCTCCCCGGATTCAAACTGACAACCTTTTGGTCAGCAAATTCAGCAGCTCAGTGGTTTAACCTGCTGTGCCACTGGAGGCTCCGAAGTAAGTGAAGCAAACATAAATTCTTTTCTGCCCCTACTTGTTTTAAGGTTTTTAAAAAACAATTATTCAGGGCAGGGAGTTGGACTTCTTAATTATTTCATTTCATGTTGCGTTTTAAATATTTTTAATGCTGTCTTAATACTTGGTATAATTCAGTACTTGGCTGCAGTGTTTTTTAAATCTAATGCTATAACTGGTTTTAGTTATATTTTATTTAAAAGTATGTTGTAAACCATTAGTACTAAGTCAAATATGTGAAATGGTGTTAGCCATCTTGAGTATCATTATTAGGAAAAAGGCAGGAAATAAATGAATTAGACAAACAAATAAATAAGTTAGGATAAATTTTGGTTGCTCGTTGGGAGAAAGTGGAATAGTTCTACTCTATGGGTCCAAATCAAACTAAAGATTCTGGCTGAAATCCTGTATTAGCTACTTATTTAAGTATACTGATCCAATTGTCACTGTCCTGGTTTCAGGAGAAGAGAGGAAGAGGAGGAGGAGGAGGAGGAGGAGGAGGAGGAGGAGGAGGAGGAGGAGGAGGAGGAGGAGGAGGAGGAGAAGCAGGCACCGCTCCATCATGCCTAAGCCCAAAAGAAGATGAAAAGCCTAGTTTCCAACTGCTACTGCTCTGATGTCTAAGAAGAGGTCATATTCTTTGATACCTAGGTCCAGAAGCAGATGCCCAGAAGTATAGAACCATTTCTAAGAACCAAAGTTTGAACCCCACTTGGCTATAGAAACCTACTGAGTTACCTTGGGCAAATCATACCTTCTCAGCCTCAGAGGGGGTAATGACAATTGCTCTGAACGAATTTTAGCAAGAAACGCTTGTTATAGGTTCATCGTTTGGTCATTATAAGTTATGACTTATAGATGGAGGAAGAGAGGAAGAAGAGGAGGAAGAAAATGTAATCCAACTACTCTCCCAAACCTGATAGAAACTTAATTCAACCACGTTCCTATTGTTGCTAGAATGTACCTTTGCTGCTCCATGCTGCTGATCCCTGATAAAGTAGATTGCTATGATGGTAGCAATAGTGTCTCTATTGTGACCCAGTAGCAATCATGAATATAGAACAGTTATTTAGATTTACTCATTCATATTTTGTATTCATGATCACTATTTAGTTTAAAAATTGATACAATTGCCTTGGTCATAACTCCTTCCTCAACCTACTTTACTGGGCATCAGCTGCATTGGAGCTGCAGTGGTGCAGTGGGTTAAACCCTTGTGCTGGCTGAACTGCTGACCTGGAGGTCGGCGGTTCGAGATGGAGATAGCTCCCATCTATCAGCTCCAGCTTCCTATGAGGGGACATGAGAGAAGCCTCCCACAGGATGGTAACACATCCGGGCAGCCCCTGGGCAAAATCTTTCTAGGCGGCTGATTCTCTGACACCAGAAGCTACTTGCAGTATGTTCTCAAGTTGCTTGTGACATGATAAAATAGCTTTATGGAGAAAGCAGGTCCATTCTGCTAGCAACTGCAACATGGTTGAATGATGTTTCCTTCAAGGTTTTTTTTTTTTTGGAAAGGGGTAATTTAGCCAGGAGAAGTTACTTAAATAAGCACTTGATACAGGACTATTTACTACAGGAAGGAAACATGTCCTTACCATAAGTGCTAAGTATTTTTTTTCCTGTCATCTACTATATATATGTCTGTGCTGAGAAACTCTAAGAGAGCAGCAAAAATAAACATAGGAAGAGAGTCACAGCCCTCTGTTTTTAATGCAACCATTAAAGGCATATTGTTACTGTGAGCCCAAATGACAAAATCAAAGAGGAAATGGCTCATTGTGAGCTGTCATTTCAGCACTCCTTTCATGCAGGAGACTTTCACATTTTCCTTGCAAATGTGAAGTAAATTCGCTTCCACTTTGAAGTGAGAGTGCCTGTTATATTTGAGAGTATTCTTTGGTGTCGTGTGTGAAGCAATCCAGAAAATGCATACAGAATGATGAGGTCTTACACTTCCCTATCCTGAAATTACACTCTTTTACACAATGGGACTGTCTTCTGTGCCATGCGCTGAAGTCTCTTGAAAGAGAACTTTGACCATTTTAAATGTCTGCATATATGTGACGGAGAATCAATATTTGTTAATTTTAAATTTCACTCCAAGATTTCTTTATTTCAGCAATATAAAATGGGAGTAATATACAGTTAATATACAGTTAAAGTATTAGAAGTAGAAAATCTTGGCAGGTCTCCTGCAAGTAACCCAATGTTTACCAGTTCTATGTTCTTCCCAACCCTGACTTGGAGCCCTTTCATATAAACATCTTTAGCATCATGACTCCATTCTAACTGGCTGAATTGCCATGGCTGAATTCTATGAAACCTGGGTTTGCAGTTTGGTGAGGCACCGGATTACTCAGGCTGAAAATTTGAAATAATATTCCCTACTGCAAACACTAGGATTCCATAGTATGTTGACATGGCAATTAAAGTAGGATCATAGCACTACATCTGTGTAGTAAGAAAGGGCCATACTCCTTATGTCAAGTTATATGCTGTCCTCTGAGGCAGCATATAACAGGCTTTTGTCTTTGGGTATCTTGAGAATATCACCATGACTCCATTCAGTCTTCTCTTCAGCAGGCTAAAGATACCAAGAGTTTTCCATCCCTTTTTTTCATAGGGCTTGTTTCACATGCCACAGACCATCTTTATTGCTGTTTTAGTCTCCCAAGTTTCTGTATGAGTCCCTGTATAGATAGAAGTAATGGTTCCAAGCACCAAAACAGGGCAGGTCTTCATTATCTTATTCATTGTGCTGGAGAAATCTAATTGTGGCTCAGTCGCTTTTGGTAGTATTCAAACAGATGTAAATTTAAGGCTATATGCAGGATCACTGACTTAGGTGAGAATCTGATCCAGCATTTCAAACCTGAGGTTGATTCAGTCCAGAACAATGTAGACCTTGAATCTGAATTGATATTTAGAAATTCAAATCACAAACTGCCACCCATGGACTTGCACTGGGAAATCAAAATACCCATAACTGTTTTGTTTGTCTCACATCTGCATAAAAGCTGGAGATATTCTAGACCCTAAAAAAGAAAATTAATCCCGTCTAATTTGGGACAGATATTTTCAGCACAAACTTTGTGCTAGGTAATGTTAAGTATTTTGTAAAAAGCTGTTGACTGCTCAGTCTTGGCTTTTGGCACTGCCCAAACTATTGGGGCATCTTTAGTAGACTCTCAGACTTTAGAGCTGAGGAATGTAACCAATGAAGAGGAAATGGTGTGTGGTACTAAGTAGATAGAGGGGCCCCTGGTGGCACAGTGTGTTAAAGTGCTGAGCTGCTGAACTTGCGGACCGAAAGGTGCCAGGTTCAAATCCCGGGAGCGGAATGAGCGCCCGCTCTTAGCTCCAGCTCCTGCCAACCTAGCAGTTCGAAAACATGCAAATGTGAGTAGATTAATAGGAACTGCTCCAGCGGGAAGGTAACGGCGCTCCATGCAGTCATGCCGGCCACATGACCTGGAGATGTCTATGGACAATGCCGGCTCTTCGGCTTAGAAATGGCCGACCCCCAGCTTCGATCATGACTGGACTTAACGTCAGGGGAAACCTTTACCTTTTACCTTACTAAGTAGATAAACGTGGCAGGCAGAAAGTAGTGTAATGTTCAAATGGTCTCATTTCTATAGCGGGAAGGTAAACAGAGAGCACCAGCCCAAGTCTGCTAAAGCTGAACTAATGTTTGAATATAATGATATGATATGGCAGTTTAATGATACACCAGCTTAATGATAATGATATGACATCTTACTTGAGATGGGGTTTTTGCTTCATTCTGTCAACAATCCATCTGATGAGTTCCAATGCACAGCATATGGAAGTAGTGGGTTATAAAAGGATACTTTATTATCAGACCAACTCAAAAGATTCCCCTGACTCTTCATAATAGCAGTTAGTGATTTGAAGCATTACTGGGTAGTAGCAGGAACATGTGTCTTCAAAAATGGCCTAGTTGAGCTTTTTCAGGGAGAAATGACAGTTTTTGCTTCGCAGAATCATAAAGCTGAAAGAGATCACAAAGGCATCCAGTCCAACCCCCTGCCATGCAGGAAAACACAATCAAAGCATTCTGACAGGGAGGCATCCAGCCTCTGTTTAAAAACCTTCACCACACTCCAAGGCATCATATTCTACCATCAAACAGCTCTTACCATCAAGAAGTTCTTCCTAATGTTTTGGTGGAATTTTTTTCTTGCAGTTTGAATCCATTGCTCTGTGACCTGGTCTCTAGAGCAGCAAAAAAACAAGCTTGTCCCCACTTCAGTGTGACATCCTTTCAAATATGTAAATATGCATATCATGTCCTTTTTTGGCCTACTTGGTATCCAAACCTGTGATTGTTTTGATTGCCCTTCTCTGGACACATTCTCACTTGTCAATATCCTTCATGAATTGTGGTGTCTTGTGCCTAGGCAGAATAGAGTAGGATTATGACTTCTCTTGATCTAGACCAGAGCTTTCCAAATAAATAAACAAAAACTTTATTTATATTCCACCCTATCTCCCCAGGGGGACTCAGGGCAGATTCCAAGATTTAAAAAGGCAAACAGCCAATGCCTTATTAAAAATAAACACATAGTGGCAAAAAATCCAGGATAACTCCACATGTAAACATAAAATAAGAACCTAAAATCAATAAATTAAACAAAACGTAGGCAAACAAAATTATATAACAACATAAAACCTAAGCATGAGACATCCATATTGATTTACAGGACCCAACCAAAGTTCACAAAGTCATGTGGGTTGATTGTGTGGCCAGTGATGACTGCTGGGCCAACATGGACCAGCAGGGCCCAAATACAATAATAGTTCTCAACCAGAGGTCTGGTACTGATCTCTCATTGTCTAATCCTCCTCCTCTGTATACTAATGAGCAAAGATGAGTCTTCAGTTGTTTTTTGAAGGAGGGGAGGGAAGCAGCCATCTATATTTCTTTAGAGAGGTGGGGGGTGATCATGGAGAAGGCCCTCTCCCTTGTTCCCAGCACTTGAGATGGGGGTGCGACCAAAAGCAGAGCCTCCTCCACTGATTGCAGTACCAGAGCTAGTTTGTAAGAGGAGATGTGATTGACCAAATAGCTTGGGCCTGAGCCATTTAGGGCTTTAAAGGTAATGAGTAGAACTTTGTATTTAGCCCGGAAGCAGACCGGCAGCCAGTGGAGTTGCTGCAACATGGTAGTGGATCTCTCCCTGTATGGCGCTCCAGTAAGTAGCCTGCCTGCTGATTTCTGGATGAGTTGCAGCTTCCAAGCTATCTTCAAAGCCCCACATAGAGAGCATTACAGTAGTCCAAGTGGGATGTAACTAAGATGTGAACTACCATGGCCAAGTCTGTCATCCCAAGGTCTGGGCGCAGCTGGAACACAAGTTTTAATTGTGCAAAATCACTCCTGGCCACCGTTGACACTGAGGTTCCAGGGTCAGCAAAGAGTCCAGAAGCGCCATCAGACTGCAGACCTGTGTTTTCAGGGGGAGTGTGACCCCATGTACACAGGCTGTAACCTCACACCCGACTGACCAGGAGTACCTCTGTTTTGTCTGGATCTTATTTCAATGTATTATCCCCCATCCAGTCCATCACTGATGACAGACACTGGTTTAGGGGCAGGACAGCATCCTTGGAATTAGGTGAAAAGGAGTAATAGATTTGTTGTCCGCATAAATTTGACACCTCACTCCAAATCTCTGGATGATCTTTCCCAGTGGTTTCATGTAAATGTTGAACAGCATGGAGGCAGAACTGAACCTTGAGGGACCCCACCTGCCACCGGCCAGGGAGTCGAACAGGAGTCCCCCAGCTCCACCTTCTGGGTTCGACCCTCCAGGAAGAATCAAAGCCACTATGAAACAGTGACCCCAAGCCCCATCCCAGAGAGGTGGCCCAGAAGGATACCATGGTTGATGGTATTGAAATACCATGGTCAATGGTATCGAAGATTTCATATCAGTGGCACACTTTTTAGACATGCATAAATTCACTTCATGATAATTCAGTTTTACTAGCAAACCAGTGGTTAAACCAACCCATTATAAGAGATATAAATTGCAATAATGAAATGTATGGAGGGAAACCCATATCATGAAAACCTTTCATTGGTATTTTAAAAAATACAGACTGATTACATTTGTGTGATGTACCAAATACTGCAGCTGACACACTAACGTGTCACAACAAAACAGTTTGGAAAGCTCTGATCTAGACACTCTATGCCCATTGATGCAGTCTAGAATCACTTCCTTGTAACTCAGTACTTTTCATTCCTGCCCCTGCTCCCTGGTTTTCCTTAGTCAACCAAATGGGTAATAAAATAAGCGTGTTTGCTTTTCCCCACCACATGAATTAAACACAAGTCATAACAGTGATGCCTGCTTTTTAAATGAAATGAATGTGTTTGTTGGCAAACCAAAAATTACATACATACATTTATTCAGAAATCATGGTTTGTTTTTGTTTTTTTAAAAAAGCAATCACATTGAGAAGGTAAATGAAATAGCAAATAGTAACTAGAGACAACTAGGCCAATATTCGAATGATACTAATCTATCTAAAACAAACAAAGATTCATAAAATGATTACTATTCAAAATAACAAAATCACAGGGAAGAATTTTTAGGGCTGATCCCGAAATCTGATGTGCAGATCTCTGGATCAGTCAAAATGTCTCTGTATGTCCCTAATATACTTTGAAACTAAGCCAAACAAATCCAGAAATAAGCACAAATTGGCCTAATTCACTCAGGATTTCTATTAACCACAATTTTGCATTGTTAAGATTATGGATACAACAGATTCATTTGAGTGGATTTTTTAAAATTCCAATAATTTCAGATTTAGTATTCTAAATTTTGAATTTTCATTTGAAATGGACATTAGTAATAAATTAACTTATATTTTTATATGACAAGATCCAAAAATCCACACAACAGCAATACCTTCACTGGGTCAACTGAAAAGCACAAAATACTCTAAGCAAGCTTTCAAACCTTCACTGATTCTTCATCAGAGAAAGATTACAAATCATAAAGGAAAAAATGGTGATGATGTCAAGAGAAAAGACAAAATGACTCAGATATTACTTTTGTTCTCAGTTAAAATAGTCTAGAGAAATCTCTATCCAGGCAGGGTGCACTCCTCTTCTTGGTGATCTTGGGACTATATGGTCCAAATTAATGTCTCCTATGTTAATGATTTATTTATGCCACCATTTGCTTTATATGCCATTGTCCTCTGAGGAAAGAATTCTGTTTCCCCATTCTATGCCTCCTTCCCCTTATGCATCTGCTGTATACACTTTTACTTCCTCACTCCTGTGCAAAGAGAAAGATTATATGTTGATGAATGCCATAAATTAGATCCCAATCAAGTCTCTATTCTCCCAGGACACCGCCTGTGTTAATGAGTGAAGTGGGATTTATTTAAAACATCAAATAACTTCTGGAGAACTCTCTGGCACCTTGGCTTCTCATGAGAATTCATAAATGAAGATATGAAGAAGGAAAGACGTGGGTTTTAACTGAATCGGAGGTACAAAGCATTTTGTAATCTCTAATTAGCAGAAGCTCTGGAATGTTATTTGTTTACTCTTTTATTTGGTCATCAGTCAAAAGTTTGACTGATGAAAGGAGCCCTCAATGGCGCAGTGGATTAAACTCTTTTGCCCGCAGGATTGATGACTTGAAGGTTTGGTTGCTGACCTGAAAGTTGCCAGTTCAAATCCAACCCGGGGAGACATGGATGAGTTCCCTCTATCAGCTCCAGCTCCATGAGGGGACATTTATTTATTTATTTATTTGCAGTATTTATATTCCGCCCTTCTCACCCCGAAGGGGACTCAGGGCAGATCACATTATATACATATAGGGCAAACATTCAATGCCCATATACACATAGAACTGAGACAGAGACAGACGCAAAGGCAACTTAACCTTCTCCTGAGGGGATGTTCGATTCTGACCACAGGGGGGAGCAGCTGCTTCATCATCCACTGTGATGGCACTTCCTCATTCCAACGTCGTAAATTAGTTACATTTGCCTCCCCACTTTATAAGTGGTACCTTATTTCCTACTTGATAGATGCAACTATCTTTCGGGTTGCTTGGTCATCAACGAGCAGGGGCAATTTTTTTTTTTAATTGACGGGTGCTCACCCCGCCACGGGCTGGCCTCAAACTTATGACCTCATGGTCAGAGTGATTTATTGCAGCAGGCTGCTCACCAGCCTGTGCCACAGCCTGACATGAGAGAAGCCTCCCACAAGGATTGTAAAAACATCAAAACATCCGAGCATCCCCTGGGTAACGCCCTTGCAGATGGCCAATTCTCTCACACCATAAGCAACTTGCAGTTTCTCAAGATGCTCCTGGCACGAAAAAAAGTTTGTTTTCATCACCCCATCCCACTTACACAGCAGGTTCATCATTGTGTTTTCTGGTACATGGTAAGGAAGGGTGGGGGGGGGGGGGGTTAATTCAGCAAGTTTCATTTAAGGGATGACCACTATTTCCAGCTTTTACATGGATAAGAAGTACTTGATTAGTTGATTTAATTTTTTCAAATCCATTTTATATACTTATATATTTATTATTTATTTATTTACCATATTTATATCTTGCCCTTCTCACCCCACAGGGGACTCAGAGCAGCATTTACACATAGGCAACAAAATATACCTGGGGGCATGTAAAAAATGTTCGGGCGGAAAGAGGTCATGAGTGGAAAAAGTTTAATAAACCTTAGCCTAGAGAAACCTCCCAGCATCATTTTGAAGGGCTATGCAGGATATTTATGTCAAAGTTATGAAGTGACTGTCCACAATAGCTGAGGCCATACCCAAGCTAACAGTAGAGCTGTTGGATTTTCACTCAGCTCTTCTTGTCACATTAGAGACAAGAAATAAACTAGTAAATAGGAAACTGTCAGAAGCTTCTAATGCTTATTATCAGGCCACTGGCCAAAGATTTGGAAACAGCAGAAGGAAGATTAGGCAAATGATTGTCGCAGGGGAAGAAGAGCACAGATGATTAATCTTCAATAAGCCATCATTTGTAATTGTGTGGTCTCATTTTTGAGCTGCGTGTGCAAACTAAAAGGCAACTTTGATGAGCCTGAACATACTTGAGTGCTACAAGACACAGCTGGAGTACTGCAAGGAAGGAGAGAAGCCGTGTTTGATACACTAATAGATGGGAAGTATTTCATTTGTGGTTGGCACAATATTAGCATCGAAGTATAATTTAAACAGAAGTCTAGCATTTTCATTCAAGGCAGGGGAGGAGAGAAAGAAAAAATAGGAAAAAAATCCTTTTGTTCTTAGCAGCTTCATTTGCTTCTTGTTCATTTGTCTGTTTTAGGGCTGCTTTAAATTGAATGAAATAAAACACATGTATGAAAATGTTCTGTCTACACCATAACCACATTAATGAAGCAGCTACCACAGCAGCATATATTAATCTTTTGCCCTATTAGGGAAATTCAATTTTGGTGACTGCTCTGAGGTATACAAACATTAGCCAGAATCTTGCATCATGGTATGTTACAAAACTTTACATCTACTGTGGGCCTTGTTATCTACTAGGGTTTGGTTCAGGACACCCAGAATTTACAGCCCTTTGCTTTCAAACTATGCCCAGATCTATAATTAATGGCAGATATTCTTAAATCTTTTTGGTTGTCCTTCTGTGTATTTGTTGGGCTCTAGTCATTCAGAATTTGCCTAATTGTTAGTTCTTTTTTTCTTTACATTCAGCTCTGATAACTAATCTTCTTCATTTTTCCTACACTAAAATACTGTTTTAGGGGAAAATATATTTCTTGTCTAATTCTAACTTTCAAGTTTTCTGTTTTTTCCTGACAGAAATGAAAATCCAGGCAAGCTTTATTGCTGATATTGTAATAGATTGTCTAGTGGATGTTTTTATTTAATCATAGTATTGCTATATAACCTGATTAATTTTTAAAAAGATACTCTATATGTATATGCTATTTATTCCATGTTGGATTTTTTATTGCGTTCATTTGCTTTGTGTAAAACAATGCTCTGAGCATTAATAAACTACTACTATGAAAGAAGAAAATGGCACTACGAATATATTTTAAAAATCCAGTTTTTCATCCATTCTATACAAAACTTCTCTTACCTTCCCTTACAATTTAATCTCCGTATTTTTTCCTTCTTTTTTTAGCTTGTTGATTCCTACACAGATACTAGCAACAATCCCAGTGTTCAAATCTTTTTGGGATAGAGGAAAATATTTTGTGCCCAGTGTAGAGCACAGCAAGACCATTTGGATGTAAAGACATACATGAGTGCATCTAAATTGTAGAATTAATGCAGTTTAACACCCCGTTAACTGCCATGGTTCACTGTTATCAAATCATGGTTGTTGTAGCTTTACAGGAAATTTAGCCTTCTTTGTCAAAGTGTGTTAATGCTGCATCAAACTATATATAGTTCCCAGGATTCCGTGACATTGAGCAATGGCAGTTAAAATGGTGTCAAACATTAATTCTCCTGTGTAGATGCACCCAATTGCTTCTAAGATACTATTATTATTATTATTATTATTATTATTATTATTATTATTATTATTATTATTTATGTATTTATTTTATTGTATGACACTGCAAACAAGATAAATATGCTGGATTTCGTTTCACAAAATCACAAGTTGAACACTTCCCAAGTGTCTAGAACTGTGTGATGTATTTTCGGATGATGCGTGCAGATCCCAGTAGGGTGGCCTTTTGCAGTTGGCAGATCGTAATTTTGTCAATGTCTATTGTTTCCAAATGCCGGTTGAAATCTTTTGGCACGGCACCCAGTGTGCCCATCACCACCGGGACCACCTGCACTGGTTTCTGCCAGAGTCTTTGAAGTTCAATCTTGAGGCCCTGATAGCGGCTGAGTTTTTCCTGTTGTTTTTCGTCAATGCGACTGTCACCTGGGATGGCAACATCAATGATCCAAACCTTTTTCTTTTCCACAACTGTGATGTCTGGTGTGTTGTGTTCCAGAACTTTGTCAGTCTGGATTCGGAAGTCCCACAGTTATCTTTGCATGCTCATTTTCCAGGACTTTTGCAGGTTTGTGATCCCACCAGTTCTTTGCTGCTGGGAGGTGGTACTTGAGGCATAAGTTCTAATGAATCATTTGGGCCACATAGTTGTGCCTCTGTTTGTAGTCTGTCTGTGCGATTTTCTCCCACCCACCCACCCACCCCCGCAGGTGCCACCTTGACGTGGTGGGGGGGCTTAACTGCTCCAATGATGACTGAGGGCTGTGCTGGCGGTAGTGTAACTACTGGCAGGTCCAACCAAGCCAGAGAGGCTTCAGCTGAGGAGCAGAACTAAGAGCACCTAACCCATTAGCATTCTGGAGAATCAAACCAAAACGAAGTCTATACTGGCTCGGGCGTCGCCCAGGATAAAAAGGACTGCGGTGGATGCTGCTGATTCTGGACATCCATCGACAAGTGGGCTACAGAATCAAAATACAAATGAACAGTCACAGAAGCGGCAGAAATATACAATGCCAGAAAACCGCACAATGATCCAAACCTTTTTCTTTTCCACAACTGTGATGTCTGGTGTGTTGTGTTCCAGAACTTTGTCAGTCTGGATGATGATGATGATGATGATGATGATGATGATGATTATTATTATTATTATTATTATTGTGACCTAAACTGTGATGGGCTTTTTTAAAAAGTAAGAAGTGTTTTTTTTACAGAAGTGAAGGGGACTGGGTGGTGGTTTTGCTTTATTTTTCTGCCCAACTGGTTAGTGTTAAATTTACTAACTCTTTTAGAATTAGGCTTCATTTAATTGCTTTGTGGAGAAATATTATTGGGGAATTTGTAATGTAATTGCTTGTTATTTAAAAAAATAAAATTGAGTTGCTTTCACAGGCAAACTTTCAACTTAATCCGTAACATAATTGCTTTTAGTTAGTTAGTTCTTACCACTGACTTTAGGTATAAAAATTCTAGCTCTTTGCAGCTGGCCACCCATCATGCTCCATAATCTTATTTATTGTAAATTTGAGCTGCCTCACACTGGGATTTCCTCAGTGTTCCAGTTAAGTTAAAGCAATCTGCATAATTGATGAAGTATATTTCCATAAACTCTGACATGATTGTTATACTTGCATAAAACCCTGAAGAAATGAGTGGGCAAAGAGGAAAGTCTATGAACACTGATAAATTGACATTTGTCAAGCGTGAAGCACATGGTGGTTAGGGGGTCCATTTCTGCATCATGATAAAAGGAAAAGTCAATCAGTTAAAAAAGAAAAAGAAAGTGAAAGATCTCTGCAACTTTAGAAATCAGGAGCTCTGAAGATGATTGTGCCCCAACTCCAAAACCTCAATTTCTACTGTGATTTTAAATATAAAATGCCATAGATTAGTGGCTCTTGACCTGTGGGTGCTCAGATGTTTTCACCTTCAACTCCTAGAAATCCTGACAGCTGTTAAACTGGCTGGGATTTCTGAGAGTTGTAGGCCAAAGCACCTGAGGACCCACAGGTTGAGAACCATTGATCATAATGTCAGGTGCAATCACTCGTGGCCGAGTATGCTTGTCTTCCAGAGGTAGAGTCTTGGTGGTGGATGCGGAAATGACTGTGAAGACCTATTCTGGATACACGGTCTTTCACGATGAGGACATAGACATCCTAATGAGGATGACTATTACCAATTGCTTGATTCTACTTAACACCACTTTAATTGTCATGGCTCAATGATTTGCAGTTTTACAAGAGTTTTTGTGCCTCATTAAACTACAAATCCCAGGATTCCATAGCATGGAGCCATGGCAGTTCAAGTGGAATCAAACAACAGTTTAGATGCATCCTAAGGGATCTTGAAACAGGACAGAAAGATCCACTTTTTAAGATCCTCTTCCATTATTAGGTTATTCCTTAGCTAAGTTTCACTTGAGGTATGGCCTACTATCTGGAGACTATGCTGACTTAGGCAGTGGATCTATTTCTTCACCAGAGAAATGTAGTGGTGGCTCAGGCTATATTCCAGATAGACGATTGAGAAGGCTTTGGGGAAAATGCTGGAAATGAGGGAAGGAAGCTGGTCTCTTCATCAAACTCTGCTGAAACCGTGAAGCAGCCAATAGCTAATCAAGGCTAATCAGAAAGAATGCCCATCTTAGACAGAAGCATTGATTGCCACAGGAATGGGAGTTTGGATCTAACTGCTGAAAGAGACATACTCCCTGAAAATGGTAGTTAACACAGCAAAAAGGCCACCAACCCTCATCTTGGTTTTGATGACTGTAACAAGACTGTGGGTAACAATGCTGCAGAGTTATAGTAGTTTGATACCACTTTAATCCCATGGCTCAATGCTATAGAACTCTGGCATTTGTACTTTATTGTGGCACCAGAGCTCTCTAACAGACAAAGTTCCATATATTTTTTAAAGCAATATAGTTATAATATATAAAAAACCACAAACATAGTTAACTTGGCATTACGCTAAATTTCCTTTGACCAGAAACTGGCCACTAAAAGTGCCTCTGGTGTCGCTATAAGAAGGTCCTCCATTGTGCATGTGGCAGGGCTCAGGTTGCATTGTAGTAAGTGGTCTGTGGTTTGCTCTTCACCATCACATGTTGTGGACTCCACTTTATAGCCCCATTTCTTAAAATTGGCTCTGCATCTCATTCTGCAGCCTGTTCAGTGCCTTCCAAGTCACTCAATCTTCTGTGAGCCCAGGAGGGAATTTCTCATCCGGTCTCAGCCACTGATTGAGGTTCCGGGTTTCTTGATACAAGTCATTAGCATGCTAGCTGATATCCAAACAGGATGGGCCAGATATTTCAATGCCTTGGTCCTTTCATTGCTGGCTGCTACTTCCCGGTGGATATAAGGTGGTGTAATGCTGGCTAAACAGTATAATTTCTCCAGCGGTGTTGGACTTAGACATCCTGTGATGATGCAGCATGTCGCATTAAGAGCCACATCCACTGTTTTAACGTGGTGAGATGTATTCCGTTCAGGGCATGTGTATCCAGCAGCAGAGTAGCAAAGTGCAAGGGCAGATGTCCACTGTATCTGGTTGTGATACGCCAGCTGTGCTCCTTCCTAGAATTGGAGGAGCTGATAGTGCACACACTGGTAACCTTAAGGTTGGACTTCTGCAATGTGCTTTATATTGGGCTACCTTTGTACCAAGTTCAGAAACTCCAAGTAGTTCAAATTATGGCAGCCAGACTGGTTATGGGGACATCTAGGAGTGAGCATATTACACTTTTACTAAAGTCACTCCACTGGTTGCCAATTAGTCCTTGCATTAATTCTATTGTGTGAATGGTGATGCACCCTTGGAAACCCTTTCTTTACAAATAATGTAAGGGATGTATCAAAAATTTATTTATTTATTTATTTATTTCCCTCATTTCTATCCCGCCCTTCTCACCCGAAGGGACATAGGGCGGCTCACAATCTGGCAAAAATTCAGTGCCAAGATACAATACAAGAAGATAAAACATAAGCAATTAAAGCAACTGAATAATTTAACAAAATACAATAAATACATTTAAAACCATACAGTATAAAATCCTTGAACCATTCACCCACAAAACCTTGTAAATAAATAGGAATTGATACTTGGCCAGCTTGAGTTTTAATTTCACTCCTATTTTCAAGGAATGGATACTTGGCCCCAGGACTCACTCAATCATTTCCCTGCTAAATATCTAGGTTGGTCTTAATATTAAGCAGCGGGTAATAATCACCACAAATGGCAGCTACTGGGAAGCAAAAGTAATATATGAGAGTACCATGTCCCACAAGACAACCCATCCTACACCTCTCTCAGGCAAAGTGTTCCTATCTGCTTGCCTAGGAGGTCAGTATCCCTGCATTTGAGTGGGAATCATGTAGCCTTCCAGGTGTTTCTGAATAAGAAATCTCAGGAGCTCTAGCCAGCATGGCCAAGCGCGAAGAAGTTGGGGAACAATGGATATTTGGGAACTTAAGGACAATGAAGGCTTTGTCTTTGAAAACAAAAGCAACAATAACAAGACTGCCACCTAAAGCATGCTTGCTCAGAGGGTAAATCCCACTAAGTTCAGTAAGATTTTTTCCTCATTTATATACGTGTTCTGGACTACACATAACAGCCGTCAGGTTGAAATTTTAAACACATGAGAGAGTTTTTGTAATCATTGTGCCTTGACTGCCAGAGAATGGGTGAATACAAGCTAATCCAAGATACTGACAAGCTGGCAGATGTCCAGAGGAGGGAGACTAAAATGATCAAAGGTCTGGAGACCATGCCATATGAGCAGCTTCTTAAAGAGCTGGATATGTTTAGCCTGTAGAAGAGAAGGTTGAGAGGAGACATGATAGCCATGTATAAATACTAAAGTATGTGATGAGAAGGAGGAAGCAAGCTTGTTTTCTGCTGCCCTGGAGACTAGGACTCAGAGTAATGGGTTCAAATTGCAGGAATTGAGATTTCACTTGAACATTAGGAAGAACTTCCTGACTGTAAGAGTTGTTCAGCAATTGAACTTCTTCCTCTGAGTGTGGTGGAAGCTCCTTCTTTGGAGGCTTTTAAACAGAGGCTGGATGACCATCTGTCAGGGGTGTTTTTAATTGTGCTTTTCCTGCATGGTGGTTAGACTAGATAGCCCATGCCATCTAGTCAAACTCTATGATTCATTCTCATATGGATGTGTAGCATATTGTGTAGCAATTGAATGTTGTGTAGCAATTGAATGTTGCTCTGAGTATTCCTTGCTTAAGAAAACCCTATGATATTTATGAGTTGCTATAAATTGTCAAGTGACTTAAAGTCATACAAATATACAGGGTGAGAGAAAGAAACATTAAAAATACCACGTTCTTCCTATTCTTTTTAATGTCTCTTTAGTCTACCAAAATGTCCTTGCCGATGTCATAAGTAACATACGTCTCCAGGGTGCATTTATTTGCCTTTATGACATAATTCTTGAAAGCCTACATTAAGAAAATGGATGGAAATAAAAGACAAAGTGCTATACGCACCAGCAATGGGAAATTAATCACCCCTTAGCTATGAATAGGAGCAGGTAAAAGGGAAGAGACCTGGGGAAATACAAGAAAAGCTATGAATTGATGGAGCAAAGAATGGCAAAAGGGACACAACAATTATTTATTCCAAAAAGAAATGTGCTCTGAATCCCCAGTGTTTGTATTTTGACTATTCATTATGCCCAGCATGTAGTATTCTTGAAATTTTTATTTGAATGAGCAACTCACTTGGGTTGTTGTGGAAATTTAACTGAATGGGTGCTGGGTTATTCCCTTTTAATTGGTGTATCTTAAATTAAGTTTTAAGCAACTTTGTGTTTGACTTGTATTTGATTTAATTTTAACAATCAGTAAAAGAAGTGGTCTTTTACTGAGTCAGTTCCTAGAATACCATCATCCTGCAACAAACAGCAGAATATGTGCAACAGAATAAATGAATAGAATTAATGCAAATATTCTATTACAGAAAGAAATGAGACAATATTTTAATTTTAAAATTAAAATATTTGGTTCCTAAAGAACTAATTGAAGAATTTCATGTGCTCCCACTCTTGTACAGTCCCTCAAAGCTCTTTGATGTACTTTCTATTTTCAACCCAGTTGCATCCACACATGCTTGAATGTTATCTAACTCTCTCACCCAATTTTTTCTCAACCATCCGCTAACATTAAAGAAAAACCATTGAGCCTAGTTCTCATGCTCCTTTTCTTCTAGCAAACAGAGGCCCCTTCTACACTGCCATATAATCCAGATTATCAAGGCAGATAATCCACATTATCTGCTTTGAACTAGATTACTGTATATACTCTAGTATAAGCCGACCCAAATATAAGCCGAGGCACCTAATTTTACCACAAAAAATCTGGGAAAACATTGACTCCAGTATAAGCCGAGGGTGGTAAATTTCAGAAATAAAAATAGATCCCAATAAAATTACATTAATTGAGGCATCAGTAGGTTAAATGTTTTTGAATATTTACATAAAGCTCAGATTTAAGATAAGACTGTCCAATTCTGATCAAATCATTATTCTCATCTTCATCAATGTAAATGTGCTTATGTATCCTTTTAATAACAATAGAGTAAAATAATACATGTAATAATAATAATAAATACAGGAAAATAATACATGTAATAATAGAGTAAAATAGTAAATGCAATAATAATAATAATAAGATCAGAGTGAAATAAATGTATTAATAATAATAAAAATAGAGTAAAATAAATGTAATAGTAGCAACAATAATAGAGAAAAATAATAAATGTAATAATACCAATAATAATAGAGAAAAATAATAAATGTACCATATATTCTCAAGTATAAGCTGACCCAAATATAAGCCAACCAGGACCCTCACCCGAGTATAAGCCAGGGGGGGCTTTTTCAGTCTTAAAAAGAGGGCTGAAAAGCTAGGCTTATACTCGAATATATACAGTATATGAGTCTACACTGCCATATAATCCATTTCAAAGCAGATAATCTGAATTTTATATGGCAGCGTAGAAGGGGCCAGAGTGAGAGTTTTGGCTTCAGAGGTTTCTACAGTTAAATTTCAAGGCAGTATCTATAAGCACTCAGCAGTGTACAAAAATTGAAATGATTTTTGTGTAATTTTGTCAGATAATTATGTCTTGTCCATTTATATTTACTTCTGTTTATATTACTGCAATTTTACCTGCGGGACTGATGTCTGCAGTTTACACTTACCTGCAAAATATCACACACACCCTAGGAATTTACTAGCTGCTCCAAGCAATTCTATCGTATGTGTCTTAGTGTTGGCAATGAAATTATTACAACCTGTTGCTGGTCCAGAGGTGTCACCTTTTATTCAGTTCAGCAGTGGAAGTTTATTACAGCAAGCACCAGAACACCTGAGTTTCTTCCCCCAGTTGTAGTCTTTCTCTTATTTCTAGATGGGTAAATTGGACAGCTGACATATTTATTTCCAGAGGCGAATATGGCTCACTTTGTTTATCTTCAATTCTTCACTCTTTCTTACCTCGTTTCCTGTCTTTCCCTTCACCAGCTGCACCCCTGATAAGTCCAGATGAAGCTAACATTTCATTGTTATCCAAAACAACCAAAACATTGTACCATGGGCTCATTTCCAGATATCCTTTAAACCTGTTTCACTGGAAATTTCCAAAGATAGTGTCATGGGCCAACTTAAGGGCTCCAAGGATCAACTTGTGGAGATGGTAACCTGAGGACACACTAGGCCAGAACGCACCTGAAATAATCAGACATCAGCACTGCCAGAACAGCTGGAACATTTAGATGAGGAGGCTTGGTCTCCAAGCCCACAACCTTAATGGCTGGAAAAGCAAGCAGAACAAAGGTATGCAATGAGGTTTCTTGCCAAACAAAAGAAGACGATCAAAGTCAAATACAGTAGAGGCTCACTTATCCAACATAAACAGGCCGGCAGAATGTTGGATAAGTGAATATGTTGGATAATAAGGAGAGATAAAGAAAAAGCTTATTAAACATCAAAATAGGTTATGATTTTACAAATTAAGCACCAAAACATCATGTTATACAACAAATTTGACAGAAAAAGTAGTTCATTACACATTAATGCTATGTAGTAATTACTGTATTTACGAATTTAGCACCAAAATATCACAATGCATTGGATAATCCAGAACGTTGGATAAGTGAGACTCTACTGTAGTTGTTACTAATTTAAGAAACAGCTCTGACCTGTGGTCTGACATATTTTCCAGTGTTGTCAAGTGTTTCCTACAACAAATGCCTGAAATCTTGACCTTGGATTGGCTGATGGCTTTGTGTGACTCTTGGAAGCTTGGACACACTTGGCTTTCAGACTTTCAGGCTGACTGACTTCTTTCCTGCCCATCCCCTTGCAAACAAACTCTACCAAGCAAGTGCATTTCCTATACCGCTGTTGATTTCCTTACTTACCTGCAAGAACACAATATTAAATATTTCTTCCCTAACAACACCAGTCCTGCAGCATTTGCATTGGCTTCCAACTGATTACCGTGGTCTATATAAGATGCTAGTTCTGACCTTTAAAATTCTTTACGACCAGGGCCCATCGTACCTTAGGGACCGTCTCTCCTTCTCCTATCATCGGAGGTTGCAACGAGCATCCCAACGCGACTTACTTTATATACCAGGTCCTAGAGAAGTGCACTTGGAAAGGACCAGACGCAGAGCTTTTTCTATTTCTGCCCCTGCCTTATGGAATGCCTTGCCATGTGTGAGTTAGGGCCTTTTACCCTAGCACTTAAGACCTGGCTCTTTACTAGAGCTTTTGCTCTATGTTAATTTTATCAATATTTGTATGTATGTTTTTATCCTTTACAATTTTATCTTGTAAATCGCCCAGAGCATCTTGGATAGAGGGCGATTAGTAAGTAAAACAAAAAAAAAAACAACAAAAAAAAACAACTGCTTGAGGCAGTGCCAAAATCTGAATTAGGACAGTTAGCCAAATCAGGATTATTCCAGGCCCCAAGACTTTAAAGTACAAATCTGAGGCCTAAGGAAGATCTCTTGTTATGTCAAAGGAGATCCATGCTGATACCATTAATCATGATGCACTAAGTGTCAGCCACTTTTGCACAGAGCATGCCATTAAAGTACAAAGAGTAGACAGACTTCAAGAAAAGCTGACTCCTCGGCATTAATGACCTCTCATAAAAGGATTCAAAAGAAGGCGAATCAGTTCATTCATTTACTGGCTTATTTAGTATGGAAATGAGATAATCAATCAAAGCTGCTCACAGTGGAGAGAAAATATGACAGGAGAAAAACATTGTCTTGAAAATATTGACAGTGGGTTTTTTAAATCATTACACCCAATTGAAAAATTCAAGTTAGAGCAAGGATGGGTAACCAAAATGTGCTTTAGTACATTGTGATAGATCAAACCACACAATAAAATCATTACAAGCATTGCAGAAGTGGTTCCCTCAGTGGTGAAAGTGTAGTTGTAATACATGGAAGATATACACAGGTTTGATTTGTAAATCTGATTCCTGAGACATTTATCTCTGAGGAAAGCCCACTGTGCGAAGAAAAACAGACATATCCGTTAACACCTAGTTTGATCCTAAATTAGACTGTTAAGATGGGAGAACACTTTTAACAACGGCCTAAAACCTAGTGTTTGTCTTAGCTAGAGCAGACCCATTGAATTAATGGGATTTATTTATAGATTGACTTGCCATTTGACAGACGATTCGGTAAGGTGACTGTAGCTGAAACCAACCAATAGACCAACATTTCCCCATCTCATCCTCTGCACAGAAACACTATTTTGTAATCAAATCTAGTTGGTGGAAGTCAAAATTTTAATAAAGAAAGATTGTCTTTCTCTACACTCGCATTTTGTTTCCTGGAGGATGACCTGGAGGATGACAAATGTTTATTTGCTAGAGATAAAAAAAATTGCAATGTTTTTTTTTTTTGAACTTTGCAATCAAGGAATACATGGATTCTTTTGTTGTTTGGAATTAGCAATTTAAACTGCACATTATTTTAAATGTAGCATTTTTGTTGATCTGAGAGAATCCAAGGTAACAATTGAGCTTTTGATACATAGTCTGAGCTCCCAAAGGAGAATAACAATTTTGCAGTATGAAATTGAAAATTAATGAGAGAATATTACAGTACAGGTTTTCTATAACAGAGTCTGCCACAAACTCCTCTTTATATCATGTCATATGAAACTGCTACAGATCATCAGGCCTGGCTCAAATGTCAAGGTCTGGATTGATTTAATGACAAATGGGAGAGAAATTGCATGTGCATTACTGGGGAAATTATGTAGTTGCTTCCATCATAAGGGAACTTTAGTATTAGTTGAAGGGAGAAATAAAATTGTAGTTACAAAACACAGTTCATTGTGCTGTGTTCTTTGTGAAAAGTCTGTAAAGTTCATCTACTTGGGGTAAGATCTTAAAACATGTGGACTCAAATTTAGATCTTCTTCAGAACAGGACCTACTGTTTTGGGCTACAAGCCCTTTGTTTGTCTTGTAGTGTTTTGCTCCTTTCTTTTAAACATTGTATTTATTGAATGTGTATTGTGACCAAACAGATGCTTATGTGTAGCCCACAAGTAGGATATGTGTGCTGTATATGACAGAGCAGTGGTTCTCAACCTGTGGGTCCCCAGATGTTTTGGCCTACAACTCCTAGAAATACCAGCCAGTTTACCAGCTGTTAGGATTTCTGGGAGTTGAAGGCCAAAACATCTGGGGACCCACAGATTGAGAATCACTGTAACAGAGAGAGGAATCACAATTATAGACGCATGCCAGCACATAGTTCTATCAAGTGATAGTAATGACATTTTAATATAAAATTCATTTTAAGTAAGAGAAGATCTAGGCTGAATCAACCCAAAGTCCCATTTAATCTGGCTAATACATTGTGATGTCCCCTGAACCCTTGGGCCGTGATCCTGCCTCCATTATGGACCACAGTGACAAGGAAATGGGGTTTGTGCCGATTCAGCAAGACTCTGCCTCTTTCCAGATGCTCCCTATTGACAATTCTAGTCCACAGCTCATTAAAAAGGCCCTTGAAACGGAGCCTTCTCCCACCAGTTCCCCTCCCTTTGATAGACGGATGTTTTGGGAAACTAGTAGGTTTGAGAAAGCTGGCAGGAGAAGGAGCGCGCGATTAGCAGCTAGAGAATCTGCTGATTAACCTGTTTTCCCCTGAGAATTCTCAGGGAGGATCGCATCTGGTTGAAGATGTTGTTTTAGCTCTTTTCCCTTGGGAAAAGAGCATTTGGACACCTGCTCTGTGAAAAGCTTTGAAGTTCCTTAAAAGTTATGTGCGCTGGCTAGCCAGCGCGGAGTCAACGTGTCTGTTGGAGGATTAACTTCACTTCCAGCCAAGTGTGGACCGCGTTTGGATCCACTAGCTTCCAGCCTAGCCGTGCCTTGCCTAGCCGTGTTTCCAAGCCTTGCCTAGCCGTGTTCCTTGCCTTGCCTTGCCATGATTCCAGCCTTGCCTTGTCGTGCCGTGTATCCAGCCTTGTCTTCAACTCCTTGCCTTGGACTTGCTTTTGAACTCTAGAAAAAGACTTGGACATTTCCCCACTCAAACTGCTTGGAAGTTTGAGTGCGTTTCGGTTTTTTGGATTACAAACTTTAAACTCTAATATTAGACATTGGACAATATAATACTGGACTATATTTGACCTTCCCTAAAAGGTCTATTGATGAACTTTATCTTCTGCTTGTTTTTGTTTTATTTCTTCAATTCTTTAATAAAGATATTAGATTGTTTATTGGCCTCAGTGTATTGGTTTCCAGTGCTCTCGCAGCCAGGGGTGTCACATACATGGATGAACACATAAACTAATCAGAAAAAAATTCAGGTCAAAAACTCCTTGTGGGTAAAATATTTCTTCTGGTCTTTTACTTCTGCCTTCATAGGCTGTGGAAAGGTATCACTGTATCATTGTATCCTTTCTTCAGGTGCTCTTTGCCTATGTGTTGGACATGCCATGACCCTAGAAGTGCATCAACCTGACATGCCTGATTAGAAGAGCCATCCCTTCTATTTCCTAATACTACAGGATTTCAAACAGGACTTGAAAGGCCGGGCTGTGGCACAGCTGGCTAGTAACCAGCTGCAATAAATCACTACTGACCGAGAAGTCATGAGTTCGAAGCCCGGGTTGGGTTAAGCCTCCGACCATTAAATAGCCCAGCTTGCTGTTGACCTATGCAGCCCCGAAAGACAGTTGCATCTGTCAATTAGGGAAATTTAGGTACGCTTTATGCGGGAGGCTAATTTAACTAATTTACAACATCATAAAACTGCCAGCAAAACACGAGGAATGGAATGAGGAAGTACAGCCACTACTGGACAGTGAAGCAACAGCTCCCCCTGTGGCCAGAATCGTGAAACTGGAAAAAAATGTTAAAAATACCTCTGTGTCTGTCTATATATGTTGTTTGTCTGTTGGCATTGAATGTTTGCTATATATGTGTTCATTGTAATCCGCCCTGAGTCCCCTTCGGGGTGAGAAGGGTGGAATATAAATACTGTAAATAAATAAATAAATAAATATTCAGAAGTTTCATCATCTGCTCCACTGAGCAACATTGATTTTTGTTGATATTTCAAACTAAATCTGAAATACTTCCTTAAGACTGTATAATATATATAAAGGGGAAATGATTGGGTTTCACTTTTGTCCTACTAACCATTTCTCTTCTGAGTCTTTATATGACAATAAAATCTGTGGCAGCGGGTGGCTTCTTATGTTGGGAGGGGTATGACCCTATCCTGGATTTTAGTCTGAATGTGAAAAGAGAGATCTTTAAATCTGTTGAACTATATCACCAAAATAGCTTGAGGCCCCATGATATATTTGCATCATTTGGTCAGTGTAGACTCATATAATGCTGTTTAACTACATTGCACTGGATTATATGAGTCTACACTGACAGTAAAATGCAGTTTGAAACTGCATGTATGACAGTGAAGATGGGGCCTGAGAGACTCAAATAATTAAAATTAAAATCCAGAAAGGATTTGTTATCCCAAACATCTGGAGGATCAAAGGTGGAGATCCATAACTCTAACATATTTGGCCTTCTTTTCTTACTATTCAATTTTTAGGGGGACACAGAAGCTAAAAAAAGCCAATGGGATTCTGGCCTGCATCAATAGGGGTATAGCGTCTAGATCCAGGGAAGTCATGCTCCCCCTCTATTCTTCCTTGGTCAGACCACACCTGGAATACTGCGTCCAATTCTGGGCACCACAGTTGAAGGGAGATGTTGACAAGCTGGAAAGCGTCCAGAGGAGGGCGACTAAAATGATTAAAGGTCTGGAGAACAAGCCCTATGAGGAGAGGCTTAAAGAACTGGGCATGCTTAGCCTGCAGAAGAGAAGGCTGAGAGGAGACATGATAGCCATGTACAAATATGTGAGGGGAAGTCATAGGGAGGAGGGAGCAAGCTTATTTTCTGCTGCCCTGCAGACTAGGACACGGAACAATGGCTTCAAACTACAGGAAAGGAGATTCCACCTGAACATCAGGAAGAACTTCCTCACTGTGAGGGCTGTGGTGGAGGCTCCTCCCCTGGGCTGTGGTGGAGGCTCCTTCTTTGGAGGCTTTTAAGCAGAGGCTGGATGGCCATCTGTCAGGGGTGCTTTGAATGCGATTTCCTGCTTCTTGGCAGGGGGTTGGACTGGATGGCCCATGAGGTCTCTTCCAACTCTACTATTCTATGGTTCTATGATTCTATGATTCCATGATTCTATGATCGCTATTGTTCCAGGTCTCATCTGTTCTATAAACTGGCTTAACAGCTCTCATGCAGTTTCTGCATTTTAAGATATTTCCTATTGCCTTAATACCTACCTTTCATCCTTCTTGGGAAACCAATGCATGGAAATCATCTTAATGTTATTCTTATCATGCTGGCAAGGTAGAGAAATTGGTTTCTAAATACCCTGAAGATATCCTATAAAGCTAAACAGCATTTGAACACAGTGTGATCACTCCAGCTTTCCAAACCAGAATGATTGGATCTCAACCTTGCTAAAATCCCACATTCAATACAAACTGGATGATAGTTAGCAATAAGCATTATTGCCTTCTGGGGAATTTTCATGATCAAAGGCAATATGATGGCTGTGTTCTTTAAAGTTCTGGTTTTTGGTTTCTTTCTCTTCTATTGTATTCTTCTAGAATGCACCCCTACCCTCTTACCTGTTCAAGCGTGGAATTAATCTAGGCTATGTCAGCTTGAGCTATGACTTCAAGTCCTCCTTCAAGGAAAAGTATTGAAGTTGTAGACCTCTGAAACAAATGTATTGGAGACACATTCCAAAGGGCAGATGTGGAATTGTGCAACACATAGATCTCACACAAACTCATGGGCAGCTTATATAATCCTGGATCTCCCAAGATTCCTTTCAAAAAACCAACCAAACAAGAAACATCCACCAACTTCTTTTAAGAGAAAAAGGGGGGATTGCTATGCTAGAAGATTTCCAGGAGATGAAAATTTCCTTTTACAGAAAATGTAAATGTAAATGTAAATGAATGATTCATTCTGAAGTTGAAAAGTAGGAAACCTCATTGGGAAGAATACTAAATCAGTGAGAATTCTGCAGAATTTTCTCCCCGTATTCAAACTTCTCAAAGTGTCACAGAAAAATTATTTTGTGGAGACAAACACAGGAAAATTTTGCACACTCACCTCATTTTCTTCACAAAATAATAGTTTAAAGTGCAGAAAACTTTAAAAACAAAAAAAAAACATTTTACAAACACACACACACATACAAAACCATATGATTTTCTTTGCAAAGCAATTCCTCTACAATACCTAGGGTACTTAAGTACAAGGAGAATAGAAGAACACAGATTTTCACCCACAATGAGGAGAGAACTACAATAATATGTCATTGACTTCAAGGATAAAATACAAGGATAATATACATCTCTATAAAATGAATGCCTCCTCCTCACCATTTGAAAAGCATATTGTTTTCCAATATCAGAAACTGACCTTTGACTGCTCTGGTTCTATTTTGTCTTCATTTTTTTTAATTGAGTGGGTCATTGCAATCCTGAGGTGGGGAATTGAGTCTCAGTTCTTTCCAATCTGTTCCATCAGGTACTTCTTATGCCAAAAGAGATAAAGCATACACTCTCATTGGCTTGTATGTTCTTTCACATTAAAAACTTCTGCCAATTTGACAAAACTCTGATGTTTCCTTGCCATATGTGTTTGGAGATTATGACAAAGCAGCTCAGTTAGTGCTTTTTCTGGAGAATGATATGACCTTGTCTGAAGATATCCTGCTTTTGTGTGTACAGTCAACCCTCCATATCCACTTGTATCCATGGATTCAACCTCCCAAACTGATTTTGCCATTGTATATAAGGGATATAATGGGTTTTTATCATCTGCAGATTTTGTATCCATGTGGGGTCCTGGAACCAAATTCCAGCAGATGCCAATTTATTATTTATTTATTTATTTACAGTATTTATATTCCGCCCTTCTCACACGGAAGGGGACTCAGGGCGGATCACATTATACACACATAGGGCAAACATTCAATGCCCATAAAAATGCCAAGGTCCATTGTAGAAGTGGGTATCTTCTGGAGACAGAGTAAAGGTTGGTGTCCATTAGATTAAGCTGCAAAGGGGAACAGGTAAGGTTTCAAGAGGTAATTTTATCAAGTAAATGGAGAGCATTAAACATATCCCTACCATACCAGCCCCTAACTTTGAATTTCAGTTTGTTTCACAAGAGAAAATACACACATATTTTCCACAAACATCGACTGCTGAGGCCAAATGTTTAAAAACCTGTATTTGTCACAAGTCAAGGGCTATCGGAAATGTGGCACTCCCAACATGCTTCACCATACTATGCTGGCTGAGACTTGGGGCCCATCTATACTGCCATATAAAATCCAGATTATCTTCTATGAACTGGATTATATTGTTGGGAAATCATCCTAGACTACTCAAGTCTAAATGTAGTTAGATAGATAATAGAGTTAGATTGAGGGAATCCTTTCCCTGTTTCCAAAACATGCCTAGACAGGCTTTACTGTGTTTCACTCTGTCCTGTTTACGTCACATCCCTTACTTTGAAGTTAGTAGAAATGTGAATCTTTAGGGACACTAACTTCCCATTGGTCAGAATGTCTTTTATGGCCCCAATAAACTGGACCATGAGGTCAGAACCATTTTGGTTCTCTCTTTTCCCTTTGTTCTTCAAGCTAACAATAAGCATCCTGCCATCTCTCCTGGCAAGATGTAACTATGTAGATGTTTGTTATTTTTCCTTTCTTATTTTTCCTTAGAAACCAGTCTAGAGTAGACAGCTCCCAAACCTTTCTATCTACAATGAAGTTCTTTTCACATGAATAAATATTTTTTGAACTTTTATTGAGACTCCGCAGTCCATTGCAATCCTAAAGGCTTCTCTTGCTCGCCCAGTGTAAGTAACTGTTGCATTTGAAAGCTTTGCTTTTGTTACTCTGCTAATTTTGGTGGAATCTCCCCCAGAGAGGGTTAAATTGAGTCTAACCGCCAGAGATTACCACAACATATATAGCAGTGAAGACTTGTATAATCCAGTTGAAAGCAGATAATACGGATTATTGGCTTTGATAATCTAGATTTTATGGCAGTATAGATCCAGCCTCTCCAGTCCTCTCCCTCACCTCTTTTCCCCTGTCATGATCAATTCCAGTTTGATGATGGTGGAGGAATAATTAAAGGGAGATAGATAAAGCAACACAGATAAATGGTGGGGCATAGTGGTGTGAGAGTTAGACTAGGAGTTTGACACCTGTTGGGTGACCTTAGGCAATTCACATTCTCTCAGTCTCCAAGGAAGGCAAAGGCAAACTCACTTGAATCAAATTTTGCCAAGAAAACCCTGAGATAGTTTTACTTTTAAGGTTACCACAAATTAGAAACATCAACAACAGCGATACAGTACAATCCTTGTATCCACAGGGATACATTCCTGGACTTTATGTTGATACACAAAACTGTAGATAATAGTGAAACCTAATAAAATGAAGGAAATCTGACCCTAGGATATCACACTGGAGGACCTGGAAAATGCCTAAAGAGGACATATTTAGTCAAATGTGGATCAATGAACTTGTAGATAACAGCTCCACAGTTACAGGATCATATTGTAATAACATTAACAATATCAGGCATCATTACGTAGTACTTTGTGCATCATCTGCTTTAAAAATATGATCCCAATCAGTGAAGGCCTACTTTATAGGTAAAACCAGTCAGTCTGCAGCTACACGAGTGCTACTGTTGCACCCCAAGGCAACATGTGCACTCGAAAGCCAGACAAGAGCCAATATAACACACTATATCTTTATTAAAGCAATTATATATCCAAAGGAAATTAGGTATAGAGTCTGAGTAAGGAATAGTTCTTTTTAGAAAGTCAATGGTAGTTCCAAATGTGTAAAGGAAAAGGTCCAATATTATAATCCACAATGAGAACTCGATAGCTCTCCAAAGAAATCAAAGTGTCCATGAGTTGAAACAGAGAAACAAGGCTGGCAGAAACAGAGTTCAATCCACTGGAAATACTTCGTAGCAATCAAGGCAGCAAGGTTGTCAAAGCTGAGGAAAACTTGAATCAGGAACAAAGAAACAACTGGAGTAAAGTCAAGGTCTACTCAAGGGACGCGGTACGGCACAGCCCAACTGGAACTGGATAAACTTGGCTTGGAAACAAACAAGAGCTGGAGACAGAGAACCTCTCTCAAGGAAGAGCTACGTTGACACCGCAAGAAAATCTACTCAGTGAAACACTTTTAACAGATTCTAAACTGATCACAATTTAGAGAGTACAAACTCCCAAAACTTTCCCATGGGAACACTAACCATTATCCCATCTATTTGCCAATCTCTGGCTCTGACGGACCGCTTGTTTTGCACTTCTCTCCCTGGTTACAAAATCTCTATGATTAAAAAACCCCATTCCCAGGTAAAAAACCCCATTCCCAGGTGTCTCTGCAACATCTGGCTCTATCTGCGAGGGAGGAATAGAAGAATTTTCCCCAATTACCAAGTCTCCAGAACCAATATCTTTGGGCACCTGCAGTTGCAAAGGCCCCTCCATGGAGGGTGAAATGTCAGTATAATTCTCAGCATTATCTGTGTCAAAGTGCAAGTCCTGAAACACTGCAGGCCCTGTTGCCATGGCTGGCTGGGATCTAACAGCTACTGTCACCTGCACTTTTGATCTCTGAATTAATCCAAAATTCAGCAATACATAAACCATGCCAATCTAGTGTTGCTGGCCACCTATTGAATCCCTTCTATTGGGGGCATTACTGTATCCAATCACTTAAAAACATCTTTAATCTACAAGGGTCCCTGAAAAACTATAAACAACTGGGTCACTAAAAAGACAAATGATCTTTATTATGCCATTAGCTTCTGTGGAGTACAGCCCATTTCCTCAGAGGCATAGAGTGTTACCTTAGTTGACAGATTATTAGACAGCTGCCCAGCTCAACCATCTGCTCACAGCAGCTTCCTACGCAATTACAGACCCTGATAATTCAGCACTAACCATCATACAAGGAGCCTAATGAGTAGAAAAGACTGCTTTCAATAGAATTTCCTTTCGATACATGGAAAGCAAGAAGGGCAGAGGAACATAGAGAATCAGCATATTATTCTCCATTCCTTCCCTTCATTTGCTCATTATATTCAAAAAGAAGAATGTCTTTAAAAGGTTAAGATGTAAACTGAAAAATGATAGGGAGGAAGATAGGTTGTCCTTGATAACTCTTTCAGAAATCAAATTGGCACATTAGAAGAACACGTGGACTTGACACTCGTTTTGTTCCTGCTATGTCTCTTTTGCCTGGTAGTAAATGTTTTAATTCTTCCTTGGCACATATTATGCCATAACAATGTGGCCCATATCCACTAACAATAATCTCACAGTATGGAAAAAAATTGTCTAGCATTGGAGAGGACAGCGGAGTGATTTGGTTGTGATCCTGCTTTTTTGCACCTTGAGCTTGTCCACACTGCACAGTTAAAGTGTCACAATGCCACTTTAATCACCATAGTACCTTCCTAGGGAATTCTGAGTTTTAGAGTTTAGGTCAGAACACTTATAACCCTCAGCCAGAGAGCTCTAGTGCACCAGCTAATTGCAAGCCCAAGGACAGAGGCATATAGGGCTATAATATAGTGTGAATGGCCCCAACCAAGATAATTATTTAGCTCAAAGGCCACCTCAAAAACACAGAATATTTTAAAAATCCACATAATTCAATGATCCAGAGTAAATTTCTCAGTATGTCAGACATGCCAAAAACTCAAAGAAAGTACAATATGCAAAGGGATATTGAGTAGAAGCTTAGAGACTTAAGGATGAATTTACACTGTAGAATTAATGCAGTTTGACATCTCATTAATTGACACGGTTCAATGCTTTGGGCTCATGGAAGTTGTAATTTTACAAGATCTTTAGCCTTCTCTTCCAAAGAGTGTTGGTGCCTTCTCAAACTACATATCCCAAGATTCTATACCATTGAACCATGGCAGTTAAAATGGTGTCAAACTGCATTAATTCTACAGTGTAGATGCACCCTAAAATAATGAAGTTAATATTATAAGCTTTTGTAGACTAAGTTTATTCCCCAGATGCATCACAGGAAAGGAACTTCGGGTAACAGACTTTTAAAAATGTACACTGCCAACTTTGTTCTCTTCATTAGTTTCTAAGATGCTATAGGATTCCTTTGCATACTGATATTCCAGATTAGTATAATAGAATCCTAGAGTTGAAAGAGACCTCATGGGCCATCCAGTCCAACCCCCTGCCAAGAAGCAGGAAAATCACATTCAAAGCACCCTCGACAGATGGCCATCCAGCCTCTGTTTAAAAGTCTCCAAAGAAGGAGCCTCCACCACAGTTCAGGGCAGAATTCCACTGTTGAACAGCTCTCACAGTTACAAAGTTCTTTCTAGTGTTCAGGTGGAATCTCCTTTCCTGTAGTTTGAAGTCATTGTTCCATGTCCTAGTCTCCAGAAAACAAGCTTGCTCCCTCCTTCCTATGACTTCCTCTTTGTTGTATCCCAGCCTGCACCTGAGCTGCCAAGTGAGCCTGAGGTTGGGCCTGTTCAGCCTGTGATTGTACCTGCACCTGACCTGTCGGATGAATTTGGATTGGGGCCTAGGATTCCCATGCAGCCAGAGGTGGTTGAGGCTGCTGTTCCTGGACAGCCAGAGTTTATTCCTGAGGATTCTGGGAGCAGGCAGACAATGGTTTCAAGCAGGCAGACTGAACCACATTCCTTGAGAGAGTCAAGGTCGAGTTATTCCTTGGCAGATGGGCATTCCAGTTGTAAGGTTGACAGAAAGAAAGCAATGTGTCAACAGAGACAAGAAAGGGAGGTTTTGAGAAGGAGCAGGTGGTTGCTAATGACAAAGGGTTTTGAGCAAACTTCCCACGGAAAGAGGCCTTGATTCCAGCTTTAAGAGGAACAGCTTCTGAGAGAGATTTTCAAAGGTGGTAACTTTGCTCATCGAGAGTGTTGTTCCTGTTTCATGGACTCTTGTTTAATGCCTCATGGAATCTTGTTTCATGTTATTGTGGACTTTCATGCCAAGTTCCTGTAGCCTTGTATCTTGAGTTTTGTTCCAGTTCTTGTTCTTGCTCTTGGGGAATTTTGGATTATCCAGTCATTGTTCCTGAAAATTTTGCAGTTTGGATCCCTTGTTCCAGTTAAAGATCCTGTTCTTTGTTCCAGTTTTGATCCTGGTCCTTGGACTAATTTTGATACCTTGTTGAAGTTTATTATTGTGCTTGATTTTCATGGACTCTTGCTTCAAGATTCTCAGGTATCTTGTACCTGGTGGACTAAAACTTTTTTTCATTGACTTTGGACTTTGATTTGCTATTGCTTACATACATTCTTCAATAAACAACTTGCATTGCTTATAGTTTGGGACTCCAGCATGGTTTTGAGGTGTCTCTGCAGTCTAGGGGTGCAACACTCTCACATATTTATACATGGTCAATGTCTCCTCTCAGACTTCTCTTCTGCAGGCTTAACATGCCTACACTACCAAGTCTATGACTTTGAATTCTACCCTACAAAAAGAGCACAGCAATAATTTATGGTGTACGTTATGGTAGACACTGGGTATGCCTGAAGCATAATGTAGGGACCTTACCAGATGTAGTCTTCTCTGCATCTTCTCCCCATTGCTGAAACGGGGTCCCACAGAGCCCATCACATGATGTGGATCAACTTCTGGTGGGACTCCATGCAGTTCTATTTCAGCAATGTGGAAAAATGGAGCCCAGAGACATGAAGAGGAAGTGGAGAAAGGACAAGAAACCCTGTGGGATGGGAGGCCATCCCAGAAGACAGGGAACAACAGTAGGGAAAGAAGGAGGACAGTTCCCTCTACTTTCCTCCTGCCCGTTTGAATAGGTCCTAAGTTAGTTGTGATAATATCAGTACTAGGGAAAGGAGTTAATCACAATCAGCCCATTATTTGTGATGCGTTACTTTCAAACTCTGTTAACATTTTGCAGGCTTCTAACACACACACACACACACACACACACACACACACACATATGGACAGCCAATCCTGTCACACACAGATGTCAAGTAATTGCTTGGTAGCAGCTATGTTTCTAATTAGTTTTCTAAATACACAACAAGGAGGTGCTTGAGCAATCTGAGTGCAGTTGACCTTTGGAGATATTAGAGTGTACTTATTAAATGCCAAGCTGCTTTGAGAACATGCAGGGGATAATTTCCCCTGCTTCCTTTGATCAAAATGGCATTTGGAGGGGCAGGAGCAGCAGAGGAAGGTACCTTTCCTTCCACAGAACAAAAAGTAGGGAATGTAGGGAAAGAACAAACAGTAGTAATCATCCTTGAAAGGCACTTCAGAGAGATCATTAAATAACGAAGGGGAAGATGGGGATGATTTTCATGTACTAGGTATTCCTCCAAGCAAGAAGGAGAAATGGCTCATTCATTTCGCAGCAGTTCAGCCACTATCCATATTTGTCACTTTTCAATGTCCTCAACTTCTGTGACTTTTCCCAGGTTTGTTTTGAAGCCACCTGCACAGTCTGACTTTTATTGACGGGAGAATGTTCTGATTTTCTGTTTTCAGTCGAAATATCCTTGCACGATACACATATCCAGCCCATTCTTGTCTCCTGTGTAAGCTTTAAGACTTTGTGGAATGGGAAAACACCCAAAAGCACTGAAACAAGACAAAGGGAACATCTTGTCATTAAAACTCTTCTTTAGAGTTCAAGAAGCCTTGATCTTTCTTTAGCAGCTAAATCTCTCATGCCTTTTATTCCTGTTTTTATTGTTCTCATCATCTTCAGGGTTCATCTCACAATTAACCCTAAATTCACCAAATTTGAAACAGGAAAATCAAAGTCCAACTTGTGAATACATATTTTTAATTCAGATTTTAATTGTTACTGACAGATGTCCAGCAAGAAAGTTCTTAGCTGTCATAGTGAACATACCTATGAGTCCTTGGCTATTTGACATAAAGACCACTGATTCATCACACAGAGTGAGTCTTTGGTATCAACTGAAGTTTGGTTCCAGGACTTTGTATGACACACCTTATACCAAATGGCATCCTTCATATAAAATGGTTAAACCATTGCTTTTGAGATTCTTTAAAAAATGTTTTCAAGCTGTGAATGGTTTAATCTATGGATACAGAATCTGTGGATATACTATATTTTGTTCCAATTGATATTATAAGCTGCATTGGGCCCCATATTGAGAGAAGGGTGTCATATAAAACTGTTGCACCTCAGCAGGAGTTCACCTTGCTCTCAGCACCAACCAAGAATCCAAACGTGATAGTAAAACGGTTTCTTGATAAAAACACATATATAAAGGGAAAAACACCATAAGAAATGAGAAAGGTATAATCCCAGAGTTAATAAAGGAAACAAGTCATACAGACAATAAGCCAGACCAAACCTGTAATAGGAAAACAATCCAAAGGCAATAATCCAAACAGCTCAAAGCTGTTTCAGAGACAAAGAACAGGAATCCCCAGAATCCAACATGAGAGTTAATCCAGGAAACAAGGATTAAAACATGAACATGAATCTCAAAATAAATCCATAAAACAAGGAGAAAAACATGAGCATGAACCCAAAGGTATATCCATAAAACCAGCATCAAAACATGACATGAATCTTGTGTCTTGAACTAAGGGCTGAACTAGGAATGAGACAGGAGGTCTTCACTTGGATAGCAATGTTGCCTGATCTAAAATCCCAATCAGCTTCATCTGGCTGAACCACAACACAAACCACAGAGGGATCTCAACTTTTCAGCTATCTTAAATATTGGGTTTTCTAAAGGTTCACAGACAAGATTATGGGCAAGTGAATGAATTAAGATTCTAGTTATCACTGTTGCTTGCTGTTGGGAATGGAAGAGCTGTTAAGCTCTAATCACCCTCTTTATGAGGTAAATTCCCATTAAAATAGCAGAGTAAAGAATTGCAGCAGCGTGAGACTTGCGGGTGTGAGTTTGGAAGGCCTCTGCATCATCAGGAAGGCAAAAGGGATGCAAAGTTAGCTTTAAAGTTTAAAATAATAATAATAATAAAACTTTATTTATATACCGCCCTATCTCCCGGACGGTTTACAGTCATAAAAGCAACACAAACATTACATAACAACATAATACACATTATTAAACAAAGTAAAATAATACAATTATAACAATAAATCACACTTACATGACCAGATCAAGGGGACGGGAACCATAAACCCAATATATTAAAATGTATCATTTTAGGCTAGGGAAATCTTGTGCAATATATTCAGCATTTATTGAGGTAAAAAAGAAATCCATTGAAGGATAGAAAAGGTTAGGACCTATCTAGCTAGTCTATCCTGATCTAATACACATAGACGGATTAAAATAACAAAGCTCTATAGATAACTACATCTTGACTAATAGAGGACAGAGGTGCGTCCTCTCCGGTACAAAGCAGGAAGCTGGAATGGCGGTTAGCCTCGTGGGTCACTTCTTCTCTAGGGCCATAAACATTCCAAAGGACCAAATTGGGGAAGTTACGTCAAAGCCCTAGGAGAGATTACATTTCTAGGAACATCAAAGGGGTGGGCTGACCTAAATAGGATGGGAAGCAGGAAACAATGGTGAATCCTATCTAGGCATGCTTTGGAAACAGGGAAAGGGTTCCTTCAATCTAACTCTATCATCTATCTGACTACATTTAGACTTGAGTAGTCCAGGATGAATCCCAACACTTGCCTGCACATGGCATGATTAACAATGTTGATCTCACTTGCCCAGAACTTTTCTTATGAAGCCTGAAAAGCCTCATGTACACCAAGGAATGGGAGACAGCTCATTTCTTTTCACTCCCTTCTGATGTCCTAATGTCCAGAAGATGAGCATGTATGTGCGGACAGAAAAAAATGGTCCTCTTCCTAGCAGATATTCATCATCCTTAGGCAAAGAGGAGATATAACTGGAAGCTTAGCCCCTTCATGCTTCCATGCACCATTCAGAGGTGGTTTTGCCAGTCCCTTCCTTTAAAATATAGATGATAGCACCTGATATTTGTTGGCAGTCTCCAATCCAAGGACTAAGCAGAACTGATTTTTCTTAGCTTGCAAGGTCAGTCAGTACCTGATGTCTTTAGGGTCTTTAGAATTTTACACACATGTGAATCACTAACAGGATACTGACAAACATGTGCCATATCTGAGATGTCTAGTTTCTATCATTTGAAACTGTGCAAGAACCTTTAATGATTTAATAAATGGGATAACATAAATAAAAGGGGAGGTTACACAGCAATGTAATAGCTGTATGATAGTGATGCAGCGTTTTCCCCTCATCAATGGATTTGACCCTAGATCAAAAAAAATTCAACAGGGCCCAACATCTGTAGAAAATAATATTTTCCTTTACCAATTCTTGTTCATAAAAGGCAAAATCATTATCTTTTTGGACAGGCCTATTTGAATTTCAGACTGTTCATTTGCACCTCTAATTGCTGACAGCATGGGTTTCATTCTCCTGTATTGTTATATTTAAGTAATCAAATATTGTCCTGTGCCACTTCACTTCCTCATGTATTTTTTATGTAACCACACTGCCAACTTGCCCTCTAATCAGATATGCCCACACAGTGTTTCCATTATTTTTATTGTCTACCTGATTATCTGTGTTTTAACAACATAAGCTGATTGCTAAGAGCTTCCTTAATGTCATCTCTAAATTGTTTCCCCTTTCCAAAAGCTCTTGATGTCATTGCCACCACTTAAAAACACGATCATAACTTTACATATGGACTGCTTCTGTAATTGCCATTTCAGACATTTTTGGACTAAAAAATAGTTTTAAATAAGAGAAGATCCAAGCAGGATGAATCCAAATACCCATTTAGCTCCGTATTCTGTTTGTATGATAATCAAACAGATGTTTATGTGTGATCCACAAGAAGCATATGAGAAAAGTGGGCACAACAAAGGTGTTAATTGTTATTAGTCATAATGGTTATAGTCTATTTATAACCATCATGAGTAATAACCATAGCACTTCTTGTTATTGTGTGCTTGTAAGTCATGTCCAGCTCATGGTGACCCATATGGGGTGAGCAGAGTGGATCCCAAAAAGGGCTGCTCAGTTGTGGATACAGCTGTGGACTACTAAACTGCCTCAGACCTTGAGGTAGAATGACTGAATCCATATACACAGGCCATGTGCCAGTCTGTGACTAGGGGTTTCCAGATTCCACAGTTCTGCCCCTATCGCCACTCGCTGATCACCATGGGACTTTTGGTTTTGTTTTATTTTTCTTGTAAGACACCTATGCATGAGGTTTTTAATGTGTGGAGGTCAGTGCATTGCTGATCAACACACAGTCTTCACAGTATGAGGCTCCCAACCAGTGGCATGGTTAACACAATGACAGTGGCTTCTCATCCGTTTCAGCCTTCTTCCGCCTTCACAGTCATTGTAACATGTATCATGCTATCTTCCGCCTGCTCCACTGTTGAGGTCTTTGGGTCTTCAGATTGTGCTTGGTCTGGATCCTCCCCTGCGGCCCCTCCTGGAAGTACATGACTCCCGTGGTTACGCCCGCAGCTTCACTGGAACACGGAAAACCCATCGCCATAACAAGGTGACAATCTATCGAGGGAACTCTATTGGTACATTTGTGTGCATATGTGCCTTCAAGCTGCATGTTGATTTATGATGACCCTATGAATTTCATAAGATTTTCTTAGGTAAGAAATACTCAGAGGAGGTGATGTCAGTTCCTTCCTCTGAGTTACAGCTTATAGTATTTGTGTTGGGTTATCTAAGCAATCATGCATGCATTTTCAATGTGGGGTGGTTAAGTAGTTAGTTTTGTTTGTTGCTTAGTAACCTGAAGCCAAAGCTGCATTCCAGAGTTGATGGCACCATTTTAGGGAAATGGGAAATGTGGGAAATCGGAGTATACTTCCGGGAGACTTGGGGCATAAAAAGGGAGACTCTCTTCATCTCTTTGGCTCTCTTGGCTCTCTTTGGCTTTTCATGCTATTCCATGCTGATGTTACTTCTTGTTAAGAGATATGTAGTATCCTGAACTGTATTCTTTTGGAACTAAGATGTTTTTACCTGTATGACTATCATCATACAAGATTGTGAATAAACATATTTTTTTACTATTTTACTTTTAATGTCTCTGATGCTTATTTTATGTGCATGACTCTTTAAAGGGAAAGGGAGGATGGCTATTTTGCTTTTTCTCGCCTCTGCTCACATAAACCCCTAGTCTTCTGCGTTTCTGCTACTCTGCACCAATATCTAACCATATTGTATCATAATCCTAACAGGTTATGAATATATTCCTAATAATTTGACATTCATTGGCAGAGTCTCCCATCCAAGTAGTGATCAGAGCTGACCCTTCTTAATTTCCATGATGAGACAGTATCTGGTAACCTCAAGGTATTTGTGATTTGGAACCTTTATCTTCCATGCATTTTCTAGCTTCCTTTTCAAGCATTCTAAATTAGAGATTGTCTCTGTATGCTAACAGTAGTAATTTCCATTTTGATAAGTATGATGTGATAAATTTTTTTGCATGTATCTGTCCTGACTATCCAATCAATCAGTCCCACTGGATAATTATGTGTTGGGGATTACTATAAGGGGAGGGGAGAGATTTGTTCAAAAAGTATCCTTGCATTACCTGTCAAGCTATACTTAGCGAAGTTACTTCTTGTGCTTCTTAACTTAAATTCTAGGAGAATTTGTCTCTGACAAGCAGAAAGAGAGAAGACATCTAAATTTAAAAGCCTTCAATATTGGCCATTGATGAAGGCAACAGTATCAAAACACATTTCGCCTTTGATTTAGTGTCCACTTGTGTCGTCGAAGGCTTTCATGGCCGGAATCACAGGGTAGTTGTGTGTTTTCCAGACTGTATGGCCATGTTCCAGAACATGACCATACAGCCCGGAAAACACACAACAACTCTTAGGGTCCACTTGTTTGTAACAGACTGGTCATTACTCTTATAGTAGTAGAAAGATTTATGCCCAGTGGACCTTCACATCTATTCTGCCTTTTGTGTCAGCATAGTATCGATTGTAATTTAATATGGATCATTAACTATGTAGATCTAATAGAAACATGCATGTGCACACACATGACACTGAGATCTGGCAAGATCTTTCTTGCAATAGAAACACTGGCAGCAAGGCCTAGCAGCAGATTTTCTACAAGAATCTACATAATGTATGTAGATTACATACACTCAAACATACACACTTATTTCTCAGATCTTTTGGGTTATTTTTAGCTGCTTTGGGGTCTCATGAAATGTGTTCATTGTAGAAGTATTCTTATTGGTAGAAGTAAGAAGAGGGGATTAGGAGAATGGTTGCCACATAAGGGTCGTCCCAGGCCCTCAGGTGTCTGGGCAAAATGTAGGACCCGGGGTTGGCATCTGAATGATGTTTTAAGTACCAACCACTATTCATGCCTGAACAAACACACTCACAGATCAAGCTGCAATGAGGAGATTATGCCTTATCACTTTCTTATAAAGATGAGATATTTAATCTATCTTAATTGGTTCTATCCAGTAGACGTCTAAATAGCAGTTAGGTGAGCTCTGGCACCACAATGGCTATGAGGAAAGCATGAATATCCATTCTGTAGTGGATATCGGTTGCTGAACAAATTGCCTGTCCCTCAAAGTCAGGAGTGGGAACCCTGTGGCTTTCCATGTGTAATTGGACTGTAACCTTAGCATTGCCTACACTTACAAATCACAGTTCCAGAAGCTCATTGCCAGAATGGCTAGTGAAAATTTTCACTGGAGAATTCTGGAGATGATAATTCAAAAAAGGATGAGTTCAGTACCACCCACTAGTGTTACAAGTAGTTATGTGGATCCATGCTCCATTTATAGGCAATCCTTTGGAGTCTTTTGTTTAGCATTTTTTACACATCTGCTTCACGGTCATTTGGAGCAGGACATTCAGCTTGGTAGTATCTAGCTGCACAGAATACGTGTAATTAAAATTGTATAATTTACCATTTTTGAACACCATTTTGAAACATTCAGATACAAGTGATTCATAAATATCAAAAAGAAAGAAAAAGTAGTATGGATTTAATACTTCACAACTCACACTGTGTTCACTTATTATGCTTTCTGTAAAATGCATATGTCTGAGTTTTGTTTTTGTTTTTTCCTTTGCTTCTGGTCTTTTAAAATCAAAGACACAATGTTGTTTTTCTTTTATTACTCTACCCTTAATCAGACAGTACAAGTGACTATGAGGTAGATTGTAAAACAAACCACTTTGAGGACACTATTCAACCTAAGAAAAATGGAAAATGAAATAAACTCTGCAGCTTCAATGGTCTAGAGCAAATTGGATTTCTTGGTTTCAGTGATCAAAGACATCATAAGTGGCCTGGCTATAGAAGAATTCATTTGTTAAAATGTAAGTTTATATTAGTGGTGTCTTGTCAGCTCCCTGTGTTTATTTGCATATTTATTCTTAAACACAGCAGTTGATTGTGCATAGCAACACTTGGAAGATCTTGATAGGAGAAAATAATCTGGAAAGCGCAAAGTGTATTGTCAAATTCCATGAGCGTGCATAAAGAGTGCACAGACAAATGTGTCCTGAACACAGCCACTTCATACAGAAATATCTGCTTGAATAATCACTATGTAAGTGAAAAGCTGGCATGTCAGGGATGTGTTTTTTTCCATTGCCATTCTTCCTGACACACACCTTTTCTACATGCAAGGAATTTATTGGTGAGGAAACATATAGCTGTCCACCTGCAATCTTAAAATGATATAGCCCAGAAGTACTGCCCTTGGCTATAATAGTGAATTTTAACCAGTGAATTTTCCCCACATGGATTAAAAGTTTTTAATGCAGTGGTTGCCTTGGAATGGTGGGAGTCTTAACACATGTTGGCTAAAGGATCCTAAAATACAGGATCTCAATTTGCAACCTATTCACTGAAGGTTTGCCACTATTTTGCATATCTCTTCTTTCTGTACCCTCGCTCCAATATATTCACTTTTCAATTGAATTTCAAATGTCTTTTTATTTGTAAAGGTAATTTTAAAGGTTGATAAGAAATGTTAATTTCAGTTACTCAACAATGATACACTGCAAGTGCAAAAACAAGTGACTGGCTACAAAGATCAAAGTAATAAAGGATGAACAATTCTTAATCAGAAATGTTTAGCATCTTAGCATATGTGGAATACTTTTTTGCATAATTGAATCACTGCATCAAATTTGCTTTTAAACTCCTTAACAAGATATACAGATGAATGATACCAAAAGTTCATTTAATTCAATGAGACATCATAATAATAATAATAATAATAATAATAATAATAATAATAATAATAATAATAATAATAATACTTTTTTTTATATCCCGCCACCATCGCCCCAAAGGGACTCGGGGCGGCTAACATGGAGCCAAGCCCAGAAAAGACAAAGTGTAGAAAAGTTAAAATATAAAACAAAATGATAAAATAACAAGCAATATAAAATCGAAAATGAATTCAAGCACAGTTATACATAAATACATAAAACAAGATAAAAAGTTTTAAAACAATATCAGTTTCACCACCAAAGGAACAAAAGGAATAAAAGGGGGAGGGGGGGTCAAAGCAAAGTGCGTAATAACTAGGTTATTCCATAAAGTGCCTGGCTGAGTGTTCCAAGGTTTCCTAAGATGACGTTAGGGGTAGGATGGGATGGGACCAGAGATAAAGTGCAGAATAGCAGTATGGTTGTCAAGGGGTCTGTAGTGTCTTGTTTAATCAAAAGCACACTGAAAGAACCATATCTTTAGTTGTTTCATAAAAGCAGACAGGGTTGGGGCCAGCCTAATCTCCCTGGGGAGGGAGTTCCAGAGCTGAGGGGCCACCACAGAAAAGGCTCTCTCCCTCGTCCCCACCAACTGAACCTGTGATGTTGGAGGAAACGAGAGGAGAGCCTCCCCAGAAGATCGAAGAGATAGTGCGGGCTCATAGGGGGAAAGGTGGTCACGAAGGTAGGCGGGTCCCGAACCGTGCAGGGCTTTGTAGGTGATTACCTGCACCTTGAATTGGGACCGGAAGGTGAACGGCAGCCAATGGAGCTCCCTAAACAAGAGGGTAGACCTCTCCCTGTAGGTTGCTCCAGTTAGCAGTCTGGCTGCCAATCGTTGGACTAGTTGTAATTTCCGGGCTGTCTTCAAGGGCAGCCCCACGTAGAGGGCATTGCAATAATCCATTCTGGTGGTAACTAAGGCATGGACCACCATGGCCAAATCAGACTTCATGAGGTATGGTCGCAGTTGGTACACAAGTTTAGATTGTGCAAAGGTCCTCCCAGCCACCGCCGACACCTGAGCATCAAGTGTCAGCATTAAGTCCAGAAGGACCCCCAAACTGCGGACCTGCGCCTTCAGGGGGAGTGCGACCTCATCGAGCACAGGTTGCTACCCTATACCCTGATAGGCCGAATGACTGACCTGGCGGACCTCTGTCTTGTCAGGATCAAGCTTTAGCTTGTTTGTCCTCATCCAGCCCAGCACAGCAGCCAGGCACTGGTCCAGAATCCGAAGGGCTTCCTTGGAATTCAGTGGAAAGAAGTAGTAGAGTTGAGTGTCATCTGCGTAGAGATGGCACTGAACTCCAAAACTCTGGATGACCTCTCCCAGCAGTTTCATGTAGATATTAAAAAGCATGGGGGACAGAATAGAACCTTGCAGGACATCACAGGACAATGGCCAGGGGCCTGAGCAGGTGTCTCCCAGCTTCAACAACTGGGAACGGCCCTCCAGGAAGGACTGGAGCCACTGCAAAGTAGTATCCCCAAGGCCAGAGAGCCATCCCAGAAGGATACCATGGTCGATGGTATTGAAAGCCGCTGAGATGTCCAAGAGAACCAGCAGGGTCTCACTCCCCCTATCCAGTTCCCTGCGGAGGTCAACCACCAAGGCAACCAAAGCCATCTCGATACTGTGTCCAGAGTGGCTTCTTTTCATGTGGATTCTCACATTGGTCAGTCCAATATTATCTAGCAGACAGGTTGGATTAACAGACTTTCCACTTGCTGGCAGATAGGTCAAGTGATGCCTAGATCTGGCATCATGCTGTGGACCAAGTCTATTCAGCTGTAACTGATAAAGCTGTGGCCTTTTCCACTGCAACAGAATGTAGTTTGTGCTCATTCTTGCTACACAAAAGCTCACTTCTTCTCATCACTGGGTCTGCAATGGACTTTATCCAACCATGAAATTGATGGCTAAGCCATCATGTAAGTCATTATGGTATGAGCATTTTCAGTTGTCCCCCTCTGACACTGGCCCCAGACAAATTGTTTCTGGAGCTATGGCCAGCACCATAGATAACCATCTTACAGCTGTCCGGTGACATGAATGCGGTCATTTGTCTTCACTAGAGCTTTTACCATTTATCTTGGCAGAGCATTCCAGAAGGCAACGAGATGAGCTAAGTATTTTTTTAAAAAAATTTTAAAAATCGGAATGTTTTGACCTAGTTGGGAGGGGAAGTTTTCCTTCTTGCAGTTGCTCACTTTCTCAACTACACATGTTTTAACAATAGTTTACATTTGCACAGTAAAATGTTATTTCTTAAAGAGGTAGAGATGTGGGACTTTTTCTACACTCATTGCATCCATTAATGAGCAATATGAGTCCGGTTCTGAATCAATACCTTATCTCAAGTGAGCCTTCAGGTGACACATGCCTTGACACATCCCTCTACCTATGAAATGTCCTTCATAATGAGGTCTGCCATGCCATAACATAATCTTTTGCTGCAGCTACTGCTAGGTAAAGACATTTCTGTACTTGCAGGCAGGTCATGCTATCTTGGACAACTTTTAGATATGAGACTTAAGACAACCATTTATTCCTAATATTTATTCTTGAAGAGACATATAGTTTATATTATATATTTTGTGGATTTTATCTTTTTTATTGTGTCAGAAGCAAATTGAGAACATACTGCAAGTCACTTCTGGCTGTCTACAGAGATATTGCCCAGCGGATGCCTGGATGTGTTACCATCCTGTGGGGAGGATTCTCTCATGTCCCTGCATGGGAAGCTAGGGCTGACAGACAGGAGCTCACCCCATCCTGCGGATTCAAACCACCAACTTTCAGGTCAAGAGTTCAGCCAGCACAAGGGTTTAATCCATTGTGCCACCGCAATGTACAGTATTTCAATTGGAAGGTGACTTTGATCTTTTTTTTTTAAAAGAAAAAGGTGTCAGATAAATTTAAACCACAAATACTACCACCATCAATAAACAAGAATAAACAATAAACTACAAATCACAAAACAAAGAACACAACAACACAACAAAAATATTGTGGCATCATTTCCTTGTATCCACTATCCAGTTGAATATAGTTTACCAATCCTTTTCTTCTTAAATCTTGCTTCTTTCTAGATTTTCTTTGCATTACACAAATCAACTTTTAGAACTGTGCTTTCTGTGACACATACTTTGTGAGAGCTCCTAAACTTCCTGGAATTTTAGCTATTTTTCACTAACTATAAGTAGGCAATTAATTGTGACAGTTTATACGTTTGATTTTGATTGCTTCCTATTTATTAGTTTACTCCTATAGTAGATCCCTAATGCTAAAATCTCTTGGCTCTATACTGTTTTAACTACTGCTCTGTCTTCTATATAAGTTTCAATTAATAAGATATTTTAAGTGTATCTCTTTAAATGTATTCATTTTTTAAAAATGTAAATGCTGTGCGAACATTTTTATGTTAAGCCCCTTTGAATCCCCTTTTGGGGAGATAAAGAGGGGTATGAATAAATATAATAATAATAATAATAATAATAATAATAATAATAAGAAGAAGAAGAAGAAGAAGAAGAAGAAGAAATATCAGCTTTAAAATAGTAGAAGCACAAAGTTGTGCAAGGAAGCACAAAGCATAAAGCAGCATCATGTTCTTCATAGTATGCTCATTCCAACCTCCCTCCCTCCCTCTCTTGCTCTCTCTCTCTCTCTTCATGAAGCCAAACATACCAGGAATAAAAACCACACAAACTAACTCAAAGTTCCTCAAAGCAGTCAAGAGCAAAACGGACAGCAATTTCCCAAAGTGGACAAGAGCACAAGGCACGGAGGCTGCTCTCTTGAAGCCCTAAAGTCTTGCCCTCTGGCGCTAGCTCTTAACGCAAAACACTGTTCGTATGTCAAAGTGAAACCAAGGCCGGGTGACAGCTCTTAACTCAAATGCTCTTAAGTCAAGATGCTCTAAAGTCAAGATTCCACTGTATACCTATATAGGTTACTATCTCCTCTTATAAGATAGAAAAATTGTATAGAAATTATGTGCTGCTAGCCTATCTTTTTGTTGTTGTTAAAAGGTAAAGGTTTTCCCCTGACATTAAGTGACCGACTCTGTAGCCTGTAAAATTCAGCAGAAATTCAATGTTGCTTTTAATTCTTCTGCAGTTGGCTCTCCAGATTTGCAGGCTTAACTTTTGAAATTTTGATTATTCATTTATTTGATGAATACATTCTCTCTAGGAATCTCTGGCAGAAGCTGGAGGTGTCCACTCAGTTTTAAAAAAAGAAAAGGGAAGAATGTATGATTTTCCCACTATTCCAGGGATCATGCATCACTAACCCCATGAAAGTGGAGAACTCACTGTGGATGATTTTTTTGGGGCAAATGTTAATCTGTTTTGCTTTTGATTCACCTTTCCAAGGGGTATTCTTGTGGGCAAGGCAAGATAGAAAGCTCATGAGTAATAATAAAACAGATTAATTGATATATTTTATGATCAGTACAACATGAATCATATCATATTGGTTCCGGCCCAGCTTATCTGTCCGAACGTGTCTCCCGCTACGACCCACCTCGAAGCTTAAGATCGTCAGATGAGGCCCTGCTCGCGGTCCCGTCAGCCTCACAGATGCGGCTGGCGGGGACGAGAGACAGGGCCTTTTCAGTGGTGGCTCCCCGCCTATGGAACGCCCTCCCCATTGAAGTCAGGCAGGCTCCCTCCCTCCTGTCTTTCCGAAAGAGGACAAAAACGTGGTTATGGGACCAGGCATTTGAGCATGAGTAGCAGCAAAAATGAGATAAGAATATATGACCTACTGACAGACCCCACATGAACATGGAAAGCGCCTTAAATGTATATTTAAATGTATAATTATGTATATTTTAATGGCTATTCTTAATTTTATTGTAATTTTTAATCTTGATGGATTTTTAAATTTGATGAAAACTGTTTTTAATGTGTATGGTTATACTGTAAGCCGCCCTGAGTCCCCTGATGGGTGAGAAGGGCGGGGTAGAAGTGATGTAATAAATAAATAAATAAATAAATAAATAATTTCTATGCCTTGTTTATAAGTATGAATACACATGTATTATTTCATCTGCTTTTCTTTTAACAGACCCTGAAGAAGGTTCTTCAAATATATTTTGGCACGATGCGTTGAGACTTCTCTCAGCCCTGTACAGAATTTATTTTTGTACATTCAAAAAAAAGTCAGATGTGTTCATTCAGAGGGAAATGAAATGGTGGCAGGTATTCTCCTGGAATTGCCGGGTGTGAGGAGCAATGGAAGTCCCAGAAGATGATAGGAAATAGTTGGATAAATCTTTGCTCTCTCCCACTTTTCAACACTCAGGAAATGTTTGTGTCTGGCAGGCTGCAACAGAAAAAAATGTGGGAGTGAACAAAAAACATACAGTTATTCATATAAGATAAGCCCTGAATCTCCAGGTTCTTGATCTCAGCCCTTCTTTTACACTGGTCTCATACTACATTGTTCCCCTAGCACAGTGGTTCTCAAGCTGTGAGTCCCCAGATGTTTTGGCCTTCAACTCCCAGAAATCCTAACAGCTGGTAAATTAGTTCAGATTTCTGGGAATTGTAGGCCAAAACACCTGGGGACCCACAGCTTGAGAACCACTGCCCTAGGATATGTTCTGCCCTTAGTGTAACAAGCAGAGGTTGAGCACGTGGAAATTTTCTCTGCATGCAGCAATGGAAAATGCATCATCTACTAGCTTTTAAATGTTAAATTCCTGTTAAAGTGGCATTGGAAATCTCCTAGAACTTCAAGGTTTGCAAAAAAACCCCACTCCCTCCCTACATAAGACTTCTATGCCTTTAAATCAAGGGTCTTCAAACTTTTTAAGCAGAGAGCCAATTCATTGTCTCCCAGACTGTTGGGGCGGGGGGGGGGGGGCAGACTATAGTATGAAAAAACATGAACAAATTCCTATGCACAGTGCACATGTCTTATTTGTAATACAAAAAAGTGAAATAATAACTCAATAATTAAAATGAAGAATAATGCTAACCAACATAAACTTACCACTATTTCAGTGTGGTAAGCTTGCTTTTGGCTGATGAGATAGTCAAGTTCATTAGGACTGTTGTTGTATACCTTCAAGACATTTAACACTTAGGGCGACCCTAAGTTTAAAGTTTAAGACAGAGGCCAGGTAAATGACCTTGTAGGGCCGCATCAAGCCCATGAGCCTTAGTTTGGAGACCTCTGCTTTAAACATTCAAAGAGAAAAATCTTTGTTGGGGGGAAAGAGTTGAGATTCCTTTTAGGTAACTCCTGCAAAGCTTAAGAAGACCTTCATGAGAAGCTATGCCTGCTAAAATTCCCTCTTCTACAATGCTATTAATGGTGCAGCAGCCTTATCCTTAGCCAGTGTAGTAGGGAGCCTTAATAGTCTGTGAATCCAGAGGATGTGACGAGGGATCCATCCTAATATTTTGGCTTCACAGTTTTTTCCTTCTGGCTGACTGCCATTTTGGGCTCTGAAATTATTACAAGCAAGTGAAAGATAAGAGGGGACATGATAGCCATGTTTAAATATTTGGAAGGATTCCATATTCTTCCAATATGAACAAGATTGTGTTTTTACTGCTACAGAGACAAGGACATGGATTTAAACTGCAGTAAAAGACATTCCACCTGGACCTTAGGAAGAACATTTTAATGGTCAGAGCTGTTTGGTAGTGGAATATGTTGCCTTGGAGCATGGTGAAGCCTTCTTTTTTGGAACTCTATAATTCTATGATTCTAAGTGGCCACTGTGTCATTGTAATCACATCAACTCACTCTAATATACAAAATTTACTAATTTACTCCTTTGTCATCCAGTCATCAATTTTGGATTTTTATTAAGTTATCCCATTTGGAAGTTTGGGAAGGTTTAGCTGCTCCTTTTAATACCTGTATAAATTTTGATGTTTGCAAGTATACTCAAGAGAAGACAATATCATTTGATGGAGGGAATCTATTCGTCATTTCAAAAATGTGGCAAATATAAAGCTGATTAATCCTTCAGGCAGCATGCATCTGTTTGTCAACAGCTAGAATGGCTGTGTTCCATGGTACCAGGAGGCAGGACAGCTGTAGATTTAGCCAGCATTAATACAGGAGGCTGACGTCAGATGGAGCTCATACTTTCTTAGTGATCCACTGAGAATAAGGCTGATATTTGCCAACTGCTTACTGGTAGAACTACCAAGTTTCTCCCACCTCCTGGTAAGACTTTTGTTCATCCAACATCTTCTTTATGGGAGAGAAAGCAACTGATTTTGGGATCAAATGGTCAGATGCCCAAGTGGACAAAGCAAGAAATTTGCTGAAAAACCCTTCTTCTATGAAGCTGGAGTCATGGTCTCTTTGGTATCTGGCTATCTTACTTCATGCTCTGTTTTACAGACATTCCCAAAGCATCTGGTTGGTCACATTGGGAACAGAAAGCTTGATTATATATAGCTTTGGTCTGGTCTAGGCAGTCTCTTCTAATGTTTTTAAAATGGGAAGTGACTGTGTGATAAAATTGTATCTCCATTTCAAGTCATATCTGAAAAATCAGCTTGATCTTTTGGCAACCTTTCTTCTCTTGCTAGCCTGTGACTTCCAGGTCATCAAGGCAGTGAATTTGCTCAGGATGCTTATGAACTGTAAGGGAATTATCCAAGGTGCTGAGCTATGTACTCAAAATAGGATAAGCATTTTGAAGAGCTCCTTAAAAGACCAGATTAAAACCTAGAGGAGATCCACTGCCATCAACCACCACTGATTTTATTGAGATGAATCACAAAAGATTATTTATTATTATTATATATCTAACAGAGAACAAGCATAGAATCATAGAATCATAGAATTTCTTGAATTCATTCAGAACCTACATTTAGGTTGATGGTAAACTCGGGAAAATCAAAAAATATATTTGCATTGTAGTATAAAATAACAAAATTAGCAAGAAACGAATCAGCTTATTTAATGTCTTTGCTTACAAATTACAATAACTGAAGATCTTAAACAAATTATACCCAGAATTTATAAACCTACAATAAAATGGATTAAAGTGAAGTCGAATTGAACTCAATTGAAACTGAATTTATTAGGGATCTTTCTTGTTCCATACTATATTAACAATCCTGATATTGGCAGGAAGAAAAGGTAATTTTTTTTCAATTCTCATGTTCAATCAGTGCAGCCTAACAACAACAAATGGGGCCCCTAGTGGCACCGTGTGTTAAAGCGCTGAGCTGCTGAACTTGCGGACCAAAAGGTCCCAGGTTCAAATCCAGGGAGCAGAATGAGCGCCCATTGTTAGCCCCAGCTCCTGCCAACCTAGCAGTTCAAAAACATGCAAACGTGAGTAGATCAATAGGTACCGCTCCGGCAGGAAGGTAGCGGCTCTGCATGCAGTCATGCTGGCAACATGACCTTGGAGGTGTCTACGGACAACGCCGGCTCTTTGGCTTAGAAATGGAGATGAGCATCAACCCCCAGAGTCGGTCACGATTGGACTTAACGTCAGGGGAAAACCTTTACCTTTACCTATATATATATATACACACATACATACATGTGTGTGTGTGTATGTGTGTGTGTACATATATATGGTGTGTGTGTGTGTGTGTATGTGTGTATAGACCAGGGGTCCTCAAACTTTTTAAGTGGAGGGCCGATTCATGGTCCCTCAGATTGTTGAGGGGCCAAATTATCATTTGAAAAAAAAACCCGAACCATCATCATCATCATCATCATCATTTAATTACTTATAAATCGCCCTCCATCCACGATGCTCTAGGCGAACCAATTACTATAATAATAATAACTTTATTTTTATACCCCGCCCCATCTCCCCGAAGGGACTCGGGGCGGCTTACATGGGGCCAGGCCCGATAAAACAAACAAATAACAGTAACAAAGCAATAAAACAATTATCCCAGTAAAAAACATCAACATCAATAAAAACAATCATTAAAATCAACACGCGGGATACAGTGTTAAAAACAGGAGACTATGCTCACTGCACATGTCTTATTTGTAGTGCAACCCCCCCCCCCAGCAACAATTACTTATTTATTTACTACATTTATATCCCACCATCTCTCAGCCCGAAGGGGACTCAGAGCTGCTTACAAGTTGTATGTACATACAATATATTATATTATTAGCATAGCACAATATTAGCATTATATATTACTATATTTTACTATACCATTATACTGTAATATTATTAGTAATATTACATTTAATATATAATATATAATTAATATTATTATATTATACAATATTATTATATTGTATTATTATTATTGGCCGCCCTGAGTCTCCTATTGGGTGAGAAGGGCGGGGTAGAAATACTGTAATAAATAAATAAATATTGTATTGTATTACATTATAATATTATTATCAATATTATATGTATACACAATATATTATATTATTATCATATCATTCATTTGCAATATTGGTAAATGAAAAAACAATACAATATTTAAAAATAAACATAATTTTAACCAACATACTGTAAACTTATTAGGATTTCAGTGGGAAGTGTGGGCCTGCTTCTGGCCAATGACATAATCAAGTAGGATTGTTGTTATTGTGTGCCTTTGTTATTTTCAGACTTTGGGTGAGCCTAAGTCCAAAACTGAGGGTGGGGGCCAGGTCAATGGCCTTGGAGGGCCGCATTCGGCCCCCGGGCCTTAGTTTGGGGACCCCTGGTATAGACATTTGATAAAGACCACATCCTCCTCAACTTCCTCCTCCTCCTTCTGTATCTTTGTTTCCTTTGCAGTCAGAGATGATTGTTCACTTTCACTTTTCTCTGGATGCAAGTTTTCAGAACAGCAAAGCTAGGATTACCAGTGGTACGTTGCACACCGATATGTGAGCTGAGAGAAGTCTCCCTGGCCTGCCAGCGTCACATCCTCTCCATCTGTCTCTTGTCTGATCAGTGCAAATTGGCAAGAACTTGGAATGTATTTCGTTATCTCCAAAACACCTTGTGAGGTAAGAAAGCGGCTTCTCCGCTACAGGGACAGAAGGCTCTAAAAATAGATCCTGAAGACTGCGATGAGGAATGGCAGCCTGCCAGAGGAAATACCCAAGGCATTGTCATCCACTGCCTCTCTCTCTGCTGCGGGTTCTTCAGCTGCTCTTCACTGAAAGGACACCTACAGTCAAATGTAGCATAACACATTAAAGGACCCAATTAACATTTCAAGACTGGCAGCCTCCATATTTCAGTTTTCTCCATTTTAATCTTCCTCTTGCTGTCAGTCACAGCTGCAGCTGCCAATAGCTGTTGTTCTGGGGAATCTCCTAGTCTGAAATAAGAAGATACTGCACAGAACATAGAAAAGTTACTTTTTTGCATGAAGGTCCCTAAGAAACTGTTGGGGTTGAAAGGTGAATTAAAAATACTCTAAAATAAATACCCCCATAAGCATGGCAGTGTGTGTATCTTCTGTATCTTAGAGAATGTATCTTAGTTGTAGTAATGCATATGTTCAGCTATGACCAGCTCCCATAATTCTGCCATTTTAAGATTATTTTTATACTTACTTTTTAGAAAAGACTTTAGACTAGGGATAATTGTTTAGTGGTTTAAATATTTCACTATGACTCTGGTGACCAGGGCTCAAATTCTCGCCTGACCAGGGAAACCCACTGGGTGACCTTGAGCAAGTCACACCCTCACAGCCTCAGAGGTTGGCAAAGGCAGACCTCCTCCTCATTGAATAAGGTTGTTTTGTGCCTTGATTAAGAAAGAAAAGCAGGAAATAAATAAATAAACTCAACAATAATAGTACAGTAGAGTCTCGCTTATCCAACATAAACGGGCCGGCAGAACGTTGGATAAGCGAATATGTTGGATAATAAGGAGGCATTAAGGAAAAGGCTATTAAACATCAAAATAGGTTATGATTTTATAAATTAAGCACCAAAATATCATGTTATACAACAAATCTGACAGAAAAAATAGTTCAATACGCAGTAATGCTATGTAGTAATTACTGTATTTACGAATTTAGCACCAAAATATCACGATGTATTGAAAACATTGACTACAAAAATGCGTTGGATAATCCAGAATGTTGGATAAGCGAGTGTTGGATAAGTGAGACTCTACTGTATTTTGCTAAGAAAACCCCTTGATAGGGTGACCTGTTATGTAAATGCTATTATTAGGGGCTACATAAAAGACTTCAAAAATTCTCAGTCTCCAACTATCTGGCAGCAACCACTGTGATTGGCAGGGGTCTATTCCTCTGTAAACTGGGAAGCAGAAATCTGATGTTTCCACCCACTCTCACACATGGGAGAATTGCAACCAGGACCCTGTTTCTGCCTATCATATCAGAGATCACTCACACATGAGGTGGTGGGATTGTTAGCTGCTTTGCAAGTGATGAGAACCCACATCAATTACAATGGTTGCTTCTCAGTAAGTGGGGATTGGTGGAGTGTCAGGCTAGGATTCACTTCTTAGCACCATAACTATGGTACTTCCACATACAAAACTCCATACAGGACTCTGGCCATTGTTGGGTTGGGTCCAGATTATTTGACAGCTTGGGTCCAGATTATTTGAAGGACCTTATATCTATGTATGAGCCTGTTAGATCTCTTTGATCATCAGGGGAAGGCCTTCTCTTTGTCCCACCACTCAATCAAGTAGATTTGGTGGAAACAAGGGAGAAGGCCCTTTCAGTGACTGCTCCCAAACTTTGGAACTCCCTGCCAAGAGAGACCAGCATGGCCCCATCCCTTTACAGTAGGCATGAGCAAACTTTTACCTAACCTATCCATATATTAATACATTGGCTCTATTTTTAATTTGTATTCTGTCATGTTTGTTGCTAGCCACCTTGAATCCCTACATCAGAAAATAGACAAGTAAAATAATTAAACTAATAAATAAAAACAGTACAAACTTACAAACACCAACAATTTTAGGTTCCATATCAAGTGTGTATTGTCTTAGGGTAGTTAGGATGAAGTTAATGATGAATAGTGTAACAGAAACATGGGCTGGCTGTATTTTCAGTACCTACTATGGAACCTTTTAGGAATTTTAAATAAAAGGAATGGCTTGAACAAATTTCTTGAAGAAAGGGGTATATCAACATTCTGTACTTCTAATACAAAACTCTTGAAAATAATAAACAGAATCATAGCCTTTCAGTCCCAAGTCACCTTTCTCTTTACACACCTGTCAGATTTGATTATATGTATTCCTCTGCACAGAAAACCTATTTTTGAAGTCCTCTAATCTCAAATCGAAGGCATCTTGATTGAGTATAACTGAAGGAAAGAGAAAATACATGGCCAAGCTCTGATAAGAAATCTGCCATCTCCTACCCAAGAAGCTTATCTTTGAAGGTTTAGAGTCCTATTGAGAATACTATGGAGAACCTTCTTCAAAACGTGGCGGTTAACTATCAAATAGGTGGAAGGGGAAGGAGATTTCTGTCTGCACAATAGCTGCCAACACAAAGGAAGGAACACTACCATGGCTTATTTTTCTAAAGGTTAGGTTGAAGGGCCCCAATGCTATTCACTATTAGATGAATAAATGTGGATTTCATGCACTGTAAAAGTACTGAAGGCATGCTTCAGGTGGAAAGATCTGGGGTCCCTGCACATTACATTAGTATAGCACCATGACTCCACTTTAACTGCCACGGCTGAATCTAGAAAGCTGGAGTTCTACTTTATCTCAGTGGTAGGGTTATTATTTCTCACTTCCACATTTAGAAATTAGAAATCATTCCCACCACATGCATTTTGACAGATCTGTGCTGGCCCAGGGGCATTCTGAGACTGTTATATTTCCCCAGATCTTTATAACATCAACAGAAGAACAGACTGTAAAGTATTTAGAGCTTTAGAACACATGTGCTGTCAGTCACAATGAAATTCTAATTGGACATCTTGCTGTTTTAATTTATGCCAGCTTCTGATATAATATTAGTCTTAAGCCCCAGGAGACTGTGAGGAGAAGACAGTGATCTGGCTCTCTATTACAACAAGCTTTGGTATCTTTCGCGCAGCTGCTTTTAATAAAGATTTAGGATAAAGCAAGATTCGAGCTTTTCGCTTCAACCCAGAGACCCCATGGAAGAGAAAACAAACAATAAAATAAAAGATAGCTTCAGTATAAAGAAATTATTGGTTGCTGTACAAGTGGGCTCAACAGCTTAGTCAATCCCAAATGGAATCTTTGATCTAAATGAAGATTTCAGTGACAGTCACAAGCATGCAGCTGAAGCTATTTCTTTCTTTCCTCTAGCTTTCTAATCTGCTAAAGTAGAGGATGAAGAATGTGTCACCCCTGTGATGTTGGTTGACTGCAATTCCTATCATACCTATCCAATATTGCCAATACTGAGGTATGTTGGGACTCACAAGTTCAATGACACTTTCCAAGGTGCAGTTGCCCATTGCTAAACAAAGTTTAATTTTTTCCTTGAGGAGGTATTGTTCTCCCCACTCAATATATCTTTTCAATAGCAGAGTGTTTCTCATCATGATCAGTGGGCCATTTGCCTTGATGATTATAGCTGTATTCTTGAGAGGCTCTTGTAGTCACTTATGATAATTTAGTGAACATCTCCAGATCTTTGACTGGTACACACTTTTAAAAGCTATTAGCATGAAGAACAAAACTGGAAATGCTGTCAAGAGAGCTCATCTATCTCAAAATGGGAAAATAAATGTATGAACATTATACCATATGGAGGAAAATAAACTTCATGAGGGAGGTAAAAAATACAGGGGGGGGGCTACACTTTTGTAAAATACAACTGCCATGTTTGTTTTACCCTCACCATTTTCCCGTCAAAGAAACTATACCTAAATTCATGGATTTATTACATATTCATAACTCTTCTCCTTCAAGGAGTTTAGGATACAGTTCATGATTTCTCTTTCTGATCCTTACAAAAGCTTTTAGACACAGGTGAACAATTGTGGCAGGTCATAGTTGTTGGAATGCCTCCTCCCCATGAAAGTACAAAAAGAAGTGGCTAAAAGACTATTTCTGGATTTGAAAAAAAGGGGCACTCTGGAATGTTAAGCATTTCAAGACTATCCTGTGACCCATTTAAAAGGCGAATTGACAATGCTGGAGATTTCCAAGAACCAGCAACTTTCAGATAAGCAACCCAACCTGCAAGTCAGCAGTCCTGCCAGCACAAGGGTTTAACTCACTGTGCCACCAGGGGCTCTTAAAGATAACTTACCATGTTAATTAATTATCCTGCAGAAAGTTCATTAGCAGTTAGCTCCAATATCTAATTAAAAGTAATCATTACTTCTATTTGACAAGAAAAACCTTCCATTCCTCCAAACTCTTTTAATCCTCAGCTTTGATGCTTAAGCTTTAAAGCAGCCATTATTATTCTAAAACAGCTATTTATGATTGTAGTGCTATTGCCACAATTACAAATGGTCCTGAAACCTACTTAAAAATCCAGCCAGCTGCACCTCGGGGCAGAGATTTGTGGGGATGGTGAGCAGGGTGTTGAAGAATGACACAGCCAGGTCCCTTTGCCAGTGATTGGTGCTGCAAGAGAATCAGTTGCTCACTATGGAGGTCCCAGTTTCTGGTTGGCACAATACTGATCATGGCAAGAGGGTGGATTTAGACACACCCTTCTCCTTAACAGAAGTTTCTGGTAAGAAAAAATACTGAAGAAAACAAGTAAAGATTATGCAAAGATGTGTACCCTAAGTAAAATTTTAATTGCAGTAGAGCCTCGCTTATCCAACATAAATGGGCCGGCAGAACATTGGATAAGTAAAAATGTTGGCTAAAAAGGAGGTATCAAGGAAAAACCTATTAAACGTCAAACTACGTTATGATTTTACAAATTAAGCACCAAAACATCATGTTTTACAACAAATTGACAGAAAAAGCAGTTCAATACACGGTAACGTTTTGTAGTCATTACTGTATTTACGAATTTAGCACCAAAACATTCCAATGTATTAAAAACGTTGACTAAAAAAATTGACTACAAATATAGAATTGCATAAAATGAGCTTACAGTAACAACATGGTCAGAAGTTAAATTTGTAAAAAGTTCAGTCCTTGCTGCCTAGAGAAAGAGCTGTGGATCTGGACAGGGGGCATACTGCGTTGGATAATCCAGAATGTTGGATAAGTGAAGGTTGGATGAGACTCTACTGTATTTGGATGAGGCAGAATGATTGCCCAATAAAAACTTAGTTAAGAAACACCTGTATACCAAAGGTTGCTCCATTAGTAGCTTTGCATTCACTTCTACTGCAGAGTTGGAATTTTTTCTCTTTATACCTCTGAATTGATTCACTATAAATATTCATTTGTCATGGCCTTTGTCTGAAGCATTAAATTTCACAATTGATTGAACTGTTAACAGCCACCACTTTCAAGCAAAAGATATTATGATTGTGTGTTTACAGTTCACGTGCTCCAAAGAGCTGGGGAAGGGAGAGAGGAGGCAGAGAGATACTGCAACGTGGATGAGGAGAGAGCATTTAAAGCCACTTAACCAGGGAATAACCCAAGAAAACTGCTATCTAAATAACAGTTATTAAAGTCCATTATTCGATTCTATCTGAAAAGCCTGTGTGTTAATCATCTCTGACCAAATGCAAATAATAATGGTTAGCAGACATCGCAGAAGAAATCCTTGCAATTCAGGTCACTGCACTCCACCTCCATCTCCTTTTACTTACTTCTCAAAATCAATTTACTAAGTTACATTAAAATGCATTTCTAAAATCAATTTAGGGCTAAGTACGTACTTGGCTCTGTTGTTTACTGGGCTGCCTACTTTGGGAGTCTACTTAACCCTGGGTTTCTTAATTAACCATGTATTTTAATAGCATCTGTTGTTTTGGAAATGTGAAAGTCAGGGAATTTTAAGGCATTTTCCCTCTACCTAGGGCACCCTGTTTCTCTCCAAAACTTTTAATTATGACTACCAGTAACATGCTGCCTCAAGGGTCTCTCTCCAATTAGCCAGGTGTCGGGGTTAGTAGGTTGCAATCATATATCTAGAAGGACTAGAAACTGAAGAGAGATGCAGAGGTTTTGTCACTGCATGTATTCCCAAAAGAGACAAACCAATTTATCAACCCTCTTCCAATCTTAGGGACAACAGACATTAAGTCTTGAAGATATTGTTGACAATATTGGTCATTCATTGGTAGAGAATGCAACTGTGGAGAAGAGCAAACCACAGACCAGCTTTTACAATGCAGCCTGAACCCTGCCACATGCACAATGGAGGACCTTCTAATAGCAACACCAGAGGCACTCCAAGTGGCCAGCTACTGACATTTAGTATTAATGCCAAGTTTTTTGGAAAAAAAGTCTTTGTGTTTTCAAATACATTACTACTTGTACCCTCGAGAAATAAATAGTAGAGGATACCAAGTAGCAAAACCCTGCTGTTTACTAGTCTGTAAGTTGCCCTCTTCCAATCTGAAAAGACCTCAAAAGATCACTTCCCTTCCTCCCACTCTCATGGAATTTTTCAGGTAAAGAGGTTTAGTCCTGAGCTGCAAAGCAGCTCCTACCAGGTCCATAAACTGAGAGAATTTGGTGTGTAGGCTACTAAGGTGCAACGGTTGAGTCTTGCACTTCAGCTCCGGAGATCAGGGTCCAGACCCCCTTGGACATGAAACCCACAGAGTAATCTTGGGTAAGTCACACTCTCTCAGTCTCAGAAGAAGGTGATCGCAAGCCACTTCTGAACAAACCTTGCTCAGTAAATCCTGTGATAAGTTCACTTTAGAGATAACATAGGCTGGAAACTTCTTGAAAGGACACAATCACAATAAACAGGACAAAAGGTCAACTAGCAGGATAATAGACTATATCAACTGAAGGAATATTTGGTGAGATGATTTGTACAAAGAAGCCAGTCAAGCCATGGCCATTATTTTTGAAAAAGACCAGCCCCCCAACTTTTGGTGGAGCAGGAATGAGTGATTAAAGTACTATCATACTAACATTGCCTTTCAGTTACGCATTGTTATTGAGAAGTGAGGGGACACTTCTGCCCCACTTTGTCGGTTTTTTTGAGCTCGCGGTGGTAGAAATCTACTGGCTGCATCCAGAGCACATTTTGATAGATTAGTGTAATATCTTTCCATGCTGAAATTATGCGATGTATGTATAACATCTGTACATATTCTGGTACTGATTTTCAAAAGAATTGGAGAAATAGCAATCAGGCTTCCAAGAATGAGTGCTGATTAATCCCAAGAACAGTGAATAAGCAAATTGTTCTATCCAATGTCTGTCTAGGGACTCTCAAATACAATGCTAAAATCTATGCCAATTAGACTATCCATTAGGTGGTATTGTTTGAAAGATTATCATGGTGAAAGTGGAAAAAGGAATCTTAGTGTCATTGAACAATGCAAGCTTTTTATGTTATTAGCTCCTTTGTTCTCTGGACAAGGAGATAACACAAGTAATGCCTTTTCTCCAGTACAACCTGCTGATTTCTGAACAGGTCTGTTTACCTTATCTATGCAGGAGGCTGCTGATTCAACCTGTTTACTGAAATCTAAGTTGCATTTGGACAACTTTGGCACTTGTCATAGTAGAGATCAATGAAAAAGTATATAGTAACCTGTTGCTTCTACTCACTAACAACTAAATCCAAATCAACCCAACAACACAATCAACAGGGTTATCCAGGACAGTGGGCTCCTAAAAATGTGACAGGAATATGTTTCCTGGCTATGTTCAGGGATAAGACAAGTGCTTTAATGGGAAACCTGCCGCAGATATCAGTGAAACAAGCCTTAAAGAGCCCTGCCCCAGTGAAAATTCACACTTTATCACACCAACCTGATATTATACTACAGTCACACTATCACAGATAATGGATACACATGATTGAACAGTTTCAATATCACACCTCTCTCTTATAGCGCAATTATGTCAATTTGCCATTCTATGGACTTCTACTTTTGTAGCCTTCTTTTCCTGCACTACTATAGTTCCATTGTCACCATCATTGGTGCAATTGTGTAATTTCAGCATTAAAAACAAACAAGGCAAAGATAGATATAAAATGAAAGAAAAACAGCCAGCTTTGTAATAACGAGGTGGTAGAAGGGAGGGGGGGATCCTGTCCTCTGATATCACATCACTGCTGGCAGGAACCCACTGCACTAAGGTAGGTGATAGGAACACTTCAAGACTGGAATTTATTGGTGGGTTTGGCTGTCAATAGCTAGGACAAAATAATCAGGGTGGCAAATTGCTTCAGGGAGGCAAATTGGTGGCAGCATACATATGGCATCATGTAGAGACTGTCACTAGCTACAATGCTGGTTTGCCTGTTTTGTGTAATAAAGTCCTTCATCTCCTCTGCTTCAGAAGTTATGCTTGTTTTCTGGTATTTTCTAGCAGTTGTGTGTGTGTGTATGTGTTTTACAGATGATTATTTCTTTTTCTTTGGATGGCCTATTCTTGCTCTCCTTTCTGTCTCTTTGTTGTGATTCAGCCTTTCATTGTGCCTGCATGTGATCTCACTGGGGATTCTGGGCTTGATGGCACTGGGGATTCTGGGTCTGCAGGCCAGCAGGACAGTCAAGAGATTGTAGAGAGGACAATCAAGAGATTTTAACACCTGAAAATTAGTGCTCTCTGTCTGAAGGCTACATTCCAGAAAGACAATTTGTTGGAGGAGCAAGGTCAGACACAGAACTGAGCTCAGAGGATGGGCATGAAAGGATTGAAAATCCAGGCGCACAGTTTAATGAGGAATTAGATAGAAGATTCACATTTCATCAACACAGAGCTTCTCAGGAGAAAGTATGAAGGTCAAGTCGCCTATTCGCATAAAAGTCCTCATTAGCTCAAAAGCCCTTATCAAGTTCCCAAGGAAGATGCCATGATTTTCTTTCTATAGTAGCTAGACCAGCAAACTATTCAGTCACTCTAGGTAACATTAGTGATCGTTGGTGATTGAGAATAAAACTCCTGCCAAGTCAAGCCTGTTAAGGGATTTTTAGTTTCATGTTTCTTTATTCCTGTTTCATGTGTTCAAGTTTCTAAAGACTGTTCTTGAATCTCATGTTTGGATTTATCCCGCTTTTGTATTCCTGATGCCTCTTATGTACTTTTGTGGATTATTCCTGATATCTGAATTTTGGATTTTATACTATTTCACTGACTTACTTTTCTTATATATTCTTCAATAAACTGCTTTGCTATTTTGCCTGGACCAGAGTGTGTGTTAAGTTCAGATGTGGTTTCCAGCCTTGGAGTACAACACTCTTCTTATCAAGAGGAAGAATTTTGTTGTCCTCTTCTGTCTTTACTTCCACCTTGTTTTATAACTCTGCATTTTCTTCACCACAAACAGAAGTGCTGACTCACGAAATGTATCACGGTCCCAATGATTTCCTCTCTTTCCTCATCTTCTTGCCTCAGGTGTTTCTTGTGTCTGTCTAATGACTAGACGGCTCTAGTGCAGTCAGCATCAGGACTGCTTTGGAAACCCCTCACCTCTCCCTATAACCTATTTAGGAAAGGTTGAATTGTGCCTCTCTCCACTGGCCTGATATCCAATAACTAGCAGAAGGCTACTTAGCACAAATCTGCACTATCATCCTACAGCCTCCATTTATTATCTGTGAAATGAGAAATAACCTTTTACACAGGTTAAAATAACTTGCCCCCTTTTGCTAATGTCTTTGCTCAGTATTCAGCTTTCCTTCAACTCTGGCATAGGGAACTTCCACTTTTTTATTTTTCACTTAATTTATGGAATTAATAATTATTGTAGTAGGTGAATTCTTACATTTTTAATAACATTCAAGTCAGAAATGAAGAGTTTATTTTATTTGATATCATTTGGATGGCAAATTATTAGCATGGCTTTATCTCTTGAAAAATCCTGATAATTATTTTTACATTTGTACATATAGAGATAATCAACCATGAATGTTATATTGGATTATATTATTTCCTGTAACTCAAGAAAAAGCAAGAACCATCAGGCAAGGAAAGAAAATAGTATCTTTAAAATCTTATTGGATTCTTCAAAAAGATAGGTATTATTTATAGCTCTTGGTATTCATTACTGGGATAAGAAATGCTTCGTCATTTCATTTTATCAGGAAGTTAAAAAATGGGATACATTTGCATTGATAAATATCTTTACTAAAACATTTAGAGTTTTTTTTCTAAATATTTCCTTTGCTCATTATGCACTCCCGTAAGGCTGTTCTTTCATTCAGTGGTCCTAGGGCTGTAATCCAATTATTACCAAGAGTGCTTGGAAAAAAATACTTGTAACACATTAGTTTGGGAAGTAACAAGGCTGTAATGATGTTGTGTTTGCAGAACTAGTAGCACATTGTTTTCTTTGTATAATTGGTCATATTTACACCAAGGGAGGGAATAATGAAGCCAGTGAGCCATATCCGGCCCCCAGTGCCATTTTTGGTAGCCACTGTCCTCTCTGGATTCTCTCAGATATTCCTCTTCTTGACACCATTTTAGCTTCCCAAAGTGTCAATTCTCCTTTTAAACAAGACACATCCATACTTAAAAGGTGTTTAACTCCCACAGCCTCTCCATATATTATTTTTATAAAACCAGAAGTGGTCTTCAAGGGACTTCCAGCTTTGGTTTGGGGGACTGATGTACACCAAGGTAAATGAACAGTATCTAAAGGGCTACACATTCTCTATCCCGGAAGTTTGGATGAAGGAATTGTTACTTAAACAAGATTTCTGACTTTTATAGAAATTTATTTTAGACTTCAAATTTCTAACATTGTAGTAAAACCTAAGTTGATCAGAGATACAGTTTTGGTATCCAAAGAAATTGGGCAGGTAGAGTTACCAACGGAATGCAAAGATGTATAAAAATGTTAAGTGTAAATTATTTTCAGTATCTTGTCTCTTTTGGAGATGGAAGAAAATTTTCATTTGGAAAGCAGAATTCTTATCTGAGAGGCAAAGCCCTTGCTTTGCTCTGGGTGTCTGTTGATAAACTGCATCCTGCAGCACAACAAACCATAGGATTACTTCTCTGGACTACAAATGTAGTTTAAAAAGACCTTTTCCTAGCTCTTTCTACCATCAATGTTAGCCTAAAAACTGGGACTCAATTCAAAAAAACAAAAAAACAAAAAACAATTTTCAAGATCAGTATGCACAACATTGAGCTTTCAATCCCTTACTATAAACTTCAATGAGTTCCCATTTACCTTCAAGATTCATTGAACTTTATAGAGCATACGTCTGAGTAATGGTAGTGTTAGGGTGCAACTATGAACAGAGCAACCCAATCCATCTGAAAGGTTCATCATACAAGATTAAGACTGCCAGGATGTCATAATGGACCCCTTTGGTTGCAGCATTTTCTGTCTTGTCAGTGAGAAAGTTCAACAGGGGAAAGATGAGTAAGAAAATGGGCTAATCCTATTATAGATAGCAAGTATAATTGAATGAATGGCTTGAAAGGGAGATATAGTATTGTTTCACTTTCAACTCTGTTCACAAAGGAAATGGTGTATTACATTTAAGGAGTGAAGCCACAGCCTTCTGTTCCTTGTCATGATGGATGAATAAATTACAGATTGAAATGGGAGGCAGTAGATAGTCCCTGCACAACAGGGGTCATCAAACACAGGCTATTTGTCTAATAGTGGAGAACACTGGGAGTAACAGCATACTGCAAAGAGGAGAAAAGATGGCCAGAATCATATTCCCTTCTATCCAGGTATGTTTTTAGAAAGTTGGAAACTGTATTTTTTAATTTAAAAAATCTGTCCTGGAAAGCTGATAAACTCCAAGACTTGCTTCACAACAGTTACCTTCTTCTGAAGGCTTTTTCTTCCTCTAACAGTAGGTTCAATGAAAGAAACCCTGTTATATACAGTGAAAAATATGGCTTGAAAGGGAGAAATGGCTTCCAGGGAAAGTTCAGACCTGATTTGTTCTAGAATTCATTTCATTGTCTTTTTAGCAGCCCACACTATCAATAGAACTAGTCCCTAGCTCCACATCTAAAATTAAATTGATTTTCTTCCTGTCACCTTGGTTCACTGCTCAGCTTTCGCAGCCAACATAAGGATAAGATAGTAGCATCACTAGGATTGATAACTCATGGTGTCACCCCATGGACACCATGGCTAGAACAGAAAATTGTATTTAAAATATCAGAATCTTCAAGTATCTGCATCTTAAGATTGTGCAAATGCCCACATGCATAACCACTGGATGCAGGAGGGATATTGATATAGGCACACACACAGCACCTAGTTCCTTTCTCCTAATGTTGCCCAGGGATCACAGCAGGTGTACCTGTAAGGAGGAGCCTCTGGTCTACAAGAGAGCAGGGAAAGATCGGGAAATTCAAAATATAATTGAAATTCAAAATTCAAAACCAACTTAGCAGCAGGAAGTGTGTCCCTCAGCAACCAGCATTGCAAACTAAGCCCATAGTTACCTTCACAAATAGAAACAAAGCACACCAAAGCATGTGCTTTGGCATACAATGGGGGAAAAACACAAGCAATCCTTGTTAGAATCCATTGCTGGGGAACAATTGGGTGTATGGCAGGGAGGGGTAAAATGAAAGTGAGACGTGTTTTTTAAATTAGCTATTGGGTTGCTGTGAGCTTTCCGGGCTGTATGGTCATGTTCCAGAAGATGGAACATGGCCATACAGCCCAGAAAACTCACAGCAACCCAGTCATTCTGGCCATGAAAGGCTTCGACAACACACTAATAATCTATTGTTTACAGAAAAAGAGGAGGATGTCAAAGGAAATGAGATGACGCAGGGAAACATGTTATATATAAGAAAGAGGGGGAGAGAGGGGGAGCCTATCTTAGCATACACAAGGGAGGGAACAAGGGTAGGTTCAGTGGCAGTAAACAAATCCAGTTGAGAGGGGAAAGACCTAGCTTTATCCTGCCAGCCTTCAATGAGCTGAGGGAGATGATCTGCTTTCCCTACCATGTTGCTCACTTCTCTCCCAACTCCAATGGTTTCTGTGACCCCCTCTGATTAAGTCACCTGGCCCAACTCATACTCTCCACACCCCATAGTGACACTCCCAGAATTACTGCCTCATGGCTAGGAGCATATTTTCCAGTTTGGTCTGGTATACCAGCTGCCTCCATTTTTAGAGCAGGGGAATCTCACCACAGTTACCAGTGGTTTGAATCAGATCCAGATTAAGTCATGTTTCTTTTTCATTCAGGTATTTTCTGGTGGTAGACAGAAGAATAAAAATTGCTAGGATATTGGAATGTATGTGTATGTAAAACAGGATTTATGTGCTAAAGAAGCTTCCACTCATAAATTTTGGAATGGGAAAATAAACATCTAGTCACAATTTCTATAAAAATACACTGCTGAAGTGATTTCATTGACATTGGCTTCTTTGTGATTGTGGCTCAGTTAAAGGTATTGATTATTACATATAAAACACTAAATGGCTTGTGTCTGGGATATCTGAAGGACAGCTCAAGTCTATACAAACTTATTCAGTTGTGATCATCTTCAGAAGCTCTGATCTGTTCACTGTTGCCAAATGAGACCTGTTTCACTTTGAGAAGGCCTTTGAAAGAGCCATCCACTGTTATGGAACTCTTTCTTGAAGCAAGGCCACCCTTTCATGGTTTTTACAAGCGTAAGATTTTTAGAAAGCTTCTAAAGGTTTTAAATGGTTATTCTTTATTATTCTATTTTCAAAATGATTTAATAGTTCCCCATTAATTGTTCCCCATCCTGCAATGTTCTTATCACTGGCCTTGGTGTGATGTGACCCCTCCATTTCCATGCTGGCATTTTGGCACTAAAGTGACAGCAGTGGATAGGATTCTTCTCCTATCTCCCTGACCTTTCCCAAGCTAGCTGTTTTATTTTTCTTTTATATTTTGCATTTGTCTTTTGAAAAAATATTGGAATATCACGATTGCACAAAAAATTATAAACTAGTGATAATGTGGGATTATGAAGGTATGCAGAAGTATGATCATGGAAGGATGAACTGACAAATTGGTACAATTGTGCTAATGAAGTGCAGTATTGAAGGTGCTGGAACATGTATATATCCACTTTCGATGATAACGTGATTATAGTGAAACAGCAGGTTCATGCAATGAAGTCAAAAGACACTGCATTTCCATGTACAAAGCCACCACCCCTTGGAAAGAATTAGGGATGAAGAATTCCCATGGGGTTGTAATATTTGAAGTATCTCTCCTGACTGTCCCAAAAGTTTGGTGTGTCAAGAAATTAATTGACCATAATATAGTCTTTTCTACCCTTTTGCCATCCAGATGAATTGAACTTCAGTTCTCAGAGTTCTCTGGTTCTGTTGTCTAAGATATGCTGAGAATTGTCATATACACATCTGGAAGTTCCTTGGTTGGATAGGCTGCTTTAGTGAGTGTACAGTGGCCAATATTTCAGTCCTTTTTTCTTTTTTTGAAATGCCAACATTGTTTTGCTGGAATGGCTTCCTGCTACCCCCCTGGGGAGAACACAGCGAATTGTGATTAACTCCCTGCTGGTCTCCCTTTGAACTCTTTTCTTTTTGTACTGCTATCTTTTGCTTCACTGCCTATCTCTGAACCAGTTTCAGTTATGATAACATGAAGTTTTTCAACACATATAGAAACATTTAGGCCTTGTCCTTAAGCTCTCTGTTATAGTTAAATAACATCTGCATTTTGGGATCCTATCACACACAAAAAGGAGGGCAGTTCAGCATGTTTCAGAAAACTTTTTATTCAACACTATCAGCCAGATTTGTATAACTGGATGAAAACATTTTAAAACTTCTAAAGATGACTTGGAGGTTTCTATCACAATGCATCCAGAGATGGTGATGACTTTTTCCCTGTTCTCCAGCTTCTATTCTTCTTGTGATTTCCATTTTGGTACACAAACTTATAAATCTATGTTCTTTCTCTTTCTAACATTCTGAGGCTAGGAGGCAGCTGATGTTTATCTTGCTTGTGTTATGGAAAACACCCAACCCCACCCCTAATAAAAAGAAGGCATAGTTCAGTCTCTGCGGGAATTATAGTGTCCCAAGGCCGACAGGAAGCTCTGGCATGGGCTGGTCCATGAGGTCATGAAGAGTTGGAAGCAACTGAACAAATAACAACAACAACAAAGGACGGAAGGCCAGATGAATGGAAATGGCCACCTTCCCCATAGGCTCCCTCAAGCCTCCCAGGACCAGCAGCTACCCCAATCCCATAGCCTCCGAACCTCCACACACATACACACACGCCCAGCTCAGCTATTTAGACTGAGCTGGTCCGCACAGCAGCAAATCTCCAAAGCTTTGCTGGAGATCGCCTCATGATCTTTCTCTCTCCCTTTTCCCCCAGCCAAGCTACAATCCAGGCAGTCACAATGTATCAAAAGCACATCCATTCCCAAACCCCTGCTAAATTGTATCTCTCTATAATTATTTTATTTTTCTATTTTTCCTTATGTGAATATGTGCATGAGCGGAGGGGATAAAATACAAACAGATAAGGCAAATAACCTTTCACACCTTATGCTCAGCAACGGCAAGACCTCTTCTCTTCACCCCCCCTTTCACTATATGCCCATACCAAGAATACCACATGAACTCTCTTTTATATTTTATATTATTATTATTATTATTATTATTATTATTATTATTATTATTATTATTATTATTGAATTCTATAAAATGAAAGCAAATGTATGTGAACTCATGAATTACAGAAACCTCTCAAACAACCTCTTGAGAAATTCCAAGTATCCATTCAGTGTGAGAACCAGAGATAGAAAATAATCTAGGGAACAAAGGATCTTTCTGGATCTCAGCAGGAAATCTTCTGGGGATCTCATTATCCACAGGACAAAGGTCTAGGTTGAAACTTTGATTGCAATCCCATCAGCAATAGACATCTTTGGGACTCTTTTTTGTCTGGAAAAACAACTCTCATTTCTTCTCTGACAGGACCCAGTATCTGCACAATCCTGTCAAATCATCTTTTGGACTTTTCTTTGTCTCCAGCATTCCATTGCTACCCACTCAGGGATTGGCATAACCTCCTGGAGACCTCTCCTCCTCCAAGATAGCCTCTGCCAGCCTATTGGAAGCCCCGGGGCCTCCCTGCCCAGCTAGGAGGAGATCCCCAGCTACGTCATTGCTGCCTTCTCCAATCAGGGTGCGCACTGGCTAGGACCCGCCTCCTAACCAATCAGGGGAACCACCAGCTGGCTTCTTGGCGCTGGCAAATCAGGGGAAAATGTAGCAATGTTAATGCATGAGAACTCTTGTGCAGAAAAATGCCTGTTTATTATTATGTTTTGTGCCCTTTAAGCATCCATTGCTGTATGAGTGTCTTTTTTACTCAAATTGAACAAAGTCTCTATCATTTGCCTTCAACCTGGTGAGATTACTGGTTCCTAGTTCCTGATCCTCCTAGATGGATTGTTACCTTGACGTGGTGAGGGGGCTTGCGTGTTCCAATGAATCTGTGGGCACAAGCACAGGAGTCACACACTCCCAGGAGTGGCCACAGAGGAGGATCCAGATCAAGACCTGAAGACCTCAACGGCGGAGCAGGTGGAGGATAACATGATACATGTTTCAACTGCTGTGAAGGCAGAAGAAGGCTGCAACAGACTGAGAAGCCACTCTTGTTGTGTTAATCACACCACTGCTGGGACCTCAATCTGTGAAGACTGTGTGTTGACTGGCCGTGCACCGACTTCCACACATTTAAAAAAATCACGCATGGCATCTTCCAAGAAATTGAGGACCATCATCCTCGAACTATGAGGGATCGCCTAAGTAAGTAAGTTCCTGACTTGAAACATCCATGGTTAGCGAAGCTTGCCAGGTGACCCTCGGTATCTATGGGATGACTTCTCATAAGCAGAGGGTGCATCTACCCTTTAGAATTAATGCAGTTTGACACCACCCATAGCAAGGACCCAAAGCTATGGGTTCATGGGAATTGTACTTTTACAAGCCTTCTGTGACATAAAAGGTTGGTGTACACTACAACTTCCAGGTTTCCATAGTATTGGACTATGGCAGCTAAAGTGGTGTCAAAAGAAAAGATACACCCTGCTACAGTGGATTGGCCGGAGTGGAATACCACTTTTTCCCGGTTTACTGCAGGCACATACTGATACAACTGAGCACCAAAAAATCTCTGCTTCTACAGCACTCCTTCACGAATCCCCCAATGCCAATGCTGTTTATTTTCTCCCATAGGAACATTTTTATTTTAAAATGTATACATTCATTTAAAAATCCAATAGTACAAATCTATACACATGTATATGTACATGAACTTGTGCAATATTTCCTGACATCTATACAATAATTGCAATTAAATATGACATTCCCTCTTCCCTTTGTAGTGACATCCTTTGGGTTGGAGACAGCCATGTACAGTTATATTCTTCCTTTCTATTGCAGGGGTTTTCCATTCTTCCCTCTGGCATGATAGTTATTATTTATACATTTCATATAAAGATTCTAACAGATTAAATTAGGAAACTTTCTATAAAAACCTTTCTCTTTTTATTTTACAAAATTTAGAAATGGTTCAGTCTTTGTGTTTTTCTTTTGTTCATCATTGTCAATTAGCCCATTTCTACTATTCTAAAAACCTCCAGTCCAGTCTTCTGTTGTTGGAAGGTCTGATTTCTTCCAATGTTGTGCATATCGCATCCATGCTGCAATTATCATGTAGTGCAGTCATTTGAAATTTAATTATTTCGTTTCTTTGGCATTCCCAATAAAAGTAATTCAGGTTATAATTGTATATTTGATTTTAAAATGTCTTGTGGTTTTTTTGTACCTTCCCCCAGAATTTCCTTGTGTGTTTTTTTTACAAGAACACCACGTGTGGTAGAAAATTCCTTCTTGTTCCTTACATTTTCAGCAGTTATTGTATCTTCTCTTATACATTTTAGCAAGTTTTACTGGGGTTAGGTACCACCTGTTCATTATTTTTTTTAAAATTTCTCTGAGATCATAGCACAGAATTTTCTTTAAACCAATCGTCCACGTTGTCCCCATTTATCTAATTCTATGCTGTGACCAACATTTTGTGCCCATTTAATCATGCATTCCTTTTTCAGTTCTGGCTCCATTTCCATCTTCAGTAATACTTGATATATATATTTCCAGTAAGGTGTTCTTCATTAGTACATAATTCCTTTCAAATTCTAATTGTTCTCTTTCAAATCCAATATTTTATTGTCTAGTGTAAATCTTTCTTTCAGTTGCCAATATCAGTACCACTGTAGGTGAAATCCTGCATCCATCAGTTCATCTTGACTTTTAAATCTGTATTTATCATCTTCATATACTATTAAATCTCTTTATGTAATCCATTGTTCTCATTTCTTCTCATCTTATTTGTAAAACACTTCTTCCACTGAAAGTGATAATGAAGTTTTTGGACATAATTTAATTTTGTACTTGTTCCATATCCATATCGTCTTATAAAATGCTAATGCTGTTTAATAAGTTCAACTTGACAAAGAATGAGAAGGAAACAGGCTGGGGGCTGGGCAGCAATAAACAACTTTGCAAAAAGGGGTCTTTTATCATATGATTTGTCAATTGTGGTATACTTGTACAATGCATGAATCATAACTATATGATAAAGCATCTGGAAAGTTTAGCATCTTAGCACTTCTATGCAACTGATACCTCCTTGTTATTGCTGCCTTCAATCTAAAAGCTACATAATGCCCTGAGGGTTTTGAAGGTGCAGATTTCATGATTCGGTTTTGATATCCCATCAAAAGCATTTTCTCCCCGCAGCAAAGTTCTGTACAACACAAATGGCAGCATGTTATGCAAAATCTAACATCTTACATTAGAGTCCTTTAATCTGACAATATCTAGAGAGATTTTAAAAATGACCTTCAACAACACTGAGATCCTTTATGAAAGGGAAAACCTATTGTTTTGCTTGCATGTTTGCTTATTGACACCCCAAGATTTCATTCTTGTTTCAGAAGGGGGAGATTTCAAGGGAGTCCTGGGAGCACGTATAATGTTACTTGGCCATGCAGAGCAGTTCTGCAAAGCTAATAGCCATGCAAATGTATCCAGAAGCTCTGAATGAATCTTTGACCTTACACATCAAGCAAGGGCATTGCAATTCTGCCTTGTATTTTTTTAAAACAATAAGCTATAGTGTAAACTTGTCTCCTCCAATAAATCAAGTATATAATTTCCAGTCTGTTAGGAGACTGCAAATGTGGAAGGAGTTGACAGGAAAAAGATGATACGGAAGATCCAACCCATATTTGTTTGACTGATGGAATGACTTCTCACTATTCTGCTTATTTTCAGATTGCATTCATATGGTATGCTTGTATGTGGGCTGGAACAACCTGCTGAAGGTTAACCTTCCTCCTTGTTTATTAGCCCTCTCTTCTGCTTAGTAGTGTGCATACTGACTGAAAAAATATTTTTCTCTCTTGTAGCCTAGCTCTCAGTGGAAGGCTAACCTATATAACACATCTACACAACAACGTCAGGTATTGTCTTGTGTTTGTTTGAAACTCACATAGCCAGGTGTATGAGTGTAACTAGTCACATACTAGAACTGGAAAATAGGCACACGTAAAAGAAACCCATTGCAAATTTTCATGTACTGAAGGGATCATAAGCCAGAAAGTAGTAAACTATTGCCTATGTAGTTTTGCCCCTGCATATGCCCCTCCCTTTTCCTCCAGAAAGTTCTAAGGAGAGAGGAGAGCTCGGAGTAAACAGGTTAGGTCATTGGTATCATTTATGCCAAAGTAGGTGTGGAAGGTGAGGAAGACCCTCAACCATTGGCCAATTGTAGATAAGGCCAAGATATAAAATTCTTTGTTTGCTACGCACATGTTGCAGCAGCCATTTGCATTGTACAGCCCTCTGGAGTACCGTGTTTCCCTGAAAATAAGACAGTGTCTTATATTATTTTTTGCTCCCAAAGATGCTCTAGGTCTTATTTTCAGGGGATGTGTTATTTTTCTATGAAGAAGAATTCACATTTGTTGTTGAACAAAAAATGAACATTTATTATATACTGTAAGTAGTTGTCATCACAAACCAGCATAACCAGACCAACTGTGAATCCTATCAAGAATGTCTTGTTACTACCATTATTTCCATGTACAACACTCTATGGTATGTACATTTACCGATCCTGCATGTTGTGGTGTTCTGTTCATTGGGCATGCTCCCAAACAAAAACTTTGCTAGGTCTTACTTTTGGGGGAGGCCTTATATTTAGCAATTCAGCAAAACCTCTACTAGGTCTTATTTTCTGGGGATGTCTTATTTTAGGGGAAACAGGGTATGTACAGCTGTCCGCCTTTTCATAGCTATGTGAAAATAAACTTTGCCTTTTGCATCTCTCACGAGATTGAATTTCTCTGCTTGATTTCCTTCCTGAGCCAGGACCCTTTGAAGGTAATTGTCTTACAGTACTGTATTTATAAACATAAATCCATGGCCCTAGACTTTGGCACTTATGGGATCTTGCTTAATCAAGCCCCTGCTTGTGACCAACTATACCTCAACTTACCTTTGGTTCATCCTTGATGCATGTATTTCTGCAATTATATTTCTATATCCAGTTTAAGTTTATATAGAATTCAGAACCGTGGGCAGTTTACAGTTACTCCACTGCCCAGATTAAACATTGCTTGCAAAAAGGGATTGCAAAGGCCAGCCTCGCCCTGACAAATGTTTCCCGCCCCTTGATCGAAGGCTGTCACTGCGATTGTTTCTTAACTGAAATTGCTGTGTTTTATCTATGATGTATTTTTGTTATATTTTATTGTATGTTGTTTTATATTTGTACTCTTTGGAAACTGCTGAGTCCCTTCGGGGAGATAGTGGTACAGTAGAGTCTCACTTATCCAACACTCGCTTATCCAACGTTCTGGATTATCCAACGCATTTTTGTAGTCAATGTTTTCAATATATCATGATATTTTGGTGCTAAATTCGTAAATACAGTAATTACTACATAGCATTACTGCGTATTGAACTACTTTTTCTGCCAAATTTCTTGTCTAACATGATGTTTTGGTGCTTCATTTGTAAAATCATAACCTAATTTGATGTTTAATAGGCTTTTCCTTAATGTCTCCTTATTATCCAACATATTCGCTTATCCAACATTCTGCCGGCCCGTTTATGTTGGATAAGTGAGACTCTACTGTATATACATAAAGTGTTGTTGTTGTTGTCCTCTATGGGAATTCTGCCCTATGTTAGAAAAAGAAAGAAAACTTGGTGATCTTAGGAGTAAGATTAGCTGAAACAGTTCTCAGGATCTAGCTACAGGGAACATATGACGCATCTCCTGAAGCAGCTCCACTGGCTGCCGATAACTTACAATTCAAAGTGCAGGTTATGACCTATAAAGCCCTAAATAGCTTGGGTCCTGCTTACTTGTGTGACCGTATCTCCCCCTACAAACCAGCACGAGCTCTTAGATCCACCGGGGAGGTCCTTCTCTCGCTCCCGCCTCTGTCGCAAACTCGACTGGTAGAGACGAGGGAGAGGGCCTTCTCAGTGGCGGCCCCCTGGCTCTGGAACTCTCTCCCTAAAGAGATTAGATTAGCACCTACCCTGGCCACATTCCACAAAAATTTGAAAACTTGAATGTTTCAATGTGCTTTCAAACAGTACGCCCGTTTTTATCACCACCGAATCTTAACTATTTTCGGCCCTAACTCAGCACTTTACCCTATTCCTGAATCTCATTGCCTTGCGTTTTTGGTTACAGGAATGTCTCAGCTGATGAGCTCTGGGGCACAGTATTTCTTCCTTCTGCTCTATCTGCCCTTAAAAACTATCTCAAAGGCATGAGTGTCTATACAAAATTTGGGCCTGTGACACCCATAATTGGAAGCCTTCTATTGCAATTGTTCATCCTTCAAACATTTGCATACACTGTGAGCTCAGTGGGCTGTGGCTGCTATATCAGTTTGCAAAGAAAGTTACTTTAGATTGCCAATGAATAGTACCTGTGAACACTAATACAACACCTTTTCTGCTCCCTTACACAAGGCTTCGAAATATTTCTTGCCATTAAAGGCTCCCATTATTCTCCAGCCATACTTCCCTATCAACTATAGAAGGCCTGATAAAGTAGAAACAAAATGACAGACTTCGAAAGGTTCAGTGGAACAGAATTGCACAAAAGCCTTTGTAAGGTAAGAGCAACCAATGAACTGCATAGCGCTTGCTACAGAAAATGGAAGGAAATGTAATACTTTTTCTATTTCTGCGACTTGACAAACAATCTCCTTCCTTAGTCCCTATGTTTAATATTTCTGCCAGCATGGGCAGGGAAACATATCTACCGATGGGCAATTTTTTGCTTTATTCAACATTCAAATGTTGTGCATTTTTAACAAATTCTGATTATAAATTAACTTCCTCAAAATTCTTCTCTACAGTGGGCCCTTAGAATCTGCTGGAGTTTGATTCCAGAATCGACTGTAGAGACCAAAATCTGTGATTATTTAGGTACCATTATGTACAATGATGAAATAAAATGGCAGGGGGTTAGACTGGATGGCCCACGAGGACTCTTCCAACTCTATGATTCTATGATTCTATGAATATGGTGTCCCTTATGCAAAATGGCAAAATCAAACTTTACATTTTAAAAAACATTTTCAAACCGTGGGCGGCTGAGTGCATGGATACGGAGGGCTGATGGTATCTTTTTGACAGATTAGATTATTCTTTCAACTATGGATTGGATAGGTTTCATAAGCTATCACTCAAAGCTGAGCATGATTGCCTTCCAAGTGCATAGTCTTGGTGGTGTGTCTGTAGGCGACTGTAGAGACTGTAGGTGGGTCTGTAGGCGACTGGGAGCAGGGAGGGTATACAAAGATAGGTTGAAACTCTATGGAGAGGGACATGGTGGATGGTGGTGGGGGTAGAGAAGGGACCTATGTTAATTGCTGTAATATATTTCATACATATGTCTATGTTTGATGTTTTTATAGTTTTAATTGTTTTAATCTACAGTTGTATGTTTTTTATTTTAATATGCAATATATTTTTATATATATGTAAGGCATTGAATTTTACCATTTATTAGGTTGTAAACCGCTTTGAGTCCCCTCAGGGGTGAGAAAAGTGGTATAGAAATGCAGAAAATAATAATAATAATAATAATAATAATAATAATAATAATAATAATAATAACTAAGAGAACTAAGAGCACCTAACCCATTAGCATTATGGAGAAACAAACCCAAACGAAGTCTATACTGGCTCGGTCGTCGCCCAGGATAAAAAGGACCGCGGTGGATGCTGCTGATTCTGGACATCCATTGACAAGTGGGCTACGGAATCATCAAACCCCAAATGAACAGTCACAGAAGCGGCAGAAATACACAATGCCAGAAAACCGCACAATTATGAAATGCTACTACAAATCTGAACCTCAAAGGCGTGGCTACCAAAAAAGGATGCATCAACTGTGGAAACAAGAGTACCCTGACTCACAGATAACAGAACCCCGACTGGCTGACCAACGAAGATTCATAATCAGAAACAAAGTGTTCAATGAAGTTGAACTTGAAGAAATCCAGAAAATTTGCAAAGTAAATTACCATCAGACCACAGCACAGACAGCAGCAGAGACTCCAGCAACACTTGGAATGGTGGAACAGATTGAACCAGAAGAAAGTGTGGAGCTTTTGCAAGAATTTCATGAACCAGCACTTGAAACATCTGCTGAACCACCAGGAACCTTGACAGCAAGACAACAAGAGCTCAAGGATAAGATCATGGCTCATGCTGCAGCAAATGCAATAAGAAAGCGGCTCCCAACTCTAAAAACAGTGCCCAAGAGACACCTGGCGCCTCTCATGAAAGATGTGAATGCAGCACTCTCCACTGTCCAAATAACATCAATTGAACAAACAAACCAGTTTCCCTACAGTGCAGCAGTGATAGTAACAGAAGAGCTTGGGCTCCTACAACCAAGGCAGCCCCAAAGAAAATCGACTGGAAAACCAAAGTGGAAGGTCAGGCTAGAGTTGAAAATCAAAAAGCTTAGATCAGATGCAAGTAACCTGAAAAATATGAAAGAGAAGAAACTGAAGAATGACAAAATCAAGCAATACCTGATCCGAAAGTACTGGCTGAACACCAGAAAAATTGAAGAAGCTTTGGAAATTGTGAAAGAACAAATTACAGCAACAGCCAGAAAAATTGAAAGGTACGAAGCCAGAATCATCCAGTACAGACAAAATCAACTGTTTCAATCAGACCAAAGACAGTTCTATCAGAGCCTGAACCAAAAAACAGACACAGTAACCATAAAGCCAGAGAAAACTGCAACAACGAAGTTCTGGAAAGAGCTTTGGGAAAACAATAAGAACTACAACAAAAACGCTGGGTGGATAAAGGAGTTTGAAGGAAAATTCTCACAGAACAAAATGGAACTGATGGAAATAACAACTGAAATGATCAGCAAACGAGTGCAAAAAGTCAAGAACTGGACATCGCCTGGTAGTGATCAACTCCATGGATTTTGGCTCAAACATCTGATTAGTTTACATGGAAAAATGGCCCAACAATTCAATGAGATGCTGCAGAAAGGAAGTATCAGTGAATGGCTAACAACTGGAAGAACATACCTGATACAAAAGGATCCAGCAAAAGGAGCAGCACCAGGAAACTACAGGCCAATAACGTGTCTGCCCACTATGTTTAAACTACTGACTGGCATCATAGCTGACAGAATTCAAGACTATCTTGAAGAAAAAAACATCTTGCCAGATGAACAGAAAGGCAACAAACGGAAAAGCAGGGGAACAAAAGATCAGTTATTGATTGACAAAATGATTCTGGAGAACTGTAAGAGCCGAAAAGCTAATCTTCACATGACGTGGATTGACTACAAAAAGGCCTTTGACTCACTCCCACACAGCTGGATCATCAAGTGCCTGGACGCCATCGGGATTAGTAAAAACGTTGGCACCTTCATTGAAAACATGATGGAGCACTGGAAAACTGAACTGTTTGTTGGAAATGAAAGTTATGGACTTGTCAACATCAGGAGAGGAATTTTCCAGGGAGAGTCATTGTCCCCTCTGCTTTTCATTATTGCCATGATCCCTCTGTCAACAATCTTACAAAAAACAAATCTCGGCTACCAAACATCTAAGAATTCTCACAAAATTTCACATTTGATGTACATGGATGACCTGAAGCTATATGGGAAAACGGAAACTGAAATCCAATCTCTGACCAACACTGTCCGAATTTTTAGCACTGATATCAACATGGAGTTTGGTTTGGACAAATGTTCGACAGTGGCATTGAAGAAGGGAAAAATAATTGAAAGTGAGGGCATCAATATGCCCAATGGCCAAACAATAAGGTGTCACCAGCCAGAGGCCTATAAATATCTGGGCATATTACAGCTGGACAACATCAAGCATGAACATGTGAAAACTGTGGTCAGTAAAGAATACACACAAAGGGTCAGAAAAATTCTCAAAAGCAAGCTCAATGGAGGCAACACCATCAAGGCCATAAACACCTGGGCCATACCTGTCATAAGATATACTGCTGGCATTATAAACTGGACACAGATGGAACTGGACAATTTGGACAGAAAAACAAGAAAACTCATGACCATTCATCATTCACTGCACCCTCGCAGTGATGTTGACCGGCTGTATCTGCCTAGAAGATCAGGGGGCAGAGGACTCTTGCAAGTAAAACAAGCAGTCAAAGAAGAAGAACATGCCCTGGCAGAATATGTAAAACAAAGTGAAGAACCTGCTTTGATTGAAGTCAAAAATCAGAAACTCCTCAAAGCACAGCAGACAAAAAACCAGTACAAGAAAACCGCACTACAAACTAGAGCTGACAGCTGGCACAACAAAACACTGCATGGAAAATTCCTTGACAAGATTGAAGGAAAAGCTGATAAAGAGAAGACCTGGCTCTGGCTCACGAATGGGACCCTGAAGAAGGAGACAGAAGGCCTGATCCTTGCAGCCCAGGAGCAAGCCATCAGAACAAATGCAATCAAGGCCAAGATCGAAAAATCAGCTGATGACCCAAAGTGCAGACTGTGCAAGGAAACCGATGAAACCATTGATCATATCCTCAGCTGCTGTAAGAAAATTGCACAGACAGACTACAAACAGAGGCACAACTATGTGGCCCAAATGATTCATTGGAACCTATGCCTCAAGTATCACCTCCCTGCAGTTAAGAACTGGTGGGATCACAAACCTGCAAAGGTTGTGGAAAATGAACACGCAAAGATACTGTGGGACTTCCGAATCCAGACTGACAAAGTTCTGGAACACAACACACCAGACATCACAGTTGTGGAAAAGAACAAGGTTTGGATCATTGATGTTGCCATCCCAGGTGACAGTCGCATTGAAGAAAAACAACAGGAAAAACTCAGCCGCTATCAGGACCTCAAGATTGAACTTCAAAGACTCTGGCAGAAACCAGTGCAGGTGGTCCCAGTGGTGATGGGCACACTGGGTGCCATGCCAAAAGATCTCAGCCGGCATTTGGAAACAATAGACATTGACAAAATTACGATCTGCCAACTGCAAAAGGCCACCTTACTGGGATCTGCACGCATCATCCGAAAATACATCACACAGTCCTAGACACTTGGGAAGTGTTCGACTTGTGATTTTGTGATATGGAATCCAGCATATCTATCTTGTTTGCTGTGTCATACAACGTCGTTGTGTCAATAATAATAATAATAATAATAATAATAATAATAATATTCTTTCTCAGTGAGGATATCAATGTCCAGATGGAAGGCGGTTCTGACAAGGGTTGGTTTGACACGCCTTCCTCTTGACATGTTTCTCCTTTTTGCCCTCCATTTGTGCCTCTTTGAATTCCACAACACTGTTTGTTACAGCTGACCTCTAATTAGAACACTCAAGGGCCAGGGCTTCCCAGTTCTCGGTGTCTATGCCGCGGTTTTTAAGATTAGCTTTAAGCCCATCTTTAAATTTCTTTTCCTGTCCACCAACATTGTGTTTTCCTTTCTTGAGTTGAGCATATATTAGCTGTTTTAGGAGACTGTGGTTGCGCATTCAGATAATGTGGCCAGTCCAGTGAAGTTGATGGCGGAAGATCATTGCTTCAATGCTGGTGGTTTTTGTTTCATCCAGAACACTGACATTTGTCCATCTGTGTTCCTGTCAGGACCCAGGCTGCAGAGCACCAATAACCATGCGCAGAGACCAGATTCTAACTAATATCTTTATTAAAGAATTATATAAAGTCAATAAAAACAAGTGAAGAATATAGTTCAGAAGCAGACCTTTCAGGAAAGGCCAAATATAGTCCAAGAGAATATTGTCCAATATAAGATATTAGAGTTCAAAGTTATAATCCATTAACCGAAACACACACTTTGCCAAGCAATAGTGTGGGGAGATGACAAGGTCTTTTAGTCCATTGAAGCTTGACAACAAGGCTGGATCATGAGCTTGATTCTTGGCTGGATCAAAGACTTGAAACGTGGCAACTTGAAGCATGAAACAAGGTCCGTGGCAAAACGTGAGACAAGGCAAGACTTGAAACTAGATCCGGGAAGCAGGGAACAAGGAGTACGAAGTCCACACAAGATCTCTCTCTCAAGTTGATCAATTGACTCCGCAAGGTTCCCCTTGCGGCAAAACCCCTATATAGGGTCTTGTTTTCCCACCAACAGAACACTTTCCCTGGAGAACAAGAAGCGAAACCCAACTCTGTCCAGATGCATGACTCCTTAGAATTTCCCAAGGGAAGCAGACTTAATCAGCTAGTTGTTTGGCAGCGATTCTGAGACTCCGGCGATTAGCCTCCCTGACTCCTCTATCTCTATTATAATTGTCCTTTCGAGAAAACGGGGGAGAATTCTGCCCCAAGCTTGTTTGGGTAACTTCCTGAGGACAAACATCCTCCAGGTGGAGAGGCTCCATTTCAAACTGAACCGGTGGAAATCCCATGTTTTCCTCCTCGTCTGCCACAATAGCACTAGGAACGGAACTACAAGGCCCATGAGACATCACAGTTCCCGGGAAGGCGATCATATGGGGAAAGCGTGAAGTGTGCATGGTGCGTGTGGTTTCCCACCTAGATTGGGCAACACGGGAAGCTTCCCGTGTTCCTAGGGTGGCAGTGGCAGCATGCTGGTTCCACCCTTCTGCACCCACGGAGCCGGCAAAATGTCATTTAATGGGGGACAGCCGACTCCATGGATGACTGGTGCTAGATTGGCATTTGTCACCGAATCTAGCTCCGTATGATGAGGTAGTTAGATTAGCACCTACTTTTGTTCTGATCTCTTCAAAAGGGAACCTGGCTTTGGGGAAGAAAGAAATAGAAATGCTGCAATTAAGAAAGCAAATACATGAAAATAATTATAAATCTTGCAAATTTAGTCCAACCCAGAAAGTAATCACAATTAGATCCTTCTCATGAGAGATGTTTGTCCTGGTTTATGGCCACTGATTTCAAGGAGAGCTTCAAGTCTATAGCTGCTCAGAAGTAAATGCCATTGAGTTTAAGTAAATGGATAGGATGGCAGTATAAATCGAATCTTTCATTTCACCTCAGAAATTATTTTGTCCAGTGACTTCAAAGAAATTACTTCTTAGAAAGTTGGTACATTCTACTTCACCCTCAGTGCCATCTGTGTCTGTTGGCAATCTTCCTCTCTCTTTGCCTCAGCAGGACTCCATAATGCAGGAGGTAAAAGCACCACCTAATTCAGCCTCCCTGCAAGTCTGCATCATGAACCACAGAAGATTAGTCCTTTGATAAAAGAAATCTGGGCACCTGCGTCTCTGCGGGAACTGCTTAGAAGCCTCTCCAGTTTTCCTGAAAGTGATTTTTTTAAATGCAAAGAGAAGAATTAGGAGAAATCATTGTCTTTCTACCTTCCAGATGCTAAGAATTCAAAGCACTTTGTGAAAAGCTTCAAACTTCTCTGAAGGAGAAGTTGGTGACAGCCAACTGTGACATAAAAGGTAGTCGAACACAAATAGAACTAAATATTGTAGGATTGGCAGGTGTTCTGGGATTCATTTAGTACACTCAAGACTACTTTGTTTGGCAGTCATGTTGGTATGCCCATGTGTATAGAAATATCCATACGGCAAACTCCAGAAAAAGCCTATGACAAAGCTCCTCACTCTGTATACATGTGGTCCAGAAGGATATTATCACTTCTTTGGGAGAGTGGCATATGAGCAATCCTCTTCATAAAACTCAGCAGACCAATTTCCTTGCTTTTCAAAGGAAAGTGAGGTGAGGAAAGTGGAGGTGAGGAGAAAAAATTATGGTTTTAGCTGCCATCGGGAGGGGACATTGACAACAGAATGTTTCCTTTCAGCATTTTGTGATCTATAGGAAAACCAGCATTCTTTGGAAAAGGAGGCTAAAAACTTTGTATAACTACAACTACCATGATTCCATATCATTAAGCTATGGCACTTAAAGTGATATCAAACTTAATTAATTATATAGTGTAGGTGAACCCTTGAAGGAAGAGAGATGCTCTTGAACTCTGGTGCTGGAGGAAAATCCTGAGATTGCCTTGGACCTCAAGAAGACCCAACCAGTCCATCCTCCAGGAAATAATGCCCGGCTGCTCACTGGAGGGAAGGATATTAGAGGCAAAGTTGAAGTATTTTGGCCACATCATGAGGAGACAGGAAAGCTTGGAAAAGATCATGATGCTGGGGAAAATTGAAGGAAAAAGGAAGAGAGGCCGACCAAGGGTGAGATGGATGGATGGTATCCTTGAAGTGACTGGCTTGACCTTGAAGGAATTGGAGGCGGTGTCGGCCAACAGGGAGCTCTGGCGTGGACTGGTCCATGAGGTCACGAAGAGTCGGAAACGACTATACGACTGAGAGAGAGAGAGAGAGAGAGAGAGAGAGAGAGAGAGGTGAACCCTTAGTCTAGGAAACTATGGTATTCCCTAAGGAATCAACTACACTGCAATAAAAGCACTGTACAACCCATCTATATGTAAATATATGCACACACAAATAGCTGGTAGTGGGGACTATTTTCAAGCCTTTTTACTAATGGAGCAGAATACTGAAAGGCAAAACTTGAAAGACGGGCATAGCTTCAGGCAACATTGCAGCCTGAATTGGGACCCTGCATTCTAGCTTCATAATTATAAAGAGCCCTATGGCACCTTAAAGACTAATAAATCTATTATGGCACAAACACTCATGTACTATATATCTCTTCATCGGTTGCATAAAATTATATCCAGAATGTCATGTAGACAGTGAGATTAGAAGGGAATTAACATCAAAGAGCACGGACACTGACCACTATTCATATCATTTGTGTCATTAACACCAGCTATGCAATTGTCAGGATTTTTTGCATTTAATTTTGTTCCCAACTTTATGTCTTCTACTCACAATTCTGGTTAAAACATCATGCAACTGATATAGGGGATCATTATCCAGTGTGTGTGTGTGTGTGTGTGTGTGTGTGTGTGTGTGTCTGTGTTCTAATAAATCTACTAACCTTCAAGGTACTATACTTTCTCTGTTAGCTACATTAGTCTGTTGTAGTAAAACTATTTTTTGAAAACAAAATATGATTATGTTATTATTGGAAATAAGGATTGAGCCTCTGCTGTGTGTGATTTCACAAACCAAGTTACATGAACCAGGTTATACAGACCAAGGGACATTAATTTTCAGGGGACAGTACTGATTGTTTGCTCTGGCCATAAACTAAGTAAGAAGGGTAAAGTCTGTGCAGCCGGACATTGAGTGACATCTTGGCTTCTGGTTGAAGGCACAAAAAGTAAGGGAACCAGTCAATCAGGGATACTGCAATTGTTCGCTGTGATTTCTGGCATTTTCTTCTGACAATAGCTAAAGCTGACAGTAGCCCTCCAGGTGACGAAAATCTTGCTTGCCTGCTCTGTGTTTCCCTTTTCAGGCTACCCACTTGTCAGTTTCCATTGGTTCACATACTAGAAAGCAGCAAACAAAGAGAAGCTGAGGACAAGAAGCTTTAAGGAAACTCTTATTTTTCTCTGGATATTAATTGTTTTTGACAGTAGTTTTATTTCCATATCTTTGTAGCCTAAGAGTTACTTGAAAACATAAAGCAAAAAGGTTTCGAGTAAGAAAACTCACATTTGCTGAGTGCAGTATGAGTGTTTCTTTTGCCTTAAGTACCTGATTTTGAAAGCTAAGCAGAATCAGCCCTGGTTAGTACTTGGATGGGAGACTGCCCATTGACAGAAGGTCCTATAGATTATATTTCAGAGGAAGGAACTGGCAAAACAACCCCTGAGTATACTCTGAGTATAGAGCCACCATAAGTTAGCAGATTTTTTTTTATTGTATCAGAAGCAACTTGAGAACATATCAAAAGTTGCTTCTGGTGTGAGAGAATTGGCCATCTACAGAGACATTCCCAGGGGATGCCTGGATGTGTTACCATCATGCTGGGATGCTTCTCTCAAGTCCCCGTAAGCTAGAGCTCACCAGACGGGAGCCCACCCCATCTCACAGATTCAAACCGGCAACCTTCAGATCAGCAACCCAACCTTCAGGTCAGCAGTCCAGCCGGCACAAGGGTTTAACCCATTGCACAGATGACTCAAAGGCACACACATGCATGGTAGAACAGGAATCACTTAGTAGTACTTCTGTAAAGGTGCTGACGGCTATTGTTGTGAAAGAATTGTGCTGTGTCCTTGAGCTAATGCAAAGAAGGTGATGACCGAGACCCCCGCTTTTAAATTCATCTGACCTGCTGCGGGGAGTTCCACAGATCCGGATCACCAGCGGAGCGGGAGAGTGCACGGACCACAACGAATTATTATTAATTCCTTTTATCACTTTCCCCCCAGTCCTAACATTGTAACTAATCCCCCAATAAAAGTATCCTTTCTTTTAACTCGAAGCGCCCTCCAGTGGTTATTTTATATCCCTTTTTCTGGCCTCTCCGCATGCAAAACCTTTTTCTATCTTCCACTAACCCAGCCACCGTCCAAACTCTGGCGGGAAGCCTCCTGAGCTCTCCCTGCCATTGCGCAACATGGCGAACGGAACAAATTGACCCATAACTTTACCAAAAATACTCCAAGCATGCCCATCTTTTATATCTAACACTTTTGGAAGCCCCTGGTTCCGGGACCACCAACAGCGCCAGAATCGGTCCAGTTTAAAACTTCGGAACAGCTGACTGTCAAAAAGCCGGCTCCGATCGCTCCTTTACAGCCACAGCCGCTTCCCGGCTCCCGCGGCGAGCAGATTGCCTCTGCAGGGACACAAGCTTCTCCCAGGGCTGCTGATAGTGGACTGTCATCTCCCCTGGAAGGGAAATGTAGTTTCCTCAAGGACCAGCTGTGATCTCTACTGCGGAAAGGGCTCCTGGATGAATTTCTTCTATTCATTCATCTTCATTTTTATGAATGACCGGACTTCTCATTCATATACTTGCCTTCAGCTCTATGAATCGCCGGGCTACCAAGAACAGAGATCAACAGGAATTCTTTCACTTTATTATTTTTATGAACTTCCAATTGCCTGAGCTGTTTATGAACTTTTCATGAATTGTATGCTTATATGTTTATGAAATATTGGAATCAATTCTTTATTTACTGTCTAGCCAAATGTCACTTGGTCTATAGGTCCCCTGGAAGATTCCCAAATTCATATATTTCCCTTTTTTATATATTATATTACAAAAAAAGGAAACCGGGTTTACTCTCTGCTTTAAAGCCGGAGGGAATCTGAATTTCCTCCCGGTCCCTAGGAAACCCGCGATATGGCCAGATTGTTTACCCACACACCCCCCCCAGCCTATATTTCCACTCAGAACTCGCTCAATTTCACACCAAAAATACCCTTTTTCATATTTATGCCTATAATTGTCTAGTCTTTAAAAATACAGCCAGCAGAAACCACCTTGGACCACTTTTTCTCGGCTCAACAGCTGACTGTCAAATCGCTCTCTTTGCGTAAATAGCCTCCCCGATCAGCGCTATTAACGCAGGGAGGGAAAATGAGCTATAAGTGTTAATATTTAATACTTCTTCTGGTAGTTTTGGGGTAAAATGGCTATAATATGATTCTCTATATCTCCTAGTATGATTTAAACAATGAAGGCACAGTCTGAACTCTAGCTGAACCCGGAAATTCCTCCCTCCCTCTTCTTGAACCTTGAGCTCCACACACAAAGAAGGGTAAAACTGTCACCATAAAACTTTATCTATTTGCATCTGCATGACCCATAGCTAGAGACTGTCAGCTTAAATCGGAGCAGCCCCACGGGTGATTGTATCTCATATGGTAATGTTGACCACAATCCCATCCTGGACCCCTGGGGAGCCAAAGGAAGACTCCCCACTGGTCCGGTTTCTGTAATCTCATAGTGTCAATATAAACTGACAAATCTCCGCCATACCTCACGGTATTCATGAACTGTGTACGTGCGTAAAGGACCCCGGACATCCCAAATGACCCTACTCAAAAACAGCAATAATCTTAAGATTATCCTGGAAGGCGCTAGCCTCGGGTGATCGCTTTGCATAAGATAACTCCAATGATTCATTCACCAGAACCCATTGTCTAGCTGACTCCCGCCTCCCCCAATCTGATTGGCCCTGGCAGAGGCGAGGGTTGCTCCTCATTGGCTCGGCCACAGAGCGGGAAGCCCAACTCCCGCCTAGTGCGGCGTCCTTGCCCAACCAGCAGCCAGATGAGCGGAGGGACTGGGCGGGAAGTTCAAACAGACTTCAAACTTGAAAATGTATAAAATGGCTTTATTTCTCAATGTAAAATTACATCTCGCATGTCGATCTATCGCGGCGGATGTCCTTTTCAATTGAATTGTTTTAATAAACACTTTGACAGTTTTTTCCTTCAACTTGGCAGAGTCTTTTCCTTTCGGTCTCAGGTAAATTTATATTCCGGGTTATTTTCTGCCTCCCTAACGGCTCGCCAAGACTCGTTCCCTCATAGATCTCCCTCATAGGGCAGATCTGAGCTAATTGCGGTCTCGATAACAAAGGGAGGCAGTTTTCCTTTCCAGAGGGAACAACTTTGTGAGATCTGAGTTTTACCCAGTGCTCTGATAGAATAAAACAAGGCTCTTTAAACCTTTCCACTTGAGATCGCTTTTGGACTGAGACATTTCTACATGACCCCAGGGATAGAGATATTTATAAACAGGTATAAAAAGCAAGCATTCACTGATAGCAAATAAATATTTGCAAGGCTTGCTCAATAGGCCGATTTTTCTTTTTATGAAGCACTAGCTGTGCCCGGCCACACGTTGCTGTGGCGAAGTATGGTGGTATGGGAAATAAAGTATTGAGTAATTGGTGGTAGTTAAGGTCAAGGGTAAAGGTTTTCCCCAGAGATTAAGTCCAGTCACGTCTGACTCAGGGGGTTGGTGCTCATCTCCATTTCTAAGCCGAAGAGCCGGCGTTGTCCGTAGACTCCTCCAAGGTCATGTGGGATGATTACATGGAGCGGCGTTACCTTCCCGCCAGAGCAGTACCTATTGATGCACTCACATTTGCATGTTTTTGAACTTCTGGGTTGGCAGAAGCTGGGGCTAACAGTGGGGGCTCTCTCCGCTCCCCCAATTCAAACCTGTGGCCTTTCGGTCCAGAAGTTCAGCAGCTCAGCGCTTTAACACGCTGCGCCATCAGGGGATATTATTTCCTAAAGGTTGTGAATATACAATATTTCTGATTGGGTTTTTTTGTTTGTTGGAGGCAAGTATGAATGCTGCAATTAGGAAAAATGATTAGGATGTAATGGCCTTGCAGCTTTAAAGCCTGGCTGTTTCCTCCCTGAGTGAATTTTTTGTTGGGAGGTGTTAGCTGGCCCTGATTGTTTCCTGTCTGGAATATCCTTGTTTTCAGAGTGGTGTTGTTTGCGATATTTTATGCGCTTCTACTGTCTGTGGCCCTGAGAAAACAGGATTTGCCAGACTTTGATGATGGGAATACTTTGTTGGGAGGTGTTAGCTGGCCCCGACTGTTTCCTGTGTGGAATTCCCCTGTTTATTTACTGTCCTGGTTTTAGAGATTATATTGTTCTGCATTATTCTATCCCAGTAATTATTTCATATTAAAGGAGAATCTCACTTATCCAACATTCGCTTATACAATGTTCTGGATTATCCAACGCAGTCTGCCTTTTCATAATCAATGTTTTTGTAGTCAGTGTTTTAAATTCATTGTGATATTTTAGTGGTAAATTTGTAAATACAGTACAGTAGAGTCTCACTTATCCAACATAAACGGGCCGGCAGAACGTTGGATAAGCGAATATGTTGGATAATGAGGAATTAAGGATAACCCTATTAAACATCAAATTAAGTTATGATTTTACAAATTAAGCACCAAAACATCATGTTAGACAACAAATTCGTCAGAAAAAGTAATTCAGTACACAGTAATGCTATATAGTAATTACTGTATTTATGAATTTAGCACCAAAATATCACGATATATTGAAAGCATTGACTACAAAAATGCGTTGGATAATCCAGAACGTTGGATAAGCGAGTGTTGGATAAGTGAGACTCTACTGTAAATACTATATAGCATTACTGCGCATGGAACTACTTTTTCTGTCAAATTTGTTGTATAATATGATGTTTTGGTGCTTAATTTGTATAACGATTACCTAATTTGATGTTTAATTGGCTTTTCCTGAATCCCTTCTTATTATCCAACATATTCACTTATCCTGCCGGCCTGTTTACGTTGGATAAGTGAGACTCTACTGTATACTGATAATCTTAAATTATCTGCTTAGAACTGGATTATATGAGGCCCCTTCTTCACAGCTGTATAAAATGCACACTGAAGTGGATTATATGGCAGTGTGGAGTCAAGATAATCCAGTGCCAAGCAGATAATATAAGATTATAAATGGGTTATATAGCTGTGTGGAAGGGCCTTGAGTCTACACTGCCATATAATCCAGTGCAAATTAGATAATCTGTGGAAGAAGCCTAAGTGAGGCCTAAATCTGCCTGTCCCCTAACTGAAACCTGGCTGTCCTTGGTTGCTAGGCAACCAAGTGGGCAGAGATTAGCCCTCTAAACTGGCAGCAATTGGATAAAAAAATTTATTGCTCTCCCTCTAATTAGGACTTTATTTATTTTTTCTTTTTGTTGTATCAACCTTGAGGCGTGGATGATGGGTTGTGTTGTCAAATTTTGAGGTTGGGGGGCCTGTACTTTTGTTGTTTTGTGAATTGCCGTGATGCCATCACTCTTTTATATATATAGATAGCTGGAGCAGCTTCTGCAGAGTCTACTGTAAACATTGCACAACAGATTTGTATAAATAACTAAAGTAGCTATTGGTAACAATAATAAAACATTTAGAGTTTCCAATTTCTTTGGGAATCCAACACTGAACTAAAGTGAAGCCTGTTTGGGGTCGAGACCCACAATTTAAGAAGCAGTGGGGTAAAAGACATCCAGGGTGTCTTGAAGCTTGAGTTTCCATAGGATTTTTAAAAGGGAGTTAGAAAATGCATTGCTTGGAACAAACCATCTAGGGATACATGAGCATAGAATATGAGTATTGATTGTATTGGTCTGTTCAGTCTTCAGTGCAGAGAGAGATCATATAAGTCAGGTAGCAAAAGTTCTTAAAACAGAAGACACAATATTTTGATTCCATACTGTTTAACATGTTACATTTCTTGCAATTCTTGCAACATATACAGAGTTTGGAAGAGTCATTTTTGGGACTACATCTCCCAGAATCCCTAAGCCAGGATGGTTATTTCTGGAGTTGTACATTGTGATTGGAACAGAATGAATTTCCAGATAAATGTCATATCATGTGATTAAGTCTTGGAAGGGTTACCTTTTGGGGCTATAGTTCCCTTGAATGGTGAAATGGCTGAGGCATTTTGAAAAATTTAATTTTAAAAAGTAACTTTTCCAAGCTCTGTATTATGAGGCACTTAGCCAGAAACACATGACATTTCTACGTGTTCACAACTGAGGAGTAAGGTGAGCCCAGCTTCAGCAACGAGCACATTACTTTAATTCTGACGGCATTATGTTGGTGGGTGTAGCAGGGGACTAATCCAATTCCTGTTCCACATATTTCAATGACCTGTCTTTAGACCGAAGAGCACAGGGAAGAAATTACCTCCCAGCATGGAGAGATGAACTATTCATGCAATAATTATTTGTGCCAGGAAACAAAATAGCCAATTATCTTTATAAATAACCATTCTCTGTGCCCACTGAGCCTGCAATAGAAATGGCTAACATTCGTCACTAAGTCTAAGGAGGACTTCAGAAGTGGAGTAGCGGAGACCATAATTCAACATTAAATGAAAAATTGAGGTCAACTCCTGGCATAGCTGACGTCTGTGATTTAACATCTTCTCACTTCCACACTATCCTTCTTTCAAAGATACTGCAAGAAAAAAGAGTCTGGTATTTCTACTTCATGTTGCCACAAGTCAATCTATAATAAACTATTTCGATTGATTGAATAAGTGTTGTTCAGTAAAAGCCATGACGGTGGCTCCATCTACCCTATCATATAATGCAGTTTGCAACTGCGTTATATGGTCAGTGTAGACTGCATCGTTTGAGTCCACACTGGCCATTTAATGCAGTTTCAAACTGTATTATATGACAGTGTAGATGGGGCCTGAGTTAGCCATTCCTATTTTTTGCTCATGTTTGCTATTTCTTTATGGCTCTTTAGAAAGTGGTGGAACTTTTTTCACAGGGGTTGACAGTTTGGCTCTCGATAGTAAGCCCCCTCTATACAGCCATATAACGCAGTTTAAAACAACTCAGTGAAGACTTGTATAATGCAGTTTAACTACATTATGAGTCTACACTGACCACATAATACAGTCTGGAGGGGCACTCACACTCCCCCACTATCTGCTACTGTGTCCCACTATCAGTCCTTTCTAGCCAAACTATATACAGTAGAGTCTTGCTTATCCAACCTTCGCTCATCCAACGTTCTGTATTATCCAACGCAGTCTGCCTCCCGCCCAGATCCACAGCTGTTTTTCTAGGCAGGCAAGGATCACAGATATTTAAAAATCTTCACAGGACTGAACTTTTTATGGATTTACCCTGTTTCCCCTAAAATAAGACATCCCCAGAAAATAAGACCTAGTAGAGGTTTTGCTGAATTGCTAAATATAAGTCCTCCCCCGAAAGTAAGACCTAGCAAAGTTTTTGTTTGGAAGCATGCCTGCCGAACAGAACACCAGAGCATGTAGGATTGGTAAATGTAGGTACCATAGAGTGTTGTACATGGAAATATTGGTAGTAACAAGAAATTCTTAATAGGATTCAGTTTGTCTGATTATGCTGCTTTGTGATAACAACTACTGTACAGTATATAATAAATGTTCATTTTTTGTTCAACAATAAATGTGAATTCTTCTTCATGGAAAAATAAGACATCCCTTGAAAATAAGACCTAGCGTATCTTTGGGAGCAAAAATTAATATAAGACACTGTCTTATTTTCAGGGAAACATGGTAACTTCCGACTGTAAGTTCATTTTATGCAATTCTATCTTTATTTGTAGTCAATGTTTTTAGTAGTCAATGTTTTCAATACATTGTGATGTTTTGGTGCTAAATTAATAAATACAGTAATTACTACATAACGTTACCATGTATTGAACAGCGTTTTCTGTCCATTTGTTGTAAACATGATGTTTTGGTGCTTAATTTGCAAAATCATAACATAATTTGACATTTAATAGGCTTTTCTTTAATCCCTCCATATTATCCAACATTTTTGCTTATCCAACATTCTGGTGGCCTGTTTATGTTGGATAAGTAAGACTTTACTGTATCCCATAACCTTAAATTCCCCTAGGCAGAAAGCAGCCAGGCTTTGAAGCTGCAAGGCCATTCAATGTTATTCAAACTGGCCAATTGCAAGACTGTCCACAGATGTCACACTCAACTCCTGGAGCGATTCCATCAGCGTAGCTTTCGAAAAAATCCTGCAATTCTCTTGAGAAGACAGGCAGACAAATGCCAGCATGCTGGAAGAAGCAAAGACCACCAGCATTGAAGCAATGCTCCTGCACCATCAACTCTGCTGGACTGGCCACATTATCCAAATGCCCGATATTGCATGACCTGGGCCCGGTTCTGTTCAACATCTTTATTAACGACTTAGATGAAGGGTTAGAAGGCACGATCATCAAGTTTGCAGATGACACCAAACTGGGAGGGATAGCTAACACTCCAGAAGATAGGAGCAGAATTCAAAACGATCTTGACAGACTAGAGAGATGGGCCGAAACTAACAAAATGAAGTTCAACAGGGACAAATGCAAGATACTTCACTTCGGCAGAAATAATGGAAATCAAAGATACAGAATGGGGGACACCTGGCTTGACAGCAGTGTGTGCGAAAAAGACCTTGGAGTTGTCGTGGACAACAAGTTAAACATGAGCCAACAATGTGATGCGGCAGCTAAAAAAGCCAACGGGATTCTGGCCTGCATCAATAGGGGAATAGCTTCTAGATCCAGGGAAGTCATGCTCCCCCTCTATTCTGCCTTGGTCAGACCACACCTGGAATACTGTGTCCAATTTTGGGCACCGCAGTTGAAGGGAGATGTTGACAAGCTGGAAAGCATCCAGATTAAGGGTCTGGAGAACAAGCCCTATGAGGAGCGGCTTAAAGAGCTGGGCATGTTTAGCCTGCAGAAGAGAAGGCTAAGAGGAGACATGATAGCCATGTACAAATATGTGAGGGGAAGTCATAGAGAGGAGGGAGCAAGCTTGTTTTCTGCGGCCCTGCAGACTAGGACGCGGAACAATGGCTTCAAACTACAGGAAAGGAGATTCCACCTGAACATCAGGAGGAACTTCCTCACTGTGAGAGCTGCTCGACAGGGGAACAATCTCCCCCGGGCCGTGGTAGAGGCTCCTTCTTTGGAGGCTTTTAAACAGAGGCCGGATGGCCATCTGTCGGGGGTACTTTGAATGCGATTTCCTGCTTCTTAGCAGGGGGTTGGACTGGATGGCCCATGAGGTCTCTTCCAACTCTACTATTCTATGATTCTATGATCACCGTCTCCCAAAGCAGTTACTATGCTCCCAACTCAAGAACGGAAAACGGAATGTTGGTGGACAGGAAAAGAGATTTAAAGATGGGCTTAAAACCAACCTTAAAAACTGTGGCATTGACACTGAGAACTGGGAAATGCTCTAACTGGAGGTCAGCTGTGACCAGCAGTGCTCCGGGATTAGAAGAGGCACGGATGGAGGGCTTAAGAGAGAAATGCGCCAAGAGGAAAGCACATCAAGCCAATCCTGACTGGGACCGTCTTCCACCTGGAAACAATGTCTCCACTGTGGGAGAATATGTGGATCAAGAATAGGTCTCTTCAGCCACCTATGGACCCACCTGCAAGGCCCCACAATTGGAGGATCATCATCCTCAATTTACGAGGGATCGTCTAAGTAAGTAAGTAGTCTATTACCAAGCCCCGGGTCCCATACTCTGTGTCTGCCCCAATTCCCATGGATGTGGAGACCAAATAGTTCCCTTCATGATCCACAAACCCCTTGCGTATTGGCTAGCTTGATTAGCATTGAATGGCCATGCATTAAATTCCCCCAGGCATGAAGCAGCAAATTGGCCAATTGCAATACTCACACTTGCCTCCAACAGACAAGAGAGTTCTTCCTCCCACCCTGGACCATCAGCAGATATATAAATCTCATAACTCCTGAGGAAGGAGCCCCCAGATGGCGTAGTGGACTAAGTGACTTGAAGGTTGGGTTGCTGACCTGAAAGCTGCCAGGTTCGAATCCCACCTGGGGAGAGTGTGGATGAGCTCCTTCTATCAGCTCCAGCTCCATGCGGGGACATGAGAGAAGCCTCCCACAAGGATGGTAAAAACATCAAAACATCCGGGCGTCCCCTGGGCAACGTCCTTGCAGACGGCCAATTCTCTCACTCCAGAAGCAACTCTGGTTGCTCCTGACACGTAAAAAAAAAAAAACTCCTGAGGATACCTGCCATAGATGTGGGCGAAAAGTCAGGAGAAGATGCTTCTGGAACATGGTCATACATGGTGAGACTGGAAAACTCACAACAACCCAATTTGGATTGTATGGTTTGGACTGGATGACCCTTGTGATCTCGTCTAACTCTACGATCTGTTAATATCCCAAAGGATGGAAGTGCTGCCAATGAAGCTCAGATGAGCAACATGCAAAACCTCAGGGGGTGCCACAACGACCATTATAGGAGACTATTCTTTCTGGCACCACAGTAATTATTTCGAGAGTAAATAAGGATTTGTTTTGGTTCGTAATGGAGGTTGCGGGCCTCGAACCCTCCCCCTCCCGCCCTCCCACTCTTCTGCCAGTCCTCTCTCTCCGCCAGGAACGCGGAGCCAATCGCTGGGCGAACGTGATTGGGCGCGTTTCGGACGAGGGGGCGTGGCCATTTCCTACGAAGGCTCCGCGCGGGAAAAAGGAAAAGCCGCGGTTGGGGGCGTGGTTTTGTATTCAGTCTCGCGTGGCCGCTGGAGTGAGTTGATTGTGCGTCAGTCTTTCATGTAGACGCTCTTCCTCTAGGAACCTAGTGACTTCACTGCACCCCACCCCCAGGACCGAGAAGACCCCTATTCCTCCTCTCTTTGCTTCCAGCCCAGATTGGACGTCTGAATTCCTAGCATTGCACTCCATGCCAGCTTCCCTGCAGTTCCCAGCCTCTTTGAACCGAGGCACAGATGGAAAATAATTTCCCGGAGAGGAAATGGTAAGTGAGTGAGGAATTGCCTTTGATTCCCTTGCACGAAATAATGGAGTTCCTTTCCTTCCTTTCCAAGCAGCAGCTCCACAATTCCATCATATGGCCACCTGAGTATGGCTTGAGGGTGTACTATCTACACTGTAGAATTAATGCCATCTGACACCACTTTAACTGCCAGGGCTCACTGCTATGGAATCCTAGGAGTGGTCGTTTGGGGAGGCGCAGGCACTCCTTGGCAAAAGAGGATAAAGGCCTTTCCAAACAACAGCTCCTAGGATCCCATAGCATTGAGCTCTGGCAGTTAAAGTGGTACCAACCTACATTAATTCTGTAGTGTAGTAGCAGTTCCCCCTGCTTCTCCGATGCTGGCTTCCACAACATAGAAAATTTTAATTTTAAAAAGAGTCCTATGACACCTTGTAAACTGGGACACTTATAGGAAGAACTTGGATAATCTATTTATTTTTATTTACTGCATTTTTCTCACCAGAGTGGTTTCTAGTTTGGCAATAATTCAATGCCCCATTGCAAGATAAAAGCATACAAATACACAACACATTAAATGACATTACATAATATAATCTCTCAATATTTGAGGAAAACAACTGCTTTGTGTAAAATGATAATGAAAATTCCAAAAATCTTAATTGCTGAAGACATTTAAAAGCTTGGCAACCCTCTCTGAACCAATTTTGTCAAGAAATCCCCATGATAGATTTATTTTAGGGTTGAAAACCATGTTTTACTTTATATAGATTTTTAATGGGTAGTTATGATCTACTGCTTTTATTTTTTCTCTTGCAGAGGAGAAGCCTGGCTCCTAGCCAACTGGGCAAAAGGAAGCCCGGAGAGGACAGTCCTGAGGATGAGGATGATTGGCATCCTAAAGCTGTGAGCATTGTGCTTTCCTGCTGATTTCTTACTAATACTTTTACATCCTAATTTTCGTTTCGCCATGGATGTTAAGATGTCATCCACAGGTTTCTCGAGGACTCTGAACCAGCTTCTGACCAGACCAAGATTAGTTTTGTCCTAGTAGGGTGGGCCTTAGAGCCATGAATTTCTTAATACTAAAGTCGGTGGTCTTCTGGATATTGTTGGACTGCAACTTCCACTATTAGTAGACAGTGTGTAGCATTGTAAGGAATGGCTGTGTGCTTCCAGTCTTTTGTGATTTATGGGGACCCTAAGACAACTCCTTTGTAGGGTTTTCGGTGTCTGAGAGTCTGTGATTTGCCCAGGGTCACTTCATGGCCAAGAGGGAGATTGAACCTTGATTTCCAGAGTTGTAGTTCAGCTCTCAAACCTCTACACTACACTGGCTCTCTTTAAGGGAGTACAATCGTTCAAAAGAACAATAGTCCACAGTTGCCCATATCAGTTGTTTTGAGCAATTAGCTCAAAAGGAACTTGTGGTAGTTATGACCACAACGATTTGCATTGGGTGTTGGTTGGCCTGTAAACAAGTTGGGTCTTTTCAGGTCTTGATTTTGCCATAGATTTAAAAAATATAGTTCTGTTGTTAGTCACATAGTGACAGTGGACTTACCTGGATCAAAGTGGAAGAGTTTCTTTCTTGTTTGAGAGAGACAACAAAGTTTCCATTTGACTTCCTCCTTCCTGGGTCATTTTAGCCTTCCATGACATTCATGTCCCCCTGATCTACATGTGCCCCTCCTCCAAATATAGTGGGAATGCTAACTTAATCTTAATCTGATTAAATTGTTTAGCATCTTTAAACAGATTCCAAACACATGTTTGTGTTGTCAAAGTGTTGTGTTAGCATGTTTGTGCTGTCGAAGACTTCCATGGTTGGAATCACTGGGTTGCTGTGATTTTTTTGGGCTGTATGGCTATGTTCTAGTAGCATTCTTTCCTGAAATTTCACCTGCATCTGTGGCAGGCATTCTCAGAGGTTTGTTGCAAATCGGGCAAATGGAGTGTATGTATAGATATCTGTGGACTGTCCAGGGTGGGAGAAGGACATGTATCTGTTTGAAGCAAGTGTAAATGTTGCAATTGACAAGCTTGATTAGCATTGAATAGCCTTGCAGCTTCAGAATCAATTAGTGTTCTTGCCTGGAGGCATCATTTGTTTGGGAGGTGTTGACTGGCACTTGATTGTTTGCTATCTGGAATTCTGTTGCTGAATGGTGTTCCTTATTTATTGTCTTGATTCTGGTATTTTTAATACTGGTAACCAGATTTTGTTAATTTTCATGGTTTCCTCCTTTCTGTTGAAATTGCCCACATGCTTGTGTATTTCAGTGATTGCTCTGTGTAGTCTGACATGATGGTTGTCAGAGTGGTCCAGCATTTCAGTGTACTCAAATAATATGATGTGTTCAGGTTGGTTCATCAGGTGCTCTGCTATGGCTGACTAATCTGTTGAATTAGTTTGCAGCGCCTTTTCATGTTCTTTGATGAAAAAACAACCTACAAAAAATGTACAGACCTACCAAGAAAATTTGCTGGTCCCTATGTAGACTTGTTCACAGCTGCACTGTATACGTAGACTCCTGCAGTGACTAGAGCAGTGTTTTATTCTATTGTATTGTGATGTATTGGCATCGAATTCTGCCAGAGTTGTAAGCCGCCCTGAGTCCCCTTGGGTGAGAAGGGTGGGATCGAAATGATAGAAATAAATTATTTGATTAGTATCATCACAAAACTGGCTGGGATTTCTGGGAGTTGTAGGCCAAAACACCTGGGGACCCACAGGTTGAGAACCACTGGGTTAGAGCATCCGTGTTATCCTTTGCTGAACGTAGCATTTGTTGAATTTTCTTGATGGGTCTGTAGATTGTTTGTAGGGTGTGTTTCTTCATCAGCTTCCCTATGCAACCAGTGGGTCCCTTGATATATGGTAAGAACACTTTTCCTCTGGGTGGATCTTTGTCTTTCCTTTCATGGCTTATTCTTGGTCTTGCAGCGCTTATGTTTATTGTAGAGTACCCATTAGCCTGTAGAGCCCAATTTAGGTGATTCAGTTTACATTGGAGGAGGTGGGGTTCACAGATTCTGTTTGCACGGTCTACCAGGGCTTTTATTGTGCTTCTTTTTTGACTTGGGTGATGGTTGATGTTTTTATATAGGTAGTTTTTATTTGTGTGCATAGGTTTTCTGTAGACTATGTGGCTCAGTTGTTGACTTGGTTTGCAGATGACAAAGAACATCTAGGAATTGTAGTTTTCCTTCATTTTCTTTTTCTATGGAAAATTGGATGTTTGGGTGGATGTTGTTGATGTGGTCCAGGAACCTGTTTAGTTCTTTTCCTCCATAGTGTTGTCCACATATCTGAACCATATGTGGGCTTTTTGGGTGCTATTTCCAGGGCTTGTTTCTCAAAATGTTCCATGTAGAAATTTGCTATGATTGGGTTAAGAGGGCTCCCCATGGCTACTCCATCTTTCTGTTCATGGAATTCTTTGTCCCACTGGAAGTAGCTTGTGGTGAGGCAGTATTGAAACAGGGCTGTGATGCCTTCTGGGAAATTCCAGCTGATGAGTGCGATGGTGTCTGCTATAGGGACCTTGATGAATAAAGACACTGCATCAAAGCTAATTAGTTTGTCATTGGCGCTGAGTTTGAGATTGCTGATTTTTTTTCTATGATGTGGGATGAGTCCTTAATGGAGTGTGTAGTGAACCCAATATGGGTTTGTAGTTGTGCGGCCAGAAATTTTGCCAAATCATATGTGGGGGATCCAGTGGCACTCACGATGGGTCTGAGCAGTGGATTAGTTGAAAATATGTCTTAATGAGCTAAATGCCATTTGCTTACATGTAAGGGTTCATAATATGGCACACATATTATACACAAGACTCCATTTTTGGTTGTGCTTTCTCTCTTTCTCCTTTTTAAAGCAATACATAACCATTTCCACTAATGTTTATTGAAAGCTAGCAAATGATCTCATTAATATTCATCCCTGATTTCAAAGAGCACAGAGTGACATGCATGAACATAGCTAAGCAGAGGTCAACTTGCAAGCTCTACTCTATTCCAAAGGAAGAGTTAGACTTTGCCATTATCTAATAGCAATTTTCAAAAAGATAGTAGGGCTAGTTTGTTTTAGTTTAAGACTAATCTTCAAAACTAGTCCATGGTTGCTCTCAGCTCTTATTTTTATTTTCTTTCATTTCTCTGTATCCAACTTCTTGTCTGCAAGGTTTCAAACCTGATTTTAAGGGAATAGACCAGATTATCCTTGACATTTTGATTCTGTCATGCTTCACAATTGTCTTTGAAGCTCTGCTAAGTTGTGGCACTGACAGTGAACATTGTAGGCAAGTGCTCAAATGCAAAGATCCAACTGGATGTTTAGGCAGTGTGATGGTAATATGTTCAGATCACTTTGGTTCTCAAAATGCTCAAGCAAATATGTTTGATCTTTTCTAGATTCCAAAAAGGCAGAAACATGGCGGTAAAGCTGATAACAAGGAATGCTATATCTCGCCTTTCCGGAAACCCTTGGCTCAGTTAACCAATCGGTCTCACTGCCTTGATGGCAGCAAACACGTAAGTGGTTCTTTACATTTTCATCATAAGACTTGATGTATTCCTGTTTTGGTGTGGGAGGTGAAGACCGAGGGATAGAAATGCTTTATAGTGTAACTGTTTCTCAAGCTTTTCTGATTAGCCTAAATGATACCTTTATTGTAAACTAATGACCATTTTATATTTCAATTCTCAGGAGGCTTTTATCCGCAGCATTTTGTCAAAACCTTTCAAAGTTCCCATTCCAAATTATACAGGTAAATCTGGAATTCCTTGTTTCCAGCATGAAGCTTTCCTTTTTAATTATTGGGTTTTTGTTTTTGGTCTTTAATATGGAATAGATGAGAATGAAGCTTTGTGTAACAGAAGAGAGGCCCCATCTACACTGACAATTTAATGCCATTTCAAATTGGTATTGAAGAAAGTGGTTTCACTGTGCAGGAGATTAAATATGAAATCCTGGAACCAGTCTGAGGCGTGGATGATGATTATACAAACCAAAAGCACAGATATACATTAAGGACTTTCTTTTATTCACTTATGTGGGATTTTGTTGTCTGGCCACCACAGTTGAAAGCTAACATCGATCTTTCTTAAATAGTCAGTGTTGATGAGCCCTTAATTTCATATGTGAAGAATTTCACAGTAATGAATCATGGGTAGCAGTGGCCCTCTATACATTTAATTGTCATCATTGAAGTTTACTTCCAAGTAAATGTGCACATGTTTGTTGTGCTAGTTACATAGCTATAGTGAATACCATGTTTTAGTATTACATTTTGCTGTAGCTTCTAATAAACTCAATTGTTATGGTCAGAACATTTGTTGCTGATGCTTAAATTTTCCATTTCCCTTGTAAATCTATTTATTTACAACATTTCTACCCCGCCCTTCCCACCCAAGGGGACTCAGGGCCGCTTACAACAACTGGTAAAATTTAATGCCAAACAAAATCAGTAAAAAACAACACATTTAAAACCATTGACAATAATCCATAAAATACATTATTCAAGCTTAAAAGCATATAATTACTTAATTCCATTCTTCCAAAAAACCTTGCACATAGACCTAAATCCATTTAGCTCCTTATGATAGTGTATATTCTGTGGAGTAAACTTCCCTTGACATGTGACATGAACTCTAGGAACATATTGAAAACACATCTGCCTTATAAAAGCCTTCCAAGTGTAATTTAGCTCATGCATGTGATTCCTATGGATATATAGCAAATGCATCGTTTTATGTCCTGCTTCTAGATTTGTTTACTGTACTTTGAACTCTTTAGCTGTCAGCACTTTATAAATAGTAGTAAATAAAATAATTGTAGCTAGAGATATCTCATCTTCCACATTTGAAAGCAACAGGTACATCACTAATATGCAGTCAGGTGAATGTGACTTGGCAAAGGGGGTGAAGACTCTTTGATATATAGACGGCCCTTGACATATGCTGGAGTTTGGTTTCAGGACATACACAACTGGATATCAACATCTGTGGATGCTCAAGTCCTGGAACACTATTCCTAGCTATACCTTTGTAGGCGGATGAAGACCTTTTCCCAACTATATGAACAAACCTTTGAAATCTGACTGCTTTTTTTGCCGGGGGGGGGGGGGGGGGGGCTTTCATGTACAAGTGGTCCCGAGTGACAAACATCCAACTTACAAACATAGTTAAGAATGGGGGCGAGACTACAGGAAGTCAAAGAAATCTGCCCATCGGGAGGGAAATTAACTCCTGGAAGAGTTATTATGGGGAAAAGGTGACTCTACTGAAGCTGTGTTCCCAATCCTTGTTTCCACAACAAGCCATTTTTTTTTCAAAATCCAATTCTCACAGGGACAAAAAGTGAGGTGAAATCTTCTGAACAAGACAGCAAAACAAACACCACAGAGGTGTTATGCTATCTAAAGCTAATATATGCATATATTTGCCTGTTCCACTTTAAAAAGTATCTGTTCTGGCTTACATACAAATTTAACTTAAGAACAAACATACAGAACCTATCTTGTTTGTAACTTGGGGACTGCTTGTAAGTGCATTAGTGTAGTAAAATGGTTCACCTTATAGAAAATAGAAAAATCAAGTTTTCCTTTTTGTAATATTTTTGGATACAAAGGGATGACTGAATTTGTAGACAAATCAAAATATACTGAAAAATATTTCTCTCTTGGGAGCATAACATTTCTAACCAAACTAGTGACGAGAGGTAATAATCATACAGTCAAGTGCAACCCTGCTATCAATTCAAAATAATTGGCATGGCTGTTAGCTATATCCAGATATCACTGCCGACAGTGTTACTGCTGCCTTCAGGTTTTTGTTTCCTTTTTATGCAGCATCTTAAGAATTATTGGTATCATGCTACTCTCTGCTTTAATGCATAGTCTTGTGACATTTGCAAATCATAAGGAATAATGCACAAGACTTTATGGGTTGTGTTATGCTGTGTGATTTATATCTCAGTCTCAGTTCTTCAGCTTAACCTCCCCATTTTTTATTTGACAGTTTTGCATTTGCTGTAAAGAAGAGAACTAATGTTCCTCTCTTGTTGTGATCTTTCAGGCTCTCTGGGCTTAAAGGCCCTGGGTGTTAAACGTGCAGGGGTTAGGCATGCTCTACATGATCCTTTTGAGGAAGGGGCTTTGGTGCTGTATGAGCCTCCACCTCTCAGTGCTCATGAGCAGCTGAAAATTGATAAGTGAGTTATCTCCATTAACCCCACTCTCCCTGCCAGTATAAATTTTCAATTATTTTAGCTTGATTCTCATTTCTGCTTACATTTTGATTGAATAACTCTTATGTGATCATTGACTCGACTTAAGATTTGGATGTCATACATCATATGAAAGCCTGACATAAATTGTATCTTCCACCAACCATGCTTATTTTCTGTATCTCCAATAATGCATATTCAAAGATAAATCCCATTCATAAGACTTTTCTAAGTTTCTTTTCTGGACTAGAAAATGCTTGTTTTCATGTATGGAAATGGCCAAGAAATGACAATGAACTTGCTGTAGTAGTTTTCACTTTACAGTTGTTTCTGTATCAATGTCTTTATTTTATAGGAACTAGAAAGTGTACAGTGTTTAATTGCTGAATTGAGTGATGTGTTTCTGTGCAACTACCTCAGAATGTAGCCAAAACCTGTTCAGGTTTATTGCGCTTTAGAAATACATGAACATCCCGTGATGTCTAAGTGTACAAATAATTTAAATGGTAAAGCATCTCTCGTGAAGCACAGTGGTCATTTGACTTTTATACTTCTTCAGATCTGCCCTTTTTTTTCCTGAAGGGAGAAATTTCCTGTTCATGTTGTAGTGGATCCTGTTCTGAGTCGCGTTTTACGGCCACATCAGAGAGAGGTGAGTGCTGTGAGAAACCAAATACAGAAGTTGTGCTGCTGCTATTATGAACGTGCTACCTAAAAGAATACTGCTTGCTTCTTTTGCAAGGAAAAAGGAGGGCAGCAACCTTACAAATATAGTAAGAACTCTATGAGCATGGGACCCATATCTGTAGTTTCACTTTCCTGGGGGAAAAATGTTGTCTGTAGGAATTTGCTAGGCCCTCCAGGTACATCTGTGTTATACTTTTCCCAGAAGTTACCATAGAGTCTCATTGGAGGATCTCTAGGTTCTCCAGCACAACTCAATGGCATGTTGAGAGTGGAAGTCAAGTAATTTAATGGCATTCAATCATATCCACAATTTCAGGTAGCCGTGGTACAATTGGAAATGTATCTCTGTAAATTTGGGGATATTGTTATTATATTTATACCCTTCTTTTTCTCCACAAGGAGACCCATTTTACTATATGTTCCAACACATAATTTCCCCCATTTTGTTAGGGTAGCATAATTCAGTATTATATCAAGTATCCATAGATTAACGTGTCAGTCTGTTTACACAGGTGCTACTTCCAGAGCATTTGAGACCTTCTGAATATTATTTGAGTTCTGTTAGTGACATTCTGTTGACTATACAGGCAGTGCCCAAGTTACTAACATCTGACCTACAAACGACTCATAGTTAAGAATGGGGCTGAGATAACAGGAAGTGAGAAGAATCTATCCCTAAGGAGGGAAATTCACTCCTGAAAGAGTTAACATGGGGAAAAGATATCTCAACTGAAGCTTTATCCCCAATCCCTGTTTCCACAACAAGCTAATTTTTTCAAAATCCAATGATCACAGGGACAGAAAGCGAGGTGAAACCTTCTGAACAGGAGCACAGACAGCAAAACAAACACCACAGGGGTGTTAACCCTTTCCTATGCTATCCAAAGCATGTGTGTGTATGCATGTATGTGTTTATGTATACACACAGGGCTGGAATTACTGTTAAAATGTATCTGTTCCGACTTACAAATTTGGCTTAAGAACAAACCTACAGAACCTATCTTGTTCATAACTTGGGGACTGCCTGTACGTTGAATTTCAGCTACATGTACACAGGAACCAAACACAGATACTTTGTTTTCCGATTCATCTAAATAGGAAATACTACTGTTTTAAATATTCAGCAGACCTTTTCTGATCGAAGTCACATCCTTGCCCTCAGGGAGTGAAGTTCCTGTGGGAGTGTGTGACAGGCCGCCGTATCCTCGGAAGTCATGGCTGCATCATGGCTGATGAGATGGGTTTGGGTAAGACCCTGCAGTGCATCACTCTGATGTGGACGCTCTTGCGCCAGAGCCCAGACTGCAAGCCTGAAATTGACAAGGCCATCGTCGTCTCGCCTTCCAGCCTGGTGAAAAACTGGTACAATGAAGTGGGCAAATGGCTTGGAGGAAGGATCCAGCCCCTGGCTATTGATGGAGGCTCTAAAGAGGACATAGACAGGAAGTTAGGTATGAAGAGAGTACTGTATATGCAGTGTAAAAATATATATACACATGACTAGCAAGAGTAATAAAGGAAATGAATTGCAGATCATTTTGAAGCTAAATTAAGGGTTTGATTGCTTTCTTAGAGGGCTACCTTGAATGGAATATTCTTGTTATTCATACTGAATAATTTGATACTTATGATGGCAAAAGAATAAATTTATCTGAGAAAATTAGATTCAGATTTAATTCTGTTTAGAATGGACCCACTGAAATCAATGAGATTTCAGTGTAGAATTAAACCTGTTTGACACCACTTCAATTGCCATGGCTCAATGCTCTGAAATCCTGGGAGCTGCAGAAAGCCTTCAGCTTTCTTTTCCAAATACTTCTGATGTCTTGCTAAACTACAACTCCTGGGATTCCATAGCATTGAACCATGACAGTTACATTGGTATTAAGCTACATTAATTCTACAGTGTAGATGATCCCTTAGTTTCATCATGACTGAATGAAGTCCCACTGGTTTCAACCAATCTGTTCTAAATATCACTAAGTCTCATTCCAACCCATTGGATGAGGCGACAAATGGAGAAAAGTCCTGTAACCCAAAACTCTAATGTAGCTTGTTGAACCTGGATAACTTGGGCTGTGTCCCAACGAAGCCAAGGAATTGTTGAACCCTTTGTTTAGATGAGCAGAAAGTAATTGACTGTGATGTTTTGGATGTGTTCTTTTTTGACTGCCCAGCTCTGCAAAATGTATGGTCCTAATATTTTTCCCTGTCCCATTTACTTCCTTTCCCACCCCCCAATTGCTTTTCTTTTCTTGTTAGCTGGCTTTATGAACCAGAGAGGCCTTCGAGTACCGTCCCCCATCCTAATTATTTCCTATGAGACTTTCCGCCTTCATGCTGAAGTTCTTCAGAAAGGAAATGTTGGGTTGGTCATATGTGATGAGGTATGTGGGAGGCAGCTGAGGGATCAAAGCCGCCCTGAGTCCCCTCGGGGAGAAGGGCGGGGTAGAAATATTGGAAATAAATAATAAAAGATTCTCTTCAATTTCCTGCTTCAATATTCCAAAAGGAAAAAAAACTTTTCTATGACAGTGTTTTGTTGTTGCCACATTAGTACAGTACATGCTCAGCACACTGATTTGGTGACAATGTATTGCTTTTTTCAATCATGTTGAACTAGTGGCACCCAGTGGACAATGTGTGTTGTGTTAGTAATGCTTTTATAGGCTTGAATATGCCTGGGAACTATACTGGCAACCATAGTATGACAAATTAGGATCAGCAGTCCCTATATGCATATATGTATATGTATGTGTACATGCACACACCGGTTGAGATGTCTTTATCCAGAATTCCAAAATCAAAAATTACTCACATGCATGGCTGAGATCGTGACACTTTCTGGTGGTTCAGTCAATGTACATAAACCTTGTTTCATGCATACAATTATTAAAATATTGAATAAAATTATATCCAGACTGTATGTAAAACATAAATGAATTTCAATTTGGGTCCTGATTCTAAGATACCTCTTTATGGGTGCATATGCAGATGTAGATATTTCAAATTCGAAAACACTTGTGGTTCCAAGCATTTTAGATAAGTTATACTCAACCTGCAATTGTATTCTTTAACAATAAATAATGGGTTTTTGATCTTTCATGCAACATTTCAGGAATTATATATAATAACTAAAATCGAAAATTAGGACCAAAGATTAGGACCACATGTTAATACCTTAGAAACTGTGTTCATTGCATCTCAGCTTGATATCTTGTAATCATTGTATTACATAAAGAAGTATCAATATTCCAGAGGATTTGTTTGAAAAGGACTGGGAATTATGTAGTTCTCTAGATGAAATTCTCAACAGCTTTTGTCAGCATTGTCATTGGAGAAGAATGCTTTGTGTTGCTGTCCAATAGCCTATATTATTCTCCACATATTAGATTATCTTCCTCTCCAGAATGCCAATATTTATGTGTATGAGAGTCCTTCACCAAATATTCTTTCTTCATTGATTCAATCATTCATATGTCCCTTGTAAGCACTTGTTCCTTGCTATTAGTCACACTTCACCCTTGGCTTTATTTTATTTTTACTATGTGAGCCCTACTCTAGCATGTACTGCCATCTTGTCTGATCCAGAAATTATACCCATTGGTTGTAGAATCACCCAATGGAGAAATCTGCAATTTGCTTCTATATCAAAGGTTTTACATTGTTTTAAAATGTTTTAATTTTTTGTTATGTTTAAGTTGTTGTTGTTATTGGTTTGTTGTATCTTGATGTTTGTTGGTATTGAATGTTTACCATGTTTAAACTGCTTTGAGTTCCCACGGGGGATAGAGCTGTATATAAATAAAGGTTGTTGTTGTTGTTAGTAATGCCACCAGTATTTGTTGTGCTACTATTAAAAACATTTCCCATACTTTTTCATGCTTTAGCTTTCTCCGCAAGCTTATAAGATAGGGGTACTGTTTTCATTCTGGAGTGAAAAAGAATCAGTTTATTTGGTTAAGAATTATTTGTCTTCTTTCTTCATTAATCGTATTTTTCAGGGTCACAGGCTCAAGAACTCGGACAACCAGACATACCAAGCTCTGTACAAATTGAACACCCCACGCCGAGTGCTCATCTCAGGAACCCCTATTCAGAATGACCTCCTTGAATACTTCAGCTTAGTACATTTTGTCAACTCAGGCATCCTAGGTACGGATCATTTTAGCCATGTAATAATCAAAAGTAAAGACCAACAGGTTGGCTTCCTAGGTTTTTCATGATTCCAACTGGACTTGGGAAAGCCTTATTATCAGTTTCAAGGGGTATGCTAATTCCCTTACTTTGTTGCATTAATAAATGAGGAGCTTTTTTATTGGAAGCTCTGTGCTAACCAACGTTCCAGCAAAGGAGAATAGGCTGTTGAACAGGGGCAGAGAACCTGTTGGCTTCCAGATGTTATGGACTATGATGTCTAGAGACCCTATTTACCCTGGCCATTAGCTGGGGTTCTGGGACTTGTAGTCCAACACACTGAAAGGCACTAGATTTCCCTACTTTTTCTCTTGAGAGCCCACTACCAAAGTGCCTTGATCTTTTGGAAGCAGGGTCAGTTACTAGACTTTCAGATTTGACCGAGGAGTCAGCTGTGTTTTCCAACCCCAGGTATCTGCTCAGTAATGGAGATTCTGTCAGGACCTGTTTCCTTGTATAGATGGTCTTTAAAAATAGAGCATTGGACTTAGAAACTGGAGTGATTTTTAGTGGAAGCTTCTTTCTAAATATTTTACATTCTTCTTTTGCCAGGGACCGCCCAGGAATTTAAAAAGCACTTTGAAATTCCCATCCTGAAAGGCAGGGATGCAGATGCAAGTGAAGCAGGAAGGCATAAGGGAGAGGAGAGGCTTAAAGAGCTTATCAGTATTGTCAACAGGTGACATTTTCTATTGTTATTGTTGCTTCTGTTGTTATTGCTGTTGCTGTTCTTCTCATTATTATTGAAGCATATGCTTTTCTTCTGTTACAGCACCTTGTGTCACACTATGGTGTAAGTGGAATTATTTGGTTGTTGAAGCCCTCTGCACATTTCCCCCTTTGACTTTGTCCCATTTAAAAAAATGCTCAAAACTGCAATCCATTCAGTTTGTTGAACTCATCATTTTTTGTGTCATGTACATAATGTGTTTCCCCGAAAATAAGACATAAATATTAAAATGTATGCTCCCAAAGATGCGCTAGGTCTTATTTTCAGGGGATGCCTTATTTTTCCATGAAGAAGAATTCACATTTATTGTTGAACAAAAAATGAACATTTATTATATACTATACAGTAGTTGTCATCACAAACCAGCATAACCAGACAAACCGTGAATCCTATCAAGAATTTCTTGTTACTGCCATTATTTCCATGTACAACAATCTATGGTACGTAAATTTACCAAATCCTGCATTCTCTGGTGTTCTGTTTTGCAGGTATGCTTCCCAACAAAAACTTTGCTAGGTCTTACTTTCAGGGGAGGCCTTATATTTAGCAATTCAGCAAAACCTCTGCTAGGTATTATTTTCAGGGAATGTCCTATTTTATTGTTCTCCTTGATTAATAGTGGCATCATTTCTTGGTGATATTCTTTATTGTCCCTCTTTAATGCTTTGATAAGTTCAATGAGAGATGACTGGTTGATGATAAAATGGATGCTGACCTTTTGGTGAAACTTGCCCTAGAAGATACCTGAATGTACCAAGAGCCTTCTTAAATATATAGAGCTGTACAAGAGCTGTACATTTCCAAGCACAAAAGATTTCTTTGCTATTATCTGGGAGGATCTCGGCAGAAAAGTGGCCTTAATTTTAGAGGACATCATGAGAATAGCATTAACAGCACAGCACTTTATCCCATTCCCTTGTTCCTTAGCTACAACTTGCACTATTCCTTTCCTTCTTGTTTACAGTTGGCCATGTTTTTACGACAGATGACACTATAGGTTATTGGGCACTGTGCTGAGTTCAAATTGTTATTTTATATACTCGTTTTATTTTGTATTGTACTGTCTGTTTATTGTCCCTTCAAGGAGATGGAGGCGGGGTACAAAGATAAAAGTTAATGTTATTATTTTTAACTGTATTTTGCTTCCTTCTAGATGTCTTATAAGGAGAACTTCAGATATTCTTTCAAAGTATCTGCCAGTGAAAATCGAACAGGTGGTGTGTTGCAGGTACAGGATGAAGGAGCAATTCAGAAATAGAGTACAGTCTTTTCACTTAATCATGTAGTATGGAGGATTCATCACTGTGTTGGAGACCTTGGCTAAAAAACAGGCATGCATTGTTTGTCATGCATTGTTAGAACTGAGCTTCTTCCTTCCATTCTTTTTATAGCCCTCTTTGGCACCTATGCAATTTTATTATAGGTGGAATTGTAGATTTTCCTATGGCCAAGTTCTCAAAGATTGTGAACATGATCATTGTCTTGTCTGATTAGGTTGACTCCCCTTCAGTCTGAGCTGTACAAACAGTTTCTGAAACAAGCAAAACCAGCTGAAGATCTGAAAGAGGGAAAGATTAGCGTGTCATCTCTCTCCTCAATCACATCTCTGAAGAAGCTCTGTAACCGTGAGTAGTTCTGTTGGTTTATTTTATTTAAATGATGATGAACGGACCCAAGAACCCAGAACATAATGCAGTGAAGGACCTACAAATGCCCAGAGAAATGTTCTTAGGTTGAAAAAGTATGGGTTGCTTATCTGTAACCATGTTTCTTTGAGTGGTAGTCTGTGAAATTCGCACATATGGATTTCCCAATGTGCTTGCGCAGATTCCGGAACATTCTAGAAGCTTTGAATACAACAAAATGGCAGAGGCCCCAGCCCATTCTCCCCATATACTATATAAGCCCGAGGGCTGGGTTACGCCTCAGTTCTTCTTTCCGCTCGACAGCAGATAGAGGGAACCTTTCTAGTAGCTCTTCCAAAATTTCTAACGGCTTGACTTTGGACTGTTTGACCACCGCTATAACCGCTTAACTCTAACGGCTTGACTTACCTGCTTTGACTCAGACTGCTATCGACCAACCGCCCTTCTCCAATCCTGACCTCGGACCGTTCACCATTCAGGCAGACAATGGCCACTTTATACTTTAAAAAGTGTGGGGCCTGTGGGGGGAAACTCCCCGATTCAGATGGGTACAGTATGTGCCTTTTGTGCCTGGGGGAAGGCCACATCCCCCAATCCTGTTCTATTTGCCAGGGCTTCATTCCACAGGTACGGTGCAACTGAGAGGCCCGACTCAAGACGGTCTTGTACGAGCAAGCGCTCGCGCCAGAACAGCCCCCCACGCTGGGAGGAGCGCGGGCAGATTAACGGAAATGTTCTTAGGTTGAAAAAACAGCGTGTCTGTGTTCACAGTTTTACAGTTTGGTCAGGGTCCAGCAGCCCTAACTACCTGTAAATGTGGAAGCCAACTGTATATGGATCAGTATGGAACATAGAAGTATTTGGGGTTTGAATGAAAGAGAAAATATAGATTCAGAGTCCTGCTCAGTCTTGCTGGAAGTTATTGTATTTGTTGATGCTGTTTGCATCAACAAATACATTATTGGAAAGAATGGTTTTGATCTAATGGACACCCTTCCACCTGAATGATTAGCGAGCTTGTCAATTGCAGGGCTATGCAGTGACTCTTGATCTTTTTTCCAGACCCTGCCCTCATCCATGACAAGTGTGTGGAGGAGGAAGAAGGGTTTGTGGGTGCGCTGAAGTTGTTCCCTCCTGGCTACAGCACCAAATCTCTGGAACCCCAGCTCTCAGGTAATTGTTGCTGCAGATATGATCTATAAGTTAGTAAGTGGATTTGTATTGAGAATTATGTCTGAAAACTTGTGTAATTCATTCACGCTGATACTTTTTTTTCCTTCCAGGGAAGATGCTGGTTCTAGACTACATTCTGGCAGTTACTAAGAGCACTAGCAATGATAAAGTAGTCTTGGTGTCAAATTACACCCAAACACTGGACCTCTTTGAGAAACTCTGCAGAAATAGGAGGTATGATGACGGAGATACATTTGTGCATATGTGAATAAGGTTGTGAGACTACTTTCTGTTCATTCTTCTGTTTGGATGTTTCAGAAGCTATGAGAAACTTATTTTTTTTCTTTTTCTGATTTGTTTTAAAAGTGATAATAATGCACCTTTGCTTAGACCACGTTTAACAAAGCCTTAAAATCTTACTTGGTGTTGTTTAACACTGCTGCCTAGATCTAGCAATATACAAAGGAAATGTGTATGTTGCAATGAAAACACAATTTAAAATTGTACTGTGCCAATTTACCATGTTTTTGTTAGATACTTGTATGTCCGTCTGGATGGGACCATGTCCATCAAAAAGAGGGCAAAAGTAGTGGAGCATTTCAACAGTGTCTCTGTAAGTAACATTTCTAGTTTCTGCTTCTGCTCTTAGATTTATTATTGTTCTTAGTCAAAGGACTTTTTAGGCTCATATGATTTATGCTAGTTAAGATAGGGAAGATATTTTCAGTATGTCTTCCAAATAAATATTTATAGCTTATACACAAAAAGTTGTCACTTCAGTTTGGATATATTTCATCCCATTTATAGGTGATAACACTCTTCCCTCCATATACCTGGGGGCATGCATGTAAAGTTTATAATGAAGATACATTGCCATTTTAAACAATTGTGCTTTATTAGTACCAGTTAGTACTTCTTCGATCTTGTTATGTGCTTTCATATATCATTATCTGTATCCTTAGTTGGTAATTAAACAGGTAGACAATATGACTCCACTTTACTTGTATATATATGTGGTTAGTGTAATAATCTCTTCTGAAAAGCAAGGAAATCCCAATATCTTGAGTCTGAAAGGACACTGCAAACATCAGATTGACTTTGTTATTGAACTTTAAAAGTAGTGCAGAGAAGCTTATTTTTCCGATTACTTCTCAAAGGCACTTAATTTCTTTGTTCCCACAGAGCCCTGAGTTCATTTTTATGCTGAGCAGCAAGGCTGGTGGTTGTGGTTTAAATCTCATTGGAGCAAACAGACTTGTGATGTTTGATCCAGACTGGAATCCAGCTAATGATGAACAAGCCATGGCCCGTGTATGGAGGGATGGCCAAAAGAAGACTTGCTATATCTATCGATTGCTCTCGGTAAGATCTGAGTTGGGTCCCATAAGCCTAAATCCTATTGGTTATATGGGTATTTTTGACTAGCAATGTCAAGGCGACTGTAGAAGTCACCTCCATCAGGGGATAATGATCCCAGATTTGTTTCTTACTGTGCAAAGACTTTGCGGTATCATGACATGCAAACATTTAAAATTATTTTCTTTCATTACAATCAAGTGTGTTATGATCAGAGGTTAGAGAAGTTACTTTTCAGACTACCTCCCCTGCTTACTTGAGAATCTTGGGATACATAGTCCAAAACAATAGTTTTTTAAAGCTTTCTTTATATGATCATGGACATCACCAGGCTGTGGAACTGTCTAAAACTTAAGTAGGAAGATTTGCAAGGTAAGCTGTATAGGTGTTCTTGAATCTTTATAAAAATACTTCCTTGTTTAAAGATGGAGGCAAGTAAAAATGTTTGGAGGATCTCCTCCTCCTTGCTTAGCAATTAATGCAAATACTTTGCTTCTTTCATCTAAGAAAGGTATAACCTCTTCTACATTTTTTAAGGGGCATGTTCAACAGATTTCATGAAAGCACATCACCTCACTTAATTTTATGCTTATAGACGGGAACTATTGAGGAAAAAATCTTCCAGCGCCAGACGCACAAGAAGGCTCTCAGCAGCTGTGTAGTGGATGAAGAACAGGATGTGGAAAGACACTTCTCTCTTGGAGAACTGAAGGAACTTTTCACACTCAATGAGACTACCACAAGTGATACCCATGACAAGTAAGTCTTGGAAAGCCTTTGGGGGACAATCTGCTTTATTATGTATGCAGAAGATGGGTGATGTGGGTGAAGAAGGCATGTGTTTGTGTGCAAATTTTGCTTTTGTACTGTTCTCCAGAAACAAATAATGCATGCTGTATACCAAGTGCAGGCAGCATCTTTCCACCAAGGGTAGAATCCAGTTTTTTTGGGACCTCATTTCAGTGATGCACATAACCAAAAATTAAGACCAAGAAACCTCACATTTTAGTTTAAAGTTCTTTTCTGCCAGTAACAAAGGCATGGAAAAGGAATTTAAGCCTTTTTAGAATTGCAGAAAGCCTTTATGAAAGTTGAGGCCCACAAAATGAAGGTGTGATTGGGAAACCCGAGAGAGCTGTATTTAGCCCCAGAGCCTAAGGTTCAATCTACATAAGGTTCATGACTTCCTGCTAACATATACACTCATGTATTGGAGTTAAAAGAATATAAGGGGCTATCATGTCAGTCTTGTGAAACATGACTTGAATCTTGCAGGGTAGGGATCAGATTGGCTCTAGACGTCCTTCGTTTGAACATTAAGTCCAATAAATTATTATCAGCCAATGTGGATAGTTTCCTAAACAGCTGTATAGAGTGAAACCCTGCAGATAATTCTAGTACTGTATATGCATAAATCTTTTGAAAGGAGACATAAACAGGCTGCTGTTTTGTTTCTTCGCCTAAGTTGTTACATCATGTTGCCTTTTAGACTAGGAAATATACATGGTTTCTAGAACAGGCTCAGATTTTGCCTAGACTTTTTCTACTGATGAGTACTTTAGTTAGTTTCATGAATGCAATTCTGCTGTCCATTTCCCATGATAGGTTCTATAGGTTTGCTCTTAAGTTGAATTTGTATGTAAGTTGGAACAGGTACATTTTTTTCTTTAGTTTTGGGTAGCATAGGGAAGGGTAAATACCCCTGTAATGTTTGCTTTGTTGCCTGTGTCCATGCTCAGAAGATTTTTACTTCGCTTTCTGTCCCTGTGATAATTGGATTTTGAAAAATTTGTATTGTTTTGGAAACAAGGATTAGACACCCTTTTCCCAGAGTAAGTTTTACAGGAGTGAATTTCCCGTCCTCTCATTTTTTATCTCACCCATTTGTAACTCAGAATTGTATGTAAGTTGGGTGCTTGTAATTCAAGGACTGCCTGTATAGAGTACAATTTGCATCTACTGTTTTGCTTTTCTAGCTTCATTAAGCATTTAAATTGTAACCCTCACAACTCAAATATGTAGTCTGGAATCAAGTTATGCAAAGTTTCTGGTGCTTGTAAATGCAAGATGCTCTTTGTTGCAGGATCAAGTGTCGTCGCTGTGTGAACGGCCATCAAGTCAGGCCACCTCCAGAAGGGTCTGACTGTACTTCTGATCTATCTCAGTGGAATCACTGTGCTGATAAACGTGGCCTCCAGGATACTGTCCTCAAGGCTGCCTGGGATGCTGCTGTCACCTTCACTTTCCACCATCATTCCCATGAGGAGCAGCGAGGAATTCCATGACTGTTGATTTCATCTTCTGAAGCTCAACTTATTTAAGAAAACGTATTTGCTACCACTATGCTGGTTATCTTCATCATTAAGATAAACAATCTCTTCACCAAGAATGTAGCAAAATAACTTTCTCTTCTGCATGATATATTACAGGCTACCTTTATAAAAGACAACCCTGACAAAAAAGCATTTGGCTACTGGATAGACTTGGTGAAGCAGGCTCTTACAAATACCAGTTCTTGAAATAAAAGTTTGTCTTTTAGCATCCATGTACTGAACATTTCCAACAGGAAAAAGATTATACATATTAAACAGTGCCTGATGGATTGCAAAAGGCCCTGGTGTGAATGGAAAAAATGATGCACCCTCCTCCCCCATATCAGTCCAGTTGATTGCCACTTCCATAGAAAAAAAAGTCTGAAAAGTTCTAATTATACCTGTCTAATCATTTTGGAAAGCTGTGTCCCTCTTAACTTATTTGTTAAGGCAGATTAATATATGAACCAATTTTAATCAGATATACCATAAATTTTACATTAAAATCATCCTTGGTAACCTCCTATCAAAATTACTGTTACAATTTTTTGTTTTCTACAATAAAGTCATAATTAAAATTAAATTGTGTTCAACATGGTTTGTTTGTAGTGGGGAGCAATATAAAAGAGCTATTTAAAAACAAGACTGAATGTAACATATGTAAGTTGAAGGGAATAAGAGACTGAGGAGCTTTCTTTTCCATATGTAGGAAGCTGAATTATGTTCCAAATTTCACTCATACAGAAGCTAAACTGACTGTATGTGTGTTCATCTGTGATGTTAGAATTTATCCCCTGGATTATATTATAAAGTCTGAAAAACTAAACTTTTGCTTTATCAAGAGGTATGTTTATTTTTCTTCAGTTGGCTAGAAGAGACTGGAAATCTAAATAAATCACTAAGCAGCTTTATTACAAGATAATGTCCCATAAGTGTGCTTTACATTACACTGATGTAGTCCGCAAAGGCCTGAGATGAGTCCCACGTGTCACTGACTACGCTGCACATTGCTTTCAAACGCCGAATGGCGTCTTGTGCAGTTGCAGCATCTTGGTCCAGCCAGTTCTGATAGAGGCACAGTTTCATAAACTTGATTTGTTCTCTGCATTGCGTTAAGTAACTCTCCAGCTTCTTGGCAAACTCCAGGAGCCCATCAGGTTTTATACAGTTGGAGCTGTAAGAGAATGTTAAGGTGATGATTGCTGCTTACAAAGAGTGACTGTAAGGTTGCGGGAGTGTAGCCACAACAAATGCCAAACTTGCATACACACTCTGCCACCTGGAAGACGCGAGAGGTCTCACCATGTTTTTAGGTCCAGGAGAGACTTTAAAAAAAAGTGGACGTTGCTTCCTGTTATTAGAAAGGGAAGGGGAGAAGATTACCCCACTGGCCCTCATGGACCTTTTGAGTCCCACTTGCATCCCATGGGCTTTTTTGCCAACCTCCTTCTAAAGGCTGCTTTTGCAGAACTGTCAATCTGGAATTAAATCCATTTCAATCAGTATTGTTGTCATTTCATGTACACAAGAACTAAAACAGAAGTTGTGAAGTATTTTTATTGTTTTAAGTAAACAAAAACTATTTGGCATTTGTTGATTATATCAGTTTTCAATCCCATTCTTGAGATATTCAGTAAGCCCTGCTGCCTGCCACTGTACATAGTTAAATGGGAGATACCTTGCGTACTTCCAGTTCGCATAATCACAACTTAAACATTCCTGTTCTTTGAAAGTTCCCAAATTTATTAGAAAGCATGCCTAGACACCACTATGAAGATGAAGAAACTTTCAATAGGCCGGAATAAACGTGTGCAGAATCACTAGTCAGGCTTAGGTTACAGAAATGTATCCCGAACTATGATCATCATCTGGATCATAGCTCAAGCATGCCTAGATAAGGCAAGCAACAATAGCTGGAAAATTAGGGTGAATGATTCCGCAAAGCACTATTCAAAAATGATGTGTGGCACAATAAAATGTTTCTATTTAAAGGTTTGTAAAATGTATACAGCCATAGCTACAAGACTATGCACAAGTGAGCTATGATGAATCAGAGCAGTTATTTCCGATTAAACTTTTTTAGAGTTGTCTTGTAAGAAACTAATATTTTGTTAGCCTCTGCGCTTTGACTCTCAGACTGGGCTGATTCCAATGACTATTTGTAAGAGGGCTGCTCCTATAATCAAAAGTAAATTTCCTTCCTTTCTACTGAAGTCATGTTTAATTTGTTTTAAAGATACAGCCTTTGACAGATTTGAATTATTTGAGTTACCTTGCAGAACAGTAATCACTGTGTGAATACTGTGATTTTTGGAATCTACTTATATTGCTGGAGGAAGCAACCTCAGGCATCATCTTCCCTCTCCTCATACCTTCATATGGCAGGTAGGCATCAGAGGAAAGAATCTGCTGAGATAAACATTGCTACTGACTTACATATCTATCTTGCGGATCAAAAAATAAAATTCTATGCAGTAAATGTTCACCCATCTTTTGTATGTTCTGATCAGAGAAATCATGGCTTTACAATGGCTTCTCTGAACCACATATATTCTGGATTGATTGGGGAAATTACTTTACTGTCTGCTGAAAATGGAGATAAAAGCATATGCCCAGTAACAGGGTTTAATGTTGAACATAAATTATTTAGATATGTCATACACGTCTTTGTAAGTGATAAGGATTTGGTAAGATCATGTAGCATTTCTGAGAAATCCACAGCAGATTCATTCTCTTGCAAATAGACATCTTTGTTTAAAAATAACTGATGAGAATATCAAGTGAAGCTATTTCACTGCCATCCTTTTTATCCCACATAAAAGTGACTATAAAAGTTCTAGGTTTTAAGAAAGGTTAAACATACCTCACATCCAAGTGACAAATGGAAGATGATGAGTCTTCAGAAAAAATGTCAGCCAGTGCCACCAACCTGTGATTTCCTAAGAATGAGAGGAAATATAATATGTGCAAACTATGGACACTAGAAGGAAAATATGAATAAGGCAAGTCAAGAAAAACAAGAGAAATACTGAGAACCAACTGCATGGCAAGCAAAATGTTTTTGTCATATCAACCTTATTTTGTTTGGATGTGAGTAAACTAACAGCAAGGTTCTGCACAACAATCTTCAAATAATAGGGATTAAAATACTCTTGATTTTGTAACCAGATGAAACAATTCTAAGGAAAAGATTTTTGAGTTACCCAGTTCAATGTTTTCCCCAGAAGATTATTAATTTTATTTATATTTTTCCCCGAAGACTGGGACTCAAGGTGGCTTACACATCAAAAAGATATAATAAATATACAAAAACCACGTTATAACTGAATTAAACTAAACACGATATTAAAACACGAAATATTTTTAAAACAATAAAGGTTAATACAATAAAGCATACATAGCTCTTTTCCAATTCTAAAACCTTTTCTGATTTAAAGTTTTGGCCTGCTGAAGGAAGGACATTGAGGAGCCATTTTAGTCTTTTTGGGTTGGGGGGGGGGGGGGGGGGAAGGAGGTCCAACATACAACTACTGGAAAAGCTCTCATGTTCCTAGTAGCTGTGCTTGTGAAGGTGGCGGTACCTAGAGAAGGACCTCTCTTGTGGATCTCTGGTTCTGAGCAGACTTATATTGTGATACGCAGTGTCAGACAGCTTAGGCCTAAGCTACATTGAGGAAAGATGCAAGGTGATACACCATTCTTCCAAGAGAATAGGACAAGTCTTAATTGGCACTGAAGATGAGACAGTAGCCTTGGTTAGGAGGTGCAAAGCAATGTGAAACACAGAGGAAGGAAGGCTCCTACCCCAACAATATCCATCTGCAACCTAAACTGACATATTGCTTGCTTAATAAAAAGAATACCTCTGTAACCTTATCTGGAGAGGGAACCTGGCTTATTTCCACTGAATTGACAAATGACACCGGGAAGTGTGCTTTGTGTGTTCCTGTATGGCTGCCCCTGTGGTCTCTTCCAACTACATGATTCTATAAGTGATTCATGCTCCCAACTGGCTCCTATCACCACTTTTATTATCAGCCCATCCCAGAAGTATCTTCCCGATCAATCATTCCATGTAGCTTTTACATGTCAGTTTGCATTTAAAATAATTTATTTTCCTCTTTTCTCCTGGTTCCTTCTTCCTTTTGTTTTACAATGATATGCCAACTGGGCTTGAAAGATGGGAAAAGAAGTAACATCAACCAAAATTCTCATCAGACTAGGCTAGGCTTTTAATGATAGAGTCCTTGATCAGAAAGGACAAAAATAAATTTTAGTGAATACATTTATTTGTTTTACATACCCAGCCTATTTCCAGGGAGTTTGAGGCTCTTCAGTGATGTGTTCTTTTTCACAACATTGATCATTTCAGACAGAAATTCAGCAGTACAGTTCTCAAATAGCCGGCAAAAGGAAAAGGTGATTTCTATTATAAGATAAGACCCAAAGCAAAAACACATTGTTTCCTCTTTTCTGGGCATTGAATGCCAAATTAGTGTCATTCAATGCATTCTGGAATAGTACCAAAAATTAAAGAGCACAGTGATACCCTATGAGTTTATCTTAAAAGTATGAACAAATACTCCGTTTTCATTCTGGCTTTCTAAGTTGAAAGCAAAGTTGTTGCCATGCCAGTCCCACGTAAGGATAATTTGAGACTTAACCTGTACTCCCAAAACGCAGTCCAACACTCTAACCCAAGACAGGAATTGTGCGACTCTCCAGATGCTGGTTTGCAACCCTAAGCATTTGTCATTGACTATGCTGGCTAAGGCTCTTAAGAGGTACAATCCAACATACAGTTCCCACCCACTCCAACCACTATACTAGCTCTGGAACAGTCTCCAAGACAGAACTGACAATCTTCTCCTGAACTAGTTTTCTTAATTGTACATAATCGTGATTTCTTATAAAACTGTAAGCAGTCTGAGGCAGGAGCACGAGTAAGTTTAATATACCTTGAAGAACAGGGTCCTGTAGCAGTAAGAGGACTTCTTTTGAATGACCCGAAAGATTGATGTCATGAAAGCTTAGCCTCTTCAGGCCTGGACTACATTCTGCGTGACAAACAAGATTTTAAGAGAAAAAGCTTGGACTGTCTGGTTAGAAGTTTTTCTCTTCAGCACCATGCATATTGAATACATTCACAACCTCAAAATTTAGAGGGTTTTTACAGTTTCTGTCTTGCCTACATTTTACCCAATAATCTCTGATGCTGGACTGACAAGTCACAGATGTTAATACATCTTGTCATAATTACTACTATAACGGTCAAGCTGTTCTGCAGTCGAAATGGCTTCCATCATACCTTTGAGGGCACAAAGGAGAAGTTCAACCTCCTGTGGACAGGAAATGGAAACACTGTCTAGAGAGAGACTCTGCAGAGACCTGGAAGATTTCAATACTGGCACCAGGAGACCCGTTTGAAGAGGTTCCCTGGGAAATCGGATCTCAAGATGTTCTAGTTGGCTTTCTAGATAAGACAAAGAGAAAATAAAGACTCTGTAGTTTTGAATAACTGCAAATCATGCTTTGGGAAACTTTTTGAAACAATTCTTTTAAAGTAGACTTAGGTTCCAAATCAATTTTTCCTCACAGTTATAGCAATTTCCTCAATTCCAGCAGATGTTGAAGGTCTAGAACAAACAGGATAAAATTCCTCCTATATTTGAGGGCACACAGTACAGAAATACACTGAAATGCTGAAGTAAATTACTGCTCTGTACAAAGATTGGTAGAGATGCTCCCAAGGACTGCTTTGTAGATATGCAGAACATTTGAATTATAGCTCACTTTGCATATGAAAACCCATGAAATAAAGAATTATACTAAACAGTCAGACCTGAAATATAGAAAAGGCTTAGACAGTTGAGGCTACAAGGATAAATGCAAAATCTAGTATATTTTATTAGACCAAGCAAACATTTGTGAAAGCTTCTGAGATCTCTACCTCAATTTAAGTTTTCCAATGAAATTTTGAGATCTCAGAAATATGTATTTACTATGCCTTTTTGGTTGGTCTACAGATAAATTCCTACAACATAGAATAAGAAAACACAAGCAAATGTAAAAAGCATTAGCATTAAACTAAGCTGCTGCAATAAATCTCAAAACTCACCCCAACCATCACAGTGACTCCTGCAAATAGTACTTGCTAGATAGGGAGCTGGCTTTGACTTGGTCAAATAGTTGTCCGCCTAGCCTAGTAATGTTTTTGGCATTCCTAGTTCTTCTGCATCTATTATCTCAGCCTAGACATTGAATCTTCTGTATCTAAAGTATATGTTTGACTACAGAATTATGTCTCTTTCTGCTTTCAGAAGGAATAAGTTTTAGCCAGGTGACAAGCTACAACTGGTGGATTATTGATTTTCCCCCACCAAGGAAAAATACGCACAGGTATTTAGAATGCAATAATTCTTTGGTTTTACTTGGAAGCCTAATTTTAATTGTTAGAAGAAACCGCTATTTATGGGAAGAATTCAAACCATGTTGTAATTGCACCATGATAGCAGCCATAGACATATGGTTCTAAACTAACAGAGGAACATCTCAAAAAAAGTCACACCTAAATAAATTATACATACTGGAACAAGAGTCACATTTTATAGTGCCCAACTGGTGATGAGTAATCTTTTACCTGGAATTGCTTCTTGTAAGGACAATGAGCCCAGGTTCTCTTCCAGCTTGCTCCATTCTGCAGTAGTTTTGAGATCAAAGCCAACCAAGAGTGTTTGAAGCAACGGAACAGCACTCAAAAAGGAATGCACAAGGTTCATGCACGGGACATATGAGAACATGTCACTAATGCATACCACGCGGAGGCTGTAACCACTGTGCTGGGAGAGTGTCCGGAGCCCAGAGAGGATACTCAAAATCCCGGGGCCTAGGCCTGGAACCAGAGTTTAGAAGACAGAAATAGAAACAGAGCAAGATTACTTTACCTGAAACAGATGCACACCTTATACACAGTTTCAAAAGAGGCACTGGCACTTGAAGATAGCAAACTACTTGGTCTGTATGACTGGATTATAGAACTCTTACAAATGTGATGCATTTGGATAGACTAAATCACTAGCTGTAAACTGAGAATGGATTAAGCTACAATTTCTCATGATCAGTGTAACACTATACATCCTTAAAGCTTAGCCAAATTTTACATGAATATTTGTCAACCATAAAATAAGATACTGGGCATGGTGGAGAGAAAAAATCACTTTGCCTTTGTTAGGGGAATATCTTGCCATGAATACCACCTGCTGAGACAACCCAGAACATTGCAACGTTTTAGCACTTACTTTACAACAGGGGCATGGAAGATATGGCACTCTACATGTTTTTAGTCTACTAATACGAACTGGAGTTAAACAACATCTGGATGGCCACAAATTCTTCACTTCTAATTTAGAAGGCACAATATTGCTAGAAACACCTATATACAAATGTTTGGTTAACTGCTTACCATTTAGGGTAAGAACAAGCTTTTCCAAGGACACCCAAGAACTTAGCAGGTTACCAAGCATCTGGCACATATTCCTGGTCAGAGGGATAGAGAATACTTCCAGTGTGGACACGCTTCTGAAGTGCCCTGCTGTCCTCAGAGAGGGGATCACAAGAGGTTGGCCTCCCTCTGCCCAATCCATACTGCTACCACTAGCCACTTCTGCTGAGAAGGGGGAAGAGTTAGCAGGAGTCTTCCACTCCTCTGTTTTTCTTCTTTTGCTATATAATCCCCTTTCCTGCTCTTCTCTTGCAACTGCAAAAACAAAATCATAAAGATCTTCTGAGCCTTCGGTCATTTTGCCGGATTTCTGATGGCAGCCCTTTGTTGTTGCAGTTTTGTGCTGCTTCTGAACTCTTCCTGAAGGAGAACCATGTTGGAAGGTGGAAAGGTTCTCAGCATTACAGCTTCCTGAACATGTACTGTACTGTGCCGTACTTTGGCAAGAACTGCTGTCCAATTTGAAATTCGGTGGGTCTTGAAGATTCTCACTGCTAGTTCTCGCCAAACTATCATGGCTTCCAAATTCTGCAACTGATTCTTGAGACACAAGGGACAACATGTCCTCATTTCTCAGGTCATTATCACTACACTGGTCAGCTGAGCTATGAAGTAGCTTGTCTGAATCCTGAGACAACATAAGCTCTTGATCTAGGGCTTGTCTCTGTTTTGCAGATTTCTCTCTGCACAGATGACAAAGGTTTTCTTGGTTCATTGGTTTTTTTCCGGGATGCCAAATTCCAGCACTCATTTTCAGAACAAGGGCTAAAAGAACCGGATCAGGATCTGGCCAAGAGGACATTGATAAATGATTCACAACTCCATGATGGATTAGGCGATGAAGGAACAAACTCAACTGGTGCCTGGTGGACAAACTGGAGGAGAGGAGGTGATGAAACGTCAGGGATCTGAGCGACACTGCCAAGCTTTCTAGAACATCCTGATTGTGTTTTGCCATGAGCTCTGAAACACTCTCGAGCATATTGTAGATGGTAAGCTGGGTAACATGCCGAGAAGTATAAAGCAAGGGCAAAAAGGAAGGGTCATTCAGGCGCTGGTGTGAAGACACATCCAAGATCCCACGCAACACATTTGAGAAGAAAGTTTCAAGGAACTTTCGCCTCCAACACTTGATATTCTGCAATCAGAGAAAACAAAATTACCAAAAATGTCTTAGCAGCAAGCCCTTACCTGTGTTCATTCTGGAAGAAACCTAACTAATTCCAATTGGGTAAATTTGTGCATAGAAATGCCAGTTAAACAATGGTGGGCATGCTAAAGAGCAAATTTTGTTCCATTCGTTTTCATCATGGTCCCATAACTAAGGAATGCTCTTTTACAGCAAGTCTATTTGTTTTTCCCACACCCAATTTTAAATGGGTCTCAAAAGACGTGGCTGTTTTTTGGCTGCTTTAACTTGCATAATAGTGCTGATCTTTGATTTAGTTTTAACTTGCGGCTAAAGGTTTGATTAAGTTAAATTTATTTTTATTTGGGCCTGTAAATTAGCTTGAGAAGGCCTTTACATTGAAAGATGGAATAATTGTTTTTTTTTTTTTTTTAAGTATGAGTGATTTCAGCAGGCAGTCAAGGAATGGGGCAAATATTTAATCTGCTTACCACTGTGAAGTTACACATGTTTAAGCTTCTAAAGCAGGTGTGTCAAATGGTAGCCTTCCAGATTTTACTGTATCTCAACCCTCATCAGCTCAAAACATGATGTCTAATGACGAGCAATATAGGAGTTGTAGTCCAGCATCTGGGGAGCCCCGTAACATGACATAGAAGGACAAATTTGGCTCACAGGCTTGGATTTGACATATGTATTCTAAAATTATAACTAAATAACAGGCCCAGAAGCATCACAAAGGAGTTTGGATTTGGATCTGTTGTGTGCAAGGCTGGTTAGGTCATGACGGCACACAGAACTCTTGGTCAGTTTTGTCACAACAGACTAATCTGACTATCATTGTAAAAATGGGCAAGATTATGGCTTGTTTTGAAACAGAAACAATTAGTTACATGTAACCACACAGGCACTGATAAGTAAAGAGCATTAGAAAGAGTGGTAATATCTCTGAATGAAAATAGAAGCCTACACTGATTGCCCTCAGTAAATGTAACATTTCTTGATATATTGTAGTTTTACAGCAGTATTACAGAACTTGGCAGAGATTAATGACCAAATTGGATATTAATGAGGGAAGCCTGGTCTAATCAAGACAGTCAGTTATGTGTATGCAAGTGAACCCACCTCTAATCTAGAAGGTCTTGTTTTGATGATTTCAAACCAGAGTTTGCACCATATAGGTTGGGTTGAGAGTCCTGAAAAAAATATAGCACTTTTTTTTAAATAAAAAGGACTATGTTGCAGTTGGTTTTATAAAAATATGAACTACTATAAAACTTGATTTATAACACATTATGATTTTACTTCTCCACCTGATTAAGGGTAAATCCCATTTAATTCAATGAGATTCCCTTTTGAGTAGTCACACATATGTCTTATTCGGAGTACGCATCAACACTAGGCTGAAATCCTTTATCTGGCTGTTAAATGCCACCAAAATCAATGATACTTACTTACTGCTGAGTTGAAATATATAGGATCAAGCATTCAATACCTAACAACAGTTGTTCATCTGCAGTCTGGTAAGATTAATCATAAAATACCTGTTTCAAATTTAGACTGAACATTTGACATGCAAATTATTTGTAGAACTTCTGTTGCCTCCTTTTCTTCTCACTTTCACAGTCAATCTCTCTTTCTCTCTCTATTTATTTATTTCAGCGGTAGTCATGTTGGTCATGCAGCAAAATATGACAAAATCCAAAATTCACAAGCAATGACACATTAACTGAGTCAAGCACAAAACATAAAATACTGTGTGTAAACTTTCATAGCTTTCCTGGATTTCCGGATACCAAATTTGGCTGCAACAGGGCAATCCTAAACATTGGAACATGATTCTTTTGAGTTCTTCTAGCTCTAACAAAGGTAAAACTCATTATGGGACAATTTCACTATATAGAACCTACAATTTCCCAGATTAACCAGTACAGAGACTCATAGAGAAATTCAATGCTTCTCTACCTAAGAAAGGAGCAGTTAGCTGAAACATGACAGGAACAGCTGGATCTCAAGAGTACTTTTCTGTTGCTGAAGTTGAAATTTTATTACTGTGTCTTTTATTGTTCTTTGCCTCAGTCCTCACATGGCTAATAAGGACAGGGACCTGCTTTGAAATCCCTCAATAGCATCTTAGCTGACATCTCAAACAGAATGCCTGTGACTAACGATATCAACATTTTGCTCCTACATGATTTTTGACACCTTTGCCTGATGATGAAGCCACTGAAGTTCCAAAAGTTTGCAAACTGTACTTTAGGCTTTGAAGTTGGCTTAATAAAGGTGTAACTACATTTCAGTTTTACAATGTATGCTATTCTGTTATGCACAAGACCTGACGCTGAGACATGTAGTACGGCATCATTTTGAAATCCAAAAGGAGGAAGACAATTTTATCAGTAACTACAATGTTAAGCATTATTTATCTTTCCACTATCACGTCTTCCAAAATAACTGACCTTTCTTCACAGCAGTCGCCTCAATTCGCTCCAGATAGTATATGTTAAGAAGAGGCAAGATGCCCTGTAGTATTGGACCTGGAAGTGCTTTTGTGGAGAGAAGACAAAGACAAAGTTCAGTCATTGACACACACACAAAACAGATACAGATGCATTTGCATTTTCATCCCTGTGAAAATCTATTTTATTGTGTTCAACATAATTAAACTGTTTAGGACATACTACATAAATAAACCTCCCTTGAAAAAGAGTACATATGCACGATCCCACATCCATGGGGGATATGTTCCTGGATTTTGTGTGGATTCTCCAAACTGTGGATAAAAGTGACAAACAACAGAGGTAGTGAGATGAGGGTGCAGTTTGCATAGGAGGCCCTAAGAGAATAAGTGAGACCAGTTCAATGGATGCAGGAGTCATATAGTCGTTCCAACCTGTTTGTAGTTTTGACGTTTGCAGATTTGACTATTCATAGATTAGATTTTAAATGTTCTCTCTAGGGGTCCTTCCACACAGCCATATAACTCAGAATATCAATACAGATAATCCACAATATTTGCTTTGAACTGGAATATCCGAGTCCACACTGCCAGATAATGCAGTTCAATGTGGATTGTATACAACTGTGTAGAAGGACCCTGGGACTCTTTAGGTTCTCCGGTGTTACTCTCTGATCAACTTCCTCCAGTCATGCTGAAAGGTCTAGAGATTTCTTGGGAGAACACCTTTCTATGGCTGCAACCATATTGTAGAATTAATGTAGTTTGACACCACTTTAAACTGCTATGGCTCAATGTTATGGAATCCTAGGAGTTGTAGTTTGAAAAGGAGCTAGCACTCTTTCGCAGAGAAGGCTAAAGGCTTCACAGAACTACACCTCAGACAATTCCAGAGCATTGAGCCATGGTTGTTAAATGGTGTCAAACTATATCAATTCTACAGTGTAGATGCACTCTAGGTTTTCCAATGCAATTCTGTGGTCATCTTCCTGCAGAGATTGACCACAGAGTCATGCTGGAAGACACAGATATTTGTAGAGGGATGTTCTCTCAGGTTAAAAAGAAAAAGAACAACTTATTTATTTGCATTGTGTTGGTGGAGGCTTTCATGGCTGGAATCACTGGGTTGCTGTGAGTTTTCTGGGCTGTATGACCATGTTCCAGAAGCATTCCCTCCTGACGTTTCACCCACATCTATGTCAGGCATTCTCAGAAGTTGTGAGGTCTGTTGGAAAACTATGCAAATGGGGTTTATATATGTGTGGAAGGTACAGGGCGGGAGAAAGAACCCTTGTCTGCTTGAGACACGTGTGTAGTGCAATTGGCCAGCTTAACATTGAATGGTCTTGCAGCTTCAAAGTCTGGCTTCTTCCTGCCTGGCAGAATCCTTTGTTGGGAGGTGTTAGCTGGCCCTGATTGTGGGAGCCCTGTGAAATATGGAGGAATGACTTACTGTCTTTACCTTCATGCCACCTGTCAACAACATGATTTTCAAAGGATTTTGTTAAGCAAATAATCCCGCAAAAGTAGTTTTGCCAATTCTGTCCTCTGAAATAGAGCCTGGTACTTCTTGGCGGCCTCCCATCCAAGTACCAACTAGCGGTAACTCTGCTTAGCTTCCAAGATCAGGCAGGATCTGGTGAATTTTGGGTATTTCAGCCTGGTGTGGTGAGGAATACCCAAGGCCGAATCCACCTGACAAACTCTCCAGAGCAGTGGTTCTCAACCTGGGGTCCCCAGATGTTTTTGGCCTACAAATCCCAGAAATCCCAGCCAGTTTACCAGCTGTTAGGATTTCTGGGAGTTGACGACCAGAAACATCTGGGGATTCCAGATTGAGAACTAGTGCTCCAGAAGATCTCCCAATGTCCTTAGAAGAATTTCAAAGGACGAGAAAGAGGTTGCCTTATGACAGTTCAGTTCCACACTGTAGAATGGATGCAGTTTGGCACCGCTTTCACTCTGTCGTGGCTCAATGGTATGGAACCGTTGGAGTTGTAGTTTCACAAGATCTGTAGCCCTCTCTGCCAAAAAGGGCTGTGGCCTCGCTGAAACACAACTCCCAGGATTGCAGAGCCATGAAGGTTAAAGTGGTGTTAAACTGCATTAATTCCAGAATATAGATCAGGCCTGGGCAAACTTGGCCCCTCCAGGTGTTTTGGACTTCAACTCCCACAATTCCTAAATGCCAGTAGGCTGTTAGGAATTGTGTGAGTTGAAGTCCAAAACACCTGGAGGGGCCAAGTTTGCCCAGGCCTGATATGGATGCATCCTGTGTGTGTTATTTTGTCCTTTTTCCCCCTTCTTACCCCAAACCTCTTTCTCGACTCGTCCCATGATGGAGCTGACTCTCTTCCCACTGAGCTGGAAAAGGCTGAGAGGCCTTTGCTCAGAGGCAGCAGCAACCTCCTCCTCAGACTCGGCCTCCATGATGGCCCAGGCGCTAGCAAGCTCCTGGAAGAACTTGGCTGGGTGACGCCATCTTGGGAGGGTCCCTCATTGTTAGGTAGAGGCGTGATGCGGCCGCCATATTCAGGAGGTCGGAACTGGTCGGCCATCTTGGTAGAGTCGGACACTTCGTCTTACGCCGGCGAATAAGGAAAGGGGAGGAGCCACCTTAAGAAGGTCGACCGGAAGCGGGTCTCGGAATGGGGCGGGATATCCGTTGGAGTGTGCGTGGGATGACCCTTGAGCGTCCTTCTGAGGCTTGAATTAAAGATGGGGAGGCAGGACGAGTCCGCGCTGGAGGGACGGAGCGGGGACCCTGAGGTAAGCTCCGCTTTCTCTGAATCAAGAAGCAGCGAGGTCTATCCTTTCCCTTCAGGAGACATCAAGTCTTTTATTTCCTTCTCTGATAGCCACTCACCCTCGCCTCTGCCACCTTCGGGCCTTCCTTCCTTGTTCTCCTTGCAGCTCTTCCTATAGATGCATCTATACCAGGCATGGCCAAACTTCAGCCCTCCAGGAGTTTTGTACTTCAACTTCCTCAATTCCTAATAGGCGGTAGGTTGGGTTGCTGTGAGTTTTCCGGGCTGTATGGCCATGTTCCAGAAGCATTCTCTCCTGACGTTTCACCCACATCTATGACAGGCATCCTCAGAGGTTGTGAGGTCTGTTGGTGTTTATATATCTGTGGAATAATGTCTAGAGTGGGAGAAAGAACTCTTGTCTGTTTGAGGTAAGTATGAATGTTGAATTAGCATTGAATGGCCTTGCAGCTTCAAAGCTTGGCCATTTCCTGCCTGGGGGAAATCCTTTCTCCCACCCTGGACATTCCACAGATACATAAACCCCACTTGACTGTAGTTTCCAACAGACCTCACAACCTCTGAGGATACCTGTTATAGATGTGGGTGAAATGTCAGGAGATAATGCTTCTGGAACATGGCCGTACAGCAACCCAGTGATTCCAGCCATGAAGGCCTTTGATATTACAGCCAGTAGGCTGTTAGGAATTGTGGGGGTTGAAGTCCAAAACTCCTGGGTGGCCCAAGTTTATTTATTATTTATTTATTTAAAGCGTTTATATTCCGCCCCTGGTGGTGGGTTAAACTGCCTCTGGTGGTGCAGCAGATTAAACCGCTGAGCTGCTGAACTTGCCGACCGAAAGGTTGGCAGTTCGAATCCGGGGAGTGGAGTGAGCTCCCGCTGTTAGCCCCAGCTTCTGCCAACCTAGCAGTTCGAAAACATGAGAGATGTGAGATGAATAGGTATCTCTTCTGTGGGAAGGTAACCTATTGTAGAAGTGATTTGGTTTGACCCCACTTTAACTGCCATCGCTCCATACTAGGGATTCCTAGTATAGTTTGCCCTCTTCAGCAGAGATTGCAAAACTACAGCTCCAGTAATTCCATAGCATTGAACCATGTGCAGTTACAGTGACGACAAACAGCCTTCGTTCTATACTGTAGATGCACCTGAAGACTCAGGGGTGCTTTATAATTTCTTTCTTCTGAAATATAGTCTGCAGCACCAGACATTTGTTGATTCCCCACCCACATGCTAATCAAGGCATACCCTGCTTAGCTTCCAAGATCATATAGGTTCTGATGAATTTAGGATACTTAGATGACCCTCCCTCCTTACATGAGAGTATATCCCATTCTCCTTCAGTGTTCAGTGGACACACTGGATTGGTTTGTCCTCCCACTGGTTATTATGCTCACTTCTATTCACTCTCTACCTAAAATGACTTACTCAGAGCAAAGGCCAATGATTCTTCCAGCTCTATATCCCAGGTTTTCTGTTTATCCCAGATTATCTGGCAGTGGGAACTCATATAATCAATTTTAAAGCAGAAAATCTGGGATCATATCATGGGATATAGGGCCTGTCTGGAAGGGCCCATACTTCCTGGGAACTATGTGTATAGGAGTGTGTCATCAATGGTTGCATCTACACTGTCGAATTAGTGCAGTCCTACACCAGTTTAATGGTCATAGCCCAATCCTAAGGAGTCATGGTATTTGTTATTTGGTGAGTGACAGCGCTCATTGGACGAGAAGGATAAAGACATTGTAAAACTAAAAGTCTCATGATTCCATAGCATTGAGACACAGTAGTTAAAGTGGTATCAAACTGCATTGATTCTACAGTGTAGATGCCTTCAGTGATAGTTTCTTATTCTCTCACTGGTAGATTGGGATGAGCTGGAGGATAGGCCTCAGACAGAGACGAACCAATTTACATTCATACATAAATGGACTAATGCACTAGCTAGCCCCATTGAGCACCTTATAACTGATCATGGCAGGAGACAAATTACTTCACTGAAATCTGCTTTACTCCAGTGGTTCCCAACCACTGATAAGCTGGCTGGGATTTTTGGGAGTTGAAGTCCAAAACGCCTGGAAGCCCAAAGGTTGGAAACCACTATTTTACTCAGATGCATATAAATATTCTAAACAAATTCTGTGGGGTTTTTTTTAATTTTAGCTTTTTCATCACTACTTGCTTCTCCTTAATATTTATATTAAATCCTCTAGTTTCATCATTACTGTATTTATCATGCCCTACCCCGTCCCACTTTTCATAGAGATATTAACTTCTTTTGTGTGTGAACCTATATGCTCTGATTTTCAAATTGATTTCCCATTACCATTTTATGGGTTTTAGGTACTTTAAATCGTCTTTCCTACAATAATTATGACTTTGTAGTGTATCTACTGTACTTTGAAAAAACATTCTATGCAATATCCCTTTCAGTACTGTTTCTGTTTATCTTTGCATTTTTTCTGATTTAATTCACATGATCTTTTGAAAGCCATTATATTTGTATTATATCCCAGGTTAGGTTTCTACTTACAGCCTGGCCTGCAAAAATGTAAATTTTATATTGGTTTTGAAAATCAGCTTGCATAAATATGAGACAAGTATCTAGGAATTAAAAAAAATATTTTCTGTACTAAGCAAATATAAAACATGTGTTATAATAGAGAACTATAGTATTTAACAAAAAAAATTAAAAAAGCTTTTGAGTTGGAAAGATTAACTGTTTACAAGAAACGTTGCCCGGGGGACGCCCGACTGAATTCACTCAGTCTTCGAGGAGGCTCTTTCTATGTCCCCCATAGACATTTATCCTGTCTGGCACAAGTCTGCCCATGCGAAGCAGGTGGCCATAGCACTGAACAAAACATGCAGAATAATCACAGGATGCCTTAAACTTACACCTGTTGATAAACCCTACAAGTTAGCCGCCATTGCCCCTCCTGACGTGCGACTGGAAGTTGTTGCTAACTGTGAGAGGAATAAGGTCGAACATTGTGAAAGCCACCCACTGCATGACTATCAGCCTCCTCCCACCAGACTCAAATCAAGGAAGGGCTTCATGAGAACCACCACTCCTCTAGTTGTTCCCCCAGCAACAGCAAGAGTGTCCCTCTGGGTAGCTAAACCAGGCAATTCTAACTGGATGGCCCCCCATGAGGGTCTTCCTCCAGGGGCAAACCAAGAATGGGCAACTTAGAAGTCCCTAAACAGACTCAGAAGCGGAGTGGGCAGATCAAAAGACAACTTGGCAAAGTGGCACTACCTGGAGGAATCCTCCACCTTGTGTGGCTGTAGAGCAGAACAAACAACTCCTCATATGTATGCTTGCCCACAATGTCCTGCCTCATGTACAGAGGAGGAGTTGTTTAAAGCTAGGGACAATGTGGTTGCTGTTGCCTGCTTTTGGTCTAAAACTATTTAGCTGCTTGTGATTTCTTTTATTTCATCACTTTTTAAATTTATTTATTATGCAATGCTTTTGACACAAAATAAAATAAAGCAAAAATGGAAATAGTTGACATAATTGTTGGTGTAGCTATGACTGGGTGTATTCTCATTGTGTAAATGTAAGCACACTTGTAAGTCCATTCTGATTTTCTTGTTTTCTGATCCAGGAGGAGGAGGAGGAAGAAGACCTTGTGGTATGTAATTTTAATAATAATAACTGACCAGGTTTCCCTGGTGATCATGAGTAACAACAAAAAATAGTTTCTAAGAAATTTCCCTATTAGATCTCGAAAGCTGTTAATGGCACAAAATGGTAGCGAGTATTCAGGTTCAGAATCAAAAGTTAATTAGTAAAAATGAGATGCCGGTAGTCCTTCAATACCCAAATAACACTTTATCTTAGAATCATAATGCAGTCTCTTATGGTACTTACCATATTGCCAACTTGTATAATTTTTAATATGGGTAGAGTACTACACTGATTTCTGCACATTGTCACATTCAGAAAAGTTGATCTTTCTAAGTATAACTATATCTTGCTTTAATCCTCAGAAGTATACAGTGTTTTTCTTGGAAACTGATAATTTAGGAATAGTGATACATTAATAGATAGATGGAAGGGGTAAAGCCTAGTTTAAACTTTTTGCTATCCTGTGCAAATATCAGTGTTGCATGTTATTCTATGCTTTTTATAATTTGTTCTTTTAAATCAGTGGTTCTCAATGAAAATCCAGTCCGCGAACCTCCTTCCTCTTTATTTATCCATTTTATTTATTTTATTTCCACCCCTTTCTGCAGAGCTGACCATTGCATTGGATAGACCACATCAGCTCTGGATTATTAAATATGGTTTTCTGTGGGTGAGCAGATGGCGGCTACTGGATGGCATATGTTCTGCATCAGAGCTGATGTGGTCTATCCTATGCAATTTTCTGAATTAGCATCTCAAATAACCAAACCAAATCTAAAGTTGACCAAAAACTGATTTGCAACCCTTTTGGTACTAATGTTGGAGAGTGGTCCCTGGTCAAAGTGATCCCTGGTCAAAAAAAGGTTGAAAACCACTGTTTTAAACTGTGCTGTCTAGAAAGCTCAAAACATGTATGTTTGTTTTTTGCAAGCACCAACATTTATTTTAGAGTAAAAAATGAATTCTGTATGGACTGCAGGCTATATGTGGGGCCTGCTCCCTAATCAGTCATACATAACTCATTTATAATTCTAGGACTCCTAATCATATCTTTTTAAAATGATGATACAGGAAGAATAGTACATTATTTTGAAATGACACATTGTTAACACTATGCACCACTTGAAGATGCTGTTCAGTATAGGAAGTACGTAGTATAAAATTGATGAAGTTATAAGGATATAGTTCAGGATTTCTAAACTTGTTATAATTGTAGGGCTACAGAAGGTACATTTTTATTATCAGCTTGTCTTGATAAAGATGAACCACTCTTTTAGCAATGAGATCTCGATTAATTGTTCACACATCACTTTCTTTCCAGGATCCTTTGACTACTATCAGGGAACACTGTGAACAGACAGAAAAATGTGTGAAAGCCAGGGAACGTCTGGAGGAGTGTGATGCTCGAGTGTCCTCTAGGTCCCATACGGAAGAACGGTGTACAGAGGAACTCTTTGACTTCTTGCATGCTAGAGATCATTGTGTAAGTGTTAGTTTGTGACTGTGAAGCCTCCCTAGTGCTGAATCACAGAAACTTGCCATCAGCATAAAATAAGGAACAATTAAGTATCCACTCATTTGCAAAAAAATTGAAATTTCATTTTGGCGTTCTGTAGGCATTAAAATACTTTCAGGTTTCTAGCATAAAATGTATGATTTTTAGACATCTTATTTACATTGATAGTTTAGACAAGACTTTTGAGTAACGATGCAAAAGTTTTATTAAATTCTATGAGACAATATGCTGCTATTACAGTACATCCCTGTATAAATAGCTTTCTGGAATGTGACGAGACAAAGATTATTGTGCATGGGGCACAATTGTTCCCAAAGGAACTAATAGGTTGCATATATTTTCCTTAATGTGTTTATTTCTTCGCTTTCAGGTGGCTCATAAGCTCTTCCCAAAACTGAAGTAACAATTCGCAAATCTGTCTGCTTCTTCTTCATACCTGAATCCCTGAGCATGTTCCGTTTGAATAGATGTGCTGCTCTATATCTGTGTCTAGAGAAGAATGGAACCTTGTCTCTGGCAATCTCTGGTCATCAGGATAACACCTGTGCTCCGTGGAAGATTTGCAGCTGTTAAAAAAACATTTCTGTAGATTTCCATATTAAACATATTTCCTGTGACATGTGAAAGCATTTGTTTTTTTGTGTGGGTCTTACAGCATTTTAGCACATGCTGAAATTGAGCAAATGTGTTCAGGAATATTCAAGAAATATAGGACAATGTACACTATATTGGCCAGATCTGATCCATATCTAAAGCGACAGGATATTTCAAGTCTTTGCAATAACACAAGGGACACTGGAACATGTTTTTCAGGTCATAATGTGGTAGCCAACTTAGAGGCTGGTTTTATCACTATCCATCTTTCGAAAGGACCTTAAAACATGGTTACAGTAGAGTCTCACTTATCCAACATAAACGGGCTGGCAGAATGTTGGATAAGCAAATATGTTGGATAATAAGGAGGGATTAAGGAAAAGCCTATTAAACATCAAATTAGGTTATGATTTTACAAATTAAGCAACAAAACATCATGTTAGACAATAAATTTGACAGAAAAAGTAGTTCAATATGTAGTAATGCTGTGTAGTAATTACTGTATTTACGAATTTAGCACCAAAATATCACGATGTATTGAAAACATTGACTACAAAAATGTGTTGGATAATCCAGAATATTGGACAAGTGAGACTCTACTGTATTTCAATGTGCATTCGAATAAATAGTTCCGGTTAGTTATTGCCACAACTACTGCACTTTATCACACTCCACTTTTATTGATTGAAATCTGTAATGAGATCCTTAATTCCCTCTTGTAGAGTCTGAATTTTATCTTACAGTTTGTATATTATATTCAGACTCTAATGTTCTGATGTTTATGTTTTATGCCGGTTTGTATGTTTATACTATTTTACCTGTTTTACATTGGTTTAATTATGCAGTATTTTATTGTATGTTGAAACTGGGCTTGTCCCCATGTGAGCTGCCCCGAGTCCCCTCTGGGGAGATGGGAGCGGGATGTAAAAATAAAATTATTATTATTATAGCTCCCTGAAGAAATTTAGATATGAACGTGAACATACAGGGAACGCCGTGGATGTAGCATACCTGGATTTCAGTAAGGCCTTCGACAAGGTCCCCCATGACCTTCTGGCAAACAAACTAGTAAAATGTGGGCTAGACAAAACTACAGTTAGTTGGATCTGTAAATTGGCTAAGCGAACAAACCGAAGGGTGCTTACCAATGCGCCTTCATCCTGGAAAGAAGTGACAAGTGGAGTACCGCAGGGTTCCGTCCTGGGCCCGGTTCTGTTCAACATCTTTATTAATGATTTAGACGAAGGGTTAGAAGGCACGATCATCAAGTTTGCAGACACCAAACTGGGAGGGATAGCTAATACTCCAGAAGACAGGAGCAGAATTCAAAACAATCTTAACAGATTAAAGAGATGGGCCAAAACTAACAAAATGAAGTTCAGCAGGGACAAATGCAAGATACTCCACTTAGGCAGAAAAAATGGAATGCAAAGATACAGAATGGCTCGACAGCCTGGCTCGACAGCAGTATGTGTGAAAAAGACCTTGGAGTCCTTGTGGACAACAAGTTAAACATGAGCCAACAATGTGATGTGGCAGCTTAAAAGGCCAATGGGATTTTGGCCTGCATCAATAGGAGTATAGTGTCTACTATACTAAAATGATCAATGGTCTGGAGAACAAGCCCTATGAGGAGCGGCTTAAAGAGCTGGGCATGTTTAGTCTGCAGAAGAGAAGGCTGAGAGGAGACATGAGGGTCATGTACAAATATGTGAGGGGAAGTTATTGGGAGAAGGGAGCAAGCTTGTTTTCTGCTGCCCTGGAGACTAGGACGAGGAACAATGGCTTTAAACTACAGGAAAGGAGATTTCACCTGAACATCAAGAAGAACCTCCTCACTGTGAGAGCTGTTCAGCAGTGGAACTCTCTGCCCCGGACTGTGGTGGAGGCTCCTTCTTTGGAGGCTTTTAAGCAGAGGCTGGATGGCCATCTGTGGGGGGTGCTTTGAATGTGACTTCCTGCTTCTTGGCAGGGGGTTGGACTGGATGGCCCATAAAGTCTCTTCCAACTCTATTATTCTATGATTCTGTGTTTTTGGCATGGTAATGGGTACTCTCTGCCCTGAGAGAATCTCTTAAAGATTTCAAATAAGGATTTAATCTAGAAGATTTTGAAAGTAAATCTTTAATTTGAGAGCTGGCATGTGTATTGTGTGTGCCTTTGTTTCCAACTCATGACTCTCAGGCAAAATTCCTTGGTGAGATTTATTCAGGGAAGCTGGGTTGCAGTTAAACATAAAAAAAAAACCAAGATTAGACAACCAGACTAATTGATTACTGGCAAATAGAGGGAGAAAACGTGGAGGCAGTGACAGACTTTCTATTTCTAGGCACAAAGATTATTGCAGCCAGGAAATCAAAAGATGTTTACTTCTTGGAAGGAGAGCAGTGACCAATATCAATAAAATAGTTAAGAGTAGAGACATCACATGGGCAACTAAGTTCTGCATAGTTAAAGCAATGGTATTCCCTGTAATAACCTATGGATGCGAAAGCTGGACCATAAGGAAGGCTGAGCAATGGAAGATAGCCACTTTTGAACTGTGGTGTTGGAGAAAAATTCTAAGAGTGACTTGGACCATGAGAAGATTCAACCAGTCCATAATCCAGGAAATAAAGCCCAACTGTTCACTGGAGAGAAGGATATTTGGCCTCATAATGAGAAGACAGGAAAGCCTGGAGAAGATAATGATGCTGGGGAAAATGGAAGTAAAAAGGAAGAGGCGCCGACCATGGGCAAGATGGTATCCTTGAAGTGACTGGCTTGATCTTGAAAGAAATGGGCATGGAGACAGCTGACAGGGAGCTCTGGTATGGGCTGGTTCATAAGGTCACGAAGAGTCAGAAGCGACTGAACAAATAACAACAACAAAGTGACTTGCTCAAGGTCCCTAGTAAGTTACCATGGCTGAACAGACACTCCAACGCTGGTCTGGAGTCTTAGAGTGCATCATCAACACTAGATATAATGCAGTTTGACACCACTTTAACTGCCATGGCTCAAGGCTTTGAGATCTTGGGATTTGTAGTTTGGAGAGACATCAACACTCCTGTCAGTCAGTTAAAGACCTTATAAAGCTGCAATCCCCTTGTAGAATGGCAATAAATAAATACGTATATGCAAATATTAAACAATTCAAAATGGTTCTGAGCCCAAGCATTTTTGGATCAGGTCTATCAACCTGGACTTGGAAGTGGGGCCTTGGTATCTGATGGCTTTGGGAGCCCAGTGGATATCAAAATCTGTGGAAACTCAACTCCAGTTATATACAATGGTGTAAAATGCTGTCCTTTATATAAAAATGGAAAAATCAAGATGTACTTTGGGGAATGGGGATTTTATGGAGGGTGGAAACACTGTGGGTGCAGATTCCACAGGGTCGAGTGGGTGCATCTACACCAGGCATGGGCAAACTTGGGTCTTCCTTCCTTCCGCTTAAGCGGCTGAGGGGGAAAAGGAAAGGGCCTGAGGCTGTTAGGAAGGGTGGGAGTTCAAGTCCAAAATACCTGGAAGGAAAACCCAAGTTTGCCCATGCCTGACCCACACTGGAATTTGTATAGTTTGGCATCACTTTGGCTCAATGCCATGGAATCCATGGAGTTGTATTTGGCAAGGCGCCTGCGCTCTTAGGCAGAGAGGGCTAAAGACCTTGCAGAACGACAACTCCCAGGATTCGGCAGCCTTGAGCAACAGCCGATAAAAGTGGTGTCAAATTGCATTCATTTTGCAATAGGCTGCAATGCTGCTGCTGCTTCCGCCTACGTTTCCCATCCCAATGCAAGAGAAGGCAGTCCATCCTGGAGAGGCGGCGCTTGGGCTTCGGAGGTGCGGCAGAGCCACGGCAATGGCGGCCTCGCGTTGGGCAAAGCAAGGGAGGCGCGTTCTCCTGGCGGGCCCAGCCTTCGCCTCGGCTCCCCGCCGGCATTACAAGAAGAAATGGGTGAGTGGGAGAGCCCGGCGTTGCAGGAAGCTCTGAGCTTCGCCTCTAAAGACTGGTGTGTCTCCCTTCGGAAAGAACGGGCTGCTGGGGCTTCCAGCTTCCTCGCTTGCAGCTTCATCCTCTCGCCTTGGACCTTTTGGGTGGCAGCTTTAGGCCATGGGTTACCTTCTCGAGGCTTTTCCTAGGGTTTCCCTTCGTCTCATCCTACATTTCACTGCAAAATCGATGCAGTTTGGCACTATTTGAATTTCCATGGCTCAATGTTATAGGATCGCGGGAGCTATAGTTTAAGCTCTGCCAATGCTTGTTGATGCCTCACCAAACCATGATTCCATAATATTGAGCTCCAGCAGCTAACCTAAGTCGCTTTGAGTCTGTGTTGTCAAAGGCATTCATGGCCGGAATCACTGGGTTGCTGTGAATCTTTCGGGCTGTATGGCCATGTTCCAGAAGCATTCTTTCCTGACGTTTCGCCTGCATCTATGGCAGGTATCTGCACATAATATGCAGACTAATTCAACCAGAGAAAATGTATTGTTGAAGGCTTTCATGGCCGGAATCATTGGGCTGCTGTGAGTCTTTTGGGCTGTATGGCCATGTTCCAGAAGCATTTTCTCCTGATGTTTTGCCCACATCTGTGGCAGGCATACTCAAAGGTGTGAGGTCTGTTGGGAACTAGGCAAGGGAGATGTATCTATTGGGCTCACTACACACTACATCAAGGACTCAGCCCACTTCATAGAAAAAAATCAGCAAGCTCAACTCCAACGACAAACTGATCAGTTTCAATGTGGTGCCTCTAATTGCCAAGATCCCGGTATTAGACACCATCACACAAATCAATCAGAATTTCCCAGAAGACATGACAGCCCTGTTTTACCGTTGCCTCACCAAAAGCTACTTTCAATGGGACAATGAATTCTATGAACAGAAAGATGGAGTAGCCATGGGGAGCCCTCTCAGTCCTGTCATAGCAAATTTCTACATGGGACATTTTGAAAAACAAGCCCTGGAAACAGCAACAAAAAGCCTACTATATGGTTCAGATATGTGGATGACACCTTCACATTTGGAGCCATGGAGAAGAAGAACTAAACAAGTTCCTGGACCACCTCAGCAGCATCCACCCAACATCCAATTCACCATGGAAAAAAGAAAGGAAAACTGCCTTTTCTACATGTCCTAGTCATCCGTAACCCCAGTCAACAATTGGGCTATATAGTCTATGCACACAGATAAAACTACTTACATAAAAATACCAACCATCACCCAAGTCAAAAAAGAAGCACAATGAAGGCCCTTTTAAACCGTGCAAAATGAATCTGCGAAGCCCACCTCCTCCAAAGTGAACTAACCCACCTAAACTGAGCTCTACAGGCTAATGGATTCTCCGCCACAGACATCAGACGAGCAGCAAGATCAGGAACAAGCCATGAGAGAAAAGACAAAGATCCACCCAGAGGAAAAGTGTTCTTACCATACATCAAGGGAACCACTAACTGCATAGGGAAGCTGATGAAGAAACAACCTGCAAACTATCTACAGACCCACTTAGAAAATCCAACAAATGTTACATTCAGCGAAGGACAAGAGGGATCCTCTCACCTCTGCAGGAATCTACCGTATACCATGCAGCTGTGGACAAGTCTACATAGGGACCACCAAACGCAGCATTGCCCAAACATGAATCAAGGAACATGAAAGGCACTGTAGACTCACTCAACCAGAGAAGTCAGCCATAGCAGAGCCCTTGATGAACCAACCTGGACACAGCATATTATTTGAGAACACAGAAACGCTGGACCACTTTAACAATCACTATGTCAGACTACACAGAGAAGCCATTGAAATCCACAAGCATGTTGACAATTTCAACAGAAAGGAGGAAACCATGAAAATGAACAAAATCTGACTACCAGTATTTTTAAAAAACTCTAAAACCAGGACAGTAAATAAAGAACAACACTCAGAAAACAGGAGAATTCCAGACAGAAAACAATCAGGGCCAACTAACATCTCTCAGCAAAGGATTCTCCCAGGCAATAAGCAGCCAGACCTTGAAGCTGCAAGGCTTTTCAATGCTAATCAAGGTGATCAATTGCAACATTCACACCTGCCTCCAACAAACAAGAGTTCTTTCTCCTACCCTGGACATTCCACAGATATATAAACCTCACTTGACTAGTTTCCAACAGACCTCACAACCTCTGAGGATGCCTCCCATAGATGCAGGCAAAATGTCAGGAAAGCATGCTTCTGGAACATGGCCATACAGCCCAGAAAGCTCACAGTAACCTGCATTGAGTCTCTGGAGAGAAAAAGCGGGGTATTGTTTCATTATCTGGGCAGAGGCCAAAAGGGGGCGTAGAGAGAGAGATGGATTGTCTCATTTATGGGGGTGGAGGGTGGGTTGAAGAAGGAAAACCATTTCCCCCTGTTTTTCTGTGATTCCCCCCACCCGTGACCCCATTATGGAAAAATCCTCATTTATTAAATGAGAGGTAGGGAAGGGGAATAACGAGCAAAAATGGAGAAAATGGTTTTCCTCCTTCCACTCCCCCACCCCTAAAATTGATTATTCTTCTCTCTCTAGTACTCCCAATGGCTTCCACCTCAATAATAGAATAGTTCCAAAGCAGGATATAACTGAATTTAATGATGATAATATAATAAGTGTTGTCACACTGCATGGATTCTACAATGTAGAGCAGACATGGGCAAACTTGGGCCCTCTAGGTGTTTTGGTTTTCAACTCCCACAATTCCTAACAGGCTGTTGGGAATTGTGGGAGCTGAAGTCCGAAACACCTGGAGGGTCCAAGTTTGCCCATGCCTGATGTAGAGGCACCCTTAGAGGTGGTTTTGCCAGATTCTTCTGCAGAAATATCATAAACAAGGTATATTTCATCAGTCTCCCATCCAAGTAGTAGAGCCGACCCTGCTTACATGACATTAAATTACTACCATTGAGAGGAAACTCTGATTAGTATGGTTCCATTATCCTGGCAGAGGCCAAAAGGGGGCGCTAGACACAGAAGAATAGTTCATTTTACGAGGGGGGGGTGTCACTAGCAAGTGAGGGCTTGTCCAATTTATGGAGGTGGAGGGTGGGTTGTAGGAGGAAAACAATTTCTCCCTGTGTGCACATTGAGGTTTAGATGGGGTCTTTTCCAGCTGAACATAAATTAGAGAATAAAACTGGGCTTTTCTCCATGCAAAGCATGCAGTCTAGCACAGTGGTTCTCAGCCTGTGGGTCCCCAGATGTTTTGGCCTTCAACTCCCAGAAATCCTAATAGCTGGGAAACTGGGTGGATTTTTGGAAGTTGTAGGCCAAAACACCTGGGGACCCACAGGTTGAGAACCACAGCCCTAATACCTTTGTCTCGTTGATTCCATTTGCATGACTTAACTTTGGATCCAGCCAATTGAACGTAATGGGGCTAAGCTCTGAGCAGACATAAAGATGCAGCTACATCATTGAACAAATATTTGGCTCAGTGCTATGGGATCCTGGTAGTTTTACAAGGTCTTTAGCCATCTCTACAAAACCCAGGATTGTATAGCATTGAGCCATGGTGGTTAAAGTGGTGTCAAACTGCATTCATGCTATAGTGTAGATGCACTCTAGCTCCCAAGACCAAATATGATTCCATAGGCAAAGGGCTGATCATATGGTATTCTCATTGAAGACTGATAGGATGCTGATGGGGTAGGAAATACTAATCTAATTGACTGGTGTTTCACAAACTTGGCAAACAATCATATTTCCCAGTGTACATGAATTTGTGTATGGGGGGCAGGCAGTGAAATCTTGTATATCATCCCATAGTAATCTCAGCCCCATTTACAACTTGTCACAATGGAGGAATTTAAATATTTTGCCCAATTGATATTTTCATATTTTTACAGGCAGCCACTACTCCTCGGATATCTTCCATCAGGTTGGCTCTGCAGATCTTTGACATGAACTACGGGGCACAGTTTGGCAGTCTTTGGCCTTCAATCCGCATCAGTCTCCTGTCTGAGCAGAAATATGGTGCTCTTGTCAACAACTTTTCTGATGTGCTGCAGATAACCCAGCAACTGGAAGACTTGAATGCAACGGATTTCATCTGGGAATCTAAAACAGTAGTACAGGAACCTGATTCTATAGCTCAGTTAGGTGCCAGTGAATTATCCTCTGCCTCAGAAACTCAGACTGAGCTTTCCCTGCAACAAGAGCAGCCTGTTCCTTCCCTCAGTCCCAACATCAAATGCTACACATTTCCCAAAGGAGACATCAGCATTTTTCATCCAGCCAAGTGAGTAGTTTGTATTTGTCATATGAAAATAAATACATCTGGCTCTGTGTATCCATGGCTTTTGCATTCACAGGCTCAATCATCCACATCTTGAAAACAATCCAAAAGCAAACCTTGATTTTGTCATTTTACATCAGAAATACCATTCTTAGTATTTTATATAATGGCACATAGTCCTGTAACCAAACCCTAAAGGCTTGCTGTATGCTTCTTGAAAACATATCCTGAGGTCTCTGGTTGCTGTTGATAATAATGCTTGAATTCCTTGCTTCTATTTCAAATTCTTGATGTGCCTGGCTTTTGATTTAAGTATTTTCCACTTTGTAAAAATAGACTGCAAGTAACTTCTTGCTTCCCAGGAGAACAGGTATTATGGAACAGGATGGTCTGAAGTACCATGTGGTATATTGTGCTCTCGTTTGTATGTTTGAAATCCCACTTGGACTAGTAATGCCATGGGTCAGAGTGACAGCTGGCTCATGTGTTGGGGGGAGATATTGTGTTTTCTCAAAAATAAGACAGTGTCTTATATTAATTTTTGCTCTCAAAGATACGCTAGGTCTTATTTTCAGGGGATCTCTTATTTTGCTCCCACCTCCTCTGCCGAGGAAGTCGTGTGCGGCGCACGCACCTTCCTTGGAGGAGCAGGAGGGAGCTGCCGCCGAGGAAGATGAAGGACAAAGAGGGGAAAGCGCTTGCCTTTCCCTCCTTGTCCTTCGCCTTCCTCGGCGGGGGAGGAGAAGGGAGCTGCTGCTGCTGAGGAAGGCAAAGGACGAGGGAAAAGCGGGCGCCTTTCCCTCCTCCTTTGCACTGCACATGCCTTCCTGGCACGTGGCTCCCTCCTCCTAGGTCTTACTTTTGGGGGATGTCTTATATTTGGCAATTTCCCCAAACCTCTACTAGGTCTTATTTTCAGGGGATGTCTTATTTTTGGGGAAACATGGTAGTAGGAGCAGTGTGTCCTTCCCTTTACTCTCCAAAGGCGCATCTATATTGTCAAATTAATGCAGTTTGACATCACTTTAACTGTTATGGATGAAGGTCTGAATTTCAGATTCCCAGAACTAACTCCCCCATTAATGTCTGATGGGGACTGACAAAGACTTTCTTCAATCCAGGCAGCACTGATAGAGGGTCATAATTGCCCACTCTAGGTTAAAACAGTGTGTGTGTAATCAGCACAAATGATAGATTTAATAACAGTATAATAAAGATCAGTCAAACATCAGTTAAAACATCTTGAAAAATAAAAAAATTCTTCAAACTCTTTTCCAAAAATAGAGTCAGGGCCACATGTGCCTTCTTAAGAGGGAATTCAATAGTGTGTAGTTGTTATCTGGTGAGGCCTTTACCCCATAAAATATTAGTTAATTAATTAGTCTCTATACTAACATATATCAAAAGATTTTGAGGCACACACAAGTAAAATCACTGCAAACAAATTGGAACGATAACATAATTTACAATGTATGACACAAGAAACATTACATTACCTGTGTTCAGACTGGGTCCATCACACTCATTGTTCACACTGACTAGCAGGAGAAGAGCTCTCTATAATTTGCCTTTTCCCACTGTACCTGGAAATACGAAGAACGGAGCCTGGAAAGTTTCGGAAAGCTACTGCTCTTCTATACATCAGTGACTTTAAGTAGAAGTTGCTGTAGAACTCAAGACTTATTGTATCTACTGTGTACTTAAGCTTTATGGGTTTGTTTCCTTTCTAGGCCAGATGTGATAGGAATCCTGGGTTACTATCTCCTTGATGCTGCATCAATCTTGCCTGTCTTGGCTCTCAACATACAGCCGGATGACCTAGTTCTTGATCTTTGTGCAGCACCTGGAGGGAAGACATTAGCCCTTCTACAGACTGGGTGTTGTAGTAAGTAACATTATTTTCCTCTGCATCTCTGTGTGCTCATGTGGTGTTAATGGGGCCATCTGGAAACAAGAAAAACAAGCTTTCAGTGTGTAGAATATAACCATGAGAGATCATCACTAGCCAGCTGTTTTGGAGACAGCCATCTCTATAGTAGTTGTGTTCTGTACAAAGTCTCCTCCACTTTGTTCACTGTAGGACTTTCAGAATTAGAAATATAGCAATGTATTCTTAAACACATTCATCAAAAAATATCCCCCTCCTGCCCATCTAGGCTGAACTTCATCTTAGTGAGTGGATTTTATAGCTGTAGTTTTGCTTTTGAAATGTGTTATCTCTACTGAAACATGTTATAGAAAAAGAAGCATATGTGGTGTGCCTTGTATGGTTTTTTTCTTGCTAGAGTGCATGCTTTGCATGGAGAAAATCCCAGTTTCAATCTCTGACATTACGTTAGGCTGAAAAAGACCCCTCTAAACCTCAATGTGCACATAATACAGAGTACACTTTGCACTACGCAAAACTGTAGCTAATCAATAACATGAAAGCAGATCAGGTTTTCTTCTATATACAGTTGCCTCATTTTCCTGAATTTGAGAAAGGTAGATTAGAAAGGAAGAAAGAGAAAGAAGTTGCTTTTGAAATAAGTTGCTTATTGATTTCTCCTTTCTGTCTGTCTCACAAATGAGTTATTGTTCCTAATAATGGTAGTAGTAGTAATAATAATAATAATAATAATAATAATAATAATAATAATAATAATAATATTTTTTTACCCATCTATCCTCATAGCTCAAGGCATGGCACAACATAGTTAAAACACATCACCATAAAATATATACATTAAAACACTACCATCACAAAATGCATATGTTAAAGTACATAGTGCAAGGATTAAAATACAATACAAATACATCTATTAAAATACAAATAGAATGTAAATTTAAAACTCACCATTTAAAATTGACTGGGTAAGCCTGCCAGAAGAGATAGGTCTTCAGTTCTGTTTTGAATGCTGACTGTTCATTTAGCTATTGGATCTCTTCCGGCAGGTCATTCTAAGGCTGACTGATAAACCTTAGGGTTTATGTGGCATTGTCCCCCAGATTTCATATAATGTTTGGGAATGCAGCCTTAGACTTCCTCTTGTCCCTTATATCAGGTTAGGAAGCTTAAGTTAATTGCCATAGGGTAAAGCCTGATTGAAAAATATGGGACCTTTGAATCTATATTGAGTGATGCGCCATTTCCACTTCTACATGTGACATATTATGGATTACAGTTCTAGGCTTTAGAAAACTATCTTGTTCTCTCCCATGTGGGGATTTCAGGAGAATGAGGTTCCAGATAAAGCAGGTGCTGGATTATGACAAGAAAAGCTTGAGGTTTAGGCAAGATAACTTTCAGGTTCCAGCAAAGTTAGTTTGAAGAAGGTGAAGTTTAGGTTACAGGTCACATTGTACTTAACTTTATACACTTCTACCCTGTGTTTCATGGAAGTAGGCTTCACATTACTTCATCATCAGGTAAAGCCATATGGGTGACCAGTTCTGTGTGAGACACCCCTTGTGTTAAAGTCTTTGTCCTGCTTCAGCAGCTGGGAACTGATGTGTATATTCCTAGGTTCCAGTGGAGTTTCTGGGCTAAGAAACATCAAACTTAAGGGAGAGCAGTGTCAACTTCTTAAATCAAAGAGGCTCAGTAGTTCCTTTTGTACTGAAGGTGTCAAGGCAATGGGAATGTTCTGTGTTGGGTTTGAGGACAAATCTACTGCATTGTCCCCCAAGTATAGGAAGCTTGAACCTGCTTTCATGCGTGCAAGAGAAAATGTGTTTATTACCATATACAGTGTCCCCTCGCTACTTCGTGGTTCGCTTTTCGCGCCCTCGCTGTTTTGCGGGGTTTCAGTAAATATTAATAAATATTATGTACACCATTTATCGTGGTATTTTTGCTGTTTCGCAGGTTTTGGAAGGGAGAAATAAAGGGAGAGGGCGAGGGTAGGGAAGAGTTGGAAATAAAAAAGGGTTATTTTAGCTTCCATTCTTCTCTGCCGGTATACTGTATATTGTAACTGCTAAAATAAAGTATAACTATATAAATAAAGTACAGTATAAATAAATTATAAATATTGAAATAAATATAATGTCCCTACTTTGCGGATATTCACTTATTGCAGGTGGTCCTGGAACCTAACCCAACCTAACGCAATAAGTAGGGGAACACTGTATAAATGTTGTTTTTCTGTACTTTCAAGTTTTTTTAAAATTTAAGGATGAGAGTGTGTGGCTCACTCGAGGACACCTAATGGTTTCCCATGGCCAAGCAGAGAATCGAATCCTGGTCTCCAGTCACTGTCCAGTGCTTAAACGACTACACCATGCTATATATACTACATAACTATAATATCTCAATCATATTGCTCCTTTTGTTTTGCAATAGGAGGGCTGGCTGCCAATGATCTTTCAACTTCTCGCACTCGTCGGCTTAATGACATTCTTCATAGATACCTTCCACAAGAGCTCCAAAAAGTAGTACGGGTTACATCGTGGGATGGAAGGAAGTGGGGTGAGCTGGAGACAAGTACTTTTGACAGGGTAAATAATATCAGGGGAATACTACTTGGATAAACCTTTTAGAATTATCCCTTTCCTTGTATAGAATAGTATTTTCCTCTTATTGTGTACGGTCTCCCATATCTATGGAGGATACATTTCTGGATATGCAAAACTGCTGATAGTAGCAAACCCTATTGAAATGAAGGTCTTCTGGCCCAAGAATACCATAGAGCCATCCTGGAAGATTTAGATAAAGACATATTTTGTCAGATGTGGATAAATTAAGCTGTTGATATTGATCCTTTGGAGCTTTCTTTCTATTGTGTCTATAAACAAGAAGGTCTATGCTTACAACTATGTCTATTCTGTTGTCTTGTGTATTGCTTTTAATTCAGACAATGTTGCAATTTGATTCTAATATCTATTTTTGAACTCTGAAAACACCTTCCTATTGTTTTTATTTAGAATAATAATATAATACATAATATTGAATACAATATACAATAATAACAACCTAAGTGACATAATAACAAGGAACTAGAAGTATCACTGTGAATACTATGAATATATAGTAATCCTACTAGTACAGATTATGTCATGGGATGGAAGAAAATGGAGTGAGCTTGAGACAAGCACTTTTATTTCCCTGCTATTTTGTTGCCTGTGTTATTATTATTCCATTGATATCTCATATTTCCTCTGTGCTCAACCATGCTCAGATCAATGATTGCCTGCAGCATTTTATTCCTGAAACATCTCTGTATGGGATTTTAGAGTGAAATCTCTTATTTTTTATGTAGGTGCTTGTAGATGTGCCTTGCACAAATGATCGACACTCACTCAGGGAAGAGGATAACAATATTTTTATGCGCATGAGAAAAGGCGAGCGTCAGAACTTGCCCAGGCTACAACTGGAGTTGCTTGTGTGAGTGGCCTTGAGTGATGTACATTATGTTGACCTTGAATGATGTATATGGATCTGTGCAAATTGTCTGATGCTATAGATTGGTGTTACACTAATTGTTGCCTTGTAAAGAGGTTCTTCCAACTTTAGTAGCTGAAGGAGATGTTTTGCATGCCTATAACTAGCATACCATCAATAGTTAGAGTTTAGGACTGCTTCTCTAATGCTTCTCTTAATTTTATTTGCCATTATAGACAAAATATGAAAGGCAAATGATTCATTTAAAAGCTTGGGTGAGGCTTTAGTTAAATTGGAACCCTGAATTTAATGTAATGACCTCGTATCCTGGAAATGTCCTGCATCCACTCTAGGTTCTTGTAAAAAGACTTTTTAATGATACATTATGATTTAGAATATATTAGAGCAGGGGAGGAAAGGAGCACTGCTTTACAATGCAGTGATAAGTAAGTGCCAGCATGGGTTTGTCAATAACAAATCCTGTCAAACTAATCTATCTGTGTTTAATCAAGTTGCTATTTTCATAGATGGTGGGAATGCTCTGGATGTCATTTATCTGGATTTCTTCAAAGCATTTCATAATATGTTGATGATACTGTGATTAGCAAACTTACTAAACATGGAATGGATGGAAACAACATCAGATAGATCCATAAGTGCTTGGAAATCTATACTTAAAGAATTGTCATCAGGAACTGTGCTTCAAACTGGAAGAAGGTCTCAGGCTGAATGTCACAGGATTCCATACTGGATTCAACACTTTTCAATATTTTTATTAGTGATGTAGATGATGGGGTAAAGGGAATCCTTATTGGCTTTATAGATGAAATATGATTTGGGAGGGATAGCTAACACTTTGAAAGAGAAGAACAGAATTCAGAACAACCTAGATAAACGAAAAGGTGAAATTCAGAAAATAAAATTCTACAAAGACAAATGCAACATTATCTCACCCACTTTCCTCCAATACGCATTTTTCCTTTCTCTTTTCCAGAGCTGGAATCCTTGCTGCCAAACCAGGTGGGGAAGTGGTCTATTCAACATGCTCCTTGTCTCAGCTTCAGAATGAGTATGTGATCGAGAGAGCTGTGGAATTAATGGCAATCCAATATCAGATTGAAGTACAGGTTGAAGACTTGAGCTATTTTCGGAAGTTGTTCCAGAGCACGTTTTCTTTCTATCCAGATTGCAGACTCGGGGAACTTATTCTTCCTCACCTCACAGCTAATTTCGGACCCATGTATTTTTGTAAATTGCGTAGGATGAGTTAGAATGGACAGTACATGGCACGACAGAAGGGAAACTATCCATCTTTTCATGCCTTTTAAAAAGTTAAAGCTGTAATGGCATTTGCAAAAAAAGCCTGAAACTTCTTGTGTTATCAGCAACATTTGTGGACCTGTGTGTACCCCTTACTTGATTTTTGTGAATGCAGTGGAAAATAATCCTTAACCTCACATGGAGGGGATAGTTGTTAAACAAGCATTGCCCAACATTTACAGATATTTGTAAAACATTACGTAGCCACCATTGTGGTCAGTATACTTCATGAGTATGGGTTGAGTATCCCTTATTTGTAATTCTGAAATCTGAAATTGGTCATATGGGTATTTGAGATACTGATGCTTTTACTTTCTGGTGCTCAATTTGCCCTGGTTTTTTTTCTACAATATTTTCTTCAGGTGATGTGTGAAACATAAATTATTTTCGTATTGAAATTTGGGTTCCATCTTCAGTGTATCTAATCATGTGTATATATGCAAATACAGGTATTCCAAAATATTAAAAAATCTAAATCTAAAACACTACTTGTCCCAAGCATTTGGGATAAGGGAAGCACAACCTGAATGATATATGCATTGCATGTTTATGTGCTTGCAAGTCCTCTGTTTACATAATGACAACCCCCATTAATTTCATACAGTGTTTTAAGACAAGGAATATCTCAGGGAGCTTGTCATGACCTTCTTCTGAAACTCTTCCATTTAGGGATTAACCAGACCAAGGTTATATTTCTAGATCCCTCCCAAGAATTCTTTTTTTCACTACTATGTAGTAATACTTTTCTACCACTGCAATAGTTCCTCTTACCAGAAAAGTTTTAAAAAGATAAAGATGTTTATGAAGACTGAATAGGTTTTCAGTCAGTGCTAACACCAGTAACAACAAAAATAATAGTATGCTGGCTTCTGGAACAAGTCAGTGTGATTTGTAGAACATCAGCCTGCAGAAGTCCTCAGTTATTATGGAAGATGGCTAATCTTTCATGTACTTAGGGCATGCATAAACCTTTGAATATGGTCTAACGGTTTAAAGTGAAAATTTTCACCACAAAGGATCTCTTGTCTTTTTCTCTCCATGCTTGTTTAGAACAAACTTCTTGATGAACAACCATTCCACTGTACTCAGAATTTAAGTGCATCAAGAAAACATGTTGGAAATTATATGCATTTAATTAGATATAGTTAAACCAGAGCCCAAACCCTTCTATACTATTGTATGGAAGGCAACAAGGAAAAATCTGAGCCATGGTCTAACTAGGTTTGTTCCTAATGAGGCGTCTACACATTCTCTTGAATGGTTAGAAGTCAGAGGCTCTGCCTTTCTTACACGGAAACGGAAGAATTTGTATCCCATCGTTTTCCCATCCCAAATGCAAGGCGGTTCACAAAGGTTTAAACTGATTGAGCTTTTATTCCTCCATGTGTTCTGTTTTATAAAGTGGCCTCTCATGACGGCCTTACTGGCCTCCCATACCGTTTGGGTCGAGATTCCTGGGGTTGTATTGATTTTAAAATATTCCTTCAATATAAGTTTATTTTTCTCTATGTCTTCTTCTGATTTTAATAGTAGATCATTTAACCTCCATTTCCCTGGTTTTTTACTTTCATGTATTATAAATTTTATTGGGCAATGATCCGAATGAGTTCTAGCTAATATTTCCATTTTGGATATTTTAGTTGAGAGGCAATTTGAGATCCATACCATGTCTATTCGTGACCAAACATGGTGTCTGTCAGGAAAAAAAGTATAGTCTCTTTCCTGTGGGTGGTGGGATCTCCATACATCTTGTAAATCCACTTCCTGTTGCAGATTGATAAAGTTTTTTGGTAGATTCTCTCCCCCCCTTTTTACTCTTTCTTTTTGTGTCTTTTGTTTTATCTATATCCACGTTCATCACTCCATTAAAGTCACCCAATAAAATCAAGTTTTCAAATTCGTGTTCCATTATTAAATCTTTTAATTGCTTAACAAATTGAGTTTTTGGCCCATTAGGGGCGTAAATATTACAAATTAAGACTTTTTTATTCTCCAGGTATACAAAAGTTCCCAGGATTCTTCCTTCGTTGTCTTTAAAAGCTAGTTCCGATGGAATCCATTCTTTGATGTATGTTACTACTCTCCTCTTCTTTTCAATAGACGAGGAGTAAAACTCCTTACCTAAGTGTTTTTGTGTCAAATATGTTACATGCTTCTGTGCAATGTGGGTTTCTTGTAGGGCCACAATGTCGTAGAGTCCTGTTCTGATGTTGTTGAAGACTTTTTTCCTCTTTGGTGAATTCAGTCCGTTAATGTTGTTCGAGTAACATCTTATCGATCTTCCCATCTTTATCGTTTTCCAGTTCCTCCTGTCCTTCTTCCTCTACCTCTTCAATCTCGTCTAAAATCGCGGAGCTTGTATCTCCTTTGATATTCTCTATGTCCTGAGATTCTTCTCTAAGTCTCTTCTTGTCAGTCCTGTCCTTTGTTTCCTTCTTTTTATTTCTTTGGAAGTTAGTTTTGTCGTCTTTCTTCAGATTTCTATAAAAGTCCTTGGCCTTTTCTTCGGTAGTGATCCACAGTCTCTCTTCTTTATAGGTCGTCATAATTCCTTCTGGTTGCTCCCACCTGAATTTAATTTGTCTCTTTTTTAATTCTTCTGTTAAAAACGTATATTTTCTTCTTTTGATTAGAGTTGATGGTAGGAATTCTTTGAGAATAGCTATTTTTTTTCCTTTGTAATATATTGGTTTCTTGTTGTTCTCCCTTAGGATGTTGTCCCGAATTCTTTTTTTTTGAGAAATGGACAATCACGTCTCTTGGGGCCTTATTTCTTCTTGCATAGTTTGTTGATATTCTGTATACTCTGTCGATCTCCTGATCCATATTTTCGTAGGTAGTTTGCGTTAAATTCGATGATAAGTTAATTATTATTTCTCTTAGATTCTCCCTACTCTCTTCTTCTATGTTTCTAAATCTCAGCTGGGATTCTAGATTTTTCTGTTCCATCAATTCTTGTTTCTGTTCTAGTTTTTGATTTTTAAGTTCTAGGTTCTCTACTTTTGTCTGGATTTTTATCTGGGATTTCTCTTGTTTTATTTTGTCTTGCTTTATTTCTTGAATTTCCTGTTTTAGATTATTAATATCTTTCTTCATGTCCCCCAGTTCTTCTGTAATTTCATTCTTCATGCTTAACATTTGGTCTTGGAACATTTTTTGGTATGCGTCTTGTTTCTCGGCCACTTTCTGGACCTCCTTCATGACTTCCCTCATTTCCTTCATAATGTCTCTTAGGCTTATATCTTCCCCAAGTGAACCTCTCCTTTGCATTCCTTTATCTTTGTCTTTGTCTTTATCCATCTTAATTCTAAGTTGCCATTCTTTCCTAGTTTTATTTTTTTCTCTCGTTCCCTTCTCCCTTCCTTTCTATCTATTTATCTCCCCACCAACCAGAAAGAGAGAGAGAAAAAAAGAGGAGGGAGGGGGGATTTTCTTTACTTTATCCCCCTGTTCCTCCTATCCTCGTACTTTACTTTGTTTGTCTTTTTTTCTCTTTTTCCTTTTCCCTTCCCTTCTTTCTTCTTCCGTCTATCTGTCCTTCTTCGTCTCCAATCTACCTGTCTATAGGCTAGGTTTCCTTCGGACCTTCTCTTTCTTTTCCTTTCCCCTTTCTCTCTTCCCTCCTTCTCCCTTCTTCCTCTTCCTTCCTTCCTCTTGTCTTTTTCCCCTTCCTTTCCCTTCTTCTCTTTCCCTTCTCTCTCTCCCCTTCTTCCCCCTCTCTTCTCCCCCTTTCTTCTCTTCTTCCCCTTCTCTTTCTTCTTTTTGCCTGGGTCTATGGTCCGTTGTCTACTGAGTGTTGTCTTTCCCCAGCTGTCTGTGGCTCCTTTATTTCTTCTCCATCGTGCCTCCTCCGTCTCCTATGACTCTCACTTCTTCTTTTCCTAACCTCTTTTCTCACCTCTTCACCCCTCCTCTGTCGTAGCCACGATCGCCCTTTTGCCCTTTTATTTGTCGCTCTCTTTATCAGTGGGCCCCTACGCGGGGCCGCCCTTTCAATTTCTTTTCTTTTCTTTTTTCCTTAACTCAGTCTATGCTCTCGGGTTCCTTACTTTTCTCGATCTATAGTCTCCTTCACTCCCCTCGTCATTTCCTCTTCTTTGTCTACTGCTTGCTCTACCCAGTCCTCCTGCTGCTCTATGGTTCGTGGGCAGCTATCTCCTTTCCGTTCCGGTTTTTCTTTGTTCTTTCCGCTGGTGTCTCCTCTTCGTTATCAGATTGTTTAGACTGGGTTTGCCGGCGTAGTCATAACAATATTGTCCCAAGGTCAGATCAGATTATTTTAAATTCTTTTAGTTTTTAAACCTCTTAATTTCAATGTCTCGCTTTTCTTTACAAATCCTAGCAAGGGCGATTTAAAATTTGAGTCTTTCCGATTTTCTTATATTGAAATATTGTGTGTCCCTTTATTCGTGGGTAGAAATTTATCCAATATACGAGACCCTTTTAAGTTCTGGGTTAACTTTCTAGGTTCCCAGTTCTTCAAGATGCTAAATATACATGTAATACTGAAGTATTAGTGAAGTATTTAGTCCAATATAGATTAGGATTTTCTTTCGTACCTTTTCTGGTGTCCTGTTAGCACTGTTAAAATCGGGCGAGTTTCGGCAGTGATCCGGGCGCTTGGTCCGGTCGCCTCGCTACGACCCGCTCACCCTGCGGGCTACCAGTCCGGGTCTCTCCTGACCCCCACCCTTGAGGGATGGAGGTCCTCAAGACCGTCGGTTGGTGCCCTACGGGTTTGGCTGTCCCCCCAAACTCGATCCGTTGGGGGGAGGGAGCTCTGCGCTCTACCCGGTCGCTCCGCTCGGCTGGCTTCTCGGGAGCCCTCAAGAAGTCCGCCCTGCCGCCATCTCGCCAAACCGGAAGTCCTCGAAACAAAACAGTCTTTACCTGCCTGTGAAAGAACCATAGGAAAGGCAACAGTCTAACTCATAGGTATAGGAAGTGACTCCCAGAGTCTAGAACAGTGGTTCTCAACCCGTAGGTCCCCAGGTGTTTTGGCCTACAACTACCAGAAATTCTAGTCAGTTTACCAGCTGTTAGGATTTCTGGGAGTTGAAAGCCAAAACATCTGGGGACCTCAGGTTAAGAACCACTGGTTTAAACACAGCCATCAATAAGGCATTCTACCACGTTCCCAAACATGAACCTATGGAAGTGGTGGGAGAGAAAGAAAGGCCTGTCCAGAAGATCTTAAAGGATAAAGGGACTCATGGGAGAATATAGTTCAGATAACTAGGTATGGCAAGCGATTGAACTGGATGGCTCTTGTAGTCTCTTCCAAGTCTATGATTCTATAAGCATTTATTAAATGAAAGTGGCACTCATTTGTTTTGTTTTGCTTTGTTATAGCACCCACTGCATCCCTGGCACTTCTCAATATTACACAGTGAAGTCATATTTTCTATCTGTTCTATGGGACGTATTCTCTGCGTCCATTCCAAATGGGTTGGTCTTTAAATTAAAAAAAAATTGTGTAGGACAGGGTCATAGAATAGGAGCTGCGGTGATGCAGTGGGTTAAACTCTTGTGCTGGCTGGACTGCTGACCTGAAGGTTGGCTTGGTAACCTGAAGGTTGCCGGTTCAAATCTGCGAGATGGGGTGAGCTCCTGTTTGTCAGATCTAGCTTGCAGGGACATGAGAGAAGCCTCCCAGCAGGAAGGTAACACATCCGGGCATCCCCTGGGCAACATCTCTGTAGACGGCCAATTCTCTCACACCAGAAGCGACTTGCAGTATGTTCTCAAGTCGCTTCTGACATGATAAAAAAATAGAATCCTTGGAAGAGGCCATCCAATATAACTCCCTGCCCTGCAGGAACACACAATCAAAGCACTCCCGACATATGGCCATTCAGCCTCTGCTTTAAAGCCTCCAGAGAAGGAGCCTCCACCACACTCCGAGGAAGCATATCCAGCTGCAGAACTGCTCTTTACATGAGGATAGTTTTCCCTAATGTAGAATTTTACCTGTGATTTGAAACCCCTAATACTCTTCCAAGTCCCAGTATCTTTGGAAGCCTGCAAGATAAAGATTTTTCCCTATAAGAACCAGGCTTGTTTATTGACTGTGTTGAAGAGTAAGCCTCCACTCTTGTCCATGGCTTGAAAATGGGACGGCCACTGCTAATCCTGCTTCAGGATTGCTTAGGAATAAAGGAAGCTACCTTGAAGCTATTTGGAGAATTCTGAGTAGGTTGTATGTGCAATAAGAAGGCTTCTACTTCTGGAAATGCACCACATTCTTCGTTTTGGCATAAATAGTATTTTGCGGTTCTAAGTTTCCCTTTTCTAAGAGCTGGAAAACAGCTGTTTTTGTGGAGAGTGAGGAGCTATCTGTAAGCTCCCAGAAGCTTGGTGTGGTTGTGAAACTGGGCAGCTTTTTCAGTTCCAAGAAGTGATTGCTTAACACATTAAGTTTAATTGAATCTCTTTTGTTGGCTTATTGACTGTGTGCGTGTATGACTAGACCTGTGTCTGCATGCATGCAAGCAAAACATAATTTGGGACTGAGGAATGATGAGAATCTAGGTTCGTAATCCTTATAGCAACCTGCGCTGGGGTGCATCTAACAACATTATGTCTTTACCTCCATAATACATATTTTCAAAATCAAACTTTTTTCAGCAGTCTTTTAAAAAGTAGAAAATTACATTGAAGTGTAATACTTTTCTATAAGGTATATAACTAATTTCTTCACAATATATAAATAGCAATAATTGGGAATAATTACATAACAATAATTTCCTCAAACAAGTTTTCAGGAACTAGGAGTGCATCTTCACCGTAGAATTAAAGCTTTAACTTTCATGGCCCTGTGCTATGGAATCTTGGAAGTTGTGGTTTGCAGGGCTCCAGCACTTTGGCAAAGAAGATCTTATAAACTTACAACTCCTGGGATTTCATAGCATTGAGCCCTGGCTACGCTGTTAGGAATTGTGGGAGTTGGAGTCCAAAACACCTGGAGGGCCAAAGTTTGCCCATGCCTGTTGTAGTGCATCATCATTCATGGTGCATCTTCATTGTAGTATCAATGCAGCTTGACACCACTTTAATTACCATGACTCAAGGCTATGGGATCATGGGAACTGTAGTTTTACAAGGTCTTTAGCCTTTTCTGCCAAAGAGCGGGTGCCTCGCTAAAGGAGAACTCCCCGCATGAATTCTGCAGCACGAGGTTCACCCTCCGCCACTGGGATACGGACGCCGGAAGGCAACTGGGTGGTTCAATTGCGCCGCCCCTCGGCCTGCTCTTAAAGGGGAAGGCCCTCCTGGGAGGAAGGAGAGGGAAGCCGGGAGAGCAGGATGAGTGTCGGCCTTCTCTCGGCTCTGCTCTGCTGCTCGGCCGCCACGCTCCTCTGGCTGAGATGGCAGCGGCGGCGGAAGATCCGCAGGAAGATCGAGGAGGCCCAGCAGAAGCGGGAGCGCGCCCTGGAGCGGATGGGGGCGGCGGCGCGGAGGTTCACGGAGCAGGTGGGGAGAGCGGACTACTCCATTTGAATGACTACAGCGCAATGGTGTGGGATCGTGGGAGCGATTCTTTGGCAGAGATGGCTACAGCCCTTGCAAAGCTGCAACTCTCAGGATTCTATAGCATTTATCCCTGGCAGTTCAAAGGGTGTCAAACTGCATTTATTCTAACACTGTTGAATGCAGCTTCAGCTAGTTCTAGTGCATTACCTAAGGACAAACCTCAGGATTCATAGAATCATAGCGTTGGAAAAGACCTCGTGGGCCATCCGGTCCATCCTCCTGCCAAGAAGCAGGAAAATCACATTCAAAGCACCCCGACAGATGGCCATCCAGCCTCTGTTTAAAAGCCTCCAAAGAAGGAGTCCCCACCACACTCAGGGCAGAGAGTTCCACTGCTGAACATCTCTCACAGTGAGGAAGTTCTTCTTGATGTGCAGGTGGAATCTCCTTTCCTGCAGTTTGAAGCCCTTGTTCCGCATCTCCAGGGCAGCAGAAAACAAGCTTGCTCCCTCCTTCCTATGACTTCCCCTTATAAATCATGTCTCATTTCAGCCTTCTCTTCTGCAGGCTAAACATGCTCAGCTCTTTAAGACGCTCTTCATAGGGCTTGTTCTCCAGACCCTTAATCATTTTAGTCGCCCTCCTCTGGACACATTTCAGCTTGTCAACATCTCCTTTCAATTGCGATGCCGAGAATTGGACACAGTGTGATTCCAGCAGAATAGAGGGGGGCATGACTTCCCTGGATCTAGACACTAGACTCCTATTGATGCAGGCCAAAATCCCATTGGCTTTTTTTGCTGCCGCATCACATTGTTGGCTCAGGTTTAACTTATTGTCCACAAGGACTCCAAGGTCTTTTTCACTCGTACTGCTGTTGAGCCAGGTGTCCCTCATTCTGTATCTTGCATTTGTCCCTGTTGAACTTCATTTTGTTAGTTTCAGCCCATCTCTCTAATCTGTTAAGATCGTTTTGAATTCTGCTCCTGTCTACTGGAGTATTAGCTATCCCTACCAGTTTGGTGTCTGCAAACTTGATGATCGTGCCTTCTAACCCTTTGTCTAAGTCGTTAATAAAAATGTTGAACAGAACCGGGTCCAGGACGGAACCCTGCGGCGCTCCACTTGTCACTTCTTTCCAGGATGGTGAGCACCCTTTGGGTTCGTTCACTTAGCCAATTAGAGATCCACCTAACCGTAGTTTTGCCTAGCCCACATTTGACTAGCTTTTTTGCCAGAAGGTCATGGGGGACCTTGCCGAAGGCCTTACTGAAATCCAGATAGGCTACATCCATGGCATTCCCTGCATCTACCCAGCTTGTAATTCTGTTAAAAAAAGAGAGAGAGAGATGAGATAAGTCTGGAATTACTTGTTTTTGAAAAATCCATGTTTACTATTAGCAATTACCGCATTCCTTTCTAAGTGTTTGCAGACCACTTCCATAATTATCTTTTCTAGAATCTTGCCCAGTATCGACGTGAGGCTGACCGAACGGTAATTCTTTAGGTTGACCTTTTTTCCCTTCTTGAAGGTAGGGATGACATTTGCCCTCCTCCAATCTGCTGAGACTTGTCCCTTTCTCCAAGAGCTCTCAAAGATGATTCCATGGGAGGCAGCCCAGGAAATTCAAGTGGGACCATAACACTATGTTACAAAATTTGAAAAGAACTATGTTCCTAGTTTGAAAGTGTTATTTCCTGTTTAAATGTGTGGAACTTACTTTGAAAGTACAGTAGTTATTATCCTGCAGAAACTTCATTTTCGTGGCTTCCACAAACTATGTTGAATTGATTGAGACTCTATGAGATATTCATTGAAAAACTATAGCAAAATGTGCTGCAGGATGTCCTCCCAAAACAAAGTTTTTGCAGTTTAATAAACTTTCCCCATGTTTTTATGATAGAACCAGTTAGGAAATGGCTTTTATCACCCAGGAGCAAAATTGTGTTACATAATCTAATGGTATAGAAATCTCTGTTCCCCTTCCTTTGGAATGGAAAAGGCACCTGCTGGCATGCAACTTGTGCACTGCAATCCTAAACCTATTGTTGAGTCAGAATTAAGCCTGTTAAAATGAAATTGAACCAATTCATATTGTTATCCTTGCACTTTAAAGATGCTGCCTGAAGTGTTTTCCCCCCACAAATGCTTATGGCAATCTGCCTTTTAGATACCCACAAAAGGAAACCCCACCATCTCCCTAGCCAGTTGAGTCCACTGCCAAACTTTTATGGTGCATCTACACTGTGGAATCGATACAGTTTGACAGCACTTTAATTGCCATGGCTCCATGCTATAGAATTCTTGCAGTTGCAGTTTTCCAAAGGGTACATCTACACTGCAGAATTAACAGAGTTTGAAACCACTTCCATCTACCTTGGCTCAATGCTTTGTGATCATGGGAGTTGTGTTTTTTGAAGGTCTTTTGCCTTCTCAGCCAAATAGTGCTGGTTTCCCATCAAACTGCAACTCCTATGATTCCACAGCAATTAGCCATAACAAAAATAAAGTGGCATCAAACTGCATTCATTCTATAGTGTAGATACACCCAAAGTCTTTAGCCTCCAGGGACAAAAAGGGCTTGTGTCTCCACAAACTGCAACCTGGATTATATGATTTTAATTCTTGTTTTAATAATATGTTTTCATTGTTTGGTTTTAATGTTTTTGTTTATTCATTGAATTGTTGCCTTTGTAAGGCTGCCTTTTATCCCCTTCGGGGTTGAGAAAGGCGGGATACAAGTATGGTAAATAAATAAATAAATAATCAACGATTCCATAGCATTGAGTTGTACCAGTCAAAGTGGTTTCAAACTGTATTCATTCTGCAGTGTAGACACACTCTTCCTGTCAAGAGGTTCCTTCTGCAGTTCAGTTGAAATCTATCATTCTGTAACTTCAAACCAATAGACCTGATGCTGCCCTATGACGAAACCAGCTTCCTGGCAAAAGAGACTTTGAACCTAGTGCTGTAGGTCTGGATCTAACATTCAGTAACCACTAATTGTGATACAGCTATACTGTACTCCTGTAATGATTTTTAGATGTGGCTGTTAGAAGAAAGTCCATATTTGTGGTCATTGGAGCAGAGCAGCACCAGGACATACACAGCATGTTGTGATGCACACACATTTCTATAATACTATTAAGAGTCTGGAGATATTTATTGGCGGATGGATGCAAACAAAAGAACAGAATAAAATAATTCTTCATGTGATGAGATGATTTCATTATTGAAGAAGCAGAATGACTTTTTGTAACCAAACGGCATCTGCAATCAAATGAACTGAAATCGTTTTCAGTTGTTTTGAATATGTGAATATTTTAGAGGTTTCATTAATTTTTTTCATGTCAGAAGCGACTTGAGAAACTGCAAGTTGCTTCTGGTGTGAGAGAATTGGCCGTCTGCAAGGACGTTGCCCAGGGGATGCCCGGATGTTGATGTTTTATCATCCTTGTGGGAGCCTTTCATGTCCCACAAGGATGATCCATAAGGGGAGCTGGAGCTGACAGATGGAAGCTCAGGATTCAAACTGCCAACCTGTCAGTCAGCAGCCTTGCTGACACAAGGGTTTAATCCATTGCGCCACCAGAAGCTCCTTCATTAAATTATGGATGGCTGGACTTAGTAACCAACTATTATTTCTTCAAGTCAGTTGTCAAACTGGCTCCAGTTAACAATACAGGTTGAGAATACTTTATCCAGGGGTGCATCTACACTGTAGAATTCATGCAGTTTGACACCGCTTTAACATGGTTCAATGCTCTGAGCTAAAAAAGAGAAAGATTGTGCATGTTTCCAGTTATATGTGTTTGTGCTTAGTTATACGTTTTATTTCAAAATAGTGTGGCAACCTGAAATATAAGATTGTTATCTTGAATAATTTTGTTTTATGTAACTTCCCAAGGGCTCTTCCAAAACAGGCTGTTCTTGTTCTCATTTTGTGGCTGACAAGTAGGTTTTAAGGGCGACCAGTGAGAAATGAAATCCAAGGCCAGACTCTTCAGATGCAGATCAAACATCCTTGAATCAGTTTATGCAACAACATTGGCTAATTCTGGGTCCTCTGCTCTGCTCTCTCAAAAGAAACATAGACACATGGTGCTTGTGTGGGTGGATTATATGGTATAAACAGCCAGGCTGGGCAGAGTGTTTTGATCATTGGGAGCTATAGTTAATGCATGGATAATTTCCTTTTCTCATTCAGAATCCAAGCCACCGACCAGAATCAATCTTGTCTTTGAGCCTGCCTGAACTCTGTAGGAAACTCAGGGATGGTTTACTTTTGCCTGAAAGTGTTCTCTATACTTACATGGACAAGGTGAGGGATGGCTTCTGAACAACCGAACAAGTAAGGTGAAGTATGTGAGAAAGGCCAATGATAGCCAGTGTGAACCCTGTCAATGTTGTGGAACAAAGAACATCCACATTAATCCAGGGGGAATGCCCTTAAAATGGTTATTTTGAGATGGTATCTGTACTGTATATTTATATAGTGCCATAAGTTTGTGCTATGGCTTACAATTAATGTATCTCAGGGCTCAGTCAAATCATTTTTGATCTTTGAGGCAAAGGATAAGGTGATATCTTCCCCTACTCACTATGATATGAACAGAATCCAAGTGGAGTGCCAGTCAAATCCTACTTCCTAGCAAACTAGCTTAGGGAGGGTCATATACAGCTCTGTCCGGCAACAAGTCACTGTTGGTATTTGCCTCCCCAATCTGCTGTTTGAGGCAGCTGTTGTTTTGCCAAAGGTAAAGGGTTCTTTTGAGATTCAAAGACAATGAACACCCAAGTGATACAAGATTTTATTGAAAAACAGGCAAGACATCAAAGAATGCATACAAACCTAGCAAATCTGTCTCAATTAGTCTGTTGGGAACGCTGAGAATGACAGCCAGAGATGCCCCAATGGCAAATCCTATATCCCCGACCTCAGTCGGTAGTGAAATTCAACTTAAATCTAACTTCTCTTGACTTATATAAGCATCTCAGTTGCCTAAGTACTTTGCTTTAATCCTACTGTATGTCTTTAATTGGGCTACACAAAACATTAAACAAGTAGACACTAGCTAGGCTACTCAATCAGGGAAATGATGGTTTGCCTCAGTGTTTCTCAAACTGTACTCCTCCACGTGTTTTGGACTTCAGATCCCAGAAATCCCAGCCAGTTTGCCAGCTGTTAGGAGTTGTGGGAGCTGAAGTCCAAAACATCTGGAGGAGCACAGTTTGAGAAACTCAGGTCTATCTGAACTATTAAACAAGTAAACACTGCCCAGCTATGAACAAGTGGATACTGGCCAGGTCACCCAATCAGGTGAATAATGGGCTAACTAAACTATTTTTTGTGTTTCAGGAGTGACTTGAGAAACTACAAGTCGCTTCTGGAGTTAACCATTAAAACAGTGGTTCTCAACCTATGTCCCCAGATGTTTTTGGCCTGCAACTCCTAGAAATCCCAGCCAATTTACCACCTGTTAGGATTTCTGGGAGTTGAAGGCCAAAAACAAATGGGGACCCCAGGTTGAGAACCACTGCATTAAACAATAGACACTGGCCAGATCACCCAATCTGGTGAATAATGATCAATTTGATCATCAGGAGGAACCTGTCCAGGTCAAGGCATCCCACATCTCAAGGCCATTTGTTCCCAGTTAAATTTGATTCAAAGTTACATACTTGGCAAATATAGATCATAAATAAACTTTTTACCCATAAGGCAGTGGTTCTCAACCTGTGGGTCCCCAGATGTTTTGACCTTCAACTTCCAGAAATCTCAACAGCTGGTAAACTGGCTGGGATTTCTGGGAATTGTAGGCCAAAACACCTGGGGACCCACAGGCTGAGAATCACTGCCTTAAGGTATTTGTAGGAAATACATAACACAACTGTGACACTGTACTATTTCCTCTATATACATTTGTCTTCTGTGATATTTCCACTACAGCTGTCTTGCTTAACTGGCTGCCTTCTCTTGCTTTCCATAGGCTTTGAAAGTCACTAAGGATGTCAACTGTTTGACTGATTATCTTGAAGACAGTGAATCACAACTTCTGCAAGTGAAAAGTCAAGGAAATAAGGGTTTGCTTTATGGGGTTCCTGTCAGTATAAAGGACTCAATTGACTGCAAGGTACAGCCAGGATGGACCATGGGCAGGTTGCTTGGCATTCATGTGACAAAGCATAAATTGGGCATGGAGTTTAAATGTTTTATGGGCACTGAGCAGGTGTCTTGAGCAAATTTTAGTATGGGGTGTCTATTTTAAAATATATTGCCCAAAACTTGGGACAAGAATGCTTTCCCAAGAAAAACCAATAGAAGTGGGTGGGATTGGCATTATAGTATGACACTGTCCACTTTATTATTATTATTATTATTATTATTATTATTATTATTATTATTATTATTTATTATTTATATCCCACTTTCTCTCTCCATGCAGAGACTCAAAGCGGCTCACAACTAAAAGCATTTCAATACAACTTAAAATATACAAGTATACAAATATTAAAATTGTATTAAACAACATTAATATTAAACCAATCCAGGTTAAAACCATAAAAGCATGAAGGATAGTTGTGGAGCTTGGAATCTAGCTTACTTACTTACTTACTTTACTTAGGCGATCCCTCGTAGGCCGAGGGTGATGGTCCTCCAGTTATAGGGTCTTGGGGGTGTGTCCGCAGGTGGCTGAAGAGACCTATTCTTGATCTGCATGTTCTCCTGCAATGAGGACATCGGTTTCCAGGTGGAAGGTGGTCCTGTTCAGGGTTGGCTTGACACTCCTTCCTCTTGGCATGTTTCTCCTTTAAGCTCTCCATTCGTGCCTCTTCGAACTCCGCAGCACTGCTGGTCACAGCTGACCTCCAATTAGAGCACTCAAGGGCCAGGGCTTCCCAGTTCTCAGTGTCTATGCCACAGTTTTTAAGGTTGGCTTTAAGCCCATCTTTAAATCTCTTTTCCTGCCCACCAATATTACGTTTCCCATTCTTGAGTTCGGAGTAGAGCAACTGCTTTGGGAGACGGTGATCGGGCATTCGGACAACGTGGCCAGTCCAGCGGAGTTGATGGCGTAGGAGCATCGCTTCAATGCTGGTGGTCTTCGCTTCTTCCAGCACGCTGACATTTGTCCGCCTGTCTTCCCAAGAGATTTGCAGGATTTTTCTGAGGCAACGCTGATGGAAACGCTCCAGGAGTTTGGTGTGATGTCTGTCTACTGTCCACGTTTCACAGGCGTAGAGCAGGGTTGGGAGGACAATGGCTTTATAAACAAGCACCTTGGTCTTTCTACGGATGTCCCGGTCATCAAACACTCTCTGCTTCATTCTGAAAAATGCTGCACTCGCAGAGCTCAGGCGGTGTTGTATTTCAGTGTCAATGTTGACTTTTGTGGAGAGGTGGCTGCCAAGGTAGCGGAAATGGTCAATGTTTTCTAATGTTACACCATTAAGCTGTATTCCTGGCATCGCAGAGGGATTAGCTGGTGCCTGTTGGAAGAGCACTTTGGTTTTCTCGATGTTCAATGAGAGGCCAAGCTTCTCGTATTCTTCTGTGAATGTGTTTAGAGTGGCTTGTAGGTCTTCTTCTGAGTGTGCACAGACTACGTTGTCATCGGCATATTGGAGTTCTATAACAGATGTTGTGGTGACCTTGGTTTTGGCTCGCAGTCTTCTGAGGTTAAATAGCTTGCCATCTGTCGGATAGATGATTTCCACACCGGTGGGAAGCTTCCCATCAACAAGGTGAAGTATCATAGCGATGAAGATGGAAAATAAGGGGGGGGGCAATAACACATCCCTGCTTGACACCTGATTTCACCTTAAATGGGTCACTTTGGGAGCTGTTGCTGTCCAAGACTGTTGCCATCATGTCATCATGGAGGAGCCGCAGGATGTTCACAAATTTGTCAGGGCACCCGATTTTTTGGAGGATGGTCCAGAGAGCGCTGCGATTCACTGTGTCGAATGCCTTTGCAAGGTCAATGAATGCCATGTACAGAGGTTGGTTTTGTTCCCTGCATTTTTCTTGGAGCTGTCGTACAGTGAAGATCATGTCCACTGTTCCTCTGGAGGGATGGAAGCCGTTCTGGGATTCTGGGAGGGTGTCTTCTGAAACAGGGAGAAGGCGGTTTGCAAGGAATCCTTGCGAGGATTTCCCCAGCGGAGGTTAGAAGGGAGATACCACGATAGTTCCCGCAGTCTGTTCTGCCCCCTTTCTTGAAAAGGGTAATGATGGTGGCATCCTTGAAGTCTGCTGGGATTTTCTCGGTCACCCACACCTTTTCAATCAGCTGGTGGAGTTGTTGTATCAGTTCAGGTCCACCCGTTTTGAACATTTCAGCAGGGGTCCCATCAGGTCCGCTGGCTTTGTTGTTTTTTTTGTTGGCTGATGGCATTGCTAACTTCTTCCAAACTAGGCAGTGCTGCAAGCTCATCCCTGGTTTGTTGTTGCGGGATTTGTGAGAGGGTCTCTTCAGCCACATTGCAGCTGCGATTCAGCAGGTTCTGGTAGTGCTCTTTCCAATGTAGTGCAATTGATGTTTTGTCCTTCAGAATTTTGGTTTCATCTGATGAGCATAGAGGCTGTATGCCATGGTTTCTTGGTCCGTAAATGATCTTTGTGGCTTTGAAAAATCCCTGAGCATCATGGGTATCTGCAAAGTGTTGGATTTCTTCAGCCTTCTTTGTCCACCAGATGTTCTTGAGTTCTCTGGTCCTTCTTTGGACCTCAGCTTTTGCACTGGCATAGAACTTTTTCTTGGCAGCACAGTTGGTGTCTCTCTGCCATGTTTGGAAGGCTTTCCTTTTGTTATCAATTAGCTGTTGGATCTCTTTGTCCTTATCGTCAAACCAGTCTGGATGTTTCTTAGTTTGGTATCCAATGGTTTCTTCGCAGGCTGTGATGATGGAGGTCTTCAGTTTGTTCCAATGTTCCTCAACATTTTCGGGGTGTTCTGTGGGTGGATGATCTTTGAGTGTTGTTTGGAGAAGGGCTCGTTTGGAGGGCTCCTGAAGGGCTTGGGTGTTCATTTTACGCCTTGTTTTTCTTCCTTGGAGTCGCCGTTTGTGGACGATCTTGATAGCCATTGTGGATCGGATTAACCTGTGGTCTGTCCAGCAGTCATCAGCACCTGTCATGGCTCTTGTGAGAAGCACATCGCGGCGGTCTCTGGCACGTGTAATTACATAGTCCAAGAGGTGGCAATGCTTTGACCCGGTGTGCTTCCATGATGTCTTGAGCTTGTTTTTCTGGCAAAAGAGCGTGTTGGTGATGACAAGGTTGTGCTCTCCGCATTTGGTGAGAAGCAAGATGCCATTCGAGTTGCTGTTTCCGACCCCGTCTTTTCCCATGATCCCTGGCCACAGGTCGGAGTCCCGTCCGACTCTGGCATTAAAGTCCCCCAGGAGGATGATTTTGTCCTTCTTAGGTATCTCCGATAGGATGGTGTCCAGCTGACAATAAAATTTTTCCTTGATGTCTTCGTCAGCATCTAGAGTTGGTGCATAGGCGCATATGATGGTTGCCTGTTGGTTTTTGGCAAGGTTAATTCGGAGGGTTGAGAGTCGTTCGTTGATGCCAGTGGATGCTTCAATCAGGTGCTTCACCAGGTCATTTCTGATAGCAAAGCCAACTCCGTGTATTCTTCGCTCTTCTTCAGGCAGTCCCTTCCAGAAGAAGATGTAGCCTCCTTTTTCTTCCTTCAGCTGTCCCTCTCCTGCTCTCCGGGTCTCCTGAAGGGCTGCTATGTTGATCTTAAAGCGTCCCAGCTCCCTTGCTATGATAGCAGTCCTGCGTTCGGGGTGTTCGCTGTCTGTGCTATCCAAGAGTGTCCATGTTCCAAAGTTCATTTCTCTTTTTTGGCCACAGAGTGGTGACCCCTCTGGACGCGGCAGTCCAGTCAGGGTAGGAGAGGCAGACTATGTTTAGGGCACCTTTTCTAGCCCCTTCCCCATGTGGGGTGAGCAGAGCGGATCCTAAAAAGGGCTGCTCAGTCATGGATACAGCTGACGGACTCCTCAACTGCCTCGGTCCTTGAGGTAGAACGACTGAGTCCATATCCACCATATGGACTCATTCGTTCTACCTCAAGGACCGAGGCAGTTGAGTAGTCCGTCAGCTGTATCCATGACTGAGCAGCCCTTTTTAGGATCCGCTCTGCTCACCCCACATGGGGAAGGGCCCATGTGCCAGTCTGTGACTAGGGGCTTCCAGATTTCACAGTCCTGGCCCCGTTGCCACTAGCTGATCGCTATGGGACTTTTGTAGGTTTGTTTTTATTTTTGTTGGAAGACGCCTATGCGTGATTTTTTTAAATGTGTGGAGGTCAGTGCACGGCTGGTCAACACACAGTCTTCACAGAGTGAGGTTCCAGCAGTGGTGTGGTTAACACAACAAGAGTGGCTTCTCAGTCTGTTGCAGCCTTCTTCTGCCTTCACAGCCGTTGTAACATGTACCATGTTATCCTCCGCCTGCTCCGCCGTTGAGGTCTTTGGGTCTTCGGATTGTGCTTGGTCTGGAACCTCCCCTGCGGCCACTTCTGGGAGTGCATGACTCCAGTGGTTGTGCCCGCAGGTTCATCGGAACACACAAGCCCCCTCACCACGACAAGGTGACTATCGAGGGGGTTTGGAATCTAGCATCTAAATGTGATTAGTTAAGAGATCTTATAAACGACCCTAAATGGTAATTTCCAGTCCCTCTCAGATGCTATATCCCAAGCTCCATGTCCTTTCTTCATTCTTATTTCATGAAATTCCATTTCATATGCTGAACAATCTTTTTGATAGACTGAAACAGAGAAATATGTAACTATGGCTTGGTGAACTCCATCATAAAGTCCTTTTCCCATCCTATGATGGGTCCTCTTGTCATGTCAAATCATTCAAAGCCTCACTATTCTGGAAACCTTTGAAAAAAAATTGTACAGTTGTGGAATTGACAGTTAACAAAAATGTTTCCTTGATTAGCCTGCTAGTATATATTTTCAAGAATTTAGTCATGCCATATGCAGTTGAGCTTAACTTTAGTACTGGAATACAATTGTCCATGTATTTCAAGAATATTATTAATCAGTTCATATTCAAAATTATTTTGATTTACTCAAAAGTATGGCAAACAAAACAAATGACAAAAATAAAATAGATGCATCAGGATGAAATGCATTTTAAAAATACATTTCCTTCCTTTACTTCATATGTTTGAAATGGTAAGTGAAAGTAATCAGCAATGTGACAATCTTTTTTACATAATTAATCACAAGAACATTTAAGATGTTAATCTCTTTTTGGCTAATTTTGGTGAACTGGAGGAATGTCACATGGTAAACATTCCTACATATGTCGCTGATCTGAATATAAAATGAAATGAAACTATTTTGTGTACAAATTGTGGGAGATGCATGTTATTTATGATTAGTCTGTTGCTTGTGATGTTCTGTTATATTATGATCAGGATTGTTGCATGATACATAAAGTTTCTGCAGGGCATATGAATAATCTCCTTTTGTTTTTTTTCCAGGGCTTTGACTCTACTTTGGGTTTTGTGAAACGTCTCAATCATCCAGCAGCGGAAGATGCTGTTTTAGTCCAGGTGTTGAAACATCAAGGAGCAATTCCATTTGTAAAAACCAATGTCCCTCAGTCTTTAATGAAGTAAATCTTTCTTTTAACTGCTGGTATATATGGATTTCTACATAGATACTCAGAAACTTACTAGATATTTTCAGACCTCACATGACTGGTAGAATGGAACTTTCTGTTTACTAACTATGAATAATTTCTGTCCAATTTCTATCTAGCAACTTATTTGAAGGCCCTTGTTTATAGATACACAGCAGATTTACAAAAACTGCCTAGAGCAACGCTTCAATTGTCCCCAGAGAGATAAAACACAAAAGATGTAAACTGGATGCCATGAAACTGGCCCCTGTCTGGCTGACAGTGGAGCTTCTAGAGTCCATCTTTATAGTGTGTAAAAGCATGAAAACACTTAACATTGTGGTATGACAGTTGGGCAAGGAAAATGGTTTTGTTAGCTCTGCAAAATCAGCTTGTTGGCTGTTAGACCATTAGTCTCTTGTGTTCCAAAATATATTGAAAATAGCTTCGGAATAAAAATAATGCTTCATGGAAAATTGAGGGAGAAACTAGATTACAACTCCCATGATCCCTCCCCATTGGTGAAGGAAGTGAAGACTAATGAGAATAGCAACCTAATAATAAATTGGAGAACTGCATGCTTCCCATATTACCAAGGAGCAATTTATACTGTACTATAAGTGATATTTCAGTGATATTTAATTTCTTTGAGCATGCACAGCTTTTATTTTAAAAAGTAGCCATTTTTATTGTGGTAATCATCTCTCCATTCTTACTACACCTCATTCAAGAAATACAATGACTAGTTATTGTTTTCTAGTGGTACGAAAGGATAGAAAGGAGATAGACTCTACATGCTCAACTAGAAGTTTGAAAATGGTTCCTTTTGGCTTCCCAACCACCATAGCTGTTTTCCCCTCTCCTACAATACCCAGCAATAAAGCCAGCTTGTGGCTGTATTTGCCATGTTTCAATAAAAGACCTGGAGCATTACACCTCCTTGAAAGACCCAAGGCAGTGACAGGGAACAGCCTTAGATTTTGGAGCTGGTGTGCTTTTTATATCAAACTGGGCTCATTTCAGTGGCCATTTACAGACGTTTTGTGCCTCTTTCTGCATAGAAAAACATCTCCTTACTATCCAATTGGACAGGCAAATGTTTGTGGTAGATGGGGGAATCTCTCCCACTCGTGGGGAATAGAGTGAAAGCAGGGTTTTGCATAGTTGGAGCTTCTGTGGTCCCTTAGTGAAATAAAGATTTCTCTTCCCAAGCAATTGACAGGGTTGCTAAAGGCAGGGTGTGATTGAAATTGTATTCCAGACCTCTATTTGAAAGATTTGGGGTATTTGTGTCTGTTTTATTGGCTGTCTTGTCTTTATTTTCAGCTTTGACTGTAGCAACTTAATATTTGGCCAGACAGTGCATCCTCTGGATCACACCAAAACCCCAGGTGGTTCTTCAGGAGGAGAAGCCTCACTTATTAAAAGTGGTGGATCAATCTTGGGCATCGGCACAGATATAGGAGGCAGCATCCGTATTCCATCTGGCTTCTGTGGGATTTGTGGACTCAAAACTACAGGCGACCGAATAAGGTACATTTTTTTATTTTAAATAACAATGTGGCATAATTGCTGGCATTCAACCTTTCAAAAGGCGGTCCACTTGCTTGAAATGCTATAGCCATATTTCTTCCGCCTCACAATGGTCTGTATTGGTCTAGACAGGGCTATACTGGGCCCATAACCCTTGTTGGGCGAGTGGGCTTATTAACAAAAGACCCTTCCCATAAATGTATAGCAACTTATTATCAGCAGTGGGAGCCCCCGGTGACGTAGTGGATTAAAGCCTTGTGACTTGAAGATTGGGTTGCTGATCTGAAAGCTGCCAGGTTCGAATCCCACCCGGGGAGAGCGCGGATGAGCTCCCTCTATCAACTCCAGCTCCTACAAGGATGATAAAAACATCAAAATATCCGGGTGTGTCCTGGGCAACGTCCTTGCAGACGGCCAATTCTCTCACATCAGAAGCGACTTGCAGTTTCTCAAGTCGCTCCTGACATGGAAAAAAAAAGCAGCAGTGTAACCCAGCACCAGTAGCCCAAAGTGATAAATAGAACAAAAACACACAGACAAATGTTATCTTTTCCTTAGGAGGCTTTTCTTTATAGTAAAATAATATGGTTTGCACTATTTACAAAAACAAGGTTTTCACAATACAAATAAAGTTCTTTGTACTTCTTTCTTTGCTTCCATGCTGGACTTCTTTTTCATGCAGATAAACAGCTTCACTTTCACAGAGCCTCCTCTCACACCAAAGTTATACAGTAGCTTCACACAGTAGCTTTACACACAGCAGCCTTCACACTGGAGCTTCACACAAGAGGCCTTCAACTGGGTCATCTCTCACCGAAGCTTCTCACACCAGGCCTTCTCACACACTGAGGCTTACCTCATAGTGAGGCTTCTCTCACGCACCTCAGGACGACACTAGCTTTGGCCCACTAACTATAACAGGCTTTGATGTACTCACTCTCCTCAGGGCAATGCTGGTTTATTTAACCCTTCTAGTGCTTAAATCACATTTTTGTAATTAAAATACCTAGTTAATTTTTAATATGTCTGACAATATATTCTAGTTCAGAACAGATAACGTGGGATTTTATTCAGCAGTGTGGAAGGGGCCTGAGCAGGCTGTTGTTCCTTAAAGTACCTTCTCTGCCACGTGGTGGAGGGGACCTCTAAGGGTGCATCTGCACTGCAGAATTAACACACTTTGGCACTACTTTAACTGTCATGGCTCAATGTGATGGAATCTGGGATTTGAAGTTTTACAAGTTCTTTAGTCTTCTTTGCCAATGAGTACTGATACTTCACCAAATTACAACTTTTGTGATTCCATAGCATTGAGCCATGGCAGTTAAAGTGATGTCAAACTAGAGTCTAGATGCATCCTTAGTTGCTTGAAGCAGCAACTGCTTTTGGACCTGAGAAAGATTTCCCAATTAGGAAAGTAGTGAAGCTTTGTTTAAAACTATTGTTTTTGCTTTCCATTCTTATTTTGGTTATCTTTTTACAGCAAAAGAGGAGTTATACGAAGCCTTGGTGGGCAGAAATCAGGTGTGTGATTTTGTCTGAATAAAGTGGAAAGATTAGTTGATAGATATTTGGCATTGTGTAAGTCTTACGCCTTATCTGGTCTACACAGTAATGGCTATATCGTCATCCTACCAGCACCACCACAATACTCTCACTCCTTGTTCATGTTTCCAAAAGGGTGGTATGAGTTTTCAATGTAGTGTTTTTGATTTGCTTGGTTTCTAAACAATGTGCTGTTATATTGATATGTAATTCTGCAGTGGTTTTTAAAAATGAAAAAGTTGTGGCAGTAAGGGGTTAAAATAGGCATGGGCAAACACTGGCCCTACAGGTGTTTTGAACTTCAACTCCCACAATTCCTAACAGCCTACCTTATGTTAGGAATTGTGGGAGTTGGAGTCTAAAACACCTGGAGAGTCAAAGTTTGCCTGGGTTAGAAAGTCTCTGAGGGGGCATTGCATCTTTCACATCCCTTTGGGGTGCACAAAGGTTCTTCCATAATCTCCTTTGCAATATTTAATTCTTGACAGACATTTTAAAAGTTTTAAAAATTTCAGTTTTGAATTGCTAGCAACAATGAATATGAGACATTCACATAGAGCAGTTTTAGGTTGCAAGGAAAGTTGTTGTCTCAGATATCTGATTCACAAACACATGATTTGTCTCTTTTTGAAATCATTTTGATTTGCTACATATGGGGGTGGGGAATCTCAGAAAATTACTTTTTAGGTACCAGCATCACCCAGCTCTTCCAAGAAGGAAATGGCACTTTAGGTTGTTTTACGCTTTAAGATCAGGACTTGTTAAAGTTACATTTTTCAGAATGCAGCTACCACAGTCCCTCAGAAATGATTTGGGGCAATGTAGGGCCCTTCCACACAGCCCTATATCCCAGAATATCAAGGCAGAAAAATCCACAATATTGGCTTTGAACTGGGTTATCTGAGTCCATAGTCAGGTAATGTGTGATTTTCTGCCTTGATATTCTGGAATATAGGGCTGTGTGGAAGGGCCCATAGTCAAAAAGTAATGTTTGGGAGGATGTAATCAAAAAGTAATCTTTTCTGAGCCCCAAGCTTTGTTGATTCTTGTTGTAAACATAACTTCTTACTTCTCCCAGAAATGTTCCCTGAGTCTGAAAGATCAGATTGTGAAAACTACAATTCTTTTCTTGATCCTAGTTGTTGCAGGTGTAGGACCTATGGCAAGGGATGTTGAGAGCCTCGCTATTTGTCTGAGATCTCTGCTGTGTGAGGAAATGTTCCGCCTGGATCCCAAGGTGCCTCCCCTTCCTTTCAATGAGCAGGTGAGACGTTTGATTGTGTACATACTCAAAGTAGAAATCATAGAGAAAGGAGTGAAATGTTTGAAAAATCTCTCTGCCTTCTCTTTCAATAGCTGTGCCATTTGCAATAGCGTTGTTTTCTTACTGATGTACCGATAACTGGAGAACAAAACAAATATTATTGCTCAGCACTGCAGATGCTTGCTTGATTTCTTGTTGCCTTCTGTTTGGATGAGGAAAAAGTGATCATTTTATTTTATTTTATTTATTTTACTTTATTTTGCCCTATTAGTCTGTTGTAGTCACAGGGTCCACCCCACCCCAAGTTGCTCTCTCATTGATGCTAGCACTTAATTATCTACCTCATGTATACAATATTCAATTGTTGCACTTTGCCCAGCTCATTTTGTACCCCCTCCACTTGGATCCCAAATCCATGTCTTATAATGATTATAATTTTAAACTTTTTACTGTGTTTAGACTGTTATATTTTAATATTTGTGTTTGTAGTCTCTGATGTTATTTTATTTTGGTTTGTTGTTTTTATCCGGGCTTGGCCTCATGTAAGCTGCCCCGAGTCCTTTCGGGGAGATAGAAGCGGTGCATAAAAATAAATTATTATTATTATTATTATTATTATTATTATTATTATTATTATTATTTGTGGAGAGCTGTGGAACACCTTAAGGGAGGTTGTCAAGAGTCAGACGCCAGTTAACATACAAAACAGAGTTTATTCCGAAGATAAGCCAGAAAATAACATAAACACAGGAAATATCCTTGAAACACTTCACTTTTCAGTGTTTCGAGAGTAGATTGGACAATAATAACTCAAAAACGAGCCACGCTAATTTCCCATGCTGGCATTCAATAAAAAAACTAAATAACGCTTCAATTCAGCTTTGGAAAACAAATAAATTGCTGGAAAATAAACAAACTAGAAAAGCAATAAAGCTGCTTCCACGGTGCAGATAAGCCGAAAGCCTCAAAGGGATGATGAATAGCCGTCATCAGAAGAATCCAAGGTCAGGTCAGGAGGCAGCAGAAATTCTGAAAGACAAACCAATAGTCAGAAGCCGGGAGTAGCCGTCAGTCAGAGGGTGTAGACAGAAGCCAGGTCAAATTCAATCCAAAGTCCGAAGAGGGTGCAGTCATCCAAAACAGGTCCACGATAAGACACAGCGAGAGCCAAGCTAGGTGATATCAGCAGATTCAAATCATAGTCCAAGTCCAGTCTTCATGGAAACACAGAGATCCAAATGGCGCCTCAGCAACACCTTGCCACACGCAAAGTGCAGTGGCCAAACATTCCCATTTTATTCCCCTTCCTCCTGGGTGACCAAACACTCACACCCAAACACCAGGTGTCCCAAATCTACTCAGAGTCTGAACTCCACACAGCTAGAGCTCGTGGATCTGGAGTACCTAGCAATTCGTCGGAGTCCCAATCATCCTGCCCACACGTAGCCCCATGAACACTTAAAGAACCATCCTCCCTTCTCCAAGCATCCCAATTGGGATCAGCTCCTGCAGAAACCCCAGGTTCAGAAGTATCCATAGGCCCCAAATCCCCAGACATCTCCGGTGGCTGTGCCCATTCAGTGCCCGCTTCCCCAGCCACCACCTGTTCCTCAGCATCCATCTCCCCATCTGAATCTTCCTCAGAAGATCCCCCATATAGCTCTCTAAGTCGCTTCCTGCGCAACTCCTCCAGTGAACCCTCATCACGAGGGTTTTTTCTTCCTCTTCGAATTCCATCCCCATCAACCATAATCCCCGAAGGCGCAGTCACAACAGAGGTTTAATTTCCACCCTTTCTGCTGCTTTTTTGCCAGCAAGGAAAAATCTTCATGTTTAAACAGACTTAATTGACCATGTAACAGGTGTACTGTTTTTAAGATGTACTTTTACATTATTTTTTTAATCCAACCTGTTAAAAGCATTTAATTTGATGGATGATTTAGCGCTCTTTAAATTATATACTTCATGTTGCTCCAGATGTTCTGTTTTATATTTGTCTGTCACTTTGAATTCTGCTTGGAAGAAAACTATGATATAAATTAAAATAAAAAGTGAGTCAAGCTGCAGTATTTTGCAATGTAGATTCACCCATGCTCACCCAGCCTGCTGGCTGATCCGTGCAGATTCCAATAGGATTTGTATGTGTTCTGATCACTTTGAAATTCTTTTCTTCCCTTCCCTCGTGGCTCCAGGTGTACTCTAGCTCTCATCCCCTCCGAATAGGATACTATGTCACCGATTCATTTCTTATGCCAACCCCTTCCATGAAAAGAGCTATACTGGAAACCAAGGAGCTTCTAGAAAAGGCTGGCCATGTGGTATGTGTCCTCCATTTCAACTCCTCACTTCATACTGTGCATGTTAGAATTTGGCTTGACAGCAGCCATTATAAAATATGTTGAATTAGGTGGTACTAGGATGGGATAAAAACAATGACAAAAATGTGGATAACACCACAACATGAAACAAATGATGGTGGAAACTCCAGATGCTGAAAAAAATCAAAACCGTTTTATTGCAGGGACACTTTAAAGACTCCACTATTGACTGTCTATAGTCCCTTATAGTAATGCATCCTTGATGGAGACATGTCCTCAAAGAAGAATATTTGTTTTATATTACATGATTCATTCTCTGATGATTTGGTGTTCATTTTATATTTTAGTAACTATATTTGCAGTATTGTGATTGGAGGATATAATTTTAAGAGCACCTTGAGAGCTAGGGTTAGTGAGCAGGCAGTTAAAAGCATATTATATTGAACAGAAATGTTGCATTGAGGATGCAATAATGTTTTGCCATTTCTCAAAATTCGGTATTCCCCCCCACCCACCCCGCCCCCTAGTATTCAGTTTAGCCATGCCAGTGTGTGTCTGGATTTATTTAGCTGTAGCACCATGTTAAATAAATCCACAGAGGCACATGAGTTTGAAAAGGCTTCTTATTTTTCTTAGATTTCTCAAGTTAACATTTCTTTCCCGTCATCTTTTAAGGGGGGAAATACATAATTACGAATGGGTGCATGAACTTCGGCCTTAAACTCAGATTATTACCAGGCACCATATGGATATAGGTGTAAATTTAATGAATGTTAAGTTTTGATACTGTTGTACCTTCTTGTGGCAGATGCCTTGAATAAATTATCTGTAGGCTTTTGCCATACATCCTTCTAGTATTGTGGGAAAGAATACTGACATAGATTTTAAATATCTAAGAGTACACATATTCTAGAATAGCTATATTTGGCATAAATATCTGTATTTGTTGGTGTCAACACCAGAGGATGTGTGGCAGCTGAGCTTCTAATAATTCTTTGTCTCTGAAATGCCAGAGCCTGTACTGAACAGTTATGACTTGGGTCCATTTCATGGAACAACTTTCCCTTTTTCAGAATCTTTGTAGATATCATTACCAGGAGAATTGTGGCTCTGCCTTACTGTTTCATGCAAAATGGTTTAGTTGAATGGGCAAATTATTTCTTATCTTCACAATGGGATTTTACAGTAATAATTATTTTTTATCCAGACTTGTTTCTTTGTTTAATTCTTTCTCCAGCTGGTTCCCTTTAAGCTCATCAATATGGACTACTTTGTGTATAACCTTTGTATTGGAGGCACCTTTGCTGATGGCTCTGCCACCTACCTAGAACACTTGTAAGTACTGTGTTACCTGAATCCTAATATTACATAAGTAAGAGAAGGTGATGACAGGACTCTGTGTAAAGAAATTTGCTTCTTCCTTTCTTACCGCTCCATTTTCCTATCACCTCCACTGCAGGAAAAGGCAGGCTTACAATGTTCTGATGTTGAAAATTCTGTTCACTCTGATAATTCTAACCTCTGAATGGACATGCATGTGGCTTAACCGTTTTTCTTCTTCTTTGTATCAGGAGTGACTTGAGAAATTACAAGTTGCTTCTGGTGTGAGAGAATTGGCCGTCTGCAAGGACGTTGCCCAGGAAATGCCCAGATGATGGATGTTTTACCATCCTGTGGAAGGCTTCTCTCATGTCCTGGCTTAAAAGTGATTTCTAGACTGTTGTAGATAAAGTAAAATTGTATGAAACACCTAATCTTTTCTGCAAATTAGAGTTGATGCAGCTTTCTTGGACACCTTGCATCACTTGTGATCCAGAAAAAGCCCTTAGGATGCTATCTCAAGTAACATTGTAATTGCTTGCATGTTTAATGGTGATCTCCAGTACTTTACTCTCATTCCTGATTTTACTGTCCTGCGTTTTGCACATGCTGCCCCTCCCTTGCAATTTTAATAGCCCCACCTTTCATTTTTGATACCCACTGATGTATTTTATGATGTTTTATTTTATTGCTCAACTGTTTTAACTATATTGTTGTTGTGTTTTAACTTTATTTTCACTTCTGGGCTTGGTCCCCATGTGAGCAACTCCGAGTCCCTTCAGGGAGATGGAGGCAGGTTATAAAATAAAGTTGTCATTATTATTATTATTATTATTATTATTATTATTATTATTATTATTATTATTAGCTAGAATGCTTGCATCATTAACATCAGGGAAGATATACAAAAGAGGAAGGCTGTTGTTCAAAAAGCAGAGATTTTATCCTAATGAGAAAAAAATAAGAAAGAGTGATGCCTGTGTAAATGCAGATAGTAACTGACAATAAAAGAAATGAATATGAGCATAAGGTTGTTCACTGGAATCCTGAACTGGCATCATAGGTACATCTCTGTAACTTCTGTATTTACTCTAATGTAATGCACACCTTTTATTGGCTAAATTGCTGAACCAAAATAGAGATGCACATTACATTTAATGGCACATTACAACTGCGTGTCTAAACTTTTCCTATGGCCCTCCCTAACTTCATACATTGGGGAGGATATGGAAGCGAAGGAAAATACAAATTATTCATTTCTACTGGCTTTCATTGTGAAAAATATTGGTCCTGAAACAGGTGCTGTTTATCTGGGTGTACATCTCAAGAATAGAATGGAATAGAGACAAGAGATAAATTACACATTACTGAGTCCCAATGCACACGCTTGGGAGTCCTTGAGGAGTTCAGATGTGTGATAGTTGATAATCCTGTTATATTATGCTATTTGCCATTGTCAAAGTCTTGGTGCTGGAATACTGGTAGTTGAAGTGATAATTATGGTGACGATTATATAATGAAATGGTCTTGGTTGGTTTTCAGCAAAGGAGAGTTGGTGGATCCCTCAATAAAGGATTTGCTGCTCCTGGCAAAAGTACCTAACTGGATGCGACGCCTCCTAAGCTGGATTGTCAGACCAATAGTAAGGCTTATTTCCTCACTGACCTTTCCTAACTTGCTGAAGAAAGCAGCAGTAGTTATTATGACCAGAGTTTCTTTGTATTTTTTCTTGAAGATAGTCTTGATAGCAAACCCATTCGTGCCTATATTTGATCACATGTGAATGCAAAGCACAGGGAGAATAAAGAGTTTCAGTAGCATAAGGCAGATCTCCCTAGGGAGGAGCCGGGATCATTTTGAAGATGTGTTTGTTCTTAGTGGCTGCCCATCATACCATTTCAGCATCCAGAGAAGAATTCCGTCCACATGGGGAGAAAGGCAGGGTATAAATAAAGAAAATATCTTTTGAAATAAACTGTTATGCCTGATCTTAACCATTAGGCAGAAACATGTGGAAGAAAGTGTGTCTTCAGTTACATCTGCCCTAAGTCATTTAAGGACCAGAAATGCACCATACCAGTACTCCTTATTTCTCTAGGCATTTCCAGGAGAAACGTTTAAGGAACTTGGGGGCCGGGGCACACTGCAAGAGTGTGTGGTGTGAGGCAAGGGATGCATTTCCAAGAGAATGAGGTTGAGGTAAAGAAGGGTATAAGACGGATGGCAGATTCAGCAAAGGGAGTGGTGACATGTAAGAAGCAAGGGAGGGAGTGTCATTATGAGAGGGTGTGGTGAGAGATGGAAGGGTTACTGGTGATGCAAATGGTAGTGTACAAGCATCAAGTGAGGAGCTCACTGCAGCGGTGTGAAGTTAGGGGAATTATATTACTTTACTTTTTATCTTAGGACTCAAAGCGGCTAATAATGAATATAAATTAGGGCTAAATAAAGCAGCGTAAATCGGTTTAAATATAAATAAAAAATTAAACCTTTGTGTCATTAAAACTATTACTCATTAAAATACATTAAAATTTCACACCCAACTCCAAAAGTTTGCCTCTCATCTGTCCATAAATGCCTGATGGCAGAGGGGTGTTATCACCTGCCTACAAAAGGCAAGCAGGGATGGAGCCATCCTGGTCTCTCTTGGGAGGGAGTTCCAGAGTCTGGGAGTAAGCAACACAAAGCCCACTCCATTGTTCACACTAAATACACATCACCCCCTCTCCTGATGATCATAGTTTTCTGGTAAGTTCATATAGATTTGGTCTTCTAATAACCTGGGCTCAAGGTCTATAAGGCTTTATAGGTCATACCCAGCACTTCAGATTGTTCTGGGAAATAGGTTGGTAGCCAGTGGAACTGTTGCAACAGAGAATAGGAGGAACGGAGAGTGAGCTACCTAAGCAACAACACGTAAGAAGCAAAGGAGAGGCACATTGTTAGGGCACATGCTAATGCAAGTGGGGAGAAGGGGGAAAGGGAGTGAGCTGTTTAACTGAAACAATAACTGAACTCAATAATCATTTATGTCTAGGGATGTAAATCCCTTAATATCTTTACCTCACATGCAAAGATTAAGTACTAGTGGGGCAACACACATTTTGGTACCTCAAATGTTATCCCTGTTTCTGGGTATGTATATTTGACCTGCTGATTCCAAAAATGGCCCCAGAACACCGCCGCCCCCAACCCCATCATCTCCAGTTTTTGAGATACAGACCATATGCTATCTACCAGTTACCATCTGCTTGCCCATAGAAAATCATGATAATCATCTAAGCTACTAGAGCTGATGGGGTCTGTTGAATGCCGTTTTCTGAATTGGTGCCCAAATAACCCCAGGAACAGGTCTAAAAACCAAGACACCAAGAAATTATTTTGTTGTTGTTGGGCTGTGCAATTACTGTGGTTTTCTCCTCACTGGAAGAGAAGAAAACAAGTCCAAGAACGGAACTATGCATTTTATATGTTTTTAAGTTTTATATACTGTTTATGTGTATTAATGCCGCCGCAGGGGCTAGATAAATGACTTCGATGGCCCACATGTGGATTGCGGGCCGTAGTTTGGGGACCCCCGAATTAGAGTCTATTGAGATTAGTGTGTAAATGCATTTATTATTTAATTACCCTCATTGCAAAAACTATACATGATAGAGAAAAAATAAACAGATCTGAATTCAGCGCAAAAAACTCTATAAGAATGACCTAAAATTATATCTGACAAAAAATGCTTGTTGGTTTGTGCTACATGAATATGCTATGAAATATGCAGACTTTACAGTAGTTCGCTGTAATATACCATTTGTCATATTTTAAAAAGTTGACGTGATGGGGAAAAAATAAAGAAATATTTAAAATCAGCATAAAATTGATTTAAACTGTGCTACTTTTTATCATTTTTGATGATAAAAATAGTTTGATTTTGTTGACTTGTGTTATTCTGTGGTCTGCAATAGATTGGATTGGGCAAACAAACTTGAGTAGATTACTGAGGTTTCATGGACTGGGGAAAACTCATCTCACAGTACTTTCTAGGCACACTTTGATATAAGTGTATTATTTTTGTAATGTTATAAAAAGTGTATTATTTTAAAATAAAAGCCCATTCTTCTGTCAATTCTTTTGCTTCCTTAGAGTCCTCGTGCATCAAAACTTGTGAAAAACATGACAGAGAGGTAAGGACTTCTTGGTGGAAACTCAAGGTGCATCTATGCTTTAGAGTTAGAGCAGTGTAACTTACTTTAACTGTCATGGCTCAATTCTATGAAATCCTGAGGGTTGTAATTCAGTGAGACACCAACACACTCTAGTGGAACAGGCTTTGTAGAACTACATTTCCAATGATGCCATAGTATTGAGCCATGACAATTACAGTGGTGTCAAAATGCATTAATTCTACAGTATAGATGCATCCATAATTTCATATTTCTAAGGAATAGAGGGCAATTCCCCGGATTAGTGTTTGTAACTTTGGTATATTTGTGTACATGGGAAGTTTGAAGTATCCATTCTTCCCACTCAATGATCCTTTCCTACAAGTGGCTTATTGGCTTCTTTCTCAATTACCCCACCAGCAGTCATTTGACAAAGTATTGTCTAGATCTGTTATTAGTATATGACAGCCTTCTTATTATTAGGTGGGGATGATGAGGCTTATAGTCCTGAGGCATTGGGAGACTATAAGGTTGGGCAAAGCTACATAGACTGGACTGGACATGGAAGGACCATGCTATTTCTTTCCTAGTTTACCACCTTCTTCTCTTTAAAATTTTAGGTCTGTGAAAGAACTTTGGGAACTTCACTTTGAAATTGAGGTAAAATTTATTTTAAGAGTTCCTGAGTCCATTTGCAGCTTAATCAATATCCAGTGGAACTTGCAGGAGCTGGTGCTGCGGTAGTAGCCAGCCTCACGCCACAAATCTTCCAGGGCATGAGATGAGACAGGAACATCTGTATTATTTAGATCAGTGGTTCTCAACCAGATGTTTTGGCCTTCAACTCCCAGAAATCCTAACAGCTGGTAAACTGGCCAGGATTTCTGGGAGTTGTAGGCTAATTTGTACCGTACAAAACTATTTGCGCTTTTCTGGCTTACTACCTCTTTTAGGAGCCAACCCAGGATTTTATCAAAGTGTGCTTATTGTTTATTTGTATATGTGATTTTATTTGCTTATGATTTGTTTTTATTGTTGAGTTTTATATTGTTTGATGCCTGGGCTTGGCCCCATGTAAGCTGCCCCGAGTCCCCTCGGGGAGATGGGGTGGGGTATAAAAATAAAATAATAATAATTATTATTATTAAAACACCTGGGGACCCACAGGTTGAGAACCACTGATTTAGATGTTCAAAGTTATACTAAGTCACCCTAATCAGTGTCTAGGTTTGTCCAAAATTATTATTGCAACCTTTTCTATTTTGTACTAACATCCTTTTAAAAAAGTGTATTTTGAGCATCTGAAATTGATATACAGATAACTTACTGGATGCTTTATTATGTAGGGACACACTTAAGCAAAACTAGTCCACAGCCATTTTAGCATTTGTACGGCTCTGTATCATCTCAAGCAATCAAGACGGAACTGAAGACCTATCTCTTCAGGCCTACCCAGTCAATTTTAAACTGAATTTTACATTTACATTCTATTTGTGTTTTAATTTATTATTTGTTTTGTATTTTAATTCAATTTTAATTATTAATATTGTATTATATGTATTTTGAAGTGGTGTGTTTTATGCATTTTACGATATTTTATGATGATGTGTTTTAACTGTTTTGTGCCCCTATTCGAGCTGTGAGGAGAGGCAGATAACAAACTAATATAATATTACTAGGGTCTCAGTAACTAAGTAACTTACTAAGGAGCTCCCGGTGGCACAGAGGGGTTAAACCGCTGAGCTGCTGAACTTGCTGACCGAAAGGTCTGCGGTTTGAATCCATGGAGCAGGGTGAGCTGCTGCTTTTGTCCCAACATCTGCCAATCTAGCAGTTCAAAAACATGCAAATGTGGGTAGATAAATAGGTACCGCTCCGGTGGGAAGGTAACGGTGCTCCATGCAGTCATGCCGGTCACATGACCTTGGAGGTGTCTACAGACAACACTGGCTTTTTGGTTTAGATGAGCCGAAGATGAGCACCAACCGCCAGAGTCGGATATGACTAGACTTAATATCAGGGGGAAAACCTTTATCTTTACTGTAGGGTCTTAGTTGTTACTAAGGAGCCCCCGATGGCACAGTGGGTTAAACCGCTGAGCTGCTGAACTTGCTGGCCGGAAAGTCAGCATTTTGAATCCGGGGAACGGGTGAGCTCCCACTGTTAGCCCCAGATTCTGCTAACTTAGCAATTTGAAAACATGCAAATGTGAGTAGATCAATAAGTACCACACCAGCGGGAAGGTAATGGTGTTCCATGCAGTAATGCCAGCCACATGACCTTGGAGGTGCATACAGACAACGCCGGCTCTTCAGCTTAGAAATGGAGATGAGCACCAACCCCCAGAGTCGGACACAACTAGACTTAATGTCAGGGGAAAACCTTTATCTTTAGGGTCTTAATTTTTTTTAGAACACTAAAATACAATACTTTTATTTTATTGTGATTATCCACTAAAAAGCTCTTAAGGCAGATGCCACTATCCCTAATTAAACAAAGCATGAAGATAATGATCACTGAAGCCATTAAAATAAATAATAATTAGCAAACATCAAGACAATTTTAAAATACAATTTCTTGACACTCTTCACTACAGCAGCAAGAGAGGGAACTGTTTAAAGTTCTGAGAAAATAAAAAGCCTGGGAGCAACATAGATTCATATGTAGAAGTTCTCCCTAATTTCAGTTTACCTATGTATATGATGTTATTCTGAAGAAGACCCTCTCTGAAGATCTTAACATAAAGTCAGGTTCATAATGTAACAGGTGGGTCCCTTTAATAGTCAGGTCTCAAGCTTTTTAGGGCTTGAAAGATTGAAACCAGCACATTGAATTGAACCCAAAAAGCAGGTGGCAACTAGCCCAGTACTGGAATATTATGATATTCATACTATGCATCAATAGACAGCTTATCTTGTGTATTTTGCAGTAATAGAATGAGGGCACTTCCATGTATAGAACATTGCTTAAAGTCAAGGAACAGTGTAATTAAGACATGAATACTGAAATCTTGCTATCTTTTCTCATTCTTTCTTGCTTAGGAATACTGCTACAAATTTATTGCAGAGTGGAAGAAACTACAGCTGGATGTGATGCTTTGCCCTGCACTGTCTCCTGCTTATAAGATTGGATATCCCGGCAAAATTTCAAGTACTTGGACATTATGTGTGAAATCAGATTTCCAGAGGGCATTGGGAATCTTTAGAATGTTTTCAAATATTCATTTCTTTGCTAAGGCAGAAGTGAAACAGTTCCACACAGTTCTTTGGGGGAATTTTCAGAAACTAGTTTCTCTGGACAAAGATGTCAGAATGCATCGGGAACATTATAGTTTCACTTGTCGTCTTTGTTTAATTCTTTGGTGTTACATCTTTAAAATTATTTTTCCCAATTCAAACCCTGGGATGAAAGATCTATAACTCTGCTGATGTAAGGAAACAAGGAATAGCATGTCATCTGTATATTGGTGACAATGTACCCCATACTATCAGATGTTTCTTAGCTCTGTATTGATCAGGATTGGGCAATCTAGATGTTATGACTGTGTTTAGGTATTAATTTTAACTTCTATTGTAAGTTTGCTGTATCAAGAGAAAGGAGCTTTGGGTCTCAAGGTTTTTTTTGTCTTTGGGTCTTAGAGGTTTCTTGGGCTTCATGGTCTCTGCCTATTCAGATTTGGGGAAAGTACCCCCATTTTTTAAAAAAGGACTATATTTATTGTCCCCTAGGAGGCAACAGTATTCCACAAGTGGCTGTTTTAAATAATTTGTGTTGGAAAAAAGAATTCCCCTCTGAGAATATTTTGATCAAATCAGTGAATAATCAAATCTGCAAAGGCCAAACTGAAAAATGTAGAGGGTTGGTTGATTGTGGCCCCTTCTACACTGTCCTATATCTCAGGATCTGATCCTAGATTATCTGCTTATCCCAGATTATATGGCAGTGGACACTCATTTAATCCAGTTCAAAGCAGATAACCTGGGATCAAATCCTAGGATATGGGGGCAATGTAGATCCAGCCTGTATTTCTGGATTCCTGACTCATAATAACTGCATCTTCCTAAAGAATACTTTCAAGAAGACTTCCACGTATAAAGTGCCCACCACTGCAGTAAGCCTCAATAATAATAATAATAATAATAATAATAATAATAATAATAATTTCATTATTGCCATGATCCCTCTGTCAACAATCTTACAAAAAACAAATCTCGGCTACCAAACATCTAAGAATTCTCACAAAATTTCACATTTGATGTACATGGATGACCTGAAGCTATATGGGAAAACGGAAACTGAAATCCAATCTCTGACCAACACTGTCCGAATTTTTAGCACTGATATCAACATGGAGTTTGGTTTGGACAAATGTTCGACAGTGGCATTGAAGAAGGGAAAAATAATTGAAAGTGAGGGCATCAATATGCCCAACGGCCAAACAATAAGGTGTCACCAGCCAGAGGCCTATAAATATCTGGGCATATTACAGCTGGACAACATCAAGCATGAACATGTGAAAACTGTGGTCAGTAAAGAATACACACAAAGGGTCAGAAAAATTCTCAAAAGCAAGCTCAATGGAGGCAACACCATCAAGGCCATAAACACCTGGGCCATACCTGTCATAAGATATACTGCTGGCATTATAAATTGGACACAGGCAGAACTGGACAATTTGGACAGAAAAACAAGAAAACTCATGACCATTCATCATTCACTGCACCCTCGCAGTGATGTTGACCGGCTGTATCTGCCTAGAAGATCAGGGGGCAGAGGACTCTTGCAAGTAAAACAAGCAGTCAAAGAAGAAGAACATGCCCTGGCAGAATATGTAAAACAAAGTGAAGAACCTGCTCTCATTGAAGTCAAAAATCAGAAACTCCTCAAAGCACAGCAGACAAAAAACCAGTACAAGAAAACCGCACTACAAACTAGAGCTGACAGCTGGCACAACAAAACATTGCATGGAAAGTTCCTTGACAAAATTGAAGGAAAAGCTGATAAGGAGAAGACCTGGCTCTGGCTCACAAATGGGACCCTGAAGAAGGAGACAGAAGGCCTGATCCTTGCAGCCCAGGAGCAAGCCATCAGAACAAATGCAATCAAGGCCAAGATCGAAAAATCAGCTGATGACCCAAAGTGCAGACTGTGCAAGGAAACCGATGAAACCATTGATCATATCCTCAGCTGCTGTAAGAAAATTGCACAGACAGACTACAAACAGAGGCACAACTGTGTGGCCCAAATGATTCATTGGAACCTATGCCTCAAGTATCACCTCCCTGCAGTTAAGAACTGGTGGGATCACAAACCTGCAAAGGTTGTGGAAAATGAACACGCAAAGATACTGTGGGACTTCCGAATCCAGACTGATAAAGTTCTGGAACACAACACACCAGACATCACAGTGGTGGAAAAGAACAAGGTTTGGATCATTGATGTTGCCATCCCAGGTGACAGTCGCATTGAAGAAAAACAACAGGAAAAACTCAGCCGCTATCAGGACCTCAAGATTGAACTTCCCAGACTCTGGCAGAAACCAGTGCAGGTGGTCCCGGTGGTGATGGGCACACTGGGTGCCGTGCCAAAAGATCTCAGCCGGCATTTGGAAACAATAGACATTGACAAAATTACGATCTGCCAACTGCAAAAGGCCACCTTACTGGGATCTGCACGCATCATCCGAAAATACATCACACAGTCCTAGACACTTGGGAAGTGTTCGACTTGTGATTTTGTGAAACGAAATCCAGCATATCTATCTTGTTTGCTGTGTCATACAACGTCGTTGTGTCAATAATAATAATAATAATAATAATAATAATGCTTTTTTTATACCACACTCACTCTTCCAGAAAGGACTTGCGGTAGCTTACAACAGAAGAAACACACTATAGTAAACATACAACCAAATCAAACTTAAATCACACAATAATTAAAGCAGCTCACCTACCAGTATTTTCATAAACTGGGTATGGAAAAATTACATTTTGGGGGATTTGTAATAGAAATTTGAGGAGGCTGTGGTTATAAAGCCACTTCTCCCTCAAAAGTAGTATATTAGTAATTACAAAAGCATTGCAAGCTGTCAGCAAAAAATTTAATTTGGCAGCTCATAGTAACCTATTGGGTTTTGTCATTCCAGTGGGAGCCATTTATACTATGTTGTATAACTACTTGGATTTCCCTGCTGGAGTGGTTCCTGTCACAACAGTGACGAAGGAAGATGAGGAGGAACTGAAGAACTTCAGAGGGTACTATAATGATATATGGGACAAAATCTTTGCCAAGGTATGTCCTGTGTCATCTAGTACTTCATAAGGTCTGTCAGCCACTTTTCTTGGGTATCAAAACTATAACACAAAATCCTTACTCTTCCTGTGTTTTGTCCTTGCAGGCAGTGGAAGGGGGTGTGGGGCTCCCTGTGACCGTTCAGTGTGTGGCTTTGCCATGGCAGGAAGAACTGTGCCTCCGGTTCATGAAGGAAATAGAAACATTGACTTCAGAAAAAAGAAGAACACATTGAGTGTAAAACTTGCTAGAAACAGAAAAATGAGAAACTGAACTTCTGGGTTTAGTAGACCCATAACAGACTTTGATCAGACCAAGTTTTGATTAAATGCTGAAATGCTTTTCTGCTTCGTGCTTAAATTTATGGCACTGCCATGAACATGGAAAGGGTGTGTTGCATTGGTCCCATTCAAATTGGTCATGGGGAGAGTGTGGATGAGCTCCCTCTGTCAGCTCCAGCTCCCCATGCTCGAACGTGTGAGAAACCTCCCGCAAGGATGGCAAAACATCAAACATCCAGGCGTCCCCTGGGCAACATCCTTGCTGACGGCCAATTCTCTCACAACAGAAGCAACTTGCAGTTTCTCAAGTCGCTCCTGACGTGAAAATAAATTGGTCCCATTATATTTGCAAGTGTTTCCATTAAAGAGTGTACAGTCAATGCAGCTGCTGGTATTGTATAAGCATCCATATCCAAGATTCCCAGACAGCAATATAGAAATCTGCCACACAATACACCCAGACCATTAGGCCATCCAGAGCAGTAGACATTAACAGGCAATAGTTCCTTGCAGATTCAGACAGGATTCTTTCCTGATATGTTTTTCAGGCAGATCACTTTTTCTGTCACTGAACTACACCTGCTTTTTAAAGCTAGAGAAATCAAGGGGTAAAAAGGGAATGGATAGGAAGTATTGGAGGGCTTGGTTCACCATGAAGGTGAGTACAGTCAAGGTGGTCAATGGGAATCATGGCCAGCAAATGTAGAAACCTGAGCCACTTCCTTTGTCCCACACTTGAAAGTGCACAAATAAATCATTTGGTGTCATGGAATACATTAATCTTTGAAATGCTGCAAACAGGTTTATGCTTGGAAATGAATAACCATTGGACACAGTTAAGGGAATCCAAAGTCTGTCTCTACCACCGCAGCCACTTTTATTCAAGCTCCAATGACTTCATTATGTTGATTTTGTTTTTACCATGCAGGTATATTGCTCTGTTTTATTAACACCCTAAGATCATTAGAATCCTCTTTTTTAAAAAGCACAATGAGGGAGATCTTTAGCCTGTGTATAAATATTTGCTTTTCCTATCTTAGCTTTAAATCTCGGGTGTCTTAGAATCATAGAATCATAGAATAGTAGAGTTGGAAGAGACCTCATGGGCCATCCAGTCCAACCCCCTGCCAAGAAGCAGGAAATCGCATTCAAAGCACCCCCGACAGATGACCATCCAGCCTCTGCTTAAAAGCCTCCAAAGAAGGAGCCTCCACCACAGTCTGGGGGAGAGAGTTCCACTGCCAAACAGCCCTCACAGTGAAGAAGTTCTTCCAGATGTTCAGGTGGAATCTCCTTTTCTGTAGTTTGAAGCCATTGTTCCGCGTCCTGGTCTGCAGGGCAGCAGAAAACAAGCTTGCTCCCTCCTCCCTATGACTTCCCCTCACATACTTGTACATGGCTATCATGTCTCCTCTTAGCCTTCTCTTCTGCAGACTAAACATGCCCAGTTCTTTAAGCCTGTCCTCATAGGGCTTGTTCTCCAGACCTTTGATCATTTTAGTTGCCCTCCTCTGGAAGCTTTCCAGCTTGTCAACATCTCCCTTCAACTGCAGTGCCCAGAATTGGACGCAGTATTCCAGGTGTGGTCTGACCAAGGCAGAACAGAGGGGGAGCATGACTTCCCTGGATCTAGATGCTATACCCCTATTGATGCAGGCCAGAATCCCATTGGCTTTCTTAGCAGCCGCATCACATTGCTGGCTCATGTTTAACTTGTTGTCCACAAGGACTCCAAGATCTTTTTCATATGTACTGCTGTCTAGCCAGGTGTCCCCCATTCTGTATCTTCACGTGTTTTTCTCCATATCTTAGGGGGCTTAAGAGGTCAGTGATGGGGAACGCATATCATGCCCACTGATTTTAACTCCAAATATGTTCCCCAACTATTTCTGCCCTCACATCCAGCTTCCTCCAGACATGTCTTCCCTGTTTTGGAATTAAGAAGAGCTTGGAAATTTTACCTACCAGAGTCTACCAGAAAACATCAGAATAACATTTTGGTTTTACTATATACTGTTTGTTTTATTATATGTACATATATGCGGCATTGAATTGTGCCTTTTTGTAAGTCTCTCTGAGTCCCCTTCAGGGTGAGAAGGGCGTGGTATAAATACAATAAATAATAATAATAATAATAATAATAATAATAATAATAATAATAATAATAATAATAATAATTGTAACTGGGCAGTAGTGGCTGCTCTGACCAGAGAGCATTTACATTAGAAGGTTCTTAAACTAAATCAGCATAAAAATTTAATTTTACAGTACATTGCTGCAAGGTATGTAATTGGGCTTATGAAAAAATATTTTTGTGGCGATACATAAGTATAGAGTTATTGGATTTGGCAGAATTGCCCATGTCTTCACTGAGACTGGAATAACTTGGTTTACACTGAAAAGGGCCTGGTTGGGGTCACAGTAGGCACTTTCCACATGCTCACATCCACAAACCTAAAGTCTGCAAATCACAGTCTTGGCAACATGGGGTTTTTTTGCAGGCAATTCTATAATTATAATTATTTTATTTCTTGACCACCTCTCCTCGAGGTGGATTACAGAATAAATAAAACACATAAACATTGTAAAAATACCACAAATACACATATTTTAAATGTATTTATATAAACGATACACAAAACAGATTAGAGATTAATAGTTTATTGCTAAAACCAGCAAGGATTGTGTAGCAGTGGCATGTGTGTATTGTCTTTATCATGACATGTTTGGGAGTTGCGCAAATTCTTCAGAAGACATGGAGTAGAGGCTTCTAATCAGGTTACTGTCTAACAGATTAAAGGTCAGATTCTGGGGCCCCTTGGGAGGAGTTAGTCATGAATTTTTGAAGGTCTCTTGAGTTTTGAAGTTGCTCAGTAACTAAGGCTTAAATAGCCCCAGGTAGCATCTCCTCCCCTCCCCGCCTTTTTTGGGCTGCCTTCTGAGTAAGCTACACAAGAAGGACAGACGTTTTGCCATGGTCGAGGAGATGCTGGGGGAGATCTTGCCCAGGGATGCCATAAACCTTCAGGCAGCCTTTGCTCTGACCTGTGGTTCTGCCACTGCGATCGTGTTATGGAAATGGCTGTCACGCAGAAGGATCCAGAGGAAGATGGAGGAGGCCAGGCAATGGAGAGACAACAGCCTGGATCTAATGGAAAAAGTCATTTGGAAGATGAAACAGAAGGTAACATTTTCTTTGGTAGTTATGGAGGGCTCTCCTGTAAGTAACCACTGAGTAACCTCTTTTGGCAATAAATTATTTTTAAGCTGGAGAACCAGGGTGGTAGAGAGGTTTGAGTGCTGGACTAGGCTACTGGAAAACCAGGGTTCAGAACCCTGCTCAACCAAGGAAACCTACTGGATGATCTTGGGCAAGTCACATGCTTAACTTCAGAGGAAGACAAGGGCAAACCCTCCTCCGCCAACAAAATCTGCCAAGAAAACCCTGTGATAGGGTTGCAATAAATAAGAAATTACTCGAAGGCACACAAGAACAACAAGAATTTAAAGTTATATGTCTCTAGGGATGCAGGAAGGTGTGGTCTCCCAAAGATCTATAAAACACATGTTGCATATTCTTATATGGTGGGAGGGGACAAGGAGAAAGAAGAGTCTTTTTCTTTATGGCTATTAAAGAAAATGGAAATGTTATAATAGAAAATAAAGTCAAGTTAACAGTCCTGACCCCTCAGCACAGTAAAAGATAGTATTACATATCCCATTGTTTTTACTCTTCATTCCAGAATTTCATCTGTAGAAATTCTCAGAGCAATCTGGAACACAGCAATGTGTTGTCTCCCTGTCCTTGCCATTTACTTTTAGGGACTTAACTCTGAACAGGATATTGCTTGCTGAAACTTCTGGAGTCCATACATTACTCAATTGTGCCATATTTCACTTTAGCTGCCAAGGCAACATCCTATAGAATCCTGGGATTTGGAATTTAGGGAGGTAGGAAGGAGTATTTGGAATTCTCTCTAGTGCCTCACCAAACTATAAACCCCAATGATGCAACAATTAAAGTGGAATCAGAGTAGTATAACTGTGTATTGTAAAGATGCCTTTTGGCCTCTTATATATTGCCATATAATCCAGATTATGAAAGCAGGTAATCCACACTATCTGCTTTGAACTGGATTATGTGAGTCTACACTGCCATATAATCCAGTTCAAAGCAGATAATCTGGATTTTATCTGGTAATGTAGAAGGGGCCACAGTCTTTCTCTCCATGAGCCCTCCCCAGTGGACAGTGAAAGCTGAGTTTAGGCACTTTAGCAAGGGTCTGGTGATCCTTATTAATTAACTTTGGTTGCCTATTAAATGAAAAATAGACTGGAGAAAACATATAGAGATGGCTGGAAATGTCTATATTGATATGGAACTACTTTCAAGAAGATACACTTGCCTCTGTTCCCCTATCACACTGAACATATGACATACAATGCAACATTTCCCCTTCAACAGCTATGTTTCCATCTTATGTTATTGTGGGATTTGCAGTTTAATGCGGACCATTTAAAATTATCACCCAGAGTTTATCACCAAACTGTGTAGCCTTCAACATTTCAGAGATTAAATGTTGAGTAATTGAATGCAAACTACTTTTGCTATTTGAACTCAATTTACATCAGTTGAAGTAATCTGAGAATAAAGGGGGTGGAGAAAGTATAAGAGAGTATAAGAGAGGATTAATTATTTCTGTCTGTAGAATAAGGAGTATAAAACTACAAAACCCATGATTCTATAGGATGTAGTTATAACTCTTAAAATGGAATCGTAGCACTGTAACATGTAGTATATTATCTAGTGCAGTGAGTAGAGAGCCAGAATAGTGTCATGGTTTGAGTACTGTAGTGGTTTAAGCACTACAACTATGAATTTAAATCCAAACTTGGTCATGGGAATCACACTTTCTCAGCCTCACAGGACGGCAAAGGCAACCCTTCACTCTGAATAATCTTATCCAGAAAACCTCATAATAGATTCACCTAAGAGTCACTAGATGTTGGAAATTGCTTGAAGGCAAACAAAAGCAACAAGAGAGAAGTAACAGACCTGTGGAAAAGGTCCATGATCTCCAGGGCATAGTTTAATGTTTAACTAGTTTTACTAATCTAACCTTGCTTGAGAATTCCAGTCATTCAAGCATACAAGTCCATTTGAGCAAAACAGAGATTTTAAAAATCCTTGAAACAGCAGAAAAGTTCTATTTGTTACAGTATCAATAAGTTCTGTCTCATCTATGGATCTCATCACATTGAGGTCCCTTATCTGGGTGATAGTGATTCACCATGAATTTTGGTGAATCAGGGGTGGGGTGGGGTGGGGTGACATGGGGCGTTGGGAATCCATCACCCAGCATTGCTCTCACCTTATCCCATGGGGGAAGTGTTGCTGCCCGACTTCCTTACATTGTTTTCTATACAACACGAGAAGCCCCCCCCCCCCCCATGTTGCCGTGCTGCCTTCTGCAATGCTTGGATCTTCAGGCATGGGGCCCTGCTGGCAGTAGATTGACATCATGTGATGGGATCCTGCAGGCTCCATGCCTGAAAAAAGGTCCAAGCGTCGGACGGGCAATTTTCTTTGTCTGATTAAGTCCTATCTGTGCCTCTTTCAAAGTGAAGCATCTGCTCACTGTTTACCTTGCTAGGAAACTTGCTTCTAGAATTCCTGGCTGTTGAACAACTTGGCTGGAACTTCTGTCCAAAGCACTAGTAGGACAAAACTTTGGGGGCATTGGACTAGGTGCTGCTTCCATGTCACCATGGTGGTGGTGAATTTGTTCTTGATTTCATAGATGCTATCCAAAATTTGGAGCCCTATCTTAAATTGACAGTGTTGTTATCATGTGGTTATCATGGTTTTCTATGGGTAAGATTGTGAAGACTGGAATATGGCATATGTTCTGTATCTCAAAAACTAAAGCTGATAGGGGAAAACTGGTACCATTTTTGGAAGCAGCAGGTCAAATGTACTCAGAAACAGAGCTAACATTTGAGTAAGCAAAATGTATGTTGCCTAGTGTTATCTAGCTATGCAATTGGGGAGAATGGGTAATGGCTATTTAACTCACGGAGTCAATGAATTTAGAAAAGAGTCTGATGAGCATTGGATTTAAAATTCTAACCTTGTGACCCAGCTCACTTTTATAAACCAGGGTTGAGTTCAGTGCCTGCAGATGTCTTTTCCTTGCTTTTCCCTGCAGAACCCAGGAGTCCAGTCTGAATTCATCCTTTCCCTGTCACTAGTGGAATTGGCAACAAAACTCAGAGAGGAGTCTCTTTCCCCAGAGAGTGTCCTGTATGCCTACATAAAGAAGGTGAGAGACTACCGTTTCAGCTTCAATCAGAAGTTATCTACAAAATCTTTGTTCACCTTAAGTGACTTGCCAGATAATTTACACCTTTTGTCCACTAAATGTTCCAGGCATTTTATTCACACATTTTTCTTCAGTGTTGCTCTTCTACTGTTGCGATATTTCATTTTCTCAGTCCTCATGCAGAGCTAAGTTGCTGCAGGAAAAACCTTTCCTTTAATAAAATGTGTGTATCTTTAGTAGTTGAGTGCTCCCCCACTGACACTCAGCAAGGTTGCAAACAGAGCCATTTTATTTAAAGTGGACAAGAGATCAAGAAACCTACTGTTTGATGCGCATAATGCACCATTTGTACCATCACTTGTACAAAATTGTGACACATGGAAATAACAGAAAATTACATTTTCTTCAGAGATGCAGCTGTAAAAACATCCACCTTCAGGTATGTGATGTCATCTGAAGGCCTGCTATGCAGAGATAGATGTTCAGTAGGTTATGTTGAAAAACGTTTTGTAGACATTACACAATACCTGGGCAAGGAGTTCATTAAAGGTCTTCCATATCACTAGAATTGTGAATTTGTTCTGGGTTTTAGTCACAGAGTCATAGAGTCAGAAGAGACCACATGGGCCACCTAGTACAACCCCTTGTCATGCAGAAAAACCACAATCAAAGTACTAGTCTGGGCTTCAAAAGTACTATCCAAATAGCCACAGCACCTTAGATATTTTCTTCAAAGTTAAGACTAAAACCCAGAGTGGGTTCAGTACCATGCTGACTAGGAGATGTCAGCCTTGACTGGATAAATTACCATATGGAAAAATTGTGCCCTTGTAGCAAATTCTACACCATCAGCTTTTGAATGGAGAGAAATATGATAATAATTGTAATTTCATCTTGATTAGAAATAACACATTTTCTATATAGTAGTCTTCCTGGCTTTGCAAGTCGCATCCCGATAGTCTTCCTGTGAATATCACATAAATAATCATTGATTAACCTGTCCATATAGTTTCAAATAATTCCAAATACAGTAGAGTCACATCCAAGCTAAATGGGCTGGCAGAAGCTTGGATAAGCTAATATCTTGGATAATAAGGAGGGATTAAGGAAAAGCCTATTAAACATCAAATTAGATTATGATTTTACAAATTAAGCACCAAAACATCATGCTATACAACAAATTTGACAGAAAAAGTAGTTCAATACGCAGTAATGTTATGTTGTAATTACTGTATTTACAAATTTGGCACCAAAATATCACGATATATTGAAAACATTGACTACAAAAATGGCTTGGATAATCCAGAACATTGGATAAGCGAGGCTTGGATAAGTGAGACTCTACTGTAATATAATTCCAAAGAAAAACTTCCAAAACAGAAAAACAAAGCGAAATGCACACAGTCACTACCTGGAATATGTGAGAAAGGGAATAACAGATGCCATGATATGGTAGATAGCCCGGGGTGCTTTCAGACAGGGCTTAAACTCACAACAAAGTGGGTTGAGAAAATCTGCTTCGTTGAGGGTTTAAGTCTGCACACCTGATAAAAAACCCAAGCTTTCCGGGGGCGGGGGGTGGGGGGTGTCTCTATGACAGCACACTGCCATGGGGACACCCCAACCCCTCCCACAGTTCTTTAAAAAAATTAAATTGTAGCAGGCCGCCATGCCTCCTCTTCGGCAGGCCTCCTAGCGCATAGAGGAAGTCACTCCCCCCACTTCCTGGCACATTGTTTCTATGCACCAGAAGGCCTGCCGGAGAGGAGGCATGGCAACCCTATAAGTTTACATTTTATTTTAAGGGTTTTGGGGAGGGGGTAAGTGCCCGCCATGGTTCTCTGGGCTTTTAGATGTCTGAAGAACTGAGATGGGATGTGGGGATTGACCCCTAGATTGTGGAAGCAGTCCTGTGCGTCAGTCCCCACATTCCCCATGTTCCATTAGACCTGGGCCTTTCAGGAAGGCTCAGGTCTACTGGGGTATCAGATTTAAACAGCCCAACAGGGCCTGCATTTTGAGCACTGTCTGGAAGCGCCCTCAGTTGTACTGCAAATTAAATGTGATTAGATTTAGACAGCCATGCTAATAATGACATAGGAAAAATCATGCAAGCACAAGTGAAATGCTTCCCATACAATCCAAATTCTGCTTACCTCATGCTATGCCAGATAGGAGCAGGTTAAGGAATGTGTTGAAATAACTAGAAATGCAGTGGAGCTGGTAATAGGATGATAGTTTTCACTGGATAATCTAGAACATGGTTCTTCTATGCCTTTAAATTATGCTTTAAAGCAACTCTTAAAGGCAAGATATGGAACAGCTCAAGTTTGTTAGGCCTAGAGGAAGCCGTAATTTCATAGTTGTTTCAGAATGTGAGACAGTAATATTTTGGATTATATCCCATCAATTTCAACATAATCTCCTGTGCTCTTTCCACCTCATCTTATTTCAATTTCTTCCTCTTTTCTCTTGGATGGCACTGCCTTTATGGATAGGCTCTTGAAGTAACCCGAGATGTAAACTGTGTGACAGATTTCATTCATGGCTGTGAGGAACAACTCAGGGACCTGAAGAACCAGAAGGACAAAGGCTTGTTGTATGGGGTTCCTGTCAGCATTAAGGACCACATTGGATGCAAGGTGCTCTCTTGTTTACTCTTAAATGCTTATGGTCACTGGTCATCCTTCCATGTTTGTGGGTTTGACTTTCTACAAATTTGATTATTCTTAGATTTGATTAAAATATTCTCTCTAGGAATCTCTAGGTCCTCCAGTGTGAATCTTTGGAAGTTGACTACAGAGTCATGCTGAAGAACCTAGAAGGAAATTCTCTCAGTTTTTAGAAGTTTTTTTAATTTGTGTTCTTTACTTTTGTGAGGATCCTGTGCCCCAAATCCCAGTGGATGTGGAGGGCTGACTGCGTTTCTTGCAATGGACTAGCTGTATATCAGACATTGTGCTTACAAAAAGTTAATAATGTGTTTTTACCAGTTTCAGTTGAATACAAAGCACTATCTAACTCAAGTCTTACTACTTGGGAAGTCTTGAGAACTGGATTGAAGTTTTGAAGGAGCCAATATGTATTAGGCAGGTTGGTTTGCATATGTAATGCATGCTTATAACACCAGAACTAGGAAAGTAATGTTTAAAAAATAATTAGCTGCAGTTATCGTGTCATTTACATTTAGTTAAAGATTGTTCAGTTTCATTGTTTTGTTTCAAATAGTTATTACAGTATTTTACTAACCAAGTGTAATTTATTTATTTATTTACAGTATTTATATTCCACCCTTCTCACTCCCAAGGGGACTCAGGGCGGATTACAATGTACATATACATGGCAAACATTAAATGCCATTATTAGACATACAACATATACAGACAGACAATAGAGGCAATTTAACAATTTCCAGAGTCCAGCTTCATGAGAGTATGCTCGATTCTGGCCACAGGGGGAGCTGCCGCTTCATCATCCACTGTGACCTGGAGTCCTTTTTTATAGTAGTACTTCCTCATTGTTCTTTGCATGCCGTCAGCAGTTTTATGGTGTCATAAATTAAGTTAAATTATCCTCCCCGCATTAAGCGGTACCTAGAATTCTCTACTCACAGATGCAACTGTTTTCGAGCTGCTTAGGTAGGCAGCAAGCTAGGTTATTAACGCTTGGGAGCTTAACTCTGACCTGGGCTTTGAACCAATAACCTCTTGGTCAGTAGTGATTTATTGCTGCTGGCTACTAACCAGCTGCGCCACAGCCCGGCCCTATTGTTAGCTCTTAGGTGGGGACACAATATGAAATTAATTAGTCCCATCGTATTAAACCAACTGTGTTTTTCTTCTTCTAAAGGGTCACATCTCTACCGGAGGTTTGGTGCAGTTTCTCAACAAAGTCGAGAAGGAGGACAGCGTGATAGTGAAGGTCTTGAAGAAGCAGGGGGCAATTCCATTCGTGAAAACCAACATTCCCCAGAGCATGATAAAGTAATCTTCAGTTCTGTTTTTATTACCATTTTTCTTTGCACTCTTTTCAAGTATATCATAAGGATCACTTCATATTCATAATCAACATCTCACTCCTGGATGCAATGTAGAAAAGAAAGGAAGCATGACAGGGACTGACAAATTACAAAGAAATGTTTTGCTGTTCTCATGTGCGATGGGTGAGCCTATCACATCACCATGGCTCAAGCAAGACTTATGCCTTTGTACGTGATTTATGCCTTTGCACGTGAAATGCAGGAGGTACCATTTTATCTTTCACTTGTTGAACCTACCTTGACTCCAACCATAGATTTTACTTTTCCGCTACTATTGTTCTCTGGATTGAATTTGTTTGTCCTATTAATCTTCTCATACTATCCCATAGTTGTTTAAGATAGTGTTCCCTGTTGTTGTTGTTGTTGTTGTTGTTGTTGTTGTTACTACTACTACTGTGGCTTAACATAAAAGCATCATCAAACTTGGGACTCTAAATGTTCTTAGACTACCATGAACAAAATCCCTAGTCAATAATCAGGGCTTTAGTTAAGGCTAGTCCAAGGCCAGAGCTTTGAAAGTTTACTTTTGTGGATAATTTCCAGAACTCACTGGTCCTCATTTAAAAAAAAAACATGATTGGCTGAGGTTTCAACTTTCAGAACTACTGGCCTAAGACATGTTGTTAAAACTCGGTGCTAATGAAAAATCCATCTTTAATCACACACAGCTATGACTGCAGCAACTTAATTTTTGGTCCGACAGTAAATCCTCGCAACCACAAAAAAAGTCCTGGTGGTTCCTCTGGAGGGGAAGGAGCCCTTATTGCTGGAGGAGGGTCAATCTTGGGTTTTGGGACAGATGTTGCTGGAAGCATTCGCCTCCCATCCAGCTTCTGTGGGATTTGTGGACTAAAGCCTACAGGCTCCCGATTGAGGTAGGTCCTGGAATCTTCTTTAGACTGGTAGGTAACACAAGTGGAATTTGTGTTTTTGAAATATTATCATGAACTAGCACTTGATTTGCTCTGATGGAAATAGAGACTGTTGGATCCACAAATGCAACAATAGTAATCTTTGATAAAAATTACAATGTGCACTTCAAATTATCATTAAGTGTAATGATACACAGCAACATTTATTCATTCTTGTTTTCATATCTATATTTCTATCTTTGCTATAATGGATACAAGATGTCCGACAACTTATTTTGCAAATTCCTTTAAAATGGTCAATAAGCTTTGTCTTCAAACCTGCATCCGAACTGTATCTGAATATAGATCTGATTCTCAGACCAAATAAGTAGCATTCATTCAAAATTTAAAACAATTTTACATGGAATGTCAGCTTTTAGATTTGTAACAGCATTAAACTTTGGGAGATTGACCTGTCCAGGTGCACACAAGGAAGAAAATGCAAGATGCTTGCTTTTTTATTTTATTCTATTATCAAACATGTAGCCATGACATTGAAGCTACTCTTTTTCTTTTCATCCAAGCCCTGAAATCTACCTTTAAAACCAATCAGAGTTGTGGTGGGTCCCTGTAGCAAAATAGACCTCTGTCTCTCCAGACCGCTGGCTGGTTCTTAAGATGGCTCTCAGGATCATTTGCTATTATGGCACTGGTGCCCATGATTGCAAAGGAGAATACAAAGCAGTTATGAAATCCTAAATCTAACTTAGGATGTCATGGCTGATGAATAGACTAAGGATTGCATTTAAACTATAGAATTAAAACACTTTGACACCCAAGTGGTGCCATGACTCAATGCTAGGGAATCATGGAAGTTGTACTTTAACAAGGTCTTCAGTCTTCTCTACCAAAGAGTGCTGCTGCCTCACCAAACTGTAGCTCCCAAGATTCCATGACATTGAGCCATGGCAGTTCAAGTGGTGTCAAACTGCATTAATTCGGCAGTGTAGATGTACTTTCAGCAAGCATGCTGTAGTGCAGTGGTTCTCAACCTGTGGGTCCCCAGGTGTTTTGGCCTACAACTCCCAGAAATCCCAACCAGTTTAACAGCTGTTAGGATTTCTGGGAGTTGAAGGCTAAAACATCTGGGAACCCACAGGTTGAGAACCACTGCTGTAGTGGTTTAGTGCTAAACTAGGATTCTGGGTAACAAGTGTTTAAATCTCCACTTGGTCATGAGAACCCATTGGATGATCTTAATTAAGCATGCCTGTTTCTCAGCCTCATACAAAGGCAATAGAAACCCCCTTCTGAAGAAATCTTGTCAAGAAGATTCTGTAGTAGTTTTGCCTTAAACTCACCCTAAGTCAGAAGTGACTTGAGGACACACAACAACAAACAAAAACAAACTAACAAGGGGCCAGCTGTTGTGTTTTTGCTCAATACTTTTTTTATCTTATTTTTTCTTCTTTTCCAGTACTCTTGGTCTTGCTTCCCCCATAGGAGGCATGAAGTCAGGTAAGTAATCAGTTTAAATTCAGATGTGTTCATGCATTTTTTTAAAAAAAGGAGAAATAAGAATGTTTTCTTTACCTATTTGGTTACCTGTATCAGGGCAAGAAAGAAAAAATATTGCAACCGAACTTTAAAATACAAAACAGTGAGAACAACATTGCTTTAAAATATTGCAACTACTGTTAAGAAATATTCCTCAGAGTTATAACAACAATGCATCAATAAAACAGCATTATGACCAATAAAACCTATCTGCTAAAAGTCTTTTCAAATGTACAGTTTTTCAAATCCTTATAAAATGCTTCATCCGAGAAACCAATTGCATATTCTTTGGAAGGGAGTTCCTGCCAGTCTGACTGATGTGCAATGCAAGTCAATAAGCAAATTATTTAGTAGCCTATAATTACATCATATATTTTCATATGTTGGAATCCCTTTATGTTTGCAAAGGATTGTGCCTTCTTAATGATGATCTTTTTATTTAAATGTGGGAATAGCTTCTTTCAAGAAGAGACAGATAATATGACATTCATATGTTGCTGGACTATAACACCAAGCCAGTTGAGGAGCCCAGACAACAATCTGGAGGGCATACTTTGGTGAATTTACACTGGCAAATAATGCAGTTTGAACTGCATTATGTGATCAGTGTAGACCCATATCATGAATTTCAACCACATTGAATTGCATTCTGCGGCTATGCATTGCATTATTTGGTAGTATAGATCCAGCCTTGGCATGTGAGCAAGAATGTCCAGAGGATGGCTTCAGGATACATGTTGCTATTACTATACATGTTAAAGGCTTCCGAGATCTTACCAACTGGTTAGTGCTTGACTTAGAAGGTCCTAGACATTGCGCTATAGCTGGTTTGCACTTTTTAGAATGACATGATAGATGACTATGGTAAATTGCACAGAAACTCTGGCTTTATGGTAGGGTTTGTTGTATCCCTCTTAATATGAACTTGTTATAGTTGCAACTGCATACCTGTTACTACCAAAGTCGGATCAATATGAGTAAAGGCTTAGGAAAATAGGATGCTGATTTATAATAAATTGGACTATTATCTACCTTGCCTGCTATTAACTAGTAGCAATTTTCTCCAGCAGCGATTGACCCTAACATTTGGGTAGGCATTCCCATCTTCTTTAGTGGTTGTAGTAGTAAATCATAACAGCTTAAATGCCCAAAGGCACCAGATACTGATTGATCTTGGAAACTAATCAGGTTCAGCTTTGGCTCGTGTTTGGATAGGATACTGTCTAGACTATATTTCACTGTAGACTATATTTTAGTGAATACAATTGCCAAAACCACCTCTGAGTAATCCTTGGCTAAGAAAACCTCATGGAAGTCAAGGAGTCATCATAAGTTGACAGGTATCTTGAAGGCACACATGCAGACAAAGTATTAAATCAGTTCATAAAGCCCTTACCATTTCATGTACTCATTTAAGGTCTTTATTTCCTTTGCAGTTACAGCTACAATTGGCCCAATGGCAAGGGATGTGGACAGCCTGGCTCTGTGCATGAAGGCTCTCTTGTGTGATGAGTTATTTCGCCTGGACCCCACATTACCACCCATGCCTTTCAAAGAGGAGGTAATAGCTAGCGGAGTGGGACAGAATGGATGAGAAGTTCAGTACCATGGACAGTTCCACCATAACCAATTATGAATTATGCTTTCATTTTTCAACAATATGTATTATAATACAGTTACTTGAGAATTTTTTCCAAAGCCATCAGTTTCTGCATATTTCTTCTTAGTTCAGCTTTTAGATGCTAACTTCAGCAGCTTGCTCATCACTGATATTTTGACAATATGTCAAAAGAAGGCCTTGTCGTTTATGTCCTCCTGTAAATATTTCAGCAAACCAGATAGGTAGAGCTTAGATCAGATTTTGGAAATGTTACTTTTTTCAGACTAAAGTGACTGGGAGATTCTTGTAACTGCAGTGCAAAAAATATTTCCCTTCAGGCTCTGCTTTTAGGTTATATCATTGATTCTGTCATATTATAAACTTGATTTATACTGAAGAAATTATTTCATTGCAACAAGCCATAACACAGTTTATAAAAGTAGTAAGAAACTATGTTATTGCTTCACTGAACAGCTGTACATTTCAGGTGTTTTCTCTTCCTCCTCCTGCTTCTTTGTCTTCCTTTTCCAGATTTATACAAGTTCAAAACCTCTCCGCATTGGATACTATGAAGATGATGGATATTTCCAGCCATCTCCCAGCATGCGGAGGGCTGTTCGAGAAATAAAACAACTTCTTCAGACAGCAGGACATACAGTAAATGTGCTTCTTAATTCCTTTTCCCAAATTCTGCCCAGAGATGGGTACTCATATCTAACCATCATGGGCATGTCACGAAATCTTTGCTAACTTCCATTTGCCTACAATTTTCTGTAAAAAGTCATTAGGAAAATCTCATAAACATTTTTCAAAAAGTGATTTTTTAAATTCACACAAGTAGCCTATTTGCCTCCCCTCACCACACATTTATCAAAGCTAAGATAAAGTGTGGCCTGGACTCTATGTACGATCTGAATTCTGTACACATTTGGTTAATTCTGGGGCTATAATTTTTTCAGAGTTCAGCCACCACAATATACCATAAAGGCATGCCTCTTCTACAAAGATATCACTGCCATGTAGAAAAAATATATCTGTGTGATGAATGTGAATGGCTTTTGGCATAAGTGCATTCATGGTTTATCACATATTTTTTGTGTTTGCATGAGTATGGATTATTTTCCACACAGAAATGGTGGAAGCTTTCTGTATGGGAAATTTCATAAGTACACGGACCCACTATGACTCTGCCTTGGGTTTTTCTTCACACAAAAACAACACACCTTCACATTTGCTATGGTGTAGCTACATCCTATCCTGGCTCTCCATTGATTACACTTGTATAATAGATTTTTATGTTTGTGGTATTCAAAATTTACATTTTTGGCTCTATATTGTCTTGGAAGTTCAGGTTGAGTACCCATTATTTGAAATCTTTTCGATTTCATATTTTTTAAGAGAGCTGGGATTTTGAAATGCTAGTATTTGTATAAAGGTACATATTTTGAAGATGGGATCAAAGTCTACACATGAAATTCATTTACATTACATATATGTCCTATACACATAATTTAAAGTTAATTTTATAGACTGTTTTTAATAATTTTGTGCATGAAGCAAAGTTTGTCTACATTGAACCATAAGAAAGTAAAAGTGTCACTACCTCAGCCACTTGCATAGACAATTTTGGATTTCTGGAGTATTTTGTCTTTCATAATTCCAGATAAGGGGTATTCAATGTGTGTCCTTAAAATATTTGAATAGGTCAGTGGTCATTAACCAAAAAAAAAACTGAACAGTTTTTCATCCTTACAATTTACTTTGAAATCTCCCCAACTCTCAGATAACACTTTCAATGCTTATGGAATTGGGTAGAATCGTATATGCAACTTATATGGTTTTTCTTGTTTCTAAATAAAAACTGTGGCTTTTTTTCACACAGCTCATCCCCTTTGTGCCTCCTCGCCTTAACTATGTAGTTGATGAACTTTTCACCAGAGGTCTCTTTTCTGATGGAGCTGCAAGTCTACTGGAAAAGTTGTAAGTAGACTGCTTGGTATGTGAGCATGAATGCAGCTCACTACTCTGCTGTTATAGTTTTCTATAAGCAAAGTCTGATGCTCATTATAGCACTTGGGATATCAGTGTCTTGTCAAATTATTTATTATCATTTTAGTCTCATTAGAAATGAGCTAAGCAAAACTCAAGGCTGTGGTTTTAATTTAGTTTAAATTTAATTTTAGAACGATGAATACAGTGGTGTGTAAACCACATGATCCAGTAGAATCAAGAGGATGGGAGCTCCAGGGAATTTGGATATTCTGCATACCAAGTCTGCTCTGATGTACTCTATTAACATGGGAGTGTTAATCCACTTTTATTCTCATTTGGACATTTGAAAATGAAGTGTATACTTTCCAGAAATGATAGTGCAGCCTCTTAGAAAACATATGTTTTTACATATCAAGTTGAATAACTGCTACTGAATATTTTCTACATTTAATTCTATGAATTTATCCAACATAGCTGTTACCTGACTAATCCCTCAGAGAACGGGGAGGGTTGGGGAATCTAGAATTCCTTACTAGAAAAAATAGACCATGTTTCTTCTTCTTTTCACCTTGCAGCAATGGAGACATTGTTGATCCAAATTTGAAATCCCAAGTTAATTGTTACAGTATTCCTATTGTAATAAAGAAGATTTTGGCATTTATCCTAAAACCTGTGGTGAGTATTTGGCTCACTTGTTTAATTAAAATGGAGAATGATGTTGATCGGTATCATACAGAGCTTGCCAAACAGAATAATGTTATAGAGCTTGCCAAACAGTGGTAAATATATGGCTCTCCAGATGTACTTGCACTGCAATTCTCATTAGCCCTAGCAAGCTGAAGATGATAAAACTGTAGTCTATTGGCATCTGAAGGGTCATAAATATGCTAGTCTCAGGTAGATGAATATGCTAAAACAAGACAGAATGTGTGTGTTCTGCGGATACTGACTACTTTTTTATCCCCTGTGAAATCAATATGATTATTGAGTTCATGGGGATATAAATGCCACTGTGTTTCTTTCCCAGTACCCTCGGATTGCCAGAGATCTCAATGCACTATGTGGAGTTGGGTAAGGAATTTTATGATTTTAAAAGTCATCAGATTGGTTTTACTGAATTCTGCTCTGAGATTTTTGGATAAAGGGTGGAATATAAATATTTTACTAATTGAGCTGTCAGAATTTTAAAACCATCTAAAGACCTATCTCCTCTAGCAGGACTACCCAACCAGTTGTAATCACTAATTTTAAACGTTCACCTTATGTTTCTTTATTCTGTGTATTTTAGTACATATTTTGTAGAAATGTTTTTAGAAGATTGTGTTATTTAGCGATGTTGTACCCCACACTGAACCATGAGGAGAGGTGGGTTAGAAATAAAATAATAATAATAATAATAATAATAATCATCATCATCATCATCATCATCATAGAATCATAGAATCATAGAATAGTAGAGTTGGAAGAGACCTCATGGGCCATCCAGTCCAACCCCCTGCCAAGAAGCAGGAAATCGCATTCAAAGCACCCCCAACAGATGGCCATCCAGCCTCTGTTTAAAAGCCTCCAAAGAAGGAGCCTCCACCACAGTCTGGGGGAGAGAGTTCCACTGCCGAACAGCCCTCACAGTGAGGAAGTTCTTCCTGATGTTCAGGTGGAATCTCCTTTCCTGTAGTTTGAAGCCATTGTTCCGTGTCCTAGTCTGCAGGGCAGCAGAAAACAAGCTTGCTCCCTCCTCCCTATGGCTTCCCCTCACATATTTGTACATGGCTATCATGTCTCCTCTCAGCCTTCTATTCTGCAGGCTAAACATGCCCAGTTCTTTAAGCCTCTCCTCATAGGGCTTGTTCTCCAGACCTTTGATCATTTTAGTTGCCCTCCTCTGGACGCTCTCCACTTGTCCACAAGTTAAACATGAGCCAGCAATGTGATGCGGCTGCTAAGAAAGCCAACGGGATTTTTGCCTGCATCAATAGGGGAATAGCGTCTAGATCCAGGGAAGTCATGCTCCCCCTCAACTCTGCCTTGGTCAGACCACACCTGGAATACTGTGTCCAATTTTGGGCACCACAGTTGAAGGGAAATGTTGACAAGCTGGAGAGCGTCCAGAGGAGGGCAACTAAAATGATCAAAGGTCTGGAGAACAAGCCCTATGAGGAGAGGCTTAAAGAACTGGGCATGTTTAGCCTGCAGAAGAGAAGGCTGAGAGGAGACATGATAGCCATGTACAAATATGTGTCATCATCATCGACAGCTCTGAAGAATGTAAATCAGAAGTGGTGAGCCTTTTGAAGTAGCAGATCATATCCCCACTCTCCAACCTTGGATGTTATTAAGTGATCTGAGATTTTGGGCGTCACCATTGCCCTGAGATGATAAGCACTTCAGTTGCAAAACTGGTTGGAGTTTCCAGATTGGGGCTGTAATCCTGGCTGTGCTTCATCCTTTTCCTGCTTTGTGCAGGACAAGGGTGGAGCAAAGGTGTGGAAGTTTCACCTGTCTCATGATTTCCTCCATTGGGAGACTGAAAAGACCCTACAGAAAAGACTCTCTAAGAGTGCATCTATACTCTAGAATTAATGTGGTCTGACACTACTTTACATACTCCAACTACTAAAACTTCCACAATTCACTAGCATTAATCTATGGCAATTAAAGTGGTGTCAAACAGCATTAATTCTACAGTATAGATGTATCCTAAGACTGGGTAGCAAAACCAGTAAGAATTTTCATGCAGGACCATGGCCATGATGGAGGATTGTGAGAGTTGTAGTCTAAAAACAAATTCCTCCAAGTTCAGAAGTAGATACCTTTGAAATTGTACCCTTGGTTAGTCTTTGTTTCATTAGAGAACCACCATAATTTAATAATCTGAATGTTTTTCAGGTCAGTAAAAAACCTATGGAAGCATCATGTGGCAGTGGCGGTAAGTTTCTGTTCTTGCTAAAGCACCAATGGGCCATTAAGACTTCATGTGAAAACTGTGCAGTGATTATCTTTCTGATCTTCCAGCCAATACTATCTATGCTTTTATAGCTTACATTTAAAAGCATGATTTCTGACACACAATGGGCATACAGGTACTCACATACACAATGCAGTCTTGAAGACAGTTTCATGTACTCAGGTTCAAGTAGAAATGCAACCATTGCCTGAGTTTGGAGGATACATAGTACATTTCCTGTTCTATTTCTAAAATATATTAGTGCACATCTCCATATTTAATGGAATGAGTGGGTAATTTGTTCTTGGGCATTTAATTCCACATTCTGGTAAGTCTGTCCTATATGTGAAGAGACATTGTTTCAGAGTGAGCCACTTGGTGGCAATGTTGTCATCCTAATATTAAGGCAGTGGAGCTGAATCATATGCAGAAATCCTATCTCTTTTAAAGTCAGCAAAACTTTCTCTCAGACTTACAGGGAAGAATTCCTTGCTGAATGGAGGAATCTAAAACTGGATGTCATCCTGTGTCCTGCCTTGGGCCCAGCATTTAATGAAGGCTACCCTGGGAAATTATTTGGTATTGTCTGTATCTCAATCTATGATGTCCAAATTTGATTCTTTAGATGAAGTTGACTTTTCATTGGCTGGGAATTCTGGGAGCAGTACGAGAACAGCATTTGGGACCATTCTAGTAGTGTCTATAGCAATATCAGACTGGCTTGCTAATTTGTAATTTTTTGTAATTATTAAGCATGTTTTATTGTAAGCTACCCCAAGATTTTTGGATAAAGGGTGGGATATAAATATTTTGGAGTCCTTGGTGGCTCAGTGGGTTAAACCACTGAGCTGCTGAACTTGCTGACCGAAAGGTTGGCGGTTCAAATTCAAGAGAGGGGAGTGAGCTCCCCCTGTTAGCCCCAGCTTCTGTCAAACTAGCAGTTCGAAAACATGCAAATGTGAGTAGATCAATAGGTACTGCTCCGGTGGGAAGGTAACAAGGCTCCATGCAGTCATGCTGACCACATGACCTTGGAGGCGTCTATGGACAACACCAGCTCTTCAACTTAGAAATGGAGATGAGTACCAACCCCCAGTCAGACACAACTAAACTTAATGTCAGGGGAAAACTTTTACCTTTACTATAAATATTTTACTAAATAAATATAATAATATCTTTGAAGCACCAGCAGAAAGTTGGAAGATGATCCAAACCACTTTATTGTTTTCAACTTGCCAAGCAAAACATCTGATTTAAGATAACAAAGGTCCAGGAATATATACAACATATTTGGTTGATATAACCCTTTTTAAACATGAGAACCAAGCAAAATTCTTCATTTATTTTTACTTTATTTATACAGTGTCTCCCCACCTGACAAGTGCTGGAGACAATGTAGAATAAAAACATCAATATTTCAAAGAAAATAAAGAAACACAAGAGCAATGCAGGCCAACAATTATGGATTTGGGTTTGGCATTAACATTAAAAAGGAGGAGTTACAAAATAATAAACAACATTAAAAACACAGCACAATTGTCTGTTTAAAGAACAGTAAAGAAGGAGTAAATCTTAATTTCCCAAGGGAGAAAGTTTCCCAGTTTTGATGCTGGTACCAAAAAGTCCCTGTTTCATGTCAACATGAATCTAGCTTTTCTAGACATATCTTTATCTTGTTAAATAGTTCGGATTTGCCCTTCAGAAACTTGCATAATGTTCTCTTCCCTCTCTCCCTCTAGATATAAATGTGTGTGTCTTTAGCTTTTTTCTTTTCTTCCTTTTTCTCTGGACCTTGTATTTCATTTAATTAAACAACTGCTAGGAGAATGTGTCCCAAACTATAAAGAAGGGTATTTATTTATTTTTAAGAGGTCACAATTAGGTAGGTTCTACAACCACCCATAAACTCTATACTGTTTGTTAAAACTTTATTCCTCTCGAACACAACTCTTTCTTTTTCCAGTCATGTAGTAGGTTTACCAAGGGCTGATCTGTTTGAACCAAAGTAAGTGGTATCTCCCATGGAGAGATCCTATGGCAAAGGCCTTAGCACAAAGACAAACAAGGTATTTTGGCACTAGAGGCAGAATATCCCATATCTCCTCTACAGTTCCTTGGCTGTAAAAACACAAAAATAACAATTCACTGCACCTTCATGCCACTCTAAATCTGTTACAGAATTAGCCCCGATAGTTGAATCAGAAGCCTCTTGATTATTTTCTCTGCTCTTTCAGCTGCTACATCATACACCAATTTATACAATGTCCTAAACTTTCCTGCTGGGATTGTGCCTGTCACCACAGTGTCCAAAGCTGATGAAGAAGAGCTTGCACATTACAAAGGGCATTATGGCGATCCCTGGGATAAACGCCTGAAAGAGGTCAGTCTGCACTACTGGAAAAAACTACCTTCCTTTTTTACAAATTTTCTTTCTTCTTTAACTTTGCAATGCTCTTCCCTCTTGTTTTCTATTCCTCCTATTGCAGGCTGTTAAAGATGCTGTTGGGCTTCCGGTGGCTGTCCAGTGTGTGGCTTTGTCTTGGCAAGAGGAAATGTGCCTTCGGCTCATGAAAGAAGTGGAGACTCTTGTCCATGAGAGGAGAACCAAATAGTGATCTGTTGGCCTCACTGTGACAACAGTACAAAGTAATAGAGTGAAACAACACAACAAAGTGACAATTCGATTGTTCAATCATTCATAAGTGTTTAAATGAAATTTGTGTCTTGCCTGTATTGCATACTGATTGCATCATCCAGAGTGTACTATAGTCTAGAAAGAGTTAATTACTGAGAAGCTGTGATGACCTTGATGTGTGGCTGGAGCTAGGGAGTGTCTAGACACAAGTGTGTATGCATTACTGATTACATCAGTTCTGTTCTGAGTTGAGTTGAGTGCTGTCTGCTGAGAGAGTCCTGTGTTCGTCCATTGTCTGCAAGTCTGTTTGTCTTGATTATTACTGCATATAGTAAAACTTTGTATATAGTTTTACTAACGTCTCTGGGTGTCCCTTCGTTCTGAGTTCCACTGACTCCATCCAACTACTGCTGCGCTGCAATTACTCTGACAAATGATTCCCCAAACATGGAAAGATAGGAAGAAAGATTGTCTGGAATTATTTTCCTACTGTCAAAATGACAATGCTTGGGGATTTGATTTATTCAGTTTTTGTATTTAGCATTTGTATGGAGAACTGCTCCAAGCTGTGTTTGAATGGGAGATGTAAGATATGTCAATAGAGGACTTGTGCATATTAAATGAACATTACTGAACACCTGGTAGAGGCAGCTGGAATTTGTGACTTATTACAGAACAAGAAAGCCTAGACAGATGACAGCTGTGGCAGGGATGACTGAACAGCAACCACTGTGCTTCATATAGGCTCAGTTGGGGGAGGGAGGTTCTTCCCAGTACTCATAAAAAAATTCTCACCACAGTTTGCCTCTAAATTTCATTGGTAAACAGTAAAAGCATGACAATGAATGATGACACTATATTCATTATCATCAATGGGAAATGGAAGATTTTAGCTACCTGTTTGTATTTGTATGCAGTAATTGATTCTCCATGTTTGTACTTACATGAGTGGAAAACATTAATTTATCATAATTTTTGAAGTATATACTTCATTAATTGAAGTCAATGTAGTAGGGATCCTATATAAGCATGACAGGCTGGGTTTTATTTGTTAATGAGGTCTTTCTAAATATAAACACTCAAGTATGAATGAGTGTTATTTGTTAACAATAAAGTAACATGAATGATACATGAAAAAATAGTGTATTTGTGTCTATTTTATCTAAATATTTATTTCAAATTTAATATTTATAATATTTAAATTTTTAATATTTATCTAAATATTTATTTTAAAAGTCCACTAAGTCCTTAAATCATCCCCTTTGAGACACATGACCCTTTAGTACTTGTCCAACATATAAAGTAGTCTGAGTCACATGGAAATTGCACATCACTGGGGAATGGTATAAGGCCTGCATTGTTCTCTTCAACACATCTGCACTTCTTTTTTTTCTGCCAGCTCAGTAAACCAGAAAGAAATCAAGAGACACAATAAGTACCACACATAGTATAAACCAGGCATGGGCAAATTTTGGCCCTCCAGGTGTTTTGGACTTCAACTCCCACAATGCCTAACAACCTCAGGCCCCTTCCTTTTCCCTCTCAGCCACTTGGGAAAATGAAAGGGCCTGAGGCTGTTAGGAATTGTGGGAGCTGAAGTCCAAAACACCTGGAGGACCAAAGTTTTCCCATGCCTGGTATATACCAATAACTACCGTTGCTGCATTTTTGTCCAATAATAGAAGCTGATCTTGTTTGCCAACATTGTACAGGTTTGCATTAGATGACCACAGAAAATAAAATCATAATTCCAGTAGCCGTTAATATATTTGTCATGTCAATAATAAGCTTTCAGATTTTGGAATACTTGGATGTACATAATGTTTCATACAGACCTTATACACATACATAGCCTGAAGATAATTTTATGCACAATATTTTAAATAATTTCTGTGCATGAAACAAAAGATAGATACACACACACACACACACACACACAACCATCAGAGATTAAATATATAGTTATCCTAACTACCCACGTGGACAATTTGGGATTCTGGAGTATTTTGGATTTTGGAATTCTGCATAATAGACACACTACCTATACTTTCTTTCCTTTCCTAATACTATAATGCCTCACTGATTGGTAAGCCACAAAACACAATCTTTATTCCTCATGCTCTTGCGATGTCTATCTTTATATCAGTATGCTCCAAATGGTTTCACAACAGTTTTATTTTATTGACTGAACAATCACTTCATTACATTTTATAGCATGGATAAGTGATACAGCCTAACTCTTGATCTACAAGAATGTCTTTAGCCTCCTGAACCAGTATGGCAACCTTGGAGGGGTTCTGAGGACACAAACTTGTTCTCTGTTTCTTTAACTATGGCCATTGTGGTGGTTATGGTGAAGGTGGGTGACACCATATTTCAGTTAGTACCTACAGAACATAGTGGATATTATCTGCATGCCTTTTTATTTAAACAGTGGTTCCCAACCTTTTTTTTGACTAGGGACCACTTTGACCTGGGACCACTCTCCAACACTAGTACCAAAAGGGTTACAAATTAATTTTGGTCAACTTTAGATTCTGTTTGGTTATTTGAGGTTCTGATTCAGAAAATTGCATTGGATAGACCACATCAGCTCCTGTTCTGATACAGAACATATGCCATCCAGTAGTTGCCATCTGCTTGCCCACAGAAAACCATATTTAATAATCTAGAGCTGATGTGGTCTATCTAATGCAATTTTCTGAATCAGCGCCCTAAATATCCCCAGGAACAGACCTAAAAATGAAGACATCAAGGTGCCCCCACTTCCAGATGCCACATGGAATGGCTCTACTCAGGGGGAGGAAGGAGGAGGAGAAGCAGCAGTCAGGAGGCTTGCTGCGCCTTTCATGGGTAGTCAGCCTCTCCCCTCTTAACATCCCCATTGCCTCAGCACTTTAAGAAGGTTATATGAGACCAGTTGCTCTCGTTGCAACTGCGTAGTAATGGTGAGACCAGGGACCATATTTTAGTTTTTTGGGGACCACTGGTGAACTACATAACTGCCATACCTAGGAAAGTGGAGAAGGGAAAGAGTTGTCCTCTTAAATTTGCATGATTTCTACTTTAAGAAGGTAAAAGGAAAATCCTTTTAAAAAATTAGAAATGATAGCTTACTATTTTGGGAGCCTTGTAACTGTAGCTTTTTTTAAAAGTAACTTTCCAACATCAGCACATTGCCCTGTGGAGAGAAAACATCTAAGTAGAATATAACAGGCCTAACATGGTGGAGGTACACTGTTCCCTCACTTATCACGGTTACGTTCCAGGACCGCCCACAATAAGTGAAAATCCACGAAGTAGGGACACTATATTTATTCTATGTGTGGAGGAGAACAAACCACAAAACATTTACTACAATGTAGTCTGTACTTTATTTTAGCAGTTACAATATACAGTACACCGGCAGAGAAGAAGAAGCTAAATAACCCTTTTTTATTCCCAACCCTTCCCTACCCCCTCCCTTTATTTCTCCCTTCCCTACCCCCTTCCAAAACCCTCTGCACACTGCAAAAACCGTGAAACAATAAAATACCATGATAAATGGCTACATTAACATTTATTGAAAACCTGTGAAACAGCGAGGGAGCGAAAAGTGAACCACGAAGTAGTGAGGGAACACTGTATAAGGACAAAATAGGGGCATTGCTCCCACAAATAAGAATTTTGCCACTGCAGTGATTTCTTCCTTCAGTCTCCAAATTTCTAGCATTGTGGCAACCTAAGTGTATTTAGAAATATAGTTCAGTCATCCAAGGAAAGGGTCAGACAATATTACCAAGGGAAAACAAATATAAGAGTTCTATGTGTGAATGATTTTCAGTGTTTCATTCTCTGCAATGCTCTCCAAACTGGAGATTAAAGGAAACTCTCTTCGAAGGGCACAATTACTATTTGGAGAGGCAATGCTCCTATTTCCTCCCCTACCACCTCCTTTAGCTTTGTATTACTAAGAATACTTGTGTAAAATATGTTGGAATGTTAAGGGAGCATTCACTGATGATAAGCAAACAATGTGGTATCTGTGTGTCTTAGCCAATTGCTGCTGGACTTTCCAAGATATTTTTTTCCTGAAAGATCTTCACCCCAGAGACATGTGAGCTTTACTTTGCCAGTTGCTTGGAACCAACAGCTGCTGGGAGGGCTCAAAAGTCACAAGCCTCTTCCCTTCCTGACTGCTTTTGCCATTAGCTGCAAAGAACTCGGACCTCTAGCCTCATCTGCCTTTGAGAGCCCAAAAAATCTCCCATAATGGCTCTTGACAAAGTCAAGGGTCTTTGCACTGATGCTGACATTGATATACGTGTTGTCTCAGGTGTGCTTTGTGGCTCAGCCGCTGCCCTCTTGACGCTAAAATGGATGAACCAGAGACGAGTCCAGAAGAAACTTGAGGAGGCCAAAAGAAAGAGAGAGCTTGGCTTTCAACGTATGGAGAAGGCAGCAAAACAGTTCAAACAGCAGGTGAATTTGTATTGTGGTTGCATGCCACCTGAAAGCTTTTCTTCTAACTTTTAGGAAGCTTTTGTTGAGATGTATTTAATTTTGGGTCTGTTATGGTTCTCCTTTTATACTCTGCAAACTGCTTTCTAGTATGATGAGATATGACCACTCTTTCCAGGTAGATCAGAGTTTGCATCATTCTCATAAAATCTAGCTGACATTTAGCATTCTTTTTGTAACTTTGAAGGTGCTGCATTGCGCACAATCCAGCAACAGAATACATGCAATCTCATCTTGATCCTCCAGTTAGGTTTATTTGGAAATCTCCCCTGACCTATGCACAGTGTCTAACTTAGGGAGCTTGTTGACATATTGGCAGGCAGGGTATAAAGTTGCTCACTTTCCTCCTTCTCTTTTAAAACGACAGTCTGAATGCAGCTGTCGCCCAGTCTTCACTGGTCAGTAAAGAATAATCCATCATTGCAGATGAGATATTTAGTAGACATTTGCTTGGCAGTTGCTGGTGAATGCCAAGATTATACTGCTGTTTCATGCTAGGGCTTGGCATTTCTGAAGAGAAGAAGCAGTTCTTCCCATTTTCTATCTTTCTCAGGAAAGGTGAATTCAGTGAGCTCTCTGAAAGTGTTATTTTTGCCTGTTGCTCAGCTTCAATCCCTCTTTTACACAAGGGCTTTGGGGATATAACCCGGAAACATTTTTGCTACATGAACAGCGCTTTCATTGTGCTCCCCCATATTTTCATGCACATCTTACTTTGTTTCAGTGAACTATTCACACTTGTTTAAGAATATGAGAACAATCTCTGTTCAGTGATTCTCCAGGTCATGCAAAAAACAGCAGCTTCACTGGCTTAGTGAACGGTCAACAGTCTTGGAACAATTTCATTGACTTAGTTGTTGTTTCTGAACCTAATTCTTGATGAGAAGGCTTGATGACTTGTTGCTTATAAAGTCCTTGATGGCTAAAATTCAGGATCAATGAAAGACATATGCTTTTGTGTAACAGCCCGCAGACTGTAAAACTTCCTTCCTATAATGGTTGCATCATATTGGCTTTTGAACAGGTGGTAAGAACAGTTCCATCCCACTGATCATATAATGATTTGCGATGATTTTAGAACAGTGGTTTTCAACCTGGGGTCCCCAGATCTTTTTGGCCTACAACTCCCAGAAATCTCAGCCAGTTTACCAGCTGTTAGGATTTCTGGGAGTTGAAGGCCAAAAACATCTGGGGACCTCAGGGTGAGAACCACTGTTTTAGAAAGTTTCCTTATGTTTGTTGTATGCATTTTAAATATGTTTCCATTCTGTACAGAATTGCTGCATGTTATTGTTTTAATGCTTTTACTGTGTATGACTCACATGGAGCACTTGCTGTGTGGAAGGGCAACAATGAATAAATATTCATTATTACTTATTTATTTCTTGAATTTGTATACGGCCTCTCTCCTGGAGTGGAATCCAAGGTAGTTTACAGAAATACAAAAGAAGATCACATTATAAAAATACATTTCTACCAAAGTTAAAAAAGAATAAAATGACAAAGTTATTAAAACATTGATTAAATATGTTAAGGCATATTTAAAACATAAATGACTAATAATATATTTTAAAAAATACAGTTGGCCCTTCATATCAGCAGATCCAACCATCCATGGCTTGAAAATATTCCCCCTTCTTACACCAACCCCCAAAATCCAAAAAGCAAAACTTGATTTCACCATTTTATATAAAGGACATCATTTATTATGCCATTGTGTTTAATAGGCCTGGAGCATCCATGAATTTTGATACCTACAGAGGGTCCTGAAACCAAACCCAGTGGATACAATACTGCACACCCCTTCACACAATCTACTGCTAACACAACTCACATCTCCTCCTATCATGGAAAAATTGACCAATATGTGGCTTACCATGCATGTGCAAAAGTGCATTGTGTCAACCATGGTCCAGCAACTTCACATAATGCAAAACAGGATTATGCCAGAAATGTGTTTGCTCCTTACTGCAGAACCCAGGAGTGAAAGCAGCTCCGATCCTCTCTCTTCCTCTTGTGGAATTGGCTGCCAAGTTGAAAGATGGCTCCTTGTCTCCAGAAAGTGTCCTGTACACCTATATGGAAAAGGTAAACCTCAACTTCAGTTTTCAGTACCAAGGAGTTCATTGCATGTGGTGGATAATTCACAATTAAATCAGGATAATAGTGTCTTGGGATTGAACTTTTCACATAATATTATTCCTCTTCAGTTGTTCTCCAGTGGGAGATAGTTTGAAAGGCATTCCTTTTTACAAACACAAATAATCTGCTAATGACTTTCTTTAGCAAAAGCAACACTTTCTAAATGGTGTCCCATGAGAATAACAACAGAAGAGAAATGTCATCTTGTGATAAGTCCCACTGTCATCCTGCTGTAACTGCAATTTACTTGCCCTGTGTGATAAGGTCCCAATATTCAATATGCATTGTTTGTCCAAACCTATATTTTCTTTCCTGCAATTCTCAAAAACCGTTTATGCAATACAAATCATTGGCACCTTCTGTTAAGTGTTGCATGGCTCATCAGGAAGCTCATATGAAAGGCAAGTCATAGGTAAAGTGCTTTTTTATGGTAAGGACTTGAATGAAGAAAAGAGGGGAAACAGACAGGCAGTGCAGACTACTCAACACTTAAGTTATTTTGAATGCATATACTTCAGTTAAGGTTAATATAACTGATGATAAGATAATTTAGAGGCTTTTTTACTTATTTTTATTTCATAATTCTATTACTGTATACTCAGAGATACTAAACCAAAGAAATTCCAATCCTGCAATCAAAAAAGAAAAAGCCAAATACTGATGCCTGCATTAAAGTTATACATCTCTCTTCCAGGCTTATTAGAATTACAGGGTTAACACAAATCTGTGACCCTCCTCTTGTTTTTGGTATGCACTAGTCTTGGGCCTATTATACACCATGTGATCAACAGAGTTATTTTCAGATGTGATAGATTTATTATGGCTCCTAAGAGCTAAGCTACAAGGGATTTCCATTTTTGGAGCTGCTTGGCTTTGAGAGCTGTGAAGGGTGGAGCAAAGGCCCTCCTACATGAAATGAGTGAGTGCTGTGCCTGCTTGCCAGTCAGCTGGACAATGCAGGCATACATTCACAAACATATATGTGACTTCAATGGACATGGGGGAGAAAACAGAAGATTGATTCATACATTTTGTGTGTGTTTTCAATATGATATACACATATCATAAAACCGGTTTCTTGATATCAATCTGATCAGGAAAAACAATACAGTGACAAGAATGTTATGTAGTTTTCATCTGATATTCACACACCCCAGAGGGTTGAGGTTTATTTTTTTTGGGGGGGGGGGGGGAGGGAGGAGATTGTTCTATACAAAAATATATCTGGGATTCTGCGCACAATGCTGTACAAAATTGCTGCTTTTGTGCAAACTATTCTACCTCCCTTTCCCTGTAGCCATTTTATATGTGGAAGATTGCTATTTTCTGTGCAAACATCTTGTTTCTTGCACCACTACCATCAACAAATAGATCTTGTACAAGCATGTGGTTTTCTGGAGACAGATAAACATTGTGTGTTTTCTACACGCTATAATCAAAATCCCCTATGTTCTATGTAACCCCAATAGTTATATAGCCAAACAGTGCATTTTCCCCAAATCTTCAGCTATCCAATCTCCACTTACTAGTTAGTACCTGCTGAAATCAGTGGGGAATGTGCTTGCTCATGTGCAAAAACAGGGTCCTTGTCCCAATTGCCCATTGCAGCAGAGACTGTTTGCATGAAAAGGCTTGAAAACATCAGTCAGCTGCTTCCTTAGCAACAGGGGAACAGACCCCATTGATCTCAGTGGACCAGTAATTGGAATGTAAAGTTTGTTTCCAAAAGATACCAAATAAAATAAAAATAGATCGGTAATTGGAATGTGAAGTTTGTTTCCAAAAGGTACCAATCCCAAAAATTAAAAAATATATAGTTATATGTAGCAGCCCATTGTTGGTTAGGAGTAGAATATTATGTGCACATCAAAATTATCAAATGTCTCAAATAACTTCAGTACAAAGCTTGGAAATTTTATAGCCAATGAATACATATCTCCAACACTTTTTTTAATTACTGTAAAATCTGTTCAGATGGATTTCGTACCTTTTGGAAACAACCTCCACAAATGTGTAATTCTTAGTTCCACATTCATAACTACCCAATAGGATTCTGGTCATCAACTTTTTGCACACACACACAAATGTGTGACTGCTGTGCAAAGAACACATGTATATTTCTAAGCAGAACAATTTCATACATTGGAGTGCCTGACATCCAGACAAAAATATTCACTTTCTCTATAGCTGAGAGAAAACTGAGTCAAACATTCCTAGTCAAAACATGCCCTTAGTTAGGTTTAAATTAGGAGCCATTTAGTTGCAGCAATGTAGTGTTCTCCATTTGTACAGCAAATGCACTACTATAAACAGGTGGACTTCCATATCCACAGATTCTTTGTCCACTGATTCAATCTGATTCAAGCAAACGTTGATTGTATATAAATGGGACTTGAGCACCCACAGATTTTGGTATAGATAAGAAAGGGTTCTGTAACCAAGACCCGGTACCAAGAATCCACTATATGCATAGTATGGAAGAAAGATCTCTGAAATCTCCATATCTCATCAGCCAAGAAAAGATAATATTGTCATGACTCTTAAATGTGATTTCCCTAACTAGTTTTCCTCCTCATGCAAAGGCTTTAGATGTAACCCGGGAAATCAACTGTGTGACAAACTACCTTCCAGAATGCGAGGAACAGCTTCAGGAAGTGAAGAAACAGGAGAAAGGGTTGCTATATGGAGTCCCTGTCAGTATCAAAGAAAATGTTGCTTGCAAGGTACTTTTTGTTCTTGTTTCTAAATCTTATTCCTGATTTTTTTGCTCCTGTTCTGGTGTTGCAGTCAGCCCTCCACATTTGCAAATTTAACTTTTGCAGACTTGATTATTCATAGATTTGATCAATCTTCACTCTAGAAATCTCTAGGTCCACCAGTGTGATTCTATCACCATCTTATGGTGAAAGGTTGACCATAAAGCCATGCTGGAGGACCTGCAGGTTCCTAGAGGTATTTTCTCAGGTAAAATAACTAGCTTTTTGAAAAGAAATGTAATTGTTTTTCTTTAACAGGGGTTCGGCACTCCTACCCCCACAAAAATGGAGAGCCTATTGTACTTATCTTTCTGTTTTATCTGTGTGATTTAAAAAATTCCAAGCAATCACAATAAGGGGAAGATCACAAATTCACTCTCTGTGTAGTATAATATATAGGTCCATGCAGTAAAGTTGTAGCAGTGAATTTAAAGCAAAGAAATAGAGACATTGCAATATTTGCATTTGTTTAGGTCATACAATTAATTTGTAGATTTAGAAGACAGTTGCCTTACAGTGTATTGGCATTTACCATACCTCTCTATAATCAATTCATTACTTTAACAGGGTAAGAAAGGTAATATTTACTGGAAAAGGCAAAGAGGGGCCCATGAACAGAAGACTTCATTCCATACTGTCAAAAATGGCAGATACTAAAATAAATGCAATCGTGATTCACTCATACATTTTGTATGCTGTTGAAAGCTAATAGGGAAGCTTTGGGAATACACAGGTTATTTTAGAAACAAAGTAAATTACCAATGGATATAACACAGTACTTGAAATATGTGTCTGGAGTCCTTCTTAATTGTTAATAAAATTTGATAGTATTATCTAATTCTTGGAGTATTTGCTATTGCTTCCTTTAGAATACCATTTAAAATCATATTTCCACTTGGTATATTTTTATGGGAAAATGGGCCACAAATCTAAAAGGAAGTCACTGACTTTATTTCTGTTCTTTAAGGGGTATCCCAACACACTTGGTTTTGTGAAATTTCTAGACCACCCTGAGCCAGAGGACTCTGTAATAGTCAAGGTATTAAAGAAGCAAGGAGCAATTCCGTTTGTAAAGACCAACACTTCCCAGGCAATATTAAAGTAAGTTCCCTTTAAGATATTTCCAATGTACAAATCTTAATTACATATGTGAGCTCTTATTGGTTTAACTAGGCTTGCCATTTTTGCTGGCTTTATTCTGAGACTTTTTTGAGTCATGGGAATAAAAAAACCTGAAAGTTTTCTTGTTGCTTTACCTCCATGCCAAGAACATTCACCATACAGATTAACAGCTGTGTTCATTTACATGGCCACAGTATTTACGCTCTCTGTACACAGAGAAATCTTAAATTTATTTACTTACTTCATTTAATTTATTTCTACATTGTCTTTCTTCTAAACTGGAACCCAAGGTGACTAAAAAAAGAATAAACTAAAACTTAGTAATGCAATTTGAAAGAAAATTAAAAACAACCATATTACAGCAATATAAAAAATGCCATGTAACACTGAAATAGAAAAAAAGCTTTTTCTATTTCTGCCCCTGCCTTATGGAATGCCTTGCCGCCCTATATGAGAGCCATGCGTGAGTTAGGGCCTTTACCCTAGCACTTAAGACCTGGCTCTTTACTAGAGCTTTTAATCTATGCTAATTTTATCAATATTTGTATGTATGTATTTTTATCCTTTACAATTTTATCTTGTAAATCACCTAGAGCATCTTGGATGGAGGGCGATTAATAAGTAATTAAATGATGATGATGATGATGATGATGATGATGATTTCACCTTGAAGAGCTATGATTCTAATATGAGGAGGTGGCATACAACCACTACCTCATCTCTGGAGTGTATGGTTATCAGTTGACAACCATCCTTGGCATTTCAGGGCCCAAATCTGAGACCTAAGAACTATTCTATGTGATGTCACAGAAGAATAGGTTATGGGATAGTCCCAAGGAATAACATTGGATGTAATGTCTTAAGCATCAACCACCGTTGCAAACAATATGCCATTCAAATAAAAATGCAGTTTTAACAAATGAGTAAAAAAAATTCTACATATACTTTTCAAGTCAACACTCTCACTCGATTCTTCATTCTTGCACTGAAGATTGGAGAAGGCGATCTGGGCTACTATTGGTGCATTGTCATAGTCTTTTTTCCATGGACAAAAACTGACCCTTGATGAGAGATCAGTAATATCTGTTTACATATAGTTCCTTGGTGATGTAACATTATGTTTAGTGAGCTGCATGCCTGAGTCCATATTATGCCAGGGCATGCTCAGTGGCCTCAAACAGAGAAATTGAATCCATTTTTCCTTTCTGCTCCTACTCAGCATTGACTGTGGCAATACACTCTTTGGACAAACCCTGAACCCATTCAACCACAAAAAATCCTCAGGAGGCTCCAGTGGAGGGGAAGCAGCGCTTGTTGGAGGAGGAGGCTCCATTCTTGGGATTGGGACAGATGTGGCTGCAAGTATCCGAGTACCTTGTGGCTTTTGTGGGATCTGCGGATTCAAACCCACCGGCTATAGGCTGAGGTAGGTTTCATCAGTTTGGAAACAAATAGGTATTCATATAACGTTTGTAAGGAACTGAATAATAAGAAGGCATATTAGAATCTAAAAGGAAACTGTATGCACAGATTTTCTTGAAATGTACTTTCTACTCTTTTTTTCAATTTTAGAAATTTATAGCAAGCTAGTTCTTGAATCATAAATACTACTCCTTTTAGCATGATGGGTCATTTGCCAAGAACTAGATGATATTAAAGCAGACACAGTGAACTATTTTCAAATCAAGGGGCACTTTTATTTAGTGGAGGTGGTTGTGGACTGGAGCTGGTGATAGGTGGCCAAAGGTGTGTGGAATACTTCTCTGACCCCTCTTTCTCTTCCTACACCTCTTTCCATGCTCTTTTTCACTCAGACACCATCATCATCATACACAAACCCTGTACTTTATCCATCATTTATTTTCAATTGCTTTTTCCTTAATATCTATCCACATGCATTATGCCCAACCCATTATACATGTACACATGCATACACATCAGTATGCTCACAAAATCATAGGATTCATCCCATCATTGTCCATTCTCTGTCTCTGTCTCTGCTTTTTCTTGCATGCTTAAATCAAGTGGCCCAGAACTTCACAAAAATGACTACAGAATTAGCTATCTAGATCATTATTATCCACCATCATTATCTGTTTCTAGATAACATCTTGATTCATTGTGTCTGTAAGATGCCTTCTCCTGATTCAAAGGAATAACTTCTCCTTGTGTCACTCCTAAATCCCATCCCTTCTTAGAAGCTCTGACCAGTCACAGCAATACTTCAACAAAAAACTCCTTTGTCTCGTTCTCTCTCAAGCTGTCTCTTGTCCTACCAGAAGAAGTATAATAATGAGAGAGAGATTATATGTGTGAGCTCAGAGACCTTGTCAGGGTCCAGGCTGCAGAGCACCAATAACCATGTGCAGAGACCAGAATCTATCTAATATCTTTATTAAAAAAATATATAAAGTCAATAAAAACAAGTGAAGAATATAGTTCAGAAGCAGACCTTTCAGGAAAGGCCAAATATAGTCCAGGAAAATAATGTCCAATATAAGATATTAGAGTTCAAAGTTATAATCCATTAACCGAAACACACACTTTGCCAAGCAATAGTGTGGGGAGATGACAAGGTCTTTAGTCCATTGAAGCTTGACAACAAGGCTGGATCAAAGGCTTGGTTCTTGGCTGGATCAAGGACTTGGAACGTGACAACTTGAAGCATGAAACAAGGTCCGTGGCAAACGTGAAGCAAGGCAAGACTTGAAACTAAATCCGGGAAGCAGGGAACAAGGAATACGAAGTCCACACACGATCTCTCTCCTCAAGCTGAGCAATTGACTCCGCAAGGTTCCCCTTGCGGCAAAACCCCTATATAGGGTCTTGTTTTCCCGCCAACAGAACACTTTCCCTGGAGAACAAGAAGTGAAACCCAACTCTGTCCAGATGCATGACTCCTTAGAATTTCCCAAGGGAAGCAGACCTAATCAGCTAATTGTCTGGCAGCGATTCTGAGACTCCGGCGATTTGCCTCCCTGACTCCTCTATATTATAATTGTCCTTTCGGGAAAACGGGGGAGAATTCTGCCCAAGGCTTGTTTGGTTAACTTCCTGAGGACAAACATCCTCCAGGTGGCGAGGCTCCGATTCAAGCTGAACCGGTGGAAATCCCAAGTTTTCCTCCTCATCTGCCACAATAGCACTAGGAACGGGACTACAAGGCCCATGAGACATCACAGACCTGAACAATGGTACATTGCTCTAGACCAGTGGTTCTCAACCTGTGGGTTCCCAGGTGTTTTAGTCTACAACTCCCAGAAATCCCACCCAGTTTACCAGCTGTTAGGATTTATGGGAGTTGAAGATCAAAACATCTGGGGACCCACAGGTTAAGAACCTCTGCTCGTATGCTCCATAGTTGCTTCTCCAGACAACCTGTTGGTCTTTCCTCTTATTTTTTCATGCTCATATTTCCTGGGAAGAAGGAAGGAGAGAATAGGAGATAGATAAAAATGTTGACTCAGGAGCCAAATGCCATTGTGATGGGGAAAGAACTGTCTTGAAAGAGCTGGGCCAAATTGAAAAAAATGCTGGGTTAATAGTGACCCAAGACCAGTGATTGCCCCCTCTTCATTCATCATCATAAGCTATCACATTGAGGACACAGTTTTCCAGATGGAAGGATGGGACAACAAGGATTTGCTCGGCATGCCTTTCCCTTGGAACATTTCTTTCTTTCACCCTGCATTTGTGCTTCTTCAAATCCAACTTGTCTTTCTGTGAAGACATCTTTGCTCTGGTCTGGAGCATTTGCTTGCCTCTTCTTACCCTTGCTAATTGAGGAAGACCCTACAGATTTTTTTTCCCATCTCTCAAAACCTCAAGGATGACTTTATTCAAATTTCCCTTATAAAGAAGCCTGTTTAATCCAGATCTGGCATTAAAGCAGATTCTGCAATTAGCCCTGTTGTATTTCTACTCACATTTCAGCATTAGACATATACACCACAAATAGTAAGATCTCAGCTTTCTTTCCCTAAGCAAAAGTTGAGTTAATGGAAGGCAATGCCAGCCCTTTATGAGATGCTATTTCACACATAGCTAAACTTTCCAAGTACTTGAAGATACATCGGTTTTCAAGGAAATTTGACTATATATGTGGAAGAACACTGGGGATGGGAGGTGGTGGTGGTGGAGAGAACTGTATTAGCAGCGTAACCCCTAACTTCTGGACTAAAAAGTGGGCTGTGCCACTGAAAGTATTAAACATGGGGAAGGTCCAGAGCCTGTTTTCACTTAAAGCTCAAATCTCTCTGCAAATTGTTGTTAGTTCTGGTTTAAACTCTAAGAAGGGAAGTGAAATTGTTTGAATCCACAGTGTATGCAAGCTGCATAGTTAAAATATCCATGATCTGCTTCAGCAAAAGGTGGGTGTCCGATAGCTCTTTCCTATGTGTAGATTTATAGAGGCTAGAATGTTAATTAGAGATAATGAAAGATGCCTATAATATTTCCCTATCAGAGGGAAAAATACCGAAGGTGCCCTGTGCAGAATTTCCAATGGCTTTCCAATAGCTTGCCGCTATTAGTAACATCCTTTGACACATGTCACTTGCATTTCATGGCTTGGGTCTCTTTGGCTCTCTCTGTCATTTGGCTTTTCTCCATCATTAATTTACTTTTCTCGTTTCTTCTTGTGTAGCGACAAAGGTTCTACCACTCCTATAGCTGGAATGGACTCAGGTGAGCAACTTCCTCACTGATAAAATATAAGCTAGAGGTGAAACTTTTACTCAGCTCAGGGGAAAATTCAAAACAAGTACCATGGCCTTTGATGAATATGGTGGTCTTCTTCTGATAAGCAATTGGGATTCAAAATTGTTTTCTTTTGCTCTTTCTCTTCAGCCCCAAATGCCCTTTTATGAAGAGTCAACTGCCCATCTCTTTCTTTTTGTGATTAGTTATATTTTTAAAATGAAGAAAAGATACATTTTAGTGTATTCAGCTGCCATGAATATTCTGTAGACTATATGCAAAAGGAGAATAAGGCAAATGATGACATTATTGCTTATTTATAACAAAGCTTAATTTTGCAAAGGGCTTAATTTTTTTGATCTTCTTTTTACCTGTGCATCCAGGAAAATCTTTTAATCTGAAAATTGTCCAATAAAAAGAATAAAAACAGCATCAAGTGAAAATTTTGTGTATGTGCACATGTACACAACATATGTGCAAATAAACAAATACTCATACCCAATAGTGGCTAAAAATCAAAGGCATAGCTATACCTCTTTTTTCATAAGTTCAAAAATGTTGGAATTATAGTTTATCCTAATGAAAGTATTGCTTTTTAATAGTTTTTTATAGGATTTTGTCATGAATTGGTTATTACCTTATAATCTTACGATATCCTGCAATTATTGCCCTATATTTCAGAGGGGGCATGGACACTACCCTACTGCTATCTCATGAGTTGTAGTGAGCTCAGATTTCATGTGGGGACTTCCAGAGACTTGCCATAACCTTTTAATAATCATCCTTCACAGGAAATAATTATGTATGTCTCTTTTGCTACTTCTTGATATATTAATATATATTAGCATATATATTTAGCCTCTTAAAGTATCAGTTCACATGTTTTAAAACTCTCATCACACCAGATTTATGTCTATTAACATTTATAGCAAATGATTTGCAGGTCAATGCTATGCTCAGGTTTCACATACAAAACTCAAGGTCATACTAGACATCAAAGAAGATGTTTTTCCTCTGATTGCTTAGTTTCCCCTCCCACTAAAAAATTTCCTCAGGTATGCGCCATAATAGTCAGACTTGCAAACTAAGGCAATACTGTACTATTATTCCAATACCTAACAATAAAAAGCCACTGTTAGATATGTTACTGACAAAATTATTTATTATGCAAACATAAGAGCTAGTGTGGTGTAGCGGTTTGAGCATTGAATTACAACCCCGGAGACTAGGATTTGAATCTCTACTCAGCTATGGAAACTCACTGGGGGACCTTGGGCAATTCACATTCTCCTCAGAGAAAAGCAAAGGCAAAATGCTTCTGAAGAAATCTTGCCAAGAAAACCCTGTGATAGATTCACCTTACAGCTGCTATAAGCTAAAAACAAAGCACATGTGCCATGTTAAATGTTTATCATGCACTTCTCGGTTTCAGCTGACCAACAAAAGAGTTTCAGAGTTTTTGCCTGGCTTTTGAACATCCCCAGTGTTTCATTTTATCTATGTTTAATCAAGTCAGGATCAACATTCTCTTCAATATCATACTTTGTGATTCAACTATATTTTTCCTCTATTTAGCCATAATGGAAAATTATAGTCCATTCCCTACTTAACAGGGAAGCTTTCAAGTTTCTTTCCTTGAGTATGAACAATAAGTGAGTTATGTATGGATTATAAAATGCATACAGTTCTCTTGTTCCAACAGTTCTGTTGGCTGCCAGTCCAATTCACGGTTCTGGTTATGAACTATGAAGTCTAATATGGCTCAAGTTGAGGCAATCTGGAATGCCTTTGGCCTTACCTGAACAAGAAAACCCATGATTGGCTTACTTTAGAATCACTGTATGTTAGAAACAATTTGAAGGCACACAACAACTAGCCACTAAACCATGGTTTTATCTTGTATCTTCAATTAGTAATTGCATCTTGTCACAAAAGGAGATCTCAGATAATTACCATAAATTGTAGTGATGAGCCAGTGTGGTATAATGGTCTGAATGCTGGATTACTACTATGGAGACCAGGGCATGATTCCCTACCTGGCCATGGAAACTCACTAGGTGATCCTGGATAAGTTACATAATCTCAGCCTCAGAAAATTCCATGATAGGGTAACCTTAGGGTCACCAGAAGTTGCAGACAACTGGAAGGCACACAACAACTATAGGGTTACCCTGCCCTGTCACCAAGCCAGAGTGAGTTGGTTGCCTCTAGCAGTGATAGCTCAACATTGGGAACCACTAGTTTAAGGGCACTATTATGCAAGTCAATAACCTAATGTCTGGAAGGCAGCCCCAAAGCCACATCTGTTTTTTCTCCACATGTTTAGTTATTTCCCTCTTTCATTTCTAGTCATCTCTGTGCCTGGTCCAATGGCAAGAAATGTGGACAGTCTGGTTCTGTGCATGAAGGCCCTTCTCTGTGATGAAATGTTTCACCTGGATCTAGCTGTGCCACCACTGCCCTTCAATGAAGAGGTAATGGAAAATTTGATGATATTCTTCTGATCATTATAATGGAAGTTTATGCCCCCCCCCCCCCAATGATGTGATTGTGTGTTACAATTTGCCAAGTTCTTCATACAAAGAACTGTAAATAGATACCCACAGGACATGCAATGTTGTATTCCAGCCTCAGTTCTGGCCTATGCTAGGTGTATCAACCGAGGAAAGAATAGCAAGTTCAGAGGGCTGAGCAATATTTGAAACATGGCACTAAATTCATTTGAAAATGGAGGTCTTATATCTATGCACCAAGTGGGGAGGGTTGCCAGGGTTCAGAAATTTGAAGTAAAACCTCATCTTCAAGTGAGAAGGACAGGGCAAGTAAACCAGAGTTAATGGCATAGGTTGCTTACACACCAGCCAGTGTGCTTTTCAGAACTTCCTGGCAAAAGGAAATCCCTTAATCCAATCCAGATATATAACTGAGCCCATTGTCATTTAGTGAGTGCACTGTATGATGACAGTATTAGTACAAATGAGTACAGTAGTGTAGTAGGACCCCCCCCCCCAAATAAAAAAAACTTTGTGACCAGCATCTGTGGTTTCATTTATCGAAATCCAACAAACTATGATACCTCTAAGGCATTTTGTAGGACCTTCTTCAGCCAGTTTCCTTCATTTAGGTAGGTTTTGCTGTTATTTGTCATTTTGTGCATCTATGCAAACTCTGAGTATCCCACACAGATAGTGAGTTTAGACTGCATGTAGGTAGAGATGAACAAGTTGTTGCCGTTTGATGGGCATTCCTATGGAAAGAAGTGGAATGCCCTTGGCCTTTAGTGCTGGGTGAGCTATGAAAATCCAGAAACTTCTGAGGAATTTTTCATCCCGCTTATGTGGTAAAGGTGCTCTATGCAGTCATGCCGGCCACATGACCTTGGAGATGTCTACGGACAATGCCGGCTCTTCGGCTTAGAAACGAAGATGAGGCCCACCCCCAGAGTCGGAAACATCTAGACTTAATGTCAGGGGGAAACCTTTACCTTTACCTATGTGGTGGTCAAGCATTAAACAAAAATCCACCTCTTTGCAGATTTACTCTAGTTCCAGGCCCCTCCGCATTGGATACTACGATGATGATGGTTATTTCCAGTCATCTCCCAGCATGAGACGAGCTGTGCAGGAAACTAGAAAACTCCTTCAAGAAGCAGGGCATACGGTAAGCTCATAGACCAGTGGTTCTCAACCTGTAGGTCCCCAGGTGTTTTGGCCTACAAATTCCAAAAATCCCAGCCAGTTTACCAACTGTTAGGATTTCTGGGAGTTGAAGGTCAAAACATCTGGGGACCCACTGTTATAGAGAGTTAGTGTCTGAATGGGAGACTGCCAATGAATACTAACTGCTGCAGACTCTATTTCCACATTTCCCATCAGGAAGAATAACAGACCAGTGCCTAATCTTGCACATTTTCTCCCAATATTCACTGGTGTGGCGGAGGAATTGTCCTGCATAGAAAAACCTATGAGATTTTTTGTGTGTGCATGAAAATCCTTGTTCTGTTTTCTAAACATTTCACCACACATTATTTTAGCCTTTTTGCAGCTTTGGGGTCCATATTAGAAGAATAGTGGGATTCTCTGCACAGAATGACTCCTCTTGTAAATACCTTTTTTTTCTTCTCAGAAAATGGGATTGTTATGCAAAATGATCCATGTATTCTATGTACTGAGTAATTCCTTTGTAACACAATTAGGCATTAGTTTACAGAGTGGGTACTTCAGAAGAATATTTATTTTCTTCAAAGCAAGGAGAAAACTGTAATAATTATTCATCCTCACATGTAAGGATAAAATCATCAAAGATTTACATCTCTGTAGCCGCAGTTACTATTACATTCTAGCACTCGTCAACTACAGACTAAAATTTATATTTCCAGTTTTGCCTCATTAAGTGTTTTGCATCTCTAGCAGAGCTCTACTTCACCAAAAATGTCTGCTACTTATTCAGACTTATGCTTTCATCTCTTGTTTGATTGTGGAGTAAATGAATATTTGTGGAGCTAGGAACATAGTAGAAATCTGATAAGCTTATTTTTCTATCAAGCATGTATTGTTAGGGTTTTAAAAAAAATCTTTTTTCACTTTCCATTACATTATATACATGTAAAGGTTGGGTTATAATTGTATTATAAATGTTCCTTTTAAATTTTGTTCTTGTTTTTTCATTATCAGCTCATACCCTTCACTCCCCCACAAATTGATTTTTTGGTGGATGAGCTCTTCACTAAAGGGCTCTTTGCTGATGGAACTTCTACCTTAGTGGAAAAATTGTAAGTAGACACTCAAATGGCTTAGCAAATGGTTATGTCTCTGAAAATATAAGAGATTATAGCTTAGATCAGACAAAATTATTCTTCTTACTCTCCTTTTGAAACTAAAGCTGGCATCTTATAGTTCCAAGTACACATTCCATGACACATAAATTGAACAAAAATGGTCAAGTCTCTAAAACTGTTGTTGATGTTCCAGTCTGAAAAGTATATATCTGGTTTCAGATCCACCCTCCAAATCTTGACCAGTGACATTTGTAGTTTTCATGACTTCCTCTGATTTTGAAAAGGAGAAATACACGTGTGTTGATAATAGGAATAGCTGTGCCTCAGCAAACATGGTTATGAAGTGAACATACTTTCCAATAGCTAGCCAGAAAATAGATGCACTAAATGTAAAATACCTTCACTCCTGCTCCTTAATAATGTGCACTGTCCCAAACAGTACTCACCTTTTTGTTGTCCCTTGAAAATGAGTCAGTTGGCACAGAATCTGTAGAATTACCTACTTGTTTTCTCTCTTCACCCTTCCAGCAATGGAGAGTTTGTGGATTCCACTTGGACAAACCAGATACGTTGTTACAGACTGCCAAATTTGCTGAAGAGCATTCTAGCTTTCATCTTATCTCCTGTGGTGAGTTGCATTGCTATATAGTAAATTTATGGAGAGACATTTTCCACACATATTATACTGCCCTTCTGAAGGCAGTAGGAACTGTCTCCACAATTTGGTCACAGCTTAAATGTAGTCTTGACAAGTAAGCACAGGATAACATAACCGGGGACTGGCACCTTTATATTTCATGTTTGGATACTTACATACTGGCAGCAACAAGAACTTGGAAAAATTCCTTTTTTTGGTGGTGGTGGTGAGTGTCATAGCTTCTTGACTATGTGACTATATTTTTGAGAAGCTCTGAAAGATGCAGTCAAAAAAGAGAATTTTTTCCAAGCTTGTTAGTTTGTATTGGGTGAAAAATATTTTTTTTGTTATTATGTTCCTTTAAGGAATTTTTGACTTATGTTGACTCTAAGGCAAATTTGTTATGGGATTTTCTTGGCAAGATGTATTCAGAGGAAGTTTGCCACTGGCTTCTTTTGAGTCTGGAGATGTGTCCATTGCTTTGCCCAAGGAGCCTATGATTTGCCCAAGGTTACTATGTGGATTTCCTTCGCTAAGTGGTAATTCAAAACCCTGGTTCAATTCTTAGAAGGCTACACCACACAACTGGGGGAAAAGATAGATAAATCTATTATAATTTATAGGGAAAAGGCATATAAAAACAACAGTTGAAAAACGTGAATAAAAATTGGCAGTAGAATTGAGAATGAGAGTCCTTCCTCATTCCTGAGAGGTTTCAAATGGATAAGCCTTTTGGATTCAGTAAGCCAGGTGCCATTCTCTTTGTTGTCCTCACCTTGTATTTTATTATCTGGACAAGAGAGCATTCATACCATGGAGGTCTTTGTGCAAGGTGTAAAGCTTTTTTATTGCACCAGAAGCTGACATAAGCCTGGTGGAAGAGGACAGATCAAATGAGGCACTTAGCTATCTCACTCTTAAGCTCTTTGCTGAACTAAGATCCTTCTTCTCAAACATCTGATTTTGATCTGAGGAGGTACATTGATATAACTTCATGAACAGACAGCAATTTGATAAGGAAGTGCAAAGACAGGGCAGTGTTTGAACATGGGCATTTAATGAGCAGACTTGAAAAGTTACTTTTTGCTATAATTCCAAGAATCCTCAATTGATGGGACTACCGGGGTTGTTGTCCAAAAAGAGGATCTTTTCCAAACTTTGTTGATGATCCACAGGCTTAAGTATGCAGTCCTGAACATATTTATTTATTTATTTACAGTATTTATATTCCGCCCTTCTCACCCCGAAGGGGACTCAGGGCAGATCACATTATGTACATATAGGGCAAACATTCAATGCCCATAAACACATCGAACCAAGACAGAGACAACAGACAGACAGACGCAGAGGCAATTTAACCTTCTCCTGAGGGGATGTTCGATTCTGGCCACAGGGGGGAGCAGCTGCTTCATCATCCACTGAAATAGCACTTCCTCACTTCCTCATTCCAACGTTGTAAATTAGTTAAACTTGCCTCCCCATTTTTATAAGTGGCACCTTATTTTCTACTTGATAGATGCAACTATCTTTCGGGTTGCTAGGTCAGCAACGAACAGGGGCTATATTTTATTTTTAATTGACAGGTGCTCACCCTGCCACGGGCTGACCTCGAACTCATGACCTCATGGTCAGAGTGATTTATTGCAGCAGCTGTTTACCAGCCTGCACCACAGCCCGGCCCCCCCTGTGCCACAGCCCAGCCCCATATTTAGGAATAAACTCCCTTGAACCTAATGTTTCTTACAGCTGAGTAAAGATGAATACAATTGGCCTGGAGATGCTAGGTGATGGAACTACTGCTGGGCCAAGTTTTTTCAAGATGCAGTGAAGAAAAGAGCAAATTTATTTTTATATTTTTGCCAAGTATTCCAAAAATGTCTGTATAGATTATTTGGTTGCCAAGAATAAACTTTCAGGCTTATTCTAGTGTCCTTGGAAATGTGCTGAAGCCTTTGTTATACATCTGAAAATGAGATTGCTTCCACGTTCTCTAGTGGCACATTCTTAGAGGAAGCTTATGACTTGCTATTTGCATTGATTGCTATTGTTAATATTTAAATCAGAAAGTGGCTCTGGATCTTTAGAGAAAACCATGTTCCATTTTCTTTCAAGCTGCAGCTGAATCATAATATAAACTTGTATAGTTGATTGTTTTTTCCTTGTACGCTATCTCAGAATGACTGTTTCATTTAGAGCTCTGTCGCCTCCGTCTATCTTGTAAACTGAAATCAAGTTCTAGCTGCCTTCCTTATAAAGTGGAATAACCAAACTGGAAAATCATAATCTAAGAATAATGACCTTGATACAGCCTGTTTCAGGTTTTCATACGCTGCTTTTTTGATGATCCCATTCTCTAAAGAATGATGGGGTTGAAAGCAAAGTGGAGACACAGAAATTGCGGCATTGCCACAAATCTTGCTCTTTTGCTCTGACAGCTTTGTAGGTTTGAGACCCCCCCCCCCCCCAATATGTCTTTAGCTCACAATATTTTTGCTTTATTATGAGTTGACACTGTTTGGGAAAAAACCTCCCAAGGCCCCAGCTATGGCTGCAAGTGACAAAGTTCCATTCCTTTTTTGGGGAAATTTGAGTACATCTGTTCTCTTTTTTGGAAATCATGGTAAGTGATATTACCTGGATTGAACCTTATCAATTTAGGTGACTTCCTATACTTATTACAAGATAGGGTGAAATCGGACATTAGAAATGAATTAGCCCATCAGTATGATTAGGCATTTTACTCTTAAAGATAAAAATGTCAGATAGAACATGTCTCGTTTTAAATATCACATTCTTGCATTTTATGCAGTCTGAATCAAAGGACAAGATTGACACAGTCTGCATTCCTCACACATAACAAGACTGACAGTTGAATCAGTATACAACAGTTGGAAAACTGCAGGGGAGTTTAAAAGTTGAAGGGCAAGCTGTGCACAGTTCTGTCCTTCAAGAACTCGGTGCTGTTTGCCCCCCAGAACTTGCTTGTCGGCGACTCAGATAACTAACTACTGCAATGCAGCAGTATTGGCACCATGTCATTTGAAGCCAAATATGTATCTATAAGGGATGAGAGGCAAGGAAGTTCTCAATTCTGTTGTGTTTCTCCCTGTCCCAATTTTTATTATTATTTTCATAACACTAACATTTTTAAAGCATTTTCACTGTTGATTAAAGCAGATTGGCACATTTCCCCCTCTAATTCTAGCAGTGTCAGTTTGGTGTAGTAGTTTGTGTGCTGCTTTCAGAATCTCTGAGACAAGGATTTGAATATCCACTCAACCATGGAAACCCAATAAGTGAACTGAGGCAAGTGACACATTCTCAGACTCAGAGAGAGGTAAAGGCAACACCCCCCAACAAACCTTGCCAAGAAAACACCATGAGAGGTTTGCCTTAGGGTTGTGATGAATTGGAAATGACCTGAATATACACAACTATAAGAAATACATTTTGGACTTTTTTCAATTTTTTGTGTACATGGCTTTAATGGCCATGATGTCCAATGGATATTTAGACTTCTTGTCCAGGGAACTATAGTTTCATCAAAATACAAACCACAGGAATCTATAAAATGGAACAATGGCAGTTAAAATGGAATCATAGTGCTATAATTGCGTAGTATGAAAAGGCTGGTGAACATACATAACAATAAAGTGTGACACATTCATCTTCTGAGTTGATGTCTTAGGACTTGGTCTTGGGATAGTTCAGCTGAAATCGGGGCTAGTGGATCTCCTACATAAGATAGCAAATCCACTTTTGATTTTCTTGTTGCCTTAAGTTGAGGATGGATCTACACTGACATATAATGCAGTTTCAGAATGCAGTTTAACTGCTTGGAACTGGATTATATGTTACTGTAGACTCATATAATCCAGCTCAATGCTGTTAAACTGCATCCTGAAACTGCATTATATGGCAGGGTAAATCCAACTTGAGCAAGAGCTCTCCTGCTGCTTGGCCATTCCCTTCAAAGGATCATCAAAGGATAATAGCCCCCATTCTGCTTGGAGCAGTTGTAGAAGAGCTGGCAAGAAAAATCAAGAGTGGTCTTGCCATCCCTATAAAGGTGGATCCACTGGCTATTTGTGATAGATTAGAACTGAGCTATATTTTACTATGAGCAATCAACTGGATTACTAATACAATATTTTGTTTCAGTTTCCAAGAATCTCCAGACATCTACATGCACTTCTTGGAGTAGGGTAAGAAAGTTGAATATAATTTATAATGACTTCTAATGCTGCTTATTTATTGAATTCTATTTATAACCTGCCCTTTATAAGAACCCAGGGTACACACATAACAACAAAGTTAAACTAAAGTGGCTGAAATCTATAGCATAACTTATCTTTTTGTTGTTACGATGCCAGTCAGGGATAATGTTTGGCCAAGGTCAAAGTGATGTAGTGTGAAATTTACACTCATGGAGTTATACTTCAGTTAAACAAGACCATCTCATTGCAGAATGGTGACACTGCACAACCAAATGTGCATTTGGCATAATGCACAATCATGCTTTACCATGCAATGAGTGTGCACTGCACAATTATGTGACATGGTGCCATACACTTTATTTTCACAACCATGTTATGCATCAACCCTAAAATTACAACCAGATGTATAAATGGACTAACACTTATATGTGTAAGATACCAACAGCCCTCTTTATTGCTCTGGAGAGACCAGGGCCTCTTCCACACAGCTGAATTAAACCTCACATTATCTGCTTTGAACTGGAATATATAGCAGTGTGGACTCAGATATCCCAGCTGAAAGCAGATGTTGTAAGATTTTCTGCCTTGATATTCTGGGTTATACAACTGTGTGGAAGGGCCACAGGCTTGGCTATGAAAACCCACTGGGTGATTTTAGGCAAGCAACACACTCTCCGTCTCAGAGGGAAGCAAAGACAACAGCACCTCCCCACCCATACAAATTGGCCACGAAAACCCATGATAGTTTCACTTTAAGGTTGCCATAATTCAGAAATGGCTTGAAAGTACAGTAGAGTCTTGCTTATCCAACTTTTACTCATCTAACGTTCTGTATTATCCAATGCAGTCTATCTCCCACCCGGATCCATAGCTGTTTCTCTAGGCAGCAATGCGCAGCGGGCCAACATGCCCAACAACAACACAAGTGTAACCATGCTCCCAAACAAATGGCAGACTTATTGTAAAACATGATGTTTCAGTGCTTAATTTGTAAAATCATAACGTAATTTGACATTTAATAGGCTTTTCCTTAACCCCTCCTTATTATCCAACATTTTCGCCTATCAAATGTTCTGCTGGCCCATTTATGCTGGAAAAGTGAGACGCTACTGTGCACCACAACAATGTCCCTTTGCAAACAAATGTAAAGAAAATGGGCTTTTATAACAAGTTCCATCCATTAGAGGGCAGCAGAATGCATGATCACAGACAGTACAGGTTGTCCAAAATTTATTGTTATAACTTCAGTCCTATATATAATTCAGTGTTCTACTGGAAGTGGGGAAATATATAATTTTACTTTAACCTAACTGGGAACATATGGATATTTTGATTTAATGAGGTTTTAACAGATGTGAGCCTATATAATGTGATAAATGAAGATTCAGATGTGTTAATGTGTTCTCTGATTATTATCATAGTCGTGATACTAGGACACATTGCATTTCTTTGTTAATGTCTTTCTTCTGATGAGACAAACAGTGACATGAAAAAAATTAACAGTATTGTAAGAACAGCTGTCTGACAGTTCTGAATGAACATATGGCAGCATTAAAAGTTTGTGATTGTTACCAGTGACTGATGGAGACCTCAAAAAAAACCCCTTAATTTGACATTTTATGGAGATAATTTTACCCATAGCATGTGGCAGTGATTGAAAACATAGATGTACAAATATGGGAAATTGTGATTATTTTTCTTTGAAAAAAATCTTTAGAAATGTTGATGTTAACTTGCATTTATTTTGCAAATTTGCTAGGTCAGTGAAAAACCTCTGGAAGAATAATGCTGACCGAATGGTAATTTTACACTTCTTTGAATTATAATGGGATTACATTTAGCATAATCCCTGTCTTTATTACATAATTAGTCTGAGCATGTGCAGAGTTGCTAAACAAGCAGAGATAAGCATGTTGATTAAATTGTGTTACTGCATTTGTTTGCCTTTGAAACTAATTAGACAAGGCACATTTGCCATTATTTATGCCCTCTTTTTTTAGATTGCTCATAGAGCCCCTGGTGGTGCAATGGGTTAAACCCTTGTGCCGGCAGGACTGCTGACCAAAAGGTCAGCAGTTCAAATCCGGGGAGTGGGGTGAGCTCCCATCTGTTACCTCCACCTTCCCGGGGGGGGGGGACATGAGAAAAGCTGCCCACAGGATGGTAAACCATCTGGGCGTCCCCTGGGCAATGCCCTTGCTGATGGCCAATTCTCTCGCACCACAACAACTTGCAATTTCTTGAGTCGCTCCTGACATGAAAAAAAATGCATTGCTCATAAACCCTTAGGTGGTTGTTCTTTAATCGGAATTCTGCCTAACTTTGATATCTTTCTGATAATCATCCCATCTTCTTGTTAGAGTTGGGGTTAGAAAGATACTTAGGTTGTTGAAAGAACCATTCTGGTCAGGAAGGTTTTGTTGCATCTGATATCTAAATTAGTGGCTCTCTATCTGTACTGACATCTGTTTTAGTGGATCTTTAAAAGAAACTGGTACACAACACAGATGCAGTGCAGATACCACTTTCTATCTTGAAAACTGGTTTATCTGGGATATGGGCTAAGTGGTATGCAGAAGCATCTGTTCTTCAAAAGAATTTTTGCAAGGAGTAGTCTCTGACACCCAGATTGATCAGGCTATGTACTGTACAAAAGTGAAATGCTCCAGAGGTCTGTCAATCAGAGTCTATTGAATCAGTTTGACAAATAAAATATTTATGAGTCGGACTTTATGTATATCATAAAATTGCTGTGTCATGTTCTTTTAGTGGCCCAGATTTGATATCTGAACAAGGGCTTTCATGCTGAGTGTCAAAAGGGCACGACTCGCTTGTTTTTCCAAATCTAACTTCAAGAAGGATTCTGAAAGCAAGGTTTCACATTTGCAGAGAAGGGTATTTTTGTCAGAGCTTGATTGCTGAAAGGGCACAATTGACTGACAAAGAGGTAATAAGAATGTCAGAAAAGATAGGAGGGATTGTAGTGAGGCCATAAAATCAGGAGAAGCTTAAATACTTTAACAGCACCAGATCCTATCCAATCTTGGTAGAAAATCAGGGTCCTCCATGGTTAGGGAGACTGTCAGTGACTAACAAGTGATGTAGGCTATAGTTCAGAGGAGGGAATCGGGAAAATTCACCTCTAAGTATTCTTTGCCTAAGAAAACCCTATGAAATTCATGAGGTTTTCAGAAGTCATTAGGCGGTTGAAGCTACATACCCACACCAATATCCTTCAGTCATTCTGTATTTAAGAGTCTCATGACTTAAAGCTTTCAGGTGTCTTTAAAAATAAACACATTCTTGAGCACTAATTCAGGCCTTCCTCCATTGTTAGGAGAACTGGAAACCTGTTGGGTTTTTTAGAATCTCTGCAGACCAGTGTCTAAAACATGAGGATTGTCACACATTTTTGCCTTGCTAAGTAATAACAAGCAGTCTAAAATGGTGATACATAATAGCTATTGATTTATCTTTGTTTTCAGGCTTACCGTGAAGAATTCATTGAAGAATGGAGGAAACTCAAACTGGATGTTGTACTTTGTCCTGCTTTGGGGCCAGCTTTCAATCTTGGATATGCTGGGAAACTATTTGGTACCAATAGCTGATTATTTTGTCTACCCGTATCTTGTCTACTCTGATTGCTTATTTGATTTTTTTATACTGTCCAAAGCAGGGTGTAGTTACAGTATGTAGTCCCAGTCCTGGTTCTACATCCTTAAATTCTGCTACAATATTTCTGGTCACCGTTAGCTCTTAGATTGAAGAAAGCCCTCAAAGTGGTAGATAGTTATCTGGGAGAAAGGCAGTGCCAACTGAATATCCAGAACTCCTTAATATATAATGTTCAGCTAGCTTTGAAATGTATATCCAAAGAAATAACTTCCCTGAGTTTTTCATATAGCATAAATCATACTTGATCTTAGCCAAAAGGCCGAGAAGCATAAATCAAGCAATCTTGCATGTGAGAGAAAATTCCTTAGGGTGATCAAAGTTGGCAGTCAGACTTCAGATTCCTATTAACAACTTTATTAAGGTAAAAGGAGGGTTACTCATATTTTCTGCTTAAATAACCTTCCCTTAGGCAAACTTTCAGATAAACTAGCAAAAGTATATACAAAACACCTGGACTACCCATCATTCTTTGATAGGCTAAATCCAAGGAAATAGCTCCATCTTTATCTCTCTGCTCAGGAGAGGAGGGTTAACTGCAAAGTGAACTTACCAGTTTGGCAAAGCATCTATTGCAGAATAGCTGAGAATCATAGCCACCCTGAGTCCCCCTGGGTGAGAAGGGTGGGGTGAGCTCCCATCTCTCAGCTCTAGCTTCCCATGTGGGGACATGAGGGAAGCCTCTCACAGGATGGTAAAACATCAAACATCTGGGCATCCCCTGGGCAACGTCCTTGCAGGCAACCAATTCTCTCACACCAGAAGTGACTTGCAGTTTCTCAAGTCACTCCTGACACACACAAAAATCACATAATGCAGGGGGTTGAGTAGTAGTACTAGCAGGGAGATAGGAAAATAAAAGTACAAATATTTTGGTGGACAGGTTTTGGTAGGTAGCAGACAGAGGCGGTCCAACCATAAGGTGAACTAGGCACTCGCCTGTGGCGCCATCGTCCCGGGGGCGCCATCGTCCTGGGAGGAGGACGCCACTTTCCTTCTCTTTCTCCTTCGGGCCTTCCGGTGGCCACGCTGGGCCTTCGGGCCGGCGCGGACCCACCTTCGCACCACGTGAGCCCACTTTTGGGGCCTTCAGAGATCTGTGGGAACTTGGAAGCTAGGTATGTGGGGTTTATATATCTGTAGAAGGTCCAGGGTGGGAGAAAGAACTCTTCTTTGAAGCAGGTGTGAATGTTGTAATTAATCACCTTGATTAGCATTTAATGGCCCTGTGGATTCAAGGCCTGGCTTCTTCTTGCCTGGGAGAATCTTTTTTTGGGAGGTGTTAGCTGTCCCTGATTGTTTACTGTCTGGATTTCTTCTGTTTTCAGAGTGTTGTTCTTTATTTATTGTCCTGATTTTAGAGTTTTTTTTAATACTGAGGGCTATCTGGGTTATCTAAGTCCACACTACCCTATACCCCTGTTCAATGTTTAGTGCTAAATTCGCAAATACAGTAGAGTCTCTTATCCACTCGCTTATCCAACGTTCTGGATTATCCAACGCATTTTTGTAGTCAACGTTTTCAATACATTGTGGTATTTTGGTGCTAAATTCGTAAATACAGTAATTACTACGTAGCATTACTGTGTATTGAACTACTTTTTCTGTCAAATTTGTTGTTAAACATTATGTTTTGGTGCTTAATTAGTAAAATCATAACCTAATTTGATGTCTAATAGGCTTCTCCTTAATCTCTCCTTATTATCCAACATACTCACTTATCCAACGTTCTGCCGGCCCGTTTATGTTGGATAAGTGAAACTCTACTGTATAGTAATTTGTACATAACATTACTATGTATTGAACTGCTTTTTCTATTGATTTGTTGTAAAACATGATGTTTTGGTGCTTAATTTGTAAAATCATAATGTAATTTGATGTTTAATAGGCTTTTCCTTAATCCTTATTATCCAACATTTTCGCTTATACAACGCTTTTATTTTTCATTGATTGGTTTGGCAGGAGCCCCAAAATTCTGTTCGCCTACACTTGAAAATTACCTAGGGCCGGCTCTGGTAGCAGAGGTACATCATCATGTGTATGGGAGTGATCTTTTCCTCCATGTAACAGGAGAAAGACTATAGAATAGAAAGTTTAGATCATGGAGGCCAAAGACATTATATGTGTTTTGCTTTGGGTGACATGCATATGCATGAAATGGCAACCCCCTTTCTTCCCAGTCTTTAAAATCCAAATGCCCATAAATGTTTATGAAGTGATAGAGGCTAAAGCTTTGCAAAGCAACAAAACAACTAGTAGAAATAAACCATTATGGGAATGCAACAGTATGTGTACTTAAATTGCATTGCTTAATACTGCTTGCAGCACCTTCTGCTGTTATATCAAATCAGCAATTGGCAATGAGAAAGGCACTAAAATATTAAATACCTTGCACAGCAAAGCTTTGAAGTCAGAAGGGCTGTTATATGGCCTGAGATGTGTTTTGCCAATAGGAAAGTGGGAGCTCTGGAGCTTCCTCTTGGGTAGATTTCCATAGTTTGTGTTTGGTAAAAGAAACATTCAAATTGACAAGGGTCCTGTCTCACCCCTTTCAAAAACTTCAAGGCAAGGAAATGTCCACAATTTTGAGCTGCTTTAATATGTTTAAGTTTTAGATATTTGGGTCCTAGTTCCCACCGTGCCATGAAGCTCTTTGGATAAGTTGGGGGAATCTGGAGTGATTTAGTTGTGTATATCTGCATGACATAAGGTTGCAATTCCTCCCAACCATAAGATTCTAAATCCCTTCTGATCAACCGCACAGGGTAGTTGTGAAGATAAATTAGGATACATCTTTTTGGAGAATGCAGAAAAAATAGAAAATATGTAATACTTGTAGTCAGGCAGGTTCTCCAGTATATGACTGTTATATTCTCTTTGCCCTGGGTGTATTTCTTCAAAGAAATGGCTGCAAGCTCTGATCAGATCTCTTCTGTAAGTTTTCAACAGCAACATTGACATCTTTTCATGAGTGCCTGACATTTTCTCAAATTCTTTCTGTCATGTTCTACAACTTGAATGAAACCAAACTAGATAATCTTGTTTTCTCTTTTAAGAAGATAAGCAATCTTCTTCAGTAGATGGATACATAGAGGAAAGACTAGGGATGGTGAAAGCGATACGTGCTCTACATGGCATACCTACAATGCACACTTTTCTGAGCTGCATTTACCAGAACACTTTCCCAGCTCCTCCAAAGAGGTTTATATGTTGCCTTTGATGACTTCCTCAACAATACTCTGCCATTTCTGATAGCTTTCTCATCTCTTGAAACCAGTGCTTCTAAATCTTTGGACTTTAAGGACTTCATCACATTGAGGTCCTCAAGCCAGGGGACAGCGGGGGCATCTGTGGGCAGAGGGGCAAATCTAATGGGCAGCGGGAAAACTGTTGTCCTGTGATCCACATTGCCTGCGTTGCTGCCTGGCTCCCCCCCCCCCTCCCAGTTTACCTAATGAGAACATGACTAGCCACTCGTTTTTTCAGGGCTCCATCCTAGGACTCTTCCAGGCTCATGGTCAATGGTCAGGGATTCTGTGAGTTGAAATCCCAAACATCTGGCATACTGCTACTTTAAATAATGGTTTTTAGTTTTGTGCCACCCTCTAGTACTAGACCATTTTACATTTAGGATTTTTTTAAATGAGTTTCAAAATTCATTGAAAAGGAAATTCAGAAGGTTACAAGGCCATTTTCCTAAAGCATAGCTTTTCATCCTGTTATATTTATACATTTATACAACATCTTTTTTCATACACCTGGGTACAGACAGTGAAGGGAAAAGTTAACTTTGTGGATTACAGATCCCAGAATACTAGGTCAACATGGAGTTTTTGGAGCTGTATCCCCGCCCTCCCAAAAACCCTTTCTTGGTAGAATTGTTCTAAAATAGTTTAATTTAAATAGTCTCTTTCTGGGCGAAACTCTCTTACTATGAGTTGAGACCTCTTTGGGGTGAGAAAGGCAGGTTATAAATACAGTAAATAAATAAATATCACATTTCTGGGGCTTTTAATTTTGATAACAAAGCTTGGGGAATTTTTGATACATTGTATATATTCTTTTTCAGTTGCTACTACTTATACCCACCTATACAATGTCTTGAATTTTCCTGCTGGAGTTGTGCCAGTCAGTACAGTTACTCCAGCTGATGAGGAGGAGTTGAAACTTTACAAAGGGCACTATGGAGATCCCTGGGATACTAGAATGAAGGAGGTCAGTGAGTAACCAAAAAAGGGCAATTGCTATGCATGGAAACCATGTGGTTGAACCTCTTGGTTGTGCAAAAGATCTGTGAGGCTGACTTCCTTTACTGTCAGTACTATTTTACAGCAGGTGCAACCAGAGTTTGGAAAAATATTTTTGGGGGGCACGGGTGTCTGCATGTTCAGTTAGCAACTGTGTGCAGATGCAGCCAACGTCACAACAACATTGAAAGCTTTCTGACTGGTGTGAGCGCTACAAATTAACTTTTTCTCTCAATAATACTATACTTATCTGTGTTTTTCCTGCAGGCTGTGGAAGGTGCTGTTGGGCTCCCGGTGGCAGTACAATGTGTGGCCCTGCCATGGCAGGAGGAATTGTGTCTTCGGTTCATGAAGGAAGTAGAAAGAGTCTCTCTTGAGAAGAGAGGAAGGAGGAAAGTCTAAGCCAATCAGAAAGGAGCTAGGAAGGAATTCATTGTATCTGCAAATAAACTTTTGTGCTGGCTTCCTTTATTTACTACTGTGTCTGTTTTAATAATCTGTAGCTCTCAGTCATTAGTCTTTTACCAGTAAAATGGTCACATTTTTCTGTTGCCACCTTTATGGCCTTCAAGTTGCTCTGAACAATGACAACTTTATCCTAGGTTTTCTTGGAAAGGTTTCTAGATGAAGTGGAAGCTTCAAAAGATAGGAAAAGAATATCTTCCTTTCTAACTTCCACAAAGACTTTTCCTGCAATGCTTTGTGCCACCAGCCAGGCGTGAATCAGTGTATTTCATAGATCCATAATGACTGGGATTTCTTCAGAAAAGGTTTGCCATTGCCTTTCTCTAAGGCTAAAAGAGAGTGGCTTGCCCAAGGTTACCATGGCTGAGGATGAATTCAGACACTGATCTTCCAGAATCATAGTCCAACACTCAAAGCGCCACATGGATTCTATGAGCATCTACTAACACAATACTCTCCTGGCATTACCCTGCTGCTTTATTCCCAGTTCCAATAAAATACATTGATCAACAAACAGGCATTTATTTAATATTATCTTAATGTGTATGGTTTGACTGATCATAGGAATGGTAATTGCTATGGTAAGAGAAACTGAGTCCCTATATAGTTTACATGAGCACCCTTGAGATTATTTGCTTTGGGAGGGGGCACAGTTCTATGAATCCTTTCTACTGTTTTTCCTCTTGCTACTGTCAAATTTATCACCATACTGCTGAATTTTGACAGAACATGTGGCAATAGAAAAAAATCAGTTTTCTTTTAAGTGAATGAATGCAGAGAACATGCACTTGTTTTAAATGGTTCCGGCCCAGCTTACCTGTCTGAACATATCTTCCCCTATGAACCACCTCAGAGATTAAGATCATCAGGGGAGGACCTGCTCTCGGTCCCTCCCTCTTCACAAGCATGACTGATGAGGACGGAAACAGGATCTTCTCAGTGGTGACCACTCAGCTGTGGAACTCCCTCCCTCGTGACATTAGTTCATCGCCCTCCCTCCTAGTCTTCAGAAGAAAAGTAAAAACCTGGCTCTGGGTTCAGGCTTTCGGAGAATAGCTTAGTACAATAATGGATTCGGCACATGTGCAATGACTACAGAATGACCTTAGACTACATTTCTGGATGATGTGATTTTAATATTGTATGTAATGATTTTGAATGCTTAATATGTATTAATTTTAACCCAATTTATTTTAAGCTTAATGATTTGTGTGTGTTTAAGGCATTGAATAATTGCCATATGTAAGCCCCCTTGATTTCCTTTGGGATTGAGAAAAGCAGGATATAAACAGGGTAAAAAAAATTAAAGCAGAATTGTGCCTCTGGAAACCTCTTAAAAGTACAATTCTACCTTCACATTCTCTATATACTCAGTTTTCAAAAACATTGTGGCTTTTAAAAACATCACTGATGCACCATCAAAATTTGATATCACAGAAGTGCCAGACAGTGTACACCTCAATAGGTTTCAGTGGATCAAATGCCATTTTATTTATTTATTTACTTATTTTGTTTTATACCCCACCTTCTCTCCTTCATTGAGGGACTCAGAGCAGCTAACACCCGGCAACAATTTGATGCCATTCGAACCTAGGACAATACAAACTCAAAATACATAAATACAAAATACATAAATACACAGAAATTTTAACACCACATGTAAAACAACAGTACATGATAAAAACAGTATTAAAAAACAGCTTCCAGGAGAATTATATCACTCAGCTATGATTGACCTAACAAATTGCAAGGAATAACAAAATTTCATTAGAGTTAATTTTGGCTATTTCCCATCTGAAAACCTCACCCCCAAGTCATTTAGAACTGTGGTTTAGCAGCCAACAGCACCTAAACACACTCTTCTCCTAGCTAAATCTATCCTGCAACACTTTCCTGTTATATCTTTTCCCCTTGCTATTACTGTACTGGATGCCTTCCTGTTCATAGCTCAGTGGAGCATATATATATAATCCTGACATCAGACAGCTGTTAAAAGCTTTTCAACTGAAAAGCAGATTACAAGTTTTATAAAGAAACAAGAGATCCTCCTGCACGTCGTTATGAAGATTACATCCTGTTTTGGGGAAGGTAGGGTCTTACACAGTTTTTGTTTTGTTTTCCCCCTTGCTGGGCAAAAGTATAATAAACTGTGCTGAGAATATCACTTGTTGAATATCTGCATCATAGTGCTATTAGTGCTATTCTGTGAACTAATTTTACATTGTGGAATATGTGCCCTGAAGAAATCCCTGCATTGTGTTTTCCCACATATCTACTCTTTGACTCCCACCATCTGATTGGCTTAAAAAATGGGAAGGGGAGGACTGCCAGGAAGAAAAGCAAGATAGATTTCAAAGCCTCACCTCCCCCTGGAGGTCCTTCCCAGCTGGTAGATGTGGTTCCACCCAATGTAAATGGCTTGGACCAGTTATAGATTTCAAGTTATGTGACAGAGGTGAAAGGGGAAGGTAAGTATGTGTTTGTGTAGGGGTAAGAAAACAAAAAAGAAAGAGGAAGACTAGACATGCTTATAGAATTTGAATTAAACTGCTAAGAAGTTGGGCAAATGCTAGGAAAGGGCTGTTTGCTCAATGTAACATCTATTCATCTATAAAGTAAGGGATGAGATAAAAATTGTGGTGTTTGTCCAGCAATAATGTTTTACATGCTATTGTACACATTGTTATTGTGTACAATAATATATTGTATATGTTATTCAGTATGTATGCATGTCATTATATTTTTGTATATGTTGATTGGAATGGTTGTCTGTGTAAGTATATGTGTGCTTGCCTTTGTAAGTGCATAGAACAATTTTGGGTCTATTATGCATCGATTCTATCACAATTTCTCTTAAAAATACAAAATTCAGTGCAATGGTTTTATTTTCATTCTCTCCATCCCATGTATAGTGTATACCAGGCATGTCCAAAGTCTGGCTCAGGGGTCAATTGCAGCCCCTATTCAAGTCTCCATCAGCCCTCTCTCTCCGATGCCCTCGTCCTCTCTCCCTTGCTTCTTTCCTCCCTCTTTTCCTTGATTGCCTTCCTCCCTTTGTTCCTTCCTTCCTTCCTTCTTGGGGATCAGGGCCCTGGCTGCACGACCAGGAAGGGCAGGCTTTGGAAGCCAAATTCCTGCCTGGTTTCCTCTCTCCCTCCTTTCTCTGCCCCGACTTTGTCCCATGTTGCTGTCCTGCATTTTCCAAAAAGATTGCCCTTTGCTGTGGCTCCTTCCTTGGGAAGAAAAAGGGAGAGCCAGGTGGCAACTATAGCCCCCCCCCAAACAATCAAATCCCTTCCAATAAATAGCCATGCCATCTCTGCTGAAAAACCTCCAAAGAAGGAGACTCCACTAGACTTTGAGGCAGCCACTGTCTGAAACAACTTGAAAGTATACAACAACAACAACAACAACAACAACAATCTTAATTAAGCTGTGATTCTCTCATCAGCCAAAAGCAGGCCCACACTTTCCATTGAAATACTGGTTAAATCTGTTCTTTGTTTTTATATATTGTATTGTTCTTCCATTGGTTTATTTTTTGCACTACAAATAAGACATGTACAGTGTGCATAGGAATGCATTCATGTTTTTTCCAAACTATAGTCTGGCTGAGGGAATGTGAACTGACAACTCGGCTTAAAAAAATGTGAACACCCCTGGTGTATATCTTCTTTTAAATAGTGAAAAATAAACAGGGGTAAAAATTGATATGAGGACTCTTTCCTCTTCAGATTTATGTGTAAAAAAAAATAATTCTGGAATTTGCTGCCTGGTCATGTGTTGATAGTCATCAACTTAACCGGGCCTGAGAAAATAAATCAACAGGAGAGGTCGGATCATTTTGAAAATACAGGCTAAAGATCCCATATCCAGAATTCCAAAATGCTTCAAAATTGAAAAGTGTCCTTGTGGGGGCCTGAAGCAGTAAAAACATTGCTTTCTGATAACCCAATGTACCCAAAATTATGCTACTTCCTGTATTCCTAATAGTTGTGCATGGTGCCATAGAACTAAATCAGCCAGTTCCCTCTTTTTGTCTCTCCCTGTTGCTGTGGTTTAATAGCAGAAGAAGGACACCGTGTAGAGAACAGTATAGTGCTGGATAGGAATGAAAAGAATATTTGAAACTATTCAGAAAGTGGTTTAAGAAGCACCTTTCAAGTCATAGGAAGCTTAAAGAATCCAGGATTGACAAGAATCTTTTTCAGGACTTATTCTACACAACCCTCCCACCTGCAGTTTTTGTGCAGAAAGCAAAATGTTTTGTCTAGAAAGCATATATCCTGCACAGAAAAGCATGTGCAAAATTTGTACAAAATAAGGACATGCACATTTTGTAAAACAAAAAGTCCAGAACTACAAAAAGTCTTTTAAGTCTGTTCAGTTTTTGAAGGCTTACTCACAATGAGAAGAACATTGTAAAATTCCTCTTTGCTGAATTCAAGAACAGAATTAGCAAATAATTGTTGGATCAGGTGGACCTTTGCTTTGATGCAGCTGGCTGCACTTACATTTTTGTGCTGGCATGGTATTTGCCACTTGGCCCATCTTACTTTGCTTTGATGACTATTCCATGGAATAGATCTTAGTCCATATAGAATTTGACTTTTTTGTGATTATCATTCTCAACATAGTGCCACTATTGGGCTACACTTTGAACATAATAGATTAGTTCTTTCATACATCTGGGATGAAATACGTTATCTATCTTTGTATTCATCTGTGAATCATTATCTACAATTATATTCCTCTGTGAATCATTAATGTACTTGTTTTTTGATGCCTTTATGTAGTGGACTTACCAAGGGGTCAAATTGGAATTTTAAGAGAGGAACCACCAAGAAGTGTTTCCTACTATGCACTGTGATGATGGAACATGCCTGATGGAATTGGTTGCCCATCACATTTTTTTGTACAAATTTTCAGGATTCACCAGCTCTGCCCAGTGACCTGTTTCCATGATGTTGCAAAGTGCTTCCACCACAATCCACAAATGGTTGGCTCAACCATGGCCGCAAATGAAAATGGATCTTCGGATTGTCCTTGTCCTGGCCTGTGGCTCGTCTGCAGGTTTCTTGGCATTGAGATGGATGCGAAAGAAAAGGATCAGAAAACAAATTCTAGAGGCAAGAAGCAAGAGAAACAATGGTTTGAAAGAAATGGAAAAAGCTGTCAGTGAGTTCAAACAGCAGGTATGCAAGTACTAAATGAAAAAAAAATCAAATTATCTCACTAAAGACTCCAATAGTTTACAGAACTAAAATAATCATTTGATTGGTAGAATTATTTTATGGTTCAACAGAATTTCAGTGAACAAAGATATAGTATACCCAGATTGCTAATGTAATATTTTCTTGCAGATCTGAACATTTTAAATAATTTACAGCCGGGGCCAGCGTGGCTTGGTGGTTTGAGTGTTTGACTATAGAACCCGGTGATTTTGGACAAGTCAATAGGCCTTGGACTAGTCTCTGAAAACTCCATGATAGGTTCAACTCAGGGTCATCATAAGTCATGAATAACTTGAAGGCACAAAACAACAACAAATTTACAGAGAGAGAATTGCATTTTAATATATAATGGGTTTCAGAGTGTAGATGATGTAGGTTTATTTTGTTTTGCTTTTGACAGGAACATTTTTTACAAATCTAACAATTTCTTATAAATCCAGTTGTAGGGATTTACAATGGAAGTACTGGAAAAAGCAAAACTGACAAATTCAGCAGAGCACTTCAAATGCATAGCACTTAATCATTTGGTACTGAAGCACATGTATTCTGTAATATTTGCTTTCTGTGTTGAATTGGATTTCTCTTTCCTTGTTTTGATGGGATATTAATGAATAGGTACTGGGCGAACAAATGCAACCAGAGATTGGGAAAAATAATTTTGGGAACCACAATGCCTACTGGATCTTGATGGCTAAGGGAGTCTGTTGTCTTAAAAAATATTGTGGATGTTGTTGAACTACAACTAGGTGTTCTGGGAATTGCAGAAGACCTGGGGACCATAGCTCCATTGAATTTGTGAGAAATGTTATGATTTATGCTCTTCTTCCAGAATCCTGGAATACAAACCACTTCTATCCTTTCTCTGCCTCTGGCAGAGCTGGCTGAGAAGCTGAAGGAAGGGTCTTTGTCTCCTGAAAGTGTCCTTTATACCTATATGGAGAAGGTAAGAAGAATGAAATAGTTTCTCCAGAAAATAAAATCCAAGATAGCCTAAATACTGAATAATAACAACAACCCTATGCAGTTTTAATTACTATGCTTTGTGTGTATGTTTCCCCCCTGAATTAGTAGAATGTCTTTTCAGATAGAAAGAGATTTGTGTCTTGCTTCTGTATCTTGGAAATCTGTTTTCTATCTAAAGCAGGGGTCCCCAAACTAAGGCCCGGGGGCCGGATGCGGCCCTCCAAGGTCATTTACCTGGCCCTCGCCCTCAGTTTTGTAATATAATATTTTATATCAGTTTTAATAATATAATATATTGTATATACATATAGTATTGATACTAATATTACGTTACACAATATAATACTAATAATAATACCATATAATAATATTAATTGTATATTACATATAATATTACAGTATAGTGGTATAGTTCAATATAGTAATATATAATGCTAATATTGTGCTATGCTAATAATATAATATATTGTATGTACATACAGCTGCTCTGAGTCCCCTTCGGGGTGAGAAGGGTGGGATATAAATGTAGTAAATAAATGCAGTAAATAAATAATTAATTTTAGACTTGGGCTCGGCCAAAGTTTGAAATGACTTGAAGGCACACAACAACAACAACAATCCTAATTAACTTGACTATCTCATTGGCCAGAAGCAGGCCCACATTTTCCATTGAAATCCTGATAAGTTTATGTTGGTTAAAATTGTGTTCATTTTAAAATATTGTATTGTTCTTTCATTGTTGTTGTTGCTGTTTTGCACTACAAAAAATAAGACATGTGCAGTGTGCATAGGAATTTGTTCGTTTTTTTTTTTTTCAAATGATAATTCAGCCCCTCAACAGTCTGAAGGATTGTGGACTGGCCCTCTGCTTCAAAAGTTTGAGGACCCCTGATCTAAAGTATAGTTTGAAAACATTAAATCACCTAACTCATACATGAGGCTGTTTTCCTTCTACAATTGAGACAAAACAGAGGTGCTCCCAGTCGAAAGGCAGATCAGGGAATAGGGATGAAGCCTGTGAGTTACACTCTCCCTGAAATCTCAGCTTTACAGTTTGTACATACTCCTGGACTCAGATTTAATTATGAAGGCCCAGGCTGCAGTGGTTGCGAAGAGTGCTTTGGAACATTTAAAGCTTATACACCAATGACTCCAGTTGTTTGAGACATTGGATCTGGCCATGCCTTGGTTACATCCCATTTGGATTTCTGTAGATGTTCTACTTAGGACTGCCTTTAAAGAATGTTTGGAAACCTTAACTTGTTAAAGGAGCTGCAGCCAGACAGTTAACTGGGGAAGATTACAAACATCCAGGGACCATACTCCCCACACCTTGTTGCAACAGCACCACTGACTGCTGATTTGTTTCAAGGCCCAATTCAATATGATGGTTATGCTGGTTATAAAGCCCTATATGATTCAGATCTGGGCTATTTGGGAGACCGAATCTGCCTATATGAGCAGACCGAGAAACTGAGATCATTAGGAGAAGGTTTTTCTTAGTTTCATCACCATCGCAAATGCAGTTGTTGGAGACATGAGAGAGGGCCTTCTCAATGGCTCGCTTCCCAGGGAGGCCAGAATGGCCTCCTCCTTCTGTCAGGTGGCTAAAACCATTTAATCACCACTGGCTTTTAAAACATAACATTTTTAAAGAACGGACTGATTTTATTGTTTTAACTGAACTATTTTACTAGTATTTTATCTTTTCAAAAAAGTTTATTTTTTATCTTGATATTTGAATTCTTTTATTGTGGTGGATAGTTTATGCTACTCATTCACTTTCTGTACATTTTAATTGCATTGTTGTTTTAAATTGTGAATTGCTTTGAGTCCCAATTTTGAGGAGAAAGGCAGGATACAAATAAATATAATTAAAAATAATAATAATGCCTCTTCTTCTCTCTACTCTAACCTCAAAACAATGTTAGTTAGGTCAGACTGAGAAAAAGAGAGGTTTGTGTGGGAACTTCAACTTGTATCTCCTGCATTCCTTTCCAGCAGTCTATTATACAATGGACCTCATCACATTGAGCTCTTCAGGCTGGGGGAAAGTGGGGGCATCTGTGGGGCAGCAGAGAAAATCTGGCAGGCAGTGCCCCGCATCCCCCACATCCTTACCTTCCCCATCATATGGGGGAATGTGTCACTTCCTGGCTTACCTTTCATGCTGTCTCCAGCTTTTTTCTTTATTTTTTCCATGTCAGGAGCAACCAGAGTTGCTTCTGGTTTGAGAGAATTGGCCGTCTGCAAGGACGTTGCCCAGGGGACACTCGGATGTTTTGATGTTTTTACCATCCTTGTGGGAGGCTTCTCTCATGTCCCCGCATGGAGCTGGAGCTGATAGAGGGAGCTCATCTGTGCTCTCCCAGGGTGGAATTCGAACCAGGCAGCCTTCAGGTCAGCAGCCCAACCTTACCTAAACCTAAACCTAAACCAGCTTACCTAATGAGAACATGAGTAGCCACTTGTGTTCTCAGGGCTGTATCCTAGAATGCTTCTAGGACGGAGTCCCACTGGAAGCAGCCCTGTGTCATGGGATGGGCTCCATTGGGCTGTGCCCTAGAGGCATCCTAGGACAGAGCCCAAGCCTCATGTGATGGGGTCCTATGTCTTCCTGCCAGTGCTGAATTTACCATTGTGCTTAATTATACTTAAGCACAGGGCCCTATTGGCTATGGAGCACCATCTTCCTGTAAAAAAACCCCTTTTAATAAGAGATTTTGCTTATGCAGCGTAGTGCTAAATTTGAAGGCATTGTTTCAGAGAGATTTGAAGGAGCTGTTTCAGAGAGATTCCAGACATAATGATAGAGTTGATATTCTATGGGAGTCTGCCACAAAGTAGGCAGTGTAGGCCTACTGGACCCACGTCCTTCCGGGCCCAATTAAGGGGCCTCATAACTTAATTAGCACAGATCATTTGTCCTAAATCCCGCACTGCTTCCTTCACTTTCGCTGAATAAACAATGGGGGCAGGGGCAGAGTCAATGGGAAACTAGCCTAGCAAATAATAATAGCAGAGGTAATACATTGTGTCAGGTAGGTGGTAAAAGTTAGAAAGTAGATTCAGTAAAAGATAGAAAGTAGATTCTAGGAGTCATGAGTAACAATTGCTTTAGACGAGAAAGCTACTATGGAGCCAAGCTTCTGCAGGATACAAAATGATAAATCAGACATGTGTAGTTTTTTGATAATTCTTCTGCTTCCTCTTTTTCTTGCTTTATCACTGAAAAGGCCTTAACAGTGACCCAGAAGGTGAACTGTGTGCGTCATTTCATTCCAGAATGTGAGCAACACCTCCAGGAACTGAAAAAGCAGAAGCAAAAGGGCTTACTGTATGGTATCCCTGTCAGTATCAAAGACCACATTGCATACAAGGTAATTCCATCTCTATGAGCCACAATGAGAGTCTCTGGGGGGTGGGTGTGAAATGCTGATCTACAGGGCTGGTAAAGGCTATGTAATATGGAGTTGTGCATGTGGTATAGTCATTTCACAGAACTATATTTTCAAAGGCAAGATTACTGTGGAGGCAATTTCAGAATGTATTGTGATTGGTACACTTTGTGAACTCAAAACTACAAAAATCTATGTTTTCTGTCTTAGTACTGTGATCAATGAACAGTGTAGCAATATGAAGAAAACAGGACAGTTGATAACGTGTCTAGCTGTGCCAATTTCTCTAAGCATAGTAGTATGCATGGCTTCTTATGGCACAAATCTTAATCACACTTGTTAGATCTTAATCACACTTTGCAGCATACTTTTAAGAAAGGGCACAGCTTTTGCACTGTGCTGGAGTTTGCTGCGGGCACAGCTTCCCCAAGACACTGTTTAATATGAAATGCTTAAATATGATGAGTGTCAACTCATCACTGTTACTAGATAAACTTTAGTGATAGTGTACATGGTATAGTAGAGGAGTATTCTAGCCATTTTGCCAGTGGAGTGCAGCATCCCCACACAATGGGTGAATTGGGTCCTTAAACAGCTTATTTATCCCAGACTATCATTGGCCAACAATCCTATTCATCATGGCTGGCATTGAACCCCTTAGGTTGGTTTGCTCCTCCTGCCCCATGGTGAGGTTGATGGACTCTCACAATGTATCTAACAAAGTCACAAATTATCTAACGTCTCACTTGCCTTGGATGAAACTCCTGAGTCCTTAGGGCAGTCCAGTAATTGGGTTGCTAAATAGCCAATTCATGGAAACTTAATCCAGATCAGGACAAAATGAACGAAAGAGATATGTGACAGTGTGACTTATCCATATAAAGCCCAGGTCTTCACCCCATCGCATGATGCATTCTGGCACCTAGTGCCACACAGACAGCCTCTTGTCTCTAACCTCTTGTCTCTAAATACTTCCCACAACATCTTTACACTGTGTGGGCCCAGTATGTATTCTGTACCAGCTGACAGCTCTTAACATTTGGCCTGGATGCTTAAAGGTAAAGGTAAAGGTTTCCCCTGACATTAAGCCTAGTCGTGTCCGTCTCTGGGGGTTGGTGTTCCTGGATGCTTACAAGGATGCTAATACTAATCTGCTTAATAATTTGTAAAATAAAAAACTGAGTCACAATGTTGTTTTAGCTTTCTCCTAATGCTTCCTCTAATGTTTCTAGGGCCATTTATCAACATGTGGTTTTACTCAGTCACTCAGTGAACTACAAGAAGAAGACAGTGTATTAGTCAAGGTGTTAAAGAGGCAAGGAGCAAATCCATTTGTATTCACCAATGTTCCACAATCCTTATTAAGGTAATATTCTGGTGAAAGATAAGTTACCATAAGATAAGTCAATCAAATTTACTGACTTGATTGCAACAGCTCAACTGGCTGCCAGTTTGTTTCCAGGCACAATTCAAAGTACTGGCTATGACCTATAAAGCCCTGTATGGCTATATCTACGTGTATCTGCCTGCTTGAGCCTGAGAATATCAGGAGAGGCCCATCTCTCTGTCCTGCCACCATGGGAATGCTATGGAATCACAGGAGTTTTAGTTTTATAATGTCTTTTTCTCTGCAAAATAGGGCTGGTGTGGGCCTCAGCAAACTATAACTTCAATTCCATAGCATTAAGTCATGGCAGTTAAAGTGACATCAAACTGCATTAATTTTAGAGTGCAGATGCACTTTTAATCATACCACCTCATCAGACGGGGTTTGGGAAGCATCTTAGAAAGCTTCCCTGCCAGTCCAGCAACTGAAGGGCATTCTTCCCATCCCATGATGTTGCTGGACTTCCTGCAGAGGCCCTGCCCACAAGTGGAGTGCAAGCCTTGTAGGGCGCTTCCCTCCCATCAAGGGGGCCTACCCATGTTGTGCTGGCTTCAATGGAGTGATCCTTGCCGAGAGGGTGACACTCCCCACGTGTGATGGGGAAAATGTCTCTGCGAAGAAGCAGCGTGCAGGATGACAGATTCACCCTGCTGCCTTTCTTTTCTTTGGCAAAGTGGGACACTTTCCATGGCCTTTGTGAGAAGCTTGAATGAAAGCTTATGGGGTATGTGGCTGTACTAGCAGCTTGATTATTTTGATTTTTAAAAAGTACCTAAGGCAGCATTTTAGTTACTTTTGAATAACAGGAAAGAACTTGCTGTCATTATAAAGGTAACTAATTACTTTGTAGGCCTTAGGACTGTAACTGTAATTCATTGCTTTTGAAAAGTAATTTCTTCACCTCTCTTTCTGTTTTCAATTTAGTAGCCCAGTATTCTGGAGAAAAATAAAAGGCTCTCCTTCTATTATCTTGTAGTTATGACTGCGGCAACTCAATTTTTGGCCAGACAGTGAATCCTCTTGATCACAAAAGAACCCCTGGCGGTTCATCTGGAGGGGAAGGTGCTCTGATTGCTGGAGGAGGCTCTATCTTGGGATTTGGATCAGACCTAGGTGGAAGTATCCGCCTGCCTTCCAGCTTCTGTGGTATTTGCGGATTTAAGCCAACAGCAGGTAGACTGAGGTAAGTATCCCCTACTCTGCAAATGCTTGGCATCCTCTGCTATAATCAAATATTATATTAGTGCTGGTTTTCACAGCACTGATAGTGGGTGCTTCCATATTAGCAGGGTGGTAAATCTACAATAAGTTTTAGTTGGGACTTTCAAGGTCCCATTTAGGTTTCTGAACATATCTGAGGGGTAAACACCTTGGATATCCCCTTTAAAATTGAGCTAAAATTTATAGTGGATTCAACACCCCACTAATGTAATAGCCACCTTTGCTTTGAAAGAAACCCATACAAGCACTGGATCAGCACTGTACTACTGCTTGTTCTTCAAAGCCAAGGTAGCTATTTCAAGCATACTTTTTAAGATGTATATTGGGCCTTAAACTGAAAGAAACTTAACATAAACTTAATAAATTTGAGTGATTAATATATCCCACAATGTTCTCCATGAAGCTTTAAGCAAAAATCTCAGATTTGTTCTTCCTGTTGTCCTCCCTTTCTGTGTTATACAGCAATTCAGGAATCAGGGGCCCTATTGATGGAATACTCTCCGGTAAATTATGTCTTTTTTCTGCTTTAAGAGAGAAAAGGGTCAGAATGGATCATGGTTAAAATATAAATATTGCATCAAAATGGGGGTCATGGTGGTGGTAAACATTTGATCATTGTGCATGGCATGATCCCAGTTTGATATTCATTCTTGCTTTTGATGAGCTGATTTTTTTAATGTCAGGAGCGACTTGAGAAACTACAAGTCGCTTCTGATGTGAGAGAATTGGCTGTCTTCAAGGACATTGCCCAGGGAATGCCCTGATGTTTTGATGTTTTTACCATCCTAGTGGGAGGCTTCTTTCATGTCCCCACCATGGAGCTGGAGCTAATAGAGGGAGCTCATCCACACTCTCCTTGGGTTGGATTCGAACTGGCAACCTTCCGGTCAGCAACCCAACCTTCAAGTCATCAGTCCTGGCGGCACAAGGGTTTAATCCACTGTGCCACCAGGGGCTCCTGATGAGCTGATAAGATGTCAGAATGCATGAGATTTTATTTTCAATCTGTTTTTTGATAATAATTTATCCAATTTGATCATATTTAGAATGGAACAAATGAAAGGTTTAAAAATCTGAATGCAGGATAGGCCCAAATGAACACAACCTGGCACTGAATTCATACTTCCTAAAGTATGTTAGTTCTGGGTTGCCATTTTTCTTCTTTCCCAAAAACCATGTAGCAAAGCATAATAAAATATAGCCCTTGCTATGCTGGGAATAAAGCTCCCGTTGGCGCAGCAGGTTAAACTACTGAGCTGTTGAACTTGCTGACTGAAAGGTCAGCGGTTTGAATCCGGGGAGTGAGGTGAGCTCCCAATGTTAGCCCTAGCTTCTGCCAACCTAGCAATTTGAAAAGATGCAAATATGAGTAGATCAATAGCTACCACTTTGGCGGGAAGGTAACAGCGCTCTATGCAGTCATGCCAGCCACATGACCTTAGAGGTGTCTACGGACAATGCTGGCTCTTTGGCTTAGAAATGGATATGAGCACCACCTCCTAGAATTGGACATGACTAAACTTAATGTCAGGGGAAAACCTTTACCTTTACCTTATGCTGGGAATAATTATACTATTTTTTGTGAATGAATATGGTCTTTTTTTGTTTTGATGATTTTATCCAGCTTGTGTATTACTTTATACTTCATACTTTGTGTGAAATCAAGTTTTAAAATGTGAATGTAGAAAAGACTGAAATAACCCTAATTAGCTTCTAGTTTTTCCTCTCCAAAAAGCCTTAGTTGGCTTTCCATTCTATTCTTTATTGTGAACCTCCTTCCCTTGCCCTTAAAATGCAGCTATGAAACTACTCTCATTCTGTTAAGTCAGGCTTTCTCAGCCTGAAACCTCCCAGATGTATTTATCTATAGTACACATCATTTCCAGCCACTCCTATGAGATAATCATGCAAGTCAAGGTTTGCAGTATTTATATATATACAATCCATCTTTGCTTTTATATTGAAGTTATGGGAACAGTGGGGCCAATGGCAAGGAACGTGGACAGCCTGGTTCTCTGCATGAGGGCTCTCTTGTGTGCGGACTTGTTCCAACTGGATCCCACACTGCCACCCATGCCATTCAATGAGGAGGTAAGTGAAAGATAAGAGTTCAGTTTCCTCTGAGGTATGGGACAGGAATATTGCTCCTATGTTTCTGAAGCAAGATTTTCAAACTACTACTTTCTGAACTGGGGAAAGGGATCTTGTAGCACCTTTGAGACTAACTGGGGCTGAATCTACACTGCTTTATAATCCAGTTTCATAATGTGGATTAACGATTACATCAATCTACTCTACACTTCCCTATAATCCAGAACAATGCTGTTGATCCACATTCTGAAACTGGATTTTAGAGCAATATAGATCCAGCCTGAGAGAAAGAAGTTGTAGCATAAGCTTTCATAGACTGTGGCCCCATCTGCACTGCCATATAATCCAGTTTCCAAATCCAAATTATCTACTTTGAACTGGATTCAAATGGAAGCAGATAATATGGATTCAGAAACTATGGCAGACTTAGTTTCAAATGCATAGAGTGATGTAAATGATCTCTGACATACCTAGATCACTCCATGCATCTGAGGAAGTATACTAAGGACCTCATCACATTGGGCTTTTGCCCTGTTCAAAGTGTGAGAGAGAAATCGTAGGATAAACTTTTGTAAACTTAGGACCTCATCACATGGAGGTCCTTAAACTGGGGGACAGCAGAGGAGTCCATCGGGCAGTAGGGCCAATCCATCGAGCAGTGGGGGGAACTATTCTTAAGCGCCCCACATCACCCTTTCCTTATTACACAGGGGAAACCATCATTGCCCCCCCCCCAATGCTGTCCCTGGCTTAGGTAATGAGAACACAGCCCGGTTCTCGGGGCCTGATCCTATGACGCTGCCAGGACGGAGCCCCACCAGAACCCTGAGTCATATGATGGACTCCAGTGGGCTCTATCCTGGCTCCGTCCTGGCAGTGTCTTAGAATGGGGCAAAAGCCCGGTGTGATGAGGTCGAAAGTCACAAAGGTGTTCAATATCTTTATGCATACTGATATTCTAGACTAACACAGTTATGTCTTTGATTGCTGGATTGTATCATGCTAATTGAAGGATTTTTGAGCTGCAGTCCATAAAAGTAATTTTTGCTATCAATGAATTTGGGAGTCATCTCTGTTGGCGTGAGGGGTCAGGGTGCATGCTGAGTGGGTTTCTTCAAGCTCTATCAATCATCTGCACACCAGCACCCTGATGAATTGGTGAATCGACTGCCACACCAATTCCTGTGTTCAAATGTTAGACTCAAAGACATCTCTAGCCTAAAGTCCAAACATTTATTCAATATCTATAATACATATTTACAAAGCACAGCAAAAGTCATTGCTCTGAGTTGGCATTCTTCTACAACTTCTCGCCTCGGCAAGCACAGCTCAACACACAGAGATAAGAAACACATTCCTCAGTTCGAAGGAAGTTCCCGACCTCCAAGGCCGGAAATCATGCCTGATAGGTCATAGCAGTCACAACAGGCTGTCAGTCAAACTAGCCTGCTGTTAACTGTTTCATTGCTGAAACACACACTCTTGCAAAAACAGCAGAAAACACTTGATTTACATTTCATACACATACAACCATAATCCAACAATCTCAAGATTTCCTATGGACAGTGGCATGGGCAAAACTCTCTGAAGAGAACAGGCAGAGTTATGCGTAACTTTTTCACCCTCCATGATATTTCTTTCATTTCACATTTAATGCTGCAATTTACTCTAAAATAGATGTGCAGTTTTGTAACCCTCCTTGGATTGAACTGCAGCACCCAGCATTGTTCACTGTTGGCTACACTGGCCAGGGTTACTGGGATATGCAATTTAACAACTGCCTGGATGTTACTGCCACTCTAAAACATTTTATTTTGTATGCAGTTGCATAATGCCATATTATTATGCTTCTTGACATACTGCAGAACAAATAATACAACTTAGTAGATGAGACTTAAGAGGCCCAAACATATATAGTTTGAAGAACATGCTTTAGTTTGAATGTACAATTCCTAATGACAATTGAGGATTTGCATTTGAGATGCATTTGCAACACTCACGGCTTCCTACAAATGGAAGAGAGAGATGCTTCATATTATTTCCAAATTGCATACAACTTTTAATGTTGGTAGAATAAAATGATCGCAGGACAGGGGAGTTTAGACGTATTATTTTCTTGCCTGACCTCATGGCCTAAGTAAGTTTCAAATGACATGTCCACTTATGCACTGCTCTGATTTAAAGTACTCCCAAACCTACTGTAAAATGTTTTCGTAGAGTTGAAGATAGAGGTTCAGTTGCTAGGTTTGTGATATAATTTGGTTTTGATTTCAATATGGTGTAAATCAGTAACATGAAAGGGGGAAACATAAACCAATGATTGATTGATTGGCTGAATTAGTTACATTTATAGCCTATGTTCCCTTAAGCTCATGTACCCAGCTCTTATCCTCCCCATTGTATCCTCATACCATAACTGTATGTGTTAGATTAGGTAAAGAGTAAAAGATTGACCCAAGAGCACTGAGTGCTATTTAACCGTTCATTGGGGACCTGAGTAGTTAGATTGCAATCAGAGATCTAACAGGGATGGGACTGAAGTTGTGGAACTAAAACCTCCCATCAGCCCTTGCCAGCATAACAAATTTTTTAAAATGCTAGGAACTGTAAAAAAAAAATACAATGAATCAGTTTAGCATTGTGGCCCCATGTGAAACTTAACAAATTGGTTACATTATGTATTTTATATAATACATTTAATTTAAAAAATTAAAATGTTTTGAATTGCAACCCAAAAACGTCTGGAGGGCCACAAAGACAACTAGTGATTTTGTTACATCAAAATGGTAAACAAACACATACTGGGGTTTAAAAGAGTGACTTTAGATTTCATGGAAATACTTTGCAGCAGTTATTTGAGGTGCTGATAACTCTTTGCATAGCTTAAAACCATGAATGGATTTCATAAAATGCTTCTGTAAAACCCAGTGTGGATTTATTATCTTGAAGTGATGGAGTCACTGGCTGTCTCTGGGCCCACATGGTTGCCACTCTTAAACTAGACTAGAGGCTGCAAGATGCAAGGAATTCCAATGTCTTTGATTTATATTCTCATCTTACTCATAAGGTATATTAGTGCACAAGACGTTTATGACTATAATATGATTGTAATGTGTACAACTACAATGTATGCAAATATAATGTGCAAAGTAGCTGGATTTACAGTTGGCTTCAGTTCCTCAAGAGAGAAGAACCTGGAATCAGAAGCAAATTGATAGAAATCAATATATAACTGGGAAATAATGTAAAAAGATATGTGGATGGATATCATATGTTGTAAACAAATAAGGAGATGGAGACAGCTACCCTATCCTGCATCAAACAACTGGTCCATCTAATGCAGTGGTTCTCAACCTGTGAGTCCTCAGGCATTTTGGCCTACAACTCCCAGAAATCCCAGCCAGTTAATGAGCTATTAGGATTTCTGGGAGTTTAAGGCCAAACCATCAGAGGGCCCACATGTTGAGAACCACTGATCTAATGTCAGAGATGTTCATCATGGTGATGGTTCTCAGGGGGCCCAGACAGAATTCTTTCTTAGCCTTTTCTGGAGATGCCATTAATTCAACCTTCTCCATATAAAACTTCTTTCCCCTGTAATTTAGAATAATCAAGTAAATTGCGTTATTATATTATATGCCTACTCAGTACTGAGTATTTGTAACAAGGCAGAGAAGGAGGATTTTGGAATTGTATTTATTTTATCTTTAGATTGCATCTTTTTTGCAAGAAGTTTGGATAGCAGGTATAGCTCTGTCTCCAAATGTATGCTCATAAGAGCCTTTTGATTGAGGTTATGACTGGTCCATGACAAACTGTGGGAATTTAAATTTGAATACTCCAACTCTCTAACCATGTCATCAGATGGGCTATCATTGTATAATGTCTGACTCTGTGATTTTTAGAATTCTGAAGTTTGAGAGCAAACAGGCATACAACTATATAATTTGATTGTCATTGAGGGATTCCACAGGGATTCAATCACTGATGTAGTATCTCAATTTCTTCTCTTTCTTGCCAGGTGTTTTCTAGCTCTACACCACTCCGGGTTGGGTTTTTCGATACTGATGGCTATTTCCTGCTTCCTCCCTGTATGAGAAGGGCTGTTCATACAACCAAGAAGCTTCTCCAAGAAGCTGGTCATACAGTATGTACAACTAAGATTATTGTTGCTTACAATTTCTCTATTTATCCCAAGGTAGTTGTCTATCAGTTACATGGTGCTATCAGAAGCAGTCTCTGGAAATAGCTGTTGTTATGCACAGAGGAACAATTTCACTAAGGCAGTGGTTCTCAACTTGTGGGACCCCAGATGTTTTGGCCTTCAACTCACAGAAATCCTAACAGCTGGTAAACTGGCTGGGATTTCTGGGAGTTGTAGGCCAAAACACCTGGGAACCCACTGGTTGAAAACCCCTGCGCGAAGGGTCTGTCAGACAGTACTAAATCCTGAAAGGAACTGGGAGTTAAAATCCCATTTCCTCTTGGCATTTAGGCCATGCAGTGGGCCCAAATCCCATGATTTTCAGCGTTGGGGATTCCTACATTTCTTCCTATCCTAAACCAGCATTGGCAGGGGGGTTTATAGCCACCAGTCCCTTGCCCTCTCTCACCCCCTTTTCTATTTTTAAACAATTCAAAAGAAGAAAGTTACCATTCCTGGAGGCTTGAAAGCACTCCACTGTACCTAGAAATGGTGCAATTGAGGTTTTGAGTGGGAGAGAGGAATTCCTCCTCGAAAGCCCCACTGCATCATTTCCAGGCACAACAGAGTGCTTTCAGGCTTCCAGGATTGGCAACTCTCTTCATTTAAATTGTTTAAAAATATAAAATGGTCGAGGGCGGGCAGGGCGGTAGTGCCATCCTGGTTTTTCAGGCTTTTAGAGCCTGAAAACCTGGGATAACAGTGGCAATTGACCCTCAGGATCGCAGAAGGCGATTCTGAGACTCAATCCCCACAGGGCTCATACCTGCAAAGATCCGGACTTTATTGAAAGGTCTAGATCTTTTTAGGTGTTTTTTTAATCCAGAGAAAAACCTGGAAATCCAGGTTTACTCTGGGTTAATCTGGATTAGCCTAAAACATTGTTTGGATGCTTCAGACTAATCCAGAACCCATCACTGGTTTTGGCCCTGTCTAGAAGGGCCCTAAATCTCACTAAAGTAATGATATTGGATTTATTATAAAATAATATCTTGGCAACTGCAGAATCCATATCTGTGGTTTCACTTACCTGTGCCCCAAAAAAAGTTTCTCTAGGCTTTTGCTATGTATAGACTGTAGCAGATGGGAGGCAGACGGCGCTGTATTCAGAGCAGAGTTAAGTTTGTTAGTCTGGAGACATTTGAAATGCTTCTTCTTAAGTATCAACTTGTGACCACTCTAAACTGCAAGAGCACTGGGAACCAGACACGGAGGCCAATAATCAATCTAATATCTTTATTAAGGAAATAAAAGAGTCAAACAAAAATAAGCAGAGTATAAAGTCCAGCAATAGTCCTTTTAGGAAAGGTCAAATATAGTCCAATAATATGTAGTTAGATGTCCAGTAATAGAGTTCAAAGTTTTAAATCCAATAACCAAAACACACTCAAACTTCCAAGCAGTTTGAGTGGGGAAATAAGCAAGGTCTTTCAAGAGTACCACGTTCAATGTCCGAGGCTAGGATAACAAGGCAAGGCAAAGTTAGTCGTGGTGGAACTGAATCGCAGTCCAGACTTGGCAGGGAGACGAGACGCAACGCCCGGTCTACTCAAGAGTAGCGCGCCGCAAGAACTTGAGGTGACTTGATTTCTCAACTGACACGTTGACACCGCAAAGGCCAGCCTGCGCACAGAACTTTTATGGGACTTCGAATCTCCCCTCAAACCAGGTGCCTGAACACCTTTTTCCAAGGGAAAGCGGACTGAAGACAACAACTTGCCAGATGCAAACCTCCCTGGAAACTCTCAAGGGAACTGGTTTAATTAGCGTTTGCTCTCTCCGCTAATCGTGCGCTTTTCCTCCTATTCTCCTTCTCAGAGCGGAATGTTTCCAAAAACAATGTCCTATCAAAAGGAGCGCTCTCCGGGGAACCAGGCTCTGTTTCAAGGGCTTTTTTTAATTAACTGTGGGCTAAAACTGTCAACAGGGGACATCTGGAAGGGAGCAGAATCTTGCTGAGTTGACACAAACCCTATATCCTCTTCAGTCTGATCCATAATGGCTGCGGGGTCATGACTTGAGGGTCCCTGAGACATCACACAACTCATCAACTGCAAAAATAGGCTTCAAGGATGGTTAGGTCTGTGTGGATTGTGGCACAGGTAGAAAACATTAAGCTCTTCCTGTGCTCCAGCTCATCAGTCTTGATCAATTTCCCTCTGTCCTTCCTCCCTACATGGATTTTAAGTAAACATAGAAAGACAAAAAGGCACAGAACTCTTTGTCTACTCATGCTTGCAATATTTACAAGGGGTTGAGCTCTTCTTGAGATCACTAAAAGTTGGCTTGCACATCTCTGATAAAGACTGGTTTTGTTGGCTGGTGGCGCAGTGTGTTAAAGCGCTGAACTGCTGAACTTGCAGACCGAAAGGTCACAGGTTCGAATCTGGGGAGCGGAGTGAGTGCCCACTGTTATCTCCAGCTTCTGCAAACCTAGCAGTTCGAAAACATGCAAATGTGAGTAGATCAATAGGTACCGCTCTGGCAGGAAGGTAATGCGCTCCATGCAGTCATGCCAGCCACATAACCTTGGAGGTGTCTATGGACAACGCCGGTTCTTCGGCTTAGAAATGGAGATGAGCACCAACCCCCAGAGTCGGACACGACTGGACTTAACGTCAGGGGAAACCTTTACCTTTTACTTACTATGCAAAGAGGGTTCTTCAATCAGTTGTTTTCTAGTAGACTCTGAACTGGGGGCATTGATTATAACAGTCTGCCTTCTACATCTAAATTCCAGAAGGAACTCCAAAAACAAAGACAACAGTGTTGATCCATATCAATAAAGCATTTTTAGCATTTCCCCCTTTTATTTGGAGTGGATATTTTATGAAATTAATGGGTCTTAATTGCTCCTTTCAAGACCAAGCTTGAAAGACCTCCTCCTCCAATCCTTTTTGTTAAACCAGGGAGTCCTCACAATGATATATTGTGAGGCAAACACCACACACCCCATCTTGCAAAGATTACAGCTATGTATATATGCCCACTTTGATAGGCAAACAGCAGAAAAAAGTAGCAAGAAATAATGCACACACAACCTTCTTCAGGATCAATAGTTGAGAAGTATTTGTGAAATGCCACTTAATGTTGATTAGTTAACATCTAGTTAACTGGCTGGATGGCCATCTGTCGGGGGTGCTTTGAATGCGATTTCCTGCTTCTTAGCAGGGGGTTGGACTGGATGGCCCATGGAGTCTCTTCCAACTCTACTATTCTATGATTCTATGATTCTATGACTTATTAAATAATACCTGTGTTAAATAACAATATGTTGTGTTGGATAGTAGGTGTTCTGCAGGAGCCTCTTCTAGTCCTACTAGAAAATGCCTAGAATTGAAGTTGAGACCTTTTCATGGAATGTTTGAGTGCTGCCCCTTAGTTACAATTTGTTTAATTGACTCTATGGCAAAGCCTACATTTTGAAAAATGTTCCAGGTTCAATTCCTGGCATATTCAGTTGGGCTGGGGGAGACTCCTATATCAAACCCTAAAGAGTGGCTATAATGAGTATAAACAATAATGTGTGTTGCTATGGTCTAAACTGAATGATAAATGGAATATGTATTCATCAATATATTTCCTTTTATTTACAGCTGGTTCCTTTCACTCCACCTTCAGTGCATTATGCCATAGATGAACTTTTCTTTAAAGGTGTTTTTGCAGATGGAGGCTCAACTTTGTCTGCCATGTTGTAAGCAATTATTTCTTTAAAGGGAATTGGGTGTAGATGATGTTGGAATAAGCCCACATATTGTCATTAAAAGCAAACTCTGAATACCCAAATACCCATTTGCTGTAATAAGCAATAAAAACTAGTGTATTCCACATTCAGTTTGCCTGGCCCGGAATCAAGACTGGATCTTGCTGTTCTGTTAGTTTTCACATAGATCTTGAGTTTTTATGATTATGTAAATTTGGTAGATTTGCATGTTCCAACACACACAAAAATGGTCTGAAATAAGGAAAGAAATTATGACACCATGAATAATGGTTTACAATTTATTCCCTATGATGGAATTTTGGCATTTGTGAGTTGATCCTGCTTATTTAGAATTTTATTTGACATTTCTGATTACTATTGAAATCACTGAAATTCTTGCAAACATTGGATAAAACCAGGTGAACAAAATAGTGGATAGTGGCAAGTCCATTACATAGAGCCAGCCCACAAATATTTTACTATGTGAAACAATGAACAAAGTAATCAATTTCCTTTACATTTAGGAGTTGGATTTCACTATTATGACTCATAACCATTGTTCTCCAAATTGCTTTACAAAGCTGCCCAACACCTTCTTGTGGGTTATAATGATGTAAGTAACTGCAAGAAATAAATGCTTGTTCTGCATAAAGGAATCAGGCCCTCCTAACATCTTACATTTTTTCTTCTACTATCTCCAAGTGAAAGAGATATAGTGGACCCAAGTCTGAAATTTCAGGTGAATTACCTTAGAATTCCAAATTTAGTCAAGAAAGTTGTGGCGAAGATCATCAAGCCATGGGTGAGTTCCTGGGTGTCTTCAGGTTTCCATATATTATTATATTGTCAGCTTTTTTCTTCTTCTGAAGTCTTACAAACATTAAAAATGAAATGTTGCTCTTATGTGTGTGTGCATGTATGTGTGAAATAGAAAAAAAATAGTATATGTTTCATTTGATGTGCATTTCTCCTCCTAAACTTGGGCATCATGCACCCTACTTACAGCTGGTGTATTTCAAGACATTGTGGGGACATAGCCATTTACCTTGAACATTTAATTAGTCAATAAATTGTTGTTGTTGTATGCCTTCAAGTATTTTCTGACTTATGGTGACCCTAATATAGTATATTTTGGGACTGGGAGTATGTTATTTTCCCAGGATTTTCATTGAGGAGCAGGCATTTAAAACCTTCTTCAGAGTCATAGCCCAACAGGCAGACCATTGTATGCCATTGGTTTTAATCTTCCATTATTATTTGTAGATGAATAATAACCAAGCCAACTTTTTTCATACTATTTAAGAAACAGACAATATTGATGGGGGCCAGGAAGACACAGGTGCACTGTGCAAGCCCATATGGTAGAAAAATGTGGATGGCAATTTGATGCATAGGATTTTTTTTTTCGTGTCAGGAGCAACCGGAGTTGCTTCTGGAGTGAGAGAATTGGCCGTCTGCAAGGACGTTGCCCAGGGGACGCCCGGATGTTTTTGATGTTTTTACCATCCTTGTGGGAGGCTTCTCTCATGTCCCCGCATGGAGCTGGAGCTGATAGAGGGAGCTCATCCACACTCTCCCCAGGTGGGATTCGAACCTGGCAGCTTTCAGGTCAGCAACCCAACCTTCAAGTCACTTAGTCCACTACGCCATCTGGGGAATGGGGAATCTTCACATTTCTATAACAGGTGGAGCACGGGAAATGCAGAACAGACCTAAAATTTCATGCACTCTTAATTCCAACTGAAATGAAGATGCAAAATACAATTGTAATTAATTGTACTTTAGACACAAAGGCTGGATCCTTTCTGTGACTTGAGTTGAGATGATTTGCCAGAGGAATTCATTTTTTTGGAGCAATACACAACAGAATTTGAAAAAACAGTGACAAAGAAAGCTGCCTCTACTGACATAGCAGTTTATTCCTGAGCAGCTATGTTACTCTCTCCACCAAATTTACAACTGTAGCTAGATTGTATCTTTTGGGTCTCAACATCTTTTGGAAACCATGGGTCACTAAGCCTGGCCACCTGGTGACATTGTGTGCAAAGATGAATCTACCTCAGGTTGATGCATATACAAACATCAGGCTTTGACTTAAGCAAGGCTCAAAGATGGTCCAGAAATATGGTATCACTTATGCATATCTCCATAGAAGCTGTAGAAATTACTAAATCTAGTTTCTCATCCCGTCTTGTTTTCTTTCCAGTTTCCACGACTAGCCAGCCACATTTATGCATTGTGTGGAGTTGGGTAAGAGTTGTGCTTTAAGAAATATATAAAATGTTAACTCATTCAAGTTGCAATATGAAGCGTGGGATGGGAATTATGTTGTCCGTCAGATGAAGTTAGATAGTAACACTAAGGAGGTTAGTATAGCAGCTAATAATGAGGAGTGCTAGGAGTTACAACCCAATATCAGTTGGTAGAAGAATGCACAATGCAGCCTAATGGCATGTAGTGTTTCCCATATCTTTTCTAGGGGCATACAATCTTGTTACCTATTTTTCACAAGCAAACCTTACCATCTTAATATGTTACATGTTTCAGGGCCGTGAACAAGCTGTGGGAGCACCATGACAAAGTGATGGTAATAATAATAATAAATAATAATAATAATAATAATAATAATAATAATATATTTTTTAAAAAAATAGAGTGAGAATAAAAGCGCAGTTTAATCTGCTCTGAGATAGGACATGAGATATATTTCTCTCCAAGGGCTGCAAGCAACCTTAATTACAGATAAGGAAAGCACAACCTGTACCTCTCCAACAATATGCCCAGATCTCTGTGAATTTTGCACTGTTATTCTGCAAGAAAACACAGTGAGCAGTATAAACACAGGTGTGCTTTGAATGTCGCTGTGAGTAAGTTTTGTCTATTCTAAATAAAGCAATTACAAATGTCACTGCCCGAGCATAATTAAGATGTCATTTAGCAAAAAAATCTCTAAAAATAAATTGCAGCTAATATTGATAACAAAAAACCAGGTGAAATGAATTGTCTTAGCTGCAGTGAGCTTCTTTTTTAAAATGGCCTGATATAACTGAAATTTCTGACTACCTATAATCAATATATTACAACTATCTTAGTGATATCAGGGGGGAAATATATTTCAGCACACGTCATATGCTTATGATTAGGTTGACTACATAGATTCTATTATTATTTAAGACACTATTGTACAGTTTTCCAGTTTCTTTGTAATTGCTCATCTAGATTCATTACTTCTTTAACTGCTGTTGCATTGCACATTCAGGCTTATCGTCAGAGTTTTGCTGCTGAGTGGAAGAAATGCAAGCTTGATGTTATCCTTTGTCCAGTCTTGGGTCCAGCCTTCACTCTTGGATATCCTGCCAAAGTACTAAGTAAGTTTGGTACTTTAAAAGTATGTGTATATTTCAGTCACATTAATAATGTTTGTTTTGGTTTTTTTAAGCATCAGGAAGTTTTAGGAACATTAATTGAAAAACTAGTCTTGTAGTGGAACTGGGCTAGAAGGTGAAAGCTGGAGAAGTTTGATCACTCCTGGTTGTGACAATCCAAACAGAGAAAATATAGTCAGCAAATTGAGCATTTCAGAAGAGATGGAGACACACTAACTTTCCTTGGCATAGAGTTCCATAGTTGGGAATTCTATGCCAACTATTCCACATGAATCACTACAAAGCTTTGACCCAGGTAAATACCCAAATAATTACACAACATATTGATGCATACAACAGGACTTCAAATTTCAACCAGGATTATTTGGGAGAAAGCAAATTGTAAAATTTACAGACTGACTATTATACATCATGAGTTGGCATTTTGTGCCATTTTAGATGTTGTTAAGACTACAACATCAAGCATCTCTCACCTTTGGTTCTTCTGGCTACAGCTGATGATGGTGGTTACAGAATCCAACAACATCTGGAGGATCACAAGGTGCCTTCTCCTATTGTACAGTGTTGGCCAAATTGGAACTGGGAATTCATTCTTCCTAGAGATGTTAGTGGGTATAATGCTCAGCCTCTGCGGTCTGAAGATGTGTGAATGACTAGGAAGATGGAAATATTACATTTGCAGAGATAGGAAAAGAGGCGTGAAATAAAAAAAAGAAGCAATGTGTATGAAAATAATCTGTGGGGAGCTGAATGTGGTTGATGATGTAAGGAGTAAATAAATGCAACCTGGTGCTCATGTTTATAAAGCATTGTTGAGAATTATCAGATTAGACCAGGGCTTTGTGGAGGGTGCTAAAATACAGCTAAGAACACCAGGCTATTTTGTATGATCAAACAATTCACACTTGCATTAGAAGAATATGTAGAAAGCTGGTTCTACAGTGATCATTTAATGCATTTGAACTTTGCTGAATGGCATTTTGTGGTTATTGTAGATGTCCTGCCATAACTTCTGTTGTTTGAGTAGACTGGGTAGAGATGAATTCCCCTAACTTTCTTTTTTGCTTGTTTTCTTCTCCAGCTGCTATCTCATCTACGATGTTGTTCAACGTTTTGAACTTCCCTGCTGGAGTTGTGCCAGTCACCACTGTGACAGAGGAGGATGATAAAGAACTGAAGGAGTATCAAGGACTCTATGGTGACCCTTGGGATAAGAAACTGAAAGAGGTAATCCTAGATTGTGGACTCAAATTAAAATTGAAAAGTCTGATTTTTGTGAATTTCAAAGCTGAGATTTTGATGTCAAAAATGTAAAACACATTGATTTCACTGAAAGGGACTTTGCTTGATTCAGAAGCAAGCTTTGACATCAGAATGTGGAAGTGAAGATGAATATTACTAAGCACAGACAGTCTCCAAGTTACACACAAGATAGGTCCTGTAGATTTGTTCTTAAGTTAAATTTTGTATGTAAGTCGGAACAGGTACATTTTAGGTGTAACTCCAGAGCTAGATAGCTAGGCTTTGATAGCATAAGGAAGGGTTAATACCCTTGAGGTGTTTGCTTTTTTATCTGTATCCCTCTTCAAAAGATTTCACCTCACTTTCCATCCCTGTAATAACTGGATTTTGAAAAAAAAATGCTTGTTGTGGAAACAAGGATTGGTGATAAAGTTTCAGTGGAGACACATTTTCCCTCATTATAACTCTTTCAGGGGTGAATTTTCCTTCCTGATGATAGATTTCTCTCACTTCCTGTTGTCTCACCCCTGTTCTTAACTATGAGTCTCTTGTAAATCAGATTTCTGTAACTTGGGGACTGCCTGTACTATTTAAAGCCATTTGTTAATGCTGTTGAAAGGAGACTTCAATCCAACATCCCCTTAGTGTAGCACAAGTGTACGCATTTGGACATATGGCAGCAGAAATTAACAACATTCCATAACACATGTCAGGCCCCTTCTACACTGCCATATAATCCAGATTATCAAATCAGATAAATCACATTATCTGGTTTGAACTGGATTATATGGGTCTACACTGCCATATAATCCAGTTCAAAGTAGATAATTTTGATTTTATATGGCTGTGTAGAAAGGAGCCTCAGTGGGCGGGTGTCATTGCATAGTGCACATTAGACAGCCACAATTCAAAATATATGATGCACAACCACAATGCACAGCTTAGAAAGACAAGCACACGATGTCTGCTCGACTCTGGGCCCTTCCAGACAGGCCCTATATCCCAGGATCTGATCCCAGGTTTTCTGTTTATCCCAAATTATCTAGCAGTGCAGACTCATGTAATCCAGTTTAATGCAGAAAACCTGGGATCACATCCTGCGATACAGAACCTGTCTGGAAGGGCCCTCTGTTTTCACTGCTAACATTATGTCGAAGTATGATGCACAACTACAATGCAAAGCCTGGAAATTCAAGGCACATGATGTCTGTTCAAGTCCGCTTTCATTACTATGTCCATTGCTCAATTGTGAATCCACTTTGGATTTTAATCCAAGTTTAAAAGGGACTAACCAAGAGTCTGGCGATTCTCAGCAATACTGCTTTTTGCAATCTCTTGCAGGCTGTGAAAGGTGCTGTGGGCCTTCCAGTGGCAGTCCAATGTGTGGCTTTACCATGGCAGGAAGAGCTATGTCTTCGATTCATGAAAGAAATAGAGACATTGTCCTGCAAAGGGAGGCAGAAGAAAGCTACCTGATCTGACCAGAAAAAGAAATTGATGACATCTGCCTATAAGGCGGCAGTTTTATGCATGAGAAGCATAAACATTCATTAGTCTTGCATCCTGATAAAACAGGCATATTTAATTCCACAGCAGTTTGACCCCACTTTAATTGTTATGGCTCAGTGCTATGGAATCAAAAGAGTCGTAATTTTACAAGGTTTTTAGCCTTCTCTGCCAAAGAATGCTGCACATGCATCACCGATGCATGTGCAGATGCAATTTAAAGACAGTTATGGTAAAAGAAATAGAAATGCAGTGTTATCCCTGTATCCATGAGACTGCTACCTGTATCTGACAAAATATGTGTCTAAGCATTTTCTAAATCCTCCAGGAGATTCCATGGCATGCTACTGCCAGAAGTAAACTATAGTGATACCTTGACTTATGGGTTAAATTCATTCTGTGACTGAGCTCAACTCAAATTGCTCTAATGTCAAATCAAATGTATCGATTGGAATCAATTGAAATGCTATTAATCTATTCCAGCCCCCAAAAACCACATTAACTTTTTGCTGCTGCTGAGTGTGCTGTAATGAAGTCCTTATTCTGAATCATACAGTTGGTCCATCTAGACCAATATTGGTAACACTGACTGATAGGTGCTGCTCAGAATTTCAGGCAGAATGATATTCTGGTCCCAGTTGAGGATGTTGGTGATCGATCTAGGAGCTTTCTGTGTGCAAAGCAGAGGCTCTACTTCAGAGCTATCACATTTCACATAGTATTAGCATTGCCTTGCATTAGAATAAGGACAAAATAGATTAAATTTATTTATTTATTGTGTCAGAAGCGCACTGAGGGTACAAGTTGCAATGTATTCGAAAACACAAACACAATCAAAGTTTTAAAACAACAACAACAACAACAACATCTTGGCATGATACTAAATGTCCTTTGCCCAGTAGCTGGCCACTTGGAGTGCCTCTGGTGTTGCTGTAAGAAGGACCTCCATAGTGCATGTGGCATGGCACAGACTGCATTGTAATAGGTGGTCTGTAGTTTTCTGTTCTCCACACTTGCTCGTCATGGACTCCACTTTGTAGCCCCATTTCTTAAAGTTGGCTCTGCATCTCGTGGTGCCAGAGTGTAGTCTGTTCAGCTCCTTCCAAGTTGCCCAGTCTTCTGTGTGCCCAGAAGGGAGTCTCTCATCTGGCATCAGCCACTGATTGAGGATTTAACCTGCCACTTTTGGACTCTCGCTTGCTGAGGTGTTCCTGCAAGTATCTACAATCTTAGAAAACTATTTCTTGATTTAAGGCATTGGCATGCTGGCTGATACCTATACAGGGGGTGGGCCAGAGATGTCAATGCCTTGGTCTTTTCATTGCTGGCTGCTACTTCCCACCAGATGTCAGGTGGTGCAATGCCGGCTAAACAGTATAATTTCTCCAGTGGTGTGGGCCGTAGACAAATAGATTAGCATCTTGGACAATACAATTCCCTACAGCAGGAAGGGGGATGTGTTGCCCTTCAGATTTTATTATGCCTTTTTTGTGTGTGAATTTCCAGATGCAGTTGGACTGTACCTGCCAAATCCCTCACCATTGGCTATGTTGGCAAGGCCTGATGGGAACTGCATTCCATCAATACCTGGAGATCTGTATGTTCTTCATCCTCAGGTCTAAAAAAGCAGAATTTTAATAATGTTTTATCAACTTTTCAAGGGGGTTCCTTCTAGTTGAGAAAAGAACAGGATATATAAATTGCAAGAAATAAGTGAAACAACCTTATTTACAGTTCTTGAACTCCCATTTTTTCCAGTTGTGACAAAACATGAACTGGTCTGCTTTGATATCCACTATTTGAAGATCAGCTGGCAACGAGGCGAGTGAGGCTTCTGTGCAGCTTTGCATTTAATGTGAATGTTAAAGAGTGAGAGCTCTCTTTACCACCCTTCCTTTTTAAGTAGTGAAGAAACACATTCTAGTTGTTGTTTTACACAGCTGAATGGTGATAACTCTATTGGCAATTGTGAGTGATTACTGCATTATCTGCACTCAGACAAAGTTATTGTTTTGAATGCTAAAGGAATTAATGATACATAAAACTATGTTATTATTGGCTGCATTCATCAGCAGAAATGCTCTGCCCAGCACCGCTGTGCTGTGATTACTCCAGCCTCCTCCTTCCAAAGAGAGATAGGGGCGGAGACAGTTCATTGCCAGAGATTTGCATACATTTACATCCCAAGAGGCTGATTGGTGCAAGAGCTGATTATATGGCAAGGCAAGGCATGCTTATCTTCTGCCTTGGAACCGTTAAACCAAGGAGAATTTGACTGTTCCCTTTTGGGCTGAGTAAGATATATATATATTTAAATACCAATGAAAGTGTGAATGCAAAGGAAAATCTAATTGTACAGCCTAACGTGAAGCTGTTAGAGATGCAAAGAGCAGATTTTTCAGTGTCAGATGGTTATTAAGATTTTAATTCCTGGAGTGCTGGTTGAATCCAGAAGAGCTTTGCTTTTGCTCAGAGATCTAAGCGTAGCAATGAAGAATTAATTTCGGTGAAGAAAAGAAGGGGACAGAAATAGGTCCACAAACCTCTAGGTTCAGGTACAGTAGATCTCTGAGTACCCATTGTTACTTGTGGAAAACAGAGCTCAGGAATGTTACTTTTGAGACCATAATGCCCAAAATCCCTCAAATATATATTTGCCATTGATCCAGCAGCACCGATGACTTAGGACTATCACACCAACCTATTATTCTGCAACAGTCATGTTAGCATAGATAATGGATTCATACTAAACTGAGCATCTTCACTATCGCACCTGTCTTCAGTAGCACAATTGCACCAATTTGCCTGCAATCAGATTTCCACACGTTCTTGTAATCCCATTGTCCTGCATTACCTTGCAATTCATTACATTTTATTATTATCATTGTTATTAATGCAATGGCTTAATTTCAGTATTAAAAACAAAATCTGGCAAAGATACACATACACATACATATACATAGATCCCCAAGTTACAAACAAGATTGGTTCTGTAGGTTTGCTTTTAATGTGTACATAAATCGGAACAGGTACATTTTTAAAGTGTGTGTGTTTGCCCCTGTTCAGAAGATCTCACCTCACTTTGTGTTCCTGTGATCACTGGGTTTTGAAAAAAAATTGCTTGTTGTGGAGAAAGGATTGGTGATAAAGCTTCAGTTGAAACACCTTTTCCCCATGATAACTCAGGAGTGAATTTCCCTTCCTAGAGGTAGATTTCCCTCACTGCCTTTTGTCCCATTTACTTCTCAACTTTTGTAATTTGATTGTTACTTGGGGACTGCCTGTACATATAATCAGAGCAAAACTACCACCTTGAGATAGCAAGGGGGAGTGGGGAGCGAAGGAGAATATCGTCCACTGCTGTCATTTTACTGTCACCATGCCAGCACAGAAGTGGAAGGGACTCATCACACTAAGGTAGGTGATGGGAACATAGCGGGTTAAGGAGCAATTGATGGGTTTTACTTGTCAATAGCCAGGAATAGTAGAATTATTGGGAGAGATAGAGGCAAACCAGTAGTGGGATGAACATGGCATCATGTAATAGGGACTGTTACCAAAGATGAGGTCCAACTGTAATTCCTAGTGGCCCCACTAATTTTGTCCTACCCTACACCTAGTATTCTTCTTCCTACTCCTCCCACTGCTACATTTTATTTATTTATATTTTACTTATTTATATTGATTATCTAGATTTGAAGGAACCAGCATGTTATAGATGTTTGAGTTTGACAATAGGCCCTTCCACGCAGCCCTATATTTCCCTGAGTCCACATTGCCATATATTCCAGTTCAAAGCATAACATGTGGGATTTTATTCAGCTGTGTGGAAGGGGCCAATGACTCTGGAGACCAGGGTTTGGATCCTGCTTGGTCATGGAAACTTACTTGGTTAACTTGGGCTAGTCACATACTCTCAGCCTTAGGAAATTCTGTGATTGGTTCACCATAAATAAAAAGTGGTAATTACTTGAAGGAAAATGACAATCTACATTTCAGAGAAAGGAACTAACAAATCACTTGTGCGTACTTCCTGTCTTAGAAAACCCTGTGAAATTCATGCACTTGCCATAAATCAACAAGCAACTTGAAGGTTCTTGTCTGTCTCTCTTTATCTACATCTCCATCTCACTACACACACACACACACACACACACACACACAATTGTTAAGTTGTATATACATATTTATTGATATATTTTATTTAAAACTTAAACAATACAGATTACAATACCGGATATAAAACATAAAATATATATAAGTTATTTTAAAATACAATTAAAAAATCTATAGAATGCAAAACATTTTTTTTAATAATTAAAAGATAGAATATAAAAATCAAACACACAGTGCATCATTGGCAGCTCATTGCTTAGATGACACATGTCAAATATAAGCTCAGCAGGCCAAATCTGGTCTGCCTCATCATTTTCTATGTGTTCCAAGGCTTTCAATGCCAGGGCAGCATAGTTACATTGATGCAGTCTTACAATTACAAATGATCCTTTGAAAGCAGCTATAAGGCTGATGTGGTCTTCGGTGAAAATGAGTTTGACACTTGGCTTAAGCACTTGGGATTCTGTCCAGCAGATATCCCAAAAGAGATAATAGCTGACAACGCTTGATCAAAAGGCAACCTGCAAAAGATCCCCGCAATAGATCCCATTGAAACTTAGAGAACAGAAGCAGAAGAGTGTTTTTGCTTCATGCTCATGGACTTTATGGAAATCTGGTTATTTTCATGACCAGTAGCCACATTGGTTGGGAGACTTTGAGAGTTGTAATAATAATAATAAAAAAAGAATTCATCTAAGCTGCCTTTTTACCACAGCACAAATCAGCATGCTGGCTTAGGTGGATCATAGGGTACATCTACACTGTAGAATTAATGCCGTTTGACAACACTTGAACTGCCATGGCTCAATGATAGGGAATCCTGTGAGTTGGAGTTTGGTGAAGCACCAGCACTGTTTGACAGAGAAAACTAAAGAACTATAACTTCCCAGATTCCATAGCATCTAGTCATGGCAGTTAAAGTGGTATTGCACAGTGTAGATACACGTGTATGAGGTGGAGATTGGCTCCCTTTCCCAGAGCAATTGTTGTGTAATGCAGTTGTTCTTGGATGCAGCTGCAACACATTTGTAAAATCATCCCATGCTTAAACACCCCTTCCCTTTGGTGTTTTCTGTGTGAGCATGTGTGCACAGTGAAAGATATACAGTAAATGAACGCGAGTGTGTGTATCAGGTGCTCTAGACAACATTTGCTGATTTTCTCTTTCACATTTAGGGATTTGTGCATTCCCCACTAGGGGGCGAACTCCTGACATGAAATAGAGGTTGTGAAAGGCCTGTTTTAGATTTTCCAGCCTGAACTTTAAAAGTGTTTACAGTGTTCCCTCACTTATCGCTGGGGTTAGGTTCCAGGACCACCCGCAATAAATGAAAATCCGCAAAGTAGGGACACTATATTTATTGTAATATTTATACATTATTTTAGTAGTTATACACTATTTTAAGTCTTTATCAACCAATCGTGTGTTGATAAATCGCCTCCTTCTCCTCCCATTGCCAATTGGGCTCCTTTTCTCTCCCTTTGGCTTCTCCTTCCTCCCTTCCTTAGGCTGTAAATTGTAATTTTTTATGCTTTATAATAGTCTTTTATAGTTTATTGAAAAACCACGAAACAGTGAATCCGCAAAAAGTGAACCGCAAAGTAGTGAAGGAACACTGTATACCCAAAGGAGTGGAAGCTATCAGGACCATGGATTTTATTTTATTTTGGAAGAAGGGAACTGGGAGCTTGAGTGACTTTGGCACATATGGGAAGAATGTTGTGGAACGACTATTTTATGAAATGCTATTATGTTGAACTAAAGGGCTTTCTCTTTACTTGGCTGGTAGCAGCAGTGTAGTGCATCATTTTCAGTCTGGAAAAGGAAAGGTTGTCCTTGGAATATGCTAGTTGATACCTTTCCAGAAGGCTGTTGAAACAATATTGCTTAGTTTTGTCCTTGTGTTGTTTTTCAAGCTTCCACTGTCTGCTTGGAGAAGGATCTTGTTCTTCTGAGCCATAGAATCATATAATCATAGAGTTAGAAGAGACCTCGTGTGCTATCCAATCCAACCCCCTGCTAAAAAGCAGGAAAATCGCATTCAAAGCACCCTTGACAAATGGCCATCCAGCCTCTGCTTAAAAGCCTCCAAAGAAGGGGGCTCCATCACACTGGAGCAGAGAGTTCCACTGCTGAACAGCTCTCACACATGGCCATCATTTCTCCTCTCAGCCTTCTCATCTGCAGGCTAAACATGCCCAGCTCTTGAGGCCACTCCTCATAGGGCTTGCTCTCCAGACCCTTGATCATTTTAGTCACCTTCCTCTGGACACATTCCAGCATGTCAACATCTCCCTTAAATTGCGGTGCCACCTGGTGGCACAGTGTGTTAAAGCTCTGAGCTTCTGAACTTGTGGACTAGAAGGTCCTAGGTTCAAATCCCAGGAGCGGAATGAGCGACTGCTGTTAGCCCCAGCTCCTGCCAACCTAGCAGTTCGAAAAAATGCAAATGTGAGTAGATCAATAGGTACCGCTCCGGCGGGAAGGTAACAGCGCTCCATGCAGTCATGCCAGCCACATGACCTCAGAGGTGTCTACGGACAATGCCGGCTCTTCGGCTTAGAAATGGAGATGAGCACCAACCCCCAGAGGCGGACACGACTGGACTTAACGTCAGGGGAAAACCTTAACCACCTAACAACATCTGCTTGCATTCTTCTCAACTCTGGCTCATTAAACAGGTCAGAGGGGAAATCCCATCCTACCATATTCAATTAATATCAGCAAAATTCCATTGTTTCATTTTTGAGCAAGGTACTGGAGCATGTGGTAACCTCTTTTCTCCAAATGCTTCTGGATGAGATGGATTATCTGTATCAATTTTAGTCTGCTTTCAGGCTTGCTTATGAGATGGAGGCAGTTTTGGTCACATTGGTGGATAACATATTTTGGGAAATGAACAAAGTAAGAGTGTCCCTGGTGGTTCTGTTGGGACACTCAAGAGGTTTTGATACCATCAACCAAGATATCTTTTGGGACTGATTGCTGGGATGGGATTTGCTGAGACTACTTTACAATAGCTCCATTCCTTTCTAGAAAGGCCAAAGGTTGGTGTCAAGGGACTCCTGCTTGACTCCTTGGCTATTAATCTGTGAAGTTCCTTAGTATTTTGGTTTGCATCCCACCCCACATACATGAAACAACTATGAGAGGATGTTGTGGAATTTCGGGGGTCAGACGTCACCAATACCCCTTTGACAGACCATTCTATTTTTCATTTCCATCTAGCCCTATAGAAGCTGTTTCCATTCAAAATCAGTGCTGTTTATCAGTAATGAAATGAATGAGGATGTACAAATTGAAGATTAATCCAGATGAGAGAAATGTACTCTTAATCATTCCAAAAGCAGCCTACAGCACCTGGTATTCTTTGGTGGTCTCCCATCCAAGTACTACCAAGAACAGACTCTGCTTAGCCTACAAGAAAGGACAGGGTCTGATGTTTTAGGGTATTTAAGATTGATATAAATACATAAATAATTACTATAAAATACAGAAATAATTACTATAATACTATAAAAAATAAACAGGTAGTACCTCTCACCCAAAGTGTGCAAGTTGGTATCTGGATGACTTGTGTGTCTGTTCATTCCACTGGTCATAATTGTTGATGGACAGCTTCAAAATTTCTGCTGTCTCTTGTTACTGATGTTGCATGCTTTCAAGGTATTTGTGACTTATTTGTGGCTTATCATGGTTAGATTTGTTCAGAGGAGGTTTGTCTTTGCCTTCCTCTCAGACTGAGAGCATGACTTGCCCAAGGTCACCCAATAGGTTTCCATAGTCAAGTGAGGCACTTTCTTTATAAACAAGACAGGATGAATCTTCAGTTTGATGCTGCCTTCAAAGAGAGAACTATTTTCTGAGGCCTGGCAGGATCCCAGGACTTGTGGCACCCATCTCAGTGGGGCCATGAATACACTCTGGATTGTAGTCTGAATTTTAAAACTATCCAAGATGATTGGATCTATTTTTGAGGATAGTTCTTTGAAAGTTTGGGCCTTGGAAACTTCAGCCTTGGGCAGTTCTTTTAAAGTTCAGACTACAAAACCCATTCCAGATTCACTACACACTGAGATGGAAACCAGCATAGCCTGGTGTACAACAACAAGGAAAATACAAAAAACATATTGTATATCCTCTGGGGTTCTGAAGGGTATTTTTAAAAATCCAACTTTCTAGGCCCAAATAAGAAGAGGAAACCCTAGAATCCCCTCCAGTTAAAAAAAAAAGTAACAAAAAACAAGATTGTCTTTCTCGCCAAGCAGGGTGATTAGGTTGGGAATTGTCAATATCTGAGTGCGTAAAACTGCTGACGTGTCGGAGACAATCAGCTTTGCGCGACCTTGTAATATCTCATTTTATCCATGCCACGCTTTATTAAATTCTCATAAACCTGTCAATAGGGACAGACATCATTTCACTTTACCCCATTAGCTCCACGCAATGGCAACGGAGAAGGGAAAATGAGCTGGGTGGTGGTTGTTCGGGGGGGGGGTCATGTTGAAGAAGGAGAGGAGTGGGAAATAAACCCCTATAGACACACAGTGTGTAACCCAGCATCACTCTGATAATGTACTCACGGCGGTGCCCTGGGAAAGTAATTGAATTAAGTGGCTTTTGTTAATGGTTTTAAGATTTAGAAGTGTAAATAACAGTTAGGGCGTTTAATGGACTTTAGTTTTAGGTAACTGCGCAACCCAGCACATAAGAAACGCTTTGCTAGGAATCTTATGTCAGATTGTTTTGTTCCTACTCCAGCTTCATGCCTGCAAAGCATATTTTGCCTTTTTTTAAAAAAAGCTGAGAGTGTTTATCATCCGTCCTTTCTAACTTCAGACGGAGCTTAATTCGGAAAGCATTTGCATGAGCTGCTCTCATTCAGTTCCCTATCAGTTATTCTCACTGCTGGGAATAAAGTCTTATTCCTTCTGTAGCTGCTTTGGAGAACTTCCTGACTTAGGGGTTATGCCACTCAAAAGCCCATAGTCCTATTTACATGTTCATTATTAAGTGGGATGCAGAGCCGCTGTCCTCAATCGGCTAGATGGAAAGGAGAACGGATTCTGCTCTGAGGAGTAAAACCACTGCTTGTTGGAGAGTTACCCCAATAGGAAAAAAGAAATGTGGTATTTTATCCTCCCCCTCCTACTCTCTCTTTCCTTCCGCGACAGGTATGATGAGCCAAGGGATTTAAAATGTCTTTCATGGGAACTCATTCTGCTTAAAATATTATTGGATTTTCATTTAGGAGCCTATCAAAATGGGAGACTAAAGTCTGGGGCAAAGCTGGCTAAGCCACATAGGCCCAAACAAATAGTCTTACCTTTGCCAATGGGATGGGGGCTTTCTCAGAACTTTGGGTGAGCTGCAAAGTGCTTTGGTAAGCATTAATTGATAAAAGTAACGATTGTCTGAAGGCTTTGCTGAGCTGGACTATCTGTCTCTGGCTGTAGCCGCTCTCGGATTATGGAGGGATGGACTGGAATCCAAAAAGAAACCAAGTTGTGTCTGAATGAGGCACTTCTTCTATTGATTTCAACAGGGCTTTGATCAACCAGTCTCCCTGTAGATTGCAGACAAAGCATGTAACTCTAAAAGGAGCATTAACAGACCTCTGACAGACCTCACAGCCTCTGAGGATGCCTGCCATAGATGTGGGTGAAACATCAGGAGAGAATACTTCTGGAACATGGCCATACTGCCTGGAAAACATACAACAGCCCTGTCATCCTGGCCACGAAAGCCTTCGATAACACATTAATATACAGGGACATTTTTCCTTAAAATTGTTACCTTTCTCGTCATCCTAGTGAAATGCTTGTTGATTTGAATTTTTTAATTCTAATTTTGGTCCAAAACAGAGATAGTGTCAGGACCCTGGCTGCAGAGCACCAATAACCTTACACAGAGGCCAGTCTCTATCTAATATCTTTATTAAAGAAATATATAAAATCAATAAAAACAAGTGAAGAATATAGTTCAGAAGCAGACCTTTCAGATGAGGTCAAATATAGTCCAGAAATGTATTGTCCAATATACGATATTAGAGTTCAAAGTTTTAATCCACTTGACCGAAACACACACTTTGCCAAGCAATAGTGTGGGGAAATAACAGAGTCTTTAAAGTCCAATGAAGCTTGACAACAAGGCTGGAAATAAACTTGATTCTTGACTAGATCCGTGACTGGAGGCAAGACGAACATGAAGCATGAACAGAGTCCGTGGTAAAACCGTGAGACAAGGCAAGGCTTGAAGCTTGATCCGGGAAGCAAGGAACTGGGATTACGAAGTCCACACACGAGCTCTCTCCTCAAGCTGATCAATTGACTCCGCAAAGAATCCCTCACGCCAAACACCTATATTGGGTCTCGTTTTCCCGCCAACAGAACTCTTTCCCTAGAGAACGAGAAGCGAAACCCAACTCTGTCCAGATGCATGACTCCTTAGAATTTCCCAAGGGAAGCAGACCTAATCAGCCATTTGTTTGGCAGCGATTCTCAGGCTTCTCCGATTAGCCTCCCTGACTCCCCTATCTTTAGAATAATTTTCCCTCCTGGAAAACGGGGGGGAGTTCTGCCCAAGGCCTGTTTGGCTGAATTCTTGAGGGCAAACATCAACATCCTGCAGGTGAAGAGACTCCGGCTCTTGCTGAACCGGCGAAAACCCCATGTTTTCCTCTTCGTCTGCCACAATAGTACTAGGAACAGGACTACAAGGCCCATGAGTCATCACAGATAGAGAACATATTTTTCCAGATGTTTTGGGGCAATTCACATCAGCCTGAGAGAGACAGAAAGAGGGACGGAGGGAGAAAGAGCTAGAGACAGTGTGCCAAAGTGAGAGACTGATGGGGATGGTAGCCTAACAACCTCAAAAGGACAATGTGATTCACATCTCAGCAAGGTGCACATATCTCAACAATGCCCCATCTTCTTCAAATTATTCATGATTCATATAGAAGACATGTCCTCGGCCCTTTTTCTTATTGAAGATCCATTGACTCCCTATCATGCAGAAGAGAGGTTTTCTATTTATTTACTTACTTCATTTATACCCTTACTGGAGCCCTTGGTGGCACAAGGGTTTAATCCCTTGTGCCAGCAAGACTGCTGACCAAAAGATCGGCAGTTCGAATCTGGGGAGCGGGGTGAGCTCCCGTCTGTCAGCTCCAGCTTCCCATGTGGGGAAATGAGAGAAGCCTCCCATAGGATGGTAAAACACCCAGTGTCTGTTGTGCAATGTTCTTGCAGACAGCCAATTATCTCACACCAGAAGTGACTTGCAGTTTCTCAAGTCACTCCTGACATAATTTTTTTTTATCTTGCTCTGCTCACCCTGAAGAGGACTCAGGGTGGTTCACAACAGGCACAATTTGATGCCAAACATACATAATATAGAAAAACAACAATTACTTTAGAATCGCATAATTAAAACATATCAATCTTAAAATCATTATTTAAAAATCACACAATACAAGGCAAACCCCTGGAGCCATTCTGGTTGTCAATTGCATTGTTCATTATTTTACAGAGAAACCATTATTGCACTGGGAGTCACTGTCCAAAGGCTTGGTCCCACACCCATGTTTTCACTTTCTTCCTGAAGGCCAGGAGGGATCTAATTTCCCTGGAGAGGGAGTTCCATGGGTGAGGGGCCACCACCGAGAAGACCCTGCCTCTCATCCTCATCAACTGTGCCTGCGAGGGGGGTGGGATCAAGAGCAGGGCCTCCCTGGACGATCTTAACCTCCAAGATAGTTCATAGAAGGAGATATGTTAGGACAGGTAAGCTGTGCCGGACTAAATCCAGCACTTTGAATTGTGCTTGGTAGCAGACTGGCAGCCAGTGGAGCTGATGCAACAGGGGGGTTGTATGCTCTCTGTACCCCGCTCCAGTAAGAAACCTGACTATCACGCTATATGCCACAATGGTGTTCAAACAAATCCTGAAGTCAGAACTAACTGAGTGTACAGGCATACCTCAGTTAGCAGAGTTCCTTTTTGGAGCACCTCTCAACCTCACCTTTATCACCTTGCCCTCTGGCTAGCTGAAAGGTGTTTTTAGTAGCTGTGGCATTGGTGAAAGAGACCTGGAATGTGCCAGAATGTGCCACAGTAACCTAAACAGAATGTGATCAAGTCATGTTTTGCAATGGCTAAATCTGACTTCTCAAGCAAATGTGTAACTGGGGCATTAGTTTTAATTGTGCAAAAATATCCCCGTTCACTACCAAAATTTGGACTAGTCTTGGTTTAGCCTTGGTACTGGAAGCAGTTCTCTTGAATTTTCAGCACTTCAGCCATAAATGACAGGCATCATAATTTCTATTCATGCTTTCTGAAGGAAGCTTGCCCTGAGACAGATATATTATTCCTGGTGCCAAGGAAATTGGGATGAGCAGATTCTGTAGTCTATGCAGAGATAGGCAGGTTTGAAAGGAGAGAGAAATATCCTCCTATTAGATTTCCCAAACCTTCCAATGAGACATCATCTCGGATAGCAACATCCCATAATCTATCTGGATAGCAGCTGGGAGGGATTTTCCAACCCAAAAGATTGGGCTGGATTATTTCATTTCTAGGAGAGCCATTAAATCTTTGAATGGTCTCAGCCACTGGAAGATAAAGACATGGAGGGATTTTTGTCATTAGCATTAACAAGCTGCATAGTATCACATGGATGTGTTACTATACCTTTTATATGTTAGAGTATAAAGACAGAGGGAGAAAAATAAGTGAAATCAGAGTTGGAACAGAGGGAGATAAATGTATTGAATTTTATGTCCAGCAAATGGGTAAGAGTACAAGTTGTAAAACTTAATTCACAATTCAGTATTTCTATTTCTCTCCTATTTTTGCTCCATAAAGAATTAAATAGGAGTATCTCTCCTTCTACATACACACATGAAAGGCAGCCAAATCCAGCTATAAAGGGACAATTCTGATGAGAAAATTAGCCTGGAATGAGGGGAAAAGATAACACGCATATAACAGCAGCAGCAGCAGCAGCAGCAACAACAACAACAGTGATAATTTTATTACCTGCCTCTCCTTTTGGCTTGAAGCAGGGCAAAATGATTTAAAACAAAATACAGAAACTGCACAGAAAAATTAAAATACAATCAAATAAAGGTAAATCTTCCTGAATACCAGTGATTCTGCTTGGTTCTTTAAAAAGGAGTGTGCAGAGACAGTGCACTCAGGTAGAACCCAAGGATGTTGTTCATCTGACAGAACTGCTTCAATCAGCAAAACCAATGGGATTTTCCTCAACCTGAAACCCTTCAGACACCCTTACAACCTGTTCCAGAGAGATGAGAAGTCCTCTGTAACATTTTTTTGGGCATGTGGAAATAGACCAGTTGTTTAAATTGCAAACACAACAGTGCTAATCTAAGTCTCTGAATTTGTTCCTAATTTATTGGCAGCTGCACATAGCAGTTACAGTAGAGTCTCACTTATCCATCATAAATGGGCCGGGAGAACGTTGGATAAGCGAATATGTTGGATAATAAGGGGGGATTAAGGAAAAACCTATTAAACACCAAATTACATTGTGATTTTACAAATTAAGCACCAAAACATCATGTTTTACAACAAAACTGACAGAAAAGGCAGTTCAATACACAGCAATGTTATGTAGTAATTACTGTACTTATGAATTTAGCACCAAAACATCACAATGTATTGAAAAGATTGACTACAAAAACACCGACTACTAAAAGGCAGACTGCGCTGAACAATCCAGAATGTTGGATAAGCGAATGTTGGATAAGTGAGACTCTACTGTAATTAGAAAAGCCCATAACTCCAGACTGTTACATATACATGGTACATAGTTCTTAGTTTAGGGGGTTACTTGGGGACAATGAAAGCCTCCCAGTCCCCATTTACTGGGAAGCAGCCAGTGCTATCGGTGGGAGCCTCTTTCTCAGTTGATCAAGAAGCAACTGGCTGCTGTTCTCACCCATCAATAATTCGAGCCATCTCTAGTCTGAGGGGGGGATTGCTATAGGGATAGTATAATGGGAGTGGGGTTGTTTTCGGTCGAAATAGATAGCCCTATCTTCCCAGAAGTAACTATAAGCAAAAAAGTTCTAATCTGGGGATAGAGGAATGTAAACCAGTACTGCATGGGGGTTACACTCCCCCAAAACACTGTGTTCACAGCTTGGCAGTGCTCCTGGATCTATCTCTCCAAATGTTAGCCCAGATAGATGCCACAGACAGGAGTGTTTACTTCCAGCTTTGTCTGATACGCTAGCTGCGCCCCTTCCTAGATTTGGAGGACCTAAAGATGGCAGTGAACACTGGTAATCTCAAGGTTAGACTTCTGCAATGTGCTTTACATTGGACTACCTTTGTACCAAGTTTGGAAAGTCCAGCTGGTTCAAAACACATCAGCCAGATTGGTTACAGGAACATCCAGGGGTAAGCGAATAAGAATCAGCAGCACTAATTATTATGTACGCCGGAACTCAATCGACAGAGCCAGTCTTTTGAACTTGAACACGCCCATCTGTATTTTAGAATGCTTTTTATGAATGTTGATGTAAGCTAATAATTTTTAATCTGATTTATAGTGTATTGTACAATTTTTATATGTGTGTTTATTGTAAGCTGCCCTGAGTCCCCTGTCAGGTGAGAAGGGCGGGATATAAATGTTGTAATAAATAAATAATAAATAAGCATATTACACTTATTCTAAAATCACTCTACTGGCTGCCAATTAATGTCTGGGCAAAGTACTAGTTGTTGGTTTTGACCTTTAAAGCCCTACATGGTTTGGGCCCAGTTTATCTACAGGTTTGCCTTCTCCTGTACAATCCACCCCACACACTGAGATCCTTTTTGGGGGGGGGGGAGAGGGGTATTCCAACCAGCCAGAACCTTACTGGCAACTATCACCCAGAGGACCTTTTCATCGGCTGCCCCAAGACTGTGGAATGACCTGTCAAAAGAGCTCTCACAACTAGATTAGCTGTCGAAATTTAAAAACCAACTAATGACCTATTTCTTTCAGTAGGCCTACCCAGCCAGTTTTAAATATGAATTTTAAACTCATGTCTTGTGTTTAATATCTGTTCTGTGTATTTTAATATGTATTTCATAGAAATATAATATGTATATTTATAGAATTTTTACGATGTTTATGTGTTTAATTATGCTGCAACCCTCCTTGAGCCATGAGGAGAGGTGGGTAAGAAATAAAATTATTATTATTATTATTATTATTATTATTATTATTATTATTATTATCTTGACATCAGCAGTATGGCCACAGAGGACTGGAAGAAGGAATCCATCCCCACAATCCCATAAGAGAAAACAGAAAAGACAATTGATGGCTCTTTATTGTACTCATGTAAGTCCAATGTTATATAAAGTTGTGATTTTTTTGCCTAAAATTCCAGGTCTTAGACTTCTGCTTTGCAAAATGTGTTCTGCCTTGGCTTTTTTTGGGGGGGGGGGGGACAAGCTTAGAGAAATAAAGTCATTATTAAGTGTGATGCCCAGTTTTTGAAAACTGAGAGCAGCAGCATACACACACACACACACACAGAGACACAACCCCCCCCCCCACCCCCAGACCAAACCCAAAACATTGCAAGAGGTTAGCCTTTAGGTAGGAAATTTGTCAAAAGGAATAAAAGCAACATCTATCATTTAGTCTGGTTTGGCATGAAAGGAGTTAAAAACATAATCTTTGTCTCCCTAGCACAAAAAGAAAAGTGGGCTTTCTGATCCATAAAGGATCAGGCTGCGGGGAACCCCATCAGGCTCTTCAGCGTGAAATTACACAGCAGCAGGAGGGCTACATTCCTTCTACTGTACAGCATTAAAGAGATGAATTAGAACCTGACATTCATAGGCTTAATAGGCCTCCTTGCAGCCTGAGGAAGCATCGGCCAATCAGAAGCAAGCACTTGTGGTCACTAACCCTGGGAGGATACCTAGGGCTGTCTGAACCACCACCTGCTGATCCACTGCGGTTTTGAGGAGCTTATGCCCATATAGCAATATAGAAAGCTTCTTACACTGAATCAGACCCCTGGTCTAGTACTTTGATTCTGGCAGGTTCTCCAAAGTTTTAGACAGGATTCCTTCCTAAATGGGGGTTCTGGGAAATGAAAATGAGTTCCTTCATGCAAAGCAAGTTCTACTACTGAGCTATTGCTGCCAATCAACCTCTGCAGCAGCAAGGCAGAAGCTTTCAGAGTAAAAACTATATTTATTCTGAGGAAGAAAATGTCAAATCACCTCTGAGAATTCATGTGGTTGTCATAAACTGACAGGTGATTTGAAAGCACATATACATATCTATCTTTTATACTTTTACTCAATTTTGGGAACTGTTCTTAATCTCTCTCTCAAGGATTACAACCTAAACACAACAAAAACAACATAAAGGAAGAGAGGACGGCAAAGGTATGTGAAACAGCTTTAGCAAAGCATAGTGTATCTCCTCTGAAGAGGAGGTAATGGGCTGGATGAAGAAAACCAAATTGAAACTAAATCCAGACAAGACAGAGGTGCTAGCCATCAAGGGTCCTAA